>NC_060209.1:128265000-129581666 GCF_021130785.1 Homalodisca vitripennis | reverse complement strand
AAAGATAAATTTTATTTAGCATCAGGAAACATTGCTGTTAGCTCGGTAGTTGCTCTTTATTTTTTATCTTCGGACAAGAAGCTTATAAATTGCACTTAGTCCTATAAGAACCTTAGCGCTGCTTCCGAAGTGACAGGATATTCAGGATATAGGGGTTAGGGGCCGCCTCCTATCGAAATCCATGAGGAAGAATTAAGGGCACTAATCTCAAAGCCATGTCCCCTCCGGAAGAAGGAGAGACCAGCTCTGAACCAGCCTCTCCAGTCAAAGTAGACAGGGGGTAGCACACCCTTGTTAATGCTAGCAAGAACCTCTGACACTTAGGGAATGAACCCCACCAATTCTAACAGTCATCTTCCGCAGTAGACTAGACCTAGCGAATTACCCTTAGTGATGAGCCGCTCCTGAACATGTATAAGGTTACCCAGATTTAAGTGATATATCGGTTTTTGCTGTGCCCAGTGGTAGGTTCAACTGGAAGGTATAAGCCAGCCAGAATTAATCCCTGCTGAGTGGGGTGGTAGTGTCTCCCTCAGGTCAGGTGGCCAGCACTGCAGTCAGCTCGGTAGGTTTAAACGATGTTAAAAATAAAACAATTATACGACTTATTTTGGGTCGTAGATATATGGGAAATTTATCATTTAAAAGATACAATTAATGCGCAACAAAACGCCTTTTAAATTTTCGATATCTTTTGTTTTAATACATTTTTATACAAAAGTCCACTCATTTTTTGGGCGTAGCTGTCTAAATGAGTAAAAATTGCACACTGTACAATACAAATGAAAAAGCATTTAAACGCTTATTAATCATATTTAAAATTAAACATACTCAATTCCACCATAATTCTACGATCAAAGATGAGTGTAAAAATGTTTGAATTTATGTTGAATTTGACACTAGATATTCTTTTAGTTCCGTACTCTATTTAAATATAAAACCTAAATTCTATTATAATTATTTATGGTATTATACAAATTTCATTTTATTTTCAAAATGTTTGATATAAACAGTTTTATGGGTTTTTTGGTAATAAAAAGTTGATACATATATCCTCATAATGCCTGACCGCTTATAATTGAGTTTCAATTAAAGAAAGTCACATACCATTTAAAAATATTCGCATCACTGTTGGTTAATTTCTTAATGTTTTAAATATAGTTCAATTATGTTTCAGATAAAGGACTTTTATTATGCCGTATTCTATTTCAGAATCTTGATAGCTGACCTCTACTGACTGACCTTAATATTTTAAAGTGCTTTCGCTGCTACTTTACAGAATTACTGTGTCATATCCGTTATTTAAATTTACTTATAGATAACGTATAACAAAATGTTACAACTTGTCTGGTTATATTTTGAGTTAAAACTACAATTTTATTATAAAATAAAAAACAT
The DNA here is from genome assembly GCF_021130785.1 of Homalodisca vitripennis. Taxonomy (NCBI): domain Eukaryota; kingdom Metazoa; phylum Arthropoda; class Insecta; order Hemiptera; family Cicadellidae; genus Homalodisca; species Homalodisca vitripennis. The sequence continues at coordinate 129,580,268 of NC_060209.1, read as the reverse complement.
ACAAAGAATTACATTTTCCTTACTGCTTAAGCACGTTATGTTTGCTTTCACGAAAACATTTCATACAATGTAATTTGCTAAAAGTCAACTGTGGTGTGAGGTATAAATCTGCCACAGTGAGTAAACATGGTGCCCCAGAGAGCACATTGAGCGTTCTTCTCAGTAAATAATAAAGTGATTATATTAAAATGAGCGTTTATTATAATACATTTCTACTCGTACCCATTCTATATGCAAAGGAATATCTTCACGCTTTGGAAAATTACACCCCTAGAGTGATAGGCGAGGGATAAACGATTATATGTTCATAATTTATTTGAGTTTATGATTAGATAAATTTAATGGATGTTCTAACTAAACTGCGTCTGTGTAGTTTGTATAGTAATAGTATTTAAACAGTTTAAATTTTGTCAGTGAAAATTCGTCTGCATTGTTGGTATTTTAGAAAACATGTCGAGCTAAAAGAGGTAATATGAAATCAAGCGTGCAAAACTTATGAAATGAAGGTTTTTATAAAGCACCACAGGAACCAATATTGCGGTAAGTGAAGGGGGGCTTGACAGTTGATAAGACGATAGCATGTCCTGCGCGTGATAACAGAGAGATGACGTCATCACCGTACCCTAGCTGATTACGTCATCTCTACTTTACTACCACAATCTGCGGTACAGGTCTCTGCGGGAAAGAAGCAATTTCTCATATTTTCTGAAAAAACACAGCGTGTTCTGCATTATTCCCTGTTTACCTATTATTTGAAGAACGTAGTATATTGTTCTGTATGTTGCCATGCAGTATTGTACCACAACATAAGATAGTTATAAAAATTACAATAAATTTATCAATTAATAAAATAAAATAATAAATATTTAATTGTCAAATATAAATTTTGCGATTACATGTATAGATATAGCATAATTTTAATATTTATATTTCATAAAACTGAAATTTTTTCTGGAAGAAGAACAATAAACCGTGAAGTTTATGTTTAAGCTTAACCCAAGAACAATAGTGAAGAAATGTTTTAGTAATATTTACAAAAATTTATCCTTGCTGACAACAATGCCTCCAATAACCAATATATGAGATTATTAGATAAGACAAGCGGTGATAAGGAGGTGACAACCCGTCGTAAACCAGGTTCTGGTGTTTAACAGCTTCTGGCACCTGCAATTAACTGTTCACTATGCTGTTCGTTGTCATAACACTTGATGGATGAATACAATCATTAATATTTTGGATCACTAAGATGCAAAATTTCCTAAGTTAAGAAAAAAATGTATTTTCCAGTGCATAATTTTTATACAAGATAGATATGAGCCGGGCAAAAGACAAATAACCTTTTTGTATTTGAACAAACGGCCTAGGATCCTTCACTCAGCCTTAAAGGACCCTTACGCACCCATTTCTTTTTTATCTCTGAAATTTGAGGCTCTTCAAAAACCAATTAGATTTTTTTTGTGTCTGTCCTCTTATACCCTTTTGGCTTAAGAAATAAGCCCCATAGAAACTCCCTAACTCGTAAACTACCTTAGTTTTACTCCATGAGAATAATGTAAAACCTCTAACTCTTTTACGCTCTAACACTTAATAGTCGAATTATGAGAGAAGTCTCACTTTAAATATACACTTTTTTACTTTTTTAATACTGAAACCATAAAATACAACTAATTTTTGGACACAATTGCCAAATCACAAATAATAAAAAAAAAAAAAAAAACAGTAGCAGTCGTGGGACTGCCGATAGAAGTGAAAACGGAACTATTAAGTTGAGAGTAATTAACAATACGTTATAGTAGCAGTACATCTGTAATTGTAAATGTGACGCGTTTTTAATTTTCCAATTTTAAAATCCACGAAAAAATATTATCAAATAACTAGAAATCTATTTTTACCACGCTAGTAAGATAAATCTTATACCGTAATAATACTCATTTCATGATGAAGAGGTTAAATATTAAAAACATAATTAAAATGAATAATGCTAAATTTTAAATACAAATATTCGTACAAATATTAAAAATGTTTAAAAATATATTCGTTGTTTTCATTATTCATTTATCTGTATAAAAATATGTTGTAATTGCTCAATATTAATAGTTAGTTAAACATAGAATACAAGTGAGTAAACACCGAGTGAACAACAGTGAGTTGAACACCGTTGTAAATAATACAGTTATTGCTACGGATAAAGTATATAATTGCAATAACAATTAAACCCACAATATTTTTAAAACTAATAAATTAGTTAAATTAACTTGGTTCTTTCGTAAAGGTATTTTTATTGCACAATAAACTAATTTATTGAGTTAATACGGTATCAGTGAGCCAATGCGCCAACTACAGTTCCGGCAGAAACGTTCACTCATCACTTCATACGCTACTACAGGCTAAACTAAACTTCCAATAAAAAAATAATAAATTACAAAAACAATATTAATCTATTTTCACACAACTTTCTCGCTGACAAATTTTGTCTGACCAAAAAATAAAAAAAAATCCTCGCTTACTACTTTTTTCTTGTCATTGTAAACGCTATGTAAAATGTAAACAATAATCAAAATTATTTCGAAATTTTTTTAATATTTAAAAATGTAACCAATAGATTGCCAATATTAAGAGCTTTAATTTGACGCATCTTACAGAATTGTACGACATTGGATTCACTTTTAAATCGCGAGAGGAAGCCGTAAAGGTCACTGATTTTAGCAGTCTGTTTTCATACTCCGCCGGGACAGTTTTAACACAGCGAGACTGACTTTTTCATGCAGGTTAGTATCATTAGCATGTCGGTGACGGGAACCGAGGATTTTACCCTCTACCAAAACGCTCAACGCGCCTAAGAAGTTTTCACTTCAAAAAATAAATAAAATAAGTGCTTTCGATGTAACCATATCTTTCAAATAAGACATCCCGCACCGCTCCACGACGTTTGGTGTGTGTAACGCTCCACACAAATAAAAGTGTGTAAGGTTTTACATTGTTTCATGGGACAAAAATCAAGGTGACTGTCAGTACAGTCTGCTCATAAATAACACAGTCTTACTAGAACCTTAAAGGTTCTTATATTATCACAATCCGTCATTGATGAGTCATTAGCCAACTTGTGGGATTGCGATTTATGATTATGTGCGTATAGGCCTACGTCGGCATGTACAATCATACAACGTGGACATGACAACAAGACCATTTGTTGGTGTTACCTAGCGATATATTCCAGATACAAGAAAAGTGAGGAATGAGACGCAGACGGTATGAATGATGCAGACAGCCCCAGGGCCGCCCAATTAACCAGCTCTGTGCTTGGCACAGCGAGACTACTCACACTCCCCGAGTTTCCACGATGAAAGCAAATCTTCGTATACTACAAATGGCACTGACCACTTATCATCCTGTCATTCCTATCTTACACCACCGATACGACTGTAGAAGTAATAATACGACAACATAAACATCCTAATTGTCCTTAGTTTTGTTTAATTATCCTTGAGCATTGTTAAAAATACATCTTCAAAAGTGGGGGCATGGAGAATAAAAAACTACAATAATCGTGGAAACTAATCATAATGTTGTGTAACAGTGTAATAAGTACAGTACTTACACAACACAACAATTTGTAATTTTACTCCTGGAATCGTTTTATTTTTACTGCCAGAAATAATTGATTTAAAGATAGAGTTTATTTGATACAAAATATTGTTAATTCAATCAAATAAAAATGAGAAAGCTAGTTTACCTGCTTGAAAATCATGCACATTCCAGGTTTACGTCTACTTTTCAGAGTTGTGGTCACGGCCTATGACAGTTTTGATGTGAGAGATGTATAAATACAAACAACAATGTTGGTTAGTATAAAAATAGTTGAGTTGTAAATGGGGTTGATATCACTGTGAAATGAGATGAGGTGGAGTTCTCTTATTGGCTAACACACAAAGGGAAGGGTAATTTGTATATTGTGTCTCAACAACTTGATGTCAAGATGTCAAGTCTCATAAAGAACAGGTAATAAGTGACAAATACTTTACTCAATTTATTAGGGCCCCAAACATAAGAATATTCATCGGAGCGGTACTGCAATTATGACGGAATGTCTAATAACCAGTACTGACTTTAGAGTTATTTGTTTGGTCTTCCGTCCAGGAAAGCTTTGTATAGCGACATTATTGTGGAAGGTAAACAAGCCTGTTAAATTAGATTGCACGACGAATTTGCGCAATAAAGTAAAGTTAGGGAATATGCGCGTAACAATTCACTGTTAGTATACAGTTGTTGAATGTAACAAGGCAGGAGTACACCACTTCACGTGTTGCATAACAGGGTTCCATCAGAATTTATGCAAACTTTAAAGTCTATAGGTGCATAGGTAGCTCTGCGGTGTTTTGTTAAAATGTAACATGACTGAACTCAGTTTGTTTACAAATTTATTTATTCTGCGATTTTCTCCATCCTCAAACTCGATGTTGCCTGTATGTATAAATGAATGTTTTGTATAAAATTCCAAGTCTGTAGGTCAGTTCGTCCTTGATAAGTGTGAAAACATTGATCGACATGAAATTTTTCCTGCCCCTCAATCGATAGGCTTTACTATCGCTCAACCAATAAAAAATAATTCGTTTGGGTTAACTAAATTATTTAAAAGTTTCTTGAACAAAAACTTTCAATTGTTATGACAAAATAGTAACAAAAGTAATATAAACTAAAATGCCTATTTAAACAAGATGGTGTTTTGTTTACCATAATTTAATACTGTCATTTACCGATTGCCAATAAACACCCCGTTAATGACTTTGTTAGGTTCTTTGTTCAATTTTAAAATACGAAGATAAACATACTATCTGAATTGCGTACATTATTTATTGCCATTAAAAAATCAGTATGATTTTCGAGATATATATATATATATATATATAAATGTACATATATATGTATATATACAATATATATATATATATAATATATATATATATATATATATATATATATTTATATATATATATAAAACTGACACAAATTCCCACATAAGAATGGGTTTTTATTATTTTAGAAAGAACTTGTACAGTTACAGTTAATTATGTTACAACATTACAGTCTAAATTATGGGTTTAGATAAAACTTATTACAAAACAAAGTGCACTGTAATTTTAGAAGTTTCCAATGAAATTGCAAAGTTCAAGCGAGGCTTGTGTTTACTTGGATAATTTCAGCCAGTGTTTACAACAACCCTTCCTAGCCCTTTGATGTGGTCCACATCTTGAGTGACAAAGTGTGTGAGAGCACGTAAGATGAAGATAAAGATGTAATAGGGCTGAGATAAAACAACATGTTTCAAAAGTAAAAGTACATAAGTATTAATAAGAGGTTGAGGTAAACGAGTATAGAAATTCGTGGACATCTCTTTAATAAAATAAGGTATCTTTCTTTAATTAGTAAGAAATTTTACGGTTTACATATCAATTTTATATGATTAACTATGCACTTGTTGAGTGAAAATTTTGCAGAAATAAAAGTTACATTTTTGCAAAGTTAAATATGTCTCAACTATAAAGGTGTCTCCACATTTGTATGTATTATTATTAAGTAACTGATGTTATAGGTATATTACCCAACATTTACAGTTCCCTACTAAAATATACTTTACTACATCATAATAACATACTTTTCTTTCATGTAAATAATGTCAAATGTATTTAATGTATCAAATATTACATGATAACTCACTCACTTCATTGGTGACAAAAGATATATGGTAGAGCATATATTTCCCTTTGCGGTGGAGTGGGAATTTTTAATTGAGGGGTTCTTACCTATATAAATCTCAAATTGTGATCTATTTTCATTTTAAAAGCTTTACTTTTTCATAAAGTCATATTTAAGAAACAATTAAATTAATCTTAGTATTGTTAATCTTGGTAATAATTCACCGCGAAACTGAATCTTCATTTTAAAACTTTTCTCCAAAAACAATTGAAAATACTCTCTTTTAAGTAATTTTATTGTGAACGACTGAAGGAATTTAAATTCATTTGGTCATTTTCATGTTTTTGTATAAATCTATACAACATATAAATGTAGTCGAAACACACATTTTCAGACAAAACCTTAATTAACACAACCTAAATGAAACGGTGACACAAACATCGTAATATGAATTTTTTTTTAATGGTAAAAAAAATCGTATTGTGGATGAACTTGTTAAAAAGGTAAATTAAAATATTTTAACTGAGACACTGAATTTTCTAATCAGTATCCTGTCGTAAACTGTGAGTGAAATGCCTGAATATAAGTATAATATATGATGTTTGTAGTCAACTATGCTATGCTGATGTTTGTAGAATTCAAATATTAATGTTTCAATCAGAAAATAACATAAAACATTTTTGACCTCTTCGACTAGAATTTATTTTGTGGGTTTTGTCAATGGTTGTACGTTAGAGATAGCAATCTCATTGGTTACGTTAAAGAAGTTTATACTTGCCTTTTTGTTAAAGACGAGATAAAAATTCAATGGTTATTAAAACGCATAATTAGTTTGTTGCATTGTTTTATTATTGTTATTGTTGCTGATCCTGGTGGTTAAACGGTGGTTTGCAGTGAAAGTTGTGGAGCAAGGACCGCCACGAGCGCAAGATTTGTCTGTGTTACGTCCCAAGAGAGGTTTCCATGATGGAGGTATAACTCAATCTGTCTCCAGATATGGGGTATTGACAGTCGGCTGCTTTCTTTTAGTAAGGTAAAAGATTTGACAGACAAACATAAGTTGTAGATGAGTGTTTTGTTTGAACCATATGTGTGTTTTAAGTTTTATCACGAAGAAGACTCAATCTCTTATGTTCGATAATCTACACTAACGCTAAACTCATCTAAAGAAATGTATAATCATAGTTAAGAGCAAAGGTTCGATTAAAATAAACTGCTGTACTTGCCAACTGTCGTTTTACCATCCATATGTTTTTCCATGCCGAGCTCCATGTTTTTCTGGACAGGATCGTATTCCTCTGATCCTACTATGATCTGATTAGTAACTGCATCTAAATTTTCTCTCATCCCTTTTCTTTTGAGACAGTTAGTTTTGTCGTTCTATTATATCATGTTAAGTTGTCTATTAGAACTGTTTCAGCTACGGATTTAACCGCAACATTTACCATTTCATCTTAGCACATAAAGATTGTACAAACTTTTCTCAAATTTTAACAAAAGTAAAATTATCATTAATTTGCAACAAAATGCTACTAAAACTTCTTAAGTCAAATATAGACAAAGGCCGTTTATTTCTAGAAGTCCTAAGTTAGGAAAAAGTTTTCAAAACTCATGTTCTTGAGGAAAAATTAGATTTATACGATTTACTATTTTTGAGCATGAGTTTCAAACTCTTAGGGGATATTTATACTCAATGTTCTTAGCAAACTGAACGATCTTTGGTCGATCTTTATTTCCTCATTCCAATTATATTATAATATTTTCAGTATCTATAAAATAGTTGTCTTTTATTGGACAGTAAATGTTAATCTTTGTTGAATATTTTTGTGTAACCGTTGGTAGATTTGCATTTTTCCAAACAAAGTGAACCTTGTTTCTCGTAGACTCTATTTCCGCGATATCACACGTATAACTCCCATTACCAGTACAGTTTACATAATCAGCGCCTCATGTGCTCCCAAGCAGTCTTTTAATTCACAGCCATCTTTATCTCCGCTCTCCGAGTATCTCGTTAATGTTTGGATCGTGGTATCTTAAAGCCTTTAGGCATAATTTGTATGCTCATTTGTCCTGTACGTAATACAATTATTATAATATAGAAAATATTTAAAACATTTTAGTATTCAAAAGTATTATTTTCTAGTATTGTGACTTACATCCAAATCTCTAAACTGCACATAGCATTATTGTTTTACTATTACGTTCGGAATATTTGGCCAGGAACGTTTGAACATTTGTATATTTTGTACGATTTAAAGTATATCATGTATATTGTTTTGCCGCAATAACACATGCCACCTATTTTTATAGATGCAATAGTTTCTTTACAATACATATTGCATCAGACGATACATAGTGCCAATTAATTTTTAAGGCAATTCTTTACTCGGAAATTCGTATGTGAGTCGTCGTTGGAAATCGAGAATACGTTAATTGAAAAAGATTGAATAGTCCTACTGTAGGGTAGTAGTACCTGAATTAAGGCAGTATATCTGTTTGAGTTATGTTGATTTCTACTCATTAAAAAAAGTGTACATTATGATGATTGGAAAATAGTCCTTTAGTAGATTTGAAAAATTTATAAATGTGTATTTTTTAAGTTAATTCAAAAATATATGACAGAGAAAAATTAATACATTAAATAAAGTATAGGAAAGAGTAGAAAACTACCGCAAAACCTGCTGAACCATACCCAAGAAAGATAGAAGAACTTTGGTGTAGAATCTTCTATTGACTGAATAAAAAATTAGTGAGCTTTGATAAAAAGGAAAATATCTCAAACAATCATTCTATTGTATCATTTATAAAAAGTGTATATCCTCAAAACCAGAAAAGCTATAGCTATCAAACTACGTAGATAGCTATTTAAAATATGTGAAAGAATTTTTAAACAATAATGGTGTAGTTAGCTTTAGTATTGTTGAAATAGCGCTTGCTGAAAGTGTTTAAAGTAAAAATAAATAAAAAAAATAAAATAAAAAAACAGATCAGTTAAAAAAATGCACAAGATAACAACTATTTAGTAATTTTATAACAATTCTATCGGTATCTTTTGCAACGAAATCCGTCAAGGCATAAGAGAGCACGATCACTTTGGTATGCTTGCACAAGCCGGAAGCAACAAACTTGTAACAGATGAAGGTATCAGCTATTTGTTGCCCCCGCCTTGTGTAAGTGCACCTATGAAGTAGTCGTGTTTGGAAAATGTTTAAAATAGTTAAAATCTTGCAATTTTTGTTCAATTAATTTCAGATTTAACTAATAAAATGTCATGTCATTTTTATTACTTATTTACATTGAAACCAAACTTAGAATCAAACCACATTTACGAAGTTTCTTTTGAAGCATTAGAGGTTTTATTTTAGTTCATTACACAATGTCAGGTAAAATACTGATGTGCTGACAAAGGAGAATTGCCGCTGCCTCTTTCACATTCCATCCTTGCTCTTGTCACAATATCGATTGTTTTGAATTAGTACGTTTCTTATAGTGATATTAATATTAATATTTTGTTAGTTCAACATTTACACTATTGAAAAGGTGTATATTACAAGAACCGTATTTTCAAAACCTTGGTGGCGCAATTATTAAGTGGAGTATTTTTTTTTGTAAATCATGATCGGAATTAATGGTATTTTACATGAACTCACACAGAAGTATGATAAAGAATAACGAATGAAACGACAAGGTTGTCTCCAACGTGAGTTTTGTATTAATATTGTTAGAATAAATCATTGTCTTACAATAAATACAGTATCTTCGATAAGCATACAAAGTTTTAATCGTTATAAATCATTGTCTTACTATAAATTCAGTTTCTTCGATAAGCATACAAAGTTTTAATCGTTATAAATCATTGTCTTACAATAAATTCAGTATCTTCGATAAGCATACAAAGTTGTAATCGTTACAAATCATTGTCTTACAATAAATTCAGTATCTTCGATAAGCATACAAAGTTTTAATCGTTATAAATCATTGTCTTACAATAAATTCAGTATATTCGATAAGCATACAACGTTTTAATCGTTATAAATCATTGTCTTTGATGTACGTGCATCGCATACATTCCTGCCCTTCAATGAGATTCCTGCTGTGAGCTGAGTACTGAGATACGTTTAGTCCACAATGTCCTACTGGTACCTATATATAACATGTTCGCGTCATTTCCTGCCTTTATCCTCATACTAGGAATACTCATTAGACAGATGAGAGCTAAGCAGCCTCTAAGTTTTAATTTATTAATGGCAAATTTTTATTGCTGATATCCAAATGTCCCATTGATCATGTTTTCTAAATAATAAAAACCATAACATTACCAAATAACAATATTTTATTTTTGCAATGTACATCTAACAAACAAATTAAGTAAAACCAATAGAGTTCATTCATTTAAATACAGCAAGAAAACTTATTGTATAACATTAAGGGAACTGAAGTCTGAGACATCGAATTTGACAAACGTTTACTCTGAGATTACCAATCGTGTGGTCGAGACAAGGTATAATGAATCGCTCTGATATTACAAATTAAAAAGGTTTCTTTACAAAGATATTTGTTGTACTTAGTTCAGTTTTAATAAGTAGTGTTTAGTTTTTATTAAGTGCATATTTTAGATTTAGTGTGCGTGGCTGTTGTTATTCCTGACTTATGCATGTCAAAACGCTCTGATATATTTTGTTTATTTTAACCTAGATTTTAGTCATGCATTAGTTTAGTCATTTACCTGAAGAAGGGATAAGATTGCAGATATCGAAACGCAGTGTTACTGATTGTATTGTATCAATGAACAATGGCAAATGTCCAGAAAAATTCTGTTTCCTTTAAAGATATTTGCTTAGAATTTATAATGGGAGGCTGAGGGGTTGCTTCCAGGTTGCTGTTTCCAGTTCATAAAAATCCCCAACTGCCTGGCATTTAAGCGTGTGTCTAAGCTTAACATCCTGGAATTCTTAGTTTCAATTCCGGATTGAGTGTTGAATTTTTTATAACACAACAACGGTAGTAATCTTTTAAAAGCCGGCTATAGTGGAAGGACTAAGTTTTACCTCATAACAGCAATATTATACTTGAGATCTCATATTAAAAATATGATTTTTACGCATCAAAAACAGCTTTATTTTAACTAGTAATGTGCATACATTTTTAGTATTTAATTAAAAAAGTAAACCACTTTAGTTTGTAATCAACCAATAACACATATGCAAAAAGTGAGGTATAACTCGGGAGGCTACTAAGGGCGTAAAAGTGTTTGATATTGAATATTCTTAAAACGTAAACTATCCAAATGAGTTTTCTTTTTATATTTTTATATAAAGTGTATATTTTTCGAGTATTTGATATAGAAAGTAAAAACGCTTTTGAAACGCTTACTTTCTAAGTAACCAATAAAAAATGTATGAATCCTGATTATATACATCTTTAAAATTATCCATAACTCCGGCAACAACAACTAAGGGTGTAACAGTGATTGAGCTTTAGTATTTTTAGTTTGATGCTAAAATCAAGATGGCCGCCTGTTAAGCCATACATACCTATATTCCAAAATTGTGTAATAAACGTTTAATTCGGTATAGAACTTAAAATTATTCACATAAAAATGTATTATCAGCAAATTTGCAATATAAAAGTTTTACACCAATCTGTTCTATAAAAATCTCCTATTGGTGCTTTACAATAGTAATGAAATACCTTCAATGTGCCACTCTTAATATTAAACAGAAAATTACTTGTAAATATTAAATTTTGAGTAGTCCCTAAGCCATTGACAAATACAGAAGTATCAATTCCTCTCAAAAGAGAATTCTCGATCACTTGTATCTCATGCAGGCTTCTTTATGTCGTTATTTGATATATTCATGCAGTATTCTGTCTCTGCCTTTGTGCCATGTTCCGCAGAAGATATTAAGAGGCTATGTCACATTTAGGGCGGAGAAAGCACTTCTAAGGCTGCTCCCATTGTCGTCTTCATAATGTCTGCACAATCTTATTTCCTCCTTATCGGTAAGAGAAGAGTTCATTTATATACTCTTACTTATTGAAAGTTGAAAATGTACCAGTATAGCTAGCTTCAATAATAATGCAAGGTAACAAATTACTAAAAAGTATAGGATTAAATTGCTTTATAATAGATTGTTAAAAAGTATTAAAAAAACAATATTTAGTAAAATAAAACTACAAAACAACCACAAGTCTCATGTGATGAAGGAACTTTTAAGTACATCTTATCCGCTACTAAATATTTATTATCACACAAAGAGGACTGTAACTGGATTTTAAAATAGATAAACATGTTTTCATGCCTGCTTTTATTAGTTAGCTAATTACTTAATTTATTGAGCTATACATAATCAAAAAACATAACTCAGGGTAATTTTTTCTGCAATATGTGTACTTAATTAGCTTTATACTTATTGGGAATAAGAGAATCAAAATATCTATAAACCAAATAACTGAAGTAAACTCATGTTTAACTTCTATAATTTAGAAATTCAATGCTCTAGAATTACTCAGATGTAGAATGAAATGAATGAAAAAACCTTTACTTGGTTATTCCCTTGTGAATATGATAATCATCGTTAGAAATGGAGTATTCACTAATTGAAACATTTTGCATAGGCTTTGGTAGATTTATAGTACCTGAATAAGCCACTAAATCTTTTTGGAATATATTAACTTCTCATCCTACTATAAGATATATATTATGACGATGAAAGTTGACTAAAAGCACATTCTATTTCTATATGAATATATTGGTGAAAAAACTATCCTTAAAGAATAAGAATATCAATTACTCTAGAATCCGTTAGGTCTTCTCCGTATAAATCTTATACTTAAGCAATGCAAAAATATGTATCAAATTAAAATGTATTACATATTGACGTACTTAACTAATCTATTTCAGAAAGTAAGTTGTAATCTCTGTACTCGATGGAGATTTTTGTTGCACTCTTATTTTTTATTTCTACAAATATTATTACTAATAAAAGAGATAATATGTAAACCTTAGGTGTTACATTTGATCGCATTTAAGGTTTCAAACGAAACTAATATTAACTCTTAAATATAGTAAAATGTGTTAAATATCTATTATATGCATTATTTAATGTAAATGTAAGATGTACACATTTGCGTTTTACATGTAGGTTATCTGTACGTATAATTTTAAGTCATAAATATGAAGGCCTACAATGTGCATTAATATAAACTAAATAAAAAATTAATTTCTGATAATTACAGATAGGTGCTTTGAGAATTACTTCATTCTTTACTACAAGGTGACAAAAGTACTATTTTGGATCCTATGAGTTTCTTTATTCAATTTTAATATATATGTTTAAACAGTCTAACATAGGCTTGGTAGTACAAGTTAATTTTGAAAGATACGTATAAGAGTTGAACGTTTTTGATGGATAATACATTCAATTAATGTAAAATTATTTTTAATTTGTCACTGATAAGTGTAAAAATATGTCAAACAAATTTTGAAAGTGTTAATATGGCAACACATTGCTCATTACAATTATAAAAAATTATTATTAAAATAAAATAACATTACAAACTCAGTATAATTTATAACCCAAGTGGTAATAAATTTAAAAATAAATAGGTAGAGTACTCGTACTATCAACACATCTAAGGCTTCTACTTAATTTAAAATGGGTTGTATTATACACGGCGTGTTTGAGAGATTAATTTAGAGATTAATAGAGTTTCAGATTATGAACATTAAGTAGTAATTTATTTTGTAGTAAGTCATTAAGTAATGAGAAAACTATCTTCAAAGGTTGTAACCTGTTTTGTAAATGAAATATTTTATAGTAAATGAAAGATTAATATATTGGCAAGAATTTCAAAATGCAGACTTACTGTATTCATTGATGTTTCTTAATTTTTGATGCATTCTGGTTGTTTCTTTTCTCCATCCACTAAAATGAGCTCAACATCAGTTATTCTTCGGAGCTATTCTCTTTCAAAGCTGAGAAGTGAATTTCGTGTTCCAATCGAATAAGGAAAACCAAGATTTAAAACTAGTTTTTATAAAATCAAATAAGGAATGTCCCACAAACGGAATCTATGATCAGCTGTGCATTCTTGGTAGAGTTGAAGTGGGAGGGTATCAAAATTATTAAAATATAAAACGAGGATGTTTCATCAGACCTCATTTTTAACTTTAAATACTTAATAAAACTAGCCGCCAGACACATAAGCTGATACAGTCAGCCGAAGATATAAATATTCTGAAAGTTACAATTTTTAACCAAATAGTAGGTCTTCATATGGTTTTTAGAATTAGTTTTAAGAGTGTCATGGCTTATAAAATATATGGGGAAAAACTGTTTGATTTTTAACCTTACGATATCTTAATAGTCTAAAACGACTCCCAAAAAGAAAAGAGGCTGACGACCGATATTTTTCTTAAGAAGAATTCCTATTCGTATTTTACGGAAAACTAAGAACTATGCTTATATGATCAGAATTCAATTTCAGCCCCTAGACTAATACGAAAAAATGCAAAATAGCTTAATCAATAATTATTTGTTAACTAACTAGTAACATATAATTAGAATTAATTGTGCAATTAGATTGTTTGTTTAGTGAAATTTTGTGTATTTCCTATACGTATAGTACGATCAATAGTTTTTAAGTTCCACTGCAAATTTAATGTACTTTATTTGTACGATAGAATGAATTTTTCTAAAATCTTTAAAACTATGAGAAACATCCCCTGTCTGATACGTCTAGGCCTATTAGTATTTATTATACAAGGTGAGAGTACCCCATACCACGTTTTGCAATACAAGCTTCTCTGGGGTTAAATGCAAAATTTCAAGTCTCTATCTTATTTCATAAGGCTACATGTATTACTATGCCACATGATAAAATGAATGGCATATGATTGCATAGGCTAAACTCAGTTTGTTTACAAATTTATTTATTCAGTGATATCTCATTACCAATACCATGTTGGATCATCCAAATCCCGAGAAGTGAAATGCACCATAGAATTTAATGCTGATTGTATTGGACTGAAGTTATATGCAAAATGTAAAGTCTTTAAGTTAGTTCGCTCTTAAGATATTTTGTGGACAGACAGACAGAGCGACCGACAGACACAAATGGAATTTTTCCAGTCACTCAAATTATAGGCTTTGCTAACGCTCAGCCAGCTATATTACTCCTTGGAATAAGACGAGTAAATAAAATGTATATATACACTTTACATAAAGGAATTAGTAATGAAAACATTTATTGTCGTAATATGTTTATTGCAATAATGCTATGTATATATGATGCAGGTTTTTAGTTTAGCTCAAATAATAAATACAACAGGTACTTCTGGTTTGTTACAGTCAAGCAGTGCAAAATGTTGGGGAAATAAAGAAAAACCGTGAACTTTGGTACTCATATTCCAAGCGATGGGTAAGTTGATGTTTAAGCCAAGAAACTTTTGACACGTGAAATCTCAGTAGTGTGGGATTAATTACAAGTTTTAATTGGAAGTACTCAACAAGGAATAGAATTTCAGGTTCTTAAGTGGTTTTATATTTTCCACAAATGCCTTATTCACACAAGCACACGCACGCGCAACCGATAAAGCAGATTAATTTCAAGAACTAAACTGATAACTGAAATTATAAAAACCATTTAAAAATATCACCTATCTTCATTGTTTCAAATTTATATCAGGATATAATTTACACATAACGATGACAAAAGTGCTACCAAAATAAATTTTTATATTCCCATCTCAAAATAAAAAGTAATGTTCGTATTATGTTAATACATTAAAAATTAATTATATTTAAAACATGATTATAGAGATGTTACATTGATAAAATTAATAATAAATGTGTAGAAATATAGGCTAAATTAATTTAAATAACCCGGGTTGAAAAGAACCATGAATATTTTAGTAACTTCTTATTCTTAACTAATACGGATCAAGGTGAATGCAAAATGTAATTAAATGATTTATTATATAATAGAATTTAAATCACGCTCAGGATAGGAGAGGGGGGAGAATACACATGGAAAGCAAATGCCTTACTCACCGAAGCTGCCTTCATTTGTTACATACAGTATGGCCACAATTCAGGAATGTTTCCTCCTGACAAACGGACTGTCAAGCAAGAGTCTACACGCTTTCTGCCTGTGACTACACTAGATAGAGTACACAACGCAGTGCCCAAGAGACAGAGTCACTTGGTATCGAGGAGGAGGATGAACGGGAGCATCTACAAACTACACTATTACACTTAGAAGTTAGAGTTAGAAGCACCCGCATCTTATAGATAATTACATTCACAAAATCTCAAAGAAGAGGGAGGGAAATGGCGTTATGTGCTCGGACCCAAAACGAGCGACACTGTCCGAGATAATCACGATTCATAACAAACAACGCGGAGAAGCGACACCTCGCTGAGCTAACGTGACCTCGATAGCGTATAGAGGGATATCTTAAATTACTAAGACTAATAGGGAAGCGATCTTCTGATCCTATACAATCTGTTTCTATGCATTAAGCCAATACAGTTCATTTAGCATGAAATATAATAATACAAATAAAAAAAACATTATTATGAAAGAGATATTATATCTTATATTATGAAGGAACAGTTATAAATATTATACGTATATTAATTTTAATATATTATAGTATTGTCACTATGATCTAGAAGTTTACTAGCTTCTCGATTTTACACCTCATCTCGGAATTTTATGCACGAAATATTTTGGCAAGAAGTGTAGATTACTAATAAAGCAAAGTGAATTATAATTATAATTGTAAATTATATAAGCTATTACTATTTATACCCGCTGTTTATATTCGGAAACTGTGATGTCCTTCAGCTTGTGTATATTATATAATTTTTTCTGTAAAATTGAATTATGTACGCTACTACTGCGTTGAACCTATTTGTTACCGCCGTTTATATTTGAGAATTGTAATTCTTTTCTAATTTGCTACTAACCAGATCCTCTAACACACAGATCTCCTACTCATTTTAGAATCCTGGAAGAAAGGCCGAGAGGAAAGCTTTTGTTTGTTCAACAGCGAGATAGATTTCAACGTGAGCCTGGAAGGAAGCAGATCAAACTGCGTGCACGTGGAGATGTGTTAATTACCAAAATATCCCAGTTAGCATTATTTTATGGTTACTAGCGATAGAATAATAAATCGCATCGGAATTTTTTCCACGTATTAACTCATTATTGTTTTCATGTACCGTGAAAAAAGTTTAACATGCGTTCGTAAACATCACCATAATACAAAATATTTTGCAAGAACAAGAACATTTAGAGGGTGAAGTAAAATAATAGTCGTGGCAATTTCTAAATAAACTATACTAGAACTTGCATCGAGCCTCTTTTACTGTTTCCTCACCATACTGATCACTGGTTGACATTTACGAGTATATACCTTCTGTGAAGATATACTCGCAGCTTTATGGGTCTGTCACTCCTCATCACCGATACTTGTTACTGATACCAACATAATGTCTGGATGTTACCTCATATTCATCTATATACTGAACACAGATAGATACCGAGCTTGCTCCAGATTACCCATACTAGCAGTAGTTCCGGGTCTTTCTGCCACTCCTTAATGCTGAGCACAGGTCTATCTCAAACTTGCTGCTGAATAGTCATACCAGAAATATTCCAGGGCTTTCCTCAGCCTCCATGCACAACACAACGAAGTTACTACTTAAAAACTACCTGCAATATTTCAGATAATATTTCAGATCCCCCCTCCCCCCACTGCCACTCTCAAAGCTGAGCATTCGCTTTTTAATTCAACTCATAACTAATTATTCAAGACATATTTTATTTATCTAGCTTTGTGGTATTCATCCCGTGAGAATTTCTAATCGCAATATTTTACTACAAACTATGGTATGTTTTTTACATTTTAACTTTATAAAAAAAAAACAGTCAGTTTGCTATAAATATAACTGTTAAATTGTGTTCTAGATGTAAAAGTAACCTCGAAAACGCTTTGGCTTTACAATATTCGCCGCTGGTCTTAATCCCTGGATCAAAGCTTTTCTCAGAATTGTTTGGGATTTACAAAGATATCATTTCACTGATGGCTATAGAATAAAATTCTCTTCAAAGGTTGAACAGCAATAAGTTCAAGTTTTATTTGTAGTTTTATAATACTTGTAAAATAAACATTACATTTTTACCAAGATTAAATTATAAAAACAACGAGTTATAATAATAATTGTAATTATGTGTATCTCATTCTTTAATATGTATATGCAACTAATATGTACAGCTTCTAACACTCAGCACTAATATTAGTTCATAAAATAAATTTACACCGTAGATATAGTGTTGGAAGAAGTTTAATCAAGTAATTTAGCAAACCACTGCACAATAGTTAAAGAACAACGATATTTCAAAATGATTTGCTCATCTCGAGAGGGCTGACGTGAAGAGAAGATTTTTCAAACAGTTTGCAAGTAGATGTTGATTTCAAATATACAAAATAATTTAAGATTAGTATTATTGATAGCAGTTTTAATAATATTATAATTAATTGATAATATGATTTAATAGTTAGATGGAATCTCAAGTTATTATGAAGTTGAGTGAAGTTAAGTTAAGATTTTCAAATATTGGGCGTACACAGTTCTAAGTCGTGTACAACGTTGCAGTAAAAATTGTTAACACTCGATAACTAAAGTGGTTCTTAATAGATTCAGACTATACTTGGTACAGAGTAACTTGTAATTTATATACAGCTTAGATGAGTTCGTTACCCAGTCTTAACCAGTTCAACGTTTCCAGATGCCAGTAATTCGCATTTGGCCAAAATTTATATCTCAGCAACTTTTGGACATGAATCCAAATTCAAATTGTTCTCAAAGTTTTTAGGCAATTTTAAGCTACATTTGTTATTAGCTTATTCGACAATTCTTGTTGTAGCTATTTAAAGTTACAGGAATATACAATTGAACCGTTATAAGGGAATATGATTACAAAATATAATTTCGGATTAATTGTAACTAAAGAATAGTTTTCACAACAATAATATGTTACTGAAATATGTTACTGAAATATGAAATATGTAATACTGCCAATACGACAAAAATCGTCCTCGTTTTTACAAAGAAAAGTACAAGAAATTTTATAGTTATTATCTCATCAATTTTGTGCAAATTAATCATGAATTTTCTAACTAATAACCCCCATTTTCAGTTTGACATTGCAAGATGACGGTCTTAAGTGAAATCTATCTTTCTTCCAGTTGAGCCGGAAGTGATATTTAAGGATATAGATCATCTTCTTTTTAGCCTTATTCTGACCATTGTTATGGGTCAATTCGCTAGAATCTAGCAAATAGAATAAGGAGGAGAGTCGATACAATACAAGTTTGATAATACTAATAAAGTGAACGGTCAAAGACAAGATTTGAACCTACACTATTCTTAAGTCATGAACACAATCAGACGCTTTTAACCATAAGGCAACTAGCTCTCCACCAAATTCTTTACCTCTAAAAATAAACTGTAATTAAAGAAATATCATTTTTCTACTTTAGAGTTAATTGAAATTGTATGTAATGATAGGTAGAATATAATGTGGTAATAATATTTAACAACTATTAAATATTGTATGGATATTTTTCGTTCATTTGTATTGGTAACTTTTACCTCAATATTATATTCTCTAACACTACGCTGGAAAGTTGAAATTAATTAAAATCCAAAACCTGTAATGCATATTTTTAGTTACCTCGGAATAGAAATGATCACTTACGTCTGATGGGTGCACGAGTCACAATATTTTATTCTGTATTGTGTTAAAAGATAATCGTTAAAAGAAAAATAATTGCAATATTCCGCTACTTTTATGATTAAACACAAAGATTGTTTGGGTCCAGATAGTAATTAATGTAAATATCCTTTGAAACAAGTTTGTTAGATAATTAACGATGTCAGCGTTGTGAGCCCGCATCGTTGTGTTTGTTGAGATATGTACAGCTGCATCATTTACATGAATATAAAACTCACAAACACAAAATTGAGCGTGTATTTAAACGAAGCTGATAAACCACACACGTAATAGTTGCATAGAAATTACAACCGTGCGCATGATACATGTCATAGTAATTTTGTATCATAAATGTCAAGGTAAAGGCAATATTGTACACGAAAATTTTAAATCCGTAACTGAATTAGTTCTTGAGATATCCATTGTATAACAGATAGACAGATATACAAGTAAACGGATGCAGTCGAGTAATGAAGGACCTGAAAAAGCTCAACAAATGTCTTACCGATAAATCGAACACAATAACCTCATTTCATGACACATGTTACAGTGTAAAATGATTGTACTAAGTTTCTTACACGTTTGACTATTGTAGGAATTTCTCGTTGCCATCATAGCGAAAACGCCAATGTAAACTTATTCACTAACGCTCAGCTAAATCCCAAGATATATTAACCATCATAGAACTCGATGTTGCTTAGTTAGAAAGGAAAATCCATGCAAAATGTCAGTCTGTAGGTCAGCTCGTCGTCAAGATATTGTGTGGATAGACAGATAGAAATGAAATGTCTCCAGTCGCTAGAGCAAAATGCTTTGGCAATGCTTAGAAAATTATTATAACAGTCCAATTTAAGTGTATTCAGAAAACGTTTCATGGTTTAGTACAAAAACAGTAAAATGGTACTCAACACAGTTTTAACAACATTAGCCTATTCTTACTGTATTGTTTTTACATTACATTATTCCTAAATATTGGATTTTTCCATTCCCATGGAAGCGAACCAAATTATACCAAAACTATTAAAATCGATTCTAATATATTATTTGCAATTCCTTGCGGCTCCTAGCCGGACTATAACACTAGTGACTAAAATATTCATCACTTGATCATCTAATATAAGTATCATCTGTCATTAGTAACCTTCTAGACTAATATCGTACTGAAAAATATTTAAACTTTCATCGATTAGCCTTATGGAATAAAGACTTTCTGCTAATCGTAACAATGAAGTTACTAATATTGCGAAGAAAAATGGCATATTAAGTATCATTTTGCGTGTTTTTATCATGATTAATATAAATTTTCTTATTTTCTACCCCAGGTTTCCTTTTCAGTACAAGTTTTCTGTATCGAAGTATATATTTATAACGTATACTAGAGATAGCAGCTTGACAATGAAGTCTTCAACAAACAGGGTAGATCGCAAACAACACTTGAGGTTGATTACAACTAATCAACTGTTGACACCGGCCCAATATCAACTTATTACCACCGCAAACACCCGTGATCAGAAGTATCAACAGGTTAGGCGGGACCACGTGTGGTCTCACTGATTACAAGGTGCAGGTTATATGAAAGGGTATATAAAAAGAGTTATAGGGCGGTCACGGTTTTATAGCGCTTGAACACGCATTACCTATAGCAATCTGCTTGGTCTGCACCGAAATACGTCCGTTCACCGAGTTAGCCTTCTTGAAACTATTAATTTTCAATGTTTCTACTTTAATGTATATTAAACTCCTATTATATCTATTTTTTTATTAAAGGTATCTTTTATGTTAAGGAAAAAGTAGATCCGTTTTTGATTAACTGCGCATATATCTGTTCATACATGTAACAAAAACAAAAAGACATAGGTTTGAAATTTGGCGTGAAGGTTACTTTCTATACGAGCAACACTGAAATCGATTACTCATGTCATTCTGTGGAATTTGGCTAAGGATCTATTTGTCTGTCCACACATATAACCAAAATGAAATGACATAGACTTGATGTTAGGTATCAAGATTACTTTCTATACGAGCAACACTGAAATCGATGATGCATGTCACTCTATGCGATTTGGCTGAGGATCTATTTGTCTGTCCACACATATAACCAAAATGAAATGACATGGACTTGATGTTAGGTATCAAGATTACTTTCTATACGAGCAAAACTGAAATCGATGATGCATGTCACTCTATGCGATTTGGCTGAGGATCTATTTGTCTGTCCACACATATAACCAAAACGAAATGACATGGACTTGATGTTAGGTATCAAGATTACTTTCTATACGAGCAACACTGAAATCGATGATGCATGTCACTCTATGCGATTTGGCTGAGGATCTGTTTGTCTGTCCACACATATAACCAAAACGAAATGACGAAATGACATGGAGTTTAAATTTGGTATGAATTTTACTTTTTATACGAGCAAAACTGAAATTGATGATGATGCATGTTACTCTGTAGGATTGGCTGAGCGTTAGCAAACATCAGTCTTATGGGTAACCATGATGCCAACGAGAAATTAGCAGAATAAATAAATGTGTAAAAAACGTTTATTTTTTTAAAAAACTGGTATAATTCTAACCCATTGAATAGATACAAAAATTTATCATGTGGCAATATATCCTAAGAAATATCACTTGTAGAATAAAAATTTTAAATGAAACTTTATTTATAACCACAGATAAGGAAGTGTTCCATGGTGGTGTGTGTCCAACCTCAGTGTGTGGCTAAACTTCATTAAATAATACCACTCAGTATGTTGACACAATTTTACTTTTGCCTGCGCAGGATATGTAAAAAAAAGGATTTTCTGGATGGTTTTTGTCTGTATGTCTGTTCGCAGGTCACCTTGAGAATAATATGAGCTATAGACTTCAAATGTTTCCTGCGTTAGGTTATATTTACAACTGACTCAGATTTTAATATACTTTCACTATTAGTAAGCCCAAATTAATCTTTAATAGTCGATTTCTTAAAAATTATGTATATATATATATATATATATATTATTTTAAACTCTCCATAAATATTTTGTAGTCATACAATACATTTTTTAATTGGGACAAAATACTAATATCTTAGATCGGAAGTAGATTAAAAGTGCTTCTAGTATTAACTTTTATATCCAAGTATGTCTTGAAAACTAACGTATGTAAAACTTGATGTTAACTGTAGGACCATAAATAAATTAGACCGGTTGTGAATTTAATCGGCTGGAACTGACATTTTTATCGCAGTAAACTAAATTCGTACGTAAGTTATATATTTCCTTCATCAGGAACAACAGGCAAACTATAACTACAGTACTGGAAATACCTTAGACAGAAAGCGAATTTAAACACACGGAAGTTACACACTTTTTGACCAAAATAGGGTTTTGAGACTTACGTATAATTTTTCATACAGCAAAACCTAAAATAGAACCAGTCAAAATGATATTTTACATTTTAATATCCAAACCATGGATACTGAAATAATATGTACCTGATGTCTATTTCGGTTTAAAAAATATAGGGCCCTATCATATTACATAGTAAATGCTAATACTAAAAATGTTATGTCCTTTGATTTTGAGGTGATACCACGTGTAACGGCTAATGAATTATAAAGACTCTTTAAAACACAGAAAGATAAAACGCAGACTTCGCACTAGAACACTGTTTTAAACACGATCCAACGGACAGGCCTAGGCGTGACAAACTACAGAACTTACTAAAAGACAGCGAATTACTGCCAGAAGCTGTTGTCTGATCCTACAATAGTTATTATTTAACTCCAGTGAGATGTTTGGGCCTAAATTGTATTTTGTTTAAAATCTCTTAAAACTATGTCTTCAGTAACACTGTTCTCATATTTTAACGTTTTAAGTGTACCTCGACTAAGGTAATCAACTCAGGTAATAGTTTGATTGAGTTTCTTCCATAATATAATTTCTTTAAACATCAAATATAGGCTAGCTACACTTTAATATGTACACTTTAACTACATATTAATATGTCCAATTGAATTAATATAAATTTAATGAAATGGTAGGAAATATACTCAAGACTTACACGTTTATCTATATTTCTCTAGATATTTTAACATTTTATGTGCAAATATATATAAAAAAAAAAAAAAAAACATAACTAACCAAATCTTAGGGAAAATTAAAACATGAAAACTGATAAAAATTACAATTGTCTCACTAAATATAAATGATTGTACATTTGAGGTCTGTATTAGGTTCTATATGTAGACATTTGTACTTTTTAGAGATTACAATTATTCTTGATGATGGGATAGCGTCAAAACACGTTTCTTCCGACGATAGATAAAATAAACTTGTTAGTTTGACGTAATAAACTTAGAATATGGAGATAATTCTTCCCACATGTGCGAAGTCTTACATATACAAAGCCATAGTTTAACTAAAAGTAGAACAAAATTGACATCGGGAAGGACAAAGCGGTTTGTCGGGGGCTCGACTTGCTGCAGCCAATCAGCTCGAAGCCGTTTCCTAGGCAACGGATCTCCACCCTGTTGCGAAATTTCTACTGCGCTGTGCTCTGGCCCTGCCGCGCGCACGCGCTGTACCGTTACCGTTGCCGAGTTGTGTTCTCTATCTTTGTGTCGTGCGTCTCTGATGTTAGAGTACAAATTATGAACGATATGATTCGTAACTATTTGTGAACTTGAACTGCTTTTACTCTTTGCTAGTGACTGTATTGTGTTTTTTTATTTATTTTTTATTTAAACAGTGTTTTGAAAGACTACACCGACAAACGTTTTGTTTTGTGACTTTGTGTCGACAGTGCGGATTGCATTTGAATGATGCCTGAACAAGGGAACGTTTCTTCTACTAGTAGCCTAATTGAGAGTGAAGATATTCAAGTAACCATACAAAGTTGAATGCTAAAGATTTTATTTCTTTTAGGTCTCCCATAAGGACACAAAGTAAAATGAATTATTCACAAAATTTCATCATTGTATGATAAGTTTAACTCAAATATTTTTTATGAAAAACGCTTACAAACAGAGCACTAAGAAAGATAGGACAAACGTATTGATGCTATTTTTCTTAGAATCAAGTATAGTACCCAAAATATGAGATTTAATGTGTTCGAGAAGTTTAAGATTCGGTAATAAAAGTTATTCCATTAATAACCAAAACATCGCCCTTATGGTACTAAAACAATACGGCGCATTTTCTATGCTATAACCCAGATGGATTCAAAGTGACAGTAGCCTTAAGATATAATTCTGTGACAGCGCGTTGAAATATAGTTTGGACTGTAACCACAGGTACTCCCCTCCTGCTCAATTCTATCCACCTTTCGCTTCAGGTTTGTCCTGTTGTTAATTCAATTATAATAAAGTAATAGTCAATGCCTAAGTTGATATTTTTCTAAGTGAGATTATATTAAGCTACTAACATTATCAGTTAGCAATATAACAGTTGTGTAAACTATCCTGATAAAAGGGATTAAAACTAGGCATTTACTATTCAAACATATTCTTATAATTGAGAATCCTGTTTCTTTATTCTGTTTTGGTAACAAGATTTCTAGTTTACCTCTCAATACCGTTGTGATTCACATACAATAATCTTAAGGTGGTGTATATTTGGCAGAGAATGGTTTTTTTTTTAACTAAAAGCGTTAACGGAAATAGCAAGCATTGTATTGCTATAATTATGCTGTTATTTTGCTGTTTATAAGTATGGTAATTTAAAGTTACGCGGTATTTAAATTTTTATTTTATGAGATTATAGCATTTTTTATGAAAATTCCATGTATATCCTAGTATTGCTTTTATAATTATCCAAGTAGTTAAAAAGTGTAAATATATTTGGTGAAACAAAGGTTCAACTGAAGCTAGGAGTAAATGCAAACTGAGTCATACGCCGCTGTTTCAATTAATTAATGATGCTATTCGAGGTTGCGGTTTACCGAGAACAAATTTACATTAAGATTTTCCTGAATTAAAAACATTATCAACTGAATTACTTTTAAATTATTAGCACGATTGTATGTTCATTTTTCTTCGTGAAATCAATACATTTTTATTATAATTTGTAATAGTAATTGTTAAATCTATTCTATTCTACTTTTTCCATAAAATACTATGTTAAAAGATTAGACAATGTTTGAATGTTGTCTTTGTTATAACAAAAAGTTATAAGCTAAGCACGAGTCATGTTTTTATTAAATAGATATGTGAAAAATACAAAATTGCGAATGTTTGGGTAATTATTGAGATTTTGGAAGTTTTAATATAATGTTTTGGGTTGATTTTGATCCAGGAATAATACCTAAAAAGGTTAGTAGAGAGGTCTGGGTCACTGTATAAATAATATTTGGATAGTTCTAAAATTTAAGACATTCAAATATCTATTGCTTAAACGCTATCGAGTCGTTTTAACTAATCATACGGAGTTTTGGCCAACGTAAATATTCGAATTCAGAATACATGTAATTATAATATAACCATTATAATCATTTGGGAGTTCGTTATTTGTAGTATGCTTACAGCTTATTTAAGCAGAGTCAAAAAATAATTTTAAATACAGGTAAATTTATCCAAACTTTTGCTAATTCAAAGTTTTAAATTAGTTGAAAAGTTTGATTCTTAATGTAAGGTAAATTATAAAATATATGATTTTAGTATAAGACATACAGATTTTGCTTGGAGATCTCCGTACATCCTACATCAGAGTTCCACTCAGCTCCATTAATAAAACTTAATAACCATACTTTTCTTTACAACGCATGAAAACTGTTAGCATGATTATAAAATATTCTTTATTTAGTGATAAGGTGCAACTTATGACAGTCAATACAACAACGAGAGGTTTTTTCAGCACAATAAATACTGTCACATAAAAATCACCTTTTAATATAAAGGGAGAGTTTATCCATTTTTACAGTGTCTTTAATATCTACAATTGCATAATGTACGTTTTTACAGCAGTAGATTCATTCTACATGATCTGCAGTCATACGGAGTTGACCACAATTTTTAATAGGCAATGTATTATTCGTGACTCATTATAAACTATTTCTTATGTTTATTACGTAAAACCTCGGAAACATTTAGGTAGGAACAATGGTCTGTACTTCATCGACCGAACAAAAAACTATCAGAGTCACAGGTTTTGCTAAGGTTCTCTTACTTATTACAGTGGAGATAAAAGCGTGTTTGGTATCATCGAGTTTTAGAATCAGATTAAATAAAAAAAATATATTTTGTGAATCATAGATCTCTACCAAAATTCTTTTTAGTAGCTACTCTACACTATCTTCTCTAATGGAAGTGTATAATTTTCTTACTTACCAGACGAGCCATTCGCGCGAACAATTCACTTAAAAGTTTTTACAGCTATTTCTGTTCAAATATAATAGGAAGGTGTGACGTGCGTGGGATAAAAATCCAATATTTGCTCGTGAAGTCAAGTGATAACGGTAAATCAAGACAGGTTATCTGTTTCATTACTGCTATCAGCTCTACACTTCCTAGTGTCAGTCTTTCAGTGACACATAATAATCACATAGAGATCGATCCTATACACATTTAAATACCGCTAAGTCAACTTATGTACGACTCACTTTACTGCTATCAACTCTACATTTCCTAGTATCAGTCTTTTAGTGACACATAAAAATCACATAGAGATCGATCCTACAAACACACACACACACACACACACACACACACACACACACACACACACACACACACACACACACACACACACACACACACACACAATGAAGTTTTTAATTAACTATTTAGCGTTACTATTAATTTGTATAGCGTCTTTCACAAACTTATCATAATTAAACGAGTATGAAAGATAAAATAAAAATTAATTACATTGTGAAAAACTTTTAAATTTTATTTAAAAATGTATACATACATTTTAAATACAAGTTTGATCCGCACGAAACGTAAAATACAATGGACATTAATACAAAAATAGTTTAGTCATGCAATTTTCCATATTCATCACAAGGAAAAAAGTAGCATTACTAACTGTATTTAGTTAACCGCCTGTACGTGTCAATAAAGATTTTAGCACGATTGATGTACATATGGCAAAACATATACGTATCTGACTTGACAATTTTCAAAGTACAACCACGTGAACAGAATGTCTCTTAATAGATATTGAAACTTTAAGTTAGAATTCTCATTATTATAATAGTACAAACTACCATTTAGTCGATTTTACATCAAATTTGATATTTTAATCACAGTGCAAATAGCACTAGTACATGTTTTTGGACTATTCATACAAATGAGGTGTCAAATTGCACCATTTGACGTAACAAGATATTTTGATTTCACAGAATGCTTCAATCTCAGCTTGTTATACACTCCACGACTGAGTGATTGCATGAGGCAGGTGTGAAAATGTCAAAGGCTATTTATAAGTCCTTACCGTCTTATCCATACTACGGTACTTTAGTTATCATGGTTATGTGTTGATAATCGTTCAGCCAATTACTGTCTATTTGTTGAGAATTTTACTTCATTATTTTGAAAGTATTATTTAATAGAACTTATCAGAACCAAATAATATGAAATCATAATTATTCCATCAAATATTTATTTTGCATTCCAACGGTCAAGACCATTTTACAGTTGTATTTATGCGAACCTATTCTGCTTATAACAAACTATTGTATATGGACCAAGTGTACAGTGTATAGTGTTTTTACATATTTAGGAATTGTAAAAAAATAGTTTGTAAGAAGAAAACTTACAAATTATTTTACCAAAGGAAAACAGAAGTTGAACATGCAAACATTAATAATTATAAATATAGTCATATTATACTGATAAATCAAAAACTAGTTCTGTACAACTAATACGTACAGGTTCTAGCCATATACTCCAAATATCTGATAAGAAACATACATACGTAGTATTCTGTGACCTAGCGGGATATTACTCAACGACGTAAAGCTAAAGTACCTAAGCTAATATACGCTAAACTAAAGTACCTAATACAGAGCTAATATACAGATTAATTAAACATGACAGACTGATTATGCTATCGTGTAAAGCTAAAGTACCTAATAATCATACAGAGCTAATATACAGATTAATTAAACATGAAAAGTTAACAGACTGATTATGCTATCGTGTAAAGCTAAAGTACCTAATACTCAATCATACAGAGCTAATATACAGATTAATTAAACATGAAAAGTTAACAGACTGATTATGCTATCGTGTAAAGCTAAAGTACCTAATACTCAATCATACAACGCTAATATACAGATTAATTAAACATGAAAAGTTAACAGACTGATTATGCTATCGTGTAAAGCTAAAGTACCTAATACTCAATCATACAGAGCTAATATACAGATTAATTAAACATGAAAAGTTAACAGACTGATTATGCTATCGTGTAAAGCTAAAGTACCTAATACTCAATCATACAGAGCTAATATACAGATTAATTAAACATGAAAAGTTAACAGACTGATTATGCTATCGTGTAAAGCTAAAGTACCTAATACTCAATCATACAGAGCTAATATACAGATTAATTAAACATGAAAAGTTAACAGACTGATTATGCTATCGTGTAAAGCTAAAGTACCTAATACTCAATCATACAACGCTAATATACAGATTACTTAAACATGAAAAGATAACAGACTGATTATGCTATCGTGTAAAGCTAAAGTACCTAATACTCAATCATAAAGAGCTAATATACAGATTACTTAAACATGAAAAGATAACAGACTGATTATGCTATCGTGTAAAGCTAAAGTACCTAATACTCAATCATACAGAGCTAATATACGGATTACTTAAACATGAAAAGATAACAGACTGATTATGCTATCGTGTAAAGCTAAAGTACCTAATACTCAATCATACAGAGCTAATATACAGATTACTTAAACATGAAAAGATAACAGACTGATTATGCTATCGTGTAAAGCTAAAGTACCTAATACTCAATCATACAGAGCTAATATACAGATTACTTAAACATGAAAAGATAACAGACTGATTATGCTATCGTGTAAAGCTAAAGTACCTAATACTCAATCATACAAGCTAATATACAGATTACATAAACATACAGAGATAATAAACAGATTTTGCTATCACGTAAAGCTAAAGTACCGAGTAGTTAATCATACGTAGCTAATATACAGATTTCTTAACATACAGATAATAGACCAACCACCCGATCCTGTAAATCCAATGTACTGAGTACTCAATTATACAGAACTAATATGCTGAGTACAAATACTTGCGGAAATAATGGACCGATTGAGCTCTAACCACCTCAAGTAATGTCATGTTATATTAATCGTTCCTAGTTTTCTGTCCATTCCCTCCTTCATGTGATGGCCTTACTGTTGTTTTTTTTTACTATGAAACTCTTCATTTTTAATAATATATAAAGAAGTTAAAATACAATCAACCTGAAATTGTTAACATCTTTAATCGGTAGCTAAACAGGTTTAACGTTTCCTTTGATAAACAAATAAATCAGTGTTAAAGATATATATTTTGAAACTTAAAGCGTGCATAACTAAATTGAGTAAATATGATCCGCGCTTTATAAGTATGTGCACACTTCTTGTCACTATTTTATTACAGTTTTTCACGGTTCAATTCTCTAATTTGTAATTAAAATCCATTTACGCTATTTTATGGTAAATACATTACGTGGAGTGTACACTAAGCAGGAGCATCTCCCGAGAAATATTTACTTCACCTTTATAAACAATAAAACAAAGCTTAACAAGCTTTGTATTTTGAGTGAAAACTAATTAACAAGCTCGTTTCATACAGCTTTGCTACTTAAAAGTTATAAGTTATTTTGTCATTTAATTTATTTCTCAAACTAAATATTAGTGTAGGCTATTTAGTACAATACATATTTTTTTGTGATCGTACCTCACGAAGGTAAAATTAGAATGTTAAAAAAAAAAAAATAGTTTAATCGCCAACACCATCTTACAAGCCTAAATGCAATTTTTAATACACGATCGGAAACCCCATCACAAGATTATATTGGTAATACACTGGCCAAACCGACAACCTAACGTTTTCAGCCTAAATTTAGTTGTCGGTACCTCATATGAAAAGTATATATTTGGTATTGAGAATAACCTGGTTTAACCAACAATTATGTTTTGCCTCTTTTAATGCAGTTTTAAATATTCTAATACTTTTGGATACCATACTTTTCAAGCTTCAATGTGGCATGGAGAATAAAATTTTAGCGATATCTTTCTCTTTCCATAGTAAGTTTCACATGATAATATACTACCTCCGTATACAATTTTATTCCTACATTGAGAATATATTAACTACACCGAGTTTCATTTCATTATACACAAAGTAATATTAAGTTTCTTAAGCATCTTCTTCCATCAGTTCGTATAGTTTATGAGACAACAACGCTATATCGGCAGGCCTATATAAACAGAGAGATTGGGAATACAACGATGTTGCTGAAGACCATACCACCCCTTTCAGGATGGATTTGAAATACACTGGCTTTGACTAAAACTCTCTCTGTCAATATAGTTTATAGAATATACTGGCTTTCCTAAAATACCATCTCCCTAGCATTAATCAAACCTTGAGTTCTCTTAGTGCTATTGAGTGAGATGCTTCTGCCGAGAAGCTTCCTGACAGCCTCATACAACAATTGTGAGTAACC
The DNA here is from genome assembly GCF_021130785.1 of Homalodisca vitripennis. NCBI lineage: Eukaryota > Metazoa > Arthropoda > Insecta > Hemiptera > Cicadellidae > Homalodisca > Homalodisca vitripennis. Next base: position 129,549,097 of record NC_060209.1, on the reverse strand, counting down.
CCTACCTAAACAATGTAAAGTAATGATGATATAATATTAATAGTAAGATCTCCAGCAACCCTAACTAACTTCTTTTATATCGAGGTTGGAAATATACCAGCATCACCTTCAACACTGACTTACTAACTTCAATTCAGGATTAATATCAAAAGCTGTCAAAGCTATCTGCCATATCTTATATCTATGTAAAATTTGCACATTTTGAAAATAGCGACATTTGTGTTATAAAAATTTACTTTTCGTTTACAAAATGTAAGCCAATAATAATGTTACGGCTGCAATTCCTGTTTTATGTCCTGGTTTATTCGTTCACTTAGGACAAAATCCTGTCACTGCACTTAATTCTAAAAAGATCTTTGCATTACTTCCGGTTAAGTTAAGCAAAATGCGGCTGTTTGCGTTTTATTGAATTTTTGAAAGTATTGATATGATATTATTGTGTTTGGTCCAGGAATAATACCTAAAATATATTGGTCGAAAGTTCTGGGATACCCTGTACATTACTCTATTATGTTTATTACTATACTGGAGAGTAATAAACCAATATTAGAACATAAACATTTATGATGGGCATTCAACATTATTTGTCGCAGTGCCAATTATCACGAGCAGTTTGCTTTAATCACGCAATTATTAATTGATGGCGGTTATTTAGTTTTGTTTTCATTTTTTAAACGAGACTCCTGATCACAGTTTGTGCGATTCATTCTTAGAGAATATCTGAATTAAAATTGTGATGATGCATAAACAATCCACAACATGCATTAAGAATTTGTAAAAATGAATATGTTATAACGTACTTGCAAATAGGTGTGATAAAAAGTATGAATAAAATTACGACATATGGAAATTGTACATGAATTGAAGGAATACAAAGAGTTTTGGTGTTGATCCATGTGTGGGGTTGGATCACGCCTCTATGTTTGATCTGTGACGCGTGACCGTGGATACAGCTTCTCAAGAAGATATCATTTGATCTGCGCCTCGCTTACGCACACTAAACTTTCCTAAATACCTTCCAAAATGTCGCCACCAATAAAATAAAAATGTGGAGCCTGTAATTACATTCTCGCTCAAATTAATACCATTTTTAAAGAAATTTTCTTATAGAAATTATTTCCTTTCTCGATTAAAGGCTGTACACATACTTTGGTAAAATATTGGCATGTCTTTTGATTATATGGATCGGATAATATTTTTATTAGGTTATAATTCTATTAAATACTTCAACAATATTGTTAGAATGGTGACATTCACATAAAATAATTCCTATACATAACTCTAAAAAATAAAAGGGAATCGGAAATTACAATAAAAATGTCTTTTTTTATTGTGATGCAAACTTTAAACTATATCACACCTATAAAATTAGAAAGTATCTGACTAATGTCCCGAAGCCATACGCAGTATGACACCTGCTGCAGTCCACGTGTTAATTTTCGTGAAGTTTTATCTCTTTGTCATAAACAATACAATAAAAAAAATTAAATTAAAATTGTGTAAAATAAAATCAGTATTCGATTGCATTGTACTTTGTAATGGATAAAAATCGCAAGGTCAGGACGGGGAACCGAAGTTTATCCACTAAGCGAGCAGGGCTTTCCTCTGACATCGAACACTGAAACAACCTTAAACAATTCAACACATTTAACAATAAACGATATGAGTAATTAGAACAATGAAGTATATAATTAAACACTTTATTTAATATTAAATACCTCTAGGTTAGGGAATCCTCTTTTACATTATTATTTTCGAATTAAAATAAAACACTTATAAAAGTTAAATATTTGTAAAACTAAAACAATTGTGAACAGAGATCATGTATTTTTCCAAGATGTAACGTAAATACAGAACGTAATAGTGTATCATACAATATATTCCATTATACTTCGATATTTACATTCCATTACGTTCCCTCCAGGGCGCGGCCGTCCCAATATGTACTTCCATGTAAAGTCCAAAATCGAATGTGAGTTTCCTGTTACTACACTAGGACTTCCTGGAATGAACTTAAGTTACTATAATACAATCATTAAAATCATACAAATTATGAAATATGTAGAAAATATTTGTAGAGCAAAATCTATTTATTTCTTCTACGTAAAATTATTACGCAATATCATATTTATTTGAAATGATAATATAAGAAACAAACGTGCAATATCCTGTTATTTATTGTATAAGTAGCCTAGTTAATGCATGACATTCAATACTTACGCGACATTCGAGTTACGAGTTATATTGTTGACGTATTATAAAATAGGAATTATTTTTTTAGTTTGTTTTTTTGGGTTGATACAAGCAGAATCTGTGACTTCGCCTGAAACTACATTTCATCCGTCGTTATAAAATGAACCTTCATTGCTAATAATTAGTTAAAGTTAGTCATTTCTATTCAATCATGAGGTTACATGGTGTCTGGTAGATGTCTGCCTTCGCGATGAAAAGCATAAATATTGTATTTTAACTAAATACCTCAGGCCTATGTCAATACGCAGTTATACATATCAAAATAGCTTGCAATTAAAGAGAGTCGAGATGGAAGATTGAGTCTTTGTGACTCTCCTTTGTGTCAATATTCAGTATTTAAATTAGCTAACAGTTTAATATTATATATTTATGTCCAGGATAATTGCAAAGGCCATAAAAGAGAATTTGGCATCCTTGTGCGACGCCGATCAAAAATTAAATGTACCAGGAATAAATGTGAACACCCATACAACTGAGCAGAGTGGGGAGTCACTAATATATTTAGGTTTCGTGTAGAACATATAGCTCGTAATCTGTTTGTAGAATTTAGCTTCTCCACAGATCTCCAGATAATAGTATTATTTCATAGTTAGTAATAAACGAGTACCTGCAGAAGAGCCTCCAAAGAATTCAAAATAAGTTATTTTCACCAGTTTTGGACAGAATTAACAGTTGCACTAAAAGAAAATCGCATCTTTATCTGTTACAGAACACCAGAAGTCTACCTGTGCAATCATTGACTTATACTTTCAAGTTTTCACAAAAAAATACAACCTGAAAACCGGTTAAAAAGATTTTATATCTATTTAATACTATAAGAAAACTTTGGTGGGGAAATCAAACTATGGCCTCAGTTCTAATATAGATATGTAAAAATATGGTAAGGTCAGCGGCTTTCGACAATAAGGGAGATAATATGTACACCTGTAATGTGCTTGTCGTAACAACAAACTGGTAAATATAACCCCCTAGCTATTTACTAATGAGATCTGTTCATTATCATTCTTTGGAGAACGAAGCCATTTAGAAGAGCACGTTTAGGCTTAAAAAAGCATAAAATATAGCACATTTCCGTGCGGAAGAATGTGTTATTCAATATATACCATTGTTTCTTGGAAGTTTGAAAATAATAGGAGGTCCTTAAGTAAAGAAGTAAAACCTTTAAGTAAAACTATATGTTTTTTTTAAGAGAAGGCCTACAATATCTACTTACTTAACGACTACACATTCATATAACTATTTATATATGAACTCATATGAGTTAAAATACTACTAAGTGACGTAATTTTGGAGAAGAGGGAGAAACAATCATGTGTAAAGAGATTGAGCCCAGAGAGTACCTTCTATAATCTTATTGTAATTACTACATACTGGTTTCTAATTTCATTACATATTAAAACGTATTTTATAGCAATTACTTCAATCTCTAAGTAGTTGCTCAAATAACAAAAGTTCATTTGTGTAACAAACGAATCGGCCTTCAAAGAATCATCAAAGCCAACATACAACGACATTGTGATTTGTATTTTCCTTCAGGAATGAAACGAGCAAAAGCGTTGCCACTTTCTGTAGGTGACAACTTGAAAATGGTTCGCTATAAATATCCATTCATCCTTATTTCAAACGCCTTATTAAATAAACTTAATATGCTCCAGGTTAAAAGTGATGGTTTATTAAATAATTCAGCAGGAAGTTAATAGATTTTCTTAGTACAACAAATACAATTTTTCTAATTTAAAACGTTATTATTTAAATATAATTGAAAATGCTATAAGAATGTTGACACTATGAATTTGAATAAAACGTGTTCAGTACTGGTACTATTTGTACTAGTCTATACAACTTTGAGGTTTCATAAATTAAACATGCTAATCATAACAAATTTCATATGCCTTGAAAATGATCTGTAATTTTGTATGTAATTGTATGTAGTAATGCCTATATGTAATTTTGGAAAACTTGAAATTATGATGATGAGTTCTAATAATGTAAAACAACCTTAAAAGATCTCAAGAAATACTTTGAACAAAAAATAAATATCAGCAGGCTTTTTGGAACCCACTGTAAAGGTATTGCTTTGGATTGAGGGCGTGTATTTATAAAGGCCAAAGCATACATCGTTTAAACCTTCAGAATACATTACATATGTAACAAGATAGGCTAACAAGCCCAACTATCGTAAACATCGCGCGCGTGCGTGTGTGTGTATATCTAGGTACGCGTACGCTTTGATTCATTGTAATTACATATTTTTAAATTTTTAAAAATAACGAAGATGTTATTGGTATTAATTAAAAATTATGTGGCTCGAGCCAGATTTGTATTTCAACGAATATATTTTACTAGCCCGAATTGCCTGGACGCCTTCCAAAAGCTCGTTCAAGTGGCTCTTTGTTATGTAAGTTAGATTTCTCCCCGAGGGAAATCCTTCCCGGCTTTTTAAGACTTGTCCTAATAAAATTTTAATATCCAGTACTGGTGTGATATACATCAGACCATACTACAGTATCATTATAAGTGCCCCATTTAAATGCAATGGATTTTTTTCGTAAATTAATTGTGTTTTATTTTTATTACGTTTTAATTTCCAAAGCTTTAAACTCCATTATTTATTATTATCTATTATTGATAAGTATTTCAAATTATTTTGCTTGTTACGTTTGTACATATTTATATGATGAAATATTTAAGTTTCATTAATTTATAACTCGCAGGTAGAACTCATGCACATCTTTTCACAACACTGAGGACATCTTTGACAAGACGACGAGAATGATCTTAGCCTTTTGCATGGCAGAAATTAGCCGGTGTAATCGTCAACCGATTGTTATCAACAGGTATCCCTTCCGTCACATTGTACATTTAAAGTAAGGTACATTTTACGGGAACATACCTCTGACAGTAATATTTATTTTCAACTTAGAAAGATTATAACTCTCAGAATTGTACAGTATAAAGATTTAAACGAGATGAGAAACAACGGAATTTACCTAAATTGTATGATTTAAAATATAAATCGTTTGGATGGAATTCACTAGATAAGCCTATACCATCAGAGATATCATATAACCCCACTAAGCTTATATAATTAATCGAGGAATAAATGACGAGAATCGAGTTTCTATTGGGGTCAATTGGTGCTGGCAAATTGGTTATAATTTATAACAACATTGCATTTCGTATTATTGATAATAGTTTATTTATTATTATAGCCATAATTCTATATATATATATATATATATATATATATATATATATATATATATATATTTATAATTCAAATCATTTATTTGAGTCTAAAATATGTTTAATTCATGTTTGTTTACTATAAGAACTATTTGCTTAAAATACGTTATAACATATGTAAGTATCGTACGTAGATTAATATACACCAATTCATCAATGTTATAGAACACACACACACACACACACACACACACACACACACACACACATATATATATATATATATATAGTTCATATTTAACGGGTTTTCAATTTTATTACATGTGTGTTAGAGTTATCCTTTAGCGTGTAATATTTCATTTGTCAGATATATACGAGTATCTGTCTATCTATCTATCTATCTATATATATATATATATATATATATATATATATATATATATATATTATATATATATCTGACAAATGAAATATTACACGCTAAAGGATAACTCTAGCACACATGTAATAAAATTGAAAACCCGTTAAATATAAACTATATTTAAAAACCTTAACTAGGTTTAGCCGCAGTTTGGTGTTGATTGCAACTTAAAGGAATCCGAAAAATAAAATCTTTACCCCGTTTCTAATTAATAAAGCTCATTTACATTTAAATTTTATAATTTAAATGTTTTTTAATTTTATAATTTTATTTTTTAAACATGTGTTAAATGAACAACCTTAAACCTTTCGTTATTTTCATCACATTATGAAGTCTAAAAGTAAAGCCCCAAGACCAAAACATACACTATGAAACAATACACAATTGGCTGCAGTATAATATATGCTACCTTATAGTCATCAAAAACAGTAAAAATATGTAACGAAAATATTTCAACATAATGTTGCACTTTTGGCTTTAAGGAAAATTGATAGAGATAATTCGGCTACAATAAGGAAGAATCCTTCACAGACTTTTTTATGGAATCTTGATATAAACGGAGAGAGCACAAAGGATGTAGGGGGAGTAAAAGAGAACAGGAGTTGCCGCAACGTAATCTACAAATGCACTACCGATGTAGAAGTGGGCCCGTAAAGGCTTCCAACTTCTCGCTCTACTTTCATATTATTGGTTGATACATTGGCTGTGCATAGTGGGTAGCTTTGCTGCTGAGCCTCATGTATCCGTATAGATACTAAGATGTAAAAATAACTACCCATTTCGGTGAACCCTTACCCATTTCCCGGCTTGAATTTGCCTGCTTTGCTGACTTGTTTCCTCGTCCTTTAGTCTATTTTTTCTTACTAAATTCTTGTGTTATTGCGGTATTTGTAAATACGAAGCACAAAAAAATCTGCGTATATGCTTTAAAGATTGAACTTCAGATATAATTGTTGCATTTTTGAACTAGTATACGCTTAGTGTTGTTTTACGAGTCTACGGTTAAGTAAGATACACACTTGCCCGATTTGCAGAGCAACTCCATATTAAAATGATAGCTCTTATATTTATAGCAGGAGAATTGAAAAAATGTGAAAATACCAACGATTCCCCTTTTTACAATAGAAACTACAATACCAACCCGTACAATACAACCCCCCGTATACCCGTATTGTTACCCGTATTGGTAACGGGTTTTTACAATAGAACCCGTTACCATAATAATTGATGATCTGCATTGGAATATCGTCAATAGTTACACTAAATTTTTACACAAAATGTCCACATAATATAACTTTGTCTTTTTATAGATAACAAAAATAAAGATTTCATATTTTTAACGGTCTCTAGAGATACAAAATACCGATAAATTCAACGTCACCTTTAGTTTTTTCAATACTTATCGATGTAAATAATCAAACTATTTATTTCATAAAAAAATTACTTCAGCAGATGGGACAAACACATCGTAATAGTGGTTCTAAAATACTTTATGAATACTGTATCCACCTTAAAATTATAGAACGTCTTATATTAAAATGAATTTGTTGAAAGCATCATCAATAAATGGAGATGACGGAAACAATGTGTCATTAAGGAATTTGTTATAAGCAGACAAAGCCCAACTCGTTATTCCGTAGATCGATGATGATTTACCTATAAATATTTAAATCTCCACCGAGTAGGTTTGCCGGTATTCAATGCTGGTATTGTTGTGCACACGAATATTATCCACACTATAGGGCCAGTTGTATAGAAAGGCTTACCGCTCCAAATGGGGTTTGTGTTAAGACCGTATATATCTTTCCTATCGCTATAATGGACCTGTTGCTATTATGTTCTCATAGCGTTTGTTTGTCAAAATATATTTTTAGACATTTCCACTATTTACAAGCAAATTTTATAATTAGGTTAACCAAATAAAGAATATCTGGTTTTAATATAACTTTTATATATAAAAGAATAAGATGGTTTTATTAGTTGCGGTCAAATAAACTACTGACGGGGTTAGAAATAGTCCATATGAAATTGTTCAAGAAAGAAATATATGATCACATGATCTGTTCAAAGATATTGGAATAAAAAGTCGCAAATTGCAACAAAATAATATAACATATAAATTAAACAAAACTAAGTAATGTAATCAATTTTTCCTATTTCTCATTAAGACATAAACATACTCAAAGTTTGAAGTTTATTTTTGATGATGGAAGGATTGTAAAGGAAACAGAATTTTCCAGAGATTTGCCATCGTTCAGTGATTTTTTTTGTTTATTGATTTTCGTTACTGATTTTTTGTTTCAATGAACGATGGCAAATGATCGGAAAAATCCTGTTTCCTTCATATTCAAGGCTTTCAAATAAGAACTTATTATAACTCATATTACCACTCCAAAATATGTGGAAAGGTTATTTTTAAGTCATTATTTCATAACAACAACTGAACATAGTATCAGTTGAGATAAATAGTTTATTTAATGTAAAAGTTGGGTGAAAGTAGAGTTATTTGTTTAATGTATCTGGTACAGTTTGAGATAGTTGGGAATTGAACTATTCACAGGCCGCAATAAACTGAGACAGCCGGCCATCTCTCACTGTGCCGCTGTTCGTGGTTTGTCACTCAACTGCAAGTTTAGACGATCATCAATGTTGTTACAGTTCCTACAGCAATTTTCTATAGGTTGTATTAAAAGTTTCAATAGTAATCTGTATTAAAGTTTTATATAAATTTTAATCCTAATCCGTATTAAAAGAGAATGATTTTATAACGCTCTGGCCTTCAGAATCGTTCTTTTTGGATAATCATATAGGATCATAAACACGTCAGTACAGATGGGTCAAGGGATCGCCGCCACGCCCGCCTGACGTGATGGCGGGGGGAGAGGGGCGTCTTTTCCAAGAACATGGGCTTTCCCTTACAGCCCATCCTTTGATATTTCCGTGAACCAAGAGGCAAGAACTGAAATATTTACTGATTTATTCAGTTATCTCGTGGTTATATTCAAATAAAAGGTGTTCCGATAGTTCAGTTATTTTAAATAAATGACAAAATGGCGCGTAGGTCCCTTGGTCCATCTGTATTTCCCGTATAGGGGACATCATTAGTGTGTACTTGTAGCAAGTAGTGACGTATCGAATTAGTTATCAATGAATACAAAATTATAATAGGCATTAGTAAGAAGGCAATAGTGCGAATTAAATTATTTGTCAAGCCAAATGAAAAATGAACTTTGGCTTCCTTTATGTTACGCCAGCACAGATTACTTACAAAATTTTTAGATACCGTTAATTTTGGGTTTTTATATTATAAACCATTTTCACTTTAAATCTAACCATCTACTAAGAATTTTATGTCATTGCGTATACATAAAATAACAGTTCTTCTAATTTGTACTGAAATGTTTATAACTTTACTGTATTATTGTATGCAGAAAATGGAAATTATTTTACCTAACTCTGTGGACCACAGACCTTGAGACGAGAAAGTAGGATACTACAGCGTGCGGTTGTTTAAGGTCTGGGAAAAATGGCTTAGAACTATTATCATTATTTATTTTATATATTTTCCTTCTCTCAAAATTCCTTTACATTAATTACTGGCGCATGAATTGATTCAATGAGTCATCTGGCTCTATTAATATTGATTTACTAATGACTACTAATTGACCTCAAATTCCTCTTTGAGACTGGTTTCATTTGATTTAGTAAAATGAGATAGTATCTTAACTAGATAAGGATATATTGACATATTTAACCATGCCCTACTAAATTAAATTTTTTTGTGGTCTTTGTTGTTTTTCCGTTACATTATAAAAACACAAAACATAACTTATACGAACTCGTAATTACTAATTATAAAATAATAGTTTTTATTACATAACTTTATAAGAGCACTTGGCCAATCTCGACAAATTTTGTGACTGTAAATTTTTCGAAGTTCAATTTTTAAATTACTAGGCGATTAGTCGGTGAGTGCAGACCTGTTATGTATTTTTTAGTTGTTTTAATACTAAGTGTTGCTTTGTTTGTATTAAGTGCATATTTTAGAGTTAGTAGTGTTAATACACAACATTTTGGTAGCGATTCCTGACTTATGGGTGTTACAACGCTATGGTATAATTTGATTATTTTAACTTGGATTATAGTAATGCGTTGTTAGTTATTCATCTGAGGAAAAGATCAAATTGCAGATCTCGAAACTTAGTGTTTCTGATTATTGTATCACTGAATTATAGCAAATGTCCAGAAAATCCCGTTTCATTTAGAAAGTTTTCTTAATTGAATGATATCATCATCAGAGGTCAAACCTAATCTACTAATCTCTCAAAGGGCAATTAGTTTGACAATAGTCTAATGATAAATGGCTGCAAGATCAATTGGAATACCCCAACTTTACTGCTGACTAACACTAAACAACGATCAACTGGAAACTTTCAGACCAGAGAGAACTCAGTAATCACTGTAGCCTCTTGATCACCAAGCCGCATGAAAACACGACTTGTACTTCTGGGAAACTTTTATCATGCGCTGACCAATTTTATCGCTAATAGTTTTAGTAAGTAGTGATGATGTCAGGATAATTAATTACATTATTTTGCAATTGAAGGCTCTTTATGTTCAGTGGAATTTATATGTTTAAAACCCGTGCTAAATATAGCCGCTGGTTATCCATAATGAAGCATTTGTTTAAATGAGGATTTGAAAGAGGAAAATATTTGTTTGCGTGTATAAATTATGTCAATACCTTTAATCAATTGTATTCTAAGAAATTAATAATGAATCTCTCTTTCATTCATAACTGTTAGTAAAAATATTGATCATAAAACCCTTTACGAAATGATTTACCATGGGTAATCCATTCACTGAAATAAAATGTCATACATTTCCTTCTTTTACCATACATATCCAGGAAGTATAAACGACACTTTTCTAAAAGACCAAAATATTATAATATGTTTAATTAGTTTGTATATATTTCGAAATATACCAATGTTTTTGTACAAAATACATAATTCTATATCTTAATTTGGACATTCATTTGATATTAAATAATTCAGTTCAAGAAATATAAAAGTTTGTTTAATTTTATTTCTTTTAATTTGAATATTATTTGTTAAAAGATGTTAAAAGGAATTCTTCAAATATTTAGGCCTATGACATTTATAACAAAAAACACTACAAATTCGTAAATTTGGATTTTTGTATTAAAAATATAGTAATATAAATATAGATATATCCCACCCTAAGACAGTGTCCAGTATCCTCAATGGCATTGACACCTGACGTTGAAGAAGAGCTCGACCGAATTATTCAGCAGCTCCCAGCCAAAAATTCAAATGATCTCAATATAATGTCCATGTGTCTTAGGTTTCAAGCTTTTTTAAAACCGCGAAAGTTACTCCAATTTTCAAAAAGGACGATCCCAGTTCAACAACAACTACAGGTCTGTCTCAAGTTTGCCAGTTTTGAGCAGCCTTTGAAAATTGTTTTTTCACAAGAACGCTGCAATATTTGAATAAACACGACCAAATCAAGTGAACTATTTGGGTTCAGGAAAGGTAATTCGACTATAGACGCTGTTGTGAGTCTGGTCGCCTTGGTTATAGAGTGATTATAAAATTGAAATACCACCATAGGTGGGTTTCTCGACTTATCAAATTCATTCGACTGTGTTGACTACAAAACTCTGCTTGAAAAACTGGAATCACATGGCACGTGATAAGTGACAGAACTCAAGTTGACCAAATCTCAAATCAACTTTCAAATCCAATCCAGTTGAGCTATGGGATTCCACAGGGATCAATTCTCAGTCCAATTCTGTTTATCATATATGTCAATGCCATTGGTTCATCATTACTGCATGGAGAAATCGTGCAGTGTGCTGATGATGCGACTCTCTGTTTCAGTGGAAAATCTAAATCTCTTTTGGAAGAATAGACTTTTGTTGAAATCAACGATTGCGTTCAATATTTCAACAGCCTCAATCTTAAAACTAACACAACAAAATCCAATGTCATGAACTTTGCTTTGCAGACGGTAACTCAGAATGTGGCTCTTCCGTCATGTTAGCAGATTCATTCCTGGAAGAAGTTTACAGTACTAAATTCCATGGATTACACCTCCAATATTGACCATGTTTGCACCAAATTATCCTCAGGCTTTTATGTCTTTAGGCCTTTAGCTAAGTATTGCCCAACTCAGGTTCTAATGACGGAGTATTATGGAGTGATTTACCCCCACCTTACGTACGGAGTGGTATTGTGGGGTGGCTGTGCAAACAACCAGTTGACGAGAGTGTTAAAATTGCAGAAGCAAGCAAGTCAAATAATTATAATTATACTAATTTATAATTATGATAATTTTTACTATAATGATAATAATAATAGCTCATTTGAATTTCAGAGGGTCTTGTAGAGAAACCTTCAACAAATGTCAGCTGTTGACTCTGCCAAGTCTCTACATTTTCGAAACAACTCTGTTCTGTATGTCTAAATGTGTATGACAACTGGCCAAGACATTCATTCGTATGAGACTAGAAGCAGAGAAAACTACCGGACTGGTCAACGCAGAACGGTGGTTTATGAACGTCTACCCTCACAGGTAGGTGTTCATTTCATCAACAAGCTGCCCAGTTTTATAAAGAATGTCGCGACACCCAATGTGCTAAAAACTCTTTTGAAACGCGTTTAGCGTCACAAGCATTTTATAATGTTACCGCGTTTTTTGCATTTGACTGGGAGATCACCCAATCAGGAGATTGACTTCGGCGTTGTAGGTGGAATATTGGCAAATGGATGAAGGATGCATGAGTTTTGAATTGCATGTTTGAATGTGATCCTGAAGTGGTAAGAATGTACAAAATTTTAATTCTGGACTCGAATTGACTTTTGCTATACATGTAAATCACGTTTTCGCAACAAACATTGATTGATTGATTGTCTTACTATTAGTTTCTTCATCAATGTTTCCACAGGATGTACAAATTTTCAGAATATTACCATATCGGCAACTGAAATTCGTATATAATACACACACTCGAGCTTTATTGGCTGAGCGTTACAGAAGCCTGTCAATCTTGTAACAGGAAAAAGATTACTTCTGTTTCACTATCTGTCTATCCTTCCTATAAAATTAAAATTTTACATATAAGCAATATTGAGGTCGATGATAGTACATGTCACTCCATGAGATGTGGCTGAACATTAGCAAATACTTTTATATTGCCCTTATGGGTAACCATGATAGCAACGAGAAAATAGCGGAATAAATAAATGCGTAAACAAGCTGAGTACAATAGTATGAGATCTTACATTGTTGCGAATTAACACATGTAGCTTATTCATCCAGTTAAGAGAAAAAATACAATGGAAATTCTATGACAAAATTGGGTGGCGTACAAGCTTTGCCGCTTTAGGCACCAGACGGCGCGGGTGTAGTTGCTGGTCCTGAGTGTATTCCCGTATAGTTTCCTGCGGTAGTGAATGTATTATAAATCAGATGCTGACACGAATGTGCAACCACTGTGCACAATAACTAAACGAATGCTCTTTGTCCGAGACTAATTGTGTAGTTAAATAACTGAACAGTCTGGAACTGAACTGTCTGAACATTATATTTGTACGGTGGAAAAAATCCTCCAGTGAGGTATTTCAAAAAATATGTTAAATTAATTTAGTTTGTTACTAGCGATGTGTTATGGTCTAAGTATTAAATTCAAAAGCATTTATTTTTTATTTATTTCTTAAACTAAAGTATTTTCATTATTTTTATTGGTCCTAACATCAAGATTTAACGTTTTTGTTACATTTCTCATTTGTTCCGTTGGTTTTAAATAATCTTTAAGAAATAGCTTTGTTGAATTTGAAGAAAACTATGAGGCCATCTTGATTTTGTACCACTACAAAACCAATGTTAAAAGGCGCACACCTCTACCATACTATTTTTTACATAGTACATGTAATTGAGGGAAATGAATAAATCTGAAGGTATGATTGATATTAATCCAAATGCTTTGAAATATTTTTGGACAATTATTGGCTGAGCGTCATCGAAGCCTATCACTCGAGGAGCTGGAATTCCTTCTGTATGTCTATTTATGTGTGTGTTCGTAAGATATATTGAGAACAAACTAAACCATGTAGATCTCTAAGTAATGCAGAGTTTTTAGACATTCAACATAAAAGCTCCATCTACATACATAAGGAATATCTAGTTCAATCATGATGCGTGTTGTTCCACAGGATTTATCTGAGTGTTACCTAACATTTTTACATTTGTTAGACAAGTAACTATGAATATAAAAAATTCAAAGAATGCGAGCAATTAGATTAAAAATCATGACATTTTATCAAATGAAATTTGGTGGATTGGTTGGCAGATTTGTTACATTCTATCGGGTCCTTCGATACTCTGTTGTATCTGTCAGTATGTTTAAGACAAAATAGGATTCCATTATGATACATCTCTGTTTCATTTTGCTGATCATAGCACACGTGGCTTAAACATCTGTACGATATCTCCAGGACGATTTAGATTTAATCTGTAGACTAAATTTTGCATGAAACTTGATTTCTATATAGAAAACAAATGAGTTCAATGAAGGCCCATGTAATTAGTGGGATTTCACTAAGCTCTATTGATCCATAATATGGCCATTATCAATCATAAGGCTGGTGGTTTTAAACATTTTTTTTTGTATCATTGTTTGTCTGTCCGCAACACATCTCAGGAATGAAATCAGCTATATCTCTATACTTGAAACGTTACATGCAACTTCAGAGAAACCCATTAGGCAACACGTAGTGTGGTGTACTCCTACCTTCTATTACTTATTTAGAAAAAAATCACACCTTTTTAAGTTTGTATACGTTGAAATTTTGGTATTTATCTTCTAAAAAAGTATAAAGTTTACGAGAGAAGCGTTAGATGCGTATTAACCTTATCTTTAAAATGGTATACTTTCCATAATTCCAAGACCCAAAATAAGGGTGTGAAATTTTTCAAGTTCAACATTGTTCTTATGGTGTAACATTTAAGGTCAGTTCACTGTAGTGATCTAATGAAGTAAAACTTATTAACAATGGTGTTATGTGCAAATACAAAAAATATATATTGTACGTATACAGGAAAGATTTATTACAGTATAGTTCAGGGAATAAGTCAGAAACGGGACCACGCATAGTTTAATAGCATCACTTTTTTATATTTAAAGAATCCGTATGGAATCTCCTTACCTCAATAATTTAAAAATTAATGTGTCCCCCTTTTAAATACATACATATGACAATAAATAAATCATTTACAAAAACTGAATTTAATATTAATTAATGTCACGCAGTCTTTCAAGCTCTTTTAAATTTAAAAAATACAAAGCAAATTACTGTAGATAATTAAAAATCCTGATATATGTAATTAAAGGCATGTTGGTTATTTAAAAAAAGTGATTATCGTGATTTACCCAGTACATTTATATTAAAAACATGCAGCAATAATTTATATTCAATCAGTTTGCTTTGTAACAATTGTTCGAGGTTATTACGCTTTTTTAGTATACTAAATAGAAAACTTTACATTTATATTATACAAAAAAACTATTAAATATCAAAATAACCCTTATTACACAATCAAGATTACTCATGAAACATATTGATTAGAGGCTGAAAAACTTTCTGGTTGTATCGTCTTCAAACATTTAGTATACTTAAATGTTGGTTACGTTGAGCTACACTCTTGTTTCTTTAATTTTTCAGAATTCCTAAAAAATGTTACATTGTTGACAAAATTATCTCAGTGTATATTGATAAAATTGTAGTTGTTTAATAACACCCAGATCCAGGCAATGATAGGTATGTTTTAAGTGAACTATACGTCTAAACGAGTATGTACATTAAACTGTTGTGTACAATCCAGAGAGCTAATGAATCAGTACACGAATTTCTCCATTCAACAGCAGATGTTTTGGTGGCGCTGCACCATCTCATTAATTATTAACCGGTCTCTATTGTTCTAATCTCCGTGTAAGTTGACTATGAGCACATCTCTGTCCGCTTTAGAAGGCCATTCCTGCTCAATGTGCTCATGCTACCAATTATTCCTACAGCTTGCAACGTTTTATAATGAAACTGTTGATGTTTCAGATAGAAAGACATTTTCAGTTGAAATACTGACATTACAAATTCCATGAATAGGAGCGAAATTGATTGTACCTTCCAATCAAGCACTTTTGCTCATATTTTATGACTTATAAAATAAGAGTAAATATTAGATTCAAACCTTAATGGCATATTTTTTAAACAGAATATACCAAAACAAATATGTGCTTTCCAAATTTGTATGAAAGTATCATATAATATTTCATGAACCATATATTGAGTTCCTCACATATTGGGCCGTTTCATGAATTAATATTTTTTTTAATGTTCTTGGTGGTTCTATGATTTCCTTAAAAATACCTCTCAAAATCAAACTTTAGAATATTTCTTATATGCATTCAATCGTAAGTGTCCCAGCGGTGATGGTCATCTTCTGGAACCCGGTGATCTATGGAGTTGATCTAAGATAATATTCTAATCAACGCAATCCATCTTCTGCCTCTAAACTCACCAACGTCACACTAAATATCGGAACATATTGATTCAGTATCAGTTGTATCCCTAATCCAAACTTTTTGTTAGCTTTCGAGTGTTTCCTGATAAGATTTTTCTTACTTTCATTACTTTCTTTTATCAAAAGTTCACTCTATTCCACTTGCCGATTCCGGGCCCATCAGTAGTTTCACGTTAATAAAATCTCCAATATATTTTTAACCAAAGCTTTCGGGAGATATATCATCCATTTGCGATTCACTTCGATTACTTTCATTTATCAAAAGTTCACTCTATTCCACTTGCCGATTCCGGGCCCATCAGTAGTTTCACGTTAATAAAATTTCCAATATATTTTAACCAAAGCTTTCGGGAGATATATCATCCATTTGCGATTCACTTCGATTACTTTCATTTATCAAAAGTTCACTCTATTCCACTTGCCGATTCCGGGCCCATCAGTAGTTTCACGTTAGTAAAATTTCCAATATATTTTTAACCAAAGCTTTCGGGAGATATATCATCGATTTGCGATGGCTGTGCTCCGAACTTTCCAATCTTGTCAGAAGCATGTCTGAAATTGAGCTAGTTTCGTTGCTTCATCTGATGGCTTTCGTGAATACGCAATGATTCTCGATTACCTTAGTACAAAATAGTGAGCCCTGGCCTTGTCTCCGAAGACTACGGCGCGAGCTAAATTTTGAGTTTGTGATTGAGTCAGTTCTATAGAATTTTTACGACATCTGATGATTTATGATTCAATGAGGCAATTTTAAACACATCTAGATTGTTTGAAGCAGTGTACCTTTAGTCCTGACAAGTGCATTTTTGCCTCTTTCCTGGTCGGCACAACTTGGAAAAGGTGCTTGCAACTTCGGTACTTTTGCGTTTATTCCCGAGACATCTGTTTGAGAGAGACGAGTTTAACTCGGTGTGAACTTCATGATCATATCGGGGCTGAGCATGTCAACTTGGGTACTGTTGCGTTTATTCCCGAGATATCTGTTTGAGAGAGACAATTTTAACTCGGGGTGAACTTCATGATCATATCGGTGCTGAGCATGTCAACTTGGGTACTGTTGCGGTTATTCCCGAGATATCTGTTTGAGAGAGACAGGTTTAATTCGGCGTGAACTTGAAGATCATATCGAGGCTGAGCAAGGCGGTTAAAATTACTTACTTATCATTGAATGTCAACGAAGGATTCATTAAAGTACTTGCATCACTTGAAAGTATGAACTAAATTCTTATCCTTCGTCTTCGTAACAAGTTCGTCTTTCCTACAGTTAGTACATTTGAGATCACTTTATGGCTATGTAAAAATCGGTTCGGTGATGGCCTCGGCTTCCAAAAGTTTGTGTGGTCTTTTCCCATGCTTCAATTTGTTACGGTGGTGGACAAGACACCTCCCTCTGACTCTTATCACCCTAGGTTGATACTTGGAAGGTTGCATGTACCTGATTAGAAACCGATCGTTATAATATCGAAAAATGCTAAAGATTCAGTCTCTTTATCTCTTTGAACGATGGTGACGTAACTGTTTACTCCTATTTCGATCGGCTTTACGTTTGTAAAAGTATAGAAATAACCTGTGAAAATAATTTTATTTGCTGTTGTTAACCATTCAGAGTGGTTAACAATGTTATTTTATATTTAATTCTTCTTTCTATTTTACGATATAATTAAGTTGTTTTTTTATATAACATAAATTGTATCTCAGCTCCCCAACATGGAGATAACAACTTGTGAGTAGATGTGGACACACTAAGTAGTAAGAAGATGTTCTTTCTTTGGTGGTTTTCAGGCTAAAGAGTAGCTACGTATAAAATAAAACCGGTAACTAAAAATGAGACCTAATATTTCTTCGGCTACTTAAAATCATAACTAGGTTTTGGCATAAAATAACCGCTAGGCATACTTGGTCCTCCTGTGGTTCTCAGTTATTGTGAAAAAGATACGTGTTAAAGGCTTCACTGATGTTGCATGCAATGTATTTAGCTCAGTTAATTCTTGGGGTGAACTGTGGACAGACAAAAAATTGCAAACAAAATAAATGTTTTCTTCTTCCTGGCAGAAAAAAGAGAAATTGTGCCAATCAACTCAGTAATAGAATTATTAACGCTACAGGACATTTTCATTCATAGTTTAAAGTCCAGCTAAAATATTTCTCAAGATATTTTATGGATAGCTGGACACATGTGACATGTTATGTATAATATCGCATTCAGTTTGTTTACAAATACATAAACTCTGTGATTTTCTCGTTGAAATTTTAGTTAGCTATAAGAACTAAAGTAGATTCACTAACATTCAACCAAATGTCATGAAGTAACATGTACCATCATGGAACGCAATTTGTCTATATTGAAATGAAAATTTATCTAAAAGTTCTAATCTATAGGTCAATTTATTCACGAGATATCATGGGGAGGGAGAGACTGAATTGAGATTTTTGCAGCTCCTTCAGTTATAATACTAAATTAGGGTTACATGGAATTAATACAATTGAACAAAGTTTGCAAATCAACCGGTATACACAATTTTTTTAAAAGTACAGCACTACTCATTTGATTGTTTAGTTTTGTTTCTTTCATAATACAGTAGAGTTATTTTGTTTTGATGTGACAGATATAGTATTAAGATTCATGATACTCTAATACTCGTCTAAAACTTACCATTGGTAAATATAAACTATCCCTAGTAAATTTACAAAAAGATATGAAGTTAGAAAATGTATAGATACTGTCTTATGTAAAATGAAGTGTCGAGTATCTAGTGTCACAAAGTTTTACGATTATTCACGATTGTTTGAAGTTATAATTTCTGCATTATGTAATGTGTAAAAGCTCCAGAACTAGCTAAGTTTTTGTTCAAACACTATATCCAATTATAGTTACTGGAAGAAAGCTCCATCTTAATTAACACTTCTGTTTTCGTGCTCCGGGACATTAACCATTCCTGCACAGTTAATAACTGTGTAACGATGCGTAATGTTCTTATTGAGTCTCTTAACGTAAGTGACACATCACTAACATTTAGTTCACTTGGAACTATAACATAAACAGAGAACTATTATACAACATCTTTGGTAATTTGCAATAATCAATGCAAAAGCTATGATGAGGTTAAGGTTTTGGAACAAAACATAAACATTTCCAAGCATATCTAAGGTAATTGACGGACAGAGGTCCATCCGGGAACATACCATAACATCCTAAGGGTTCAATAATATCCCTGATGTAACAGACAGTAATTCAAACACCGCCTCTGTACTCTGGGCTGTCAGTGCTTAGATTACGTACAAAAATTGAGGTCACTGAAACGATCAAAGACACAATGAATTACTCCCTACCATCCGTACGGTACACAAAACTACATTCTTTTTTAAGTAAATTATATTTTATAAATCTTAAATCTTTTTTATTAGTTTATTCTATTTGTGTAAAGATTTACATGATACAATGGCTGTCTTATGTTTGTATTGGTCCTACGTGACAAATTCTAAAAAAGGATATTAAATAGAATCAATAGTATAATTTATTTCAGCATCTCTAAATAACCAAATATTATGTTGAATATTTACTGCTATAAGAAAATAATTGTACGATTGGACTTCGTCCTAGAATATAACGGAAACTACGAACAATAATTCGGTAGTGCTATCGATTTTGAATTTGGAAACTATTTCAAGATAACTTCTCTGAATAAAACAAGTGAAGGGCTGTTTGTTTATTACTCTACCTGAAATAGCAAGAATTTAAAGTAGGAAGTTAAGGCATTTTGTAATCAGGCTCAAATAAAAATGGCCAAAAATAAAATGAGATTTTTGCAGCGTGTACATAAGTTATAGTTTAAAAAAATAGCACGTTTTTTAATAAAACGTTTAGTTTAAAAGACATTTCTTAAACTGTATACTAGTTAAGAAAACGACTTCCTTAAGTTATAAGTGATTAAAAGTCCTGTCACTCTCTGAAGCTATAACTCATGTACATAGTGTAAGACTTTTACATTGTTAACTTTAGCTCTTTTTTAATTGGGCCTAGCGTGTCCAAAAACATTTTATACTTATTATGTATTCTGGCAATTTATTTTAAAGAATGTTTATATATTATTTTAAAGAAGTTAAATACAAAAAGCAATACACAATTGAATATTTCAAGTGCAATGCAGTTCTCAAAAGTGAATAATAAATGTATTATGTGAAGTTAAATTTTAAAACAAACGTTTTAAGAAACAATAAGTTCAAAAATCTAAATTAACTAAATAAAGCGGAGCAATCTGTGAGAGAAAGAAGTAATTAATGAACTGTTAATGAGGAGGCAGGATACTTTGGAGCTGTTCCTGTAAGCCTTACCCAGTTATAAGTTTTAATTAAATCAATCCATTCCAATTAAAAGCTAGACTCTTTTTATATTTTATTTCATTGTTATATAATTTTGCACTTCTCAGGGCAGTAATTTATTTGAGGGCCATTCAGAAAAACTACACATATTTGCGTTTTAAAAAGTTAACCAAAAATAAAACTCTTTAAATTTACGGTTAAAAGAGATTCAAGGCATAGTTCTGTTAAATATTTGTATTATTTGTGAGTCCTTAATTAATATGTGTTGATTGATAGCGCAGCAAAATGGCAGAGTTCTCAGTATGGTTCGATAATAAATTAAATCAAAGAATACATTTTAGTACAAGGTATAGATAAAGAACGTTTACATCCTACATGAAATGTGCTTGTTTTCTAAAAAACTAAAAGATGCTTTCCTTTTGGAACGGTATTATTTTGTTCCGTTATTCCCAATGTGCCCAAAATTTCGAAATAAAAACTATACGTATCATGTTCTTTCTTCATATCTCTTAGAAAAGTTGCCATCATATACCAAACCTAGCTGGCCAGACCATGTGAAATAGATAGAAGAGTGAAACTCACTTAATAAATATTCTACAAACTTGAAGTAAATCCTTTATTACCACGAAGTTGCTATAAATCCAAGTGGAATTATGAAGAAGAACTATGCGTCCGTCAAGAGCAGGAAATATTCAAAGATATATCTTTTGATAGCGAGAGCGTACTAAAAGATTGCGTAACCTAAGCTGCTGCTTTCGCTAGACAAATCATGGCACCGTCAAGAAATTAAGCCATTTAATAGTGTTGAGAACTAAATAAACAGTTAAAGAAATACTAAAGTATGCTAAACAGTTACTTCAAATTTTTCAATTCGTTTGCAGCGCCTAAAGCATGACAACTAAAGTATTTTATTGAACCCTTCAACATATTGACGAGTGGCGTACGCTCATAACACATATTCCGTGTGCTACAGTTGGTAAATTAGTCTTGTTACAGAAGTACGTAACAACATATAATTTGGCGACAGACTTAGTATAGTTCAGCAACATAATATAATATGACTAAACATGAATCATAGTTTAAATAATATTGAGTGAGCACTTGTTGTTTCATTACATCTCCTCATTCAGAAAAGTTTGCGCTTATAATGAAATAAAATGTTAATTGGTATAACGTTAAGAGGATTAATATTTTTAGATCATTTAATTTCACTCTATATCGCAGTTTGGAAAGGTCAATTCAATATAATGTTTTGCTGACTCCAATATAAAATATTTGACTTGTGCTCGTCTGTATTTTATTAATTAGCCTCAACATAATTTTAGATGATTCTAATACAAATTCTAATAACACTCGAATATTTAAGAGATTTACTATGAATACTTGACTCTTAAAAGGATACAAGGAAAATGGATTGTAGTAATGTGGGAGACTAGTTGAACACATAAAATTTAATTCCGAGGAAAAGGTTTTTCATTAAGTTTACTCACAAAACTTGTTATATTTTTTTTCTTGTTATATAATGCTGAATCAGGTACTTAGATCCAAGTAATTACGTGTAAATTAATACGTTATAGAAATATCCGCCGCAGCCTACACGTTCAATTGTGTACGTAAACATTATTTTTTCTTAATTATGTGACCATTATTTATCTGTAGTATGCGGGTATATAGTGTAGCATTTTTAATTTTGATCTATTTGATTATATTTCCATATATTGAAGGAGCCATCCAATCTCTCCGCGCGGTCTGATTATAAAAGAACAAATCATTTGAAATATGACAATAATCGAATAAAAATTCAGGATTGTTGACGGAAGCCACTCTCTATAAGTAGACATTTCAATTAACCCTTTCTATCACCGTCTTCGAGTGTAATTTAAATACATCGTAAATTATAGACTATTCTGAATTAAAACTTAGCTTTTTTTAAATCGCCTACAAAAAAGTATTTTATAAAACATTTACTTGGGTAAGTATATTTTAGTTTATTTCAAAAATTTAAAAGAATTGTAATAATTATCGACATCAGACGCACATTAGCACTACGTAGCACCAAACTGGGATTTTACTCTACAAACGGTGCTTACCAACAGTATGGTTAACTGTAGACAAACACTATGACAAAGAGCAGTAGTCTCTGCATCACATGTTATTGATGAACCGTATAATCAGAGGTTACCCAATCTCAACCCTCAGCACACCACATCTTACCCTGCTCACCCCCGTCAAACTTTTATAATTACTACTTTAATTACCTTCTGTTTCCAAGAATGCGTGTTCTGTAATCCACTAATTTATCAAATATTTTGCTCCTTGGTGAATGTTGCAAGAGTACCATAGTAGAAGTGTTTTAATGCTGCGAACTGATATTTAAGATATTTTAAGATATATTTAATCTCTGCTTTTTAATTTATAAATTTTTCCAATTAACGTTTCAATTTTTGATGAATGCTAAACTATCATCTCTTTATATAATATTTTTTATAAATGACAAGTATAGAAAATGTACTTTTTGACTATTAAAAGTCTAAATTTTGTTCCTTATTACAAACAAATGTGACTGTAAACCATAATGTTATTCAACAACTGCATCCTAGGAAAGAAACGCGTGTAAGTGTGTTTCAAGTTAATAAATCAAATATAAATGTTTTACCTGTTTTGTTTGGCACATAATACGTTTAGGTTGATTTTGTTTTCTAAGTATTAGTGGTAACCAATATTCAAATTACGTGTCGTGCCTTCCGGGTTCTGCAAAGATTCTATACTATATTTCAAGCCTAGCTCTAATGCAATCTTGAGATGTCCTGTGGAAAACATACAGACAGACAATCATACAGAAATACAATTTTATATTACAAAACACATACAATTTTGTTCCAGCTAGTGAATTCGTTCTCAAGACATCAGACAGACAGACAGACAATCATACAGAAATACAATTTTACATTACCCAACACATACAATTTTGTTCCAGCTAGTGAATTCGTTCTCGAGACATCAGACAGACAGACAGACAATCATACAGAAATACAATTTTACATTACCCAACACATACAATTTTGTTCCAGCTAGTGAATTCGTTCTCGAGACACAGACAGACAGACAGACAATCATACAGAAATACAATTTTACATTAGCCAACACATACATACAATTTTGTTCCAGCTAGTGAATTCGTTCTCGAGTCATCAGACAGACAGACAGAAAATCATACAGAAATACAATTTTACATTACCCAACACATACAATTTTGTTCCAGCTAGTGAATTCGTTTCTCGAGACATCAGACAGACAGACAGACAATCATACAGAAATACAATTTTACATTACCCAACACATACAATTTTGTTCCAGCTAGTGAATTCGTTCTCGAGTCATCAGACAGACAGACAGACAGAAAATCATACAGAAATACAATTTTACATTACCCAACACATACAATTTTGTTCCAGCTAGTGAATTCGTTCTCGAGACATCAGACAGACAGACAGACAATCATACAGAAATACAATTTTACATTACCCAACACATACAATTTTGTTCCAGCTAGTGAATTCGTTCTCGAGACATCAGACAGACAGACAGACAATCATACAGAAATACAATTTTACATTACCCAACACATACAATTTTGTTCCAGCTAGTGAATTCGTTCTCGAGACACCAGACAGACAGACAGACAATCATACAGAAATACAATTTTACATTACCCAACACATACAATTTTGTTCCAGCTAGTGAATTCGTTCTCGAGACATCAGACAGACAGAAAATAAATATTTCTGTCCTTTGAGTGATAAAGTTGTCTAACCCTCGGTCAAATAGTTTCTAATGACTATTAACATAAAACTATAATTAATTGACTATACCCGGATGGATATCTTGAGTAGCAAAAACCGTAACCATATTTTTAGACAAATATTTTATGACAACAATATATTAGGAATTGATTGAAATAATAAAATATTCATGCACAATGATGTTTAGAATTATTTAAATGTAAAACTAGTATGTAAAAATATAAAGTAGAATTAGGAAATCAAAACTGTAAATATGCAGGTACAGTAATTGATTTTAACATACCTTAGTTGATATCAGCAGTTATTCGGCTATCTGAAACATAAGGAAAACATTAAACTTCCAAAACACCTCACAAAGTTATTAAAATTAATGAAAGTTCATATCTAGAGTGCAATAGATTACTGTTATTCGGATAGGACTATGAGAGTAATAATAGTTCAGTTTATTATACTTATTTGCATACCGCACGGATGCCACTACCTGCCTTTGTATGTAAATATTTCAAAGATTTTAAATTCACATATAATTAAAAGCTTTCCATATAAAAAAGTAAACAATAATTTTAAAATGTTATAATATTTTTTCGCCGTGTATACAAGTATAATTTTGAACAAACGCCTTTTTACGTCTAGATAAATTCATCTCTTTATTTGACAAAATATTAACTTTTATATGTTGAAACAAGAAAATATACAACATAAGATGTTACAAGAGAAAATCAGTATTCACCATATTCGTGATAAAAAGAAACAATAAAACACGAAACGAATACACAGATCTGAGAGCAACGAGTAGACTAATATTTATCCTTCAGCAGTTCTGCTTCGCTGAGCTCGCGTGCTCGAGGTGGTGCTTCACGCATGTGTGCTTATGACATGGTAATGAATACTGTGGAGCCGTGACCTTCGAATGACTTGTTTAACAAGGTCTCAAACGAAACAGAGGTTTCTTGCTGTGGCTAGACTTTCAGGCAACCAAAGGTATCCAATAATAAATCATTTAAAACAATAAATCATTTTGATAATATTATTGTTAATATATTGTCAATATTGATAAGTTAGTGGGTTACAGAACACACATTCTTAGAAACACAGGAAATTAAAGTAGTAATTATAAAAGTTTGACGGGGGTAAGCTGTGGTGTGTGGTGTGCTGAGGGTTGAGATTGGGTAACCTCTGATTATACGGTTCATCAATAACTCGTGATGCAAAGTCTACTGCTCTTTGTCATCGTGTTTGTCTGCAGTTAACCATACTGTTGGGAAGCCCTTTTTGTAGAGCCAAATCCCAGTTTGGTGCTACGTAGTGTAATGTGTGTTTTGTGTGGGTAGTAATTATAGTTCTTTTTAATTTTAAAAATCCACGATACTTTCCCAATACATTTTCTATAAAGTACTTCTTGGATATAATTTCAAAAAAGCTAAGTTCTAATTCATGATAGTCTATAATTTACGATGTATTTAAATGACACCTGAAGATGGTAATATAATGGGTTAATTGAAATCAGTACTTTTAGAAAGGTAGCCTTCGTTACTGGCTCTCCGTCAACAATCCTGAATTTTTATTCGATTATTTTCATATTTCGAAGTATTTGATTTTTTATAATCAGACCATGCGAAGACATTGGATGAATCCCTTAATGTGTGGAAATACAAACAAATAAATAAAAAAAATAATTAAATAAATAATTAATTAATCATAAATTTCATTTATATATATATATATATATATCAAACATATCTGAGAATGATATCGCCTTGATATACCCAGGACACACGATACATCCTCTCCCGGCCTTGTTAAGTAAACTGTCTGTAAGCGTACTGTCTGTGTTTACGTTTTTCAATCAAGATTAATGAACGAATTGGGCTTAACCAACCTCTTTGAAATACAAGCTACAAATTGAGATTCATGGATGCTTCTAATCAATTTTTCTAATTGTAATTTATCGAAAACTTTTGTAAGCAAAACCCACCTAGGTTTAAAATCTTGCTTTTTATAATTTTTTTATTTCGTTAAATTTATGTACAAGACATTAAGTCTCCTTTATAAAATTTTATACCTATAATAATTTGTTTAAATTATATTTAATGCTTTAGTTTAAAAACAAGTATATTTTTGAAAAAGTATTCACATGTCATAAATCGAATCAAACATAATTTCTAAATAATCTTTATGGTTCCTGGAAACATGATATCAAATAATTGAATACGGGTTGATTCCTATAGAAAAAAATTTCAGTACAACATTTAGTTTCTAAATAATTTATGAGCGATATTTGTTAGTTACTCATTCATACCTAATATTAGAGAAAAAATCTACTATGTTATAGAATTTCATTGTTTTCTAGGAAGCTACAGATGTAATCACGTTTGTCATGTATAGATGCTTTGTAGTACGGTATTGATATTTGTGTTAAATAACTATAGGTACTTCAACGCTTGAAAGCTATTTGCGTTTTGAAGTCCGAATGTCGCGTTTGCGTAACGGTAAGTAAATGTAACCGTGGAAATAATTTTAATATTCTTGAAAATACTGGCCAGAAGTTGTTCTTAGATACTTTTTAAATATTGTATGTAACATTTATTAATCAATGAATAAATGTTCTGAATATATTTAATTCAAAGAAATGATAGTAGAAAACATGTACTTCTGTGGAATATTGTGTATTATATTTTAACGTGATAAGAAAATAAACGATGCATATTCCTAATGAATGGGGATATTAATATAATATTAAGAGAAATGAATTGATAAGAAGACCACATGTACCAATAATACTGATAGCTCTTAAATATACATTTATTTTTTGACGATAGGGAAAATGCTAATGCACCATCAGTGGGATTCGCATCCACTAAATACTCACCGGCCCAGGCATCACTACCTTTAGAGATTTCTTTCTTCATTACTTCAAGAGTGTGCCTACTTAAGCGTACAAAAGGCTCCTACAGTATCAGTCGGTTACGTAACACTGGGTCTGTATTACATTTCTTCTAATTTCGTATTTTTCAGTACTGTCTCTACATATACAGAGACACTGTGCAAAGTATGTGTATCAGAGATCATTTTACGAACAATGGTATCTTGTGAAAGCCTATCGTAATCTCGAGTCCCCTTTTTTTTGTTTTCCGATCGCTTCCAAAAGAAGAACGTAAGACTGGCCTTGTCGTGCTCATAGGGAGGGAGATTCCGAGCTTTCATAATTGCCCAGTTCGAAAGATCCATTGCTGAGGAACTGTGCACTAAGTAGAACCGGTCCACGATAGTCCCGATAAGTTAGAAGGTTGTCGCATAACTTTGCATAAACTCGCGAAGTACTTTATTACTCTCGATCTCATCTTGTTCCTACTATAAAAATCTACTAAAGTGCCTCAAAGAATCTTTAGGAACAATTTTAACAATAGTAGTTATAAACATTCAAAAATTCAGATGGGGTACATAAGTGCTTCAGTGTTTCTTTAGAACACGGGATGTACAGTTGTGTAAAATACCTGGAAATTAAGTAATGTTAACATTAAAATACAAATATTCCACGTTATTTAAAATACGTAGTTAAGTTGAGCTCAATATAAGAAATTACC
Organism: Homalodisca vitripennis; assembly: GCF_021130785.1. Classification (NCBI taxonomy): domain Eukaryota; kingdom Metazoa; phylum Arthropoda; class Insecta; order Hemiptera; family Cicadellidae; genus Homalodisca; species Homalodisca vitripennis. The sequence continues at coordinate 129,520,925 of NC_060209.1, read as the reverse complement.
GTGATTTCAACGTTCGTTTATTACAGTTGTTTTAAAACACGAGTGGTTTAAATTGTAGTTTTGTGATGGCAAGCTGTAAAGTGTTGATGCTACAGGTTCAGGAAGAATTAATGTTAAATCTCGATTGTTTAATAGTACAAGGAGCATTCCTGTTTTTAACATGGAAAATATTAAATACTTCAGATGACTACATGTGTATTAAAAGTATGAGAACTACAGTTATGTTGGAAATAGGACAATGAAAGTAATTTACGACTCGACCACGCGTTTGGTCATCGGTAAGTATAACCCCAGTTCTGGATTTAAATAGAGTCAAACTTTTTAGAGAACGTGTTTGTTGATTTATTTAACTTTACAACCATAACTTCCTTGTAATAAAGAAGTGTTAATGTGACTGAGTTCTTATCTTTGTGAACCATCGTAAACAATACGCACTAGAACGTTTGGATATAATAAGTATGAAGATTGCGTTCCTGGGGATTGTTATTGTTTCAATCTCGAAGTAGGGATTAATACTCTAGATGCCCCGGGTGGCTTTAACTGAACATTTCCATATGTTTAAACCTTCCATTGTCATTTCTAGTTAAGTTACTTACCATAATCGAAATGAACGTACCATATAAGAGGCGACAAAATAAAAAACAAAGTAAAGATATGTATTAATTATAATATATTTGCAATCTCAATGTTTAAGTAGCAAAGAAGTTAAACAGCGTCGCACTTACAAAACAAATTTATTTACAAACCAATTCAAAAACCGTGTAACAGGCAATAATTGTAGTTATAGAATGGAAGAAGAATTAGATAATAGCATTGGTTTTTATCTACAGGGTTTGTACTCGTATAAGTAAGTCAGAACAATATAGACAAAAAATTTATACTAACAATTGATGTGTTAAGCAGTCAGAACCTATAATGTTTTGAAACCCTCCTAACATCTAGGGGTGGAACCTACTGAGTTATTCCATTATTTAATCATGGGATATGTATCAGTTACTTCAAATATCACACAGTGAATAAGAATAATCGTCTGATGAAATTTGAATCAAGCAAACTTTTTCTGTGTTGTATGAAATATGAATGCGGCAGATGGTAACAATTATTAGTCTTATATAAGTATAATTAAATATTAACCTAATTTATGATTTTGATCGGCCTCTGAAACTGTCATCGATTAGGAGAAAATCATTTTGGCTATTAAAGAAAGACATGAGTCTTTAATGATACAGATTTACAGGTTTCCTAGACATTTCATTCTTCAAATGTCACTTTACCATTAACCTATAAAAATATCAATATAACTGATATTATAAAATCGGTATTTAAATTGTGTATTTATAAGCTAAAACAATAAAACATATTGTAAATTTCTTTTGCAATCGTTTTGTAGAGGATTAAAAAAAAGATTATTAACACAACAGGTTTTACTCTGCTTAATTATAAATGTTCATTGGCATGTTAGTTGTATAGCACAGGTTTCCCTATAGAACATTTTTACTTGTAATAACGATTATTTTGAGTTTTTGTAAGTAGCTCCCATAAATATTGAAACCTGCTGTAATTTCAACATTTTGGAGCTAAAGTAGCTTTAGATGCGATAAATTAAGGAAGATAAAGTTCGGTCGAACAGACCTTGAAAGCTAATAATATGTCAACTTTCTAGAAGTCCACGATAGTCAGGAGGTAAACGCCTATTTAAGTTCAGGAACTACAGCTTATTCAAGTTCATGGTCTGAATATGAGTTAACGCTCTGGAGCTACATGTGAATTAATGTTTGAAAGCTATAAATACCTTTCAATTCAGAAGCTAAAGTGTGTTTAAGTTTGCAAACCTACCAATGCATTAAAACTCGGAAACTACAAGGGGATACAGTTTATTACCTACAAGTATTTAACGACCCATCAGACTTTGCCCTTTAATAGTGTATTAAACAGGGTAAAAAGTTGATACGCAACAAAGTACTTAATATTTCCCGAGCTGACGTTTTTATGGAAATAGTTAATTTAGGGTAAACTAAATGCACGTTGTTACATATTAAGAGCCGTAGCTGTCTATTATAGACAACGAATAAATCGTAATTTCACAGAAAGTTATTTCCCAGTATGGATCTATAGCTGAATTTATGTTTTCACTTATTAAATTGATTTTATGTCATCTTGAAATATAATTTTATTATAACATTAAATGTTTTAATTTAATTTCCTATTTCATCAAACTTATTTTCAAACAACCGTACTTTGAACTTATTATTAATATTTTGAACATAAACTAAGATTTGTTGTTTATTTATTTTGAAATATTATTAAAACAATTTTTTAAATATTTATTATTAAAACATATACAGTATTCATTAAAAGTTTATTAGAATTGTCCATGGAATATATAAATAAAAATATTTTCCGTACAATATATTTTTAATTTATTAACAATAAATATTTACTAAAAAAACAGCCCACTGTTCATGTGCTGTGTTATTGGACATTATTAGCCTTTTTACCAACATATAATGAAATTAGTAGGGATATGTGGAACCACTTGTCGTGGACAGAACCGTTCTTTTGTAACTGAAATGGACAAGTTTAAATTGGATTTTTTGAACAGTACAATAATAAAAAATAAAATAAAATAGTGAAAATATTTGGTTCAGAATTATTTTTTATTTATTATTAACATCCTATATTTAGGTTGGTTAGTTAGTTTAGTAATTCGATGGCACAATTCGTTGCTGACTGCCAAATTTATTATATAAAATGGTTCGTATTAGTTGAAGTTTTGAACGTTTTTTACATATTACACTATATTTCGAATACTTTTTCTTTGGATATAAAAGTTTATACAGATATAAAGTTTTCAAAAAATAAATTTTACTTAAACAATTTGAATAGAATAAACTTTTAAGTCAGAAAATTTAAATTATAAAAACATGTAATAAATCATATTAGTTTAAAACAATATTACAGAAAATATGTGGTTTTAGAAAGTATCATATGTGTGTTATAGAATTTCAGTGACACAGAGAAAGGTATTTACATATTGGGTTTATTACTTTCCTATCTATCACACACGGCTTCACAGTATAACAGCCAACCTCTTTGGAATGGTATTCAAGCATTTCTGACATACACATTGGACATTGGAAAATATCTTCATCTTTCGAACTAAATCCATATCAATGAATGATCAAATCTAATAAATCAAAACAAGACACGTTTCTTAACGGACATCATTATGTGTATAAAAGTGGACAATATGGTTTAACACTTTCCAAGAACTCATTTGTTGCTACTGAACCTTTAAAGGTCACTAAGGCGAAGTTCTGAAAACTGGAGAACAACTTTCTCTCAGTTAACAACTATGAGTTACCATGAATGTAAAAATACAATAAATGCCATTTGTAAGCATCTTCTTAGATTAGAGTAGTTTCTAACATCAAGGAAAAACTCGGAGACCGTATGCTTTTAATATTATCTATCTCTAATTAGCATAAAAATCTGTGCAGGTGTTTATGGAATCTGTGCATAATTCTTAGAGAACACCTTGAAGGAAACATTGTTTTCTATAATTTACGTGAAATCAATTTTGTGCATAAAATATGCTCGTAAAATACAAGTTGCTAGAATTTCTGAATACATTTTTTTCTTCTTATTTGTCTCTTCTTATGGAGTGTAGTGATTAAATATTTGTATGAATGCCCAGAAATTCAAAGTAAGTTTATATTATTTTTTAAACAACTAAATCATAATTTTTAACTCACAACTAATGTTATCCTGATACACTATGAGAATAATACTAAACTTGAAGTTGATTAAAATAATTAGATCTACTATTTTCTAAGATGTAAAGTTTTACTCATGTCATAGTAAATATAGTAATTGTGGCCCTCCATTCACTTCTAATTTTAGAATATAAAATGATTAATCTAAAAATTTTCACGTAAAATAGGAAATTAGAATTTGGGTTTTATAGGTTTAGACTGAATTCTAGTAATTAAGTTTTAATTTTCACTCAGTTTAACTACTGGCTATATAATAAAATTCCAAGCAATCAAATAAATGATTAAATCTTTGAAATCAGTGGAGCTGTATTACAGTATATTCATACAATATTAATACAAGCCATGTATCCATAAATATTTATTAAACTCCTTTTTGTATTAATATTCTTAAACTACATATATCCACCTTTGAATCTTGTATTGGCTATACATTACGGTTATTTAAAATTACTCTAATACGTATTTAATTGAGATATCACTGCACTTGTAGCATCTATTATAAGATTCAGTTCATATGGTGTGCTTAGATATCGATGGATTATCATTATTTTAAAACATTGTGTCAAATTGAGAATTTTATTAATATCCCAATTGGCTGAAAATAGGGCAATAATTCCAGATAGTATGGTTGTATGGTTGTGAGCTATATCTTATCTAAATCGTATTCCATATCACAACAATCATTGATTTTACAAATTATTGTTTCTATTTTGTTTAGTAAATTACAAAAATCTTATAACTCCCTTAGCAAAAAGTACCGGTTTGCACTAGTACTCCTATATATAATATTTCGTTATTTAGAATTTTAAATATATATTAAGAAACATTTTCTCGAGGTTTAAAATAACTTTTCAGAATCCAAATTGTCATTTTAAGCACTTATAGTCTATTAGGTCATAGGGGTTGTCGTGATAATACTTGTAACATGTAATAAGACGATATAAATATCATAATAGCACGACTTTTAACTGTTATTCTTTAAAATATTTATAATATGCAATTATAGAAAATGATTCTAGGATTAACTCTGATAAATAAAATTACAAGAATTTTGCGTTTTTTTATTGGATTTGCTCTTAGTTTGTGTTTAGAAGGCTATTTAATTAAATTAAAAGTTTAATTAAGTACGAAATTAGGCCAAAAACCCTTGTAGGTAAATTTATTTTGCTTTAAATTTTAAGGTATCCAAATTTGGCGTTTCTTTCGAATAAATAACAAAATATTACAATTAAAAATTTTCTGTTAAAGTAGGTTTATTAGTTATTTTCAATGACTATTTTCAATATTCAATTATTTTCAATAGTAATAAGTATAATTTTATATTTTATACTACTTATACATATTTTTACGAATACCCATGCCTAAAATCGACCTTTTTGTTATAAAATACGATATTGCATATTTTCATTTAACTGAGTAATTAAAATATCCGAATAATGATATTATTAATTTAATTAGTGTTTACTTGCTTTAAGATAATAATTTATTAATGTACATGGATAGACTTTAAAAATAGATGCATCAATTGAGATATAAACCTCAATTCCATCTTATTTAGCATACTATACAGCACTCAGTGAGTTAATTTAGATGTGTATGTTTAATTAAGAGAAAATCTTAGATTTTAAGGTTTGCAACCTTTTTATAATACTCTTATATATACAAAAGTATGTTAGATTTTTGAATAAAACACAAGTGCGCTATCCATATGGACATGTTCCAATATGTTTTACAAGTAGATATTGGACCGTTTATTTATTTTAATTGTATTATGCTATAATTATTAGGCGGATGTAATGTGTTAAATTTTTATCTGTCGAAGGTAATCACTTGGCCCAGCTATTGATACGAGTGTGGTGCCTACCTGTGACGTGAACCTGGTGGCGTCGCGACGCTTGTGCTCCGCGCCCGACGCCGCCGCCTCTCTTATACTGACGCCCCACCTCCACCCCACCCCTCCAACCTTCACCACGAACGCCTCTGCTCTCTCATCCCTTAAACATCTAACTCGTCATTAGATTCACTTTGACGCCGACCCTCTCCGGCAGTAACTGTTTTAGCTGTTAACCGTTTAGGACAGCCTCATAATATATTTAACGCTCGGTGACTTTACTAGTAAAACCAGTTTTCAGAAATCAAATCCATATATTACATTTTTTTTTTTATTATTACATCTAAAACTTTTAAAATTATATCAGCCCAAATTACCCATCAGTCCTTTGGCAATTAAGAATATTTATTTTTGATTACGTGATTGTCCGTATGTATGTGTACGTATGTATTATTTTCTTGATCAGAGAAACAAGGCAAACTCGAATATGGAAAGAAACAGTAGGACCACAGTAAATTAGAATATCCATGAATGTACAATTTTTTATATATTTCCTTGGTCCTGCCAGCAAGGCAAATTGGTGTCGGAAATATTCATTCTCTCGAACTATTGCTGAATCTACAAAATTGCGTGCCAAGCCACGTGTAACTGCTAGCACTGTATAAACCACAGACTAAAGACATATCAATAGCCTTTTGTATCATTACGCATTTATCTAAAACTTGCGTGAGGAAGCCTGATGTTCGGCTCAACTCCTGGTTAAACAAGAAAACAAGATAAAAATTCCTTCTATCAGTTAGGTTGATTTTTATCTTCAATCCTTCAACGTATACGGCACAAGAAAATGTTCAAGATCCGAACCAAGAAATATAATTTTATAGAATAATAATGGGAGAAAACCAACGTGTGGGTACTGAAAAAAAAACATGGGGGAAAGTGTGATATAACATTAATTTGTACCAATTAAATGTTTTATCTGGATTAGCGGCTATAAACTGGCGTGTAATAAAAATGACGGAGAAATCTATCATTAAGAAGTTAGTGTTACAGTTTTGTTTGTATTCTAAACAGGAAATAGTTGTTCAACTGCTTTATCCAACAGAGAAGTCAACAACAAAAACACTTTTTTTGTAGTAGAGACAGCCGAAACGTGCAGGCTTTATTCCTCTGCAATAATTTCAACTTTTCAGGTGGTTAAACAAACTGATGTAACTCATTAATTTTAAACTTATACTTATTAATTATATTTTATTTAAAATATACAGTATATTAGAATATATTTTCCAAATAAAATAACTGATGTACAACATTGTAAACTGGTAAATTTGATCAGTTTTCTAAATCACTTCAAGAATACCTATTTCGCAGATACGCATTTGAATATTAAAGTTTGTTATTGGCGTTAAGCCCACGACGATCAGTAAACTTGCAAACTGTGGCCAACTATCGATTGGATTTAGCCGTAGAACAGCTTATTATTAATCCGCGGATAAATACAGGATACGTCTAGGATATTTAACATCTCTTGTCTAATATTTTAGCGTGTTGTCCCTGAATTTTAACTTAATGAAAATAGCCTTCTTTTGTTCAGAACATGTATAGTTTTCTGTCTCTTTATGTTTATTTTTTTAATTATGTTTTAATAACCATTTAGTTGTTTAATCCAAACTTTAATAAGACATTTACAAAATACGGTATATTGGTATAACATCAATTATGCAAATTAAGTTCAAATGCCCAGGTAATAAATTATAGCATTACAGTTAAAGCCTTTCAAAACACAATCAATAAAAATACGCTTGTTATATTGTATCATGCATATTGTAATTGGTACTGGAGTAATCTATAAATAGAATTTATCTCAAATACTCAGTGATAATGATTTATGAATTTGAGCAGTAAATTTATAACACCCATCATTCGACTAATCAAACTTCATTTTGGTTGTTTTATAGGATCAATCAGAAATATAACAATATTACTTGAATGTGATTATTAATGCCACACATTCCACATTACTATCAATACTGTAAAACTGTTCCTTAAAACTCACCTCTCTTCTTAACTCACCCTCACCCGGAGGGACTTTTCCTATGTTTGTTTATAAGGATTCGTTAAGTTAAAAATGAACCAATTTTCAAAACTACTATAAACTATTATGTATTCTCCTAATCGCTGTTTTAATGGTTAATTTTATTTTTCTATAATATTTACGGAAACATAGTTGGAATTCACTTTGATCTTTTAATTTTTCACCAGAACCCCCGAATTATAAGGCTTTATAAGAAGAGGTAGGGAATTGCACTCATTGTTTCGTACCATACAATGAAATAATTCTTCAATCGCTCATCTCTTACCTGAGCAGTTGCAGCCTGGATAAACTAACCGATAAAAGGTTTACCAAAATACATCAGAAAACATCATATTTTGGTTAGAAGAGAACAGGGCCAAAGGTGGTTTTGTGGGACAATATTTTTATATAGATCAGTTTTAAACAAGCATGTGCCCCCTTAGGATTTTCCAACTCCACCTAAACGCTGAAAATAAACAAAGTGGGTTAGAATTTGAAATGCCCTTGTAAAATCTAGACAGGCGATATCTCTAGAGATGCAATGCGAAAGGCTTCATCAAGGTAGCATTTAAAACCGACATTCTCATCAAAGTTGTGCTTAATAATTCGAAAACCTCTTGAAAGCGTTGAGCCAAAACAAGAATGACGACGTAAGGTGGCTAACTCTCACTACTTTGGTACTGATCTGTAGCTGAGAGATAATATGCCATTATTTTATATGCCATAAAGTTTCTTAAACTGCTAGAAGGTACAACATATGTTAGTTTTAAATAGAGGCCAAATACCATAACTAATCCTTTCTGTTTCATTTCTGATAATAGAAGGCATAAGCAGTCACCAGACTCTTTCCTTACCGAAAAATTTCACTGTAAAGGTTGAATTTATCTATAAACTTTGTAAAGTAAATCTCATGAATAAATAAAAAGAATTTTAACTAAAAATTGTAGTTAATAGTAAATTCAGAAGTCCTAACAGCAGAGAATAATTTTTTAAGGTCTTCTTAAAAAATCATATTTATGGATGCCGTCATGAATAAAGGATCCGTGTATTCATATCCAAAGCAAAAAATGCTAACAATGAGGGATAAAGAAAATATTCTGAAAGAGCTGTCTTATGGTTATAACTGGGCGCGGACGTTACATATTGTGTTTCCAACACTATTGTAATAGTTCTTTTATTCACTGAGCCATTATTACACTAAATGGTACTCTATATAATCGCGATGTTCTGAATCTGTTGAAGTGAGGACTACACCCATCCTGACCGTACAGTGGAATATGGTGTACAAGTAATCTTCATAGCTTAGACTTTCATCATTTAAACCATCAGTGTCATGTTTCAATGCGAAATGGAAAAGGAATAATTGATTTCCTGCTTCAGAGACGTACCCTGACAAGAGATGATTTAGGTTTCATCTGAGAACTCAATTTAAAATCGACGAAAAGCCAATGAAGTGCGTAACTGTTGCAACGGTTCTATTACAAATTAAGTATAAGGTATTCATATTGACCATCCACACGTATTACCTAAAATCATATTTTGGAATGTTTGTACTATTATTTTTTATTAATTTTATCAGAACTTATAAAAGCGGGAATGTTCAATTACTATTTTAGATTCATTATAGCTCCACTAATTTTTATCGTATATATATACAGGAACTTCATCGAGGCTGTATATATCAAATCTCATTCATAAATGTTCTAGAAATTCCCCAATCTTATTATAATTTTCTTAACTTACTGTCTTTTTCTTACCTTTACTCTAGTTACTTTTGATCATGATTTATCAAGATAAGGATTAAGCCTAGAGATTCAGATATAGCCTCTATCAAAAATCACAAATTTATCAATCCTTATTTTTTAGTAAGCAGCCCACTAATAATGACACTGGAACACAATTCATATTTTTAAAAATTTGTATATTTGTTAAAATCGTCAAAACGCATATATTACATGAGATATATGACTATGTAACTTTTAGGCTCTTGCAATCTACTATTGCACGATTGGTTCTCGGCGCTGATTAGGACACTTTGTTTTATTTATATTTCTACTGGAACTTAAATGTGCGAGCTAATGAGACATACAGGTAAATAAGAATCTCATTTGAACTGATTTGTATTTGTTTCGTACTTTCATGAGAAAACAAGTAAAACACAAAATAAAGTAAATGTTTTTGAACTGGAATAATCAGTATAAGTCTACAAATTTTCCGGAAATACTTTACAAGGGTTAAAACATTACAATCCCTATTTAAAAGTTGATGGTATATATTTAGTCATAATACTCTCGTTTAAATAATTTATGCCCTTAATCACAGAAATATAATACATTCTAACAGTAAAATTACAAAAATATCTGTTATCTTTAACTTATCGCATAAGGAACTTGTGTAATATTCATAATGTTAATTGTTCCATACATAAAATATAGAGTATGATTGTTTTTTAAAATTGAAAACTATGTTAATTCCTTTTTTAAAGCATTTTCTCCGGTCAGCAATTTAGTTAATGAAGCCTAGGTGTTTAACTGAACCAGCAAATATTGGAGAAGGCTCTGATGGCACGCCCGTGGCCCAGAACGTGTGCACATTCTCTAATGGTATTTGCTCTCCGGTTGTTATTTGCCCACTCTTAATTTACAATTTATTTTCAAGTAGCAGTAACCTACGGCTTTGCACACGATTTCCTATTGTATAACAGGTACATCATAGACATATCCTTTGCGATGGTATAATAAACACTCCTGAACATTATTGTCACTAGAAGATATCTCAATCTCCTAATCAATTTCATAATAATTTGGCTTGAGGTTTTTTGGGTTCTGAAGACGGAGAGTGAAACCATTTTTTATGATCAACAATGAAATACAGAAATTATTCTATTACATTCCATAATATTTAAATAACTTCAACAATTTCTGTACAGAAATATAAAGCCAATTGTAATCTTAGTGTGAGCACTTATAATGTAATATGAGGGAGCCGTATAATAATTTCTAATCGGAAATAGAGATATTTATGGTACGTACTGTTTTAGCGTTCATTGCTGAGCGGAACAAAATTCAAGAAAAATCCCACTCGTTTCTTTTTATGTTTAGTGCTTGAATAAGTATTTCTTGTTCCAATAAATCATTTTCACACGCCACAGTAGTTAGCCTTATTACCATGATTAAAAATACATATACACACACCACACACACACACACACACACACACACACACACACACACACACACACACACACACACACACACACACACACACACACACACACACATTACGATAACTTAAGCAAGGCTTGTAATTTTTACTACACAAAAAAGTTATGGGAGGTTATTGTAGGAAATATTAAATTTTTCTAAAATGTTTATACTTACCTCCTAAATGCACAATGTAATCATAAAAACCAACAGCAATTTGACGTGCACTACACAAAACTGTGCATTACAGTTGGAATTGACAATAATTCAATCAAACTGCTTCTCTTTAAAGACAATATCAAAGGCAATGCTGTGCTTGTTTATCTCTTTGTCATGGAAACAGGGTTGAACAGTGAAGTTCCATTAAGTTATCTGACCAGCAATCACATGAGTTTTCATTGATTACTAGTTCTACGAATCGACATCACCTGTTGATGTTTGCATTTTTTATTAAAGTATTTCAATTTTACTAACAACTATCTTTTGTTTTATGGTTTTGCGTACAGGAGATACCAGAGAAATCTGTTTAGTTATTAACAATGTGCTCAACCTATTATGTTATCTTATTTTCATGCTGAATCACAAAGAATGCGTTAACACTTTAGACTAGGTATTATGGACTGGAATAACGAAAATTTGGGGGTTGGAAGGGCATGGACCACATGCACGGTTGTGTGTTAGCGAAAGTGTTAACATTTATTTTCGGAACCACAGATTAATATACATTACATTAGTCCAAAAACTAATTTGTGCACATGACCTCCAATGGCAAGAGAAGGTATCTGCCGCAATACCAGGAGTCATGGTGTATTTACTTCTGAGAAATTCGAGATAGAGGATAAGATTTTGGAAATCCCAAGTACGAGACCAAACCTTATGAACCCCCTACACACACATACACATTATTATGAACCTTATGATTTATGAATGTGACTTAACTGATATTAGATATATTTTGCAATACTGGTAATAAATACTAAAGAGTCATTTTTAGTCTAGACAGTTGCCTGCATTGGATCGAAATTGTTACTGTAAAAAACGTAGCATTTCATTGCAGGCCCATGTGTATGGTGACTAATTACTAAGTTTGATATATGGTAATTGTACATCTAAAAGTTAGTAATTACCTTTGTGTTAACGCCTGTCATTATTGTGAGCAGTTTTGACGTGACTGTTAAAATAGACGAAGCGTAAGCAGTGCGTAAAACATATATAATATGTAGAATTTGTATTTGGCCAGAGGCTATCTGGGTTTATCATGGTCAATGATGTAAAATTGAAGCTTCTATAAACCGATTATTGCTTAACGAATTTGAAACATCGTTTGGGTACTAAATTTATAGTTTATGTGACAAATCATAAGGTAAACTTTAAAGTTCAAATTAAGTTGAAAACGTCCACACGACTAATGAAAATTCGACTCGCTCGAATTTTAAATAACCGAGTGGAGTTGTAATGAGTCCCGAATGATAATTACTTGAGAGCAACGGTTCGACACGGTGGCTAACGGTGGATGGTAGATGGGTATATATTTTTATTGTATTATTCCCATGCCTCATTCTAGGAATTTATAATTTGAAGCACAGAAAAACTGAGCACTAGGACTGCCCTCTGGAGAACGAGAAGTTCAGATTATAAGTGTCTGAATGGTAACGATCAAAGTTAGTTAGCGCAGCCTCGAACCTCTATCTGAAATTATCACCTCAAACGTCAGCACACCTCGTCCGTATAAATGATTTATCTCCTGTATGACTATTACAGTGAAATGTATAACGAAACACTTTTATCTTACCTGTGTGCCTTTTACTTTACCTTGGGAGAGTTATATCTTATTCAAATTTAGTGGTGGCTGATTACACCATCAATCAAACTAATATCATTGTACACCGCAGCAGTCAAATTAGTCTTTACCCTCAACGATTAATTTTCGTAAGAACGAACGTAAATTCAGAAGTACAATAGCTTATTTAATGTTTTATTTCTTCTTCGTCGCTCGAGGCTAGCAAACCTTTTCGATAGTGGCCAATTTTTCTTCAGTGATCACACAGTTTACTAAACAATGTGCGCGTGGATGAGGATTAGATGTCTCGCTCCCCCACCTAGATATTGTTTAGCATCTACCTAGTAACAGGCTGCAGCTAGCTATTTGGTTAACACAGATTAATACGTTGTATCGAAAATTTTCGTGGTAGGTTACATAGTAAGTGAGGTACTCTTTAAGATCAACCTATAACAGAACTTTAGCTGTAACGGCCTTAAATTGACAGTCACGACTATCAGATTCCATAGGCTGCTGACTTCGATTAAAATGCGTGTCACTGAAAAGGACTTCTTTTAAAGATATGGAAAGTTGTTGGGTACAGTAAGGATGGTAATCTCAGCTATTGCATTGAATAAGTATATACTCAAAAATTATGAGATTTACAAAATATGAATACACAAATTCTATTTCATGTTACCATTAAAACCAAATGATTTGTAAAGTCAGAAACAATTTCAACAATATTTTGGGGAAGAAGGTCCTCCTTCATTGTTGTGGATTAAATTGGACTACTAATAATATAACCTGTAACAAGGCTTTTAGTTTACGTGAATCGTATAAAAATATGAAAAAGCTATATTTTGATTAGAAAATAATAAAAATGTAAGTAAATGACTGAAATTAACTTCAAAATGTTTATGCTATACTCTTGATATAAAAATATATTATTTTAAAAAAGAAAATATGTAGCATAATAGTACTGCCAGATCTCGCTCCTCAGAGATGACGCACCGGCAGTCCCGGGTCACGCGGCGGTGAGGACGGAGTCCGCGTGGCGAACGAGGCCGGCGACACACAACTGGACCGAGGGTGACGCGGTATGTATATTGCCCTACATAAGACATGTATTCAAACTGATACATCTACATGATAATTATTCTATAACTTATAGAATAATTTGTCTATTTTGTTGCATTATTAACATAAACAGTCAAAAAAACTTGTGACCTTTACACATTTTCTACCCTAATTTCAAATGTTATTACAAAAGATAAAATATACATTTGTTCTGTTTCTTAAAGTGAAAGAATGTATTTTCAAACTTAAATTATTACATTAAAGATTCAAACGTCTTTAATCTTGACGCTCTTTGGTTTAAAGTTCAAAGGATCCTAAATAAATAAAGAAACTAAATTAAAAGAACAAGGGCTATAAGAAAACGTTCTGTAACGTACCTCATTATTTCAACCTTTTGTCCCAGCCCTTGCTCACAAAGTTTGCATGATTTCCACTGTAACACGTAATCTGCAAACTAATTACTACAATAGAAGTAAATTAATCTTGTTGGTTAAGGTAAGGACAACGTTCCAACAGTCTATCGACCAGATTAATAAACAATTTAAGTATAAAAAATTCTAGTTTATAAACTGGTTTAATCTTGTTAGTATTATTGTTAATAATTAATCACTCAAACTTCTTTTGATATCGCTCTTTAAATGTACGGACAAATTATACTGAATAAACACGAAATAAACGCATAAACGAAAATTCGGAATTTTGAAGTAATTTGTTTAAAATGTTGATATTTTCTTTGTTTAAATCTCTGTTATTCTTTTCTATCAGGAGTTAGAATTTTAAGTAGGACTAATTTATTATTAACGCATGAGTAAAGTGGTCAATGACATTGTTATTGTAATCTCTTGTTTTTTCGTGCTTGCGTACCAAACGAAAATATTGGGCCAAGATTTTATTTGACCTAATACATCTCTTTTGTAAACACCAGAAGTGATGAGTCTCAATTACTTGCAATTGAATAAATTTATAAGCTATTCCAATTTTTTAAGAGCACTAAGTCCTAAAGCTTTGTTGTGGATCTATACCAAACCAATAGTTATAATTTATATGGTATGAGTTATAAAACAATAAGTTGTAAACACATTTTCAATTGAGAGATGATAATCATGCACACTGTAAGACACACAAACCTCTCTTCAATGCTATTTGTCTTATGTTTAAGGATTTAACTCATCATCTACTCGTTGTGAGTGTCTTGTGAATGCAACTCATTTATCATGGTTGTAGAATGTTCTATACAAAAACATTAAATTATTTGACACTTTTAAATATAATTACATATTTTGAGCAGTAGTAGTTGAGTAGTGTGTCAGGATCTAGAGGGTATTTTTATATTGAATGAGAACTATAAACATGATTTAAACATATTGAACTTAGTTTTTGAGGCTAAAACGTTAAATTTATAAAAAGCGAATTATACTTTAAATGTTTTGCGAACATTTGAATATGTCAATTTCCTTTTCAAACATTTAAATATTGGAGAATTTAAATTATGAATTTGTTCATAAAAAAATGTGTTAAAGTGTTCTGTAAATAAACTTTTACCAGCATTTTAAAATTTAAATGAATGGCCAATATGAAATGGGCTAGAATGTCGATCAGAAAGATAGTTTACTAAATGAACGCCGGTTCTGTGAATAAGTAGTGCGTATTTAAGGTAATATTTTAGACCCAATAACTGGACATAGAACAAGAATTATATTTCTTAGAATTCATAACTGAAAAGTCCTATTATGAATAAATGATTTCAAAGAAATTCAACAAGGAATGTTTTGTAGAACCAATGGCATGTTACGTAACCAATTTATAAAGTATATTTGTAGAAACACATTTGTTATAAAGAAATATATCCGAGTGACAAACGATAACGCGTAGATGGATGCCGATCACTTTCAAATGCTCAAGAATACGAGATCGTGGAATACAAATCAAGTCTGTCGTGCGTGTTTACAAAAGCAAATGTGAGCGGCGATATCCACTTGCTGAATGGAAGGGGGTAATGCACCGGGGACTAATGCAAGAATATTGAAAACGTCTTTTAAGTGAGCCAAATTTCTAATGTGACAGCTTTCTGTTAAGCATTTCATGTTTGGAACCAACCGGAATAATAAATATTGATTATGTCCAGTTCTTTAATGACTTGCATTAGTTAGTTACATGGCACGATCATTCACCATGGAGTACGGCCCTCTCAGAATGCAAGTTCAGTGTAATACTACGTTATGTAAGTTTAGGCCTCCTTGTCTTTGCTTGCAGTAGTCATATGAATTGTTCTTTGTGAGGATCAAGCAAAGTTATGAGAACTTTGAGGGTCCGGTTTGTTCACCGATGCACGTGGTACTGTCAATTATATTATATGAGATTGAATACACTGGAACTTGTTTATATTAAGCAAATGCAATATGCAAGTATATATTGTTATTCGTAAGATCCCATTGAGTATGGTGTTAGTACAAATTACAGACTTCCACACAAAATACTCTTTTAATTTTAAATTATTGGACAAACAATGCCAAATTTAATTATTTTATATTGTGACCCACAGAATTTCCCGAAGTGGAAGAAGTGAATTGTATCTCCATAAAAGGGTGCAATAGAAAACGAAAAATGGATTATTAACAGTTGTGATAGCTATAAGTAAGCTTTTATCAAATAAAATGCACAGAGCTATTTCGTAAATGTACATGCTATCTCCTATAAATGTTGTAACTTAGGTTTGTTTTTCATAACAAAATACATTATTTAGCTCCAATCTATCAGTATTTTATGGGGAATAGTAAAAACATTTAATAATGGCACTAATACATTTTTGACATGGTGGCTTACGAAAATTTCCCAAAGTGTAACTAATTCGTATATATCACCATTTAAACAGTGTAATAGTAATTTTATTAAGAAAAGGGGGTTTAAGCTGATACATGACCGAATTAAGATTTTCTTTTTTAAGATCTTAAATTGTGTTCAATACATTTTTAATAAGCAATCATTAAATATGTAAAACAAATATATTTTTTAGGATAAATAGTAGGCCTACCACTTTTCCTTAAATCGATTAAAAATAAAATTTTGAATCATGTGTAATTTTTTATATTATAGATAATAAATAAATACTCATCGTTGTATATATCTTCGTGAACTAATTCTTGTAAACTTTATTTATAGAGCCGTTATCTAGATAACTGAACTCGACAGTTAGCGATCAATTTGTAAACAGATGACCTGTATAATTTGTGCTTGCAATGTGGAGCTTACCTCAAATTGACATTAGGTTTTAAAGTGACATAGTCCACAGAGTTGCCAATAATTTTATAGAGGTTTTGTTGAAATTAACAGAGGGCTCACAGCTTGGAGGGAAACAATCGCAGCTAAGTGCGATGGTGTTATCGTGTAGTGTGGCGCCCCCGCAGGCACACCCTCACATTCATTACGTAGCACAGTCTGCCGGCTCGGCTTACTGAACATACTTTTGTTTTGACGCTAGTATAAAATTGCCAAATTTAACTTTCTACACGCACAGAAGTTTTTTTGTGGTATGCTTAGTATAATTTTGTCAAAATATTTTATATATGTATACATGATACATTTACTCGAATTATAATTATATTACTTTATTACAAGTAGGGGCTGAACCAAGAGATAACTTACCGTATATCTAACGATCTCGCTATCTCAGTGATGAAGTATTTTTGAACCGAGATCCTCGATTTCATTCTGATAAAAAAACTTTTATCAAAGTTATAAAAAGGTAACATTACACTCGTTATAGAAAGCATATCTAAAACTTCAGTAATGAATCACAGTGTGCAACTTTGTATTAGATTAAATATTTACAAAAACATATATGTATAGAAATGTACTTAAAATTTTCAAATTATTCTATTTGAAACTTCGTGAAAATACAGGTTTTCATCAGAACAGGTTATCCTAAAAAATTGTTACTATTATTAAATTAAAATTAGAGCCTATCACAGAGGGCATAAGCTTGTTGGTAATTAGCTGGTTCAACAACTACTTAAAGGTTAAAAACAAAGAGTCGAGTAGAGTTTTAAAATGTGTCTAATTGTGAAGTATTCTGAAGGGGCTTCCGTAAGGTTCTATGTTGGGACCTGTTCTTTTCTTGCCGTGTGATAACGATCTACTGCCAAATCGCGTATGATAGTTATCAGCTGATTATCAGTGGATTGATGACACCAGCTTTATGATATACGGTGAGTCAAAATAAAATTTACTATTAAAATATAATGGTTATAAAAAATCCGTTTAGAAATAAATATTCTGATGAGCCACGAAATTCCGAGTGATTCTAACCGTATTAAAGTTGAATTGTTAAACTTCAACATCAAGTACGTTATACAATTACTAGATTCCAAACTAATTCATCAACTTTAACGTTCATTTATTAGTTGTTCAATCTCATCTAAGCCGTATTGTTTGGAGAGATTCAAGCAGAAGATTAAAAATTTTAGAGTATTGTTTGATAATAATTATGTTAAATTGATCAATTACAACTGTTAATGTAAGCTTTGATTGAAAATATTGTTCTCTCCATACCTATTTGCTGGCGAAAGTTTATAAGATCGTATGAAAACTTGTTCTCCACAACTGAGATATTGGAAAGCTGCATTGGAACTCACAATCTAAGTCTGTATGAAGGGAATGTCTACAGTTTGGAGCTACGGTTTATGCAACGCTCTTCCTTCCTGTTTCATCAAGTTAAATGTAAATATATTTGTATATCTAGAAAAGAATATGTTAGTGTCAGATCGCTATTTTTATATTGAATTATCTGATACATATTCTGACGACTGCTTCTATTTTAAGTATTAATAAGAAGATTTTATAACAATTACTATTTATATTTTTGTATTCTAAGTTGTATTTAAATATCAAATAAGTATATAAAATACTCGTTTCTTGAGTCAGACGAACCTAGACATTTTCTCAGTCGTCTTTAAGCAACTTTGGGACCTACCCTTTAAACATTAGACAGAATAGGAAAATAAAGACTGGATGTAAATTTAGCTTCTCATTTTCTTATAGTTATGTATATGAAATAATTATATGATTATATATTGGTCCAAACCATATTGTATAGGATAAGAACCAGCATATTGACAGAGTGATTACGTCTAGTAGTGGCCTGATAGGAACCACAGGCTATTAAGTAGTCCAAGGGGAGTCTCTGAAATGTTGTGCATATGACGTGAACTGAACATCACTTATGGCCCAATCAATCAGGAATCTTCGCTATTGCGTCCATTTTTTAAGATTAAACTATTCCATGGTTATATGTTCTCAAGTTTAAGTAATAGCGTAACTTTTCTACTTTGTTTTTTAATGGTTTTTATTCAAAATGTCAGTGTAACGAATCAAAGCACTGATTGGTCGAATTTCGGTTCACACATATTTTACACCCAAATTTAAAACGTTTAAGCATAACCTTAAGCAACATTTTAAAGAAGTAAAGTTTTACTTTTTTAAATTGAATATAATTCGATACATCACGTATCAACTTCTAATAATAAATCAAGTCATTGTTCTTATCGCAAACTTTGCATATGCGAGATACATATATTTCAAATAACTAATGCATTAATTCTTAAAGTGTTTTGTATATTCTGTTTATTATTTCACGAATCATAGAGTAATTTTTATATACCGTACTTATCACTACTTCTGAATCAAAAGTACTCAAAAGTAGTACACTTGTATATATAATATATAGTAGTACTACTTATATATATATATATTATATATATATATATATCGATGCTAGTTTCATTTTAAATGAACGGCGCAAAAATGCGGTAGCCTGTTTCGTTGTTATCAACACAAAAAGCTTTTATAAGTTATTTGTTTAACATGTATAAACGCAGAATTTAACAAGCAAACTTATAATGAAACTCCCTTATCGCACCTTTACTGGTTAGTTAGTGGTTGACTATTAGACTCGGTTATCTATACGTTTAGATCCGAGAGTAGAGGCTACAGAGATAGAGGCTAGATAGAGTGCGTGGTATCACTCCCATTGTATGTACTGGGGTCACTTGGTAACCAAATTGATAATTTCTATTCATTTTGAACTTATTCTTATTCACACAGATATTCTTGGTTTCATTGTCACAACACTGGTTATCAAAGAACAGATAAAACAAAGAAGTGTCACTGGAACATTGTGCACGTCACAACTTAACATTCAGACCCAGAAACTTCCATTACCAGGACATAGCGCATCGTGGGTAGTTAAGTTGACTGGTTCTAATTAAAATCTTCAGTGAGACATCTAGGTTTGGATTATCTTTCCTGGTGATGCAAAGGATCAGACTTCTTAGTTCGTAGTCATCAAGTTTCCACTGTTTCCAGGAAATAGGTAGGTATGGATGGCACTGTGTTCTGCTCAATCACCACGATAAAAATGATCGTTTATAACCAACGTCTAGAGAGAACATGTCGGAGAGAATAAGAGAAGTGATACTGTGTATTTACGAAAATGAAATCCAGCTCAAAGAAGCAATTTTTGGTTCCCGAGTATAACTTTGTATTACGGTTGAAGGTAGACAATTCGGATACTTAAAAGCGTATACCTTCAGACCAATGTAGGAACTGTTATAACGTTCTTTGCTTGAAGTTTATTTTTGACAAGGGAAGGATTGTAAAGGAAACGGGATTTTTTCCGGACATTTGCCATCGTTCAATGAAACAAAAAAATCAGTAACACTAGGTTTCGAGATCTGCAATCTGATCTCTTCTTCAGGTAAATAACTAACCTAATACATAATTACAAAGTAGGTCATACCAAACAAACTAGGTTGTAACGTAGTTTGTAATTATATATTAGGTTAGTTATTTACCTGAAGAAGAGATCAGATTGCAGATCTCGAAACGTAGTGTTACTGTTTTTTTGTTTCACTGAACGATGGCAAATATCCGGAAAAAATCCTGTTTCCTTGTTATAACGTATCTACTCAATGGTTCGTTAAAAGAAACAAGTTTTATTGTAACTATTTTCAATGTTTTGTGAATGATAAGTGATTACAGACAACATTTACTTCTTAGTCAGTTTTTTTCAACATTTTGTAAGCGTTCGAAGCTTTATATAAAACACGTTTTATTGCCCTTTAATTTGATGCGCAACATGGCATAGTTTGCTATTCAAAAGGATGCATTAGTTTTTTATGTTTGCATATTTTTCAAATTCTAAACATTTGAAGAAAAGTGAAGCGTATTACTCAAGAAGCTGAGGAAATCTCTATTTGTCTTTCAGTATGCTCACAAGATCTGAAGAGAACATAATGACCAATAGATTTGAAATTTTACATGGAACTATAGCGGAGACTATTGCACGACACGTGAGTTAGTGTCCTCATACTATCTTTTACTTTTAAAAAAGGAATGTCATTACGAGTTCTAAAAATTTATCTCTCTACAATGTACAAAGAAGTTAAAATAAAATAAAGTGTAATAGTAGTTATCATCAATAGGAACAAAAGTGGTTGTATACGGTGCGCAATTGTGCTTTACAATTACGAGTTTTCTTACTTCAGAAAACACTGTTTTTAATTTGGCTAAAAACAAGAAAGTAATGACATTCCTTTTGGAGAAAACACATTGGTCTAAGCAGTAATCCATAAAATATGATAATTACTAACCTCTGAACACTTCCTGAAATGAAAACTTCCGTAAAACTGGAAAGCACTACATTTGAGAACTACAACTTCTTTCTAAATAATATCAAGGTAATAAATTACCACCCTTTTTACCTACAGAGCCTGATTTAACGAAGATTAACTGTATGATTTCACATAAAAACTTCTTCTAAAGAGTAATAAATCAAAGAACAGTCGTCAATTTTCATTAAAACTGTAGTCAAAGTATACGTTCTTGGTTAGCCAACCAACCAACGTATACTGTACGTATTGTATTAGTGACGTTTTTAGAAACGTCACTAATACAATATTGTACAGGCAATTTAAAAATTTACCATAAATCATGTTTAAGAACATAAAATAACAATGTGTGTGTATATATTTGTTTAGTATTATAAAATTTAAGGTTTAGCTTATTAAAATAAAACTCTAAAGTAATTCAATTATTACTTATATTAAAATAATATTTTTCCTTTTTATTCACTGAATGGAGATATGTATTTAACTTCAATTGAAGTCTCTGTCACCTTTCCACCGAACATACATAAAAACATGGACTAGCTGTCGTGATCTTGGGCATGAACGCATGGCACTATTTTTGACAAGAAACATATTTTGTCTACAGAAATATATTTGCTTGCTGACACGTATAATAATTAGTACACACGAAAAGAATATTTGTACACCAACCTTTTAAAAATCTCCACTTCTAAGACTACACATATTATCTATTAAATTTCTCCGTATGTAATAAAACTATACTAGGTTTTCCGCATCTTAGGATCTCCAGGAATCTGTATCCTATAAGTTCAGGAATATAGAGTCATTGTAAGAATCCAGCTTCTAAAAATTTCGAGCTGGTCATGATTGAGAACTTCCTTGGTATCTTGGGCTCTTAGAGGTTGCAGTCTACAGGTTTACTTAGGCTTTTGAAACGTCCAACCAATATATATCTGTCTGCTGAGAGTGCCTTATTTTTAGCACATTCTCCTTTAGGGTCCGACATATCCTCTTTAAGCATTAGGTTTTTAAAAATGTAAGTATTTTGGACTAATTTTACTCTGTTAACTACATTGTTTAACTTGTGTTCCACCACAGAATATTCTACTTTATCCGTAAGTCTTCTTTGCCTCTTTTAGCACCTGAATTCTTAGATCCATTAGACCATATTCTCAGATATTCTGTTTATGAATCTAACAGGTTTTTCGGAGCTTTCGGCCTCTTGACGCTGAAAGGTGTGGATAGTTCCTGGCCTCTAGGTGCGTTTTCTCTCTCTGAAATCTCTTATGTTAGAGAGCTCTAGCATTTCGAAGCCCTTGATATGGTGGAAGCTTCCTGGATTTGAATGCCTCAAGCTGTTGGAAGATTTCAGTTTATGACAGCCTAACCTTCGTTAGCTCTCGAATTAAACCAGTAAAGATATCGCATATTATTGGAGCTTCTGAACTCCAATAAATCAACCTCTGAGTTTTTGGCTTTTGAACATACTGTCAGTGTATGTCCCTAAGTTTAATTTAAACTTTGTTTTATATAACTGTATGTGTTCTCAATTGTATTTTTCTATAGGAGAGCAGTTAATATTCTCCAATAGAAAAATAGAATTGAGTATATATATATATATATATATATATATATATATATATATATGCAAAAAGATTTACGATTATGTATATATATATATATATATATATATATATATATGCAAAAAAGATTTACGATTATGTATATGTATATATATATATGCAAAAAGATTTACGATTATGTATATGTATATATATATATATGCAAAAAGATTTACGATTATGTATATGTATATATATATATATATATATATATATATATATATATATATATATATATCAAGGCTCCTTAAAAATTGGATTAACTTATAGTGAAATTACTTTGGTGTTAATAGGTTTTACTGTTACTGTTCTGTTAACAAGTTATATAATACATTATAATTAAGCTACAGTAACATTTTAAGTAAACGTAACTTTTGTTTTAAGCGAAACAAAAGTAAAAATGGTCAGCTGTTATCCGCTGTATGCTTTTAACTTAGCCGTACAGCTTTTTGTAATCCCATGTCTTAGATTAGCTTGGCTCTATACTAATGGGGACAATGGGCTGACTAAAATCGGCTTATTGACATCCATCCGCTTAATGTTGATGTAAAAGTTGGGCAGGCTTTCACCTACAACATCTATACGTGAAGCGAATTTATGTGAACAGTCCACCGCCCTTAATATTGAACCGAAATCGACAATCAACATTGGTTATATAGGTGCAAAAAAATTTTGGATTTTAAAATGTCTTTTAGGGGCAGTTAATTTTGGGAAGGTCTTCTAAAGTCGCAAAATTACCGTACGAATTGCATTTGAATCATGTTAAATTGCTCTAACAGGAGTTAATCTGCTCTTTGAAATAAAATACATGTTTACAACCGATGTTCAGGTAATAATTTGTGAAAACTGTCTATAACAACATCCGCTTTGCTGAGTATTTGCGATGTCTGTCGGGATTCTGCCAACATTTAATTTATGTCTTTCCGCCTTTTATAGGAAGCGCTGAAATTATCTAAAGTCTTGAAATTGAATACGAAATTCAATCTCTACAACGTATCAAAAATTAAAAGGTTACATCAGGCAGACCATCCCTTACACGTAAAATATGACGGAGGGTGGCACACAGGAAACTGTTTAACCAATTCAGGCTTTTCTAACCCTTAATTATTGACAATGGCATAAAGAGAAACTGAAATGCGTCATCGAAATCATTTTTTTTTAAATGCCCAGGAATACCAACCCGAACTAAACAATATCATGAAAATCTGTTTTATACTACAATGCCATTTTTAATTATTGGATGAGCGTTAGCGAAGATTACAGTATATAACAGCTCTTAAAGGTAGCTTCCGAGTTCGGACTAGCTAGGCAATATCCGCCCTTGCATGTCACTCGAGGGTATCGAAAATATATAATTTCTGTCCGGCTGTCCTACAAACTTCCTGAGCGTTAGTGTATTCTTACATTGATCTTATGGGTAATCATAATATCCACAAGATAATTAGGGAATAAATAGATTTTTATAGAAACCGAGGACGATTATATGATATTTTAACTTGTAACATAGTGACTCATGCTATAGACTTGAAATGTTGCACACAACCACAGTGAATCCGGTTTCGTGATTCTTGGTATAGCGTATACCTATTCTGAGGGCTAATATCAGTATAATTAATTCCCGTCTGAATTTTAATCGTTAATAGAGCATTAAATATATTCAATTTGCATTTTAACATATAACAATATACCGGGATAACAATATTTTATTCAGTTTCGGGAAATAAATTAGTATTATTAGGCCCAACGGTTGGTCCATTACGATGGAGAAATTGTTACTTAGAGGTCCGAGAGGGAATATTCTGATAAGAGGAATTTGGAAATTCTAGTATGTACAATAATAGTAAATTTGAATCTAAAAATTTCTGTGGATATGTAGTTATCAATACTGTTTTATAATTCGTTTCTTTGAATAAAGAAAACTAGCAATAACACACATCAGTTACAATCTCAAAATTAAATTAAAATTTCGTAACCAAAGTTACGTTCTTTTATAATGAGTTTGTATTGATTACATCGTCACCTTCTTTTGGATAAAATATGGAATCAGTTCAAATACGAGCTGTAATATGCTCTTAGTGCGTGGGAGTAAAGGGGAAGTGAATTAACTTTTAGCTCAATTCAAAGGAAACTGTAATTCAATGCCGGAGGCATGTACAACATACCTGTACGTAGTGCTTGTTTCGTTGCCATACATTTTCATCTTTGTTCTATTCATAATTACCTAAAGAGGCAAAATTGTAATTGAATTGGGCAAAAGTGTGCAATTCAGGCTCTGTTTTAAATTGGATTTGTAACATTAGTAATATTTAGCAGTTAGTGATTATTGAAGCCATTAATACGTTGACAATGGAAACTTAGTCCGAACACCGATAATTACTTCCTAATACCAGTTTCTTTTACATAACGTAGAAAACCCCATATACAACAAAGAGTAACACAATGAATTGTATAAAAACAATGAAACTTTAATTCAGAAATATCACTCTTTATTAGTAAAACCTTTTGTATGTGGCTCTGCTTACAATTAGTACAAAACGCTATTCCTTTTAAAAGTATTACTAACCGATTTAAATATATGTTATATATATATATATATATATATATATATATATATATATATATATATATATATACATATAAAGTTGTTTGTTTGTTTGACGATACAAAAGACCATGTAAAACTATTTCATACATTTAATATAATTTACCCATTGCAGTGTTGAAAGTTGATAAAAAGAGAGTTCCAACAACTAACTTTCTTTAGCTCACCATCGCAAACAATTGGCTTACTACTTACTACTGTCAGCTCGTATACTCCCTAGCTTGTACTTGACGTTTAGCCAATTTACTCTTTTGTTGGAATAACTATCTCAATGGTATTACTCTTGTTGTTTTACAATCACGTTTGTTTGTTTTCCTGCGTTCTTTCATTATAAACGAAATTATTTTCATTAGCAATACCTGGTATTATTACAATAAGTGCTAAAACTATCAATATCAAAACTATCAAACTATGTTTTGTTAAGTTTACAATCTTTTAATTGTTTTTACTTTAAGACAATTATTGTTATTATGGATGATTACGTACTCGTACTTAAAGTTCTTTATTGTTTTTGATAGAGAGTATCAAACAACAGAGTATCGCAAGATTGAGTATAGCGCTGTTGATTTTGATTTACATAAATAATCATAAAGCAAACGTTTATGTAATATTGTTACTCTATAAGCACATGTACTTCTGAAAATGTGTAAATCACTTAAAAGGAGACATTATTAAATACCATTTACATTCTTTATTTCAAACACAAATACGTTGGTCGCTATTACAAAATATTTGTCAATTATAATATATTGATTGAAAGAACATATACAAATTAAATATATGTACTTGTTTAAATATTTATATTTATTAAAGTTTTGGTAAAGGTAACAATGGTATTATAAAATGTTATATTTACATTACTAAATGTTTAATTATTTAAATGGGCATAGCGTATTGTATCTGAATACAAAAATTAAATATAATCCATCAAAGTAGCTTGTTAACTTGATAAATATAGTCCTACATCAGCACATCAGTAAAAGTTAAATTATATATAGTTAACTTTTGTATATAGTTATATACATATAGTTAACTTGATAAATATGTTCCTACATCAGCACATCAGTAAAAGTTAAATTAATATTTGTGTAATTTACAGGTTTTACACTCCATACTCAGCTAAATACCCGTGTAAACCCTTGAAGTGGCAGCTTATTTTCCTCTTGACAGGATGTTTTCAGGCGAATTGCTGACTGTTTTTAAATATGCAAAACATTTTTATTTGCTGTAAACCTGCGTATATTTAGTATTTATTTGTTAACAATTAACTACATAATAATATGATATGTAGTTAAATGTATGTAATACAGTCCATATTATAAATATATCAGTCTAACCAATAAGCTCCCTGAAGAAATCAGACCTGTCAAAGACCTCAAACAATTTAAATCTAGACTAAAACATTACCTGGTGTCAAGGACATTTTACTCTGTTGATGAGTTTGTGATGGCTCTCTACATAGGATGTTCTTCACAAGCAATTAAAAAACTATTTATTCTCTTACTCCCCTTGTGATATCCAAAGTCGGCAACAGTCGAGGTACCGAAGACAGGTGACACGTGCCTAAATGTAATCTTAAATTGATACTAATTTATTCATGTATTTACTTGAAATTGGATGTTATTAGTTACTAGCTGTTTCCCGCAGCTTCACACACTTTTCGTAAGCTTTGCCCGTGTACTGTTTTGCTCTTCTGGTTCAAGTTAATTATATTTCTAATGCCGACGTAGAGTTTGCCTTGTTGCCACGATCAAGAAAATCTGTGAAAAGTGTATGTTTATAGCCATTGTACACGTACATGTACTTTATTATTAAGTGGTCTAACACTCAAGCTTTAAGTCCAACCAGAAATGTGTTTTATAGAAAAATATATACCGTAACTTAGCGCCTTCAAATATTGTTTAAATATTTAATATACGTAACTGTCTCGTAATTGCAGTTTATAATGTTCAGGCACTTTGAAAACAAAATCTTTCCTGGTGGCGAGTTACGTCAATGGGCATAGCAATAAATCTCCGTGGAAAAATGCATACACATATAAATTTTCACATATAATGATGGGTCAAATACACCCTTACACGATCCTTACGGATCCTTAAAGGATATACAGACAAACATTCATTTTTATTTATATAAATTAGTTTTAGGCCTTTTATTTTTTTAATTACGCTACCATTACAAACATTGCTTTCTGCAATAAGGAATAGTATTATTATCATAAAATTGTCATTTATAAAAATTAAAACAAAATTATTTCAGCTCTTTTTTAAGTGCAACTTGTAATAATGTGTAAGAATGGGCAATGGTAGGTACTGTACGTTATGGACATAATCGATGGTCCACGACATTAATTAATTATGCGCAGACATGCAGGAGACGGACGGATGAATATTCAACTGTTTATGGCGACGCAGGCTTTCCGTGAATGACGGCAAGGGTATATAGAACAAGCCCTTAAGTCATATTCTCGCACTTCTACTCGAGTTATATGTGAGTATTTGTTATTTTGTTCTTGGCTGCAATTTAACCTTTTAATGTCTATTTTAAAATTTATATAAATTAATAGTAATGAATATTCTCCAAGATGTTCAAGGATAATGAATGTTTGTCAGAGAAGGGCTTTGTTCTGTTAGTTAATCATACATATTGTACTACAGTAAATAGTTTCTAGGGGCTTCTACTTGATATATACCTTTCCTGGCACTTCGTCTAGTTTTGTTTAGTTTAATTTCGTTTGATATTGGGCATATGAATAAAATAAAAATAATTTGGCCTATTTAGTATTCAACAATTCATTTTTAAAAACTCATAGGTTTTAAGTCATAAAATTGTAATTTCTTGCTTTAACTGTTCTTATCATATTCATAACGTTACAATTATAAGTATATATATATATATATATATATATATATATATATATATATATATATATCTAATTTTAATAAACATTGAATCTCAAAAAGTACTTGCTACGGGATCTCTCACTTGCCGGGGAAATGTGCTACCATTATACCACAGAGCCCTTACTTTTTATGATTCAATTATTTTGTATTTGGCCGTATCTGTCACATATGCATTTAAATAACCAAAACTAACGTGAACCAAATACCTGTCAAATGACTTTTGTTTACATTAATAAATTTGTGTAAATGGCAATACTCGAATTTAATTTTAATAAACATCGAATATCAAAAAGTAGTCATATATATATATATATATATATATATATATATATATATATATATATGAGTATTATGCATATACTCGTACATATAAATAAACAGCCTTCTGAGCTCTCCTTGAGGGAGTTGAAAAGTAAAAACCATTATTAAAATGTGTTGAGGCCCTTGCTCACGTCTATTTTTTAAAATTAGTTACCATTTACAAAATTAATAAGCCTATCACATTATTTGTTCTATTCAGTAATCGCTTTTTTGTAACTCTTGCTTCAAAAGTAAACGATAGAGTAGTGGTATCGTGCAATTTTGTCTGAATCTCGAGGATAAAATTAATAACTAATTTGGGGCAAATTTTTCAGAACGTATTTTGAAAATGTATAGGCCTACATTTTTCAGTATAAATTTGTCACTGTCAGAGACACATCAAAAGATCATTCTTGTTGAAGTAGTCGAGATCTAAGAGAGGTTTCATTAAAATAGATCTATTGGAAATGTACGTAGATGAAGATAGACAAGTAAATTGCACATAATGTATCAATTCGGGAATATTCTATACATGGTTGCTCTAAAACTGTTATCATTATCATTCCAGCCACACCAGAAATATCTCATTAATATTGCCAGCCGTGTCTCCGGCTGAATCCAGCAGACCAGATCAAGGCATTAGATCACAATAACGTGAACTCAGGTCTGGGATTTTATCGGACCTGGGTTTAGTAGAATTACGAAGTTATTGTTTCCATGATTGGCGGCATGTTTTCTGTCTAAATACACAATTACGCACCATAAAAAGTAAACTACAAACATGATAAAAATTCCATCTGTAAATAATAACAATTGTTGTATTTATTATTTGAATTAAATTCCAATTTGTGTACAGTGCAAAGGAAGCTTACACAATTTAATAAAACACTTACAATGAAATTAAAATTAAATGAAAAATGTAACAGAAAAATTAGATGTTTATTGTCTTCATACGTGTACAGTTTATTGGAAAAATAAGATGACCTCTCCAAGTAATCTAATGAGAGAGAGTTTCTAGGAAAGTACGTGTATTACATCAAATTAAAGCAGGTCTGATTTTACTGGATACCGTCTTCAGGCTTACAGACCCCTGACAAATCTTGATTACTATTATGGCTGCTAAGTTATCACTTTTATTGTGCTTATTAGATAGATTTAACATAAATCTGTCTATTGCAATCTCCCTCATGATGGAATTTCCGGGAGATTTTTTGAATTTTCTCCAATCATTAACTAAGAATCCTAAGAATCCAAAACTAATATATTCCAAAACTTTATTAGACTAAAAGTACATAGGTAGTACTTGCTAGATCGAGTTCATTAGTAGTCTTAACCAATAAAAAGGTTAAAGATGGCGACCAATCGCATTCGGGAAAAACTTTTAACTCAACTGATTCCGAATATAGACCCAAAACGATACATTTTTTTTAAATTATAGACAACTGTTATTTTTTTACTTCTTTAGATACTTTTAAAAGTTTTCAAGATGGCGTTTTATTCAAAGTTGGAGGGAGTTTGGCGTTCATATACAAGTTACTATTGATTGTAATGCAAAACAAGGAAAGTTTTAGAAAGCCTTTAACCAATAAAAAACGTTTCAACATGGCAGACATTCGCAGTTAGGCTAAATTTTTATCTCGGGCATTTCATTACATAAAATAAAACTGAAATTTTTCTGAAAATTTGAAAATTTCAAGTAACAGCAATGTGGCCGTTTTTTAAAGGTTATAGAAGTATAGAATTTATCCGTTTTAAATACCAGTATTTTTTACGAACATAATTTCTCGATTAATTTTAACTAATTAGAGTCCTTATTTTTGCAAAGAAATTATAACACGCTTGTAACAATTTTTGTCTCGAAAGGTTTTGTTTGAAAGTGTTACGATTATATTAACATGTCAACATTGAGCGTTTCTGTCCCATCAGTATTGTGCAAGTTAAACTTCTAAACTAACAATGCTTCTTGAGTTTGACATTTAGAGATGACGGCACATGTCAAACCTGCCTCTTTTTCAATTAATTCGGAAGGAATATGTTGGGTACATACTGTTACTCTAGGGAAGTTATAGCATGACCGGTGGGATGCGCGTGAGGAGTGGAGGAGTTGAGCGCGTGGGGGCACAATCCAAAGTAGGGGAGTGAATACGGTGCTACTAACCCTACTGAGAGTTTTCGGCTCCCGGCTCAAAGTGGTGGCGGGAACCGAATATTGTAGTGTTTGCCAACATTTTCTAGACCCTTATGTCTTACCACGGTGGTCTTTTATGATGAGCAAGTTTAGTATAGGAGACCTTGAGAGAATATTTGAACATTTCTATACTCTTTTGAAGTTACGGCGACGGACTTTTATGATGGGGAATTCAATACAGGAAATCTTGGAAATATTGGGGACCGGATGTACGTGATCTTAACAATGACTATGTTCTGGCCGAATTTGTGTTCATAGCTCACCCTTCTTAATGAGTTCGCAGTAGAGATACCTGTGGTGGTAAGAAAGGGTTCTCATAAATTGGGAAAGGGGTAGGAATTTATATTATTCTTGATCCCCAACGACGACAACAGTTCAGAATTGTAATTGTTACGCTTTGTTAGCCATTAAAATTCAATTTATCATATACTAACCGTGTATACTTCAGGATTTACAATAGTAGATACAATTATACACTACAAAAATTTTCAACTGACATAGCCTAGCTGCTAAATTAAAAAATTAATATAAAACTGGTTTAAACTAATTTGTCAATATACACAGTAGAATAAGAAAAAACTCAGGTTTTTTATCTACTAACTTGTATCAAGTTTAATTTAATGATGTATACTTAAAATAACAATAACGCCAAACGATCCACACGCAATAGTTAACATAGCAAAACCCCGTTGTCGATGAAAATTATTTATTGTTCTTCGAACTACACCCAAATCAAAATTGTCCAGATTACTTTTAGTATGTTTTGCGTTTTCTTACTTTGTTGGGCGTACTAAAAGAATTGCCAATTGGACTTATTTTTTTCCTCCTTCAAAATTCGTCTCAGCGTACTTTCAGAAAATTCCAGTTGCCTCTACGACACGCTGTTGAACTTTCTTCAAATTTATAATTGTGTTGGTTTCTGCCTCCCGTTTCATAAAATGGGAAAGCACTTCTCTTGCTTGGCCGTGTGTATAACCTTTCTACCTCCAATTTTACTTTTTTACATTATGATCCATCTCAAACTCTTTACTTAAAAAACGTAATGAGCACAACGCAATTAATTCACAAATTGTATTACAACTCGTGAATTGGCACAAGCGAATGGTTTTTTGGGCGGCACGTATAGAAGACTGGAGACCGAAGTTCACAAGGCTAAATACGGCAACAGACTGAGACGCTCCACCCCCCACCACTTTTAGTTCCGTCTTTGCCTACGGCGCATCTCGAGGTCACCGGTCATGCTATAAATTCTCTACTATACATGTATAGGCATTGTGAAATCGCGTAATAGGCTGAATGAAGAATAAACTATTCAGTATTGCAACTTACACATATCTGCGAAGTACTGTATGTATAGTTTTTAAGCATTAGACAGATGTGTGTTTTTTTCAAATAACTACATGAGAGAATGTCTGCTGTGAACATGACCTATTATTCAGAAACATCTGTTCGATACCGTAAAAGTTTTAGAACAGTAAAGGTTAGAGGGGAGTTTCTCCATCAGGCTGGAGAACGTGTATTAATATAAGAGTTATTGTATTTTTGTGAAAGTGAATATACTATACATAAAATCAAAACAGCCTTTTAAATTATATAACTGTAATGGAACAATATGAAAAAAAAATATTCAGTTGATTACAAAATAAATCTGTCTAAACACTGTTCATTTCTGATGTAACTCATATAAGTCCATAGTTCCAATATTTGAGCAGCAGGGAAGTCCTCTATGCCTTGTGTTCATATGAGATTAAATTAAAAGTAAAGTAAAGATGTCTTATTTTACCAGACGAAGTTAGAGCTAAGAAACCGTCTCTAACACTTAACCTGGGGACCAGCGGCTAAATGTAACTTCCGAACCACCACCAACGGCCGCACAGGGCGGGCTGCTTGCAAGGACAGGATCGTGCTTGATCCGGTTATTTTGCGATAATCGTTGTACCCACTACACTGCGCCATTGAGACTAGGGCTGCACTTGTGTTGTAAACGAGAGAGCCTTATGAAGCTGATGAAGCCAATGGAGTAGAATGTTATTTTTACGAAAACTATTTTGGGGCGAAAACAATGATGGCTAATAAATAGTGTAAAGTGTTCAATAATTGAAAGTATTCTCAAACTATAATCACTTTGGTTTTAAAGTTATAAAGGAGCTAATGACCAAAAAACAATAATTCTAGAATTTTATGTTTAAGTTAAGGCCATTTATAAATTTATTATGAAATCGAACTGATGCATTATCCTTCATCGTGCGAAGGTCCGTGCATAATGTTTGAATTATGTAGCGAATGTCTTCACTATGAGAATAATGACGGCAACTTTCTAAATGGTCCTTGCTCCTCTTTTTACAGTTCTGTGAAGTTATGCCCTTATTATAAAAATCAAATATATCAGTTTTCAAGTTTAGCTTTTTGCGAAAGGAATGAATAAACTCTTAATGTCCAATTAGTATTCCGGGTAGTAGCTATTCGTTTCGCAACGCCAGAGCAGTGCCGCTCGCTCTGTAATGTAAACAATATTTTTACTACCACTGACTTGTATTACAATTTGCTAAAATGTTTGAAATTTTAAAAGAAGAACCTCGTGCACAAACATATACTGTCGCAATAAATGTAAATTGATGCCATCTACTTCCAAGTGTTCTGTAATATATCGTGGAATACAAATCAAGTCTGTCGTCTATATTTACAAAAGCAAACGTGAGCAGCAATATCCACTCACTGAATTTGGTAGAAGGTAATGTGTTGGGGACTAATGTACAAGAGTATTGGAAACTCTTTAGCTCACGTCATTCAGCAATGAAACCAACCTCCATTATATTATTTTGTAAACTTCTATTTTATTCCAAGTTTGGTGGCATATTAAGTTAAGTGTATGGCTAAATGTATTAGTTTTACGACACACAATATATGTACCATATTACATAATACTGACTGAGAAGTTTGATTCATGATTAGAAACATTTCATCTGGTACTACCAATGTTTAACTATATCTCACCAGCACATTGTCAAATAAGTTTGTAATCGATAGAAAACCACTTAAATGTGAAATTCCCGGCATTTTTTAAAGTGTTAATACGAGTATGTAATTCAAGTTTCAAAATATTTTTCCTAGTAAATTGAGGTTTTAAATACAAACACGTACTTTACTGATAATATTATTATTCTTCCTCTTGAATTCAAATATTTTTGTTTTTGAATTTTGTACAGCCCATCAATGTACCTACCTACGAATGGCCTTAGTACTTGCTTTTCTTACAGACTTAATATTGATCTTAATACATAACCCAGAGGATTGTTTGTTACTGGTACTGTTAGATATTGTCTATCTAAGTAGATTTCGAATAGAAAGATCAAAGCAACAGTTATGATATTTGCATTATGATGTTTTTTTCCGAACTTGGAATTGTGTATTTTAATTTAATCTCAAATGCTCATAAATTAATTTTAAGGTTAATTAATTTGTAATTTAATGTTATAATGTACAATTCTATATTCATTAGAAAAAGTACAGGACTAAATAGAGGGAACTTACAATACAAACACAACAAAAAAGATTAATGTCATGTACTCAACTATTTACCCATACATAAATCTGGTTTCTTTTTCAATATAACCGATGTACCTCAGTGCTTAATCTTCTTCTGGAACTTTTGCTTTTGAGCTATAAAATTGTTTCAAGTGCTAAAAGTCATCGTATTTAGGTTCCGCCGTATGAATAAGATCTGAAAAATAATTTTGCTATACATAACAAATTAATTGTTGTACTTTTGGTAACTTACATTATTTTATGGACATATATTGTATAAAACTGTTTAATTACTACTTTGTTACTGTATTCATATAATATTAACAAAATTTAAATTAAAATATGAGCGACTTTGAGGTGGAAAATCAAAAGAACTATCGTCATATTGGTGAAATTCTAGGCTTAACATTTTTAGATTTTGTTTTGAGATTAATGGAGAAAGCTGACAGTATACAGTATAGAATTGTTCCTATTTTCCCCTTATTTGTTCAAAAATGTGAAAAAAGAGTCCATTTGAGAAAAAGGAATAAATCTGCATCTCAAAGTTTGAAGGTTTACATGGCAATTTCTCATTAACCCTACCCACTTTGGCCATTCCGCAGCAACCTTTTTATTTATTAGTGCCATATTCCGGTCACATTCCAAATAGAAGTGACCGATTATTTAAAACACTACTTTAATAAAGCCTACTTTTCGCAATCCATCGATAACAAAGTGACAGACCCAAATAAGCATGTAATTATTCTTTCTGTCCAAAACATGTATATTCACAAAAATGTGTAATTACATCACTTATTGGCCAAGTTTTCATCTGCCCCTTTCTTTCCTTCAGTCTGTGGATATTTGTAGAATAAAACACACCTCCTGAGGAAAGCCTGTGAATATTAAAGATAACTGTAAGGCCGATAGTAGACGTCGTTTAACTGAAATGTGGTAGAGAAAGCGTTTCTGTAAATCTATAGTGGGGCCATTCTCAGAGCCTTGCTGATTTTTACCAAATATATCTTTGACAAAAAAGTTGTTTTTAATTTTTTGATTTTTATTTATTTTGGTTTATTGTATCTTTTACTTTATTTTTGTACACAAGGTTCCAACATTGTGTTGTATTAAGTGCTTGTTTAAAGAGATTTTTCCTCAAGGAGAGTAACAAATCTCACGACCGTCACAGTGCTTTTAAAATGATTTTTTCATATGTAAAAATACTCTAATTACAATTATTGTTTAATGATTCATAAAACCTACCTATAACAATTTCAAAATCATGAAAATACATTCATAGATTTATATTAAAGTAACTTTTTTTAGGTGATGTTGTTGCAAACATAGTATCATTCCCAGAAAAAAAGTACAATTTTGAGTATTTCCATAGTATTCGATGACTAACTTCAAACCTAACATTTTTTTTAAGACAACCCATAATGAGTACTATTCAAATATAGAGGTTCTTCAATAAAAAAAATGAACTGGTCATGATTTAAATTTTTATTTGGCGTGTGTGACGGTTGTGAGTATAGTGTGACGGTTGTGAGTGTTTCCTGATGCTTGTGAAAAAAAATGCAATTTTTCGTTTTTTTTTAAAAACTAACATTTGAAACTATAATATCATCGATGGTACTCAATTTTCTGTATTTATTTATAATTTTTTGTTATTAGTTTAATTATATTTTTCCCAGTTTTTTTACAGAAAAGGAAAAATTACACACAGATTTGGATTTATTAGTTTATTATAAATTAAAGCAAAAAATTGTACTGAAACAAAACCTAGAGTAGTTTTTTATAACATAATAAACCTAAAGAAAAAAAATTTTAAAACATAGTTATTAGAACAAAACAAAATTAAAATGAAACAGAATTTGAGAATACGATCAAACTATGAAACTTTACTGGAGCACAACCTATGTTGATAGACTATTTATTTCACGTTTAAAGTTATATCAATGGTCTTTAAAGGAAAAGATTTCCTCTGTGTGATGTGACCTCTGTTAAAACTTGAATTATATCTTTGAGTTGGACGGAGGCGATATCCTCGGCATCAGGGAAAATAAATTTTCCACCAGTTGTTTTTCTCAAAAATGTCACCTCGCAGTCACCATCAGCATACATTTTCTTCACTTGTACAATTTATAATGGGTAAACAGTCTGTTTGTTACAAAATCTCACTAGAACAAAGTCACCATCGGAAAGATTGTTGACAAACACTTTCTGGTTGATTAGGAGAAGTAGGGCTAGTAGAATTGTCCAACGTTTCATCTTCATCCGACCTATATACTTGATGATATATATTCATTCGAGACTGTATTTTTTTGGATTGTAGACCACCTAAATCTTTAGTTAAGGAATAAAATAAAATTTATTGTTTATTTACGATTAAACCTTATTAAACGTAAGAAATATTTTTTTAAAATTTAATCATAGTATTAAAGCAAAGAGTACATATATTATCATTTTCTGTTTACGCTGAAAAATATTTTTTATTTCATTACGGCTGAGATATTAAGATGAAATTAAACTGTAACAAACAATATTAGTTATAAGAAAAATATCAGTTTAAAATATATTTCCAAAAAAACAAGACATGTGAAATATTTATGAATGAAGATATTAAATAAATAGTTTAAAAGGATACTAGTAGACGGCGTAGAAAAGTTGATATCAGCATTCAATAAGTTGTGGTCATATGTTGTTTGATGGGTACACATTGTCTTGTTTCTGCAGTTTATGCACGACAAAAATCTACAGTTCAGCTTTTTTGGACCATCTTCAGAATTCCAGACAACCTGGTGAAGCATCATTGTATTCTTGATCGGCAGCAAATTTAAGTGTTTTTTTTTTTTAAATATCATCGACTCTTCTATCACACTGGCTCCTTCAACTTGTAAAAATAAGTGGTCTCATGTTGCCTACAGAGGCCAAGAACTGCTCAATGTTTGCTACATCTTTTCCCAGACGAACTGCAGAGTCAGCTGTTCTTTTTACAGTACCGCCAACACCGTCAGCAATGCTTTTTCCGTGTCCAGCCTCACTGAAATTGTAAGAAGCTATTTGGAACCCAAACAATTTCATAAAGTGACAAAAACAGGAAAATGTTACTCTTATTCCTGTACTGTTTTGTAGGTCATCGCTCATGATGTGTACCCTAGTAAACGTTCTCGTGATCTTCTTTTTATCTTCCTAAATATAGGGAGAAGGTGAGCCCAAATTGCAGCTGCATCATGACGATTACATAAAGAGACTGTGCAAAATGTCCTGATTTTTGATTACAGAGCTATCTTCACACATGGTTTTAGCTAGGTAAGCACCTGTATGAAGGGCAAGCTGTTCATTCGAAGCTCCGAAATGACGACTTTGAATTTCACTTGAGTATTTCAGCTAGTAGTTTTTTCAGAAAAAATCTACCACGATGAATACTTCATCATCATTCAAATTAGTTCTCACGTACTTTGAAAACTTGCTTTGGTTATGCACTCTAAACTTATGTTTTCATGAAAAATACTATCTGAGAACATAACTTGTCTTTCAAAGTTTGTAATGTACATACGACTTGTAGTCTTGTCTGTCCATTTTTAACTCGTTCCTCTGGAATTGTTTTCCATTCATAGTGGTATGTAATTGAATCCAATGGTACATCACAGCTTTCATTGAATAAAATCTTGCTCGACTTGCACATCGTACATTCCCTATACATGCAAGTTTTCTTGGTCACATCACAGCAAAGGCTACTCACTAAATCGTTCAAATTAACATGTTCTATAACTTTATATTGTTGACATTTTTGAAATATGAATGAGAAGTTTTCATAGTATTTGCACATGCAGGTATCTCGCTTGTTAGTAGGTCTATTAACTACCCAAAAAGGTTTTAGTCTGCAAAAATGTGGATATAAAATCTTGGCTCCCTGGGTAGAAACAAACTTTTTGTGAAGAACCAACATGGAATCCGTTAGGTATCTTAATTGCTTTTTAATTTTTTTCTAGTAATGGTATCTTTGCGTCCAGGAGTAGAGAAAGAATGTTCATCATCAATAAAGAATTTTTGCACTAAAACCTTGATGTTATGTGAATTTGCAAAACGTTTTTTATTTCCAGGCTCTTGTAACTGAGTACTCTTAACTGCCATATCGTGACCTACATTTTCACTGATGACTTTTGATTCTTGTTTGAATACGACTCTAGAATGTTTTTTCTTCCACTTTTCAGCCTTTTTCTTTTGATGTTTCAATTGTTTTTCCAATTGCTTTACCTTTTTCCTGTATTTGTCTCTACTTTTTCGAAGTCTTT
This sequence comes from Homalodisca vitripennis, assembly GCF_021130785.1. Lineage (NCBI taxonomy): Eukaryota > Metazoa > Arthropoda > Insecta > Hemiptera > Cicadellidae > Homalodisca > Homalodisca vitripennis. The sequence goes on along the minus strand of NC_060209.1, from coordinate 129,482,146 downwards.
TTTTCTGATATCATTTTCATTGCCTCTTTGGTTTTAAAAAAACAGGTTCAATGTGTAAGTCTGTAGCTGCAGACGGTGAATTTGGTGGAGAATGTTCATCAACAAAGTTCTCAATTCGTTGCTGCTGAAGTTTATTTTTTGCGTGTTTATGGTAACGCTTTCTCCATTCAGTTCTTTGTTTTCTCTTTCCACGTTCACTCAAGTCATTAATACTAGGAATCTTCTTTTTTTCTCTTCTTTTCCTACTGCGTTCTTTTTCTTTTTCTTTCATCATAGCGTATTTTTCAGGATCTTCACGAAGCCTCTCTCGTTGTTTTCTTTTTCTCTCAGCTGCAGCTTTCCTTTTGTCACTAGGGGGTGCCATCTTTTTTTTATTTCCATTACTTGGTGGTGTATTCATTTCTTTCAAGTATAATATTTATGTTCTGTAAAACCAATTAAATAAAAGAAATTGCTCTAAATCTAATAAGAAATGAAAATAATTTAACTATTCTTTACGTGTTGAAATCTCAAATTTGTATTTTAATTTTTGTAAAAATTATGTATTATAGTATAATTAAGTTTTAGATATATTTTTTAATTCCTAATATTTAATAAGGAAACGTAATTTATCATAAAATATATTATACAAGCAACATATATTATCATAAACTCTTTATCACTCACGACCGGCTAGATCTGCTCACGACCGTCACTTTCTGGGTGTGACGGTCTTGTGACGGTCGTGAGTGTGACGGTTGTGAGGACCGCATGGTTTATTATTTTTTGTAGGCACACCGAAACATAACCTCAATCGCCATTCCAACAACCACTTGTGTGAAGCAATGCACACACAGTTTATTAAAGTTAAAACTTTGTAATTCTTTATTGACACTTAAAAATAGCATGACGGTCGTGAGTAATAAAGGTTACGTAGGCATGAATACTTACATAAATGATGGAAATACTGGAGAACTTCAAACAAAATCACCACTATTACAGACCATGCGTCGTTCAAACACTTCCACTATTCCATCCAGCTTGGATATAAAACTACTAGTGACATCTGGCATCAGTTATGAAAACTAAAAGTTACTGTGACTGTCGTGAGTTTAAACTTGAGGACAGATTAAAAATGCTGCTTTTTACCAACTTTTACTTAAAAAAAATACATCGAATGAAATAATAATAATACAAAATGCATTCTTTATTGAATCAAGACAACAAATAATTTTTATTCCGAAAAAAGGCTGAAAAAAATTTAGTTCAAAACGGCATTCTTAGCTGGGGACAAAGGACGGTCGTGAGTTCAACCATAGTTTTAAGGAAAGGAAATGTGGAAATAAACATAAATTATGACCTTTAAAAATAATATCTATTAAAAAACATATTTTACTACGCATTCACCAAAAAATTGGGTTTTTATATTTTTAAAAATGTTTTAAAACTAAAAAGGACAGTAAAAAACCACCGCTATGAGAATTGCCCAGTGACACATCATTCTTCTACTCTTTTGGATGGCTAACTTTTAGCTTAGTTTATTTTTTGTAAACCATATTAGCTTTTCTTAAATGTAGTTCGTGTTCTATGTGTAGTATCCTTAACTTTTCCTGTGTTGCATTTCCAACACTTGCAGTAGGCATATTTTCTACTTCTATATTAAGAACATTTAAGTCGGCCAAATACTTGTCGCAGTTTGAGCAAGTGTCACATCTTGAAATGCGGGAAAGTGTTGACTATAACAAATCTTGTTCATACTGTGGTTGATAAATCATAAATAAATAATGTAATACATGTTTATTTGTTACTATGTATACGTAGGAGTTAGTTAAAAAATTAACAGTTAATCTCTAAACTATGACACATCAGTTTATAAGATCTTAATGAGACAAGAAAAACATCATTAGAAAACTTAGTTTTAACTACACTAATATAGTGGCCTTTTTTCTTAAAAATAGATTTACGGTTGTATTTTTAAAATATAAAACGGTAATACTTCTTTGTATTATCCTTTACTAATATGTATCTATTATAAACGATAAATTTAGGAGTACATTTTCTACACAATGAGTTAAAGAGACAATTGGAAGTAAAATAGTTTGTACAAGCAAGTTACGAGTAAAAGTTTGTTGGAATACTTATCATAACATGTCTACATACGCTTTCAGTAAAGAAAATAAATTAGAAGGAAACAGATAACTAGGCGTATTAATATTCCTGCTAAATGTACAAAATTCTAACGGTGTCTGTCTGTATTTTTATGTGTGTTTTGCTCAATCACATAAAATCTACTAGACTAATTGTACTGAAATTTTATATGGGTATGATTTGTTCCTTGATAAACATACAGGCCTATTCTTATTTCCAAAATTCCTTCGGGCTACGCCCCACTGACCTTGAAGGATACCTCAATATTCAATTATCCATTTTAGTTATAGTTTAAGCTTAATCGCCACAATAGTATATTATGTATTCTTAATAACATGTTAAAGTCTATAATAATAGGTATAATAATTTATACACATTTAAACAGGTGACATTGAATGTTTATTTGTTATTCATCTGTTAAAGTCAGTTACATGTTACGTTAAAAATGTTACGTTGTGTGCAGAAGCTATTCTTTGTCTGCATTTTATTTATTGAGATTTTAATCAGCTACAATATAACGTTCTCATTTACTACATCATGAGTTTGTTAACTGAAAAGCTAAGGACTTTGACTTCAGACTCCCATTCGATTTTGGATTCCTCCACACAGGCCTAAAATAGCTCAACTATTAATGAAAATGTTGAGCTAATAAATTAAATATCATGAAATATTCGTGAAAAATTAAAAAAAATTCAGAGATACTTTAAAAAACTGTCGTTTTCCCACTTCAGAACGACATGTTTAAATTAAATCTGAAATTGATCAAGAGATTGGAATATCTTTCAATAGCAAACACTTATCTCAGGATTGTTTAGAATGCCATTTAAAAGAATATGTTCATCGTGTCCCTGTTTAAAAAACTTAAATTGCAGGTAAAGTATCTGAGTGAATAAAATATTATTAAGCCAATAACATATGTTGGCAAATGATGAACAATTCTCTCATTTATGACGTTTTGTAATTTGTTGTATCTTAACATAACAATGGTGTATTTCATGGACAATTAAATATTATTTATTCCTCTTTTTGCTATCACGCACTTTATATTAATATTACTTAATATTTTTACAATAGAAACCAACAATCTATAACAAATTAGGCCTACTATCTAATAGTTCTCAATCGAACAACTTGATTTTGTTAAAGTTGAGGACTCCAGAAACTATTGTGGTAGAAACGAGACTTCTCAAATAATTTACTGTGGTTAATATCTTTTACACGTATGCATGTACTGTCATTGGCGGCATTTACCATAATAAATATTTTTAATAATTGGAATTTGCTACAGCTGAATGTTTCTTGTTTATCATTTCAGGCTGTTAATGCATATGGACGTTTGTTTATACTCATATTATACCTTAACACAACACAGCTTTTTAACACATATTTTAATAGTACGAGTACAAAATTACGTTTATACCTAGTCCTGATCAATTATGGAAGAGGTCATTTCTTTAATGACAGATCATGCCAATACTGTATGCAAACCTCGAACACAAACCACTAACCATGCACTTAACTCATTCATCATAAATGTAATTTATTGATCTTCCAGAGCTAGGTATGTCAAATACAACAATGTAGTTAAGTTTTACTTTAAATACACACTGTTCTAGCAGCATCATTTGACAAAACTCGGCCAACACTTAGCTCTTACCTTTAGGTAATAAGAATAATTATTTTTTTTTTAATGCCTCTAACGCCTATTACTATCACTTTATCTTAGTGTTCTATCTTAGGTGTGGACTAACAGTTTGGGGAGGAAGAAACTTCAGAAGAGTGATGATAACAAAAAATAGATCCGTTAGATGTCTTACAGAAACAAGGCCTTGAGAAATATGCTGGGAAATCCTTCAGGGAACTAAGAATACTATAGTCCAGACATAATTGCAACCCTGGCAGTATACGCCGTTATTGTACCTCCCTTCTCCCCTTGCCATGCGGCGTTGCCAAAGACGCGACGCGACGTCTCGTTTCGTTCAGGTTGTTTAGATCCATTTGTTCTTCGGCGTTCGATTAACCTGTTTTTATTTTAATATTACTTTTAACTCACGTTGTGTGTCGTAGTGTCAATTCATGCGTGCAAATTAAAATCGTGAAGGTAAAAGGTTCTGGAAGATAGACAAGAAGTAAATATAATTAGTACGGTAACGATTGCTCGATTGTTGAATTCAAGTAATTATCTCGATACTAGTCATTCTTCCGTTATAACTGTCAACAACAAGCCACAATTCAGGCTTGCATTGATATGTCTCGTATTATTTCATGTCTCTATATACTCCAAACAACTATATATTCACTTATAATAGAGTAGGCTATGCCAGGAAAGCTCCATTGTAACCCCAAGGACAATAATGTTGCAATGATAAAGGCGCTATCCATAAATAAATGAATATTTCCCATTTCCAGATATTTATTTTCTTATATGTCACAAGCAGATACCGAGGCGTTTTTACGCAATTTCCTACTGAAAAGGAACATCGTAGGCGTATTCCTTTTACTTGACATTCTAAACATTCGACTGAATTACGTAATCTATGAAAAATATTCCAATCTTTTGATCTATTTTAGATTTACATTCAGAGAGCAGTGTTTTTTGGTGCTCAAATCGAAAAGTGAAATACTTTGTGAAAGTATCTTGAAATAATTCGAATATTTTTTCCAATATTTTCATGGTGAACGACGTCAATAACAATTTAAGTATTTTAAGCCAGCGTAGAGGAATCACAGAGTCTACGTTCTCAGCTTTCCATTGACACGATCATGACGCAATGAATAATGAGGCTCTATCTTTTTCATCTCATTTAAGCCTCAGCGTCAGCTATGCCGGCTTCAAAGTGCACTGGTTTTTTTTTTTATTTTAAAAGTACAAAGTACATGATTGGACCTCCCCGGGATTTGAACCCGTGATCTCTCGGTTAGAGAGCCGAGACTATAACCATTAGTCTACGGAAGAGGACGGGACTCTATCAGTTTAAAACGGAAGTTGAATTTGCGTTGATGCCCCGATCAACAATATTAGCCGTACACAGTGGTGTGAGCGCTTATTTTGGTCAAAAAGTGTATACTTATAGCAATTTAATTTTTCTGTTGTTAGATATTTGTGGTGCTATAGTTGGTTTTGTATAAGAAAACCACTAAAATGTATTTTATAACAGTCTTTAAATCTGTAGCAAAAGTACGTAGTAACTTTGTCTTTGATATCTGAATTACACAAATGATCAAGTACTGCGTATGTAATATTTTCTGAGATTTACAGTTAAATGTAAATTTTTATTTAAACTTTGTATATTACTATTTGGATAGCCTTTGTGCTCCTAAATGATCAACTTACAGAGCATATTAAAATAAAAAGTGTTGTTATTTTCAGAATTACCCTATATTTCTCTCTAAAATACTATAAACGTAAAGAATTTTAAACAATACCTAAATTAATGATATACGATTGCATTGTTACATTATAATGTTTACAAAGAACAGTTGATTAAAAAACACATGTAATATCTGCTGATTAAATCAAAAGGAGAGTTTTAAAAATCTGTGGGGCGTACCCGGGATGATTTATCAAAATAAGAATAGGTTTAATCAAGCACCATAAAAATCTCCATCTGAAATTTTAGTACAATCGATTCAGTAGATTTTACGTTATTGAGAAACAAACACACGAACACACGTACATACATTAGATTTTTATATAGTGGTATAGTTTAATCATGTGGGAATACGAGATTGAAACCTAAAATTTTATTTACTGGCTGTCACAAAAAAGATCTTTTATCTGTAGATAAGACAGCTGTTTAGTGATCCTTGTTGGTGTCAGTGATGCCGATTCTTACCAGATGTTGTCAAGAAGGAACGCCTAGTATTTACACCATAACCTCATTTTGTAATGTTTGGGATTGATTTGTGGATTTCGAATCATAATTTGAGTAATATATTCCAACACCATTTGCAGATGTACTCGTATGTCTGATCTTTTATAAATAATGGGATCATATATTAACTCTAATCAGCGTATTTAGAATATTGTATTTTAACTGCTGAAATCTAGGTCTAACCTAACCAGCAGACAACTTTTCTTAATTAATTATGGATCTTAATTTTTTAAACAGTGGTATGTATCTGTATAATAAGAGATTCATAAGCATGTGAGTGATAAAAGACTAGTAGCTCTAATTTTATGCATAGATAGAGATAGCATATTTATTGTGTTTTAATTATATGAACAATTTCAAATTTATCATGAGTTAGATTAGACTAACACTTTTATTATTTTTTGCAATTTTTCAGAGTAAAACCAACATTTCTGGTTAAAATAGTTTAGAGCCTATCCTAGCTCACAATAAATAAGCAATCTTGTCTCATAACCCTTAATTTCACTAAATTAGCCTAGGCCTTTGTCTCTTATTAAGTACTTTCAATTAAAAAAATAAACAAAACATGCAGAGTGGTTCTTCTTAAACTAGTACTGAAATATGGCATGTATGGTTTTTTTTTTACTTTGATGATCATCTACTCTTATATATTGTAATGTGAGCAATGAGCTATACAGCCACGAGTATAATATATCCTACATTGTGAATCACCAAAACTGTATTTGTAGCTCGTCATTCTTAACCATTATATCAAGATAAACATTTTGCAAAGTAATTTTATTGTTTCTTAATGCCTTGCCCAATGGTATTAATTCTCTTTTTGCCATATACAGTGTTTTATAATACAAACTTTAGATTTTAGTTGACTGTTTCCTTATATGAAATTAAAACAGGTATTTTGGTATCATCCAGAGAAAGAGAAAGAGTTTTTCTTACCTAAAAACTACATTATTAGAAAGAAAAGAGTTTATTTGATTCCTTACTGTTTAAAGTACATGTTTTTATGATGGTTATGAAGGTTTTCTGCCTTCCTAAAGGAAGTGATGTTGATGAGATGGAGGTTACTCTGTCCGTATCTACTACTTGTTACTACACAATTTAAGCAGGTTTCGATTAGGTTATCATAAATATGTTACTAGTAGTACCAAAGTCAAAGATAACCTTTACAAGCACTCATGTAGTCTGAGCTTGAATTTGGATTCTATCTCAAGGGATGTTTTCCTTTGATCCCCACCAGAAGAGCGAGGTGGCCGAAGGCACTAACAGGCACTACCGCAACCCGCATTGATGGCCAGGGGCAGACTGTCTAACTTCCGATGTCAGATCACCACACATTTCAAACGGAAAAACATCCATTGACACAAATTCAAGCTTAGATCACTTGAGCACTCGTTAACTTTTTACAATTATAACACGTATGTGTATGGATTTACCTAATAACAAATTTTAGATAGGGACAGAGTGGTCTCCTTGCCAACATCACTTCCTTTGCGGAGGCAGAAAATAAGAACCAATAGTTGTAATGACATAAAATGTTCAGGGTTTGTGAAATAAAGTTGATTCTTTCTAATAATGTTGTTCTTTAGGTTTCTAGTAAGAAAAACTCTTCCTTAAAAAATAATAATAAAATTAAGATAATATGACTGTAACATTAATTAATATATTTAATTTATTAATAATCAATAAATAATAAATTTATGTATTTTTAATGGTTTTTTAAATCATGTCAGGACAAAACTAGTAGTTAACTAATATTAGGAAATAAAATTAACTGTGCTGAAATTCAATTTAAAACCTGATGAGCTTTAAAGCTTTAAAAACTGCTATTAAATGATGTAGTAAAGTAATCAATTTTACGTTCGATTCATTAATAAATAAATTAGTAAGTAGTTCCTACATTTATGCAAGCTAGTATTTTACCATGTATATTTTAGACTCTTTGCAATGATTGTTTGGCATTGGAAATGTCTTAGCGTGGTAAAGTCAACATAGCTACTAATAGCGGAGTATGAATTATTGTGTACATTTTGACAGCTTTTAAAATGGAGTTTAAGTAACCTAACCTGAAAATTTCATAATCAAGGAAAGTCTGTAGGAAGCAGGGATGGATCTAAATGTTGCAATATTTCGGGCAACGTTAAAGTCAGTAATAATATGAGTAACCTGATTGAACAGTTAGAAAACAAATCATTGTAAAACAATACAAGATTAGAGAAGCGTTTCGTTATTTTCCTTATCATATATGTTATTCTGGTTTACATTAATCTATTAATTAATCTCTCCTAACAGATTTTTCATTAATGTAAACTTTGGTCAGTTCAGATCAGATGTTTATATAATAGTTTCTTTATGTTTCGGTAAAGCTGTCATTCTACTTTGAAAGCATGAGGAAAACATAAACATGTGTGACGTGAAACAAAAGTTTTTTCTCCGTGCAAAACATATATCCATAGCTTACCAAAAGAAGTAGTCACTTCAACAAGGAGCAACAGTAAACCTATCACTAACACGTCTGAATAGCCACTGAATGGAGAAATGCATTGATATCAAAATGGCCACAATAGACCCACCCCTAGCGGCTACTGTGCGAACATGCGTGACGTTTCATGACACGAAACCAAAGTTTTTACCATGTGCAAAACATACATCCATAGCCCGTCAAAAGTAGTAGTCACTTCAAAAAATACAAAACTGTGGCTTACGGCTAAACGACACATTTCTTGACATATGTTTATAGGGAATTTTTTGCTTTGAATGATCGACTACTATTAGTCACAAAAGTTTGCAATACCCTTCTTTGAACACCCTGTATATATACATATTTGTTCTTCAATTCTAGGAAAGCTAGGAGATGCCTTATTGGACTTAGTGATAACAGGGCCTTTGTGTTTGCTTCTGGAGTCACAGGATGGGTAAGGTTGGTGGTATGGGCTGCCCCCTGCCGAACTCCCTTGTGGGCTCTATGTCAGTTGTGTCACCTTGATGAAGGGGACGCTCTGCTCTATTCCAGCTTCTTCCAATCAATGTGGGTAGCGGACAGCATTCCCTCATGTTCCCTCAGTTCTTAACACTAATCGAGTTCCGTCCATTCTAAGAGTCATCTTGCACAGTATTTATTAAATGTACCAACCAACCCTTTTATCACAATATTTCGACATTTGCGATTAGTGAAAATATACTAACTAGGCCCATCATGGTCCCATTCTCATCAAGAAAAAACAAAAACACATCTCTAATCCATTATGGCAGCGTTGAAAAGAGTTTAATAATTATGGCGTTATATATTTACTTCAACTGTGTGTCATAGTTTCAATTGCATTTCCTCTATTGCTGTTTATCTGCAATTTTATTTATTCTTTATTAAAGTTTGCCTGTTGTTGATTTTGATTTTAGAGCTTTGAAACCAGATTGTTTAATTTATAAACAATGGCATTTTATTCAATCTAGCTCTATGTTTGATAATAATGTAAGCCTACAGCTTAAGTTGAACTCTGAGTAGAACAATTTAATTTATGTGTTTAGTAAGGAATTTTTAAATTATTAACGTTAGTAGTTCATTATGTACTAAGTGCACAAGTTTTTACTCGGAGTATAGAAGTAAACAGTATAACATATTGGCATTACTATTATTAAATTTAATATGCTGAAACAAAATTTGATTGTTTTTCTATTTCAGATGAACACAACACACTCAATCTATCAGGCCAAGGCCTTAAAAAACTCACCAAAGGCCACTGTAGTGAAGATGCCCACAAAGTAACTTCATTATCGCTTGACAGCAATGAACTTCAGAGGCTTGACAACATAAATGGATTTCCCAATTTGATGGAAGTAAGTTAATTCAAAATTCTATATCAAATTACTCTTTATTTTCAATATAATACAAAACCTACAATTCTGAAAATACACTAATAAAAATACTGTTAGATGGTATCAGGTTGATATATGAAATAAACCCATTGGCAACTAAAAATGAAACTATCTCGTTCAATTGTTTTTGTACTGAAACAAGATGGTGATATACATTTGTCCTATAAATTATCTGTTTTAAGATATCATTGGTGTTCAGAGTTCATAATCTATATTGCTTGACAATATACTCTAGAGGGTTTAAGAAGATTATTTTTCACCTGGACGAAATATATGAAGGTTACTTATTTTACAATAAAAATAAAGTAGGGTATGTATTTAATATGCATAATGCAAAAAAGTTCATTATCTTTGTGAAACATTATTAGATAAAGTTAGTTGCTGTAATGATTCAGTTTTATCGTAATCGTATGTAAATGAGTATACACATATATTTCAACTGTTGTTTATTTCATGTTGGGTCTATAATGGACTTGGAGGTTAAGTGGTAGAGAGGACTTTTAAGTCCTAACTTCGCCTCTGTAAATAAAGGCATTTTCATTTAATGGGAGAAGATAGATAAATTTTTATAAAAAACAAATTCTCTCATCTTGAAACTGTTTATTAGTTGATGAACGTAGCCTATTCAATGCTTTTAAATAAATGCTAATGTAAACCTGAGTCTGTTAGAAACTTACATTGTTGTGTTTAGTTGGTTTCCCATTTATAATTATTTACTTCTCAAAGTTTGTACAACCACTAAATTGTGAAAAATTAACTGAATCAGTGAATCAGTTAATAAAAAGACTTGTAAGAAAAGCCATTGTTGTAAATAATCTTAGCATTCTAAAATAAGTAACTCCTCTGTTTTACTCTATGATATCTAATAAATGATATACAGTATAACCATTTATTTTCCTAATTTTCAATGGCCACTATCTTGATACTGTAAGAGATAAAGAAACCTGTGCATTAGTAAAAGTAATTTAATATTGCGTTTTAATTCTAAAAATGTGTAATTTTGTGTCCATGTGGAAAATAATTGAATTAGACTTGTACTAACATAGTTTATATACTAAATTTAATCTGAACATATTAATAATTGGGTGCTTGAAACAGAGAAGGGGCTAAGCCACAAAAACAAAGTTTTTGTGATAAATGAAGTTTTATTAGACTAAGTACAAAACGCTTAAGAACTGCTTATTTCTGTAAAATAACACCTTGTTTCATGTCAGTGGTCAGGGTAGTATATACCACAATTTTACAAAAGTAAGTTTTAAACAAATATTTCTTAAAATTGGCCAACAACTATATATATATATATATATATATATATATATATATATATATATATGTGTGTGTGTGTGTGTGTGTGCGTGCGTGCGTGTGTATGTGTGTGTATATATATATATATATAATTTAAATTAACATTAGATCACAAAAAGCACTTGTTCTGCTCCTCATGGCAGAGTATTCAATGTTTATTGAAATTAAATTAGGCTATAGCTAATTATACAAATTTAATGAAGACAGTCCCCATCTCTGTCTCAAACACTTAATTATATGTATGTGTTTGTTTATGTTCATGTATTAAATATAAAGTTGTAATATTATATTTTAAAAAACTGTGATGGCAAACATTAAAAATACTCTTTGCTTAATTCACTATGAGGTTAGGTAAATCTTAAATGTAATAGCGCAAATAAGACTAAAAATAGAAGTTGCTCTTAATGGAAGAAAAATAATAATTTTGCAAGTTAAATCAAAGAAATAAACTTAGGACCAGATTGGAAACAACTGAAAAGAATAGATTATCCATTCTGCTCAGAGGCGTGTCAGTTTTAAAACTGAATTCCACCTAAAATGAAATAAAACTGATTTGGAATCAAGTGCAAAAAATCATAACCGTGTACTACCTAGGTTAGGCTTAGGAATAGCGAAAATCCTGAGTCTAAGCATGGTCCCTCTAGTGATAGGTTGAAGTAACCTTACAACTACAAGGAATGGCTTCACCTATTTCTTTCTTGTCACATATTTTATATATTATTTTATTATGAAATATTATAAATTTGCCTAGTCCTCTAGAGCCCCCTGTGTGTATTCATCCACTAAATTTAAAATCTGGCATTTCAATTAGAATCTAATTCTTCCAAATACTAAAAAAGTAATTTTTTGTGAATTTTGATTTGTTTGTTGGTTTCCTAAACACAAAATCACCCAATGATAAAATTTTATTCTGATTGTATGTGTCAAATAAATAAGCCTTTTTTAGTTGACAATTTTGTGCTGTTATTAGTGTTTGTGAGATGAACTAAATTACAGAATATCAAGTAGTCAACCACCAAATCCATAATTATTTTGATATATACTTATCTGACATTGCTTTCAATATTTACTAGGAATAGTGTGCTGAAATATGATACAATCATTTATCAAGCAATAAGTTTCAGCCTCTTAAGTATATTTGATCCTGGTTCTTTTGAGTTGTTAGTCTATGAGTCTATTCAGCTAATTGACAGAGAGGTAGTTATCAGGTACTGATAGGCATTCAGAAGCTGAACATTTTTGTTATATGGATAAGATTTCAGAAAAGTAAAAACTTTACTAATTTATCATCAGCTAAGGAGCATCATGATTTGTAATGTTTCAGCTAAGCGCTAGCCATAATCAGTTATTGCGGATGCACAGTGTGAACCAACTCCACCATCTTGTACGACTGGACCTTTCTCACAACAACTTGCTCAGCATCGAGGGACTCAAGGACTTGGAACATCTCAAGTGGCTCAATCTTTCAGGGAACAATATTAAAGTCAGTACCTTTCTATTCTGAGTGAAATTATTGAAAACAGTACAAGATATGCCAATCTGTACATATATCTTTGTATAATTTATATGTTTTTCACTTTATAAGTCTTTCAGTGCCAAAGTCTGTGCAGCACAGATGTCAGCAGTTTTCCTAGAAATGCTGATGCCTGTACAGTACAGACTGCATGAAAATACCTCATACTTGGGTGTTACGATGTTCAGTAGTCTCACTTACGATTGATGTACTGTTTGTGTGTTTACGTTTCATATTTTGTTAGTCAATGGCCTTGAATAACAAAGCTCAGATGATTTGGTGTAGCATAATATTGCAGACGGCCTATGTTTGTTTACATTGTGTTTATTTTTGTTACGTGTTTGTAGGTCACAATTAAATTATTTATGTGTTATTGCATGCAACTAGTGTATAATATTGAAGGGAAAAATAGGTACTTCAGCAAGGTATATGAAAAGCGAGTCCATCCAAATTACTTGGATTCTTTTTTTGTCTTGTAAATAGTATACATACAGTTTTGAAGTGAATATGTAATATTGTTGTGACTTAAACATTTTATTTTATCTTACAATAGAGTATTTGAGTTACTGTTTTAGAAAAAATATGTCAAAACGAAAATTTGAATATGTAAAATAATAAACGTGAAATCGGGTCCGGTGTTAAAAAATAGAAAATTTGCTGTTTTGATGTAGTTATCTTTATTTATTTTCTTTAAATTTTCAAAGGTAAAGTAATTAGTAATGTGTTAGTTTGTGTTAAAATATATGAATATATTCAACAAACTCAGCATAGTTTGAGTATATATTATCATACTTTTACTATGAGTAATAATTAGTTAAACAAAATTAATATTAATAATAACAACATTGTTAAATTTGATCACGAGTTAACCTTAAAAAAGGAAAAATATTAGAAATATAGATGTGAATAAGATGATTTTGTTCAAGAGAAAGAATAGCTACATGATAATCACATTTTGAGCAAACTCGTAGATTTAAAATTGAATGTCAAGTTTCTGCAAGATAGTATGATAATGTAATAAAATCAGAGGTTATTCTGATATAGTTTCTTTAAATACGAGTTCACTTTGTTTGCACCATGTCACTTTAGTAGCGTGAGCCACCTTGACAGTTAATGTTTTGGCAAAGCCAGAAATCAAAAACTCTTTATTACAATATCTTTCAGAAACGTATAGTGTCAGTTTACAGTAGTTTCATGTTTGTTTATGATATTTAGAATAATAATGTTTACACAAAAGTATATATAATAATTGTGTTTATAACGTTAAAATGCAAGATTTCTTTTTTTTTTTAATATTTCCAGTGCAGATATTCTTCCAGTGTGTAGAAGGTTCTTGAAAGTTTCTGAACCTGGCATTAGTCTGAAAGCTCAGCATACACGTTATTACCAGGTTTGAATAAAATATCCATTGTTGTTGGAGAACTATGGATATGGTGTTGAATCTGATCTCAAAGTGTAAAATTCTTGATAAGTTTGGGTCCTACATGTTGGCTCTTAAAGGAATCACAACTGAGGTTTTATTAACATAACTGCAAGAATCACTACAGGTGGAACAATGTGATAGAGACACAGTCTTCATGTAGAGCTGGGTGAATTAACCCTTTGAAGCCGGCGCTATTTGACGTGCGCTGTGCCTGAGTGGGGGTGCGCGCGAGACTTGCCTGCCCTTGCTGGGCGGCGGGATTTCACTCAAATCTCACGTCCCACGCATCGTTCTAGTTATTTGCCTCTAACTTTCTTATTTTTTATTCAATTGGTTCCAAGTAAAGTTTTTATTTTGTAAAACTGAATTCCTTTTATTTTGAGTTAATCTTACGAATTTTCCTTCAGTTAATATAGGTGTTTTACATTAATTTAGTTTGAAAAACTTGTGTTTCGTTACATTTTAACCGTGTTTTGTGGTAAAAAAAAAAAAACATAGAATGAAGCTGTTTTCAAATATTTATCATTGAAATTAGTTTTAATATCATTATGCAGCTTATGTTAGATTTTAATTAGAAAAGATACTTTTTTTGGGATAAGAGTACACCAATACGTTTTTATAATTACAAATTGTATTGAGTAGAGTTTAGGAAATTAAAGTTATTTACATAGATTGAAATAGATTCGAGTATGATTTTCAAGTCCTTTTAATAATGTAGGATGGTGTGATACCTTTGAAAGTAAGGATTCAAACACAATCCTACATCACAACCACTGCAGTAGATTATGTATCTCTTCTCTCTTCCGGCTTTGTGGCACACTACAACATTTTGACAGTGTTGTCGAGTGTTGGATTGTTTTAGCCAGTGATTACTATTTCTAGCAGAAAGCCTAGTGGTTTCTCGTATGGTAGGACTCTGAACAATTCGCTCAGTGGGACCAAAACGAAAAAGTCCTTGGACAAGCTTTAATCGAAAGTCACTAAGAGGCTTCTTTGTTCCATTTTCATGTTTGTAGAGAATATAGGTGTTCAATACAGTGGTATCCAAAAAATGAAGGAATAGTTTCTTTGCAAGTAAACGTTTCAAAACAAAGTCAACAATTTCGATTAGTATTTAGTGAAAAATACAACCTTTTAAGAAACAAACAAAAAACATTTGGCATGAAAAGGTTAGTTTGTTTAGGAGATACATAATAAAGAACAAAGCACTACAGCGCGGGACAGCAGGTGTCCCGCTCGCTACTCAGCCACCCAAGTATACCGGGACAGATACTGTCCACACACTCGGCCACTCATCACGAGTGGGACAGACGCTATCCCGGCCGACCTTAAAGGGTTATAAAGATCAGTATTGAGTGTAATAGTACCTTCAGTATCATAGCTTTATTGTCTTAGTAACTTTCATCTATTATTCTTGTTTATTTGCTTGTAGTGTTTAAGTAAAAACAAAAGAATTAATACAACACTGTTTGTAACATATAAAATTACCTTATACATTCTGGTTAAATATATGTTCTTAAAATTGGTAAACATACTTTTATAAACATTATTTACAATATTTTCTAAAGGATATAAGTTTTGTTTAATAGAAATAAGATTGTCTTACAACTATTTTCTATTGCACTTAACTTTAAAAAAATAAAGTTCTCTTTATTACATAATGTTTCTTTTACTTTTATAAAACAATGTATATTATATTAGTTATTTACTTACTATAGAACATTATTATAGTAATCAACCATAAGTAGTCTTATGTGTAGACAGAAGTTTTGATGGTTGTAAAAACAAATGCACAGGTACTTCAATTAAGTTAAAATTAATAGCAACAGGATATAGTTAGGAATGTATGCTACTTTCATTTTATATTGCAGTACTTGAAAATAATTAATAATATAAAAATAAATCTTTAATCCACCTTTACAGTAGTGAATAATCTAAAATGTTTTCACTACATGTTTTTTTTTATTGAAAAAATAAATAAAATTGTGTATGAGAAGGTAGAGAAATATTGGCCACCTAATACATGGTAAAGTTAAGAAAATACTTGAAATTAAAATTTTGTTAATATTCAGAAAAAGCTAAAGGAATTTCTTTTCTAACCTATTAATTTCTATGAAAATAAGTAATATATGTTTAGTGTAATCGAACTTTAAGAATATAATAGATTATATTTATTAAGTTTTAAGTGACTTAATAATTTATATGATCAAAATCTTGATTGTTTATGTTATTTGTTGGCAGACAATTGAACATCTCCACACCAATACTTTGTTGGAATACTTGTCTCTTTCTGAAAATAGTATATCTCATATTTCCAACCTTTCTCATCTCGTCCATTTAAAGGTTAGTAAGCATTATGTTTCTTTGTAAAACATACAAGGTGTGGCTAGAAAATAATCTGACTGAGGCTGAAAACAATTTTTACTTACAGATATTTACAATTTGATGTTATCCCCTTCAATGTACTCCCTTTCTTGATCTCTGCACTGCTCCAAGCAAATTTTCCGCTGTTGTAACAATGCTGTAATCCTGTTCATGACTTCTGTCGCTTTTTATTTTACTGCTTCAACAGTCTTAAATCTTATTCATTTCAAAGCCGACTTGACTTTAGGGAACAAATATAGTCACATAGTGTCAAGTCAGGTAAGTGGGTAATTGATTAAGACAGAGATGTTGTGTTTGGCCAAAAACATCTTCACTGACTAAGCTTTGTGAGCTGGATTTATGTTGATTATTAAATCAGCAATAAACTAAAAAATACTATAAACACAATTAAATATATTCCTTTTGAGCCAATATACTTTATTTCAAAACATTAAATTGTCCACCCGTACGTTCAGCAGACATTAACATACGCTTCACCTAGTTTTCGGTGTTCAAGATATTGTCTGCCTTGGTGAAAGAGTTAATGCAAGTTTGCTCACAGTTTTTGTATGATATTGAGTTGTTTATATTACTAACAACACACCTTCATTTAGCTTATTTATGAGTACTTTCATTAAGATTATGTTAACGAGTGTTTGCATCAAAACTGACAAAGCTGTCTGTTCAATAATAAAAGATAACTGTTATTTACATGTATTTCTATACAAAGCATAAAGAAAATTAATAAAAAGTGTTACCTCTTCTTGTAGATGAATATTATATAAATCTAAATTCATAATGACATTACCGAATGAAAAAGTAATAATACTCTAAAATACCATTCTCATTCTGTTACTTCTAAAACTATTTTCTATTGAAATGTAGAATTTGTGTGACAGTATTTTGTTTTTAAATCTGACAGTATACCCTATGAATTGACACAAGACTTCATGTTGTAAAACAGTAAGAAATTATTTAGAGGAGACTAACATAAACAGTTCAATTGAGAGTGTGATTTTACTGTTTTCTTTTACAGATAACAGATAGAAATAAACCATTAGAGAGACTGATAGGATGTATTGCTAATTCAATCAGTATCTTTTTGAAGGGGAGTCATCAGCATTTTTTTAAATTTTCACTTTTTTGGTGTTTTGTGTTTATTGTCTTCTGAGTTATCATTTTAATTTTAATGGGCGGCTGAGGAAGCATTCTTTCCATGTTGAATTTGCATATAAAATAATTGGTTTGTTTTTAAAGTGCATGTGTGTTCTTCACCTACATCTTAAAAAAAATCTGTTTCCGTTTACTGAAGAGTGATAACCAAATAAACAGCTGCTTTTGTTACTATATGAGTCTAAACCCAGCAAAAGTCAGTGAATATATTCTTAATACATGATATTAAGTACAGCTTAAGTAGAATCTTCGTATACAATAAAGGTCATTTAATGGGGTTTGTTCCTTATTATATTGTTAGCAATTAGGGATTGCATCTGAGCCCTGGTTGGTTCACATTCACACACATGCAGACTCTACACACACAAGTGCAGTGGATTAGGACCAGCCGTATCACTGCCCTGTTAGTCACCTTGTGCACTTCACCAATCAAATCCAGATTTCTGTTATTTGTATTTTTATGCTAAAGTGATAAGTATATGCAGATTGTAAACAACATAACGAGAAATATTTATTTAACAGCATACATGTAATACACTTAAACTGTCACAGAATATTTTGTAGTCATGAGTTTAACCTGGTCAGTGACAGATGAGATGGAAAATACAGGTGCCATACTTGCCCAAACCCCAACCCTCTGTGGCCAAGAGTGTGGGGCTATAAAATATAATACACTTCAGGGCCCTTCAGCCCCAATCACACATTGTTAATACTATTGTTAGTTCCCTTCCTTTGATCCCTTCAAAATATAAAATATAAAGATTGTTCTGTGACAGCTGCAGCAGGCAGAACGAGAATAAAGCCTTCCCAAGATATATTCTCTATATGACATTATACACATTTTTAATGGTTAAATTGGTTGTTTCACGATAGGGCTCAGAGACATTGACGTACCCAGACAGGAAAGTACCCATAAAACGACCAAGAGGCTTTATTACCCATGACTATGTAGAGTACTTTGAGGAGATATTCATCTAGCCCATTACCTCTGATAACTCAATAGATAGGGATTTTGGTGTGAAAGATCACATACCTGTTATACTAGGTATTTTAAAAAGGCGTACTTTAAAAAATTTATTTAAATTTTACGTTTTTATCCTATTTTTGGAAATTTACTTTGTAATTTTTTACATACACCTCATCATATTTAGTTGACATATTTTTAATAAAAATTATCATTGTAAAAATAAGCCATTGGAATTTTGTTTAATTTCCGCAAAAGTTTTACTTTTGGTCACATACACTCTTTCAAAAAAGACTGATTCAATTAAGAATGTAAGCCTTAATTTTTAGTGAGTTTGTCCTTAATCTTGTGTTTGTTTTCCACTTTAGTTTTGACTCAGAAATCTTTTTCGACTTTTAACCGTTCTATACCAATATGATTTATATTTACTTATGTTCAGAAGATGATCATCTTACTTTTCATAGAGTGGATCTTGAAATTGAATTTTCTAGTAATAACTTGTTGTAATTTCAAATATATGTAATTTTATTTCTGCCAACTCTAATCTTAGTTTAATATTTCAGCAACTATTTCTACACAAGAACCATATCGGAGGGTTGCATCACTGTGAGATTTATCTACCAGCCAGCTTGGTTACTCTCACTCTGGCAGCTAACAATCTTACAGACCTCAACCATGTATCACACCTAGTCAGACTTACCAACCTACGAGAGTTCTCCATCGCAGGCAATCCGTGTGTCAACATGACTGGTTCAGCTGCGTATCCTTATATAACATAAGTCACATTACAAAAATAATGAAGTAACCATTATTATTATACTTGACTACCACAAAATAGTCTTAAATACAATAATGAATCAGGCAATAATCCATATTACACTTATTTAGGGATTTTGATTTAGAAAATAACTTTGGTTGTTGTGTTATAATATGAATGAACATGAACAACAGAACAAGCTTCTAGGACTGCAACTAATCTCAAAATTTCAGAATTAATGTGGTTGAAATAGCGATATTAATTTAAGAATTGACTTTTATAGTTAACATTAGCTTCTAAATTTTTGGTGCTAATATTAAGCTTATTATTAAAAATCACAACAGATAGAAAAAAATCATCAGTTAGCTTATTTTCCAACACCAAAACTTGACGATATATGGCAAATAAGTCAACTTCTTTGCTGAGTTTATAGTCCCTCTCTTGGTAATTGGTGCTGCTGATTCCATGCCATATAACAGTAATCTTATGTAATATGAAGGGTACTGAGGAAAAACCAGATAAGTCAATTTTTTGAGCTTATACTTTATAATGAATTTGGTATATAAGAAGTTCACATTAATACACCAAACAATGAAAAACACAAGCCTAGCCATGTGGTTTAGGGGCCTCAAAGTGTATATGTACAGGGAAAGAATCAGGTAATTCAGTGCATACAGGTAAAGAACCAGGTTAGTCATTTCTACTAAACCATCTTTCTCACAACCGCCATATTGTTTTCGTTATAGTGTTCTGCTTTTGTGAGGTGCTGTTTTCTTTTAGATGTTTGAGTGATAGTTTTAAGCTTACACATTCTATACAATTTGATTTTGAGTTTTATAAATGAATTCAACTTCATAAGACGAAGAAAGGACATCTTACCCCGCTACAAAGAAAAGGAAGGTAGCAGGTCCGGTTTCGGATTTAGGAAAACAATATTAGTTTGTGTTCACATGAAATGGGTAGTAATTGTCAATGTTCTCGTTTAAAATGTTTTCAAATGGTAACTTTAAATGAAAGAGAATGGAAATACTAAACAACTCTAATTAGTCTGAGATCTTGTGATGAACAAAACAGTTGATTAGCAGGATTGATATCAGTATTGCCTCTAAAACAGAGGAGGCCTAGACAACAAGAAGATACAAGCAACTTAAGAGATGAACCTTTGTGTACAGAGTTAGAATTAAAAGTGGAAATGATGTACAGGATTGTGCTAAAGCATTTTGTGCAATGCACAGCGTTACTAAGAACAAACTTGAGTACATCCAGTCTAAAAATTACAGAAAATTCATTGTGTGACCAAAGAGGCAAACATTCTTCATTGCACAGAAGCTTTGATAAATCAGTAAAAATGTTAGTATGCAATCACATTGAAGAAAAGGAGACCATTACAAATTTTACCCTTCTGGGTAGACAAAATATAATTTTAATGCCATATAACATCAATAATCCAAGAAAAAATATTGGAAAGCTTTTAACTACATGTTTTTCATAAATTTTTACTAAATGTAAACATCTGATAAAGTTTGAAACTTGAAAATTCCATTTTCTTGTTATTTAATTTTAATAACCTGGTTTTTTCTTGCAATCTTCATATATATATTCAATAAGAACAACTAAAATAAAATAATGATTTATTCTTCCATTTTTTTACAATTTTCAGATTACATATGAAATTTGTAAGACTAACTAGCTATGCTACCAGTACTGCAATTATTTGGATATACATTAAAATTACAGAATTACAATGTTCATTACAGTAACATTCAAAAAGATTCAATAAGATTCTTTATGGGACCAAAAGAAATGCACTTACCAAGTTTCAAGTCTTTAGGGCCTTTTTATCATGATTTATCACAGACAGACAGACTGCCTTTTGACTTAATATCAATAAGTTCTTTGGACTAAGAGGTACCTATATACCAAGTTTCAAGTCTCTAGAATTTTTTTATCATGACATCACACAGATAGGCAGATGGAAGGATAGACAGACGGACTGTCCTTTTGACCTCAAAATCAATATGGGTTTTTTTTGGACTATGATGAAATCATGTAGATGTCTATAGGACCTTTATATCAAGCTTTATCGCACAGTCAAACAGACGACTTGATTTCATGATCTCCATTCTGGTCCTTGATAAGTTTGACCGGTCCGCTTGATACATTTACTGATACCAACATGTATAGCTTTTTAACTGTTATTTACCATCAAGTCATGAATCATAATATATTTCAATGGAATATTGGGGGAGTGGTGTGATACTAATTGAGGGGCATGAAGGTGGTGCAATCAAATTTTGTGTGGGAAAATATTTTAAATTTTATATTCACAGGTCTATAAGATGATTTTAATAAATGCAGAAGAAGTAGAAACATTTTTTGAGCACTTCATAAGGAATTTTAGGCATTTAATTTGGGAGATCTATACATTTTTGTAATTATGGTCAAACCGGCTGAATATTTGAGTTTTAAGTTTCACAGTAACTACATGATTTACAGTTTCATTGAGTAATGGTTTTTATTTATTTATGACTAAAAAATTATATTTTTAATTTAAATTAATATTAGAAAGTTACTTTTAGAAATACATTTTAAATAAATATGCCTAAATCATTAATTTAAAGTAAAAAAGCATGTCTCTCTCCAGTCGTGTTTTTATACATAGACTGTAAAAAATTCCTTAATTTTCAACCATTTCTCTTGGGGTTTAATTTTAAGAGGTCATAGAATTCTGCTCCAAATTCCAACCACTCCACATGATATAATAAAAAATTGTTCTATATTTCCAGTCTTCAGAAATGGTAACTTAAAGGGTTGAAACAAAAATAAATTGTAAAAAATCATTCCAACCAAAAACTGATTGCTTCATCAAAATATAGGAATATCATTAAAAAGATTTAGACGTAGGCTATGTAATAAAGAAAATAAATTTATTTTTAAAAAAATTTACAGGCTTTTTGTGCAATATTTGCTTTAAATTTGTTCAGTATTACATTTTTTAGGTATATTCTTCATTACTTTTTCTATGATTACAATATTGTGTTTTTATATACATACAAGTTCAATAATTGAATTGATCATGTTTTGTTGGATTATGCTGTACATTACCATCCTTAATAAAGCTTAGAGGATTCGATTATCGGCCTTTCCTTATCAATTGGTGTATGGGGCTCAAAGTCATCGATGGGTATGCAGTTGATGACATTGAAAGGTACGGAATATATTTACTATAGGAACATAACTTTATACAGGAGCAGACCCACTAGTGTGTCATTAAAGTTTTGTGGTTCATACCTTTTTGATAATACAATAAAACATTGAGACATTGTGGTTTTGCTGTGGAACCACATCACGGAACGCCATCTTAAGTTTGGCGATACAGTGAGAACTAGCCTATATGATAGTCATGACAATGGCTGCATAATCTAAAGGACTAGTACTAGTTATTGTTTGATAGTTATGTTCTTTATTCTAATTACAAAATTTATCTTTTATACTGTAGCCTGAAGGCAGAGTGGCTGTATAGTCAGGGCCGGGGCCGCCAGTTCAGGGTGGGGGAGCAGGAGGGCCTGGTGCAGTACCTTGCCGAGACTTGCCCCCTCAACAGTCAGCAGCTAGAGACTGAACAGGAGCGCAAGTTGAGGCTAATACTCAGCAAGGCTCAGCACCACCAGCAACAGCTTCGCCAAGAGCAGCCTCGCCATGGCAAGAGTACGTTTGTTTGCATTGTATTTAATATATTTCTCTAATAACCTCTCAAAACTTGAGATTAACTCTATGTAAAACAAAGACATTGAACTCTGCTCCAAATACCCAAAAATGGACCTCTGAAAATGATATAAGACATGACTTTGTAGAGTGTTCCATAGTTCAATAACATTAGTTTTAGGATTTCAATAGTTTTCCAGTTTGACACTATGGGTAAGTATTTTTTAGCTAATATACAGCCCAAGATTGTCTATGTGTGTCTTATTGTTCTAAGCACAAAGCACAGGTGATATCCACGAAGTTAAACCCAGATAAACATATTTTGACTGTTAACATTTGTTTTGAAGATAAATGCTCTCTCTGGTACTTCACACGACTCAGCCTTCAAAGCACTGTAACCACCATTTTCCTTCAAGAATCCAGTTCCTTATAATCTGCAGCAGCATCTTCAGGCATTGAAAATCACATGCATATGGCAAACAAGTTTTTGATGATGCAGTAGCATCAAAGAATGTTCTGAATCAAATCCACTTTTTTTTACTGATTGAAAGTAATCTAGTGTCACGTATTTCCCATAGCTCAGGGGATAATAATGTTATCCATTTCACACAACAATGTAGTCAGATATCATCTTTGATAATTAAGTTATTTAAAGTTTACTGCACAGAATTATTTCTTCTTATAGCCAAATTATTTGGGATGGAATTTTTACAAAGCAGGGTGACAACTTATGTGGTTTAAATAATACATTTTGTCCAAATCATTTTTATCAATCTTAGTTTTAAAGAAGCTGTTATATTAGAGAAAAAAATACATATCCAAACAGGAATTATTTATAACAATCTGTAATGCTTTTAGCCATTTACATATCAGATAGATTATCTTACAGCACTTGAACATGAGTCCGAGAACTACAGTTTGGCCACGTTCATATTTTATACATGACTTGTGTCAATGCTTGTGTAAACTTTATGATAATAAACGTATTCTTGTTCAAGGAAATCAACAAGAATCACTTCCTGATTTTCCCAAAACAGAGTAGCCTTGATATTTTGATGACAGCATTTGCAGACTCTCCTTGGTTTCTTGGGTGAATGTGTGTGTCCCCATTCTATCGTCTGCCATTTTGTTTTGCAGTTGATGTGCTTTTAAATAAGAAGCTGATGATGACTCACACCCAAGTGCAAAATATTTTTTTTTTGGGGTTGGTATATTTTTCACAAGCTATATATTGTTGTATACTGTATTTACATATATTTGAATGAGAAAAATACACACATTTATTATTATTTACCCAAGTCTCAATAGTTACAATACAATTGATGACTTGGTTTCCACTTTTGCCGTAATCTTCCATAAATTTCAGTGCTGCAGCAAGTCCCTGTTTTTTTGTGGTCTTCCATTAGTATTTTCTAAACCCACCTGTCACAAAATTTGTGTTTACCAAGTTTATCAACGGCAGTCTCATGAACTAAACTCAGTGAAATTTGAGGGAAAAGTTAGGAGTTCCGTAATCGTGAAATGACGTTTTTCACAGATTGCTTCATTTATTTTCACCACCAATTCATCACTTACAAGACTAGGCTTACCACTGCAATGCTCATCGTAAACAGTGGTTCGTCCACTATTTTAAAATCAATGCAACACTGCCTCACTCTGCTTTCATTCACTATTCCTTGACCGTACATATCACAAATCTGGCGATAAATTTCAATTGGTTTGTGATTTTTCACCAACAAACATCTTTTCACAGATGGCATGTCATAATTTGCGAGATTTTCAACACTCCACTGTATTCAAAGTACAATAGGCATTATGCACAATTTACCATGGCTGGTTGCGTACTGAGTGTAAGTACACCCTGTTGCCAAGATGGCAGCACTAGTCCCGTGCATTGCCACGCCATGTCAAAACGTCTGTTACTTTCTTGACAGCTCTCATAGTTGTAAGTCTCATTATTCCCAATCAGCCAGCTTGTACATTGGGAAGATACTACAGGCGAGACACTCAAAGAAAAAGCTCCAAAGATTTCAGCCAGTGATTAACCCTTCAACGCGTTATTTTTTTTTCATGGTCATACTCCCTCCTGCGTTGATTTTTCTGGCGGTTTTTTAGAGATTTTGTGTTTTATAAATAATATAAGCAAATTACCCAAGTTTATAATTATTTTATTATACTTCTATGTTGTTAGTGTTTAAAATTAGCCAAATTAAACAAAATTAACCTACTTTAGGTTAATTTCCCTAAAAGCTAGCTAACCTACAAACCATCCCCAACTCATGTTTATAAAACACAACAAATTGTTCCTGTCAAAACGGGATTTCCTTCTTCAAAACAATATAGTTAGCTTGTAAAACTAATAATAATAACTAAACAAAGGAACGTAAAACACACAAAAATATGTCAGTTGAACATAACCATCACACTAACAATGACTGTAAACAACAACAAACGTAAGCTGACAAACGATCGGCTGCACGGCAATGACGTCGTCTTGAATGCAGCTGATTTCTCAGATATTTTTTCTAAAGATCGATTTTTTCGAGATATCGACTCAATTAATCGAAAGTTTGAATCTTCTCCTTTCGATTGGTATACATTTTTCATTGAAAACATTCGATAGTCGTCTGTTACAGCTACAAAAATAACCGACTACTCCATGACGTACTCAGTACGGCAAAACGCGATCTCAAGTAAAAGTGTCATGACGTACCTAGTACGGCAAAACGCGTTGAAGGGTTAAATGGACACTGTTTCAGGTGGGAGAAATAAGCCGTACAAGCCGAGTGTGAGTGAGCTGATGACCCGTAGCCTAGACCCCACTCTGCTGGACTCGTGCACATCGCAGTCCCAACTGAATGAGGAGGCTCTGCTGAGCCAGTCGATGCACTGTCCCCCACTCATGACACAATCAGTTCACTGTCCACCCACCCCTGCTCCACTCCCTTTGCCTGCTGCCAGTCAGCTAGTGCCTGTCCCTGAGAGTTTGGTGAGTCCGTCGGTAGCAGTTGTCCCGCTGGTGCCCAAGTTGCAGACCATCCGGTGCCGTGCCCAGGAGAAACGGGACAAGAAGATTGACCATGGTGAGGGTTTAAATGTATGAATTATAGATATTAAAAGCAGAGTTCAAATATGAAATAGATATTTGATATTAGTAATTTTATCTTTTGTAGGACTACAACAAGCTGTTTAATAGTACAATATAGGTTAGATTGATTCTAAATATTGGAAATAACATGCATTGTTATTTGTTCTTGTGACAAACTTTACATAACAAAAATTCTTCTTAATGAGCATCATAAAATTCTGTATATCTTCCCTGTATAATCCTCAGACTAAATCACTGTCATGGATATTTCAAGATGACGATTTTCTGCTCAAAATACTCAAAAGATTCTAATATAGCTTAGTAATGGGAGCGTTATACAGGGTGCTTTACAACTCTTGTCGTATATTTTAGGGGATCATTCCTAAAGTAAACCAATTTTTGAGTATAATAGTTACATTTTTAAGCACATGGTATCCTGTATGTATGTATAACATAATTTTTTTAAACCCTTTCAAAATATTAACTAAATCTTGTATACATTTAAAAATTAATTATGTAAAACATTTAAATGAAAATTTAATATGCATCACTTCAAAATGTTTTTACAAGTATAAACCACTTACAAAAAGCCTTCCAAAAATGTCATTATTCTAAAAAAATTCTTCTGAATTTTAAAAGTTTTATCCATATCTATTGAAAACCCTCAGAAATCAATCCCGTACTGAAGAATTGAATAAAAATAGGCATAATATATGATTGAACATGTTTTTAAATCTATGGTATGTCTCAAAATAAGCATTTGAAAGCATGCTGAGTTTAATTTCTTTAAATAGTTTCAATGCACTTAGTCCAATTTAAATGCAAACCTAGTTCTAGCCCCATAAAATTAGTGTTTTTTTCTACTAAGAGAGAATGTCTGATATCCAAATTCTAAATCACTAAAATAATGATTTATTGACTAAGGAGTACAAATTTTAACAATTTAGTTTTTTCATGGATTAGATTCAGTCCATTTGCTTCAAACCATTCCTTTAATTCAGTTATAGTACACAGATTATCTCTCATTCTGTATTCCAGATTATCTTTTAACAAATGAATATTTTCATTCTTTAACCAATGCTTATTAGAGCAGATTATTGATATATTTGAGTTCTTCAAAATTATCTCTAAATTATTATGTTTACTTTTTCTATTAATTCAACTTGAATGTTCAAATGCATAAGCCAAATAAATTTATCATTATATCTAGAATTATTACAGAGTGGCCAGCTATTTATGTTTTTATTTAAAAGATCATCTAAAGAATTAAAATTATGATAATTACTACATACAACACAATAGTTTTCTAATCTTAACTGGGATTCACAGTTCTGTCTCTGGACAAGTTTGGTTTTTTGACTGGATGAAGGTGCATTGATAACTATGTCAGAGCTGAGTATAGGTGGAATTGTTGGAGATGGAAAAGCAGATGGAAGTTTGAGACAATGCAGGAGAATGTAGGGGAGTTGTGTTTGGTATGCCAGTGCAGATAAATCCATCAATGAGGTGAAGATTCATGTTCTTCATAGTGGCTGGCCAGTAGTCATTGAAGTTTCTCAAGAAACTCTGATTGAGTAAGACCATCTTTCAAGTCACTCTTAGAACCCTGGTCGTAAGACACCACGTAGACAGTAGCATTCGTTTCTTGTTTAAATTCCACAACTTTCTTAATTTGGTTTCCCAAATTAGTCTTTCTTGGTACACTGATACACCATTTTTCACCTTCTACAATGTCAGTTTGGTATTTACATATTCTGTATTTTGATATCTTCCAAAACTGTGTCTAAACACCACTACCACCCCAGCTGACATATGTCTATGATGAGTAAAATCCGCAGATATGGTGTGCGAAAAACCTACAGAAGGATCGTTCTTAAACTGGTCGATCACATCATACATATCTGCCTCCAGGATATTTACACCATCTTCATTTAATTCTTGGAAATTTTTGGAGCTGAGGTATTCTGTATTTTATTTACTATTATGTTTTTCTCCACTATAGAAGTATTATCCTTACCTTTTTTTTATTAAAATGCTAGCTGTGATGTGAATAATAATGACAAGGAAGCAAGTGTAAAGGGAGTAAGTTATGCCTTTAGTTCTTACAATTTTCTCAATTTCTCTGTTGAAACTGCTAATTTTATCACAGTAAATATACACTTAATCTTAATTATCTAATTCACAGCTCTTTCACGGGTTTGTACAGTAAAAAAATAGTAATTTCACAATCAATTGTTTTTATAAACAACATTATGAATAAAAATAGAATGGTATTTCTTTCACATGGAGTGGCCGATTTTAGTGTCTAGCAACAAAACGCATTAAAAGCGTGTGATCTAGGACTCACCTTTTGCCGGTTCTCGTGTCTCAACTCAGCTTCCAAATGTCCAAGGTTAATTTTAACTTTGATACTACTAATAATATATGATAACTTAATCAAAATCTATGTATGTCATGTAATAACAATTAGTAGATAAGGCCTCTTTATAATACCAAAGTACCTGAGTATATTAGGTATATTAATTTACTCTATTAATTAACAGAACAATCCGTTTTTTTCAAACAAGGCGTCTCAGCAAAAAGCTATGGCATAAAAGACAAAAATGGACAGTTAGTGATGGACAAAGAATCAGGGGTTAAAGTGTGGAAAGACTACTTTGAAGAACTCCTGAATTGTGACCACTGTACAAACAGAAGCGTTGACGATGAATTAAATTACCAACATGTACAACCGGAGGTGATGCCACCCTCTACGCAAGAAGTAGAAGACGCGGTAGCGAAGCTTAAATGCAATAAGGCTCCTGGTGAAGACGGAATTACAAGTGAGATTATTAAAAGTGGAGGAAAATTCCTGATAAAAGAAATACATAAACTTATTACAAAAGTATGGGAAGAGGAAATTATACCGGAGGTATGGAGAGAAGCAGTGGTAATTCCTCTGCACAAAAAGGGGGATAAACAATTATGTTCTAATTATAGAGGAATATCTCTTTTGAACACCGTCTACAAGATATTTTCAAAAATATTACTATCAAGATTAAGTCCTTATACTGAAGCAATAATTGATGAACAGCAATCAGGATTTATGAAAGGCAGGTCCACAATAGATCAAATTTTCCTACTTAAACAGGCAATCTCAAAATATTATGAGTTCAACAAAGGCTTCTATGGAATTTTTATAGACTTCAAGAAAAGCTTATGACAGCATAGATAGGAATGCTCTATTCAAGAAGATGGAAAAACATGGAATCCCGCAAAAACTGATAAGACTGTCAAAAATGTGTATAAGTGACTCAAAGGCCAAAATAAGAATAGATGGAGAAATGTCGGAAAACTTCCTTATCAACACTGGAGTAAGACAGGGAGATGGGATTTCTCCCACTCTCTTCAACCTGGCTGTGGAAGAGGCATTACAAAAAGTTAAAAGACTACAAAGAGGGGTTAAATTAGGAGTGGACCTGAACGTAATGGCATTTGCGGATGATGTAGTGATCTTGTCAGAAAGTTTGGATGACCTCTCCACACTAACAAAAAGTTTTATTAAAGAATGTCAAACAGTAGGCTTAGAGCTAAATGAGGATAAAACTAAAATTATTCATTTTGGAAGACATGCTGGAAATGTGAGAACAAACTTAAGCATTGACAACTACTCGATTGGCTGTGTAGAAAGTTTTAAATATTTGGGTGTAACAATAAACAGCAAAAACGTGGAGGATATAGAGATACAAAGCAAATTAGCTAATGCAAATAGGTGTCTTGGGGCGTGTACAAAACTCTTTACGTCAAGATTGTTGTCACAATGCTCCAAAATAAGAATTTATAAAACAATCATTCAACCAGTCCTAATGTATGGAAGTGAAACATGGACATTAACGAAGAAAAATGAGGGGCGGTTGATTGTTTTTGAGAATAAAGTTCTCCGAAAAATATTTGGACCAATATGTGATGAAGGGGTGTGGCGAATAAGAAAAAATAGAGAATTACGCAATGTATACCAAGATCCTGATATTGTGGCTTTGGTGAAGGCAAAGAGAATTAGCTGGCTAGGACATGTACATCGGAGACAGGAGGGCACAAGGTTAAAAGAGGTCTACCAGGCGGTACCGGCAGGAAGGCGCCCTTTGGGTAGGCCAAAGATAAGATGGTGCGATCAAGTGGTCGAAGATGTGACCCGGTGTGGAGGGTCTGTGGATCTGGCGGAAGACAGGGTGGCGTGGAAGAGGCTCATAGACGAGGCAAAGAATCGACTGAGATTTGTTACGCCCCGGCAGTAAGTAAGTAATTTACTCTTACTAATTACTATTAGGTAATTATTTTTCGCAAAAATAATTACTATATTAGTCTTTATATTATTTTTAAATAGGCATAAAAATATTATATGCCAAAACATAACGCCACACTAAAACGTAGAAAGTGACTAAATAAAAATTGAACACGTTTCGCACTGAAAATAGTAAATTAATTACTCCTATATTCAAGCATATTCGTAATCCAATTAAAATTGTACTTAAAATATATGAGTGAATGTTAATAAACAGCAAATATTAATACAAAACAAAAATGTGGAGTGCATAATATTGATGTTTAATTATTCATGTACACATTATTTATATTTTACATTCAACCACATATTTTAATATTAATAACGTTTAGTGTTACAAGTTTTTAGTAGATACAATTTAAATGGGATTATAAATTGGATTGAATGTAGGACAAATTAATTTACACTTTGTATCCAATTTAAAAATATTGTAGTTACAATTTTTCTTAAAATAATTTTCTTATTTACATGTTAAGCTATGAATAAAGTAAGAAGTTATATTTCAGTAATACATATTTTTACAGCAAACACAATATAATTGTATAACTTGAAATTAGTTCCAAAATTTAACTGCACATTTTGATACTGCTTTCTTTAGTCATATAACCAATATTAAATGCACTTCTCTTGCCATGCAATACTACTAACTACAATTGTAAAATAAATAAAGGTAAAAATTAACAGGTAACAAATTATTTATAAACATGGGTCTAATTTTAAGGTGATCTATCTCATTATAAATTACAAAAACAACCAAATAACAAAAAAGCAGTTTTTATTTAGTAGTGTACAGATATCATATAAAATATTGCAAAAACATTTAACATCAAATTGTACAAAACGTAATGTTTATACTTTATTCTTAGTCATGGTTTTCACGATCAGGTGGGACCCTGATATAAATTGATCCTACACTAAAATTACATTTTCTAAAGTTTAAAAGTATAGCTTTTATTTTGGACTGTACTCTTTGTGTAGAAATGGAAAAAGCAGCTGTCTGTATCCAAAAGGTGTGGCGGGGCTACCACACTAGGACATCTGACCGTAGAGTACTAACTGTGTACCAACAAATACAGGCGCTTAGGACGAATCAGTATATCAAGTGAGTCTTGATTTACTATAATTCTCTTATACATGTCTCACACGCCAATATAGTTTATAAGCTTTAAATGTAATCAATTGGGTACCTTTCATATTAACTCGCATATACCATCAATACACTTAAAAAATACATTTTGTGTTCAAAATAATTTTTGCTATTTTTTCTTCTATTAATCTATTTTTTAATATAATACTTGAAATTATATTCCTAATGTTAGTATACTTAATCATGATAAAAAAGAAACATAACATCATATATACAAGGTTATTCAAAAAGAATGGTGTAAAAGGAAGGTTTATTTATTTGCAGATTTGAAGATTAACAAAAGCATGAAAAACTATTCATTATATTTTAAAGTTTTAGTGTAAATTAACAAAACTTAGTATAGGAAACTAAGCTAGATATTAGCACCATTATTTGGGGCATCGAAGAGTGTTGCAAAACTAAATAGTTCATACTTCTGTTAGTGTGTATTAAAACAACTGACTGTTGCAACAATGGAAAGGAGATGTTGATTTGTTTTAATAGGATTATGTTTTGTCTTGATTGCATAGTGCTAATAGGTTTTAAATGTTATATTGGAGTGGTTGCTCTGGAAATGAAAGAGATCTCTGTTGTGCTGGTAGCAACTATCACCTAACTTAACTCCTTGCAATTTTTTCTTCTAGGAATTCGTCAAAGACTATATATACCACCCTTCATGCCTCAAAAACAGTGCAATACATAACACAGGATATATTGCAATGTGGGCGGAATTGGTGAATCGCATGGGTGTTCTCAGACCTCATGAAATTATTAACCTGGCAATTAAAATTGACTGCATTGTTTGTCCAGCTTCAGCATTAAAGAAGTTTATTAGCATAAAAAAGTAAAATACTTAAACATAAAATAATATTAACAATTTTTAAAATAAAGTAAGAAAACAAAAGTAATTTGTTTTTTTAGGAAACTGTCAGAAGATATGCAGGCAACAAGGGAAGCTTTAGACAATGAGCACAAAATGCAACTCCTGCAGATGCAAGCCATCAATGCCCTGTGGAAGAAGGTTAGTAGTAATTAGAAATGAAAAATCTTGAAACAAATCTTTTCAATATTCAGTTTCAACTGTCCAAACCAATAAAATATAAACTGATCCTTTATTGTACACAGTTAGAGCAGAATAATCAGTGCACAAAATGCATTTTAACTTAATGATGTCTTTCTCTTCTTTTGGGTACATTTTTTGCAGAGATGTTAGAACTGCAAGGGTCTGCTGGGCACCTCAGTAGTTGAAAAAACTATGTTATCACAGTTTCAGCAATCATATTATCCATGAAAGACAACTAATTAGATCCTCCTGAAGAAAATCATAATCCTTTGTCACTTGCCAAAGATTGCAAAGGAGATTTATTTCTTTAACTGGGCAGTTGAAAAAGCGCTCTGTAGTTTCCTCACTCTGGTTGCAATGTCTGCAGTGCTGATTATGTATGAAAATAACTACCCTTTGAATATATTTTTTCATATGACTATGTACTGTTACCAGGCCTGTGACTTATGTAGATTTGCACCTAACCTAGGAAAAAATGAGATGTTTAGTCTTTTCATGTGCTGTTAGAAGAATCTGGTTGCTCATTCTGGACCCAGGACGGACTACCATCTTCCTGTTGATCAATGTGCATTCAATCTTTGATTGCGTTATAGGTACTGTCAGATTAGATGCTAGTTCAGACTTGCCAGAGTGCCTGCCCTTTCATTCCCAAAAACGTCCTCATAGGCAGGAATCTATGTGAGTCCTAAATAAGTGACATGTACTTCAAACGAAGACTCATGTGCATATTCATAGTAACAATCAGAAATACTGTAGGATGAGCCAGAAGGACCTCCAACTCCTGAACCTCCTACAAAAGATGGAAATAAAAAAAATATAAACATCCCCATTTCCCCATTCATCGTTTCTCTTCAGTCATTTAAATCTTATTTTAAATTCATCAAGAGTATATGGCATCAAATTTGTTATATATAGATTACAAGTTCTGTTACTGTAGTATCGCTGTGTAACCAGAAATTGTCAGTCCATTTATCACTTGAGAAGCCATTTCTTGAGCTCTTCTTGCAGTCCTTTTCCAGTAAGGTTTTGGATGCTGGTTGGGATAAGGAGTTGTAATGTATGTGCGGCAAAAGAAGGTTTGTTTTCCGATAGTACGGTTTGGTGTTTTGGGAGAATAAACCATTCATTATGTTGTGTTATAGTGGTGTATATCTATTCCTTGAAGAGGGGACAGGTTGTCCATGTACAGGATTATCATTATTCCCAGAGATTTAAATGATTTGCAGGATGATTACTGTGGTTAAAGATTTGCTAGGACTCTAATTACTTTTTTCTTAATGACAAGAATTTTGTTCAAGTTAGTTGCTAAAGTTCCTCTCCATGCTCCATATTTTATATGTGACTACAAAAGTATAGTAAACAGTTTTAGCTGCTTCTAGTCTACTGATCCAATTTTTTCATCGCACTACATAGACACCCAGCTAATTTTTGTATAGACATGATCAGTATGTGTGTTCCATGACAAGTCCTCGACTAATGTTAGCTCTAAGAATTTTGTTTGATTTTATAGTAGGATATCTGGTATTGCTGGATTTAATTTGTTTGTACTTTTGTGCACTTCAGTTGTTTTGGAGGGGTTAAAATTGTGAGATCATTTTACTTGCAGTAATGTATTACTTTGTACAAGGTTATAGTAGGTCTTCCTGTAGGCCAAGTGCTAAGCTGTTTCTATTAACAAGGTCATGTGTACAAATATCAACTCGCTGATTGCTGTGGTTTAAAAGAAGGGAAAAAAACAACCAGGAAACTTAAAAATCATAACAATCACATAGACATCAGGCAATAACATTTGGTACACCAGATGACTTTAAGATGCAGAACAAAAGATGGAAATAAAAAGGACTTGGGCATCCTAAGTCTCTCATTATAACTTCTTTAGTGATAGTTTTATCCTTTATCCTCATTTAGTATTTAAGTTGCTGAAGAAAGGTAATTTATTGTAATTTAAGATATTTTTTGCTTATAAAAACATTTATGTTGTGTAGCTGATTAAAGGTAGTACAACAATGAATCAGCAATTATCAATCAATAATTAGTTTACTCCTGATGAGCCAAAGGGTTGAAGTGTTATATATTTTGAACTGTTGTTATGTTTAGCATTGATCTTTAACTCGTTGACTGCGGCAGATGCACTAATGCGAAGTAACCCCCAGACAAGACAAGAACACTCAGTATAGATCAGCAGTGAATGTGTTAAAACTAGTATGTAAAAAAACTAGACAGTAGATTTTCTAACATATTCGTTCCAAATAACAATTTCTGATTATACTCTCCACTGCTACCACTCTTATTGGTGGTGCGTGTTGTCAAACCGATGCAGTAGGCATAATACCACATGAAGGAGGATTGTGAATCAATCTTGATTAATCTTTTAAAGGGATGTTTTTCAATGCTATTCGTGGAGACCAGTGACCTAATCAACAATTTTTATACAAGTTTTGAGATATGAACGTCATTTCTGTTTAATAAAATTAGTAACATGGTTAATCTTAAATGATTTTATTATCAAATCTCGCCAATCAACTCTCGAATCTAAATCATTTTTGATAAAGGTAAACTCATTGTTATGTATGTTTTACAATTTTATATTGTTGATTATAGCAGTTATTTGGCAACAAAGTTTATAAATCACATGAGTTTGTGTAGGTTGTGAGCTTACAACCAAGACCTGAAGGTGGTGATGTTCGAGATCTGACTGAGACTTGTTCTAGACTCAATGCTCAGGTAAACTACAAACTACCTTATTACAAGTTACAATACTTTATAAACTATTTCTTATTCTGTTGTTAAGTATACATTGCTGTCAAAACATATAAAAATTACTAATGATGGATGGAAGCAGAAGGAATTTATGAAGTTTATTAGGGTTTTTTATTGTTTTATGTAAATTTTTCATGAGGAGGGCATGTGACCTATAGTACTATGACCTGTGGTCTTTGGTATTTCCCTAACTATAAGTGCCCTTACCTGTAGCAAACCCATAAGTTTTAACCCTAACATCTATAATTATTATCTAATTTTTTTTCCAAAAAGTTAATATTTTAATCCCATTTTTAAAGAAGTTTTTAAAAAACGCTATGTATTTTTGGATTTAGACTAATGTTTATGTTTGGACACTGGTGTATTTTTGATCCTTGAACATGACCATGCCCGGACACTGAAACCTTGCAGGAGTACATGCAGTGCTGCACACCTTCATGGCCTGAACATCCTTGGAACAGTTAGCATAACATTTCATATTTTACCATTGGCTGGTATTGCATCCCCACTATCATTATAGCAATTTAATATTTTCTGGCTTATACCTGACAGTTTCAGCTTTGTTGTGAATGATCAATGTCTATTTCTTAATATCAGTTGATAAGAAATATGAGGGATTTTGCTTTTAACCGTATATTAAAAACTAATTTTCCAAAAACATTAACTACTCAGATAAATTTTAATATCAATTGCTGGATAACAGATAAAATGAAACAGAACAACTGTGGATTGTGCCATAGTTGGTCTCTTAATACACTGTAGAACTCTTTCTTCAATTTCTTCTTTTTTGCAATTTCTTTCTTTTCCTTTTTTTTTTTTGTTAAAGTGCAGACCATGTCAAGGTATATAAGGTGTGTATATAAATCTCAAGGTAGATCGTGAAGTGCTAGGATTTGAGCTTTGCAAGATAACTGTAACACTAGATTTTTATTTCTTTATTTATTATGGTTATTCTCCTGTCCAACTCTGTTGGGGAATTGGCAGGATAGCAATCGTAAGGTTAGTGTGTTTACAGTTTAGTGTTAAATTTATCTTGTGAGGTCTTTATATTTGTTTAAGTACTCGTGAATCAATGTTTTTTTTTTTCTGGTAAAGAATAATTCATACAAGAGTTTTCATTTTCTACATTAGAGAGAATTTCATATGTATTCTGATAAGGAACACAAAATTTTCTAGTGACTCTAAATCGATCCAATGTAGGGAAACAGGTAAAAAAGTTTTGTTCTAGATTTCTTTCTTCATTAAGATTTTCTTTAAAATCATTCTAATCTTTAAGTAGTTATTAAAGTATTCAAATTTTAAATTTCAAATTTAGCTTGTTTCAGTTCTTTCAAGAATTTGTGTTTGAAAATCTAGGTTGGTGTTATTATTTAATGTCAGATTTGTAGCTATTGGTTGTTTTTCCCTTGTGCCAGTCAAATATCCTTTATATATACCTAATATAACTAACCTAACATGTAACTATGATCTAGATTAAAATAAACAAATAATATCAGAGTGCAGTGATACACATAAGCCAGGAACCACAACAAACAAGTTATGTGTCAACTCCATGCACACAATCTCTAAAACATGCACTTAATAAATAAAAACAAAAGCCTAATTACTGAAATCGAAAGAAAGAATACAGCTGACAATACATCTGCACTAACCAACCAACCACTGAAAACTGTTAGGGGTGGATTATCCGGATTTTCATTTATACAAATCATCTTGAGTCCCAATTCAGACAAATGAGGTTATACTGTAGAAAGACAAATTTAACTTGTAAAGTATAGTGTTTGATATACATTTTAGGTTCAGCAGCTGCAAGAGTCGATGCAGGAAGTGTTGCGATGTGTGAGTCCCAGTCAGCCTGTAGCCACGTCAGGCAGCACGACTTCCACACAGACAGATATAGTAGCAGTACACACCCCTCAGGAGCCTCACGTACACCCCCTGCCCCGCCCCTCGTCTCTGCCCCTTCCCCCTGCCCAGCTAGCCCAGTTTGCCGATTGTCTGGTAGACGGAGTCATCAAGACCACAGTAAAGGAGCAGGAACAACCTCTAGAAGCGGAGACCACTCATGTCAGTTAAAATAACCAATTGCTTTAAGCTTAGGCAGATTGATTTTCTGTACAGTTCCTTGAAATCACCAAAGAACTTCTTAGTTTTGTTCTTGGC
The DNA here is from genome assembly GCF_021130785.1 of Homalodisca vitripennis. Lineage (NCBI taxonomy): Eukaryota > Metazoa > Arthropoda > Insecta > Hemiptera > Cicadellidae > Homalodisca > Homalodisca vitripennis. Next base: position 129,444,549 of record NC_060209.1, on the reverse strand, counting down.
AGAGAAATATTGTAGTATTTAGTCAGCTATCCTTAATTTAAGAGAGGATGGCAATGAAAGAACACATATGTATCTTAATTCTCGTCTTCAGAGATTTTAATTGATTTTTAAACGTTTTGTAGTGTAAGAAGTGGTCAAAAAAATTTATGTATTTAATCTCAGCCTTCTTCAAAACTATTAAGACTGTTTGTATGGAAAATATGAAAATGATAAACAATTTGAGATAATCACAAAATATATTCTTTATCACATTATTTTATCAAACGAGACTTTAAATGTGGCATTGCTTATTTTGTGATTACTATAGTAATTAATTTCATTAAGAAAGTAACCAAATTTTCATTTTGGTAAAAAATTCTCTAATTACATTAATTTTTAATTCATATTCTAAATAATATTTTGCCTTCTTTTCTAACTCTCTCTAGCTTAAAAAGAATGTTGTCTCTTTTGTACATTAATCTATATTTTCAATAATATTTTGTCTTCCCTTCTAACTTTATCTAGCTTACAAATAATGTATCCTTGTACATGTTCTTTACTGATTTCAAGAATCTGTATTAGGAAACATACAAACATAATAAAATGCATAGTAGCTACCAATCTTTCTTTTTTCTGCATTTGCTATAAACTAACACATGACAACAAAGACTGAAAATGAATCTCTCAAAAAAGAAAATCTAAAGGTGCACAAACTATACTAATTTATTTCAATTACTTTTTCTACGAAGCTTTACTAAAGCAACACTGAGCATATTTGTGATAACTTAATGTTAAATATGGATTATATGTTTAGGTACACGTGTAATTTTAAAGCTTGCATTTTGTATTTATTGTTATTTATTAATTTATACTAAGTTATATTTTGTATCATTTTTGTTATTTTTAGTCACATGTTTATTTTGTTGCCCTACTATTAATATTAATTTCAACTTGAATAAAAGAGAAATGTTTAGTGAAATATTTGTTACAATCAGTGTAAATAACTTGTAAATGTCATGTTGAATGTTATATAGAATATCAGGGTTGCTACTGTGATTAATGATATAATAGTTTAAAATTATAATATTTATATAATACAAATGCTATACTTGATTTTTACAATTTTTTATGGTATTTGCTAACGTTTAACTGTGTTTTATCACTTGTATTGGATTGTTTCAAAACCTAAATTTGAAAACAAGATTTTGTTAACTTGAGAAGTGTAGATTTAGCAACCCTGTAGACAGATCCATTAACGTCCATGTGTAATGTAGACAAATTTTTAGTATTAAAATGTGAGGCAGTAGAGTTTATAATTTTCTACTTTAGCATTCAAATAACATTTTGTGAACAAATTGATTTGTTAATTGTTATTAAGTGATTTAGGCAAGTAATTTTACTAGTAACTTTTAAAACATACATCTTGGAATTCACCATATTTCAATATTAAATTTAAAGTTCTTGTCTCTAGTCAGTCCAGGACCCATTTTATACCATAACAGATATTTTATTTACTTACCATTAGATGAATGATTTTGTTTTATAAATAAGTTTTTTTTTAGAATAGCTGTACCACACACAGTCTTGGAAAATGTCTAACATTCTCTGCTTGTAAATGTACCCGTAATGGATACCATCCTCCTCCACTTTGCAAGCTGCTTTTTCTATTCATTCAAAATGTCTTTTATCCAAATACCATTTTCTGCCAATAGTTTATAAAGAAAATGAACATTTGAGTAAAGTTTTGATGTGGTAATGTATTGTAATATAAAAACACAAATAATTTAAAACAGTTAGCTATGTAATTAAAAATTCATGTAAAGTTACTAAAAAAGTTTTGACAAAACTTAGGTCTCATAACAATATTGTTAGAAGCCTCATAATAATACATAATAATTAAATATAACAAAAGTAATGTATTTAACTTTTTATAGAGTTTTGAGTATTTCCGTGATCAAGGGAGTGAGATAAGGTATCTTACAATAAAAAATAAAGTATTAAATATGACTTAAAAAGTAAATATCTTATTGAATTATGCTTATAAAAAAATAATTCCTCAAATCTAATAGTAATATGATTCATAAAGTATAATTTGAAACACACAAAAAATATGAATTGTAATTTACCTCTTCCTCAGGTAAAAAAAAAACCTTAAAAACATAAAGATAAAACTAAAGACTAAAATGTGTGCGATAAATTTGCCACACATTTGAGAACAGAATATTTATGTTGTATATAAAAACTCAAGCAGTACGTAACTGGTACAAAAATGCTATAAACTACCACCATTGCAGTGCCAACATCGCTTGTATGCTGGTAAAAGTGAACCCAAGCGATGTCACTGCTGAGTATCCAGCAACACAACATATGTCACATACACCGGGGAAGTGGAAAACTGAATCTTATGTTGTCAAATTTAGTTTAATGTGTGGCATGTTCATCACCACACTTTTTATTTTTAAGTTTTTAACATGTTCACCCTTTCTCTCTTAAGTTTTTTTAACACTCGAGGATGAGAGTAGATTTCAATCCTTGAAACGTAGTGTTCTATTTTTGTAATATATAATGACGACAAATGTCTGAAATCCTATTATCCTCTTAAATAATCCATTGTCAATAACAAACTTCAAAAAAAGAACACAAACAACATATGTTTTGTCTACTAACAAGTTATTGCTTCAACATAGATAAATATATCGTGGATGTTTTCAATCCATGATATATTTATTTATGGTTTTGTTTACCATCTTTATTACATATTGTACATTATTTTAAGCATTGCTTCCCTCAAAGTAGTTCTGTTTACTAGCATTGATACACTACTCTCAATGTTTCTACTATTCATGTAGAATATAGTAGAATACATTGGTAGGACAGGACGTAGGTTTCCTAACACATTGTTATCTTTAATTTCCTCTCTGGTCTGAAAAAAGGTTTAAGTTTGGAAAAAGATCAAGGTTAAATAATATTTTCCTGGATGGCTGTAGGTAAAATACATCACATAACCTGATGCATTATCATATTGGAACATTCAAATTTGATTTTCTCACAATTCAATTCAGGCCCTTTTTCTGAAAACATAATTCATCGCTAAAATTGTTTACTGTCTGACTATGTAGGTAAGTTCAAAATAGACAAAAGAAATTCTTAGCCTCCCTACTGCAATGACTAAAACCTCGGTATCAATTACACATACCCATGTTTCATTGACTGCTATTATTTCCTTAAAGAAGTTTTCATTGTACTAGCAGTGAAGCAATTTCTGGCTGATCTCAAAAATGGTCTATTTCTGGTAGTTGTTTTTAAAAAAAAACAGATCACAAATTTTTCACTGACACGTCACATCTCAAGTTCATTACGTAAATTTGATGGCATGATCCTATACTAATGTTTACTTTGTCAGCAACATCCTGAAACCTTTCTGTGATATTTAATATGTCACTCTCTCGTTGCAATTTATGCAATTCATATAGCCCACTGTATTTGCTTTCTTGTGCAGATGAGCTGTCTTTGTAAATGTTTTGTCAACATTGGTGAACAATCTCACAGAACACATACACAAGTTGTTCTTCAAACTCTTTCATTCTCTTTTTGGCATTCATGTACATCTAAGCTACCTAGTCAATTAATAATCGTAGCAATTTATTGTATAAACCCGCTGCTAGCTACACTAGAAGCTACAGCTATGTCCTCTATGGTAGTTTTTTCAGCTGAGGAGTGGGGAATCTGCTACATATACTCTGAATGGTTCATCTCCTTAAACCTTCTCGTCAGGGCATCCGGGGTTGGCTATGTTTTAAAGATCACCAATCTGCTAATCTATCCTTCCTGCCCATCACACCGGATCTACTGTAGAGGTTATTACTTCAGCAGGGAGGTAGATTTGCTAGGTAATGCACAATTTTATAAGTTTGGTTTGTTTTTAAGTACACATCTTATGCCTTACATAAAGTATGTAACATTAAAACAGAATACAATGTTCAAAAAGGCAGTTTATGTCATGAAATAAAAAGTGTTGAAATCTTGTTCTTGCCAACCATTTTAATATCAAGACAGTAGTGTGACCACTTCTAGTTTAAGCTTTTTTATGAGAAATACCTAAAATCCAGCTAAAAAAAAACTAAGAAAATTTCTCAAAAATGCTAACTTCGCACAAACAAAGGCACAAATTCTTATTTTCTGTTGCATGTATATAATATTGTTTTAATAATTTTATTGGTTACTATTGCGAGCATTCAGGTGTCCTGAGGTTTATTAGAAGTCAGGATTCTAATTACCAAACTTGATGTTATTTTGAAAGGTGTAATGTAGTGTCAATAAAAATAAAGCAATCACTGTCATTATTTCTAATTGAACTAGCCTGCATAATTGTATTTTGTTTGCTTTTAACAATTTTGAAAGTCATCTCCGCCAAATTAGCCTCAATATGGTGATTGTTTATGAAAAAATCTCAGTAGTTTCATAATATTTACTTAATTATAGTTAAAATATTGGAAACCATAGAGTTTTAATCACATAACATGTTTATATTGATTGTGATCACATATTATAAAACAAATATTTTTGCATATATAATAATACATTTTGTAATTTTCTATATTTTAGCCAGTCAGGTATTGTTTTATAACCTTCAGGATTTGAGATAATGATTTCACTATAAAAAAAAAAGTTGTAATTCAGATCATTGCCTGGAGAACAGAACATAATATACAATTGACCGATTCATCACAAAATTTCCAAAACTGTGGAACAGATGTACAGGGAACTTTGAACATATGTCCATCCTAGCTCTTAGGCGCTCACTATGAAAAGGGGTTGAAATATCTTAGTCTAATCATGGAAATAGTGAAAAAGTGTGATGTTTTTAATGAGAATTTGTATTGCATACAGAGTTGTCGAATTAGATAACTATTTAGGTCCCACATGAGTTCTATATACTCTCAAGACAAGTTTTTGCATGTTTCTTAACTAATTGCAATAACTCGTAAAAACCACTAAAGAACTATTGCAAATATTTCATAAAATGACTAGCATATACCCTCAACTTTCTATGTAACATTCTGTGTATTTGTTTAAATAGCTCTCATGATTTCAGTAACGAACTATTTTAGATGATTGTAGAGGAACTTCAAAGTCGAAGTTTATATTTTTCTTATTTAAAGCACTTGTGAGGAGGGTCCTAGTGGAATTAGTCATATATCATGCATCAGTTATCCATTTTACAGTGTTCATGATTAAGAGGACCAGAAGTTAAACAAAAGTGTGAGTAATTCTTATTTCAGGTTTTGCACTTTTAGTTTAAATTAATTATATTTTCAACGCAAAATTGGAGTTTGCTATTTTGCCCCAAGAATCAATACAAATAGACTTATATAATTATAATTTTGGTAAGATATTGTTATTGAAAATTAAAAACTAAAATCAACATCAATAAACACATTTTAATACTTACATTGACAGTTGACATCCATATGTATAGATAATATTTGATACAGTAAAGTTCTTGCTTCCCAATCCATGTTTGCTTTATCATACTATTTTCTCGGTTCAGTCTAGGAATTATATAAGTATTTATATACGTAATCAGCATCATATACCTCATACAGAAATGGATGTGATATCACCTCAGTAATTTTCTGTCATAAAAATTACATTTAGTATCTTATGTGTTGCTTTGTGACCGAGAATAAATAAATTGTTTTTTCTGGTTGCCACTGCATTGAAATAATAAGTGTGTTACTTTTGTTATGCTTTCACCCTATAAATGTAAACAAATTGAAAATATTGTGTTTAAAATAATTAAATATATGATCATGCTATCATAATACAATGTCTACACATACCACTTGAATATATTTAATTGACTTTATAAATTCACATTACACAATTTTAGAGATCAAGATGGGATTTTTTGTTGCTTTAAAGACCACTGGCCCAGAAGGATTTACAAAATAAGAATAGGCTATGTTCTTACTATGGACTCTAGGAGTGTCCATGTAAACTTTCAGTACAATCAGTTGAATAGTTTATACATGAAAGCAAAACAAACAAACAAAGGCACTTTTGTATTTATAGTATTATTAGGATGGTATAATTTTTTTTTAAATTGCTATACTATTAATGAAAATTTTTAACACTCTGAGAGGTATCAAAATATAAAATTGAATGGGAATTCCAATTAAATTTTACATTTACGTTTGTTGCAATTTTTTGTCATTCCTTTGTAATCAATCATGGAAAAACAATCATGGAACTATGAAAAACAACAGTTAATTACATGTAGAATCTTGGAGCATTGCAAAACAAGTTTATTTTACTATCACTGGTATAAATGAATAAAACATTTTCCAATATAACTTTTATTTTTGCAAGGCCTTTCGGAATTAATGATTCCATCATCGGGCACTTGTGCAAAAATAAAAGTTATATTGGAAAATGTTTTACTCATTTATACTAGTGATAGTAAAATAATTCATTACATAACAAAATTTCTGTCACTATTTGGAGCTGAATCGTAAAAATGTAAACGTACTAGCACGTACGTGATCACTAAAACAAATAATGTATGCAGTTTCACGATGAATGCTTAGTTATACGTAAAAACTACTAAACTATTAGTCATAGAATTTTTATTGGCAGTTTGATAGATTTTATAACACTGAAAAATTATATTATGATATTAAATGACTTGAATAGATAGTTGCAAGTAGTTTATTTAAAGTTTTACGTTTAGTTTAATTTTTGTATCTCTGTAAACATATGTAAGCACATAAAATGTTTTTTGCACATAATTAACAAAAAAAGGCAATATTTTTTTAACTTTTTGGGACAAAAATATTAAGACTTAAAAGTGTCAGAAATTTATTAATATAACATAAAATTTTGTATTGTGTTTACTAAATAAAGAAGTTTTGGCTCCAAGTGTTGCAAATGATCCATATTTTAAGTAGGCTTTAACTTGGTAAAAATAAATATAACTTTTTATATGGGTACAGGAGATAGTGGGCAATTCGTAAAAGCCAGTAATAAAAAATCTACAAATCAAGCAAGATACAAATATACTCCTGTAGAAATGTTTTAAAGTCTGGTGTAGGAGAAACCAAAGTTTTAAGCCCACATATTCCTCTGATTTGTTAATAGTAAACTCATCAAATGATGCATTGGTATTTGTCCTTGCGTATACATTAAAAATATATATGCTAAATGGTAATGAATACGTGTTATTTCCTTTTATGTTATAAAAATCATTTTTTAAACAATAAAAATATGTATTTACCAGACACTTGTTTTTTATTTTTATATAAATTCAAGCTTTTATACAAATGCAATGTTTATTTTTAGTTTGTCATTTTCCAAGTTGCAGTCATTGTAGCTTTTTATATAACTTAAGGCAGTAAGATACTTCGAATGTACATGTAACTTCAATGATGAATGTAATGGAACTTTATAATTTACATATGAACTCATGAGGTAGGGGCAGTTATGGTGTGAAAACAGCGACTTATTCTAATGAACATCACAGATTTTAGCGATGTTTGAGAACAGGTTGACATTAACATAAAAGATTCCTCCCGATCCAACAGTTAGAACCATAATGGGCCTGCGTTCTAATTTTAATACATGGTTAGCAAGATTGTTTTGTTTGAAGTCAAAATGAAATAAAAAAAAAAAATCAGTTATTGTACATTTTCTACTGCAACGTTTTCTTGCCTATGTGGGTTATTATAACATTAAATTTTTTTAAGTTTTGTCATTTGAAATTACATATTGTTTACTCTGTTAAAACTTGCTTCTGTATAAAACCCCTAATTTTGGTTAATACAAAATAAATGGACCTTGATTCAGAAGCAGACCATAAAGTTAAAACAAATTGCCAGTTACTGCCACAAACTGGTACCTAATTACCAGTTGGAGAGAATAAGAGGGTCCACACTACGTCAAAACATTGCTTACACAACTAAATTCTTGAAATATTGTGATCTCGATGTGGAGAGATATCTTCAATTAACAAATGTTAAACCCAAACCAACATTATTCAGTTCATTATATGATTACAAGTACCATAAACATAAAAGGTTTAAAAAAGGTTACATATACACCATGTTAGAATTTTAACATGCTTGAAAGCTTAACTGACTATGCCATGTGCTACTTTGTAAAGAACCATTCAGGAGGAAAATTATGATTTTTTGATTGTACAAGTAAGTGTTGAGTTGTGACCTACAAACCATCTTTATTTATACAGATGGTGTTACTCTAGCAATTGTGGTAACACCTACATTATGTTCTCAGTTTCTTTCATGTTTTTCTTTATTTCATGTAACATTATTTTAAATTTACTTTTAGACTTTTGTTGAATATATTTAACATTATCTGAATATCACTAGTCGAATGTAAATTCTAAATAGGAATAATTTTATTTTTCTCAGAAATATACGTGATCGAATTCAATCACTACACTGACAAAGTATCCTCTTATTTAATCACGTATATGTTGTCTAGTTTGTTAAGAATTAACACTTTGACTACCGGATGGGCTGTGGTTAATGTTGTCTCACACACCACGAACACTTCCTGTGACCATTGGTAGTGAACATATTATATGTGAACACTACTCCGGCTGTAGCATTATAACTTTAACTACCAAGCAGAGCAGTGTCTAATTGTTGACACATACCACAGACTGCTCCTTTGACCAGATGTAAAAATCACTGCATATATCACACACAAAATTACATATATGTCTTTTACTATCCAGCCACAGTTAAAGAGAAATCTTTTCCTTCCTCTATATAATAAATCTAAGATTATTGAGTAACAATAAAAATGGGAGGAGAAAGTCTAGTCTATTTATCAACTCATGATTCGTAATCATACAATAGTCTTCATTCCTGTCATTTTTAATTATTTCTTCATATAACTACTAAAATATGAATTAAGTTTCTCAAAACATGTTAAGTTTGTGTAAACTGGTAAATTACGAATGACCTAATAATAAGTTTTTGTGCCAAACTTTTACACACAGTAAACATATTACAACGTGACTTTTTGTCTATTCTTAATCCAACTTGAAGAAATCTAACCACTGCTTCTTGTGAATTGTGAAAATACTCGCATTATTGCAAAATTGTTAATATGTGCAGATCCAAACCTTAATAGTAGAGTAGAATATAACTTTCTATTATTTTAGAATATCTTTCTACACTAGATAGTTACAAGAAACTAGTGATGTTGGCAACACTAGTTTATATCAAAACTATATACTAAATCATATAATTTAAATATCTGTATACAGTAAATAACATTTTATCAATGTGTATTGTGTTCTATTCTAAATTTTTTTGTATTTATTCTAATTCTTTCAAAACTTTTTATGATGGTTTATTAAAAAAACCTTTCTTTTACACCAAACTAAAAAAAATGTTTGTGAAATTTTGATTTAAAAATATGATTATTGGCAACACTGTTCCTACAGCATTAACAATATTGCCATTATATGAGTAAAAATAGAAACTGTTATTTCAATAACAGTCTGTGCAAAGGGTCTAATAATGCATTTTAACTGATGGAGTTTGCTCCAGTCACCTAAATAGGGGGCATCTCAAAACGTTTAAATATTAATCCTGATTTATATTAGAACAATTTAAAAGACTTGATTAAAACATATTAATGGTGTAAACTTTATGTAAACCCTGCCAAAAATATCTGCATAAAATGCCAACGTCCCTTTTCTTTCTTTTGTGGACACCGTAATTAAAAGGTCAGAACCTCCACTTCTCCCATTTAGGGAAGTGAGACATATATACCCATGCACTTAAAAGCATAATTTTAGATCCTGTAAACGTTCAGCAAAATGACAATTTTTATTTAAACTTTATTTATTTCTATTAAGTATGTAAAACGTAGTTAATAATGGTAAATTAGAACTTACTAATTGTTAGGCAAATACCTTATTAATGATTATGACACTGTGTCTGTTTTATAGTTTGTATTACAGGCAATATGACCGGTTAAGCCACATTTTGCTACTGAATTACTTCATTAGATTTGCCTATGCTTAGGCAAAAAATTAAAGAATTCTTAACAAATGTCCATCTACTGATGGCCAATGTCAGTGCCATAATTAATGTTTCATATCAGTAATTGATATTCTACAGTATTTGAGTATAAAGCCAAAGAGTTAGATTTGTTTAACATAGAAATTCGTGCTTGAAATTATATTTAAGTTAGGGTAGTATTAATTTTTATTGTTACCATCTTATCATGCATTTAATATCACTGTCGTTGTGTGCTGAGAAAATAGCACCTATTTTAATACACAAGCTAAGCTGTTTCTGTTAAAAAGTTTAATTTTGCATATTTTGTATTTTTGAAATATATTTGTACAAAACAAAGTATTGCTAAGCATATAAAAGTTGTTTTACTTTCCTGTTCCTTACAACTGTATATATAAATTATTTTATTTCTCTACATTTACTAAAGTAAAGAAAGAGTTGAAACGAATTTAGTGTATTTCGGAGTGCAGAAGTGAAAGTTCCCGCATCAGTGTGAGAGTTTGCGCATACCAGCAGAGTTTATTCAGTTGGATTCCTATGGGAGATGTAAAGGACTTTTATTTTTATTGATTCATTACAACATTTATTGCCAAGTCTAGGTAAGTTTGATTCAATGGAAATTCCATTGTTTCTGAATAGAATGAGTACGTGATAAATACAGGGAAGGGGAGAGCTACCAGATAATACAATGCAATACATCAGATACAATATTTCGGAGAAATGTGATGCTAAGCTCATATTTTAGTTGTCACGTTCCTGCAGCTGCTGGCATTGTCTATTGGCATATTGAAAACTATTATATTTTTTCTTTGGTTCTCGATTATATATGTAATTTATTGTTTCATATAAAAAAATCCATGGATGTATATTTATTTTTACTTATCTTCTTCCCCACTATTTATTTGAATTGTAAATTCATTATTGAATTCCTTGGCAGTAAAACAATAAATATTTGTTCTACATACATACTTTGTGTAGTAAACTAAGATGCAAAGCAAGAGTATGCCAGTATACATGTTGTGTAACAGGCTTTACTCAAGTTTCATACAAAATCTCAAATCTATAGCTCATTACCATCTCGAGATATCTTGCAGACAGACACACAGTGGAAGAGACATATTTACTGACGGGCTTTGCTGAAGCTCAGCCATATCCTACGGAAGACATAAACCATCATCAAACTCTATTTTTTCTATGTAGAAGTTTCATGCAAATTTCAAGTCTATAGCTCCATTCATAAACTGTGTGCATAATAAACATGAACAGTGTCCAATACAATTAAAATTACCACTAATTAAAATAAATTTACAGACCAGAACAGGTCTGTCTAAACAATTACATTTTTACTATTATGCCAGAAGCTAGTGTAAAATGTTCTTTTTCAAGTCAAAGAACACTTCCATTGAATAGAGGCTCATTTTGTTAGGCATACTAATCATTTTTCTTCTAGCCTTAGCTCATTATATGAATAGTATATTACATATTGTTATGAAACTCATTTGGGTTTAATAACTGACCAAACTGAAAGTTTCTAAAAATTTATTATTGAACAATAAATAAATAAATTAGTTATCATTTTCTTTGTTTATTAATAATAATGTTAAACATATTTTATTTTCAGTTTCAAATTAATTAACTTTTACATTGCTAAAAGAAACTTATGCTGACCTAATACGTTTCCTAATATAAATTAATTACTGGAAGAGTTTATTCAAAGTTAGAAGGCATTTGAAAAAATTCAGATGGTAATTTGGCAACTACTTAACCAGTCATCTTCATCCCACTATGTCCACCTATCCAGTCAGTGTCTTCTCCTCAATGTTCGGACAGTATGTATCATAAACTAGGATCACAATCCTTAAATGTGTATGTATTGAGATAAATTTACAACTACAATAGAATTTTCAGGTTGTTTCACTATAATACACTATAATTATATTGTTAACCTCAATAGGCTAGTTCAGGGAAGTGGTCTATTGTAAGTTAGGAAATTCCACTAGATGTTGAATGTCATCAGCAAGGATATAACATACCGTAGTTGAGAAGACACGTCCTGTATATCTAGTATACTGTAACTGAAGTGAAATATGCTATCTTAGACAAAGAAAACTTGAAATCTGCACTGCTTGCTGAATTTGTTGTACAATTCCATGACAAACACACAGTTATTAATAACAGTAATAGGTGAAGGATATTATTAGAACTAACTTATGGTACTGAATATAAGGATAATATGAGTAATAATTTAACTATTCATTCTAAAATATTTGAATACAAGCTTGTAACTATAGTTTTTTTTAACAAGGCATTAAACAAGTTGTTTTCTTGTAACAATCGTTATTTTTGTCATTAAGACTTTGTCATCAGAAAAGTTGTAGATAAGGAAACAAACTATAATTTATCAAACCAACTTTCCATGTATTATTGTTCTTGGCTATCTCGGAAATCTTGGTGAAAGAGAGCCTTTAATATTCATGAACACCATAGCCGGCCATAATGGTGTGGATTAAAGAGTTTATGGCTTCATCTATTTGATCCTATTTATTTGATATTTACAGTATAAACATAAAAGATTTTACGCTGATATACTGATGGCCTTTTAAGGGGGTTCAATATGCTGTATCATTTTTATGCTAATTTATGAAACTGTGTACCCTTTTCTCAAGAGCCTCTTGGCCTATCATAATCAAACTTTAGGACAATATTATATGGGCGTTCCATAGTTAGAACAAGAAAAAATTTAAATAGGTTTTTAAAAATATTGTCAAATAATTAATTATAATATAATTAATAATAATTTATTTATTTATAAATAAAATATATATTTTTTGACAAAACTATATTTTTTACTTTTACAACAAAATTTGTTATCATTTTAAGAATAATTTCCCCCCATCCTAATCTGATGAGTATTTCCAGAGAAAAAGGTACATATGTGGAAAAAAAGTTAAATTTCGTGAAATCGCAGATAGAAATTATGCATAGGCTTATAAGTAAGTTCCCTAACCTGTAACATAAGTTTAATGATATCCTTCTCTATAACTGGGGTTATCAGTAGTATCCCCTAACTCTTCCCACTGGTCTTCCAGCTTTCTTTTAGCACTTGACCAACTTGGCCTAGCTTTATTGGCTGCATCGGAAACCATGCACTAGGCTTTTTGTAAGCGAGTGATATCCAGCTTTTTCTTTTATTCACTAAAGTTATGTACAACTATCATTCCTAGGTGTTTTAAAACCATGCATCTTGCAATACTTCCTTTGATGAAGGAATTTATGGCATCACACACTCGTAGGTGTAATGTATGCCTACGAAGACGGTTTTTGGGAGGCAAAACCAAACTATTTCGTTCACAGACTCAAAGTCAGGTGGACCCAGGTCTATAAAAATAGGTTTTATCTTATTCATGATGACTGGAGAGAGATAGGAATGTTTTGAGTGATTGTACAGTTCATTTGAAGCCATGGACTTTTGGGCAAAGCCCGTGTTGAGGATCGGCGTTGCTTAACAATAAGTGATTGTATTCTGCTTGCTGCACCTCTCTCAAATTCATATTATCTCTAAGTATTGCTAGGCCTTAGTATTTTTGATAATATGAACAGTTAATATGGCAGCTTCAGTCAGTCTTTTATTCCCACCAACCATTCTCCGTCAGTTTGTTACTTTGTTTGGCTTTTAAACTTGGTTCTGCTAACAAACGACAGCTGTAAAATGTTCTGCTATTTTGCAAACAAGTCAGGTCTACCAACTCCTAAAATTAAATCATTGCATACCAGATAAAATAGTAGTACTATAATAAATACCTAAGTTTTCTTGGTTACCTAAAAATGTTCGATGTTTAGTATATTTTCAAAATTAAATTAAAATAATACCCGACGTCGGATTTTACTAATTTTTGCAGCACAATCTTCAGAAAATAACCTAGAATATCAAAATGCAAAAAAAAACTTAAATTGAAAATGTTTATATTGTGCCGTACTGAACCCCCTTGAATGTCAAACAAAAAAATCGTTTTAGATCATCTAAGCTTATCTAACTGGACGTTAATCTAATCCTTGTATTAAACTTGTATTGCCAACTAATTTTAATTATATTTTCTTATGTTCGCCACATGTGTTACAAATATTTGTGTACGACTAAAGGTGTGTATTCTTTAACCCTCACCCTTCTCACCATTGACTGCTTTTCTGGCCTCTTTGTTTCCGATAAAGTGCAGCCATACCACAGTAAGTGCCCGAATTCATTTTCTCTCCAGTCTTACAATCTCTAGTGCGTGTAACATGTGTTCAGTTCAGTAGTATACCTGTTTTTTCATTGACTTTGTTTTAGTTTATTTTCACCAGTATAGATATGCTTGATTTTTTACGTACAACTAGTTATATTGTTAAGTCAGACAGTGGTGAGTTCATCACCACAAGTTATTAGTTCATTTTTAATTTTCGGGGTAAGCTTATCCTCACATTTTAAAACAAAAAGAATACCTAAAATGTAGTATTCATTTTTTTAAATATATAAAAACATTGGTAAATGTCTATAGTCCAGTTATCCTTTCAAATCAACTATAATCAATAACAAATTTTAACTATACCAGCATATATAATAGTTTCTGGAACGCTACCGGTTTTCATGGATTTCGCATACTTAAAAAAAACTACAATAAATTAATTTGTTTTTTATATATAATTTTTAAGAAATGTAGAATTAGATTATACAGATAAAAAGTAATTTTTAATCCATTTATATTTTTTATCTATAAAGTTGCTAATTTGTCACAAAAAATTAAAAATAAAATATACATTTATACCGAATTTAGATCCAACAATTTACAGAAATGTTTATCCTGAGTAATTTTTGTATAGTTTTAGAGTTGTTTTAGTAAACTATGCATTTAAATTACATGTGACAAAGCGCAAATAGAAAATGTTTACAAATTTATAGTTAACATACAAACACTAGAGTAGGCCTAATACAAAAATAAAAGTTATGTTTTCTTTTCTCCATCAAGTGTTATATTCTTATTACTGTAAAATGCATAAAATCAATTCATTTAATTATGAAATTAAAATATGTATATCTTTTTACAGGTCCTGAAATTGTTACTTTGAATAAGAAAAGTAAAACTATCGTACATATCCATTCACTGTACGATATGCTGTTTCTTCCTCTATTCGAACACTTTTTACAAACATATCCTTTCGTTCACTCGATCATTCCGTTCATTCGTTCATTTTGTTCGGTCAAGACGATGACCGGTATAACACGCTCTAGCGGGAAGGCTCAGTAACTATGTACTGACCAGTTCAACTGAACGAAGCAGTGAAAGGGACCGACTGGTGACGGGTCTTTTACACTACTAATCGTTGACTCAACGACCCTTTCTGAGAAAATATCAAATAAGACAGGGTCATTTAGTCTACAGGTCGTTGAGACAACGACCCCATTTTGATATTTAAGATTTTCTAAATAGGTTCGTTGTGACAACGACCCAGTAAAATGAATGAAAAGGGTCAATTACTCAACTGGGTTCGTAGCAACAACGCCACTTTTTGCCAGTTTAGTTTAATATTTCAAAAGATGGGTCGTTGTCTCAACGACCCTAAATTATATTAAATGCTTATATTGAAAGAACCAGGTCTTTTACTCAACCATTCTTTGTGTCAACGGACCAAAATGGAGAAATGTATAAGCAATGTGAAGAAGGGTCGTAGCGACAACAACCCATTTTTAACTCAATGGATAAAATATAGTAAGAGGGTCGTTGAGACAACGACCTACTTTTAACTGTTCAGAGGTTCTTTTAGTCTACTAGGGTCTTTGTGTCAACTGCGTGCAGCCGGACATTGTGGCGAGATGTTACTGCGCACCAGTCGTACGGCGCTGAATGTTGCGCTCGTATTGATGTAGCGTACATTATTCTCTTGCCACTATAAATTTACAAATGTAATAATTTGTTTTGTATTCATTTAAAATTATATTAATATAAACCCCTTTTACCGGATACAGATATACTTTATAAGCAGTAATGATAAGACATTACCAAGTAAGAGTGATAAAAATGGAATGCAAATAAATATTAAAAATGGAAATTGTAACGATAAATAGCAATTCTAAATATCAAGAATATAGATCAAATTAATAATAGTAGATAAAAAAACCTGGAATAACAAAAACCTTGTTTCTTTTATTTATGGTTGGTAGTTGTTAAAATAGCCATATATATATATATATATATATATATATATATATATATATATATATATATATAAACAAATAAATATATATACACACATATATATATATATATATATATATATATATATATATATATATTACATACATTTTTGGTCTGTAGTGGTTATGGATTCTGGGGGTTGTGATCGTGAAAATCCTAAATATCTCCCGGAGATTCCAGCATAAGGTAAATTGCAACTGTTTATTATTACATGCACCTAAAAGTTTCCTTACCACCATTTTGTATTCTATTATTTTGTATCAAATGTTTGGTCAAATTTTCAAACATTTGTATCTGGTTTGAAAATTTTTAAATTTTGAAATAAAGTTTACTGTGCTGTTGGTAGAACACTTTTGCAAAAAGAGTTACGGGACAATGTTTATATGCGGCTTGATAAAAATACAAATACAATTTATAGGGAGATAAGAACTTCCCAAAATAAAAGCATTGCCTTATTATTTACAAAGATAATTATATTAATCTTTTAAATGTACATAAGTTTTCGAGTTTTATATAACTTCGTTACAAAAATACTTTCTGAATGGCAGTTGAATTGAAATATGGCGATATTCAGAGATACACTGACATTGCGAGTGACATTGGGAGTACTCAAAATAATTTAGTATATTGAAGGTAAAGGTTAGCAACTTGTAAAGGCGTGCCTTTGATCCGATTGTTTGCTTTATATGAGGAAATATTAATAAACTATCAGAAACACTCTACAACTAATGATATAATGCTCGGTGGCTCACACTGGATTTAAAATTGTAACATAAAAATCTAAAAATACAGACTGAAGGTCGTTCGGACTAGCGTGCGTTCGGATTACTGTGGACACGGATTCAAAGTGGACAGTTATTGAACGTTTAAAATGTTGATTGTGGGTGACACCATAGTGTGTACTGGCTAGCGATAGTACTAAAGATTATTTAGCAAGCAATTGGTATAAAGGTGCTAAAATTAACAGGATAGTCAACTTCTTAATTTTTTATTGTTGACATCAGTAACTATGGTTATGGAAAGTGAAACGTAATTTCATTCAAAATTTAAAGTCAGACCAAGCTACTGTAAAATTTTCAAAACTGCACTTCAATAATCATCATTTTAAATAAAAACAGTGGATCAATGTATTATCAAGTAAAATTTCATGCCTACAACTTTAAATCTTGTTTAAACAAGAATGTCATTCTCAATAGTCATAATCATCAGTAGGAAACAAAACTATGATTAAATCCGTACCGGCTGCCACAATGCCTTCCAAGGACCAAGTCATCAGTGGGAACAGAAGTTTTGAAGGATAAAATTCTCCGAATCCTTGTCGGTGACCAGGATATCTTCCTAAGTACCTGAAACCGTAAGTTTAAATAAACGTTTTCTGAAAACTAATAGTTGAATATTTTGCTAGCTGTCTGGATTTCATTACAAGAACCTAAACTCAAAAGTATGAAAATTTTAGTGGAAGAAAATAGTTGTGATGGATTGTCACAGCAAAATTCCTTGTCGACGGTCTAGATCTCAAGCCTGGACCTGAAATTCTCCGAGGCGGAACAACCCTGATGGACTGCTACAGCAAAATTCCTTGTCGACAGTCTAGATGTCAAGTCTGGACTTGAAATTCTCCGAGGCGGAACAACTCTGATGGACTGCCACAGCAAAATTCCTTGTCGACAGTCTAGATGTCAAGTCTGGACCTGAAATTCTCCGAGGCGGAACAACTCTAATGGACTGCCACAGCAAAATTCCTTGTCGGCGGTCTAGATGTCAAGCCTGGACCTGAAATTCTCCGGGGCGGAACAACTCTGATGGACTGCCACAGCAAAATTCCTTGCCGACGGTCTAGATGTCAAGCCTGGACCTGAAATTCTCCGAGGCGGAACAACTCTGATGGACTGCCACAGCAAAATTCCTTGCCGACGGTCTAGATGTCAAGCCTGGACCTGAAATTCTCCGAGGCGGAACAACCCTGATGGACTGCTACAGCAAAATTCCTTGTCGGCGGTCTAGATGTCAAGCCTGGACCTGAAATTCTCCGGGGCGGAACAACTCTGATGGACTGCCACAGCAAAATTCCTTGTCGGCGGTCTAGATTTCAAGCCTGGACCTGAAATTCTCCGAGGCGGAACAACTCTGATGGACTGCCACAGCAAAATTCCTTGTCGGCGGTCTAGATGTCAAGCCTGGACCTGAAATTCTCCGAGGCGGAACAACTCTGAAGGACTGCCACAGCAAAATTCCTTGTCGGCGGTCTAGATGTCAAGCCTGGACCTGAAATTCTCCGAGGCAGAACAACTCTGATGGACTGCCACAGCAAAATTCCTTGTCGGCGGTCTAGATGTCAAGCCTGGACCTAAAATTCTCCGAGGCGGAACCACTCTGATGGATTTCCACTGCAAAATTCCTTGTCGACCACAATTTCTTATCAAAGATCTAGATGAGTAGCCTGGACATTAAAGATCTCAGTGGAAGAAATCAAATTTTACGGATTGCAACAACACAGTTCCCTGTCAACGGTCGAGATGGCAAGCCATGACCTGAAATTACTAGTTGAAGAAAATAATTCTTATAAATAGAAATACCGCCATTCCTTCTTATTGGCTTGAATGCCATTGTAGGATCTGACATTCTCTTGAATTTATGAATTGATCCAACTTACAGTAGTTACAAATTCTATAACAGCTTAGTAGTCTCAGGTACTGTCTGTACTTGGGGGGGTGGCGGAGGGTCAATTGTGAAATAAAGTTGTAAATGAATATGAAAATATTTCTTTTTATTTCAATGAACGATAAAAATCCTTAGTAATAGTTTAAAAAGATAACACACTATTGTGAATGAGCTGGTTTTAATGTTCAATAAAACTTACAAAACATTCTTATTCTGGCTGCATTTCACAAAGCTAAAATAGGCTGCATCTTATAATTTTGTCTTTTAGGAGACTTAAAAAACTCTATTGCACTTAAAGAAATACTGTAAAATATATAATCTCCTTTTCACCTATAACAAAATTATGCAGTGTTCAATAATATTTATCGTCACTGTGTTAAATAGAAGAAAATAAAAGAACCATTTTTCACTTTTATATTTCAGGGGATTTAATACCGTCTTCAGGAAGTTTTAAATTAAGTTAATACAAATCTATAAAACGTAAACAAGAATCATGAAATGATAAATTTAAACACAGTGCATAACATTTGATAAAGTCCAGCTGACGTAAAATTTTTCTTATTTAATCTTGTTCGAACAGTTGATTTTTAGAAAGGATGGAATAAAACTTTTAATTTTTGACAAATTTTTAATCTTTAACAATAATTTAAATTTATGTCTTTAAAAATTTGTATTAAATTTAGACCAAATGGGTTTTTTTGTCTTCAACATGATTTAATGAGTTTGCTCTACGTGCTTTAGTTTTAATCTGTTGTAATTTTCATCAGGGAATGGTGGTAGTTGGTGTATTCCTTTTAATGTAAAACACTCTTGTTTATGTTCTATACCATGTCTTGCTAATGGTTTTTCTTTATTTTTATGGAATATATCAAACCTATGCCCTGTCATACGGATTCATAAATGGTTAGATGTTTGGCCAATGTATTGTATGGAGCATTACTTGCAATTTATTTGGTATATTCGATTTTTAGAATTACAGTCATTGTTGTCAATTATAGGATGGCTTTATATGAAAAATATATATCAAAGGGAGATGTTGCGGCAAGCCAATCAACCTTTTCACCAAAACTACTTCCTTTTAATATTAGTATTTTTAAATAATTTGTTTAACTATTTTGCTACCAGGCAACTTATTTATAGAAAGGTGTGTCTCTGATGTTAAATTTCCAAAATATACATGTACGTATATTTTATATACGTAAACTCGAGACCGGTTGCAATAAAACTATTGCATTGTCTGCTAACGACACCATTTTGAGGAAGGAACCACCTCACCCGAGCCTTTACCTGAGACTACCTCACTGTTGTTTCTGTAGTTGTAGTTAGAATATTTAAGTTTCATTCCATTGATATTTGACCATAGATTAATTTAAACTGTTAAAACTATCCAATGCAAACAAACCTCTTTTAACAACTTATACATGTAATTAACAAATCGATTACATGGTATAGTTGATACGCTAAATATTCTACAGTTACACGATGGGATTAGCTACTGAGTGGTAAGAAAGTTTTGATACCAGATGATGTATATAGTGTCGACTACAGTAACTCA
Organism: Homalodisca vitripennis; assembly: GCF_021130785.1. NCBI lineage: Eukaryota > Metazoa > Arthropoda > Insecta > Hemiptera > Cicadellidae > Homalodisca > Homalodisca vitripennis. The sequence continues at coordinate 129,424,069 of NC_060209.1, read as the reverse complement.
CCTAGACTTATAAATGAACTCAATCAGATATAATACAAATAACATACGGGTAGTGGAGCGCACAGAATTCAAGTACGTATATGTTACAATATACCTAATATATTACGCTCAGCCGAAAAAATGAGTATACATGCGCCAAAATGGAGCTCCTTCTTGTCTATGTATAAATAAAGATTCATATAAAATTTAAAGCACACAAAAAAGACATTTTTAGAAATATCTTGCGGATGGATAGGGTACTTGTGTTACCATGCCACATCTAAAAATGTCATATGACTGTACACAGTTTGCTTACAAATTTATTTCTTCTGCGATTTTCCCGTCACTGTACGGTTAACCGCAATAGCAATTTAAAAGTGATCGCTATAAATCAGTAACCATATATAAGTCAATTCGTTTTCGATATATTGTGCGGTCATACAGACATACAGAAATTAAATCTTTCGTCCTTCTCAGATGAGTGGCTTCGGCACTGTCAATCGAATTCCTCATAGTGCATGTTTGGAGTTGTAGTTGTCAAAATTTAGTATTAGTGTTTTCATTTGTTTGCAATGTTTTCATTTTAACTTTAATTTGAACGTTGGGTACTGTTTGATTAACCATTTAATAATAATTAGAAACCTCAACCTGTTTCCGACAGAAGTAGAAATATGAATGACAGTTACATTATTTCAGTTTATGTACATGAGTGAAATATATTTTAACACATAAACAAGAAATGGGAATCATAACTAGAAATGTATGTCTTAAAAATATTTCTTATATTTTATAAATACAACTGTTACCAGACTTTAAATCTAGTTCAATAATATATACGTATAATAAACAAAATATTTAGATATAATACTTATACAAAGTATTTACCCTTATATCAGATGTTAGGACTAAACTCGGCACAGACGCAGCGCCTTCATGCCTACCGGGCTAGGAGTTGACTGATTGACCCTGTTTCGTTTGAAAGTGCTTGTTTGGGACGGAGGGGCGTTGAGACAACGATCAGTTGAGTAAACGCCCTAGAATGTCTTATTTGAGGTTAGATGCATTATAGGGTCTTTGAGTCAACGACCCCTTAATACATATATTTCAACTTATTCTGAAACTAGGTTGTTGATTCTACGAACCTTTTTCTACTTTTCAACTTTTAATTTATATTTGGGCCGTTGATACAAAGATCCGTAGTGTAAACGGCCCAATTTAATGAATTAGATAAAAAATATAGAAAAAGGGTCGTTGTGTCAACGAACCCACTTGTAGTTCTATTCTTATATTCGGTATATGGGTCGTTGTGACAAAGAACCATTGGATTGAACTTTTAGTTTTCTTAGTAAATCGGGTCGTTGTCACAACGCTTCGTAGAGTAAAAGACCCTCTGTTATTTGTTATTTTTTCAGAAAGGGTCGTTGAGTCAACGATTAGTAGTGTAAAAGACCCAACACTGATATTGCAAATATAAAAATAGGGTCGTTGAGACAACGATTCGTAGAGTAAAAGAGCTGCCCCCGACCGACTGAGCCGCTAGAGCGAATGTCGAGCAGTGGTGGGGATGGTGGGAGAGGGCGTGAACTCAAATCACCCAGTCTTTTTGTAAGCGGTTTACCTTTAGTACTAAATGTCTTGCTTAAGGAATCTAGTAAATGTAAATATATCTATCAAAACCAATTAAAAAAAATGTAAATGTAAGTTACTAGATACATTAATGAATATTTTAAATGTTAATACTTTTAATCAATGGACGTGGTTGATTGATATGCCTTTGATTTATCATAAATAAGGTTATTCTTCTACAAATGTTTTTAATAAATGACCAAAAATTAAATAGACACATTGCTCGTTAGAAAATAATTTATTTTCATAAATAAAAAAATAGTTTATATCGATTAACTTATTATAAATATAAATTAACCGATTAACATCCCACCACTTTTCATAATACCCAGGCTCCCTACTCCCTCCCTTGAGTTGTACGATTACGGTTTTATTCTTAATCGGTTAACAGTGAACGAAAAGAACGACTAAACCATTTTGGGAACCTAGTATAACCTAACGCATAAACTCTATAGTTTTAGTTAGTTCCATATGATGTTAAGCTATTTTTCATGGATAGGGGTTTTAAAATTAACTTAATTATAATATTGTAAGTTTAAAAATCCTTAAAAATAACTAATCAGATTTGAAAAAGTATCAAATTTATTCATTTAGCAAGAAAATGTGAACGAAACGTTATAGTGAACGGGTTTTTTGAAACACTCGGATCCGGATCAATCGTTCACTTGACTGACCCGTTCGAATTGAACGGTTCAATACAAACGACACATCTCTTACTGGCCACTGCCACTGCGAGGCTAACCTCACAACAAAATGCAAGTTCCCTGGATACGTCTATGGCTATATTAATATGTTCAATTAATATTTTACGCTTAGACTGCGACACTTTTATAGGCCTACACACAAAAATATAATATAGTTATAGAACAGGTAAATTAGTTGCAGAGTAAAGAAAATTGTGCGAGCGACACACGATCCACAAAGCTAATAAACAAAGACAAGAATAGGCTTGTTTCACTCCCCACCACAAAACCCCGCCGGAGGGGTTCCCTCCTCCTGCGCGGTACTGCTCCGATGGTGGTGGCTCATAGTGCCTCATATCACAGCACCACAACGCGATTTTGCTCACAGCGCCACAGCACATAGTGCCTAAACTCATAGCGCCACAGAATTGGACAAGTGCTGACAGCGCTAACACAACCGAATAAATAATCGGATCCATGCTCACAGCACCACAGCTCATAGCGCCACAGAATTGGTCGAGTGTTCACAGCACCAACACAACCGAATAAACAATCGGATTCATGCTCACAGCGCCACAGCTCATAGTTCCAACACGCTGGAGAGTGGGGAAGCACTCGCTGGAGGGGTAACCCGCCTTCCGTGTACCAACCTCCAAAGTTATAATTCCCGCAATAACCAGTCAAAATTGTTTCTGTTTGTTTGAATCGATATTTTAACACCTAATATGTGGTAATCCTGCAAAGAATCAAGTTTGTGTGAATTAATTTCTGTGCGTATTTCTATATTTATAAAGTTTAAAAATAGATTGTCATTGTTATTTAAATAATAGTACAAGTATTAATTATCACTAAATTATTATAATTAACAATACTCAGTAATATTTTGTGTATTTAGTAATAACATAAAAATACTATATTCATGGTAAAGATCTGTGCAGAACACGTCATTTGATATATAAAACAAGTTTACTTAACTACAAGACAAGACAAAAAACGAGAGAAAAAACAACAATATTTATTGATTCTCATTTCACCCTATTTCTGACAATCAGTCCACCTGTTAGCGGCCCATTCCTGACCGTAGTAGCCTCGAACGTTTATATGTATATATTTATTTCCTTAGTTTACGGATTCATAGAACGTACATTTATTATATTTTATGTAGTTTAAAACGGTCAAAATATATTCCATTGTGTAGAATTAGGCCCACAACTAAGAGTTCTAGATCGAGAAGCATAAGAACACATAAGAAATTATATCATAGCCTGTATCAGATAAATGTCTTTATCAAGAAAGAAACACTAAAACATAATAGTATCCAAAGTGTGTATTAATGTAATGGTTATAATCGGTTTCTAATAGGGTACATTACGATTTATTAGTTAAGACAAAGATATGTATTAGACGTGTCATATAGCATATGGCTCTAACTCCATTTTATAACTATCATCTAAGCAAGAATTTGTTACGATAAAATATTCAAGCCGAATTACATAACAAATATTTTTTGAGCTATGTATTTTCCATGGACAAATATATAAAGAGGGAAAACTAAGTAAGATAGGATCATAAATTATACAATATTTCCAGTATATTTTAATCTAAGAAATTATCTAGAGGAGGAATTTCAAGACAATCTGTATATCATAATATTTTAGTGAACTTGAAAACCGTAATACAGGGTGAGTCAATGAGACCTCCATATTTCTTTTATATCAGAAATTTAATACTTTTAAAATTTTACTAGTAAATAAAATGCAGACATAGGTGTTACTATGCAATTTTACTTTGTCAAACTCATTTTTGAACACCATATCCTTTAAATGATAACCATCAGCTCGCTGACATTCCTCCAAACGGCTCAAAAAGCCGCAGAACACTTTATCCAGCTATTCTTGAGGAACTGCCAGACTTCCTCTGTAATCCTTTGCTTCAGTTCATGCAAACTTTTCGGACGAGTTTGAAAAATCTTGAATTTCAAGTAGCCCCCATAGGAAAAAAATACAAACAAATAAATCTGGTGATCGAGCTGGCCAGTGTATGTCACCAAATCGAGAGGTCAAACTATTCTGAGAGCGGTCATGGGTAGGTCTGCAATGTGCGCAGTGACCCCATCTTGCTAAAAGTACAAATCATCAATATCGGTATCCAGATTCTCTAGTAATGGAATAAAAAGGTTGTTTAACATTACAACATATCGCGTAACCGTGTTTCCCCGTTATCTTCAAAGTAAAACCAAAAGTTGTCTCTGTCGGTACTGCACTTTGAGGTAGAGATGGGAAATACCGTTATTTGTCAATAATATATCACCAAAATAACGTGGTTAGTTGGTATTGCGTTCCAGTAACCTTATACCGTGATAACATGTTACCAGCCGACCAACGCTCGGTATTAGCATCATGCTGTTACTGAACTGTTATTAAGTTGCAAATATGAGTCAGACTAAATCTACGTGTGTAGGGAAATATAGACCAATTATATGAAAATTAAACTAAGACAGTAAAATGTAATCGTAGACTAGTTTGAAATATACTAATTATAAACTGGTTATTTGAAATATTCAGTGCACAATACAATTATTGATTAGTCTACAGAAATGTAACTAAATCACTACAATGTAATGTTTAGATTAGTATACTACTTTTAAATAGACTACTTCTAATTGATGATAAATGAGAACGAACAATAATTAATTATAAATGAGAACGAACAATTGGATAAAAATAAGTTAGGTTTATTTTAACTCTTTCCAGAAACAAGTCTACATTTCTATGTTGGTAAATATAGTTTATTTATTTGGTTCTATCTTATATTTTATTCCCTGTCTCCTCTCCCCACGTAACATCCAGCTCACTCCACTATGTTATTGGTTTCTCAGTAACGTAATACTAGACAATCGTTACCAGAACTCCGCTGCCAGCCTCATCGCTTGTACGGTAATAGCCTCGGATAGTTCGGTAACAAGGTTACTGAGTAACCTAATACCAGCGAGACATTATGAGAACGCCAAATCATTCAGCTCACCTGTTACTGAAACAACAGGGTGTTACTGGTAACACGTTATCCTGTTAATAAGTTACCACTGAATAACGATATTACCGATACTAATACGTTATATACCGCCCATCTTTACTTTGAGGTTTTGTTAAAGGCTTGGGTTGAAGCTCTCTGGGGTTATGAGCACTCTAATGACTCATTTTTGTTTTTTTAACATGGCCAGAGGGATAAACGTGTGTTTCATCAGACATAATCAACAGGTTAAAAAATTCTGAAAACTCATTTTTAATGTCAATAATTTATCACAGAATACAACTCTTCTGACATAGTCTGGCTCGACTAAGTTCTTGCACAGTTTGAATTTTGTAAGGATAAAAATGAAGGTCCTAGTGCAAAATCCTCAAAAAGGATCTGTTTGAAAACCCTAGTTAGTGCTAAAGCTTGTTACCAGGCCGCACGCTTTGGACTGCGAGTAACTGCAATTCTCTCTTTCCACATTGTTTGGTGTGCAAACAATGTAGACTTCCCCGAGTTTTATTTTTGGTAGAGGCCATATTTCTAAATAAACTTACCTAATTTTTAATCGTTTTAAGATCTAACACCTGATGCTTTCTTTTAGGATTGTGAATATTAGTTAGCAGATTTGTAAACTTGGTCTATTCCGTTATAACTGTATATTAGTTGTAACCATAGGTCATAGTTGTAAGAATGCCCAATGTAACATCCCATTGGACTCAATTCAAAGACGCAGACGTTTAATTTATGTTTATCAATTACATCTCAAAAAGTATAAACTTTATAACAAAATAAAGCATGTTTATACATTTTTGTATGTAATTACATTGTACTTTTGAATACTATTAATTACATCAAAGAATTTACAAAACTGTGTGTTTATTAGGGAAAATACTCAGTATTTTAAGCGTTACAAATACAGAAATACTAATTTGGAGTATCTATTGTTTAAATACATTACAGTATGTGTAACCAGTATTTGTACTCAGTATTGCCGAGTAACGGTAACAGAAGTAACGGTTACATGTATGTAACGATTTAGTCCATCTCTAGTCACGACATAATTCTTAGTTTGGTCACTCACACAAACATTTTCTTTAAACCCCTCCATCAAGTTTCCCCTTCCAAGGTTCTTATTTAATAAATTTGACCCAATAGGAGGTTGTAGAGACTAGCGCAAAACCGCCACAGAATTGGCCCGAGTGCTCACAGCGCCAACATAACCGAATAAAAAATCGCATCCACGCTCACAGCTCCTACAAATTGCCGTGGCGCCATGAGCTGTGGCACTATGAGGCCGCCGCACCTGCTTCAGATATTTGCAGGTTCATCAGAACCTTGTAATGAGCAACATCGTTTAGCTAAATTAATAATAATATCAATAATAATAACATATAGAACCACTCTCCAGTGCGCTTCCTAAAGTGCTATCTTGTCTTGTAGTTCTCTATTATCAATTTTCCACTACCTTTATTTAATGATAACTGTAATGATTTCAACGAGCAACACAAATTTTTTGTGATTAAGTGAATTTTCATCTCAGGAATTTGTTCATACAATTGGTTTCATCATTGATTAAACCCTGCTCCTTAGCCAAATCAGAATATTGTGTTCTGAGGTAGGTTTTTTGCTTTTTGCTGTATGCTAACCATGTTCGGCGGATCTTCAGGTCAACGGACAAAGTTTATTTACTTGGTTAATTTTCTGCCAATTTTCTCCTAAGGTGTTACTCAAATCAGGCTCTACAGTCCCTTCCTCCGATAAGCCTGATATTATGAGGCACCTTCTGTTGCCTAATTCTATAACAAGTCCCCGGATCCCAAATCAAAATGAATAGTAGGCTCACCTTGCGCTAAGTCCATTTTAGAGTTGTAGGAACATACAACTCGGTGCTCGGTTGGAAAACACCATCTGCATCGTCTTCGTCGTAACTTGTGATGATATTGATATACATGGTGATAGATCTTCTTGTTCGCCTATTTCCTTCGTACTGGCAACCTTACCTCGGTTAAACATTCCTCTTGAACCGCTTTGAGTTGTTCCTTAAAAATATAACTTGTATTGCAGTTTCCCTCACCTGAAAATAAAAATAAGTATTAAAATATATAATTCCATATTTAATTTGTATTATTTTTAAGCTTGAATATACAAATTAAATCACGGTATTTTGGTTATAGGTGAGCGGTTCATCTCCAAAAAGATGGAATAATCTTTTTAACCTTTTTACATGTTTTTTTTTTTTTTTTTACCAAATGAATATAATAAAAATATCTGTAACGTATTTTTTTAACTGTCTGTTAATTGGGGAAATTATTTGATAATAAAAATTTCAGCTCACTCGAATATAAAAAAATTAACTCAGGGTTTTTAGTTGTAAATAGTATGACAAATCGATTTCATATGGTTTCCCCCCATGAAAACCAGCCATATGGTTTGGTGGACCAGCACGCCTTTGGTCGGAAGTTACAAAACAATTATGCCTCTGTTTTGGCATGGAACCGCTCGCTATAATTCAATAACAATCAGGATTTCAATAAAGATAAAGTTTAGATGCAGAATGATACATCATGTTTTATTTAAGATGTAGAAAAATCATTTAATGAAATACAGAATGATACAATATTATACTATTTAAATATCTTAATCACCTTTTAGTTTAAATGATGAAATTTTTATTATTTAAACCAAAGACGAAGCATCAAAACTATTACAGATTACACGTGTCCCTTGTTACTGACCGTTTGTATAGAGTTACACACAAATATTATAACTAGTTTAAATATCTTAATCACCTTGTTCTTAAAAGAAGCCTATTAGTTAACCTTTGAATAAAGTAATAACCGGGACATTGTAATGATTTCTCGGTGCCTGAGTGTACAAATTTAATTTTATATCATACGCTTGTTTCCATCATAGTTATCCACGAAGACCAATGTAAAAAATCGCTATTACACATTACACATCGAAATCCCCTTGTTACTGAAGCTTTATGCTAAAAGGTTTAAATCTATAATAGAACAGTTTGTTTTTAATACTCAGTTGAACAAACAGGACGAATGACAAATTTCATGTGTGATAGGCTTCGCTGACGCTCAGCCAATAATATTAATCCATTTCAATTATAACAAAAACTAGAAAGTTGGAATTCTACCTTCATTAGTTACAAAACAGCTACGTGACTAATTTAAACCTTCTAGTTTTGCCTTATAGTTGAAATAGATATTAGTCTATATATTTATTATAAACTCAAAGTATTTTAAATTGGAATAGTTTCAGCAATTCTGAATTATTCTATTTTGGAAACAACTGAACGATAAAGATCGTTTGTACTTTGTCTAAAGAGAACGACAGGATTCATCCATTTATGACAAGACAAAGAAATAAAGAAGTTTATCCTCCAACAAAAAGAGCCATTACTGAAACAATCTTCAATCCATTATCGTGTTTTTGTTGAGTCACTTTCCTCAACAACGAGTCTTATAGCTTTCATCTTCATTTTATTGTTACCTAGAGTAACTAACAATGATGGATTGATTGAGAAACTATGAGTCAAAACATATGGAACGATATAAATATGGCATACAATTTACTTTTAATATTGTAGGATTTTCGTCATGCGCCTACATGCATCACAAGAATATTGAAAACAGGATAAGTATTATGTCAAACAGATTAAAAAGGCTTTAAAGAAGATTCAACTTAATTAAACTATTACAAAAAATTACACCACTTGGCTTTTTTTTGTTTGGTTTCTAAATTGCAACGTTGCCAGGTGTATATTTCACTAATATCTTTATATTGTACTATTGTATTTTGCAAAAAAATTCAATATTTCGTTTTCATGAATAATCATATAAAATCTGATTTTTTACATTCTGAATTCTATTTTTTATTATAAAAACAGGTTTGCTTTAAGAACAATATAATGAGCAATTGAAACCCAACACAACTGTGATATTAAAAATACGAAATATTTATAATATTACGCGTGCTGAAACTCAATTCCCTCTGTACTATTCTTATTTAGTATTTAATAGAGGCGTTTTGACACTTTGCCCATTATGTAAAAACTCGTGGTTAATTGCTGTAATAGGCTCGAGATATGCATTATTCATTTATCAATATATTTGTATACAAACATATGACGTAGCTATAATTTACTTTACATATGGTCCATGCTCTACCCCATAGGTAAATAAGTTAACTGATTGTCTTACGTTTTATATTGTATTCAGTTAGTATTAATTTATTAAGTTTAATATTTTAATTAAAACACACATTAAACTAATTCTATGAAATAAATAAAGAAAGGGAGTACTATAAGTAATGGTATGTAAGTTCTAGTATGAATATTTTACTACAGTAAATGTAATATATTTATATTGTTACTAATAAGTACAATTCAGGCTGTAAATGTGCATTAAGGGCGTAACTTAGAAATTAATTTAATGTATTAATCAGTAAAAGAGGTAGAATTAAATGTTTTATAAACCAAAAATGTAACAACAGCAATGCGCGAAAATGGTACAATTTCCCGTATAGCTTTGTTTATCCTATGTAAGTATACAGTATAAACTCGACAGGAAGAATTTGAATCGTCACGTCGGCTAGCTCGGATCACCAATACACGGTTTATTAAATTATTGTACTTTTGGATAATAGAAAAAAATACAAAAGTTCTGTAATTCACTACTCTTATGGTCTGATGCAGATTGAGCCATTTATTTCATCGTAAGATAATGGCAAACAAATGTAAATTTATAACAATTTCATAATACTTCATTGTATTAAACTTTGACAATATTTAAGATTGGTTAGCCGTACTCCATCGTTACAATAAAACAAATTATAGGATAACATTTTAAAATTTATTAGAAGCTAAATGTTAAACATCCTTTTTTGACTTTTTGGAACTTTACCCTCGAGTAACCTGCTCGGCAAATTGAAAATTAGGTTGCTATTTTACTTGTTTACAGCACGTATCACCTAGTGATGGTTCAGCTATAACTATTCTATTCTCAAAATATTTAACAGAAGAAAACCGTTATCTTGTAAAATTTTTGTAAAAATAACGTTTTTCGAGATATTTAGTAAACAATAATAAAATTCTACAATGTTAAAAATAAAATGATATTTTTCATAAAATATCCTGTTAACATACATTCAATTAATTTAAAATTATTCCCAAGTTTCAAGTTTTTTACTTTCACACTGGTTAATTTTATAAATAAAAACACTTAATATAGACAGACATACATGAGTGGAGCGATATAGGACATTTATACATTAGAATTTTTAGATTGTTTTGTGTCTACTATCATTTCCTGAAGCTGTATATTGAAACTCGCATATGCAACTAATATTAAAATAAAATAATTGGGAGCTGCATGATCTGAATAGGCTTAATTAGAATTATCTTTAATTATACGAAACCGGACAAACAATTTTAAGCATTGCTGTTATGGGCATTGTCTTAAAATACTTTATAAACACCATTTTTACTTTTTAGTAAGTTTTTAGTTGTTATTTCACTCTCCAACGTTGTTTTATGGTATATAATTTTACTACTCGTAAAATTTTTAAATGAAAGTGATTCTACTACTGTAAATTGTTGTTTGCAATATGGAGATTGGAGGAGGTGTTCAAACACAATCCGGTGTTAGTAATTAAAAGGAGGATGAAAAATATCGATTTCTCAAACGAAGCTTACAACAAAAATAATCCTCACAAACGTATAGAGGGTGCACTTTGCTCTTTGAACAATGATATTACAGGGTAGCTTCTAGTCTTTAATCTTCTCCGATTAAGTTTCTAAAGTCAGATTGTGTGTTTCAACTCACTGAGATGTAGACGACTGTTTCAATCCACTTCATTACACTACAAATATTCCTCAAGTACGTTAAAGGTAACAGGGAGTGATATTGCTTAAATGGTATAGGATACGGAATGTAATATTTAAATACAGCTTTGCAGTCTCTCACATAATATCCATTCTTCCTTAAATGTTGGAATCCCCCGGCTTTATGGAATTCAATAGGTGCAAAGTAAATTTAGCAACGTAGCATGTCAAATAATATTTAAAATATTAGCTTACTTATTAAAAAGTCAGACATTCCCGACTCCATATCGTCTTTTGCTTCCTTTGCATAAAGAATTGCAAAATCGCTACAAGCTTAAAGAATCCTAGTGAAAATAGACACCATAGCATCCACTTCCACGACGGTTAAAAGCTGGTAATTGTTATAATATTATTATTTAGTACACATTTGAGGGATATTAATATATACGGTGGTATATAATTTTAATTAATTAATTTAATGGTATATTGAGGTTCACGCATTAAGTGGTTTGCCAGGTTATCCCACAGGATTCTATTTTTGTATACTATAGTAATCAGCTCTAGTATAAATGACAATCCAAGTGCTCTCTCAGAGGATTTTGATTCCCCATCGACTCAATCCCTCTCAGACTCACTCTAACTTAATCCCTTCTTACTAATTTACTCACAGGATAGTTCCTGTGTGTGTGTTCTTCTAGAGATCAACATTGTTCAAATTAATGATCGTTATCAGCACTTGTTGATATAGTTTATCTTGTTATCCAAAACCTTGGTGTAAAGGTTATTTTGGAGTATATCTCAAGTAATGTTAAAGATACATCTTGACGCAGATTCCCTTTCAACACAATCGTCCACAGACGCATCTCCACTAATATCAACTGAGTTGAATTCCAATCACTATATATGAGATCCTTGACTCTAATATTGACCATTTCTTTTCGGTAAAAGAAGCTATTCACCGTAAACTCACAGGTATTTTGACTAAAATGCATCTAGTTTCACTAATTTCAATCCTATGGAAAATTGCTGACTAATAAACCTACCGCCTTCTGAAAGTTCTCGGCTATTAATGGATTCCAGCTTATGGAAGCTTTGGAATTATTACATCTCCAACTATGATAAGTTCTTAGACTATGAAATCTTATAGTCACAGGTGCTTCTTGGTATATGCTATCTTCATATGCCTGAGTGAATCCTGGATCTATGGGAGTTACCGAGTCAGTGGTAACTACCAGCCAGATCTCCAGATTTCTATGAGCTCTCAATCTAAAACCCCTAAACTGTATAAGCTTACAGTGCAAGGAATATTTCGATACGGTGAACTGGAAAATGTATATGTAGTTATGATATCAGTCCCGTATATCTAGGAACTAAGATTACAAAAAATATACAGAAAGTCTAAACAACTGACCAGCTCGATTTTAATATTTTGAATTAATATTCCTCAAATGTGTAGTAAACAATAATACGAGTATTATAACAATTACCAGCTTTAACCGTCGTGGAAGTAGACGCTAAGCATCTATTTTCTCGGAGAATAACTTTTAAAGCAGTATTGAAAAAAGAAAAATAAACAAAAATGAAACGTTCTGCGTACACAGTTAGCTAAATAATTATAAGCAAACCTTAATATATGCGCGTTCATTTGAGATATATTTACAAATATTTACCTTATAAGTTTTTTCAATGTATAGTAGTTTAAGGTGTTAAATGTTTATATTATATAGTATTTACTTTACATGATTACACTGTTGGTTTTTATTTGCCATTTTATAGACTTGCAATACGTACCAGATATACAACCTTTTTTTAAACCAAGAAAGTTTAAACTATCATTGTTATGCAGATTTCTCTTTAGCACAACCACCAATGCTTTAAAATGTAGCCCTCAGTTATATCTAATGTACTTTTAAGTATTCAAGAGCAATAAATATTGAGAGTTCTTGGATGCTTTACAATTTTGATCTCACAAGAATTTTAACATGCCGTAATAACTCATCATGGTGAATATACACAGTTTTTAGACGTATTCAGTGTACATGGAAAACGAATGAAGACGATAACTACCACAATTAGTTTTTGAATCAAACCAAACCTGGTACAGACATAGAACTTTAACATTAAGATTCAGTCAACATCGACAACAAACCTTCAATAATTGGACCCCTGCTTATTAATCTTAAACTAACATTTTAAAATTCAGTCTCTAAAACAATATCCGTACGAGGAACAAATGACATTGATCAAATAATATATTTCCTAAAACACTTTAATCCTGCTTGATGCTCAACTAAAATAAACATGTTCATATTAGTCCCAATACACTTGTCACCATAATGTCTCTTTATGGGCATTGACACATATTCGTAACTAAAGTATAAGATTTATAAAGACATTAAAACTGTTTATTAATAAAATATAATAAAAAACTAAACAAAGATTAGAAAAAAATTAACAGTTGGGAGTAACTGCACAATAAAATTGAATTTTGGAGCAAAACAAGACAACTGAGATGGCATCCTACGAGGTCGTAAATGAATTCCCTACAGATATAATCAGTTCCTAATTTAGTTTTTGTCCCACCAAATGTAATAATACGGTTGGATGAGAAGTTAAATCCAATAATAAATTAGGTTATAAACTGAGTTACAACAAATACTTTGTATTTACGTATCTTAAAAGAGATAACTATAATTCATTAGTATTAGTTCGAAGTTTTATGTCAATATTACATTAAAAATCTGAGTATAACCTTATATTTTTTACAATTTTCACTGATTTAAATAGGCAATACATAGCCAGAAAAACGGCTTAATATGCGACATGGGAAAAATTAAAAGTTTGTTTCATGACTTCAAAGATTTTTATTTCAGTTAAACTTATACCGTAGCTTCTTTAGCCTATGAGATATCAGTGAAGATGAAGATATAACATCTCCATTCTTTACACCTCCTATATTTTGTGTATATTGGCTATTTTTTTGAAAATTTTCAAGATATTCAAACGCATAAATTGTAATATTTTATAGCAACATAATTATTATTCTCTATTTAGAAGATTTTAAAAACTCTTTGTCGTGTATGCTATTCTATTGTATATTGTAGTGGATTTTTTTACCGATTGTGTAAGTAAACATGCACATCTTTCCCCAAAACGCAATATAGGTTTATCTTTAGAGAGGTTTCAGTAACTCTCTATGGTTAGAAATCCTTGTCTTTGTTGATAGCGTGACATAAATATTCAGCGGCAGCAATCACAGTTACAAATTCAGAGCTACTCCGGTGATTCAAGTCGCGAGGCTTCCATAGAGGTGGAACAATCAGTTGAATCTAGCACTACCTTACTGTTAATATTAATGTTGATTCTTCAGAGCCACGAGATATTATTGTTTTTAACCTTTGGAAACTATACTGTAAGGTAAATTGTACGCAATGTAAAGTCTATTGCATTAGCTATAACGTCTACATCCGTAAAAATAACTAACTGTTAAAATTTACGCTTGTAACACAAGCCTAATACTAAAAATTCCATACAATGTTACAAATTGTATAGACACGCTCAAGCAGTCTCTTTAAAACAGACTAAATTGAGCTTTTCAGATTTTATTCAGATTATCAATGTCTTTGTTTTAACTCTGATAAACTGGATCTGATAAAGTACTGTAAGAGTAAAAGTACTTGTCGTATTTTGCGTGCAGTTACATTAATCTATAATATTAATTATACTACTCCCTACGATTACTTAGTAAAAATTATAAGAATAAAATATTGTTTTGCTTAATATTATGCTGAAGTATTATTATTTCAGTTATCACAACATCTATTATTCAGTTAGTTAATGTTAGAGTAACAATGGGTAATTGTTACTGTAATAATTTACATTAGAGGTGATAATTAAGGGTCAAAGTGTAGTTTAGATTGGAATGGCTTTAATTTAAATATTAGAGTAAATTAGCAAACATTAAAAGCTTTTTGTTAAGATAATATCTGGAATATCGTCCCGCAAGACATCTTTGAACATTCCATTTTGTAAGTTTTAGTTATAAAGTTATCTTACATGTTCTATTAAATGTCCTCACCTTTCAATTCGTATTTTTTGTGTGCAGCGTATTAACATAAATGTTTAATAAAAACTGCGATTTTTATCTCTACTTTTGGTTCAATGTCCGAGCATGTTGGTAATAATACAATGAGTTTGATTCGTATATGTCATAACGTAAACACGATATAAGTATCAACACCTTTGAACTATGAGTAACGAGGGAAAATAAATCAATACACACTATCACTATTGAGGGAGGGAGTGGATTGGTCTCCAGGTTTCGTATTGTTATCGATAAAACCAGCGATTAGAAATCAATTAATATCAAATCGAACAGTTAAATAATTTAAGCAATAAATATAGGTCTTGCAAATTATTTTAACTACGGAATAACTAAGTTTATTTTTCTCTATGTACCTACGATTTAGAATTATTATCAGTTTTGTATCAACTCCGATGGTGACAGCGTCACATAGAGACCGTGTAGTCACAGTCACGTAACGCGGACGTGTAGCGCCGACCTCTCGTCTGCTCCCCGACATCGATTTATCGTTATCCGCTTGTATAAGAACTATTCTTTTAGCTAAGCAATGTCGATTGATACATTATCCTACTAGCAGGGTTATAGATAGGCTATAAATAATTTACAATCAGCATAAATAATAATTAGTTTATATCTATAAATTATTAATCTATTACTACAATAAATAATCTAGGGAGATATAGCCTTAATTTAGAAACATCGTACTTGGATTTCAAACCACCTTGCATAGATTCATTTACATTCAGAACAACTGATAGAACAGCTTTATCGTTTGTTCTTAGTGAGGAAGGATTAACAGTAGGATTGCATAATAAATTCATTTCTTGAACTGAAACTTTGCAGGGATTTGTATCTAATTAATGTGTTTTAAAAACATTATGTACTTTTTATTGATCGTTGTTAGGTTTGTGCACAAATAAATGAAAATACATTTTATTGCGAAGGGATTTCAATTTACACTGATTTACAAAGCTACTCGATGTCAATAAATAATTTATATCTATCTAAACCGAATTTTGAAAACGAACACATAAAAAATCAAGTGAATTTTTCCAAATGCTTAAAATTAAGACTAGAAAAGATGATGAGGTTATGGAGCAGGTAATTAAACAGTCACTAGGTGTAATAACGGTATACCTTTTATTTCGGGTGGATTGATGAGAAACCTAAAAGTTAAAACAATGAAAATTTAAAAATAAAAATTATTTTATTTTTTTTAAGTGTCTGCTTGTCCGCACGATATCTCAAGAATGACAAAATTTGCATGAAGATTAATTTCTATATAGGCAACGTCGAGTTCGATGATAGTTTACGTCACTTCATGGGTCTTTGGCTGAGAGTTAGCGAACATTCTTACAATGTTCTTATGAGTCAATAAGTTAGCAGCGAGAAAATCGCAGAACAAACAGATTTGTAAGCAAAACTGAGTATATTCATATAATATTTTAACATGTGATATCGTCACGTGTGTAATGAGGTTATTTTGTTGTATTGGTTGGTGGACGTTTTTTTATTTCTGCCGGATCCTTAAATATTCCGTTACATCGTTTTATCTGTACATAGACTATATTATAGGGTTCGATGATGGTTCATACCCCTCATTGGGATTTGGTTGAGCGTTAGCAAAGCATATCTCACAGGGTGATATCTCTCAATAATGAATTGAGCTATAAACTGTAAATTTTATATTTGTTACTTATCTTTTACTAAAAGTTCTGGAACATTCCTTTAGAGTCTGTCTGTATGTCTGTTTTCGTAGGTTATAACGACAAATTGAGGTATGGACTTTTACAAGATTGATGTCGTGTTTTGGCATAATTGGACCGTAGTCCTTATTATCTATTTACCAATAACAGAAAATATCCGGTTATTAGGCTTGATTTGTTTCAATCAAATAAAAATAATATATTTTTCCATCCAGCAGAAACAGTCCTTTATATTTTGCAAAATACATATTTTAATTCTGTCTGAGGTTTTGTAAAGTTTTTTTTCCGTAAAATCCTGTTCTATCTAATGTTTCATACTAATCTACTATCTAATGTTTGTTCGAGGTAATGTACCATCAAAGACAATATATGATCACAACGAATTAAAATATGTATTTGAAAAGGTCTTAATAATATATAGATATTATGTTACTGTACCATTTTCATATAGGATGAAGCTCATAATTCTAATTTTATTAGTTTTTTCTAATTTTCGCCTCTTACATCACTCATTTGAATAATAATCATAAAGTAGGCTATTGTCAGTATATAAATCATGTACCTATAACATTGAAAAAGTGAGGCATTTCATAAACCTTATGCAGGGTATCGTGTATACGTGAAATGTCAAAGGTAAGTAACTTCCTGGGGTAGGAAGGATAGTACTCATTTTTTACTTTTAAATTTAGTGTCCGTTTTCATCAACAAAGAAACCTAACATTTTTGCTATTTATGCTTATAAAAATAATTATAAAGGTGGTAAACAAGTTTGTATTAAATTTACCTATATACAGTTTGGGCAATTACAAGATTTTTTTATGATGTAGTTCGTTTAATATGATCATGGAATGGCTCCTTTGGTAGTAAATTATTCTTTATTACTCAGTATGAGCTACTTTCCAATCAGCTGAGCATATCGTTTCCCTCGTAGCTGTCAGCTAATTTCCTTGTCTTAAACATTTCCCTATGTGAAAAATTCTTTTTCTACGTAAACATATCTTTCCCAGTAGTTTATATTATTATTATATTGCTATTCTTTCATCAGTCAGATTCTGTTAATTGTTTTCACAGTATAAATTCAAACAGCTGATAACAATAGGATAATAATAAAATAAATTGTAAATAACGTTTCCTTACGTTTCCTTTTGAAAGAACAAATACTTTACTACGAAATGTCAGATAACCTTTTAAAAGGTTTCGTGTGCTTTTTTGTATCGTGATGAAAACTATCGTTCAACAATCGACTTCGCTTCGCACGTAAATGCAATCTTGTCCCGTAATGGTTCACTTTCAAGACTAGACTTTTTTGTATACTTACTCTAGAAATATAACTTTTACAATATCGCCTTTAATACAAGTGTTTGAAATAACCTCTCTAACTGTTATCCATGTTCTCTCAGAAACGTAAAGAATTATTAGCTTTCGTAAAATACAATTGGTATAATGAGGAAAATTAATTCAAAGTTAAATTATTTTAAACAAGGTAAGAACACTTTTAGAACCGATGCAAAAAAGTAAGGGTTGAATGTTTTATTTACATAATTATCATTAACAGAACGGAATGTAATCATCTTCCATTTTAGTTTGCTATTTACAGATAAGTTCAGATGATTTCCAATCAAAGCATTTTAAACTTATCGACGAAATGTAAACATTCCAACAGTTTTGCGAATCATTAACATTTGAACATTTGAAGCAATAAAAAACCTTAAGGTCAATTGCTTCATTCATCATTGTTATTATGATGAATTATTTTTATACAGCAATAAATTTAAAACCCTTGCACCGTGGTAATGATTTAAAAGAAACAATTCTAATCTAAATATACTTTAAGCATTGTTTTTTTTTCTAAGAAAAATATTTAATCTATCCAGTAACTCTTAACTACAGGATGCTTATGAAAGTCAAACATGGTTCAGGTATGTTGAGTTGTGAGTGCTTTAAAGATGTGAATATATTTAATGTCATTCTGTGTTATAAAAAGGAATAGAATAGTATTTTTTTATTCCTAGTTACCACAGTCATGAAGATAAAATTTGCTTTACTGAACCAATGGATAGAAGGAAAAACAGTCCTGAGAAAGACATAGATTCTTGTTAAGCCCAGTCGAGTGCTTTATTTACAGCAGCACATTCGGGATTCTGCAGAACACATGTTGTCATACTTTACAATAACTGGATGTGTTGGATGTGTTTCATTCAGTTTGTGTATATAAAAACCGTTATGTTTAATTAAAACTGTCATAAAAATAAAACGATTACTTTATCAGCGATATAAACTGACTGGCTTCCTCCTAAGTAATAAAACGCACTTCTTTTAAAATTAATCCTGCTAATTAAACAAGAAACCCGTTACCTTTAATTACTTACATTTACAACCAGGCACATTTAATTTTGGAAACTTACTGATCGTTATTCTGAGACAAGCAGTAAAACTTGTTTTACTGTGCTAAGTCACCCTTAATTTAAATCGTCATATAACACTGAAGAAGCTATTACTTCTGAGATTGATTATACTATAACTTTGCAAGTTGATGACTTAGGGTGGTTTTAATTACTGTACTAACCAGTTAAGCAAATTATTCCTTTTACCATTGTCAGTAAACTGATGTGTATTTTGATTTTTTACTATTTATTTATAATAAGTACCTGATTATAAGTATGAACTATATTTACAACATATCTTTCGAAACCTTTCTTTAATATAAAGCCTTACCAGGCTTGAACAGTTAGCACTATGGAAAAAGCAGAACAGATTAAAATTCTTATGGCCAAGTTTGGTGTATCCGATGGTATTTTATTCAAAGATGGTTACATGTCAAAAATTAAAATAATGAAGCTGCGGTGGCTATAACCAGGAAAACATATGGTCAAAACTATGAAGGCAATATATCGGGTGTACTTTGTTGATGAAGCACTAAATGGCCTGAACAAACATTTGAAAGGAGAAAGCTCTGGTTAAAAGGAAGCTAGAAGATCGGTACGCAGTTGAAGGTTCAGAGAACCCCTCATACAATTCTGTAGGATACTGGTTCAATAGAGTTGCAATAGAGTGCAACTATAACACAAATGTTTATAATTTCAACTGTCATCAGCCAATCTACCAGGTTTTATCCTGCGATAATACCTAATGGCTTTTGGTATAACAAAAATCATTGGTGAAGATTACGCTATTCATTAAAACCTTCCTAGCAATTCAAAACATTTCTATTTTACCAATAACACCGCCGCCTATACGAATTAAATACAGTATTGAATATATTAATTTTCCTAGTATATATATTAATAGCCTAGTATTTCCTTCTAAATTTACCAGAAAGAATTCGACGTCACAATGAACAAGGTTTACAAGTCATATTTACGTTATAACTCTATAATAATTGACCAAATGATAATACAATTATTAGAAGCATTGTCAGACAATATTTATAACTCTGAACTCAGTCCTAACTAACTTCCAGCAGGCCTCTGCTAATTCATACAGTTTCCAGCTCTAACTCTAGACTAAAGTTTAATTGTACCAATGTCAGCTTTACTAACTTATTGAGCTTAGAGGCTCTTTACCTTATCTAAAAATAAATGTGGGTTTCTCATAATGTTATCTTAATTATATTACTTTGATAGTGGTTTAAAGTAAACAACGATTTAAATAAATATTTTGACCAAATGAACGTTTAAATCAAAGTTAACAATTTTATTCATTGTTTATTTAAACTGATTTACAAAATATACTAACTCCAGAAAGTTATTCATAACCACGTCCTTTGCTGCAAAAACGATTATTGTGAATTATATCTGTACATTCTTTTTTACTCGTCAAATATAACCATTAATATTTACTGGATTTCCTCAATTCTGTACAGAAAAATACTACATTGAACACTTGCCTAGTGATAACAAACCTGTCGTAATAAACAATAAACAAACTCAACATCCAACATGAAAAACATTTAGTTAGAAAATATGTAGTTATAATTAAAAAAATAAAGTTCGTAAATAAATAGTTTTATAAGCAATTACATTTATTGATTTTAAGTAGTTAAAATGTCGTAAAAAATATAATCAGGTAATTTTCTTGTATTTAAAAATCACACACGCATGTCACCTTGAAATAGAAACCCCAATATTAGCTTAGTTTACTAAACTTATGAATAGGTTACACAAAATAATCAATAAAAGTAGAGTTAAGTCAGTTGATTCAGAGAGCCAAATGAATAGTAAGGAGATAAACTCGAGATATCGTTGATTGACAGAGTAGACTACGAGATGCTCTTGACACAATTATACATTTAAGAATATATGAAGACAATCTGTAGATAGGCGAGAAGAAGGTACACGAAGGAGAGAGAGGTTAAAAATTCACTATTAAAGAACTACAAAACTTACCGGAGTTGTCTTCATCTGCCCCACATCACAGCACTGGAGTGTCCTTCTCCCAAGGAATGGGTTGTCTAAGGGGAATTGCAATGTCTAGACACTTGAGAATAAATGGTTCACTTGTAACCATCACTATGGAATTTACAAATATAGAGTTACACGGCAGCGTAGTGGAAGGATAAAAGGAGATTTTTAGTACCCACACAATTGAACAATACAAGTTATTCAAATAACTATATCAGTAATAAAAGGAGGTTTTTGAGTTTCTTGTTTAAACAAGAAGAACTCGACGATTATGAAACATTATACATAAGAAAACATAAAGATAAAACATTAAACAATAATTTTAGACCGAATAAAAATTCAGATTTCCTTTAAAATATAAAATATAAATTCTTCTTCACCCAAACTTCTATACTTACATTAATATTTATTTTATTTACTTTTAAGTATACAAATCTTATATGAAGCTTCACGCAGCTGATAATTGTTTTAAACTTTAAAATATTTATACTATTTAGAATTGTTGATTCACACCTCACACATCGGTATCTTTGATGTCGAAAGGCCTCGTGTGAAATATTAAAATTATTGGATTATTGTGAGTTTTATTTTATAAAATATTAAAAATAATTACCTTCAAGTTATAATACAATATTTAATAAATCTTTTAAAACCCCAAATTCATAGAAACACAGCTTGTGTTTATTAGTGTTTGAAATGAAAATAAATTCCTACGTAGTGTTATCAAATAATATGAATCTAGCTATAACAGAGAGAAGCTAAGATAGTCAAATCAAGAAGTTAGCAAAGTTGCCCAGGGCCCAATATTAAACTTTGGTCGGAAGTTACCACTGTAGACGGTCAGTGTTATACAAATGCCTACTATGAGTCCATTTAGTTCATTATGAAACACCCTGAACTGTACATAGCATTAAAGGAGAAATGTATATGAATAACATTTAAAAAATGCAAACATAAGTAGCATCGGTTTTTAATGAAATGAAAATATATTCTGATAATCTACAGTTGCATACGTACAAAAATGTGTTTTTAAAGTTTTTTAATGCTAACTTTAACCTCCAGAGTAAGCAAACATTGTGCTGTATATTGGCATGTGTACGAGAAAAGCAGACGAAATTGAAAAAAATTTTCATCTTTAAACATATTGATTTAGACTAACGACAAAATATACATTGTCATACATATTGTTAGTAACATTGAACTATTCACGATAAACTGAAGGGCCGTAGTACACAGCAGTACAGGCGGTAATGATGTTGCCTGTAAAACAGAGCTGTGCTTTTAACCCAACCACTCACACAGTGTAAAGGTATATGATTACACCCATTATGCTACTTTAGAATGTCAATATTTGACAAGGTTTATATTTGCTAATGGGGTTTCATTAGGAGTAAACCATCGCAAATGAATGGTGACGCCACATTTACAGACATTAGGGTATTTTTAACCACACATTGTAAAAATTCACTGTAAAAGCTTACAAAAATAATTTAATTTTTTATTACAATTTTTTATTAAAATAATAACTCGGTTTTTATAAAAAAAAAAACGGTGAAAAGCTTGGAAAACGGTTAGTTAGCCATGGATAATTTATATTTACTCTAAAACAGCTAAATAGTTTGAATCTTTTATTTAATACAATATTTAAAAAATATCTCAATAATAAAGGTTGTGTAAATAAAGTTATCTAATATAAATTTTATAGTATTAATTGCTTTTGTGGTAGGTTGATATGATGCAATAATATATATGATGCAATGAGTATAATATGTGGACTTCATAATTATAGTAAAAACTTAGAAATTTTGTAATTGCGCTGCGAAACATAACATATGCTCTTCTTTAAATCTCATTGTTTTTTGGCCTCTTTGGAATAAATTAATAACTAATTGGTTATCGTTCTATTTTTGGATTGGACGGAGGTAAGTATGGAGTTATTGTTAGGGTCTTAATTGGTCAGACGTTGCACCAAATAATTGGGATTTAAGAACAGGTACTCTCTGAACGTACACAATACTACAGTTCTATTCAAAGTTATTTAAGAATTCTATGAGTGTCATAGCAGTGCACAGTGGAATGATAATAAAGATAGCATATATTTTTAGACTTTGGAAAATGTTAATACACGTATTACGGGATATGATGCTGGTAAGTAGGACTCGCGCCCTCTAAAAACTCCACATCACTCAATATTTCAATTGGAATATTTTAAATGGCAGACTTTTGAGTTGATGCGATTCTATTATGTAGATTATGGCATCGTATTGAATTAAAATTAAACATTTCTTAAACTCCTAACCCTTCACTATTTCTTTTCTAACAGAAATTTTTTAAATGGGTTTCAAGGTGGTAGTGAATTTTCTAACTTTGCGTGAATAATATATTAACATATAGCTTATAAAGAGTTTCCAAAACGTTAATGTACAATTAGCGTTTCAAAACTATAAATGTGTTGTCAGTGTGATATTTTCAAATATCATTAACACGTAAAATCTACCTATATTCATATTGTTTTGGAAAGGAAATTGTTTGCTCATCCACATCCATTACAAAGTTCATAAATAAAGTAGCTTTATGACAGAATAAGCTATAGTTAATGTTTACGAGTATATCTAGTTTGTTATTATTTTACATGTTTGGCATTATTTTCCGACTTGCAGCTGAAAAATTTGCCGTAATTACAAAATAATTCACCATTAAAAACTATAACAACTTACAAGCACTCTCAGTTGCATTTGGCTCGTACTTTTTTTGAACAAGGACCACTAAAAAATTAAGTATACTAACGTGTTACAATTACTACTAGTCTACTTTAATTATTAAATTTGTGTATTTTATATTGTTGCCAAAACTCAGTGCTGCAGAAAGAGAACGTTTTCTGTCAAACAAACCTATATATATATATATATATATATACCGTATTATATAATAATTTCCGTCTATAAGTTTGTATATATATATATATATATATATATATATATATACCGTATTATCGCAGTAATAATTTCCGTCTATAAGTTTGTACTTAAACGTCAATTGATACCTTCATTAGGGCGTCCATTGCCCATGAATGACATGACGGGATTCAACCATTGTCCAGTGATTACTCTACTCAATAGAGTGATTACTGGTGCAATTGATCCCCTGATCAAACAGATTACATTATAACTGACTTGCTTTGGTTGAATAATACTATAATCGAATCTTTGGTAAATAAATATTATATATGTAACGTGTTACAATACGTCTTGTAACTGTGCTATATTTCTCAAAGTAAATGTTGAAAAAATATAACAAAACAATTCTCTCCTTACACAGTATACTTTGCTCTCGTTATTTCCACATTAGCTGATTGCTCTGGGCGTCGATAACGTCATAAATAACAATATAACTACACTTTATTTACTAATTAGTTAAATATATTTTTATTACTTATATTTCATAGATTGAATATCTCTAATGCAATGGCACTTCTCTCATACTGGAAATTGGCCTTAAGAACATAAAAATTACCGTAATACATTTATATGTTGTTTATGGACTCTTGCAATATAATGTGAATTTTTAAACAAGATCATTACAATAATTTCGAAATGAATAACACTGAAATTGATATGAAAATGATAACTACGAGTAAATTCAATGAAATTTTAAGCCAGTATCATTGAGTTTCGAGATTGTAACCATTTGCATTCATGAACAAGATAGACTAAGTAAAAATGATTTTCCCAAACACTAAACAATTACAAAAGTCTTTTCTAACGTCTAATGTTTCAATAAATAAAGGTATTAATAATAACTGTTTTTCATATTTTCGAAATTATTAGTTGCATCTAAGTTATTAAGCACCACAGGTCAAAAACTAAACTTGTTTATGATTCAGATTATTTACAAGAAAGTTCGTTCTTCTAACTTTTTTAATATAACGTAATGTTTTAAGAGAATCGATGTACACAATTGGATGTAAAAGAGTATTCTTGTTTAATAAGAGTAACATATTGGTAATACGTGTGTGTATAATAACTCACCTTAATTTTAAATGACCAAACTAAACTGGAGATGGCACATTCACACCTTGGATAAGTTCGTTAGCCCGTATCAGGCAATTCAAAGTTTCATTATTGTGGCATTTGTTCAAAATATTTGTGTTTCTATTCCACAACTTAGCCAGCAAATAAAATGTTTTATGGGATATATACGATATCAAACAACGACTTTCATACAAAGATAATTTTCTGGCTCTTCAACGGTTCGAAGAAAAGGAAAGGTTAATCTTAGCGTTTATGTGGTTAGATAGTAGAAAAAAAGAAAAATAAAAAAAAAATAAAAAAATAAAAAAAAATCATAGTAATAATAAAACAATTTAAGTTGAACACAATCCATGGTTGTAAACTTGGCTGATTTAAACACTTACTTCCGGTAAAAGTTTGTTGATTTCCTTTGGAAACGTTGGCCTGTCTCGTCGACGATAAAATCTCGTGAGCTCTGTAAGTATTAATTTTGAGTACCTAATGCAATAATGAAATTCTTATAAATATTAGTGTCTATTGATTACCCGCGGCTTCATAAGCGATTTCACAGGTTTTGAATGTGCGTTTGCACTTCAGGTTCGAGTGGCGTGTTGTGTTTGTGGCCCTAGTATATTTTGTCTCATTTCCCCGATCAAGAAAGTTTATATACATATACAGGTTTGAGAAGCGCACTCGGGGCGAAATACAACTACGTTTGGTTTTATAACAGTATTTAAATTTGTAGTACAAGTTAGATAGTAACGCTGTCTTTCATATCTGCATTGCAATACTGACCAAGCACTGCATACTTAATATTTGTTCAAATTGATATAAACAAAAGTTTATTTTTACCAAAAGTTTTAATTTTTTTATCTGAACATTTTCTTACTAGGCCTATGTGCTCAAAAGTGGTCGCAGAAAAAGTTGAAATAAGAAGTGTTGTTATATCAAGCATACTATATGCTTTCAATGATAATAATGTAAACAAATTAATGACAGTGGTGAACTTAATCAAACATATATCTGTGTTATCGTAAAAGAATGTTCAAACAGAAAATTTTATAACATTTAACAGGTACTTTCAATTAATAATCTGTGTTTGCTATAATTCAACAACCTGAAGAACAAGGTGGGATTTTTCGCAACTTTAGAGACCAGTTAAAGTGTATCCTGGAGGGACTTTCAAAATGAAACTAGGCCTATATGTTAACTAGGCACCCTAAGAATGTCCAGTCGGTCCAGTAGTTGTTACATGATTTAGTAAAAAAAAACACACACACACGCGCGCGCGCGCGCGCACGATCAGACAGATAATATTATAATTGTATATAATAGTATAGATAATATATATTAGAGTAAATTATAAAAGTAATTAACATCTTACTTTTCTGGTAATTCGGCTCTTTCTTTTATTAAGTAATGTTAAAATGTAAAGCTAAGTTTAGAGTCATTTCAGATGGAATAGTGAAAGTAATGCTTAGTAGTCAAGGACTTTTTGGCAGCAACATCTCTTAGTAATCATCCTCACTTTGTGGAGCCAAGATTTGTGGTTGTGTGGCTAAAGGAAAGTATTTGTATTTGGAAAATGAGGACCATGGTTTTCTTAATAAGTAATTCGATGAGCGATTCATCTCAGGCTTAGTGTTATTATCACACATCAGTGGGATAGTACTTATAAATGATTTTTTTTATCCCTGAAAGCTAGGATTATTTATTAGTGTATGGTATGAAGCTGCGGTACCGTTTTGTTGCCGTATAGATTTTTAAGTATAATACCATTTTAAAAATAAAACTGACGTGTAAAAAATATATTTTCTACCTGATGGTAATCAAAACTGTCCAGATTTTTAACAATCAACAACTGTGCACGTGCAAGTGTCACTGAACACTTCCTAAACGGCTGGATCGATTTTAATAACATTTTTTGTCATCAGGTGGATTCAAGAATGGTTTAGACCTACACATTTAAACAGTTACAAATTAAATTTAGAACTTAACACATAAAAATTTTGAAAGCGCCTGCACATTGTAAATTGCAATTACGAGACAGTTATGTATACTGAATAGCCAATCAATATTTGGAGGCACTAAGTTAAGATGTACGATATTTGCTTTAAAATAAATTTTTTGTTGAATTTAAAGCTTGAGTGTTAGGTAACTTTATAACAAAGCACGTGTACGTGTAGCATTTGTATTCTTATAGTTTTGTTGTGGTTAATAGGAAACTTTAGCCTACTATAAAAATTTAAAATCGTCCATAATTCAATTTATAAATATGAGCAGTAATGACCATCATGAAATAGTTTTCCTTACTTACTAAAAGTTACTTCAGTTATTGTGTGTTTATAAAATGTACTTGATTTTTTGTTATACCTTACATATTAGAATTGTCGCAACAGATGATTACAAATACTCAAAACTGTATTTACAAATCTTAATCGTAATCACGCTAAAACTATTCAACCTGTTGTACTGAAATTGTACATGGACATTCCTAAGGTCCCCTAGGATGAACATAGGCCTATTCTTATATCGTAAATCATTTCAAGCTACGCCCCGCTGGTCGTTCAAGAAGCAAAATTTCCTATCTTGGTGCCTAAAGTTATGGAATGCAACTTCAAAGAGCAACTTCAAGAATGCAACTTAAATGCATTCACCTGTTATTTGTAAACATCGTATTATGCCAGCACGAGTATACGTTTAATTATTGTAACCAATATTTTCAAGTTTTTTTACATTTGTAGAACGAAAGCATAACATCACTTCTTATTTAAACATGGTGGAAAAAGGCAAACCAATTTATTTATTCTGGGTCACAAAGCAATACACGAGACACAAAATACAGTTTTTATGACAGAAACTTGTCGAGGTGACATCGCATCCATTTCTTACAGATGACTTATACGATACTTGTTAGGTATATAAATACTGATACAATTCCTAGACTGGACTGAAGAAATAACATAAACGAATATGGACAGGGAAGTAAAAACTTTACTTTATCATGTGTTCTTTACATGATGGAAACTGTCACAATGATATAAGTTAGTATAATTGATGTTGATTTTAGTTTTTAATTTTGAATAACAATAATGAAATATGCATAAAATTCAGAAAACTACACACACACACACACACACACACACACACACACACACACACACACACACACACACACACACACACACACACACACACACACACACACACACACACACACACACACACACACACACACACACACACACACACACACACACACACACACACACACACACACACACACACACACACACACACACATACATATAGATAGATAGATTGTACCCGGGGTAAAATAGCAAACACAAATTTTGCGTTTGAACTAGAAGGACAAAACATGAAATAAGAATTTATCACAGTTTTGCTTAACCTCTGGTCCTCTGAATCATGAAAAATGGGTACCTGACGCATTATATATGACTACTTCCACTTTAAAAATATCGTAGGACCCTATCATATTACATCACATGTGATTTCACTATGAAAACCATGAACTTCGACTTTAGAGTTCCTCTATATTAATCTTAAATATTTCAAGTGTTACTGAAATCGTTAAAGTTATTTAAACAAATACACGGAATGTCGTTTAGAAAATGCAAAAGTGTCTTTGTTTGTTTGTTTTGTTTTCACGCATAAACTGTTGAACCGATTGCGCTGAAATTTTCCGTGGACATTATTAGGGCCTTTGGGATGAATATAGGCCTATTTCTTAATTCGAAAATCCGTCCGGACTACACCCCACTGGTTTTTAAATTAGCGAAAAATCCCATTGTGGTTCTCCAAATTTGTTAAATAATTAAAAGAGCATTCCTAATTCATTCAACTGTTCTGTGTAACAATTGTTTTTTTATTTTCTATTTGTTTACATTTATAGTGAGTACAAATATATTTTAACGCCGTTTTAGGTTTCAGCGGTTAGATAATTACTCATCCATCTTACAAAATGCCCCAAAACATAAGATGGTCAGAAATTGACATCGAAGACTCCCTTTGAAACAGTCGGCAAGAACTATGCTAAATGAATTCCAATGCTAATTCCAGCTCTAAATGTTCTGAAATATAAATAATATTTTTCAGTTTATAAGGAAACAAATGTATAGTGTCATTATTAATGTACTTGTAGTTGAACATTTTTTATGAAATATTAACTATTGGATCTAAAAGACAATGCTACTATTTAACAAAGGTTATAAATATAATCTTTTTGGCGTATTTTCTTGATCGTGGGAAGAAGGCAATCTCAAAATTAGCGTCGGAAATATAATTTACTTGAACCAGAAAGTGAAAAACCTATGTAAATGCGTGGCAAGCCGCGGGTAACTGATCGTAATTTTATAAATCTTGAATATTTTTATATAATACAGTAATATACAGTAGTAACAGGTAATACAATTTAATTTCCTACAACTATCACTTTACGATGGGTACTAAAGTTTTTCCTGATTTATTAACATTGTCATAATTGCATTAGTATAGACGAAAAATACAATATATATGCAAACGTACAGTTATCAGGAATAACATTCAATGGTGCTTGCATTTTAGTGACAAACATTATGCATGGTAATTGCCATATTGCTGAACTGTATCTGTAACTTTGTGTACAATGAACTGGTGTAAGGGCCATGTTTGCATATGTGTTACTACCGAGCAAATCATGATGTATTCTGCATATGTCTGATCCTCTATTGGAACACTTTATTGCTGATATCATGCAAAGTTAGTATCGTAAATACACTTATTTATATTACATTCCCGACTTATTTAAAATAATTTTTTGTAATTTTATGAAAGACAATCAATATGCTTAGTATTTTATTACTTACATTCAAGGGGGTACGTATTTTTTTATCTAGGCAAACGCAGGCACTTCACAAAAGTCTGATTCGAGGGGAAAACCAAATTAATAATATACAGTGGCCACAAAACAAAAATTTGACAAAATAAAAAGGTTTAATTATTGGATTGTTGTGATTTTTAAATTTAGTGATTGTAAATTAGGATGTTATTTATTGAGGACAATATTTATTAGGAGGCGTAAAATATGTTTACAATGTTTACGCATTGTTTGCAATGACCTGCAACCAAAAAACTAAAAATTTGAGACTAAATGTCGTTGTTAAGGTTGCAATGAAAAATCTATGTTATTGTTCAGGTCCGCATAGTCGTGGCAGGACTCACGGTAGCTTTCAATGAGTTTATTCATATCCATAACTGTTATTAGTGCCAGATATATTTAGTATACATGATCATTTTAGCATAACTTTAAAAAAATCTAAATGAGTTAAATCAGAGCCTTTTGGTGGCTAAAACACAGATTCATTCCTACCAAAGCAAAGGTCTACCCATTTAACAATTGATCGTCTCCTGCAGGGTAAACGGACTTTAGGTCCACGTCGTAAAATTCTCGGAGCCATTTCTTACCTACTTCTTAAGGTCCACTACCTCGGTCTGTAGACCACATGTTTTTTTGGCAAGGGATCGTACTCACACTGCAGTACTTGAATAGGGTATTTCGATATATAAACTAGAAAATAACATAATCAAATTCCTACTTCACATTACTGAATATCGCTGACATTATGGTGATTACAGTTATTGGCATAAATAATTAGCGAATTACTCAAACTGCATTGTAGATCTTTTAAACATTTAATTTAAACATAATTTAGCTCTTGATGGACTTGTTATTGATTTGCATGTGCTCGTACCCGTATTATATATGCTAAATATAATATTCTATAGAACGTTAAATTTGTTTAACTTTTACATGCCAAGCGCCACTGTTTAGAGGAGGTAATAAAATATTTTGGCTTTGTGTAGTTAACTATTTTAAGTAATTTTATACAACGGTACATATAAGATATGAACAAAATGGTTGTTTCAACTCTGGACAATACTAATTAAGCAATGTACTATCCATTGCAGTTAACGTGTACGTCTACTCGCCTATACAGTACAGTACTATCCCGACGATGCACAGTGGGACAGAACAGAGATAAACGCTAAACAAAAAATGGTTTTTCCAATTTTCACCATTGATGGTTTTTAGCATCAGTTCACGTAAAATGTATTCTTAAAGTAATAGATAGCGCATTTAGAACGGTTATTAGTAGTTTCGTAACGACCATACTTCTACAAGTTCAATGTCGCGTGTAGAGTTGTATAGCATGGTCAAAAAGCCAAACATTAATAAATTGGAGTTCAATGTTATTATTTTTAATATTTTTGAAACCAAGCATACAAATTCAGATATGGAATATAGAGTTTATTAGTTAGTTCTATGTATATTTAATAGTTTAATAGATTTGATTTTTTCTCTCACTCTATTTGTAAATAAAACTCGTACATTCTGAATAAAATCAAACATTTAATATGAAATAGATAAGAGATTTTGAATAAATGAATTTGCTCTTAAATTATAAACATTATTATTGAAATGCAAAAAAAAAAAAAAATCTAGTTTTAAAACGTAGGAGGCGTCCCGTATGCACTCAATGTATTATTGTTATTTCATTAATATCAATTAAACACAAAATATAATTCACAAAGCAGATCATTACAATTTGAAATAAGGTAACACTTAAAATCTGTTACTAAATGTCATCAGCTGTTAAGGTCGCAATCAAAATGTGTGTTAACATCCAAAAATAATGACACTGCTTGGTCGTAGATGGTAATATGGCATAACCAGCGCAGCACTGTCCAGGCGTTAATCCTACAACCGTCAGTCCGTGTGCTGTCGTCAGGACAAAATGATGTTTAATGTAATGACCACATACATCTAATGTGTTTTAACATCTAATGATTCCGCCATTATAAAATTGAACTCAAAATGTTATCGCTTATAATTATAACAAGCTATAAAAACATATATGTATTTTTACGTTTCCTTTTCTCATTGTTTTATTATAATTATTAGTAAACTTCATACGTAAAATATATCCCAACTGGACTTTTTAATACAAGTGATGATTCAATTTTACTGATCCCAGAAAACAACCGAAATATATTGTAAACCCTTATTTCATACAATTTAGAGCTGACAATTTATTTGAACAATAAATATCCGTCTGTAGTGTCTCGAGTCATTCCTCACATTGGTCTGGAAGCTCATGACCCAATAGAGAAACCAGTGGAGATGTTTATCTATAGTGCGTGATGTCTCAATATGTTATCAATAGATCGGAAACATCTCATTGTTTTGGAAATCAAATTGAGTGTGTTGAGTGAAAATAAACCTAAATCCGCTTGAGTGCACTACACATATAAATAAATGTGTAATGCTGTACGTGAGGCAGCATATCAACTGAGGTACAACTGGCAAGTACAACTCTGTCCATGTAAATTAGACGTAAAGATTTATTATTACTTGAACGTTTCTTATCATTTCATCTTTTCTGGAAATGTTTTTAGTTTACTATTAAATGTAACAAAAATATATAAATGTAAAAGTAAAATAATTAAGACTAGTTTTAAGCTGTTTTAAATGCTCTGGTATGTACATATGTGAGCGCAAACGATGTGGTAAACGGTCTCTTTCCAGGTTCGCTCTGTTATGGTAGATATCACTGAATTCGTTCATTCCTTGAAGTATTATAAGCTAAGAATATATAATATAAATATATATCTATATAATATGTATATATATATATATATATATATATATATATATATATAACGATAGAAATTACAATAAATTTATCCAATTGAAAATGAGGAATGCAAGGAAATGGGGAGTAATAAAATCAGAATACCTGTGTAAAGGAAACCCGAAATAAATCTGTAATTTGAATTAGAAAGCTGATAAGTATACCTGATCCTATTAAGTTTTACAAATGCAGTCAACAGTCAATAATTTATTTCATGTAGTGAATCACTCATTGATGTCTGTTTTAGGACTAATTAGAGAGAGTAAGTAGTATTTACTTTTATTCTTGAATATTTTATTCACAGAATAAATGTTGCAGTTAAAATACTTAATTAATTAGTTCTATGTTTATTTAATAGTTTCCTCACTATACACCATATAGCACAAAACAATATTGAATTATTCAAATCCTAATAATGGACATGTAGAACTACACTGACAGCACGGCTATAGCGTTGCACCAACATCCTATCCTACAAAAGAGTCCATCACTGGGCAGATATGAAAACCTCTCTGTATATTATCAATTTGAGTTTTACCTCCAGCATTCACCCTGCTCAGTTTAATAGAAAATCTTTCTATTACCAAAGCAGTTTACTCGCAAAAAACATACAAATCAATAAAAAACGTGTTTAATAAAATGTAAACTGTATTTGAGATCCATTAAAAAATCAATTAATTTATCAAGTATAGTGAAATTCTATTTTAGTAGTAATTCATAATAGTTTAATATACATATTGTACATAAAATATTTTAAATATAAACAGAAATCTATTATTCGTATAGTGATAAAGAAATATTAAATACAATACCTAAAGGGATAAATATACAAAATAATTCTAAAGTTTTAATATTATAATGACAGCTTAATTTAACTTTACAAGTATTTGTCATTACTGTATAAAACCAGGATAGTGATTTATGGGTGGACATCTGCCGCTTGAAATACGTAACAACTTAATGACTTAATAGCCTCAAAAAACCGATCCAAGTTTATAAAGGATTTTATACAAGCTGTGAGAGAAATCCACAGAATAATGTATTAATGTAGACGCTATGAATAATGTATTAAAAGCATCTGTTCTAGGATGAGAAATTTGCGATGTCAAAAAACCAGTGCGATTATTCTTCATGACCAATTTACTTAAAGAGTAATAAATTCAATATTACTCATAAATATTTTGTAAACCTGTCTTAAATCAAATTAAATTGGAGGACTGGAGAAACATTTTATCTACATAACTTACAGAATAAGAGCATACGAGATGTTTATCTTTTCTGATATTACACAAGGGACTTAAACAGTAATTGAGGTTTTTTGCGTTTTATTATTCAGAACAACAGTCATATCATTAGCAACGCACGACATTGCATGACGTAAAGAAATGCAAGCGATTTAATCAGTACAAGATTTATGCAGTAAACATAAATAGTTTACATTCTCTTCAGCATATAAATGGAAATAAAAACCTTTCAACAGCTGTATTCGACAATGTACTCATTTTTATTCTCTGTGTATTGAGTCTAAATAAAACCATACAATATACTATGGCTAATATAACAAATTTATATAATGTTAAATAGTTTAATATCTATACTAAAGATGGTTTTACACGTATATGTAAGTACAATTATAATAATATGATTAAGACCCTAGTGTTGTATTACATATGACTAGTGCTCCAGTTATATAAAAATAATATGTTTCACGGAACAATTACGTTATAAGAGAAGAGGAGTAACTTAAAGTGTATAAAATGTGGCAGTATAATGCTTGCAGTGCAATTTTCAAGGTCGGTATAAATACTATATAGATGTATGTACATATAAATGTATATATATATATATATATATATATATATATATATATATATATATATATATACTATTCTTGTTAAAAAGAGAATTAAATTATTTCTTTCTCTTAATATTTATCTATAATGTATTGAACAACTGGTTCCCTTTTACTGTAGGACACTACTACAATATTTATTAGTATACTGTTAATATGCAGCAATATTTGTATACTGTTGGAATATTTCATTTCTTATAAATTGCTTAAGGACGTAGTCTCGTTGAAGATATGGAAAATGATTCGAATTAACATAATTCTAGCAAATATATTAAGAAAGCAGTGTTTCACTGAATGCTAGTATTATGTTTTATTCAATTCAACTGTTAAAATTTCACTATGTGATTGATAAATACATTGTACTTGTTTATTTTGTTACGATCTTTTTTAGTATATTAATATGATATCTTCTATTTCTAACAGATTGATATTTATTAATTTATAATGTATTGTGTGAATTCTAGTTGCATCTTTAGTTACGTGGCTATCGATTGTTTATGCGTTTTAGAGAATTTCTATAATAACTTAAATAAAAATGATATAAATGTAAATTTGTTTATTAATAAAAAGATACATAGTCTATTAATTTGTAGTTGCTGCTTGTGAAGCTATTAGTTTTTTGACATTTTTTGTATAATAAGTAAGAATTTTGTGATTCTCACGATGTGTTCTTTATAAAAAAAGGTATCAGAAATACTGGGAATTATTGGACCGGTGCATGGTTATTGTAAATTAATAATTAACTACATCTATTAAGAAAAACTCCATGTAAAATGTAAGAATAACCTAATCTAGGAATGGAATATTACGTTTTTCTTTTATGCAAATATTATGGAAATTGTAATGTCACTTCGAATGTCATAAAGAGAAAACAGCTGACTCGACCAACTCTGATGAGATCTATAAAATCCCTCCAGACGCAATCAGTGCTCAGTTTAGTTTTTTGTGACATCCGGACTTTACACAGTTGTCTGCGATTGATGTTTGTTTTCCCTAATGACACTCGTAGAGTTGTACTTGTCATATTTAATTAGAATTTAGTGAGTTACTTTCTAAATATAAATAATATAAAACTGTAAAAAGATTAACACTTTATAAAAGTAATGTTTCCCGATAGGATGAAACTCGTTTATTTATACATTATACTATAGTGGAGCTCGTGTGAAGTAAAATGAACGAAACGAGATATAAATGCGCATACGTGTCAAAGCAAACTTTTGAATAAACAAAATCAACTTATGAAGTAAAAGCCTAACGTAAAATTAGGTTTTAAAATATATACCG
Organism: Homalodisca vitripennis; assembly: GCF_021130785.1. Classification (NCBI taxonomy): domain Eukaryota; kingdom Metazoa; phylum Arthropoda; class Insecta; order Hemiptera; family Cicadellidae; genus Homalodisca; species Homalodisca vitripennis. Next base: position 129,387,900 of record NC_060209.1, on the reverse strand, counting down.
TAAGTCAGATGCCAGTACCGCTTACAAGTTTATGTGGAATGCTTGCATCTATGTACATTTATGAATAAACCTATCTTTGTCATAGCTTACATTACTGTGCTCAGATAACTAGTTATAGTATACTGTATACTAACTTGAGTAGCAGTTCTGGTGGGAGGGTTTGTGCATATGACATGGAAAGTACAGCATACCTTGTGTGGTGTTATTGATATCTCTATTTTTGTAGAGTTCTGCACTGTCCACATGAAGCACCACTTCTTGGATGTAAAGAGCAACAACTGTGAGAATTCCCAAGCTCTTGAATGCTTCTCTGTAACTTTCTGTCCGCCCAAGTACAGCCAGGGCCCTTACAGTCTTCATTTGCTAGGTTCGTATCTTTTGAAGGCCGGCGACGTTTTATCCCATACAAGGTTTTTCCTCTAATGGTTTTGACTGTTTCAGTGCTGCTCAGTGGTGTTTTTAACATGTTTATGACAAGGTAATTTCCAATGCAATATTCAAAAGCTAAGGACAACGTAGGATGTTACTGCCAACCTGTCCGCTGACCTATCTTTCAGAATGAGAACAGTGTCTGCGTCTTATCTGCATATATGAGACTTGTGCACAGTCTCTTAGGTACCGGAACATCTCGTTTATAAACAGTGTGAACAGAACTGGACCCATAACTGATCCCTGTGGTACGAAATGGAGACTGAGAGTTAATATACGTCACGTTCCAAATGTGTGGTAACATGTGAACTATTAAATTGATGGCAATGGTGAGAGAGAGGGATGTTTTTGTTTTTGATCTCAAAGTCATACTTCTTGTTTCGATTTAATTGCCTTTGTTCCCTTACCGATATGAATGCTCGTATTTTATGAATTCATGGTTGAAATTTAATCGTCATATTTTGATTAGTACTAACTGAACCTGTATGTTTTGACATTTAAAGAAAGAGGATAGAATCCAGTCATCTAAACGTATTGTTAATCTTATAAAATACAATGATGGCAAATATCTGAGATCCTGTTATACTTTTTAATAATACATCGTCAAAAGCAAATTTTAAACAAAGCATAGCCACTTTGGTATGGTTTTATAATACGTAAGTATTTCAATTCGGCTTTTGTTAATGTGAGATTAATCGTAGAAGATTACAATTATTTAAAAAATAAATTAGGTCTTTATTCGTGAGTGGATTAGAGCACAATAAATTGTTTTACAAATATCCTCATTTCAAGAACTATACTAATATATAAATTTATACTCTGATATATGAGTATCTTTAAAATATCTTAACAAAAAGTTATGTTTGTCATATAAAACAAGATGCGAAAATTATGTGACTTTTTCAAACTATTAGGCAATCCTAATAAATAAATTAGGATAAGTTATAAATTAAAATAAATTTTTGGTTATGTGTAAAGGACTTAATATTCCTAACCTCGCCAATTGAATATGTTCTTCTTTGTGTCCAATAAAGGCATTTTTAATTTCATCGTGGCAAAAATTAGATGTTGCTAGTTAGAATGGCTGCAAGTTATCAAAGGTCAAAGAGCGTGTGATCTTGTATCACATTATCCCAATGTGATGGAGCAAATTTGACTATGTCAGTCGAAACAGGTGGAGATGACGTCCATTTAGCTCACGATATTGTGCCTCAGTTCATTGTGTCATAACCGAGACAAGGTAATTTAACATTTAATGACACTTGTTTTATAATACACACATTACAAACCCACATATGAGTTGTGTATATTTATTACAGAAAACCATATAAAACACAAATAGCTTTGCATGCAAACATGTTTGTTTCATTTATCTTAAGTTAGTGTACTGCATTTAAAAACTAGAAAAAATGCGTCATGTTATCAAACATTATTCAGGCTTTTACCTTATTGTTTGTATCCTATAACCACTTCAGTTTTAATTCCACCCCACAAACAATATAGAACTAGACAGAGAGCTCACAGTAATTAGAAAGGGAGATTGTAGAGTGAGTAGAAAATGTTACATTAATATATTTTAATAATTTATTAAACCCGGTATATTAAGAAAGTTGTTCATAAAATGAAATTAATTATTTGTCATTAATATCGCCAACCTTTTTATTCAATATTTATATAAAAGAGTTCAATCCAATATAAACAATGCCGTTATAAATTTTGAACAAATAACTTGTCCGCAGGCAGTTCCCATTGAGCTGTTTAGTGTATTGTTCTGAGAAACCGATAAATTAAACGCAGCTTAATTAGGAGATATTTCCGTACTAGTAATAGACATTAAAATACTAGAGCTTCATTTGCAATATACATAAATTACTTCAAATACGAGGTGTAATATTAGAAGTTATTTATACAATTTTGTTAATATGTATAATGGTTTTATAGATTACTTTAATATAGAGTTTATGATGATAGGGACCCGTGTCTAACCTCACTAATCGTAAAACAGAATATGATACGCAAAAAATTAAATATCACCTTAAGTGTCTATTTATGAAAATGTATTTTTATAACGAAGTATTGAAAGGCCCGACAACAACAAAAAAAAGTTAGTTATTTAAGTGGTTTCAAAATCAATGGGGATTTCCTAGGATCAAGAGGAACCTACAGTACGTACAAAAAGTCAAATCTTTAGTCCATTTCTATCTAGGGTCATTGCACGGAAAGACGGACGTATAACGATACGATTTGAAGAAGGGAATGTCGGGTCCTTAAAATTATTTATATTCAAAGCAGTTAGAATTATTTAGATGAAAGATCCATACACCTTGTATATGTAGATAAATATCCTAGGGAATAATAAAGGTGACCGTAGAATATTTATTCCATGCCATGATTCCAGTTAAGGGTCATATTTTATGGGATTAGGTTTCCCAATTTAGAGAAGTACTACAGTATCCTCCCTTTGTTCTTTCTTCTCTACCCCATTATTAGATGTAAATTTGGTGACTTATCCCTAAATTATATTTGTTAGGTAGTTTCCAAAAGTATTTACTAAAAGTAATAAGTACAAACCACCTATAAAACTTTTGTTTTAAATTCTTACTATGTACATTTCAAGTTCAGATAATTCATTTTCATACCTAAATTATAGATATGAATGAGTGTTTTAAAAATACATACGTAAACGAGCCTTAATTCCAAATTACATTAAATGGAGTCAAAAATGAAATTAAACAGCAAACCAGGATTTTTACGAAGTGAACAAATCCTACCATCACGTAACTTGTCTTCTACGAGTAAAACTAGGAACTAGTGACATACGTAATCTAATAAAAACACCTGTCTTATTGTTGTTCTGGTCTCTTTTTGTTGTGTAAGTATTGTATTTCGTAGTATTAGTTTCTTAGTATTGCTATAATTTTCATCCAGTTATACTAAACCTTGACGTATTGTAATTAAAACTTTTGCGTATACGTTCATATACCATTGCCATGGAGGAAAAAATTCAAGCACTTTCAGATACAACTTAGTAAATAAGTGCTGATTTTGGGGTAGAGCGTAGGGTAGACCTAACGAGGGAGCAGGTACACTAGCATATATTATTGTATATACAGAATAGAGGTATATAAAAGGTGTAGTAGTGTGGGGTAGAGCGTGTGTAGGTGTTAGAGCGTGGGGTAGACGTAACGAGGGAGCAGGTACACTAGCATATATTATTGTATATACAGAATAGAGGTATATAAAAGGTGTAGTAGTGTGGGGTAGAGCGTGGGGTAGACGTAACGAGGGAGCAGGTACACTAGCATATATTATTGTATATACAGAATAGAGGTATATAAAAGGTGTAGTAGTGTGGGGTAGAGCGTGGGGTAGACGTAACGAGGGAGCAGGTACACTAGCATATATTATTGTATATACAGAATAGAGGTATATAAAAGGTGTAGTAGTGTGGGGTAGAGCGTGGGGTAGACGTAACGAGGGAGCAGGTACACTAGCATATATTATTGTATATACAGAATAGAGGTATATAAAAGGTGTAGTAGTGTGGGGTAGAGCGTGGGGTAGACGTAACGAGGGAGCAGGTACACTAGCATATATTATTGTATATACAGAATAGAGGTATATAAAAGGTGTAGTAGTGTGGGGTAGAGCGTGGGGTAGACGTAACGAGGGAGCAGGTACACTAGCATATATTATTGTATATACAGAATAGAGGTATATAAAAGGTGTAGTAGTGTGGGGTAGAGCGTGGGGTAGACGTAACGAGGGAGCAGGTACACTAGCATATATTATTGTATATACAGAATAGAGGTATATAAAAGGTGTAGTAGTGTGGGGTAGAGCGTGGGGTAGACGTAACGAGGGAGCAGGTACACTAGCATATATTATTGTATATACAGAATAGAGGTATATAAAAGGTGTAGTAGTGTGGGGTAGAGCGTGGGGTAGACGTAACGAGGGAGCAGGTACACTAGCATATATTATTGTATATACAGAATAGAGGTATATAAAAGGTGTAGTAGTGTGGGGTAGAGCGTGGGGTAGACGTAACGAGGGAGCAGGTACACTAGCATATATTATTGTATATACAGAATAGAGGTATATAAAAGGTGTAGTAGTGTGGGGTAGAGCGTGGGGTAGACGTAACGAGGGAGCAGGTACACTAGCATATATTATTGTATATACAGAATAGAGGTATATAAAAGGTGTAGTAGTGTGGGGTAGAGCGTGGGGTAGACGTAACGAGGGAGCAGGTACACTAGCATATATTATTGTATATGCAGAATAGAGGTATATAAAAGGTGTAGTAGTGTGGGGTTAGAGCGTGGGGTAGACGTAACGAGGGAGCAGGTACACTAGCATATATTATTGTATATACAGAATAGAGGTATATAAAAGGTGTAGTAGTGTGGGGTAGAGCGTGGGGTAGACGTAACGAGGGAGCAGGTACACTAGCATATATTATTGTATATACAGAATAGAGGTATATAAAAGGTGTAGTAGTGAATCTATAACGCCGAATAAAACGGTGATTGCACCAGACGTGTGTTCCTGAAGCGTGCGAGTATTGTTAGATATAATTGGACGCCATCTCCACCTGAACTTCTATTGTTAAACTTCCTCTATGACACTCATATAACGAAATATACTTTATATGAGCAATTTATCATACATCATTTGTAAATTTGTGAAAATGAAAATTTATTCCGCAACTTCTGATTTCTGGTGGGATTATCGTATTCTGATCAGAAACTATCTGGAATGTGAAGTCTGTTGTTCTTAATTATAAATTTATAAACCATTAATCAAGTTCGTATTAATATTACATTGCATGTAGTGGTATCTTGAGATACTGTATATTGTTAAAATCAGAGTAAGATTAATATTCTTATTTTTTGGCTTATGACTTATTTATCTAAGTGAATACTTTTAGTTTTAGTTATAGTTTTAAATATACTTTTTTGAAATATTTAGAACTTATTAAAGTGTTTAAAAACACCTCAATAAAAACTACAGTGTTATTCAATATTTTTATTTCAGTTTCTAAACAAGTTGAAACCATATTTACCTTTGTTATATGTTCTGTTAAACACTTTTAGAATTCATGTGAAATAGTACGAAGTATAATGTTAGATGTATGCGCCATCTGTTGTCCACAAGGAGGCTGGTAATTACTTTAAACATTTTTCCTCTAATATACATCAGAATTATGCAAGATATCCTTTTAGTAACGTCTATATTTCCTATAATGTCTACTTCGTCATTTTTTTTTTAACTAAATCGGAATTAATTTAATGCTTGTCAATTATTCATAGTTTGATTACTATTGAAATAGGCTACTTTTTAGCACTCATTATATGCAGGCTAGTTCATAACATGTAAGTATTTTTAATTATTGTATTTATGAACTAATAAATACCAATGTTAGATTGATATTTCAACAAACTCTAATTTAACGTTGCAAAATATTTAAACCATGAAGTAAACCTTATGTATAAACAAAATACTGCTTCTACCACACTTCATTTTGTTGTTGTAAAACTTAAACAAAAATGTATTTTTCAGAACTGGTAACGTCATTTGTTTATAACGCTGCTACTGTTTTATATTTCAGAGAGTGACCCGCTTATCTTTTAATTTAAATCTTGCCAGAATAAGAAGGCTTACTTGGAACGAAACAATACATTTTAACATCAACTTTAATCAGGAAACGTATACATAGTGCATAATATGTTATATTTAAGAACAACATACGATAGTACAATTATAATGTACACTCCAAACAGTCACTATACAGCGTCAGTATGTGTACTATATATGCAATAAATTGAAAAATAACTACTTTATTAGTGCGTTATACCAGGTATTGAATTTTTAAGAATAATCAGGTGAATAAGCCTATATGTTTGCTATATTCCAACTCTCATGCTCATAAATACAAAGTGTTGGCTAAGCCGGCAGATCTCTGTATCACTAGCCTATTGTTGACGGTTTTAGCATCACCGGCTAAGCCGGGCAATGTCTTTCTTCCACGCAATGAGTCAATGCTTGGTTGGTTTCATTTTCATATCGGCTTCGAGGTGCACTGATATTCACAAATTTGTTGTCCATCACAACACAATTTTATTGTATCCTCATTATACAAAGTATTTGCATAATATGTCAATGTTAAATAAACAAATATATTAGTTTTAAAATTTAAAATATATTTTAATTTAAATATAGTTTTAGTTTGGTGCTGTCTACTTCCTTTGTAATTTAAATCTACTTTGGACAAATCTAAATGAAACCATTCTACATTTATCTTATAGAGTTTACCGAAAAATATAAGCTTCATGAACCATGTGAGCTAAAAAGACACGAATAAAGGCAAACGGACGACGTTGTGAATGTTATTCCATTATTTGAGTTTCGGCCTGGATACTCATTTAGCGAATGAACATGTATAGTTAAAATTCTAAACCAAAACAGCAAGTATTCGAATAATACAGGAATAATCTAATAACAAAACTGTTTAGGTATAATTAAAGTTTTCTATATTCTAGTAACTCCTATTTATTAATTATCACTCGTTTATCTACTTAATTCTTGTTTATTAGAAAATATATTAGTACACTACCAATAAGTATTTGTCTATATCTTTGTTATTTTTATAAATGGATACAAATCATAGAATTTTCGATTTATATTGAATATTAGCACATTATTTTTACTAGCATTGTGCTTATTTTTTTAACATACTCTTTTAATTAAATTAAATTTAGTTTTATAACTTACGCAACAAAACAGTTGAGTGACGGTAAAGCAGGTCGCATATTGTCATGACAGCTTTTATCGACGTCAGACGCCCAGGTGTGTTTGACAACACTTACTGTTTACGTGCAATATTATAGGGAAATATATTATGTACTACCATTTTTATGTGGTAGATGAACATTGAAGCTAAGTATTTTTAAAGGGAGTCTCAAATAATAAGTATCTAAGAGTTGCAACAGTTTAATTATGGGTTTTCATATGTCCTATTGAGAAGACCTTCAGTAACTTACATTTCGACCAAATTCCTTTTGGTAAAGTATTTGGTTAAAGTTCAACTTACACTCTCAGCGCTTAATATTAACAAAAGTCACCATTGCACAACTACCGTCTACAAAAATCTCTCGCATTTCTCAACCCCTACGGACTCTTTATTCCAAAAATAAAATACTAAGCGCAAGTTTTTGTGTTTTACAATTTATTAGCTGTTATAGATTAAGTATGAAGAAAATAAAAACGAAACTAAACTATGACGCATGGTTCGACTACGTATATAATTTCAGTTTACCACAAGTTAAATTAAACCTCGAATAGTTTTACGATGGGGAGGGGTTGTAATCACCCAACCCTCCACCTGGATACGCCGATGGTGGAAGTTCACTGCATTTTAAGTAGCAACAGGATTTAAAAGTCTTGAAAAAACTATAAAAGAAACAATTGAACAATTATCAAAAATAAAAGGAGTATTATGTAGTTTAATAATAGTAGTGCCTATAAATATTTTTTGTGTTCAAAATAAATAAACTTATTGGAAGGACTTTTTATTTTAAGTTTAATTAATGATTAAAGTATTAATGATTAATGATTTTGCTATTTCAAGGGATGTTATATACATATATTACCTATATACATCGGTCAACTATCACCATCGGCGTTTTTTTTTTAACCAAGATAAAATCATTAAACGAACGCGAATAGCCATCTTGCCATCTTATAACTTTTAATTTGTAAAGGCTGGCAAACAAACTTATCAAATCCATATGTAAGACCTATTTCCGGATTAAAGTAATTTAGAATCGGCTTTCAATCGGCATTTTGGCTTTCTCTAAAACCTTTATAGATGTCAAGAACTGTACAAACAAACATTTTGACCTGGAAATATTAAACCTTTTATGCGTTTTGCTATACGATGTCTAATAACTGAAATACAAGCTTTTATTTTCTTCTAAACCTTCTAAACTTTGAAAGCATAAGAGATATCAAAAGTGTGCAAGACAACCATATATGGTTTGTGTTGGAGAATATAATCTATACTATAACTATAAACTTTGCCTAAATATGAACTAAAAAATTGGCAAATACTACTCTGTACCAAGTTTAGTCTAAATTTATAAAGTTTTTGGCAGTTACAGTAATCATAAGGCCGAGTTATATTGTATTAGGCCATGCATACATATATAATACTAAATTTTGGGTTCTGTCAATTTTTAAATCTTCGATGATGTATAAAAAGGATTTATGAGCATGAGAAATATCTACACTTCTTAACTTATCGAAGCCAACTGGCATAATTTTGTCTCTTAGACGAATCAGCGAGTAAAACCAAATTTAGTAAAATATTTTCAATAAAAAAACCATAGAAAATAACTATAAACCACCACAGAGAAATAAATAAAAGTACTTTGGAGTTTTAAAAGTAAAAATAAACTGTTATGAATATGCATATATAATGAAATGATTCCAGATATCTATAGAACAAGTTTTGGAAATCTATGGAATGTGTTTTAGCTAACGAGAACACTTTAATTAACAATTGTTAAAAAATACTACGTCAATCAGAATTTTGTAAAACACAATAATATAACCCTCTTCTTCCGGCATTGGCAAACATACTTTAAATGTAATTATTAAATAATAAATCGAATCAATAATAGTTCATTTTAAGCTAAAGAATAATTTATACAGACCATAAGAACAAATGCGAGAACTTTTGAGCGTTATAACTACTAATGAGGCGTTGAGATCAATTGACCCAAAACTTGGGATAAAATAAGTCATTATAAATGTATAATGATTTTTATAGAGAAGCACTGCATTCATTAAATATGCAGGAAAATACCCTATAAATAATTATAAGGAAAAATGTTTGTCATGTAACTGTCAAAGGCCGGAAGTTGGTTTTCTGTCTGGTTGACATCAAATTATATTTTGTGATAATGCCAACTGACATCTGTAACATTCTTTTTCTTTGAGTCAGATAAAGTGAACACTGTTTCTCTAATTTTTAAAAATCTTTTTTAATATCCATTCATTGATAAAGAGTTATTTTTCTTTTTAAGTAGATTACCTTCGTTATATGATTGAAAATACTAGTTGGGAATATACATGGATTACATTCTTTGCATTGGTTAAATATTGTTTTAGCTCCCAGTCATTAACGACACGAATGAAAGTAGCTTTCTTGTCTAGCAGTAAAAAAATGTAAATTGCAAAAAAGAAAATTTATGTTTTGTAAAATAAACTCCTAGGAACGTGGTGTTAATGGAAACCATCATAAGTAGCACATTAATTTCAATTTCAAGACACACACACACGCACAATTTTAATAATTTGCTGTTTTTAGGTCCTACCTTTCAAATCGTTAGCAAAGTGTCCAGGTTACCAACTCCTATGGTACGGCACAGTCAGATTTCGTTGGGATCTCCATGGGTGTTCCTCAAGGTTCTATCTTGGGACCTCTTCTCTTTGCCTTATATGTAAGCGACTTAAGCTCTTGTGTCCCTGAGGCTCGCGTCACTCAATATGCTGATGACACCACGGTCATTGTTCGGGCAGACTCTTCAATAGCGTTAAATCTTCAATTAAACACTGCAATCGAAAAAATGAACTCTTGGTTCATTTGCAACAATTTATTCCTCAATGTTGACAAAACATCCATTCTTCACTTTCGATCTCAGACAGTTTCTAAGGGTTTTGTTGCTTTAGACGAGGTTGACATCATTGAGGTTGATTCAGTATGTTTCTTGGGCGTTCATCTGGATGTTGGTTTTTCTTGGCGTCAACATGTGGAGGCCCTTTGATCAAAGCTCAACTCTGTATTGTTTTCCTTAAGATGTCTTTCAAATTTTCTGAAAAGTAGTGCACTGAAAATGGTATATGATGGTTACTTTTCCTCTGTGATGTCATATGGCATAATGTCATGGGGAACTGCTTCATCTTCTCTGTTACAAAGAGTATTCAAATTGCAAAAGAGGGATATTCGTTTAGTGTTTGGGTTGAGGGGCCTGGAGAGCTGTAGGCAAGTGTTTCACCAAGAACGTATACTAACCCTCCCCTCCATTTTTATCTATTCCGTATCAATTTACACTTTTAAACACATTACCGATTTTCCTACCCACAATCATATATATCCCACCAGAAATAAAAATAGTTTAACAGTACCCCACCATAGTAATAATATGATCCGCAAATTAATAGAATATTTAGGACCTACAATTTAAAATAGATTGCCAGATTATTTAAAAGCCAGCACTTCACTTGCATCTTTCAAAAACAAACTAAAAGACTTTCTTGTAAAAAACTGTTTTTACTCACTCTCTGAATTTTTGTGCCCCACCCAACCTTACAAGTAAAACTATCATTAGTACTGTTTTTCAATATATTTTTAATTTGTAGTTTTACCAGATATAACAATAACTTTAATAAGAATATTTTTAGTATTTAGTTATTTTATACATATTGACAATTCTCGATACATGTTAATGTCAATGAGAAATAAATTATTTTGATTTGATTTAATTAACATATCTACCCACACTTGATAGGTTCTCAAATATGTTTATACATTGAGTAACACACAGTCCGGGAGCTGCAAACGATACATAGCTCCCAGAGACGGGGAACGTAGAGTAATTCAAAGTTAATGCAATTTTTTTAAAAATGATTTCTTAAATATAGCTCAATGCTGGTAAGTTTTCATAAACGAATCTCATAAAATGCGACGGAAATTTACCTGAATCTTATAACCTTTGAGCTATTCGGTATTGGTTGATACGTCAGAGAACATTCAGTAAAACATGTATTTAACAAATATTTCAAAAACTAGTAAAACATAACTAGCTCAGATTTAGCATTGTTTTAATTCAAGTACAATGAATGATCAGTATGATTAAAAATATGGCATATTTCTAGTGAACAATTTAGTTGCACTTATTTTATAAACAACAGTACAAATATTAAAACTATTAATTTTATCATACTGTTTGTAATTTTAATAACAAGTACTTTATAAAACAAAATAAAAAAAAACGAATAAATTAATTGAATTTTTCCTGAAAATACTAAAACAAGTCCTAGTAAATGTAATACTCTCTAAATTACTTAAAATATACCTATATTGAGGTGCTTAACGTATCTGTAGTAATGTAGATACAAATTTATCAATTTTAAACATTTCCCACGTATAAAGGTAAATTTAAATATTTGCTATAAATGTTGAATGTTGATATTATCAAGCAAGTTCTGTGTGTTCTCTTGTAACTTAACTACGTTTGATGGATGACTGGGGCCGCCTGTCAAATTATTCCCGCTTTGTCGGCAATAAAATGTTATGTGAAGTTCAATATTGTGTATCGCGTGTTTGATAATTATTTCTTGTAGGGATATTTACTGGCATAAAAGTCGTATGCGTATTAAATTTGAAAATATATTAATATTAATTTAAAAAATGGTAGTCACATTTTATGTAATAGGGTCACACTGCAATATTCTCTATTATTCTATGGTCGTACTACAAAGACGTAAATTGTGTTCCTTGGTAACGTAACTGTCACGTTAAACGGTAGTGAGCCTTCCTGTAACAGCGCTAGACTACTATATTCTCTATTATTCTGTGCTCGTGTTACAACAACGCAATGTGTGTCCTTTGTAACGTAACTGTCATGTTAAACGGTAGTGAGCCTTCCTGTAATAGGGCCAGACTGCAATATTCTCTATTATTCTATGCTCGTACTACAAAGACGTAAATTGTGTTCCTTGGTAACGTAACTGTCACGTTAAACGGTAGTGAGCCTTCCTGTAATAGGCCAGACTGCAATATTCTCTATTATTATATGCTCGTACTACAAAGACGTAAATTGTGTTCCTTGGTAACTTAACTGTCACGTTAAACGGTAGTGAGCCTTCCTGTAACAGCGCTAGACTACAATATTCTCTATTATTCTATGCTCGTACTACAAAGACGTAAATTGTGTTCCTTGGTAACGTAACTGTCACGTTAAACGGTAGTGAGCCTTCCTGTAACAGCGCTAGACTACTATATTCTCTATTATTCTGTGCTCATGTTACAACAACGTAAGGTGTGTCCTTTGTATCATCAATATCAAGTAAAATAGTAGTGAGTCCTCCTGTAATAGGGCCAGTCTGCAATATTCTCTACTATTGGGTACTCATATTACAACCGACCTAAGTTGTATTCCTTGGTAACTTCACTGTCACGTTATCGGTAGTGAGCCTTCTTGTAACAGCGCGAGACTGCTATATTGTCTATTATTCCGTGCTCGTGTTATATCGACGTAATGTGTGTCCTTTGTAACATCAGTATCAAATAAAATAGTAGTGAGCCCTACTGTAATAGGGCCAGACTGCAATATTCTCTACTATTGGGTACTCATATTATTATACCGACCTAAGTTGTATTCCTTGGTAACTTCACTGTCACGTTTTCGGTAGTGAGCCTTCCTGTAATAGCGCTAGACTGCTATATTCTATATTATTCCGTGCTCGTGTTATATCGACGTAAGGTGTGTCCTTTGTAACATCAGTATCAAATAAAATAGTAGTGAGCCCTCCTGTAATAGGGCCAGACTGCAATATTCTCTACTATTGTGTACTCATATTATTATACCGACGTAAGTTATATTCCTTGTTAACTTCACTATCACGTTATCGGTAATGAGCCTTCCTGTAACAGCGCGAGACTGCTATATTCTCTATTATTCTGTGCTCGTGTTATATCGACGTAAGGTGTGTCCTTTGTAACATCAGTATCAAATAAAATAGTAGTGAGCCCTACTGTAATAGGGCCAGACTGCAATATTCTCTACTATTGTGTGCTCATAATTATTATACCGACGTAAGTTCTATTCCTTCTTAACCTCGCTGTCACGTTTTTCGGTAGTGAGCCTTCCTGTAACCAGGAAGTAAACGTTTTCTCACTGAGTGAGAGACAGACTCTGAACTTCTATGTTGACAAATCTTGTAGGTTGTTGTTCGAGATACAGAACCCGCAGTCAGAGCTCATGTAACCCATCTCAGATTCTTGTCGTGACATGCTCCAGGTTTTTACAGCGTTCTTTAAGTTCTCTTATGGAGGTATATTGCTTATAAGCTGTAAAATAAAGAAATAGAAAAATATATAGATTTTAATTAGAGTTGAGGGTCTTATTCCTCTTGATGAGGTATATTACGTAAAATGCCATTGATTGTTAAATTTAGACACACTGAGTAAATAAGTGCATCTCATTAAGTCATGCAATTTACATTTGCTTTAATTTTGTACGAGTTAAATAGTATAATAAAGTGGGATTACATATTATACTATTACCTTTATCCATTGCGAATGTCACATTTTGTAAAGCATTAGTCATTATAACATGTTTACCGCCACAAAGGTATAATGAATTGTTACCAATGAACATTACTAGTCTACCAATAAGATATAATGATAAACTGTGTAGTTTATTGCAAATTTACAATACATTAGCTATAAAGATCCATTACTTGATTATTATTGGAGTTCATGCTAATTCATTTATCATTAGCTATGTAACGAAGTAAAAGCTAGAATATTTTTTATGCTCAACCCCATTACAGAATCAACTTTGAATTAATTATATATTCCCCATTTCCATAATGATATATTTTTTTAACACATTATTTCTTTTTGTGAAACAAGTGGTTTTGATTTAAAATGGATAAAAGCTCTAAAAGGACTGAACCTCGCCTCTACTATACATATACATTTATGAACGTATAGATTATGTAACTAAATAGCTTAAATGATTTCTACAATATTTTAAACACAAAATCCGATTTCAAAGAACTAATTTAACAAAACATTCTAATAATTATTCAACTTTATTTTTGTTCAAAAGATAAAAACAAAAATAAAATTGAATAATTATTGGAGTGTTTGTTTATGAAATAAGTATTATATTCCAATAAGAAAAAGTTGGTAGAATGGAATTTAACAAATTCACGGTTGTGACACTCAATGAAAGTTTATTATTAAGGACCCAGCTCTTTTTCTTTCCGTCCGTCTGTGAAGTTTGTGGGAGGGGAGAGACGATGGCTGTGCGGTCAGTAGAGCGTGGTTGCTTATGTGTGAGTTCAAGATGGCGCTGGTTCAAATCCTGTCTGTTACCGTTGGATTAGTAAAATTCTTGCAACTACCCTCTCCTTTATTCTGTGCGATAAGATCCTCACTCAGGCCAGTGGCTCTTGAGGAGAGGTAGAAGTCTTAAAACGGCAGCCTTTAGTTGAAAAAACTAATAAATAAATAAAATATTGATAGTAACGTTCTAGAGATTTTAAACTTGGTACCTAAATTGCTTCTTCCAATTAATGTTGGGTTCAAAAGATCTACGGGCAGTTAAGATTAAATTTCTAAACATGTACGTTGGTTCTAACAATTCTAATACTATAAAACTCAGAATATACAAGTTATAAAAATACAATTATAATCTAAAGGTAATGCTGTGAAATTTATCGGTTCATAACTATCATATATGACTTTGTTGGTTTCATATAGATTTAACTTAACCCTCAATGTCGTTACGTTCAGACTGGTACTTTGATACTCCTTTGTATTTTTCTATTTTACTAATGGAAGCAAACTTTTGTTACATCGTAAGAAAACCTCGTAAATATTCTTTGTTTTACAATAGAAAAGTAAAATACAAGAGAACAGTTTAACTGCAAACCTGTAGTTGGAGTTACAAGCTGCCCGACTTTTCAGTATAAACCTTCTGATCTCAGGCTGACAACTAATTCTAAGTGTTACGGCAATGTGCGTGTGTACAATGCTTTATGTTATAGTTAACTAAACAGTGTGACTGTGAACCTGTAGTTTGGACTACAAGCTGCCCGACTGTTCAGTATAAACCTTCTGATCTCAGGCTGACAACTAATTCTAAGTGTTACGGCAATGTGTGTGTGTACAAAGCTTTTTGTTATATTTAACTTGAACTCTTTTCTCAGAATATACGTTACGAATAATGTATAACATTTCTTTTTGAAATGGTAGTTATATTATCGTCTTGCAAGTAGAAAAAGAGAAGCACTTTTCAAAACATTGAAACTTAAAGAAACACGTTGTTTCAGTGTATTTTGTAGCAAACTTAAAGTCATTACGAAATATGTGTGCTGAACTGATGATAAACACACATGAGATTTATGGGCTTTGTGACTGACAAACGTAAAGCTCTGAGGCCATGACATAATCCTCTGCAACAATTAGTATAGGTTTCCTATTTAATATAAATAAATTTACGTTAAATAATTTTAATTTTTAAGATTAGACGGTAACAGAAAACGTTATAGATTTAGTTCCTGCATAACTTTGTGTAGCATTGTAGTCATGGATGTCTCATTGAGAAATGTGGTGTTGGTGAGTTTATTAACAGTAATTTCTTAACCGTAATATTCCAAAGAATTTCTTAATAAAGATGAAAAATAAAACTCATTGCGTATTTAATAATAAGCTACTGTCCAAAAGTTTCCATAAAAAGCTTTTTTTAAATAATTAGTATTTATCGCCACCCTTTTATAATTCACACATTTTATAAAAGAGTTCAATTCATTAGAAACAATGTACTTAATTAACTTTTGAACAAATAACGATCCCGCAGGCAAGTGCCATTGAGCTGTTTGTTTAGCTACATTCTTCTTCTGGGAGATCGGTTAGTTAAAAACTGCTTAATTAGGACATGTTATCATTCCATTAATAACCATGAAGTGTACTCGTGCTTTATTTACATTGTACGCAAAGTATAGCTAGTAATATTGCAATTTGTTTGTTAAGTTGGGACATGTGTAATAGTTATTACGGTAGAGTTCATATTACCGGGAATCTGTATACAACCACACCAAACAATAAATAATACGAAATATAAAACATATCTTCTCTTATATGTATATATTTTAGTAAACTGTACACCAATACAAGGGAGTAATGAAGAACTCATCAGGTCGAAAAGAAAGATTTATCGCACATACACACAGACGGACAGACATTTCTTTCTTTTGAATCCAAATTAAAAGAATGTCCCTTGGAACAAGAAGAATCTATGTACTAAGGTTTGAAGCCTTTAGGAGTTTTCTATCAAATTTTGTCTCACAGATGGGAAGGGCACATGTACAGACAGACGGACGGATAGCCCCTATAATATTTTGACTCCTATATCCGTAGGATTTATAATAACCAAAAAGGACTCTCTAGTTCGAGGTCTCGACAGTGTATTGTCGCACTGGAAAATAGACGGACGAACTGGAACTATGATATTTCTACTTCAATATACTATATCAATATAATATATCTAAAAACCAAGAAGGACTTATTAATTAAGTTTCAAGTCTCTAAGATCCTTCTATCAAGAGGTACTGCACAAAGGACACACAACGACACGAATTTAAGAAGATCCTTATAAATTGGGTCGTTCTAATTCAATATAGTACAAATTTGTATCAGTATTTATCATTTCAAAAGACAAATGCCATTTAAGCATAGGTCAAGAAATGTCTCGTTTTGCGACTAGCGGACATTTTATATAAGATATTATTATCTTTAAAACAAGTTAAGCTAAAGAAACCAAATTTGGTAAATGGATTTGAATGTGTAAGATTAAAATTAAAAATATAATTCTGTTATTTTCTTTAATATTAACTAAATGGTATTTGTAGCAATTTTCTTTTAAGTCAATAGAACAAAAATAGTTATAAAACATTTACTAGATATCATCTATTTCATCAAATTGATTACAATTCCAAGGGTACTTCTTTCAACTAGTAATTAATATTCATAAATGCCGGTTAGTGGGCTAGTGGCTAAACGAGAGATTTCTCGACCTATATGACACTTTTTGTTTGAAATGATGAATTATATCACCCAAAGAAGTTTGTGACACACTTTTGTGAAAACCCTGAACAACCCTGAGTTTATAAAAAATATGTAAATACAGTATTAGCCATAATAAACAGTACTGAAACCGAATCAGCTGTAGTTGCCTTCTTGATCAGCTGATTCAATATTGTCGATTGTTGCCACGGCTTCGTGTTCATTACTTATTACTTATTTGAGGTTAGTTTTCGCTAACATGTTGCTAACAACGGTAGAGAAAGTTTTTATTGTAGAGCATTATTTTCACTCATACGGAATGGGACGTGCGGGTGGGCCAAGCTTGTCTTACACTGCATTACACGTTTTCAGGAAAATTTCCACAAAAACCCGCCTATTAATGCTGTGACTCTTAGTGTTGTTGAAACATTTCGAAGAACAGGTAGTGTTTTGAAACAGCGAAAGGGCTTTTCAGGTCGCCCAACTACTGTCTGTACAGATGAGAACCATGGAAGAATGTTACAGTCACCTAAAAGAAGCCGAATGCCAACTTCTCTTAAACTGAATATTAGCAATACGTCAATGCGAAGAATGTTCAAAAAAATAGGTGGTTTTCCCTACAGGATACATACTAGACAACCTTTGAAATGTGGAAACAGAGTTCAGTACTGTGCTTCATTGTTAGCAATATGCTATGATGAACCTGGAGTTTCATAGTGATGTATGGTTTACAGATGAATGTCATGTGCACCTTACTGGTTTCATAAACAACACGTTTTCTTGGATTTGAACGTCATGATATTGTTGTAGAGAGGCCACAGCATAGTAAGCGCGTAACCATTTCGTGCGCTGTGTCTGGGAGGGGCATAGTGGGACTATACTTTTATGAAGGCAACAATAGAGAGACTCTTACTGTAAATCAGTATCGATATAGGGCAATTCATGATCGTTTTGTGAGATCTCAGGAGATTTTGTCGTGCACGAAACCTGCCGTTAAATTCACAGTGGTTCCAGCAAGATGGCGCAACCAGTCACACTGCCGTTTACAACATTACTTTCCTCCAACAAACCTTTGGCAACCGTCTCATCTCCCTTAGAACAAACTTTCTTTTCCCAGCCCACTCCCCCGATCTTACAACATCAAACGCGGCTGGGGAATTTTGAAAGAAAACATTTTCCGCGAGGACCCACCATTTACCATCGTTCAACTCAAATAAAAAATAACCATGAGTATTAGGAGAATGGAACAACCCATATTCATAAAAATGATGCAAAACCTAGAAAAACGGTACGAGTGTTGCCTCAAACTGAACGGGGGTCATATTGAACATGTTAATACCTGAGTTTAACCGATATTGCTTCCTTTGACTTGTGTTTATTGGTAAAATCTATAAATGTTACTGTGTTTACCGTAACATATTACCATTTCAGTACTGTTTATGTAGGCTAATACTGTAGCTTAAATTTAAATGTTTGTCTAGTTGATAATTTAGACTATATTCTAATTATACTATACTGTATTTGTAGAAATATTTAAAAATAGCATTGAAATATATTAAAAAAAAACTTTAATTGTTTTTATTTATATTAATCTTAATGGCCCTCCGCGTGATTGAGACACTTTTACAATGAGCTATGAGACGTGATGTCAGCCTGTGGTTTCGTTTTGATTTCCACAAAATGAATTGAGAACATTTTAAAATTATTAAAAAATCCAACTAAATAAAAACAGTTTTTATATTTAGGAAATTAGTATAATTAATATAAATAATTCGTAATTGGCTCGAATTGCAATAATCATTCTTATTGTTTGTATCAGCTATTGTGTAATTTATTGTAAAATGGTTTGTCCGTTAGTAAAATAAAAATAAAATAAATCATTGGTTAATCCAGGCTTGAATTGAAATAGTTGAAAAAGAAAGCTATCACATGACCTCAAGACATGTGTATGGTTGATGTTCATCAAAATAGGCAATGATCGCAGTTAGATACAACATTGAATATTTACATGACTGCAAGAACCTCAAGGTAAGGATAGAAGAAATTCTCCGACGGCGTCACTTATCAAATCCAACTTTCTGAGTTGGTGAATGATATGATGCAGACAGGTGGAGAGAGTTTTTATTGAAACACACAACGTAAATATAATCGGCTAAGAGCTCAAACCCTAATGTAATCCAATAAAAACACTGTTCAAGTTTCCTGTTTACTTCTTCTAAAAGCTAATGGTGTCCTGGAAAATATAAAGGAAATCCAAACAGAATAATTATATTAAACGGGAAGATAGCTGATAACTACCAACACGGTTGATAAACCTTTAAAACCCATAATTTAGCCAGTGACAGTGATTTCCATGCTACTTGTACTCGTACAAATCCATCCATCCCAACCAAGAGGTCTTGCGCTAAAGAAAGTATTATCCGCACCAATGTGGACAAACTTCCGTCATTTCGTTGGATGAAATAAACTTATCCAATCACTTTATGTTATACTTTGCACTTGAATGTAAACTAGTAGTCATCTACGAAAAAAAAATTCATATATTAAGAAGATTGCAATATTTCTTTGGAATTCCGGGACACGATCAAGAGTATAAGAATACGATGCCTTATATATATATATATATATATATATATATATATATATATATATATATATATATATATATATATATATATATATATATACTAGCTGTTTCCCGCGGCTTCGCACGCGTCTCTTAAGCTTTGCCCGTATATTTCTTTGCCTTCAAATAGTGTTTGGCTATTTAATATACGTAACTGTGTCGTAATTGCAGTTTATAATGTGCAGGCGCTTTGATAACTTTTATATCTTGCAGTACAGCCTGGTGGTGAGTTACATCAATGGGCATTGCATATAAACCTTCTACATAGAAAAATACAAATAAATACAAATTTTCATAGTGATCGGTCCAATAGTTCCTGAGTCTATAAAGGAGAAACCCACAAACATTCATTTATATATATTACTATGCTTTAAAACTATAAGTGTAGTAATTAAATTATATATAAATATATTTTTTGTCGCATTATATATGTTTACAAAGAACAGCTGATTAAAAATTTGAAAAGACTCTTTCACTTAATAACATATGTTTGCTGCAATGCATTTCTTACGGGTATTTCTGTAACCAGTGGGGCGGAATCCTGAATCGGGAAAGGGATAAAAAGTATCCTATAACCTTCTACAGATCAAGACGAACAAATTAAAAAAAAATTAGGCGAATCCGTCCAGCCGTTTGTGAGTGATGCTGTTACACAAGAACAGTTTCATTTTATATATATATATATATATATATATATATATATATATATATATATATATATATATATATATGTTTGAAGTTTGTGGGGATAGTATTTTAGAACTTATTTTTTTATGAAAAGAAAATTTTATAATTACGTTGGTTTAACATTGTGGATATACTGGTAGCCTACAAAGTTATTATTTGTGCTGGTGTTTGAAATGAGACTTAATTACATACTCATATAGGAACAATAGTCTATATTTATTACATGTAGTTAATTTTATATAGATGCCATGGTCTGGTGGTTACTATGAATTCATAGAGCAATACGTTCACACAGATAATTATCAGTTCGCCACACAGATAAGTCATCGACATAATACATTGGATCAAAATAGTTCTTCTGGTTTTATTGTTTGCACAGAATTTCTACACCTCTACTTCAAGATTATGTTATAACTAAATTGTCAAATACAAACGTTGAACATTATTCGTGATGTATATTCTGAGAAAAGCGGTCAAGTTAAATATAACACAGAGCTTTGTTCACATGCGCCGTGCCGTAACACTGAGATCGAGTCGAAAGCTTAAGGTGAATACTGAAAAGACGGGTAGCTTGTAACATCAACTACAGGCTCGCAGTCACGCTGTTGTGTTACCTATAACACAAAGCTTTGTACACAAGCGCCGTACTGTAACACTGAGATTGAGTCGGCAGTTTGAGATCAAAAGGATACTGAAAACACGGGCACCCTGCGAACCAACTACAGGTTCCCAGTAACATGTTTTGTTATCCTTTCAACATCAAGAAAACACTTTGATATAAGGCCCACTTTGTATTGTCATGTTTGTATACTTTTATAGAAGTAAGGACCCGGCGGAACGAAACGTCATTGAATGTTAAGTGAAATCTTTGTATGATACTAACCAAAGTATATTCATCATGTTTTTTGGTAACTTACTGAAAAATACCATGTGATAAACTTTATACTAGACAAATTTATACAGACAATTTAACTGTTAGTTTACTAATTGTCTATTCTGATTTGTCGTTACTATCAGATTATTCATAAGACCAATGTAAAAATACGAGAATTTTAAAATTTGATACCCGTAGACGATTCAGTCCCAGAAAGAATACGATTCTTTTTTGAACCAAGAAAAAGCTATATACCTATGTATTATGTTTCAAATCTCTACAACCTTTCTATTAATAGTATTTTTGTATTGTGTTTTTTTAACGAACGGTTGTCCTAAGTCTTATTTTGCCTTTTATCGAGTGATGATCTTCTAAACAGAATAAGGGAGAAAGTCGTTGCAGGCAACTGACCCTGTACTGATAAAAAGTGCAAAGATTTCAGGCAGGATTTGAACCTGCGCTATCTGTAACTTACATTTGAAATACGACATTCTACAGACCGCTCAGCCATAGGCTCTATCCCCCTCTCGATAAGAGCAAGATGGACAGACAGACAATGATCGGGTCCTTAATAATAAAAGTTCATTTAGTATCATAACCTTGAGTGGTAGGAACAACTGATGGTAGATCGTAGGTGGTTGGTCGGCGAATGCAGACCTATTGTGACTTGTATTTTGTAGTTCAGTGATTAGTGTAGTAGTTAGTGTGTGTGTTGTGATTAGTTTTTTATTAAGTCCATGTTTTAGAGTTAGTGAAGTTGACACACAACATGGTGGTTGTGATTTCTGACTTGCACATTTCACAATGCTCTGGTGGGATTAGTTTATCTTAAACTAGTTTGTAAGTATGGTGTTTGGCTAATAACTAACCTAAGAAGAGATCAGGCTGCAGATCTCGAAGTGTAGTTATACTAATTTTTTGTATCACTGAACAATGGCACATTTCCAGAAAAATCCTGTTTCCTTCATGGGCTTTTTATTATAATAATAAGAACAAAATTTTGGGAAATTAATTGCTTTCTGACATACTTGTATATTTCGCAACATTTTTACTTATTTTTTGGAGTTCAACAAACAAACTTTAATTTAGGTTTACTTTACTTGTGTATGCTACCTTAACTCTCTCTAGCTATTTAGGTACAGTAAAAGAAATTCTAAGAAAACGGAGAACACACAATTAATAAAACCTGATAAATGCAAAAGAGATTAAAATCATGTTTATACAACATGATTCATAGATAACCAAACCCGACATAATGCAATCAGTAAACTACAACCCGTTAATCCCCCATTGTCAATGACATCGACCCTTAACACAATGGACTAAATGCACTGCCCTATCAGTGTTATCGCGATTAAACTATGCATGTGATTTATGACATCGTTGGCCGCAATCATTTTGAGAACTAATTCGCCCGCACTCAATACATTAAAATACTTTGTTTTGTGTGTCTTTTACTACATAAATATTTTAATATATGCATTTATTATCCATTTTTGATGGAGTTAACTGTAGCCTTGCTCTGAATTATGTACGCCTACTTTGGTATTGCAGCTATATTATTTTATGAAAATGATAATCATTATTGTAACTTTGAATACATCATCTTACTAAAGGTAGCCGTATTTACAAGGTTTTAAAAATTTATGATGAACATAAACGTAATATGAAAATTAACGGATATTTGAAAATTGTATCTTAATTAAAAGTCTATTTTAAACTTTAATCTCATTATTACCTTGTACTGTAACGACTCTCCTCATTATATATATTTGACAAGTTCCTAACACAGGGCAATGGTACTTGTGGACGGGTAGAATAAAGTTAAATAATGAATCGGCTTCTCCTTTTTGTAAAAAAAAACAATATTCTTCTTCCATGGTATTTTGTTACTAAGTAAATTCATATACATATAGTGTCCCGTATAAGGAAAATATTAAAAAAAAACTAATTAGTTGTTACTAATGGAGAAAATAATTTACTATCCCACTGCAAGATATGTATCTTATACCCTTATACGGTTAGCCGAGCCAGATCCTGTCTGAGATGCTGTGGGCGTGACAATGGAAGAGGGATGAATGTGAGATTAAGTGTGATAAAAGTTAGAACTCATTCACAAGAACTACTTTAGTTTTTTTGTACATTAAAAGTATTATTTTATTTTATGTTTTAAGATTTGCAGAAGTAGTTAATTTATTAATGTGTTAAATTTTAATTTTATTATGTTAAAACACTATATTAACTTCACCACATTGTTTAAATGTAATTATTTCTTTAATTTTTTTATTCTTTAAGGTAATATTTTTACTTGTCGCAGGTTAAGTGTAAGAAAGTGCCATGCGGCCCTAACTATGCTTGCATAAAAAAAGAATTTTTCATTTCATTTCATTATCCAAGAGCAATGAGAAGTTATAAAATGATGAAATTAAAATTTTCGAATAACCGTAAGTTATTCCAGATATACTAAGAGAAACTTATCTATCTACATCAGGGATCCCGTTACGCTCGTTTAGGAGTAAGTTAAGCAACGAGACGGTATATCGTACCGATATTTACCGGGTTTCTTCCGATTATCATAAATTATCTCACGATTTCCAAGGAACATTTTATTGCTCGAGCTAGTATTCCGAGTGGAATTTCTGTTGAAGGCAAAGTAAACTCTAACCTAGAACAGCGAAAAAGCATAATGTGCAGATTTGTATATACCAAACAGCGTATTTCACATATTATTTGGAAAATGTTCCTGTATATGTCACGGTTTCATATGATACTTCTGTAGGAGTACAATAAAATGTGATATAGAACAAAGATATACAATACGATTCCATTTAGGAGTTTTGCTAACAATGGCCACAACTTGCGACAAGGATTTTATGAACATTTCTTTGTTCTTGTTAGAGATTTAAGTGTTGTCCCTGTTGAAGACAATTTGGAACCATTCATCGAGCTGTGATTAACTACAGGATGCAAATAATGGGATTTATAAAAAATATGGCAGCCATTAGTGTAGCTGGGAATGTTAATTCATTCATGTCAATATTCCAGAAAATGCCTCCTTATGGGTGAAGAATATAATGAAAATATAACCAGCTGTGAAGAATCAGACGGATTAGTAAACTGATAAGTAGTTTTCTTCCATGTAGACATGGAAAAGCCAAGAAAGATGTTAATTTTCTTAAAATTTTGGCATGACAGAAGTTTGGGTACAATTGGTATATATGTCTTAAAACGAAAGCACAGGATAGTTTACCATTAATCTACACGATAATGATATTCATCAGAAACGGCTGAAAAAGCTTTGAATTTTAGGTTCCTCAAGTTCGTTAATTTTGAGCCTAGATAAAATTACGTAAAGGCACAAAAAAGTTAAGTTTCATTGAGTTGAACCTTAAAATTGGTAACCCACATAAAATTAACACGTTTTATGACAAATTTACACATCTGCTAAACGTTGTCACCAATCTCCCGTCTAGTGTCGTATTCATCTGGATTATTCGTTACAGTAAAAGATAGTAAACTTGATACACTATAAAGTATAAAATGACAAAAAAATTAATATAGACCGACTTCAAATACATGTTAAAACTGTTTTTTTAGGCAAAGTTTAGGTACTAAAAAGTTATGGAGCTAAAAAGACAATTGCAAGCAAAACGCTGTACTTCAAATACATGTTAAAACTGTTTTTAGGCAAAGTTAAGGTACTAAAAAGTTATGGAGCTAAAAAGACAATTGCAAGCAAAACGCTGTATTATATAAAAAGTAAAAATATAATTTATTTTGAACATAAACTTATATTCAATATAAATTATCAATATATCAATGAAAATATATATTAATTAACGCCATTGACTGCTTGGGTGGCAAGACATATTTTCACATACATATATTTATATTTAATATAATTATTAAATATTATATTTCAAAAATTATTAATATTTCAAAAAATATATATTTATCAACGCGATTGAATTGCTTGAATAGCAAGACATACTTTCGTATACAGTAAAACTTTTAAAATAAATCAAATTTGATATTATCTTTATTTATTTATACTGTATATTGCTTGACATTATCTTTTTTTTCTTAAGATAAATGTTGGAATATCTTTAAGTCAAATATTGTATTATTTGTTGCACCATTCTGAGTTTATATAAGCCAAGAACATACTATTTCATGTATTTCTAAAGAGTGAACATTGTTATGGCTGTAGTAATTTCAAGTGTACGATGGATTGTTGTGATGTTTGAATGAAGGAAAATATTTCTTTGGATTGTAAACGTTAAACTAATGAAAAAGTAGTTTGTTAAATGTACATTAGCTTACAGTATAAACGATTCATACGTCGATACAGAATAGCCTAAGCACGGCAGTCAGGAACGGTATGATCTCTCCGGAGTCGTCTCTAGATCTGATCGAAACACTTCGGCAGGTCTGGAAGATATTGATGGAGAGACTGCAAAGAGAAAGCCGCCAGAAAGGGACTCAGGCCCCATCACTTTCTATGGTGGCAGCAGCCTCTACCGTGACTGAGAAGCGAATGGCCGGAAGTCCCCCTGAACATCCTAGGGAGGAAAAGGAAGCAGGTGGTGCTTGTCAAGCCCAAAGTTGGCAAGTCATACGCCGAGATTCTTGGTGCAATGAGGGCTGGAGTTACTCCCAAAGAGTCGGGAACCGTGGTACGCCACATAAGAAAGACTGTCACTGGGGTAGTACTACTGGAACTCGCAAAATGCGACGACAGAAGGAACCTCCAGTAGGCGATACAGAAGGCGATGAGTGACAGACACGATGTTCTCTACATTGTTCCTAAGGTAAAGCTAGAGATTCTAGATCTGGACCTCTTGACCACCGAAGCCGACATCTCGGAGGCCCTAAACAGAGAGTTTCCTGTCCTTGGCGCCGAAATTAGGGGTTTCCTTTTCAAGCCTAACCGGTAAGAACAGAAGAGGGCCGTGGTTGAGCTGCTCGAAAGTGACTCCTTGATAGTACTCCGAAAGGGGAAGATCAAGGTCGGGTGGGTCGTCTGCCGAATTCGGAGCCGGGTAGAGGTAGACAGATGCTTCCACTGTCTCGGCTACGTTCACACCAGGAGAAACTGTTCCGGACCCGATCGGAGCAGTAACTGCTGGAAATGCGGCAGCGCCGAACACAAGGCGGCGGTTTGCACGGGGGCTCCTTCTTGAGTCTTATGTACAGATAAACCTGGAGCAAAGACGGATCATGTTCCAGGAACAGGTGCCTGCGGGGTTTTCAAGAAATCCCTGGACGACAGGAAGGCCCGTGCTAGGCCACGAAAATGATCGGGTTTATCCAGGCCAATCTGCAGAGATGTCACGC
This sequence comes from Homalodisca vitripennis, assembly GCF_021130785.1. Lineage (NCBI taxonomy): Eukaryota > Metazoa > Arthropoda > Insecta > Hemiptera > Cicadellidae > Homalodisca > Homalodisca vitripennis. Next base: position 129,361,080 of record NC_060209.1, on the reverse strand, counting down.
TGCGGACGCAATCCTTGAACAGCTGGCCTGGGAGACCAAAGCCCAGATAGTGATCGTCAGTGAACCCGTCCAAACCAAAACCAGCTCATCTTGGTTTTATGATGGACTCGGCACTGCGGCTGTTTGGATCTCAGACAGTCGTGCGGTCCGTGTTATGAGTCATGGTTCCGGTGACAGTTATGTCTGGATTGAACGGCGTTACCATTAAATTTACACTCCGCGCGAGAATTTCTGGAAAGGTTGGAAGCGCAGGAAGACAGTCTCCGAAACGTCCCTGGGCGTGTTATAGTGGCGGGTGACTTCAACGCCTGTGCAGTCAAATGGGGTATGTTTAGAGATGGTCTCGAGACCCGATTTTGAAGTCGTGAATAGAGGGATAAGGCTTTCCGAAGCACTCTCGATGAGTCAATACCAGATATTACGCTGGTATGGGCAATTTTGTTCCCTTTAGTAGCGGAATGGCAAGTGATGGACGCGTATACTGCTAGTGACCACGAGTTCATAGCTTTCCGTCTTACCGATAATCGGTTGCTGCGGCGAGCGAATACCCGAAACACTCTTGGCTGGAATATAGCTAAGCTGGAGAGGTAAAAACTCGTCGAGTAGCTGGATCCTAGTATCGAGGCTGGTCTTTCAGTGATTCCCAAAGTCCACGGCAACAGCTGAGGTCGAGTCTTATACCGACTCATTCATGAAGCTAATAGAACACGCTTGCGATTCGTCAATGCCTTGGAAACGACCCTACCGGGGCTGTCGCCTAGCCTTCTGGTGGACGGACGAAATTGGCGAGCCCAGGAGAACTGCACTAATGTGCAGACGTAGAGCGCGGAGAGCTCGAAACCGGCCAGAAGCTATAGCTAGGTTGGCAGAGCATAAGGCTGCAAAGAAAACTCTGAGTGCAGCAATCTGTCTGAGCAAGGCGCGATACTGGCGTGATCTCTGCTAGGAGGTGGATTCGGACCCTTGGGGAAGAGGATACAGAATTGTGAGAAAAAAGCTCGGTGGAATGTGGGCTAACAACACGGAAATGCCTGCTAGAATGATTTCGACGATCTTGGATGCTGTCTTCCCAAGTCACCCTGAGAGGCGGGAGGAGAGAGTAGCGAGGCCGGTTCCAGACGTTCCCATTTTCACGGAGCAGGAGCTTGTAGCAGCGGTGTCTACCATGCGCAACAAGAAGGTTCTAGGACCTGATGGCATTCCAGGTTGTGGTGGCGAGTTATCCGCTCTTGCTGCTGAATATGTTTAATGCATGTTTGGTAGCGGGTGTGTTCCCATCGCGCTGGAAGGTTGCTAGGTTGGTGCTGATCAGCAAATGCAAAGGTGACCCGAACTCCCCGTCGGCATACAGGACACTTTGTATGCTTGACACCGCGGGGAAGCTCTATGAAAGGTTGCTGAAACCCAGATTGCAGTCGTCCATCGAAGCCACCGGAGATCTCTCTCCCCGGCAGCACCGCTTTCGAAAGCGATACTCAACTCCGAACGCCATTACAGAGGTAGTCAGTGTCGTCCAGCAAGCGGAAACAGCTTGTCACCAGGCACGGCCAATAGTGCTGTTGGTCACCCTTGACATAAATAACGCATTTAACTCTGCTCGGTGGGAGGACATGCTAGAGGCGTTGCAGTGGGACTTCAGCGTGCCCGACTATCCCTGGTCTTTGTGCAAGACTACCTGAAGAACCGTCGGCTGTTGTATGAGACGGAAGGAGAACGAAAGAGGTTACTGCCGGTGCTGCTCAAGGGTCTATTATTGGCCCAGATATATGGAATGTTTCATTCGATGGTTTGCTTCGCCTCGAGATGCCCCACGACGTCTTCCTCGTGGGTTATGCCGATAACGTAGCTGCAGTCATGATGGCGAGGACTCTGGACTTGGTACAGTTACGCCTTAATCAGGTAATGATTCTTGTCAATGCCTGGATGACGAGCCACGGACCTGAGCTGGCGGTCGCCAAGACCGAGATCGTTAAGCTCACTCGACGGAGAATTCCCACTCTGAACTCTATGGATGTAGGGGATGTAGAGGTTCGGACAAGAACTGCGGCGAAGTACCTGGGTGTGTTACTCGACTGCCGTCTTCGGTATTGGGAGCACATCCAGGCGGTGTGCGACAAATCCTTTAAGTGGTTTTGTCTCTCCGAAGGCTTATGGCTAACGTAGGAGGCCCTAGGTCAATGAAAAATGGTCAATAAGAGACGCCTCCTAATGTCTGTACTGTAAACTCCACCATTCTATGGCGTACTGTATGGCGCGGAGGTTTGGGCGGGTGCCATCAGGATAAGGCGATACAGTCAGGCTGTTATCGGTACAGAGAAGAGCAGCACTTAGGGTCGCTTGCGCCTACCGCACTGTTTCCGGTTCGGCCGTGGTGGTCGTTGCTGGGGTGATTCCTATTTATCTGCTGGCCATCGAGAGACAGACCGTCTTTCGGGAGGCTGCCGAGGGGGGTAGAGATGATGCCTTGGCTGCTGTCAGAGTGGAGACTCTGCAGGTTTGGCAGCGGAGGTGGTCGGAAGGATCGGACGGTCGCTGGACCTTCCGTCTCTTTCGAGAGCTTCAACCCTGGATAGATCGTGGCCACGGGGAGATAGATTTCTACCTGTGTCAGTTCCTGACGGGGCAAGGTTACTTTAGGAAGTACTTCTACAAGATGGGAAAAGTCAGCCTCGGTGTGCTTCCTGCCCGGAGGAGGATGATGATGTTCATCAAACCTTTTTCGGTTGCGGGCGCTTCACCGATGCCAGGCGAATGCTCGCCACCACAGTTGGGGATGTTTTGGCAGACACCATTGTGGAGCTGATGCTCCAGAGTGAAGATGCATGGAATGGAGTCACCACTCACGTACATGCGATCCTTCATCAGAAGCGTGAAGACGGATGCCTGGCTGACCCCTAGCTTCCGAAACAAGTAGTTTTTGTCCTGGATGGGACATAAGACACATGGACCAGGCAAGATCCAAAAGGGTTCCGGCCTGGGTCCTCCGTGGCCCGTAGGGTGTTCAGTGGGTAGTCCGCAAAAGAGTCCCACACTCCGTGCGCAAATGAATTCCCCCAACGTATAAAATAAACAATTCATAATACTAGTTACATTTATAATATATTGCAAAACGCAGTGGTTTAATCTGAGTTCAGTTATCGTGGTTACACAACTTTTAACAAAAATTTATCCAAGTTACACGCGTGATTTACATAAACATATTCTTGAGTCACCTGAAGTAATTCTGACATAAAATTTGATTTTATACCAGCGTTTATCTGAGGAATTTTGACACATCTTACCTGATTATAAACTGTAGGAAACTGTTATCTTATAAATCATTAAAATAACAATTCTAAGATTATGGTGAGCTTATGAGAAATTATTATGTGCAAATTACATAACTAAACATTCCTACTGTAATATGATTTAAAAGAATCACGTTCAGATTCGAGATGTTTAATCTTTAATAAATGTTTTGTTCACTGTAGTTACAATATTTCCACCCCCTTTCCACCGAAACGGACAATTAATAAATCAATTTTAAAGGTACAAAGAAAAATTAATTTCACTTCTATTTAAATAAAAGGAAGTCTGTGCCAATTCCAATAACAACTCTTTTACATAAACTCAATTAAACTAAGTTTCTTTGAAAATGTTTCAACAATTAATATTCTTATTAAGTAAAATGTTGGATTAGGCTATAAACAGTTCAACTTGGTAATTGACTTTTCAAAACAATAAGAGTGATTTAATATACATAATTCTAGAACATGAATTGTAAAGCATAGTTTTTCGTTCTTAAGACAAAGTTTTAAGACTTTTAAGTTTCTTAAGACATAAAACATCGTACATTTGAACCAAAGTTTTATAAAACTCAATTAGTATTTTAATTATCTTAAAATTTAAATTTTGGAATTATGGAAATCTAAAGCCGTGTACTTACTATTGTGAAGTGTCTAAACCTGTTATCCTACTGATTGCGGATGATACTCAAATTAGTTTGGACCTTTTGGAGATAAAGGTAATTTAATGAGCAAATGGTACACTATCTCACTCCAAAGTAGAAGTACGCCACATCAATAATCAGAATTTTATGAATGATAGCAAAAAAGTAACTTAAACTGATTGTTTTTTTACTAAGACTCTCTACATTAATCGAAGACCTGCAATAAGAGTGACATTATGTTAAGCCCAATTCCTCACCAGCTATAGACTTTTCCGATCTTGCCTGTTCAACATTAGGAGATTAGTGAATGAGGGAGCGGCCTTTCGGGGGATTTAGAGCTCAATTAAAAACGAGAAAACACCTTTTTCGATGGAAAAATTAAGCTTACGTATACGCTACAAATTATTTGAGCTTACGTATAGGAGGTACTGAAAAATATAAGTTTGAAGAAATTTTACGTGTGTTTTCAAGTGGTTTTGTGTAAAAAATCAACATATCTTGTAAAAGACATACCGAATTTGTAGTTTTCCGCAATATTTGGAAAAAAATCTTTCTTTACATCCAAAAAACATTGTTGAGTATATAACTCGTTTGAATTACATACAAAATAATTTATTCATACAACTAATCTACCAAGTTCATGAACTACTTACTAATTTATTACAGCTAATTTATATAGCTATTCATAATTCATACGGTTCATAATTACCGATCATTAGTTTATTCTACAAATAAACTTTAACATAGGATAACGCGATGTAGAGTAATCTTATTCTGCTGTAACAGGACGTGACTTAATGAAGAGTGGAGGTAGGCTTGGCGGCACAAATTCAGAGTCCTGATGAACTCTGCAATCATGTTACTACTGGCGTGATTGCGATGCTAGAACTTAATGTTTCTCAGCAGCCATGCATTAAAATATCCTTAAATATTCAAATATGTTAAGGGACCACTATAAGTAGGCTACTTTTCGAGGTGATGGCATTATGTGTATAAAGATTATAAAATGATATATCTACAGTTGTCAGACAAATTTGGTTGAATTGTCATCCAAATTAGGTTCTTATTTATGTAATCAATTAACAAACTATAAATTACTCCTAACCTGGAGTTACTAACTAAATTTGCCTTAATTATTGTGCGTTGTGTTTATCTATGCAATGTTACTGTCAAGTAACCCAAACATGTATACATTTTTAAACATATATATTTTTTAGAGATATTATTATAAGTTTTGTAGAGATAACTTTATGTATTTAATTTCATACCCATAAAAAATTGATAAAATATTCATGAATGTCTTGTGCATTTAAAATGTGTCATGTGTAATATAAAACATAGGTAAATAAATTTTTAGTAGTGATAAAACTGTATTTGCTCTAAGATGGTATCGAAATTGATGAAAAACTAGAATTTTTTTAAAACAAACCCGTTTTAAATTTTACAGTTGTATTTCCAAGAATCTACTAAATGTATTTAGTATAAAAACAGTTTCAAGATTAATCTTAATAACATAAGGTAATCTTTTACGCCTTCCAAAATTATCGCTACAGTTATATTAGAATCTTGTTGTTTTAAATAAAGTAAATATATTTAAATTGGTGAGAAAACGGTACAGTGTTTACAAAGTATCTTATATCTCATATTAGACATCTCGGTATACGAACAATGGATTACAAGTGTACAGAGAAAAATCTTTGGTTAACATATCACGTTTTGTTTGTATAACGCAATCGGGAGACTAACTCACTCACAGGGAATCTGGTGGAAGTTGCGTGGGTTTGATGATTTTGCACTTTTGTTCAGAACATTGTGTCACATTTCAATGAATGAATATTTAATATTGCTTCCTGTAAATAGTAAACAGTAAAGCTTGTTCGCAATTTTATTGCAAAAATCTGCTATATCTAAATACTAGGTACTAGGCGGTGTGAACTGGGATACTTACTCACATTACTTATGACAATGTCCGCGTAAGTCGTGGTCATATTGAGTAAGCTCAATTATACGATATAATATCCAATAAATCATAGCTGAGTAGAGAGTTGTTAAAGTAGAGACCTCATGTAAATATCATAGAGCAAAATCAGTTACACATTTACTGTACAATTTACTGTACAGATTAAACAATGAAATTCACAGTTCAAGATTTTGGAGTGAATACAAAAAAATACATGCTGTGCAGGATGAAGTTCGGTTCCTTACTACAACAGGCTACGTTTAATAGCTCGTAAGTAATCTACACAGAACAGTAAATAGGAAGCAATTAATTTAAAAACATGCATTTAATAATAATTATAAAACCTTGCATTGTTTACTTTAAGATAAAATGTAAATTACGTACATTATAGCATTCTATAGTACAAATACATGCTGTGCAAGGTGAAGCTCGGTTCCTTACTGCAACAGGCTACGTTTAGTAGCTCGTAAGTAATCTAAACAGAACAGTAGTTAAGAAACAAATAATTTAAAAACATGCATTTAATAATAATTATAAAACCTTGCATTGTTTACTTTAAGATAAAATCTAAATTACGTACATTATAGCATTCTATAGTACAAATAAAAGGTCCTAGATGTGAAACATAATTCTATACTATGTTTATGCTAAAACTTGAATTAGATTTTCATGAAATCAATACACAAATTTACCCTAACAAATTTGTTGTCTTACTATCTTCTTTTTTTGGGGAAAAAATTAAAGATATTGAAAGCAACCAAATTATTTTTTATTAGTCATGTATTTTAGGTAGATATACTTAAATCCAATAATTTTTTCAGAGCTAGTAAAATAAATATACCAAAAATCATTTTGATCGACCATTTTTAGCCATTCTATCTCGTTAACCCTTTCGATAACTCTCCAATTAAAACTCCAACAAAACTACCTGCGATGTAGTCTTAAAGGAAGTTCGTCTGTCGACTGCACGATAACCTAGGAGTATGTTTTATAGAATGTAAATTATACTCCTGGACTAATGAGTGAGTTTTGGTCTTGCATTATTTTCTAGACTCAATATTCCAAAACTTAAAATCTTTTATACGATAAATCTTATACAAGAAAAAAATTAAATGCTATTAACTGATAACCAGTGCAGACGTACTGTATTTTATATTTTTTCGTGTATAAAGCCTCAAAAATTGGAATTACTCATGATATTTAAGGAAGTATTTTAAATGTAACTTTATACTTGTGTGAAATCAGTTGCTAGTGATGTCCTATTAGTCTAGTAGAACATACTATAATCCATTTTTCAATATCAATTTGGGTTTAATATACTAAAAAATAGGTTATATTGTAAGTATTGGAAGTCTAATAGTGCACAGAAATATAATATAATACTGCGAGTAAAAACTTCGAAGAAAACTTCAATCATGAAAACGTAACATTTTTATTAGACTCCATTAATCATTAAAAGACTATTAATTATCAAGCATTAAAAGAAGGCCGTATACAAAATTTGTCATATTAAAATGTCTGTCCTGTTACAACAACTTGTATCTTCATAACAACTTGAGCTGTTTTGAAGTAGCTTTTGTTCTTGTATCGAACATGCTTCAATGCTTGTGGTTACGCATGTTAGAGAAGGGTGTTTCATTACTGGATAGCCTGCTTGACTGAGAAGCTAGAAACATGGTTTCGTACATAGCAAACCGGCTAGAACCAAATTTGGCATTTGGGCCAAACATACAGTAATACTTGTGATATTTATTATTAAAGGAGGTGGAAAATTGCATAGGCTGCGAGACTGAAAATTCTTAAACTTAGGCTAGTTTTGTAGGGAATTAACTGGTCGGAACTAACTTTTGTGCTTGTGTTAAACATACTTCAATACTTGTGGTTACATGGGTTCGAGAGAGTGAGTTTCATTACTGGATAGCCTGCGTGACTGAGAAGTTATAAACATAGTTCGGTACATAGCGAACTGGCCTGAACCAACTTTGGTGGCTGTGCCAAACATACTTCAATATTTGTGGTGAAATGTATCATAAACGGGGGAATCATATTAGACAGCCTGCGAGACTAAACACAGAACTGAACTTGTATGAACGAACTTGTGCTTGTGGGAGACATACTTCAATACTTGTAGTGATATTTATTAGAGATGAGTTCCATACAAGATATGCCGTGACTATGAAGTTGCAAGCATGCTTTTATAGATAACAGACTATGTGGAACCAAATTATGTGCCTTGATGCTTGTGAGAGGCCTAATCATATGCAATTGAAATATCGTTTACTTTCTCTTTTGTATAATCTTTTTCTGTAACTGCAATGTTTGGGTAAGAATTGATGTTTATTTTTAAGCTGGACATAAAACATTTCTGTACAATAAAAAGACTATAGTTTCATATTTTATTTTGCAATCGGATTGTAAAGGCTGTCATTTAAAACTGTGAAATTAATTCACTGATAGCATCTACAAATTTATGACTGAAAAATAAAAAGTAGACAACAAGTGAAAAACTCATAAATAAAACATATTCAATATAGGCTGAAGACAGCCAGTGTCAAGTAGAAAGAAGGAAAACACATTTAGTGAGAAATATGAGGGCGGTTCTATCGACCTTACACGGCAACTTTTGTGTTCTGCTGGAGAAAACCCAATCTGAGCACAAATTTAGTTTTCCCGAGAAAACCCTCAGCTACTTTTATTTAACGTCTTCTTTTTACGAACATATACGATTGCTGTAACATCTATAATATACTCTTATACAACCAATATATGTTGTAAGAAGGTACATTAAACCAAAAAATTTTTTTTCAAATCCACAATAATTATTTACTGATGTATACAAATAACGTTAAATATATTTAGGATATGCAACATAATATGCCATTAATAAAGTGAAATGACACCCACAGTTATATCAACTTAACAGGACATCAATCGTATTTTACAGCATGGTGCTATTCAATTGGAACTAACTCAATTTATAAATGGAATGATGCATCATCTAAATATTGCATCGTCGTTAAAATCCATGTAATCACCTGGAGTGAAAATCGCAGTCAGATGTATAGTACTGGCTCTTTTTTCAGTGACTGCAATCCAGCATAGCAATCATACATTGCATCATTATGTTGTTGTTGAACCAATGTAAGCATCAAAAGTAATGTTTTATGTGAATATATCGAATATCTTAGCATATTTATGCGAACTATACGAACAGTAAATTTTTGTTCAACAGTGATGCTGTCTTAAATATGAATACATGTAAAATCATGGTGAAGAGCTCTGTAAAGTACCGCCTGATACTAAATACCTCACGTTTTGGCTGTCTAAGAAGGCAGCATCGGTTGGTACCGCCTCTTCCAGCCGTCTATTAAACAAACTCGGCGGGCTTGTAGCGAGTAAACAGCGGTAACTCATGTCGGACACGTACTCTGTGCGTCTGTACGAGTGAGAGGTGTGGGCCAACGCTATACGTCAAGAACTGAATCAGATGGAGGCAGAATAATAACAAAAGAAAGGAGTGAATTCCAGATCGCGAGTATTTATCGAACTCTCTCCGAACTAGCCGACCTTGAGGTTGCCAGGACCATGCCAGTGGAACTGCTCGATTTCGAAAGGAAACGTGTAGATGAGGGGAACGGGGTGGCGGTAACACGCACAGAGAACGGAGTAAGAGAAATAATTCTTGAACGAATGCATGCTGGTAGGGAGCAGAGGACGTTTCCAGTGTGGCCTGATTCTGTAAGAGCTCTTCGTCGGCTTAGTAGGCACCCTATAGTAGTAATGTGGAAAGCAGTCTCGAGTGGGAGTGATGCCTGGCCGGAATAACGCTTAATTGGAGCGAGTCCTAGTAACAAGAGGAATACGCTGACGGTATATCAAAAACTTCCCCAATGATCACAATATATGTGTGTGTGTGTGTGTTTGTATGCACGCGTGCGTGCGTGCATGTGTCTAATTGAAGGTTGCAATTGCAATTTCAGAGAGAAGTTTGCATTTTTTGTAAATACGTGATAAATATCTGACAAGAACTTTTTTATTTTTTAATCAATACAATAAACACATTTCTTCACAAAAAAATTGCGCAATTGAACTCTATCACTAACGCGTTTATCATTCACAACAGAGCCAGAGCAACACAGGCACAACACTGCAATTGAAACATCAACACTGCAATTGAAACATCAACACTGCAGCAACCATTTGGTTTGTAACACAAAAGAGAATAAATCGTAAATTGGTTTTAGCTCTAACACAATTTTGTAGAGCCTCGGTCACGACATTGTTTAGTTCTACCATTGTACTCTCTAGTTTTACTAATCGAGTATTGTGTTTAAATAGTTTAGAGCAACGGATATTCACACCCTGCTCTAAGGCAATTCAACATTCATTTAAGCTTTAAACAAACAGTCCAGTGTCGATGTCAATATTATTCATATGATTCTACAGGGATTGTTATGCGGAGCGTATTAACCGCCAAGTTATTAAAGAAATTATTCTGTGATTACATTTTGTACATAATGTTCATGCCAGTTTTGGGTATCATGTTGTATTTAAAAGTCCATGGAGATTGCAGTGAAAATGGCTTACATCTTGGACTCTTTCTGTGCTCAATTGCTTTCTTGACTTCATATTTTGCCCCGTAGATTGTCTATCTTAAATTTGCTTAAGATCTATTCATCCATGAAATATCCATAATGAACTGTGCAGACGGCTTTTGACTGGTTTCAACAACGTACGTAAACTTTAACTAGCCATTTATATCACCGGAAGCAACTGTAGCTTTGATAACATTAATAATGTGATCAAAATTTACATAGCTGTATATTTTGTCATGAACCAGCTCATTGTGATTGCAAAATCAACCTCACGTCAAGTTTCTTTTATATTATGAAACCAAATATTTTTTACGTGTTTCATTGTTTTATAAAAATAATTTTATTTAAATTTATAGTAGGTATATTTTACTAAAAAACATTTTTATTGAAACGATTAAAATATTTTTATAATAAAGAGTTTTAAACAGTGCTATAAATATTTGAAATGCTGTTATATTTTAACAGAGAAAGAAACTTAAAGGAATATCAAATAAATACCTAATAAAACATAAAGAATGTTTAATTCATTTATCGGTATCTTCCATTGATTTTGTTATGACATTTTATTCTTAGTTTAGTATTTAAAATTTAGTAGGTACGCAAGGTTTCTTCTTATAAAGATTTGTATACAATGGCATACAGATAATAACACAGCAAATTTCATCCATTCTTTTTCCCAACTTATTTCCATGCTAATTGTTGTGCGCTAATATTTATCATACAAATATATTAATAACAGTAGTCTTATAAAGGATCCCTCCCCATAGAACCTTTCTTCTCTTTACTCATATAGGTTTTATACAAAACTGTCATATTTAATTATACAATACCAACTAGCATGTTATACAGTTTTCAAAACACGAATCTCTTTTAATGCAGTTTTATCGAATTAAAATTTAAAATTCGTTTCAATTCTAGTCAAATAACTGCGAATATGTTAAATAACATAAACAAAACACATTTTTATTTGCAGTTTACATAAAAATTTATCAATGTTAGAAACTCCGGGCCCCACTATTAATTTTCCGCTATGGTAAATTCTCAGCAAGAAGTTCTTGTAATTTTGATGCCTTAAACTGCTTATGTCTATAATATATTCAATTAAACTACACTGCAATAAATGAGTAGCCATAATATATGGTAACACCTTGACAGCAGCTTAATACTGACTGACGAGCCATCACATCCAATGCCACCTGCCGCAGTCAATTTGGTAAGTGATCTTTAGTTATTGAGAAATTATTTATTTAAAATCTAAACTTTCTTGTAAATGGAAACTGTAGTTGAAGATTTACATATTTTTTACAAATATAGCCTCAAGACTTTAAAAACCAACGATAAATCAGAGTTCTAGCCATATAATCACGCCATAAGATCACGTTATTAAAGTTACGTTGCTTGTCGGTTAAAACTATATTTGTTTAAATTGTTTTTAAGTCATAACCATTAGAAGATTTACACATAATACTTTCGTTATATTAATTAAAATGAGATTTTGAGAAGCTAGTTATGAGTTTTTACAATTCACAAGTAGAGATATACGTGATGAGATATGAAACACATTTAACTTTGAAATTTCGTTGAGTGATATACGAACAGACGGTTGACAGTGAGCCGTCTCTGACAGACGATGACAAAGCAATCGCTTTCCGGCTCTTGATATCACAGTCCGTTCCGTGTCTATTGGAGTGGAAGAATTATAAAAATAAACCTTTGCTGTGACTCCTATGATTAGTATCACAAGTTCTGCATGCGGAATAGTGTTACTAAATATGTTTCAAGCAAAGTTTCCACTATCTGTCACGTTAGTTTTTATATCTCTAATCATGCATGTTTTTTGCAATCAATTCTTGGTGGTATACGTTTTCTACATGTTGTCTTCATCTCATACGTCATACAAAACAGTAACTCGCCAGCAAACCTTTTATGTTTTTCGGATGTACATTAAAGGCACCTTTAAGAGGATACAATCACAGCTTCTATTTCGTTCAATAGTTTCACGTCCTGTTCGAAAGCTATCTAAAGAAGCGCCACAAAAATACTGAAAGAGTAATAATAAAGAAATACTAAAAATCAATAACGTTCCCTCTCAAAGTACCCTGTAATTAGAATAGCCTAGTGCTTAATATTAAACCATGTTATCAGAAAAGAGATTTCATTAATAACAAACAAAGTAATGCTACCGAAAGTCCATTTAGGTACGGTAACATTTTACGTTTTAGTAGTCGCAAAAAAGAGGAATACAGTTAAAACCAGTTTTTATATCATTCAGATTCCTCAGAAACATACACTTATTCGAAATGGATGTATCACAAAGAACAATAACATCAAAATTTTCATACTTTCAAAACAAGACATTTTTAAAAAATTAGAAATTTAAATTACGGTTTCGTATTATCACAGAAGAAATACTTATTTTGTCAGAAAAGGCACAGTAACTAGGAACTTATAATGACATTAAACCGCTGAAGCTCTAGTCTTGATATAACTGTCCAGAAGCCACAAGCACGTCAGCAGAAGTTACAGAAACGGTACGAAGTCAGCTGGTCTGCATTAGATCACTGTTTTGAGTATATCCTGCATCAAGTTCATGACGGGAATGTGAGTTTTACGTGGAGTTGTTTAATATTAAACCATGTTATCAGAAAAGAGATTTCATTAATAACAAACAAAGTAATGCTACCGAAAGTCCATTTAGGTACGGTAACATTTTACGTTTTAGTAGTCGCAAAAAAGAGGAATACAGTTAAAACCAGTTTTTATATCATTCAGATTCCTCAGAAACATACACTTATTCGAAATGGATGTATCACAAAGAACAATAACATCAAAATTTTCATACTTTCAAAACAAGACATTTTTAAAAAAATTAGAAATTTAAATTACGGTTTCGTATTATCACAGAAGAAATACTTATTTTGTCAGAAAAAGTCACATATAACCTACCATTCTCCTACATTATATTTAAAACGTTATATGCGAAGAACATTAATTAGAGTGAAGTGTTTTCAGAATATCTGAAATAATGCTTAGTGAGTTAAATAAAAATATTTTTAGTCTATCATACTTCACTGCTCCGATACAATACATTCGACATAACTCGGTATTCCTAGTTTCACCTTTACTAAGGTGTCATCCTGAAAGAAAACCAAAAAGAATATCATATCTTTTTCCTAGCATTATTGAACATATGGCCACTGTTAAAGGTAAATATCTGTATCTATTTTCGGTTTAGCTATTACAAAACACGTTATTAGACTTATTAAAGGGATCATTACTTAGAACTATGACACGTATATTGAGAAATCCCTATTTTTCTAGACTATTCTGATTTCCACCTCAAGAATTATGGATGAATCTTAAAGGAATGGAAGTATGTTACTAAATATACTACTGCCAACTGAGAAGTAATCCCTTGCATTCTGACGTAAAGGTCAAAATTCAATTCTCGCAAAAAGACAAAAGGTTACAGTTATATTTATTAAAAACTCTCTTCTATATTAAGTACGCTATTGGTTGGACAAGCATATAATCAATTGTTCAAAGTAACTAACCACTTGACTGTCCAATTGGCATTTTGGCACAGTAACTAGGAACTTATAATGACATTAAACCGCTGAAGCTCTAGTCTTGATATAACTGTCCAGAAGCCACAAGCACGTCAGCAGAAGTTACAGAAACGGTACGAAGTCAGCTGGTCTGCGGTAACTGTTAATCAGTCCCATATCGAATATCAAACTTTGATATAGATTAATTATACCACATTGTAGTTGTCTCTAGTGTCATATTATAAGTTAATATTTGTTTCTAATTTGTACAATAAATAATGAAATTTGATTATAACCTTTCTTCCCCTACTTATAATTTTCTCATCCCTGCCTGTATCTTACAATTAATTCTTCTAGAATAATTCGGAAATTAATTTTATTGGTCAGTAATTTATTAGATCACTGTTTTGAGTATATCCTGCATCAAGTTCATGACGGGAATGTGAGTTTTACGTGGAGTTGTTTTTCTGCCAACTATTGTTTTCCTAAAACTATTGTATCATCTTGCTAGCTTTGATATCGTTAACATTGTCTACAACGTTTATATGTATTGATATCTCATATCATTGATAATATATCATTTATGCTAACGATATTTTTTGAAAATAATACTAGACGAATCAAAGTTTAATCTGAATTCATTTGTCTTCTAATTAATATTTTTTTATTAAAAACTGTTACCATTACCTGACATTTTAAAGAGAGTGATATCTCCTAAGGTCTTTTTTCCCAAATCTCTTTTAGATTAAAGGACATTATTATCAGTTTCACAAAAACTCCCTCCATTTACAAGTCACCGTCTTCCATTGCTTGAAAAAAGCACATCGCAAGGATTGAGCTTATGTAATAGTGCCCTCCCCTGTCAGATAAAAAAAATATATTTTATCCTAATTTAAGAATTTACTAAAGTGCTACCCAAAAGTTATGTAATATAAAAGTACTAATATGTGACGATATTACTTAGTGACTAATAATTGAGGATGGGCCACTGTAAAACTATTTTTTAAGGCTAATTGAAGCATTTAATTTTTAAGTTCTCAACATAATGTTTACAATTCACCTGAACTGTATAAAATATTAGCTTATGTGAAAATAAACAAATTGAATTGTACTAAAGCCATCTTGTTTGATTAAACCAGGCATGGGAACTTGGAAAATCAAACGAAGATTTCTGTTATAAGTCATTTTGTATTTCTCTGAGGCAGTTGAAGAACTGTGATGTATACCTATTTTCTCAACCATGCGTTATCGTTAGGTTTGGAGATATCCTGTCACTAATAAAATATAATAAAGTAGTAGTCTTATACTATCTCTGTCTCTTAATAATACTTACGAGCAAATTTCATGAAAATTTATAGCTATGAACCTTCTATCTTTAAAAAAAATGGCAACGCGAAATTTAGAAACACTACATCCATGATGAAAATGAATAAAGAATAGACATTGTTGAAGTTACGGAATATAAATAGTAAAAGTTTGTTTATATTATTTAGCAGTGATATATTTATACGCACTCTGTTTATAGGTTAATACTGTCCTTCTTTTTGTTGTGGTATTTTAATCAGGTTACTGTCAAATTGTGATGATGTGGAGCCGCGTTGACCGATGTGGTCCTCCATCATTTCAACGTGCCTATAGTCCTTTTTAGTTGTAATGAGTTAATAAACGAATGCTATTATGCACATACACAATTATAGCGTTGCACTAATTACATCTTCGTTTTAGTGGTATACCTGTGAAACGTGCCCGTTTAAGACTAATATTCAGTTTGATTAAACTGAAAATAAAGGATCATAGTTCTGGAAGACGAATTTTATTTTTTGATTAAGCAGAATACTTACATTCTATACATTCCAGATGGTACGTGTAGCTTGTTGCATCCTCGGTTTATGAAAAAAACGTACTACTATAGTGTATAGCTAAAATACTGCTTACCAAGAATAATTTAGTTGAATAACAATCAAGGAATACAGCATAATATTCTCTTTGCTATGAACAGAGTCCTCATGTCTCTACTGCGGACATTCATACGTTGTTCATATTTAGTTCAGCTGCTAGTTCGCATGATTCACGTCAGCAACAAGCTTGTAGATGTTATCTATGGTCTTAAAGCATTTGTAGAGTGAAGGCTAACAAAACATTATGAATATTACTTGAATGTAAAATATTGCTATAATTATAAAGAGCCTCAATATGATGTGAAATTTATTAATGCCATAACAAAAACATTGCTTTAAAGACGATGCAATATGTTAAGTTTCAAATGAGGCAACTGAAGATTTCTGTTGAGAGCTAGGCTAGATCATCATTTACGAATACATAGAGCATCAATAATAGCGTTATTGATTCTACAATTTTCTAATGAGATTAGAAACCAAAGCTACTGCAATCTAGAATTTTAATATTTAAGTCTGGAAAGGAAAATACTAACTGAAACATACTATATGATGAAAAATAAAACAAAAACCCTTATTACACAATTTGAAATGTAACTTACATGTGTTAAGCACTAAGCCATGCGTGTAGAAATGATCTCTAACCATTGACAATCTTGATATTAAGAGAAATTGAGAAAAGTGAAATACAAAAGAAGAATTACATATTTATTTAAGTTGTAGTTATTATCTCAAAAAATTCTAAGTACAAATAAAGGAACTGACACCCAGAAAAAATAATACATTGTAAAAATATCAGAATTACAATTATGTCATTATAATATAAATTTCACATACGTTTAAGTGTTCCATACAATTTTAAGGTATTTATATTAAAACATAATTACTCAAACAACACTTCAACGGCTTTATTCATTACAGTATTGCAGCTGTTGAAGAATGAGATCTGTATTGAACCTTTCAACTGTTACAACTTTTGGAACAACAAATAGTCTTGTCAATAATATAAATTTAATATTCAAAATTCAATACTTTATTTGTTGGTAAAGTTACTCCTAAATGAACTATCATATAAAATAGTGGACATTTAAAGATTCAATATTGATATCATAAAAAAAAGAATTTGTTAATATTGATCAAATTTAATATATAAATAATTCAGCAGTAACGAAATACTAACGTTAAATCCATACAAAAGTTCAATGGTTTGTAAAGTATCACATTCAGAGCAGAACGGCCGTTGCCCACTCCAGTAAAACACAAATGACTTTTCCATTGTCAAATATGCAGATAAGTGGTTGGTTTGAAAAATCAAATAAAGACAAAAGGAGCCAGTGGAAACAAAGTTCATACAAAAAAGCTACTCCTGATGTTTTGATCTCTGAATAATTCATGACACGTGACGAAATTGTATTTTCACCGCTCATTTTTTATTCAGAATGGATCAGGAATACAGCGTGGCCTTTCATGAAATAAATTACGGTTTCCTCATGTTAACATGGATTTATATTTCTTTACTGTACGAATGGAAAACATTGTTTAGTATAGTAAAAACAACATGTATCGCCTGATTTAGGCTAACCGTTAGCCAATAATTCATCAATAATCTTAGTCCATCATTCGAAAGGCTAGTGAAGTTTCATTTCTGTCTATTGTTCGAACGATACCTCATGAACAAACTTATCTATAGAAATGAAAATTTACATTAAGGATTAAATTATTTCTATACATTTAATATTGAGTTTATTTGACTTATCTACCGAGGCCTATACGTTTTATTGTTCTTATGGGAAATCATGATGGCAACGAGCAAATAGTGGAATAAATATATTTGTAAACAAATTTAGTACAATTTTTGTACTCTAGTATGTATACTGGTCATGAAAAATTAACTCATGTAGTCCTACTATCCACAAGATTTCAGCTAATAGAGAGGGTGAGTTATGAATTATGATGACATATGAAACATCGTTTCTTACCATAAACGGATGAAGCCAAGTATTAGATATTAAAACTAAAAATTAGCTCAATTACCTTTATTAGGTTTTATTCACGCCTAATTATACTATCTTTCCTTTTATGACAATTACATTTTTATGACCTATATGATCTGTTGTATTGCATAAATTTTTTTAGTAGTGTCAAGTAAAGCATTACTTAATTACTATATTACTTTATACATACTACTTTACTTTGGTACTTTATTCATATGTTACTGTATTCAAAAATAATTAGTGGTGTATAAAACTTACTCCCCAAAACTATGGAGCATAATTAAAATTTTCCGAATTTAAACTTTTCAAGATAAGTATTAAAATAGATGATCACTAGACAAAAATGGTTTCTAATATGGATAGTATTATGGATAGTAATTCTAATTAGAGTTACCCCTATGACATGTAAATTGAGTTAAAGAGCCAGAGGTATGCAGTAACCACTAAATTTCATGTTGAAGACTCATGAACAAATACACAGTGATAAAATAATAAAAGCGTCTTAAATAATTAGAACTACTTAAAAAATTAAATAAAGTAACCTACAAATTTTCAACAGATTTATACATTCATATTTATTTATTTCTAGGCATTACCAGATTCCTTATCCATGTTTTACTAGATCTCTCCATCTCTCCATCTCTCCTAAACGCTCCAAGCGGGAATCCAGTTTATAAAAGCAAAAATAATTCTTTTCATTTTTTCAGTAAATAATATTTTTAGTCTCTATCTTACCGTCCTGAGCAAAATACTAGAAGAACAGTTTTTGTCAAGAATGCTAAATAAGTGAACAAACACAACTAGCCCTAAAAAGACCAATTTGGTTGATCCACTGTTGACGCAATAGATACTCTTGTCGATATGATCGTAGAGGAGATAGAAAACCATAATAACACATTAAGTGTGGTTCTCAACGTTTTAAAATAATTTGACTGTGTTGAACAGAAAACACTGCTTGAAAATTTAGAATCCGACGGCCTCCAATACGTGCCATTTTTATTGATTTGTTAATTTCCAAGTAATAGAACTTAGATATCCAAATTTAGAACAATATTTCAAATCTCACCGGATTCAGTTATTTAGTCCTTCAGGGATCAGTACTACGTCCAGTTATTTTTCTCATATATGTTAATGACATTGAATCATCACTCCACCACTGAAAGCAATTAAAATGCCTTTCAAGCTGTTAAAACTCGGATAAAATCTGTTTGGTGCCAAACCCTTTATACCTTGTTGAGGATTTTCTAACATTTCAAAGAATGACTGCACAATGAGTAAAGTGACCAAAGCCCTGTAAGTGGGTTCATTGGTGGGATATGAATAGAGGGAGTGAATGTTAGAATGTTGTAAATTTGAAAGCGGTCTTGATGTGGGTGAAATGTAACGATTTTGAATGTAACACATGACGCTTGCTATGCAGTATATATTTTCGTTTGCAAATAAATAATTTGATTTGGTGGTTATACAACACTTAGATAAATAAAAACTGACATAAATCTTCCATTTGATTACACAAAAAAAACAAACATGAATATTCTGAACAGAAGGGGAAACTTTGTAATAGTTTGAAATATAAATAAATCACTTCTAGTTGTCATTATGCACGTAATTTATTAAATATTTTCCACTAAAAATTTCTTTTCAGTGTTAAGTATTATACATATGTAAATATTTGTAGGTATAAAACGCACTGAATAGCAAGACGTAATACTTGCGATATATGTTTGATACCGAAACTATGTATGATCTTTAATATTTTGATGAATGATATTCTTTGCTCTAGCTAATTTTCCACACGATCATT
The DNA here is from genome assembly GCF_021130785.1 of Homalodisca vitripennis. Lineage (NCBI taxonomy): Eukaryota > Metazoa > Arthropoda > Insecta > Hemiptera > Cicadellidae > Homalodisca > Homalodisca vitripennis. The sequence goes on along the minus strand of NC_060209.1, from coordinate 129,341,356 downwards.
AAATTAATAAAATTAAAAAGACGAGATTCTAAGTTTCGAAATGCGTGTTTAATTATTAGTATTCATCTACATGTTTTTTACAAACACTTAGACCCATCCGCCGTCTTTCTTAAAATAAATTCTGCAAACCTTCGGATATAAAATATTTTAATCTCGAGATGTCTTGTAGACAGATAGGCAGAGATACAATCATACAAAAAATGAATTGGTACCAAAATTACAATTAGCCAAGTTCTATGACAGGCCATGTTCTGTGTAAGTCCTGTGTGTAACTGTGTTCAGCCTTTTACGAGTTAACAGTTGATTAGCTAGATTGACCTGTCGCAGCGTAGATTATTACTGACAGTGGCCACGTTCTGAGTCCTTGTTCAAATTATTTCGTCTAAAGTTAACATATGTGGTGACTTCAACATATATGAAACAGCCATGGATTCGGCCTCTACTTTGTTTCTTGATCTCCTTAGATCGCTTGATTACTATTGTGCTAACTTTCAGCAAACTAAAGGTAATTCAGTTTAATATTATATGTACCAAGAAACTAAGTTGTTGTTGTACTTCAGCTTCCGTTGTCAGACTGCAACGCACTTATTGCAACACTAAAAATAAAAAACAAAAGCTCAAGCTCTTTACAATCAGACTACAAAGTTATCTTTTACTAACTTAAACTACAATACAGTTTTGGAATACTTGTTTTATATCGACTGGAATAACATTTTACACCAGCCTATAGAGCATACAGAGGTATTGTACTCCATAAACTTATATAAGACATATAAGGCCATGAGACCACATGAGAAGTTTTAAAATTGAAAGGAGGATTTCATGAAACTACAACTTCTATGTATGGGCTTAAAGATATAATATCTATTACCCAAGCAATAACTCGGTATGTTACAACTCGGAAAAACTGATAAAAAACTGTAATGGATGCTAGACATAGTGCTATTGCTTATTACACTGCTACAGCGCATAAGAGCTGTAATGAAGTATGGGAGATTATTAATTCTTCAACTGGAGTTCTCGAAATGCAAAACAAAACCTATCTTATGATGACTTCAACATTGCCTTCAACAGCCCATAAAAGCATTCCATCTTTGATCCCTTGTTCTAGTCAGCTACTGCATAACCAGGATGTCCCTAGTCTGCTATTCACCTGGAGCCCTGTGACGTGTAGAGAAGTGCAAAAGTGTGTTTTTGCAATTAAAAGTGCTTCAAAAAAGGATATTTATGATATGTTTACTTGTGCTTTAATAATAAAAGTATTCTCAGCCATTTTGGAACCTCTCACACTTTGCTTTAACCAATGTTTAATGACCGGTTATTTTACTGACCTACTGAAACTTTCCAAGGTAGTGCCTATTTTTAAGAAAGAAAACTCTGCTTTGGCAGAGCTATCAATTAATTTCTTTGGTGTCTTGTTTTTCTACAGTAATTTATAAAAATGTGTAATACGCAGGTTTGTAAATTAAAACAAAATAAAATCCATTTTATAAATTTCAATTTTGTTTTCGGAAGGATCTGTGAACTGTGAACGTTGTTGAAGGCTTAGCTAAATGTTTAGTTGAAAATATTTAGAGGCGGAACAGCAGACTAGCCTCACTTTGTGACCTCAATAAGGCTTTGTACTATGTTCCGCATGACATTCTCCTTTCTAAGTTGCAATATTATGATGTAAAATGTGTAGAACTTCATTTTTTTAGATCTTATTTGGAAAACCGTACTCAGAGGGATTGTGGTTATAAGGTTCTTTCTGAGATGGCGTTAATCAACAGAGAGTGGTGTTCCACAGGGATTGGTCCTAGAATCATTTTTGTTTTTGGTTAGGAATAATGTTTTACCTAGTAATATTAATTGTAATTCACAAATTTTTACCGATAATTAAACTTTTATTATCTCAAACAACAGTATTAAAACTCTTTTTAAGAAATGCTTCACAGACTTGAACAAAGTGGTTCCTGGTTTAGTACAAATGGTCTTTTGTAGAATGAAAGTAAAAGTCAAATTATTTTATTTAGCCTTAGTTCTCAATCCATTCCTTGTATTAATCTTGACTTGCAGTCAATTGTTATTGGGTATCACTTTGATTGTATGTTTATAGTGGCTGTCAAGAGTAAATATTTTCATTTAGTCATTTGAAAAAGTTAGTTAACAAATCCCAACTGAAATTAGCCTGTTGTGCTTTTTTCCATAGCATTTTATCATATGGCATAGCTTTGTGGGGAAATGGCCAGGATGTCCATGGGGTTTTATTGGTACAGAAAAAGGTAATTAAATTACAAGAAGTTCGCCTATTTTTAGCTCACTGTAGACCTTTAATTACTAGTGAAGGAAAACAGTTTTTCAAAGTTTTCAATAAATTAATTTGTTGTAATCTAATTAAAGTAAAACATGACATTCACAGTATTCAGTTAAGAAGTTCAGTTAATTCTCATTTTACAATAAATAGGTATAGGATTGACCAACCTAAACGCAGGTCAAGTAAGACCCAAAATAGTCTATCACCTTTAGCATACAAAATTTTTAATAATTATCCGTAGATCAAGTCATGTAGATATAAGAACCTATAGGGTTGCGATACATAGCTGGTTAGTTTTTGAAACAACCAAAAATGAAATATTTTAAATAATTATTTTAGGCCAACCGACCTTCTGTGATATTACATTACAAACTGTACCTTTATTTTAATTTAAACCTTTAATTGCCTAACTGTGATATTAAGACTAGTCTCCTTTAACTGAACGGTTTGCTTTTTAATTACGTCTTTTTGATGTTAGGTTTTAGTCCTTTAACTATAGTTTTAAGGCTTTTTAATGCAGTTTGACATTTGTTGATTGTAAGCAACAGTGCTGCTAATAATTAGGCCACATACTTAAATAGACTAAGTATAATTGATTTGACGTCGCCTTTATTATTAATAAACGTTAATAAAAACACTACTTTTCCAAATTGTTTATTTTTTGGAGGAGTATATTTTTTACTAACATTTAGTAATATTTAAAGCATTTTCCAATTGCTCCAAGCGTCTTCAGTTGCCTTTTGTTGTTTATTGTATGAACTCCAATTTGGCAATACAAATTATTCTGATTGTGATTCCCATTTTGATTTATTTGTGTCCATATGGCGACGCTTGGCTGTTACGGGATGCATAATGTGTTAAATACAGTTCTGATTTGGAAAGGCCAATTTGTAAAAAGTAGGATGTTTCAAATGTAGTGCCTCAGGTATGGCTATATAAAAAGATCTTCGTTCATACAATTTCTCTTATTTTTGACAGGAGTATGTTATAATTGTTTTATGATTGTGTCTGTCTATCTATCCATAAGACATCTCGTGAATGAGATGTACTATAAACTAGAAATATTTCAAACAACCTCAGCGAAGCCTATATGGTGTGCCTTAGCCCTACCTTGCTTATGTTCACTGTAAAACGTGTATAACGTACAGTTTATAGTTAGTAGCCTTTGAATTCTTTTACATCCGATTGGAAGGTCGTAGCTTTTAGGGCCTACCTCTATAGTAAAGATGAAATATCCCGTGGATAGTGGTAGGAATTTTACTGTCCACATTATTGGTAAAAGTGTGGTAAGCAACCCGCCACAGAATCTAATATGCCATCATAACATAAATCATGTTATATAATAATCATGATAGGTGCGTGCTACATCAAGTATCGCGTTACAGGATTTTCTGAATTTGAATGCAATATTTTAAGTCTAAAGCTCATTTTATTCTTGAGATGTGCTGAAGGTTTACAGCCTCCAGGCAAAATAGAATTAAAAAATCTACTGAGTTGTAGACTCCAACGTCGCTCAGCTAAATTCCAGTCCAAATGTACAGACATGCACCTTTATCGTACTTATTCTTGCCTACGTAGAAATAAATATTCATGGAAATTTTAAGCTTACAGATAAAACCACTCTTCGAGATGTCCTGCGAATAGTTAGGCTACTTAAAGCCTCAACCATATTCCACAAAAGGGACATGGCATCATCAAACATGACTTAGCATATTTAAAAATGATGTTAAATGGAAAATGTAAAGTTTATAACTCATGGCTTTGAGATATCCATTGGAAACAGACTCACAGAAAGATATACAGATATACACGCAGAAGTTAAATTTTGCCAGAATCTTAGTATAACTTTAGTATCAAGCAAAGTATACACAATTTTAGGTTTATAACTCAATTCGTTCTAGGGATATCACTTGGAATTATAGACTTAGCTAACGCTTAACCACACGTCATCGATGAGCATGTACCATCATCGAGCTCTATCTTTTTTATATAAAAATAAACTTTTACAAAGGAGTATCAAAATACCCTATAGAATGTAATGAAAATCTTACTAACAAATTCTCTAAATATTAAGTTTTTAAATGTCTCATGGCAGTATACATGATAGTATACACAGTTGAATGTTCTATGATTTTCTTGTAGCAATCTGGTTACCCGCAGATAAATGAAATACGTAATATGTATGTGATGTTAGTTTGTTTTTAATATAAAATACAAATATAAAAAGTAATATAATATGCATGCCATATTCTTTAAATGTGAGTAAAATAATAATAGAAGATATATAAACTTAAGACAATTTAATAAGAGTTTAATACAGTAAAGTAAAGTCAATTTACTAACGTTTTGCACTGAGCTTAACTTTTACATTATAACAAGGCACGTTTCGGACGTGTCTGAATATAAATTACGATGTTAGGATACACGTAACTGTGAATAGTAAGTGGACGTTTAAATATATCCTTGTAAGTTGGGAGAACGCCACAGATAAGGCACGAGGTGGTCTCTGATAACGGCGGCGTTCAATTAAGATCAGAGACACGGATAAGGCAGACTGAGACAAATGGCTGACACGTCCAAGAGGCAACTATGCTACGTCACACCCTCCTCCCCAGTAGGTCACATTGTTAACTACTCAATCTTGGTTACTTCCTTAGTCCAGCTTTAATAGTTTATTTTCCATACAGTCTGAATTCAGTAAAAGGGTCATATTAATTTCGGAACAGTTTTATTTACTATTTCAAAATCTAAGAGCACCAGGGCACCTTTTTTAATTAAATGTTTTGAATTTTTATTATTATTTTTTAAATAAATGTTCTATTTTACCTCAGTGTTGTATTTCTAAGTCACTAATAAAAATCAAAAACCAAAGCAAAAATATTTAAATTATTATTTAACAACAGACATTTAAAATTTGTAAATTATTAGAAACATTATTCCAGTTTGTAAAAGAAACCAAAAATGATAAAGTGTGTTATCAAATAAAAAAATGTATTTAAAAATGACGACAAAACCTTTGCTGGCATATTTCGCCTTAATATTGTCAGTATTGTCAGGATAGTTTAGTTATGGATATGGTCTTTTGGTTTCCCTTCAGGTAACACACACACACACACACACACACACACACACACACACACACACACACACACACACACACACACACACACACACACACCACACACACACACACACACACACACACACACACACACACACACACACACACACACACACACACACACACACACACACACACACACACACACACACACACACACACACACACACACACAAAGCAAACTAATAATTTTGTAAGCAAACTAAATATTTGTTCAACTTTTTATAACGTTTCGTACGTTCGCCATACTTCTTTAAACGTAACATTGTATAAATATTTACAACAATTGAATTTTTAAATACGCATTCGCGCCTATACCGCGTGATGAAAAATACGGCTGTATACAAAATGTCAGTTAAGAGGGTCTAAGAACTGAAACACAATAAAAATACTGTTTTATGTTCATTAAAATAACCATAACGTTTCGTTAAGTACAAATTGCCTTTTTTATTTCTACGTGCTTGAAAGATACAGATTTTTTGTGATAAAATGTATAAGAAGTTAAGCGTAAATACTTTTGAGATTGGTAATCGGCAGTTGGTTTTCTCAAAGAATTTATTCTAGTCTTTGTCTGTGATTTTGTACATTCTAGGAGTGTATTCTATATATACTAAGCCAATATTTCTTAAATTTCATTAACGTCTCTAAAAATGTTTTTTTTGTAACCTTTATCACAATTTAATGTACAACCGTTGACAAACATTTAAATAAATAGTATTATAAACTAAATAATTCTAATATTATATAATATATTCTGCTTCAGAGAAAACTATCCGTCCGTATACATTTATGTGAGTGTGTGTTGGATTTTATGGCATATGTTAGAACAAACGTGATTTAAAATAGAACTTATTGTAAAATGTGTAAGTCTTTGTCAGCCATACAAAAGTGGAATCACTACATTTTAGTAGAAATGAAAAATAAATCTATTGTTTGCTATAAAACAAGTTAACCAAGCAGTCATAAAATGAGGTTGATGAAGCCAAACAATATTCATTGTTTGATGATTAAACTCAAGACTCTATCACGTTAAGCAAACCATGTTTATTGTTCGATACAACTTTCTTTGTAATGAAGAGAATAAACAGTTTTACACGTTCATATACGATTTTAGAGTTTGTTGACCGTAGCACGAAAACAAAACATGCTATTGCTTACATCGTATATTCAAAATTACTGGGCCATGGGCTTAAGAACTTCACAAGATATTGGACTTTAGATATGGACTTTAGAACTGCACAAGATATTGGATAATCATAACATTATTTATTTTTTATGCATATTCAATATTACGATCTCAATAACATATAATTTATATATTTGAGCACATGTTAAGAATTAGTAAACATATTAAAACTTAAAAAATGGCGTCAAGATTTGTAAACATTTGATAACAAAAACTACACTTTTAGACACTTTTACTTACAGTAAAATAAAATGAATTAAGTAAATAATTTACCAGATACTACACAATTTTGATAACTTTAAAACCCTTATAAAGTGGCTTTTTCTTGAAGAGGACTAATCTTTATTGTTGTATCTTGTAAATATGTATCTTATAAAGAAGTATGTACAACATAAAGTTTCCTATATTATTAGTTGTGAGTCTTAGTTAGACCATAATTATGTACCAATTTATTTGAGTTATTTAATACATTTTCCGTGCATTTTTTCCGTATCATAATTGGTTGTTGTTGAAACAAAATTGGCTAGTTTTGGTTCTCTTTCTGAAAGCAATTTCTCTTGGATTAATTTTAAGAAATCACCGTAACAATCTGATCTCGTATAATAGTTTAAGATAATTTGTTCAGTGTCAAAGGAGGTTTTCTTTAAGCTAGAAACATTTTTAACTTTCTTCATTTATTTATGTATTATAATCATCAGCTAAAACGCTGAACGGATGCTAAACCAAATGTTTTATAAACATAGAGTATTATTACAATCATAATAATCTGCGTGTTTCTAGACCAATGTTACTTTTTATTAATAGATTTCAACCCAGATACATACCTTACTTTGGTACTGTACATTTGATAATCTGAATTTATAACGAACATTTAATACCTAACACAATTTTTTGCTGTTTCAGATCGTTAAATAACGACTTAGAACTGGTTTGCTCCTGTACAGCCCCAGATAAATTGTACTTGTATGTATTCACATTATTTACAAATGTTAGTCTAGAACTTTATAAAATGCAAATTAGTAGTGAAAATACTTTCTAGTAAATTGCCCCTTAAAACAGATTTTTTTTAAGAATAAAGGGAAGAAGTAACCGTTCATTAATTGAGAACCCTGAAAAATGTTTTCTTTCAGTTTTATGTTTAAAATTATTGAACCCAAGTTTAAAAATCCGTGTGGGTTCGCAGGGATAACAAAGATGAATATGCTTGCGAAGCGTCTAAAGTTTTGGACAGTAATTTTATAAATAAATAAAAATTAAAATAGTCTCTAACTGTAAGACATAAATACATCTGGGTGATATGAAATAACACTCGGAAACGATCTATGTTGACATAACTTATGTTAACTCACGTATTATGAAGTGAAATGACCATTCAACAACCTCAGGTGCATCAGTAGTGACGAATATCCTAAATAATTTTAAACAAATCTGGTCTAGGAACCTCTAAAAGTATCCATCCTTTCGAATTGCTTATTTCTAATAACAGCATGATGAATAAAAATATTTAGTCCATGTTATTTAGTTATATATTTCGTAAATAATTGAACATTTTTCTTATATTGAAGGTTAAACATCAGTGTTTTTCAGAAATAAAGAATTGGTAATGTAAAGTACATTGCCTTTATTGTAACTTGTGCAACAAACGTAAATCAGTCCTGTAACATAAAGGTGGCAGTAGCAACAACAACACTACAGGATGTCTTGCTCCCTCGTGGCTACTGTGATCTAAAAATACAAATCCTTTTATCTCACAGTATTGTGTATTTTCAATAACACCTACATGCTATGTATTTCATGTTCCTTCATAATTTCAAATAATAATTCGTTTAGTCTAAATGTTATGTTGTTTTAAAGAAGTAGTATTTCATCATTAACGTAATTTCAACATTAAACATCTCTTGTGGAATATTACCTACATCAAGTTATTGTAAAAGTACATTTCAGTCAACATAAATAAGAAATATATATATTAAACTTTAGTTATATATGTAATTCTGACCATTTTACTACTTCAACAAATTAAAAAAACTGGGGATTGTATTTAGCAACATAAAGCTTCGTTTTGTACACATTTTTAATTCTGAAATTTTAAACGCAGCTCATATTTTAGGATAATCAAAATAACTAATTATTATATTGCACTGTTAAGTACGAACGTAAAGCTCTTTGCTTTGGTCTAGAGACTATAACTTAAATCATATGTGATACTAACAGGCTAGCAATACAAAATTTGAGTGGTACAGTGATAATACTAGTTTATTTAAACACCGTTGGTAAACAATATGTTGCAGGCAATGTGTAACTAAAGTATATGGATAGGCTATTGGAGGTCTCAGTAAATAACAGAGAAAGGAATGTACCATTAGTTAGGCGGACAAGACCAAAATTCAACACCTAGAGCAAAAGTGGTACCGCCAAAATACAAGGAGATAAACGGTAAATCCAACCTAAATTATTCATTAAGGAAGTAAAATTAAAAAAAAAATATCCTCTATAGTCGAAAGAAAGATTTCACACTTTTGACAATATTGACAAATATTGAAATATCAAACTGAAGATATATTATTAGCTTTATGTTAACTTCAAAACACAAATGGTATAACAATTCTTCAATGGTGATGTTATGTACATAACACTTTCGAAAGTCTAGAATTTCTACCATCTTAAATCTTTAAGATAATTAAATTATTACTAGAATATTATCAGTGTCGGGAAATCTACGTATATTTGGTTTGGTCGAATATTAAGGTAATACATTATTTTTCGTAATAGGTTTGAATTTTTACTTAGTTTTATACTCGCAGACTACACACTACATTCAACAATTCTGGTTGTGAGATCGGACAATAGAGGAGTAGGAGGAATGTCGTTTTTCTTTTTACGGCAAACATTTAATTACATAGGCTGCAAGCGATGGGGGCGGACTGTCCAACTAGAAAAGTTTATAGCGTTTAATTACATATAGTAGGTATATTCACTTTATTTCCGAACAAACCCTCCAGCTTCAACCTGGTCAGAGCTTACCGTGAATTCAAAAGTACCCCTAAAAATCATCTGTTGCTAGAGTGCGTGACACAGAGCTATACAATATAGAATGTTACTAATAAAGATTGTTGGTTTACAGGATTCAGATTGAGAAATTATGCTCCTACCGGGAGAGCCGATGGTCGCACAGTGTAAAATGTCAGAGATACAGAGGTTTATATGTTGTCTGTGATCGTAGACACTATTACCCTTGTACCTCATTTCGTTATACTGTCTGCTAGCCGCGATAAATTAACAATAATTAGTTATTAAATAGATGTTAAAAATTATTTAAACTAAATAATGGAATTCAAAATTATTAGCTAAAGATAATTATGACTAAAAGCTTCATAACATGTTCAAGAATATAAAAGGTAATTTAGTAACAAAGGTAATTGTAAAATATTTTGAGGCTAGGTGCTTTAAGCACAAAAAAGGAACAATTGAAGGATATACTATAATGACTGATTTCAAGAATGAAACATCACAACTCGTAAGGTAGGAATTCCCAATGATGCCATATTTTAATTCCACGGCGGCATTTAATCAATAAGATATTAACGAATATATGTAATACGATGAGAACAATAATGAATAGTGTTATATATTAATAACACACTCTAAGATGTATAGCGCAGGTAGCAGTTTACCATTAAAATACGTATAAGTTTGTTGGATCTTGTGAAGGATGATTTAAATAGCTATTTCTTTGATTACATGTCTGGTATCTGTGTGCTATTAACGCATATTTTATTACCATAATAGTAATATTTTTCTTTATTATAGTTTAACTCCAATTAGTAATTTAAATCTTAAATAAATAAACAAATTTTTAGACATAACTAGAAAGTTAAGATATAGCGTGTCCTCTATTATTTCTGTTCAGGTTATTTTTTGAGATGGAGGAATAAACGTGTACTGGAGAGTTACGAGGGATGATTAAATAACCTTTCACCCTTTTAGGTCACGGGACAGTGATTTGATTTTACGTTTCAGTTCACAAGAGCGGTCGGATACCCGCAGTAGTTTCCTGTACGCTAGTTACACTAGTTTATGTCACTAAACATTTATCACTTTAAACAAAAACTACAACATATTAACTTCTATTGTCATAAATATGTGCCATTTTGTTTTGAAGTATCACAGTTTTATTGAATACATAACAATTACACATTTAAATTAATACCTAAAAAAATTACTACAAAAATATTTATTTTAAAACATTCTTCTTCAGATGTTATATTTTTGAAATATGTAACTATCTGATATAAAATTTTGACAGTGACAAATACACAATAAAATATTGCATTATTGGTTTTATGCTTAGCTATTCAAACTCGTACGTGGTTCTAATAGAATAACTGTGTTTGAGATAGAATTCGTATACTCGTACAAATTGGGCTTATTGCAGTTATCCTCAGTTAAAGAAAATTTCCATATAAATTCACAGAACATAATCCCAGAGCCAAAACCACTTCGCTTTATAATTAATATTTGTTTATTTATCTCATTATAGCTCTCGAGAACGTATCCCAGTCAAAAAGCGTTGACTTCCCGTCGATGATATTTTCAGTGCCATTTTTTTGTTGGCCTAACGAAGAAAAGATAAATACACATGTAGGACCGAGAAGCCTACTTCCGGATGTTTAAATTCACTTAAAGTACGACACTTTCATTATTGTCCCAATAAAAAAAATACATATATATAGCTCTCGGTATCTTACATCGGTAAAAAGTGTCTTATTTGGTCTAAAATATGCCTGCGCCATATTTGAGTTTGTCTTGTTGTCCGATGAATAAAAATATACTTAGGTACCAAGAGCTTTTACCAAGATTATGTCTACTTCCGGTAAAATGGAGAAATCCTAACAAATGTCATGCAACATTTCAAAATAATCATTAGAAGGATGTGAGTTTTGTTGTTTTTTGGACTGTATTCTGGGAACATATTGTAGGCAACTTGACCGATCTTTTTCTCCATTTAACCTCGTATTTTAACAAAATTTTGCAAAAAAGATTGGCTAACTTTATTTAGCCGTTCTTGAGCTTAACGCTTAGCAATACATTTTGCGATTCATTTTTATTTATAAAATGGCACTATTACTTTATTCTAATAAGTATCATATTATTAATAATAAATAGTATAGAGGACACCATAGTATCTTTCTTAGTTGCAATTTTGTTGGATACCTTACAAAAACACTGAGTGAAGTATTTTCATTTGCTTTCAAACGTTAAGGAATAATCTATTAAATATGGCGAGATTAATAATTTATTATAATCTTTATAACTTTAACACGGCTGACATTATATCTAATTACTTAACTTACGAACTTCCTAAAACTCTTTTGTAAAAATACATATTTTAATAAACCGTATTGCAATTTACAACTTTATAACACGTACCGTAGATATATATAACGGTCGAGTAATCCTGGCGAGGAAGCGAGTGGCAGGTGGATAAATATAACGAACTGGAACATTGGGTCACGTAGGAGGATTACTGTTGTCAACACAATCTCGCTAAGGTGAGACTATTCGCCAAGTCCCTTCTTGGAACTGTTGAACACTGCATAAGAAAAAATTAAAACGTTCTTTCAATACCATTACAGTGTTAGTTTCTATACAACTTAGGGGTCTTACACCAGTGACCGTGCAACATGCTTTACTGATATTACATGCAGAATAAGAGTTTTAATTTTATAAAATGTATGAAATCAACGTCATAAAAATATATATTCAAATTCATAGTTTAGATAGATATAATCAGTTATAATCGTTGATGATAAACACTGTATTATATCATTATGTATTATATCATTTTAATAAAATCATAATTATTTCATTTTGAAATAATGAATTTGGGTAGATAAATACCGATACTTTCAGTTTTAAATATCACTTATTTTACAACTACTTAATTCTTGCACCACTAGATAATGGTGATAAAACGGATTAAACTTTGAACAAAGCGTTGCAAAATTTCCTTAGAGTAATTCACTAACACGAACACAGGCTTCAATAATTACCGTAGCCTCTTGAAAATCACAACAATTAGTACTATTTGATATAAGAATCAACCAGATTTAGACCTCCATCGTCTCTTGAAGATTGCAGGATATATAACCACTGGTAAGTGGTAAAAGATTGCATCACTAAAAGTATGACAGTTGAGTAATATCACTAGATGAGGTTTAAAACCTACAAGTACGCCAAGCCACGTGTCGTAACTGAATTCCCTTTGTTACGTCCTAAATTTCAAATCTATAGCTTATTTCATTCTCGATATGTCCTACGGACAGAGAGATAGGCAGATACCCATAAAAAAGAAGTAAACACAAAAACGACGCATCATATAACTCAATATGAAACAAATGAAGTTTTTAAGCAAAAGTTAATGTCTAAAAAAATATCTTTATCGTTATATTTTGTTAAATAATGCATTAATGTTTTTCATTAAACAGGTTTAAACTTCGGCATTAACATAACTTAAATATACACATCATGTTCCAATAAAATTCTGTTGCATGTACTGTTTGTTGCTTCTCTAAAGGTCAGCCAATCTTACTGGCCAATCTGGGGATTGTTGCTTCAGGTTCGGCTTCGTCTGTAAGCAACAGACATAAATGCACACATGACCAAACATTTTAATTTTTTAAGTAGGTTACATGTACAACATAAACAAATTATTACATTGTGTAACGTTTTATAAATCATGTAGGCCTAACTAAAAACGTTACAAAAATATAATGTTGTTAAATAAATAGTGCCAATAATGCTAAAAAAACATGCTATCTTAATTGGGATACTATTACAGTACTAGCCTACAGCCTATTCGATATATTAATTGTTTTAGTAGTAAGGGCCAAGGGGATATTTATTACAATCAATGTATTGTTAACATTTTAGGTACGTATATGTTACCGTATTAAAACTATCGTTAATAATAGCATAGAAAGTAAGTGAAAGAAGCATTTTATGTATATGTTTTTTAATGTATTTAGTTCTGAATATTTAAATGTGTTTATGCTACGCAAGGTGTGGTGGGCGTCGGCCGACGAATGTGAACGGGAGAGGATTTTTCATTCAGGCAACGAATCTATCTATAAAATATCTATAAACTAAAACTATATTTACAATTAATGATCTATAACCACTATTTTTAACATTAAAACTGAAGTTTGTTGTTATTATGCCGCTATAGCCTATAACTGTTTTGTACTCAAAATGAAATCTTAACAAATTAAAATACAACAAAAATTAGGTACCTTGGTCCTTGATATTTTGCAACCATGATGACATTAAAGTTGACGATTTCGCGGCCTCTTGGTTGTCTTGCTTTAGCTTTCTTTCTGTGGAAACACCCTGATGGTTTTTTTCGACATGTTGATCTATGTTAGTCACAGGTAGAATATTCATACAACTGCGACATGAAATCTAACCTAAAACTCATCAAAAGTTCACGCTCACGTCAAGCGGGAACACTCACGAGTCACTAGTCAGGGGCGGGAGCGGGAGACTTGCGCTTGCACTTTCTAGTCCTAGTCAAGCCGTAGACAATGTTGCCAACCCACAGCCTTAGTTATGAAAATACCCTGCCGCTTTAAAGATATTTCTTACTAGGCCTATGTTCTTTTGGTTTGCGCAAATATAGTTTACTGAAGTAAGAAATTGTATGTACGTAGACTATATTGTGCTATTGACACTTGACAGTAGAAATGGTAAATGTTTTTTTTTATGGTGGCCTCATCCCATCATTTGGCGCCCGGCGCGGCGCCCCCCCCTAACTCGGCGCCCGGGTCACATGCCCCCCCTGCCCCTCCCTGGATCCGGCCCTGTATTTAAGAGTTTAGTTATAATGGTTTTAATAATATAATTGTACATGAAATATGTATTCCCTGTAGTGCTTTTACTCAGAATGTGGTACCATAATACAGTAACAGTTAAATATACTTCGTAATGCATATATAGAAAAATTATATAACATTATTTTTCACAAAATTTTAGGAGGAAGGATAGGAGATTTTATTTAGTAAAAAAACAATTTACCATGTGTTTATACAAGAATCAGTTAGCAGACATCAAGATGGTGAACATGAAAAACTGAATGTGCCTCTTATGTTTTTTGCACTGTATATGATTTCATACATTACACATTCCTATTTATAAAGAGAAAAAGCCTATAGCTTTGGTTAACTCACTTCTTCCCAGATCCAAGGGCACATAAGAAGTTATGCAGTAGCAAATAATATTGACTAACTATAGAAATAGCATTGGTCTATAAGAAATTATTGGTTAACAGTACAAGGGTTAAACAAGAATATACTGCCTGTGATGATTTGTATAATGTAAGTACTAGTTGAAACTTGTCTATGAACATCTACATATGCAAAGAAGTTATTCAAATATGTTTATAAAATTAACAATTTATTCTTGAAAATACTTAAAAAAATGCCCCTTCTCTTTGCTTGTTGCCAGCAATGTAGAAAAATATGCTTCTATTTAATTATTAAAGAAAATATAAAAGAATATTTTTATGGTAAAAAAAACGTGACCTGCCTTTCGTAGATTTTCATATACATAGTTTAAGTGGCAAAAAAAACTAATAAAATTAAATTTCAAATTTCAGTTAGTAAGTTCTTAGTGTAAATATACTAATTTTATTTAACAACAAGACGTTATGAATGTATAATAATGTGTTTACCAAGCCTATAAACATTTGATACTCTACAACCTGGTAAATATTGAAGCTGCAAGTAATTTCACATTACCATAAATTGTTTTAATAAACATTAAAAAATTAAAAAAAATAAAAACCGTCTAACAGTAAATATATTTGATATAGAAGAACAGAAGAGAAAATAATAAGCAAGGAAAAATATTTTTATCTTCATGTAAATATGTTAAAAAATGTATATCTAATAATTTATGTGTACCCATTTAATTAGTCTTATTACAAACTGTTAGCTAATCGTGTGGTTAGTCATACAACATACCTCCATATTCAAACTTGAAATTAACTAGACATACCAATGTAATCATGTGTGTTTATGCGTATGTCAATTACTGCCTAAGCTTTAGCGAATTTGCTCTTGGGCATGGCAATCTTATTTCTGCCTCTCTGTCCATATGCTATCTCGAAAATGAACTGAAAAATAAACTTGATATTGGGCATGAAACTTAATTTCTATATGAGGAATGAGTTCGATGAGGGTGCATGTCACTTTATGAGTTTTGTCTGAGCGTTACTGAATAATTTTATATTGGTCTGGCAACAAGAAATAGAAAGAATAAATAAATATGTAGGTACATTTAATACACTTTTAAGAATTAAAATGTGACATATTAACTTATGTAGCCTAATTATCCCAACATCATAAACATCGTTGTATAGTGGCTTGGTGTGTAAGGCTTTTATTATTTTAAAAATGATATGAAATCTATATATTGAATAAAAATCTAAATGTTTCGTGTGGCAATAATGAGTTCTATGATACGTAGTTATTGAGTCACCTTCATCTTTGTATGATGGTCTGTCTGAGTATCTGTCTGCAGGGTATTTAAAAAATAAGCTTAGCCGTGTGTTTAAAATTTACCATGCAACCTTAGCGAAGTTTGTTACAACACATGATAAAGCGTACTTCTACCCTACACATAAGCACAGTCATGTACGCACACACGCGCACATCTGTGCCAATATGTTTCCTTTTATTGAAGTACAGTATTAACATTTTACCTAGTGTATATTTATTTCTTGTAATTTAATATGCAAAATTGTTTGAGCTACAAAATTTAAGGTATATATGAAAGAGTAAATGATTTTCGAATCAACATAAGCTATCGCCATTATTCACAAGAAATGTTTGTAAAGTTGTGAAGATAAATTATTGAGAAGGTAAGTAAGATAGGTCACAAGCCGGGTCAGCTCACCAAGCGTTACACGGTACACGAAACTCTGCTGTAGAGCGTGATATACTGCATATTGTTTTCGCTGTACAAGAGTCATGTGTGTTGTATTTGTAAAGTTGTGAAGATAAATTATTGAGAAGGTAAGTAAGATAGGTCACAAGCCGGGTCAGCTCACCAAGCGTTACACGGTACACGAAACTCTGCTGTAGAGCGTGATATACTGCATATTGTTTTCGCTGTACAAGATTCATGTGTGTTGTATTTGTAAAGTTGTGAAGATAAATTATTGAGAAGGTAAGTAAGATAGGTCACAAGCCGGGTCAGCTCACCAAGCGTTACACGGTACACGAAACTCTGCTGTAGAGCGTGATATACTGCATATTGTTTTCGCTGTACAAGAGTCATGTGTGTTGTATTTGTAAAGTTGTGAAGATAAATTATTGAGAAGGTAAGTAAGATAGGTCACAAGCCGGGTCAGCTCACCAAGCGTTACACGGTACACGAAACTCTGCTGTAGAGCGTGATATACTGCATATTGTTTTCGCTTTACAAGAGTCATGTGTGTTGTATTTGTAAAGTTGTGAAGATAAATTATTGAGAAGGTAAGTAAGATAGGTCACAAGCCGGGTCAGCTCACCAAGCGTTACACGGTACACGAAACTCTGCTGTAGAGCGTGATATACTGCATATTGTTTTCGCTTTACAAGAGTCATGTGTGTTGTATTTGTAAAGTTGTGAAGATAAATTATTGAGAAGGTAAGTAAGATAGGTCACAAGCCGGGTCAGCTCACCAAGCGTTACACGGTACACGAAACTCTGCTGTAGAGCGTGATATACTGCATATTGTTTTCGCTGTACAAGATTCATGTGTGTTGTATTTGTAAAGTTGTGAAGATACATTATTGAGAAGGTAAGTAAGATAGGTCACAAGCCGGGTCAGCTCACCAAGCGTTACACGGTACACGAAACTCTGCTGTAGAGCGTGATATACTGCATATTGTTTTCGCTGTACAAGATTCATGTGTGTTGTATTTGTAAAGTTGTGAAGATACATTATTGAGAAGGTAAGTAAGATAGGTCACAAGCCGGGTCAGCTCACCAAGCGTTACACGGTACACGAAACTCTGCTGTAGAGCGTGATATACTGCATATTGTTTTCGCTGTACAAGATTCATGTGTGTTGTATTTGTAAAGTTGTGAAGATACATTATTGAGAAGGTAAGTAAGATAGGTCACAAGCCGGGTCAGCTCACCAAGCGTTACACGGTACACGAAACTCTGCTGTAGAGCGTGATATACTGCATATTGTTTCCGCTTTACAAGAGTCATGTGTGTTGTATTTGTAAAGTTGTGAAGATAAATTATTGAGAAGGTAAGTAAGATAGGTCACAAGCCGGGTCAGCTCACCAAGCGTTACACGGTACACGAAACTCTGCTGTAGAGCGTGATATACTGCATATTGTTTCCGCTTTACAAGAGTTATGTGTGTTGTATTTGTAAAGTTGTGAAGATAAATTATTGAGAAGGTAAGTAAGATAGGTCACAAGCCGGGTCAGCTCACCAAGCGTTACACGGTACACGAAACTCTGCTGTAGAGCGTGATATACTGCATATTGTTTCCGCTGTACAAGAGTCATGTGTGTTGTATTTTGTTTTGGTGAAGAAATATAAGAGGTATAGGTTTGAAATACTAGTAGATATATACTGTTTCATACAAGGTATGGCATGTTTTTTTGCTATCTACTAAGCAATACAAAATCAAATTAAATCAAAAGCTCCTAAACTAATCAACCAAAAATAATTTAATTTATTAATTTGAATTTATTACTCAAATGTAGTAACTTTAAAAGTCTTGGTTTAGTTTAACGAATTGAAATTTAATATTAAATTGTTATCATTGTGTGACCTGATGATACATAGAGACTACATGTATTACTTGAACTACACGTGAGTACAAAACGCTTAATTTTAAAAGCTGAAATATGGACCATACAATAATGAATAAATACAAGAAACTGATAATTTTCGTGATAAAATTAGTTTTGTTAACTATTATAAGTATGCTAGAAATTAAGAAATTTATTAAACCTAAATGATTGAAGAAAGTACATTACTAAATGCTTCCCATCCCTTACTATTGAGTATTTTGCCTTTCGTAAATAATGAAAAAATTAAGAATGTCTATTTCACCAGCCAAAAATATTTGGTCATTTATTGTATTTATTTCTTTCATATAATGACTTACTTCTATATATTTTACTTCCTTTTTGAAATCAACCTTTCCGTAGTACCAGGAAATAAATTTATTGAAATTTCTTTTAGTTACACAACATATTACAATGATAACCATTTTAAGGCCCGTTGTCTTAATAAGTGTTTTAAATAATTTATGTAAAAGAATAAATTTGTTTTTTTTAAAATATTTATCAATACTAATAGAGTATTGGACATTGTTTTGTCGTTATATTTTTTAATAATAAACTCTAAGTATAAAAAACATTGCGAAATAAGGTTGAAGATACATAAAAACTTTAAAATAAAAGAAGTGGCCATTTACTTGTGATACACTAATCTGAATTTGGCACCAGAGTATGTATTACGTCAAAAATCAAGCACCTCACCGTAGGTAGATGATAGTTTTCAATCGTAGAAACTTTAAATTATAATGCAATTGAGGATATAAACAATCCACAATAGTTTTGATTCCCATGACACCGTTTGTAAGGCTGAGGATTTCAGAGAAAAATGTAATCAATTTTAGGAGTGGTTAATAAGGAAAAAATTGCTGAGTTTTTAATTCTTGTTTTAAACCAGTACCTTTATTTAGTGGCTGTGGATACAAAAGTAATTTTAATTCACAATCTACGAAATGGACAGAATAATATTGCATAGGTACAAACACAAAATAAAGGCAATTGCTCTCGACAGCTGTATTTCTTTGGTATATCTCTATATGAAGGAACTCTTTTATAGACTACGACAATGTAACTACAGTTTTAATGTTTAAACAATATATATTATCTCTGATTATTCCTTAACTTAAAGCCTATATGAGTTGCCATCAAACTGAGTCAATCAAATACTAAGTGCTTTCATTAACTTTAGGAGTCGGTTGATTAAACCGCCAAGTTTATGGCAATGTTATACCTTGAATATGACACAGTACATTATTGTATTACATTACACAGTAAACATTATTCCCTGCGATTATGTATTGTACGTGTTTGTGTCTTCTATTTTAAACCAAAGAACGTAAGATACCATAGTAATTAATAATTGCTTATTTTATTTTACTTACATATTATATAACGTGAATTAGATGCCGTAAATTCAAAATGAACAATTTAAACACTCCTATGAATAATATTTATCTCTACTTGAATCGAAGAAAAGTCCAATTTTGTACTAAATTTAAATAACCCGAATTGGAAAAAGAGACCATACAATTATTGAACATTGGAACATTATAGTCAATTTCGTTAAAGTAAAACAACTACATAGTAAATAGTTTCTAAGCAGACTGTTATTACCATAAATTCACCACGATAGTGAAATATTGTTTCTTGTATATTTATTTTTATTCCTTTATAGAAAGGTCTTTTGTTTACTGCAAAGAACAAAATATCAGGATTACTACGAGTATTTGAGGAAACATTATGTAATGGAACTTACTTAATAGTAATTTGCAGTAAAAGTACATATACGTTTTGATTTAATATTTCATACTCTAATAATAATTTTGATAGCCTACAAATATTCTCTCTAAAATCATTATAAACTATTTTTTATTGGTATTGAATACATTTTGTAGTGTACTATATTCTCAACCAACAAATATAAATTGTATTAGGTATTATAAAATACCATTGATATTTTAAAAACAGTAATCCGTGGCTCAACACGTGATTTAATGTAAAAAAACAGGGACGCCATGACCATATTGTTTTTAAATGGCAGTGATAATCGCTGAAACATGTTAAAATCTCTTGATCCAGTTTTGGTTTAAGTTTAAAGATTGGGGGTCTCAAGTTGGAGAGTAAGGCTATTTGAAATTTCTGTAATTACTCTCCAATATTTTATAATTTTTCTTGAAATAGATTTCAAGATCAAAGATTTCAATAGCAATTGAACTATATTAGGCCAGTGTAGATAAATCTATAGTCCAAAGGGAGACTTAAAGTAAAAAAAGTGAAAACACTTATGATGTATTAAGTAATGGCATTATACTGTGTTGATTATAATCCCAATTAAAACATCTGGACTCTAAGAAAATCTACTAAACATAACATGCCATTTGCAGAGTGCAACTGACTTTGACAGATGAATAACAACATGACAGATGTATACTTCGAAAATCTACTTCACGTAACATGCCATTTGCAGAGTGTAACTGACTTTGACAGATGAATAACAACATGACAGATGTGTACATGTACTTCGAAAATCTCTCTGAGCTACGTTCACAAGTTTAACTATTGAGTATAACTTGGTCTAAAATGTTTTATATTAAGTATAAAAGTAATATATTAATCATACATTGCAATGATTTACACATAAATTATTTATTACCGTGTATCTTAGATTACCAAGTAAAGATGATTTTATCTTGTAGTAATTAAGGCCAACGTTAGAGTTTATAAGATTCTTTTGTCTATAATAATACTATAGGATGTTACAATAATACTATTATCAGTCTGTTACTTTTGAATACAAAATTTCTTGTTTACATTTATTATGACAGGTGTTACTAGGACAACGGGATTTCCAGGCTTCCATTGTCGAAATGACTGGCCATGAGGCTCTAATAAGATATATATGTTCGCAATGTTTGTAAGAAAATAATAGAGTTTTACTTAAAACAAAACTAGTGATTCTCTGATGTGACCATGAAAAGTATTTTATTAACTTAATAAAGTTTGTAGGAACTATTTAATTCACCAAATGGCCACTATTTAGGAATATATGTTTGGAATATCTTAGTTATTAAAATCCATTTTATAAACTTACTATAAATGTAATAAACTCTAGATTCCAATAAAAATTTAGCACAGTACGAATAACACGTATTTTTTTCTATTAATTGGATGTAATTTGAATTGATCCAAAATAACATTTAGAAATAAATAAGGTATCGAAATAAAATCTAAATTAAAAAACTAAAGTTGTGAATACAACAGAAACACAAGCTCACATACCCACACGCGCACACCAAAACACAATGCATGTAATACGTATAATAAACTAAAAAGTATCATAGAAGATCGAATTTTCAGAGTCCTTCCTCCTAGTTTTGTTAGTCCAGTCAATGAATATTTTCATGCCTATTTATCCCATACAGTACGGATTTTCATAAAAATGTTTTTTCAAAATCTTTATTTAAAAAAATCATGACATTTTTGACTTGTCCTCTATTTCTACCGTGTCCTCTAAGTCTACCGTGTGCCAGGGGTTGCTTTTTCCTGGGGGTGGATACTACGTTTTTATTGGGGGGTGAGCAGTTTTTCCAGACGGTTTTTTTTAGAATAACTTGAAAATATGCATTTTATCGACCTGTGAAGAAGAAAATGATAGCTTATAAAAACAACAAAACTCGTGTATTTATGATGTATGCAGACCCAAGACAAACGGAATGATTGCTTGTTGAATGTTGATTGGTGTTTTCAAACGACAAAATGGAAAGTTTCTACGTAAAATAACAAAAAACCAGTGCATTTTCGGGGAAAACTCATAGAACCTTTTTTTAAGTGTTGTAAAAATCTTAAATTTTATTTAGTATAAAAGGTTCTAGGTTCAAAAGTAAGTGAGTTATGAACGGAGTAATGTCGATTCCTATTCTTTTGTTAGAAAATAATAGTGAAAATACTACTCTCCCTTTTACCGTAATTGAAAACAATTTGCCACTTTACAGTTCACTTTATTTATCTTCTTATAATACGTTCTGAGCGTGTGACCTGTTTAAAGTAAAGTAAAATATAGGTTTTGAAAACTAATCGTCAATTCTTTGTTTGAAGTTGATTTTTGACGATGGATGGATTGTAAGGAAACATGATTATTCCAGACATTTTCCATCGTTAAGTGAAACAAAAAATCAGTAACACTACGTTTCGAGATCTGCAATCTTATCTCTTCTTCAGGTAAATAACTAACCTAACACATAATTACAAACTATGTTAAAACATTTTTATTACTATATAAATTCGATGATATTGCTCATTGGTTTTTCACCGTGTAATGCTATTGCTTAAGAAAGAAAAATCTTTATTTAACAGTTATATGACAATTTCTTATCTATTATACTTTAAAACCGTATAAAAATTCATCTAGACCTGTAGGAGCGCTTTTGTAGGACTTAAAAACTTGACTTGCTGTTTGTGTTCGAGTGATGTTATGTAAAACATAGAAGGACTGTAATAAATTGTTATCTTTTGATAATATACGAGAGAAAATATTTTAATAATATCTCCCGGTTTATAAAATATTTGCTTAGTAACTATTGATTTTGATTGAATGGAACTATGGAATTTATACAATTCCAGATACGAACTATTGTACAAAAGTTATACTGTTTTTCAATAATGTATCCTTATCCGCACAAACTTAAATAACCTTAAAGGTATTGTCATATTTGAGAGAGCCATATAACGTATTTCATTTGATATTAATTACACGTTATTTTTTACAATTCTTTATGTTTCTTTGGCGTGGGAGAAGCATATTGATATTACAAAATCAATAAAAATCTTTGATTATTAATCGTAATTACAATTATTATGATTGATAACGTGTACAGGTTCATGCACGAACCAGTTCTGCCTAGCTGTAACGTGAGGATTTTAGAATAATTGTGATATTTACATCTAAAATACAATATCAGTGAGGGGCGGATAGTAGAAGGTAGAGCCCAGTGTGCTCACGGTTTAATGCGTCGAACTTTACCGTCTGAATTACCGAAAGCGCAGAGTCAAAATTTGTCTGTGTGAAAAAAGCATTTTAATCGGAAACTGTTAACGTTATACTGTAGCGAATCAGTAAGATATTTAATATGATCATGGCTAAGGGTTAGTCTCTTTTTTGTAGTAAATGAAGAATGTCATGTTTAATATTTGACTGGCCAATAAATATATTTTCTATATGAAATTTGACACATTAGTTTTTTTTTTATAAAATGTATAAGTTCCTGATATCAATGTTAAATGATATTCAAGATAATACTTAAGTACTTGTTTGGCAGAAGTTATACAGATTTAGATAGAAATATCTAAATCTGTATAACTTCTGCCAAACAAGTACAGAAATTTAAAGAGTTTAGTAATTTTAGTTTAGAAATTTAAGTAAAGTTTAAATTTCTTTAAACTTTACTTAGTTTATTTTTAATATATGCTATGCATAGCTCTAAAGAATTAAACTGTTGGATTAAAAACCATTAAGTTAATTGAAGACTCTCGTATATATTACATATTTAAACTGAAAAATAACTCATCATTCTATAATATGTTATATCACAAATAGTTTATTAGCTTGTTAAACGAGAACATTCTGAGAATTTGATTAAAATAAATTATTTTAACGCCAATTAGACGCGTAATACTTTCTACATAAGTTAGTGATATACATTATTAATATTTCCATTTCCATTGTATAGTAATACAACTCTTTCAAGCATCGTTAATGCGTCAGATAACAAACCTACATGAATAATGGCTTTTGTTCTTCATTAACTATAGTAACAAAAGGTTTATTAAAGCGATTACTAGAAAATTAATTTGTTAATAAAACATTTTATCACAGTTCATTATTTATAACTTGCACTAACAAATTATACTATTATATAAACAGCTTAATTACACGGTTACAGACTAATTACTTCGTATATAATTATTTTTGAAATGATATTGCTTGTCATAGTAACATTGTTTTGATTTTTTTGTATTATCATAATTATCTTTAAATTTTATACAACATAAAAATACATACGTTTCTTTAATTCTGAAAGAGTGTTCACTTAACAAAATCAATAAAAAGTTTTTGAAGTGATAATATGATATTATCCAGAAATTTACTCTTCAAACAACTGATCAACAAAGTAAAATTACTAGTTACTAAGTGGCATGATATACTTGCATATGCGTATACTCAGTTTATAAATTAATAAATTTATTCTTAAATAATCATGGCATTATGGTTGTAAGAAAGTTACAATTTTATCTTTAAGTTTAATTTTGACTTTTTAGACCAAGAAAAATATACGTAACAAGTTTCATTCCTGTAGTGCAGTTCTATCAGAAGATATTGCATTAACGGGCAAACTAACTGCCTTTATCCTCTAAAGGGTCCTTAATAATAATAATGAAATTCTAATTTTATAACTGATATAATAAATTAAAAAAAGCTTTTTATTTGCATATTTTACAACTTTACCAATTTATTTTGTAAGAAAACTGGGTTTTTCGGCCTGATGTGTGGATTTACAAATAAAAGCAATAACTCGGGCGTTTTTTTTTTAAATTAGGGTTGTTTAAATAAATTGGTAAACCCTAATTTTTTAAACTTTAGTTTATTCAAACCGTTTTGTATTCTCTCTTTGATAAAACTTCACACCTTTACAAAAAATATCTATTTAAATTCTAAAAGTCGCGTAATAGTTGAAGGGCCTGGTGTTGGTAAGAGCCAAAAGTCGTTTAGTTACAGTAGAATAAATTGGTGTATGATGTTACGTTGGAAACCCGAAGTAAAAAATTTGGTATATTTAGGTGGTTTGAAAAGTTTTACATGTAAAATATTCTATTCGCTCGTGAATTTGAATCTGCTTATAATAAAGTTTTTAGGTGATCAAAAATATAAAAAAAAACAAGTACATTTTATTATTATTTATAGACCAACATACTTTCTTAGAGGTACGACTTTGGATTGGTTAAAAAATTATTTAAGCAAGAGATATCGATTACTTCACAGAAAGCTATTATGAAAGCGGCATTACAAAAACCAACTAGTTACTCATCTGAAAAAATTATTTAATGAGTTCAAGGTTTTTAATATACTCAGTTATATGCAAGAACAATAATATCATACATTTTATTAAAAATCAAGAAAATACGCTCAAAAAAAACCAATCACCCATACGTTACAAGATCACAGATAAACTCGGGTATTATAACACCAAGAATCAGTAAACCTATAAATTTTTACAGACACTTTTTAATATAGCTATTGTTTTCTTAAAATTACCCCACCAAATGAAAACTCCCGGTCCATGCAGGTACTATTCATATAAGAAAATAGTTAATTATTGGCTAGTAGAATTAGGTAGAACAGGACTGATAATGGCTTTAAGTCCACTTTACAGGACAAACTAAATGCCGGGTACTTAACCTACCTCGGTAGTTTGTCCGTGGGTGTTTGTCTGAGTGAGTCCTGTTTTGTGTGTGTGTGTGTGTGTGTGTGTGTGTGTGTGTGTTGTGTGTGTGTTGTGTGTGTGTGTGTAGCTGCGTGCGTCTCTCTCTCTCTCTCTCTCTCTCCTCTCTCCCTCTCTCTCTCTCCTCCCTTTCAACCTCCCTCACTGTATGTGTGTGAGGGTATTTGATTTGATTTTGATACCCTGTATAAATGGTAGGTTTTATAGAATACACAACATTCATAGAATATTTTATTGAGTAAAAAAGTCAATGATTATTTTTACACAGATTGACCATTTGATCGATTGGGCACCAGTGCAGGTCGTCCCATCGTTCTGAGACTTGGCGCAGAAGAATCAGGAGGGACATCTCCATTCTTGAAAGGTTTGATCCTTTTCGTGGGGTTTCTAGGAGATGTTCTTCACTCTGGCTGAAGCTTCGATGTGAAACTAAAAAGGCTCTCCTGCTGGCGAACGAATAAGTGATGTATCTTTCCCAGAAACTTCTTTATTCTTTTCGTCAGTCAATTGACAATCCTTCGGTGTCTTCTATTTGAATCAAAAGCACTTACTTTTAGGAGAAACTCTGGCTGAAGCTTCGATGTGAAACTAAAAAGGCTCTCCTGCTGGCGAACGAAAAAGTGATGTATCTTCCCAGAAACTTCTTTCTTCTTTTCGTCAGTCACTTGAAAATCCTTCGGTGTCTTCTAGTTGAATGAAAGGCACTTACTTTTTAGGAGATACTCTGTGGCAATTACTTTCAAAATTAGTATTTTGTGTTTGTAAATTCTCCTAAATCTCTTCGCAGAAAATCGACTGACTTGCGCCAAAGTACAGCTAAAAGACAATCGTATACTTGGAAGTAAATTAAAAGACAACAAATATTCTATAATTAAACTTCATTAGTTTTCCATGGATTTTGCTGATTGTAGAGTGAACAAACAAAAATTTGGGGTCCACAAGAGGAAAAACCTAGTAATATCATAATGCTATTGTAATTTTTAAGACCACTGTGTTGAATAATTCACATATTAAGAGGGTTCTGAACACTGAGAAAGAATACCAGTGGAGTGTAAAACTTGCATTTCTTTGTTTTTGTTATAAACGAGTGTGTGTGTGTGTGTTACTAAGTAAACCTTGTGATTGTGTCTGTTCTGATATAGAAATGCCTGGAATGTTTGCTATTTGAACATGAGTTACGCAGGGAAAAAACTATTTATGTCCTTAACGGATTATAATTTTACTACATATTTGTAGTACCTTGCTATAGTTAGAAGCCAACAGTCTGTTTTGGCAAGATATATTGCTACTTGCTATCCCCACTTTAAAAACAAAGAATGTGTAACTTGTTGTTAAATTATTTAAAATATATCAATTAGTTAACTTAAAGTGGACTGAATCGGACTCGATTCTCGCGCACAGGTTACGACCCATGCGAGGATCTTTTTATTCTATAATTTGTTTACTATGATGTAAAATATTTTTTGTATTTTAATGACTGGAAATAGAATGTATTTTCTATTTATATTTTCTATTTTCATTTAAACGCCACAAAAACTAGAATTTAAAGGGAAAAGTAAAAAATTAAATATCAAGATTGTAAATTTAAAAGTTTGTGTATGCCACATAAAAGTAAGAAGGTTTAATACTAAATAATATAATATGTAACGTTATTACTAACAGTTTTACAACTCTTGTACAATAGTTTTGTGAGTCAAATAAATACATTCACTTTTCTATTAAATATTTAAATACTGCATTCCCTTAAGTTAAATACGCTCAAAATCAATCATGCTTTTATCTATGACATTGTTGCAAGATATCAAGTCTGTAGCTCGAAATATCTCTGATTATGTTGTTTTGACAAACAAAGAAGCAAACAAGTGCCGACATTTGCTATCGAACATGTCGAAGACCCTCGTATGTGTTCAGGCAAAAATATTAGAAAATCGGTTCGTCCATTTTCCTTATTAAGTCTTGTTATTCTTACTAGACGTAATGTGGCATATAAGTACCAAAATATGATTTTCAGTCAATGAAGACTTGTACATTCTTATAGAATTTGAATACATATTTGAAATCGATTTTTACTGTACCAGTGTTGGTTCTCTTTTTGAAAGCAATTTCTCTTGGATTAATATTTAAGAAATAACCATAACAATCTGATCTCGTATAATAGTTTAAGATAATTTGTTCAGTGTCAAAGGTGGTTTTCTTTAAGCTAGAAGCATTTTTAACTTTATTCATTTATTTATGTATTATAATCCTCAGCTAAAACGCTGAACGGATGCTAAACCAAATGTTTTTTAAACATAGACTATTATTACAATCATAATAATCTGCGTGTTTCTAGACCAATGTTACTTTTTATTAATAGATTTCAACCCAGATACATACCTTACTTTGGTACTGTACATTTGATGATCTGAATTTATAACGAACATTTAATACCTAACACAATTTTTTGCTGTTTCAGATCGTTAAATAACGACTTAGAAATGGTTTTGCTCCTGTACAGCCCCAGATAAATTGTACTTGTATATTCACATTATTTGCAAATGTTAGTCTAGAACTTTATAAAATGCAAATTAGTAGCGAAAATACTTTCTAGTAAATTGCCCCTTAAAACAGATTTTTTTTAAGAATAAAGGGAATAAGTAACCGTTCGTTAATTAAGAAACCTTGAAAAATGTTTTCTTTCAGTTTTATGTTTAAAATTATTGAACCCAAGTCTAAAACTCGGTGTGGGTTCGGAGGGATAACAAAGATGAATATGCTTGCGAAGCGTCTAAAGTTAAACAGTAATTTTAGAAATAAATAAAAATTAAAATAGTCTCTAACTGTAAGACATAAATACATCTGGGTGATATGAAATAACACTCGGAAACGATCTATGTTGACATGAGTTTTTGTTAACTCACGTATTATGAAGTGAAATAAAACCATTCAACAACCTCAGGTGCATCAGTAGTGACAAATATCCTAATAAATTTTAACAAATCTGGTCTAGGAACCTCTAAAGTATCCATCCTTTCGAATTGCTTATTTCTATTAACAGCATAATGAATAAAAAATATTTAGTCCATGTTATTTAGTTATATATTTCGTAAATGATTGAACATTTTTCTTATATTGAAGGTTAAACATCAGTGTTTTTCCAGAAATAAAGAATTGGTAATGTAAAGTACATTGTCTTTATTGTAACTAGTGCAACAAACCGTAAATCAGTCCTGTAACATAAAGGTGGCAGCTACAACAACACACTACAGGATGTCTTGCTCCCCCCTCGTGGCTACTGTGATCTAAAAATACAAATCCTTTTATCTCACAGTATTGTGTATTTTCAATAACACCTACATGCTATGTATTTCATGTTCCTTCATAATTTCAAATAATAACTCGTTTAGTCTAAATGTTATGTTTGTTTTAAAAGAAGTAGTATTTCATTCATTAACGTAATTTCAACATTAAACATCCCTTGTGGAATATTACCTACATCAAGTTATTGTAAAAGTACATTTCAGTCACAACATAAATAAGAAATATAGATATTAAACTTTAGTTATATATGTAATTCTGACCATTTTACTTCTTCAACAAATTAAAAAAACTGGGGATTGTATTTAGCAACATAAAGCTTCGTTTTTGTACACATTTTTAATTCTGAAATTTTAAACGCAGCTCATATTTTAGGATAATCAAAATAACAAGTTATTATATTGCACTGTTAAGTACGAACGTAAAGCTCTTTGCTTTGGTCTAGAGACTATATCTTAAATCATATGTGATACTAACAGGCTAGCAATGCAAAATTTGAGTGGTTACAGTGATAATACTAGTTTATTTAAACACCGTTGGTAAACAATATGTTGCAGGCAATGTGTAACTAAAGTATATGAATAGGCTATTGGAGGTCTCAGTAAATAACAGAGGTAGGAATGTACCATTAGTTAGGCGGAACAAGACCGAAATTCAACACCTAGAGCAAAAGTGGTACCGCGCCAAAATACAAGGAGATAAATGGTAAATCCAACCTAAATTATTCATTAAAGGAAGTATAATAAAAAAATCCTCTATAGTCGAAAGAAAGATTTTTACACTTTTGACAATATTGACAAATATTGAAATATCAAACTAAAGATATATTATTAGCTTTATGTTAACTTCACAACACCAATGGTATAACAATTCTTCAATAGTGATGTATGTACATAACACTTTCCAAAGTCTAGAATTTCTACGCCATCTTAAATCTTTAAGATAATTAAATTATTACTAGAATATTTATCAGTGTCGGAAATCTACATACAGGTATATTTGGTTTGGTCGAATATTAAGGTATACATTATTTTTTTGTAAAAAGTTTGAATTTTTACTTAGTTTTATACTCGCAGACTACACACTACATTCAAACAATTCTGGTTGTGAGATCGGACAATAGAGGAGTTGGAGGAATGTCGTTTTTCTTTTTACGGCAAACATTAATTACATAGGCTGCAAGCGATGGGGGGCGGACTGTCCAACTAGAAAAGTTTATAGCGTTTAATTACATAAGTAGGTATATTCACTTTATTTCCGAACAAACCCTCCAGCTTCAACCTGGTCAGAGCTTATCGTGAATTCAAAAGTATCCCTAAAAAAGCATCTGTTGCTAGAGTGCGTGACACAGAGCTATACAATATAGAATGTTTACTAATAAAGATTGTTGGTTTACAGAATTCAGAGTGAGAAATTATGCCCCTACCGGGAGAGCCGATGGTCGCACAGTGTAAAATGTCAGAGATACAGAGGTTTATATGTTGTCTGTGATCGTAGACACTATTACCCTTGTACTGTACCTCATTTCGTTATACTGTCTGCCAGCCGCGATAAATTAACAATAATTAGTTATTAAATAGATGTTAAAAATTATTGAAACTAAATAATGGAATTCAAAATTATTAGCTAAAGATAATTATGACTAAAAGCTTCATAACATTTTCAAGAATATAAAAGGTAATTTAGTAACAAAGGTAATGTAAAAATATGTTGAGGCTAGGTGCTTTAAGCACAAAAAAGGAACAATTGAAGGATATACTATAATGACTGATTTCAAGAATGAAACATCACAACTCGTAAGGTAGGAATTCCCAATGATGCCATATTTTAATTCCGACGGCGGCATTTAATCAATAAGATATTAACAAATATATGTAATACGATGAGAAAAATAATGAATAGTGTTATATATTAATAACACACTCTAAGATGTATAGCGCAGGTAGCAGTTTACCATTAAAATACGTATAAGTTTGTTGGATCTTGTGAAGGATATTTAAATAGCTATTTCTTTGATTACATGTCTGGTATCTGTGTGCTATTAACCGCATATTTTATTACCATAATAGTAATATTTTTCTTTATTATAGTTTAACTCCAATTAGTAATTTAAATCTTAAATAAAAAACAAATTTTTAGACATAACTAGAAAGTTAAGATATAGCGTGTCCTCTATTATTTCTGTTCAGGTTATTTTTTGAGATGGAGGAATAAACGTGTACTGGAGAGTTACGAGGGATGATTAAATAACCTTTCACCCTTTTTAGGTCACGGACAGTGATTTGATTTTTACGTTTCAGTTCACAAGAGCGGTCGGATACCCGCAGTAGTTTCCTGTACGCTAGTTACACTAGTTTATGTCACTAAAACATTTATCACTTTCAACAAAAACTACAACATATTAACTTCTATTGTCAGAAATATGTGCCATTTTTTGTTTTGAAGTATCACAGTTTTATTGAATACATAACAATTAACACATTTAAATTAATACCTAACAAAAAACTAATACTACAAAAATATTTATTTTAAAACATCCTTCTTCAGATGTTATATTTTTGAAATATGTAACTATCTGATATAAAAATTTTGACAATGACAAATACACAATAAAATATTGCATTATTTTTTTTTTTTTTTTTTTTTTTTCCTTTCGGATATTGGGGTGGATTCCTAGATTCCTCACACGTCAACCTGAGCTTATTGTGTGCCCCTTTGATGTTAGAGGGGTAAGCATATCTTCGTGCCCCTTAATTAGGCTAAGAAGCTTTTCCCCGATACTAGCATCTGGTTCGTCGCCTGGTTGTTTATCACCGAAAAGAGCCCTTCTCCTTGCTTGCTCCCAGTCTCTCACAGTCCAGTATTATGTGTTTTGGCAGTCTCTTCAGACTTATTGCAGAGTCTACACACTCCGAGTCCTCATTTCGTAAACCTAGAGTGTTTAGGTGTTTCCTGAAGTGTGGCCGTGTCCAGGATCAAGGCAATCACTTGCTTAACCCGATCCCTCCCCAGCCCCATCACCATCTGGTGAATCCGGAGCTAGAATCGGCAAGCAGTCTTTTGCCGAGTGCTTGTCCTTGGTGACTCTGCCACCGCAAGCGGTGTGTCTCCTGGACCATTTGTTTATACTTTGATAAGCGGCTGACTTGCTTATACCACAACTCGGTTCTGGACCGGTGTATGGCATGCTTGCTCCGCTTTTGGCAAGCCTGTCGGCGCATTCGTTGCCACCTATGCCTGTGTGGTCCGGTACCCAACCAAGACGCACACAGTTGCGTGATCCAAGCTTGCAGAGAGTGTTAAAGCACTCCCACACAAGCTTGGATGAAATGCTGTTGGAGTCAAGAGCTTTAAGAGCTGCCTGACTGTCCTGACATTATACAGATGTTCATTTTCCCTGGTACCTTTCTGGTGAGGCCTAGGTTGGCACAGGCTAGGATACCATAGATTTTCGGCTTGAAATATGGAGCAGTTCCGACCCAAACTGCCGCTAAGGGCAGTTCTAGGGGATTGACTAAACACTCCATATCCAGTTCTCTACCCTTAATAAGCGAGCCATCCGTGTACCAGACAAAGCTCTTTCTTATTGTTGGGATGTTATCTTGCGATTTCCACTCATCTCTGGAGTAGAAGTCAACAGAGAATGGCTTTATTGAATACGAACTCCGTTCTCATTGTGTCGGAGACC
The DNA here is from genome assembly GCF_021130785.1 of Homalodisca vitripennis. NCBI lineage: Eukaryota > Metazoa > Arthropoda > Insecta > Hemiptera > Cicadellidae > Homalodisca > Homalodisca vitripennis. The sequence goes on along the minus strand of NC_060209.1, from coordinate 129,308,423 downwards.
ATTTCGAGAATAGCGCTTGGGTTTACAGCTTCAGTGATGGCGCCATGGCTCGCGTTAGACGCGCCATTCCTCCACAAGCCAGCAACCATCAGCCGATAAGCTGACTTACGCGCTTCAGCTTTTATATGAACATCAAGAGGTAAAGTCCTAAAGCCACCCGAGGGTCGCTGAGGGACTGCTCCTGAATGCTCCGGTTACAAAGATTGTGCCAAGCCTTTGTAAGCTTTCAAGCTTGGCTTTGGTGCAGTTACCTGATTCACCTTTGTCCACCAGACTAATGAACCATAAGTGATTTGAGGCCTTACAACTGCTTTGTAAAGCCATAGTGCTATATGGGGTTTTACGCCCCATGAGATTCCTGCAAGTCTCCTGGACGTCATGAGCGCCCACTTTGCTTTGTGCAGGATATTATTAAGATGATCATTCCACGTAAGCTTATGGTCTAGAGTCAGTCCTAAATATTTGACTGTCTTTGACCACTCCAGCTGAGTGGATGCGAGTTTCAGCCTAGAAAGAGACTCTAGGTTCTTTTTTTCTAGTGAATGGTACAACTACTGTCTTAGAGGGATTTTACTTTCAGTCCCTCTCCCTGACACCAGTTGTGTACATGTTGAAGGTTGGTATCATGATATCAACAACAACATTTGTGTATTTTCCCTGTACCATAAGACTATGTCGTCTGCATATCCTTGGACATAGATTCCGTTGTTAGTAAGGTCCTCAAGTAGACCATCTACTACTAGATTCCACAGTAGAGGTGACAGGATGCCTCCTTGAGGACATCCCCTTGTGGGTGCGATCACAAGCGATACTTCATTGAGATCGGCCCTGATCCGTCTGGAGCACAGCATGGCCCTAAGCCACCGGCACAGAGCTGGCTCGAGGCCACGTCGCTGTGCTCCACTTACCATTGCAGTGAATTTGGCATTGTCGAAAGCTCCTTCAATGTCCTATGAAGGTGCACAATGCCAATTCCTTGGCGGACAGGCTATCCTCAATCCTACTGACTAATTGGTGCAGTGCTGATTCACAGGATTTGCCTTGCTGGTATGCATGTTGGTTGCGATGAAGGGGAGTGTCTGAGAGAACTCCCTTTCTCAGGTGCCTCTCCACCAGTCTTTCTAATGTTTTCAGTAGAAACGAAGATAAACTGATGGGACGAAAAGATTTTAGGGACAGAGTAGTCCGCTCACCCCTTTTTTAGGGATGAAGACCACCCTGTTGAGACGCCAGACTTGTGGTATGTACCCATAGGCTAGGCTCGCCCTGAATAGATTCACATAGAAGGGTAAGGAGATTCTCCGGCCCTTGTTGAAGCAGGGCCGGAAAGATTCCATCCCCTCCTGCAGATTTGAAAGGGGCAAATTTTAGAAATTGCCCATTTGGCTTTAGAGAGAGTGACAATCCTTTCTGGCAATGGCCCAGCTACCACGACAAGCTCTTGGCCGTGAGCCTGCCTCGTGATTACCAGAACGTTCCAGTGTCGTCATTCTCAAAGATACAATCAGGGAAGTGAGTCTCAAGGAGAAGTTTGAGGCTATCACTAGACCCGAAGTGTGTTGACCTCCCTGGGACCTTAAAGATCCCAAGTGACCGGTTGGACTTGAGGCTAGCAAGCGTTGCAGTCTAGCTGCCGCGCTTAACTCATTTACCTTCTGTGTAAACTGCCTCCAGGAACTTTGTTTTGCTTTTTTTAATTGCATTATTGGTTTTATGCTTAGCTATTAAAACTCGTACGTGGTTTCTAATAGAATAACTGTGTTTGAGATAGAATTCGTATACTCGTACAAATTGGGCTTATTGCAGTTATCCTCAGTTAAAGAGAAAATTTCCATATAAATTCACAGAACATAATCCCAGAGCCAAAACCACTTCGCTTTATAATAATTATATTAATTATTAATATTTGTTTATTTATCTCATTATAGGCTCTCGAGAAAGTATCCCAGTCAAAAAGCGTTGACTTCCCGTCGATGATATTTTCAGTGCCATTTTTTGTTAGGGCAACGAAGAAAAGATAAATACACATGTATGACCGAGAAGCCTACTTCCGGATGTTTAAATTCACTTAAAGTACGACACTTTCATTATTGTCCCAATAAAAAAATACATATATAGCTCTCGATAAAAAAGTGTCTTATTTGGTCTAAAATATGCCTGCGCCATATTTGAGTTTGTCTTGTTGTCCGATGAATAAAAATATACTTAGGTACCAAGAGCTTTACCAAGATTATGTCTACTTCCGGTTAAAATGGAGAAATCCTAAACAAATGTCATGCAACATTTCAAAATAATCATTAGAAGGATGTGAGTTTTTGTTGTTTTTTGGACTGTATTCTGGGAACATATTGTAGGCAACTTGACCGATCTTTTCCTCCCATTTAACCTCGTATTTTAACAAAATTTTGCAAAAAAGATTGGCTAACTTTATTTAGCCGCTTAGCAATACATTTTGCGATTCCAATTTTTTATTTATAAAATGGCACTATTACTTTATTCTAATAAGTATCATATTATTAATAATAAATAGTATAGAGGACATCATAGTATCTTTCTTAGTTGCAATTTTGTTGGATACCTTACAAAAACACTGAGTGAAGTATTTTCATTTTGCTTTGAAACGTTAAGGAATAATCTATTAAATATGGCGAGATTAATAATTTATTATAATCTTTATAACTTTAACACGGCTGACATAATATCTAAATTACTTAACTTACGAACTTCCTAAAAACTCTTTTGTAAAAATACATATTTTAATAAACCGTATTGCAATTTACAACTTTATAACAACGTACCGTAGACAATATATAACGGTCGAGTAATCCTGGCGAGGAAGCAAGTGGCAGGTGGATAAATATAACGAACTGGAAACATTGGGTCACGTAGGAAGGATTACTGTTGTCAACACAATCTCGCTAAGGTGAGATTATTCGCCAAGTCCTTCTTGGAACTGTTGAACACTGCATAAGAAAAAATTAAAACGTTCTTTCAATACCATTACAGTGTTAGATTCTAATACAACTTAGAGATGTCTTACACCAGTGACCGTGCAACATGCTTTAACTGATATTACATGCAGAATAAGAGTTTTAATTTTATGAAATGAACGTCATAAAAATTCATATTGAAATTCATAGTTTAGATAGATATAAACAGTTATAATCGTTGATGATAAACACATTTGTATTATATCATTTTAATACAATCATAATCATTTCATTTCATTTTTGAAAATAATGAATTTGGGTAGATATCTACCGCAGTTTCAGTTTTAAATATCACTTATTTTACAACTCCTTAATTCTTGCACCACTAGATAATGGTGATAAAACGAATTAAACTTTGAAACAAAGCGTTTCCTTAGAGTAATTCACTAACACGAACACAGGCTTCAGTAATTACCGTAGCCTCTTGAAAATCACAACAATTAGTACTATTTGATATAAGAATCAACCAGATTTAGACCTTCATCGTCCTCTCTTGAAGATTGCAGGATCTAGAACCACTAGTAAGTGGTAAAAAATTGCATCACTTAAAGTATGACAGTTGAGTAATATCACTAGATGAGGTTTAAAACCTACAAGGTCGCCAAACCACGTGTCCGTAAACTGAATTTCCCTTTGTTACGTCCTAAATTTCAAATCTATAGCTTATTTCATTCTCGATATGTTCCTACGGACAGAGAGATAGGCAGATACCCATAAAAAAGAAGTAAACACAAAAACGACGCATCATATAACTCAATATGAAACAAATGAAGTTGTTTAAGCAAAAAGTTAATGTCTAAAAAATATCTTTATCGTTATATTTTGTTAAATAATGCATTAATGTTTTTTCATTACACAGGTTTAAACTTCGGCATTAACATAACTTAAATATACACATCATGTTCCAATAAAATTCTGTTGCATGTACTGTTTGTTGCTTCTCTAAAAGGTCAGCCAATCTTACTGGCCAATCTGGGGATTGCATTGTCTACTATACTGTGACCTGCCTTTCGTAGATTTTCATATACATAGTTTAAGTGGCAAAAAAAAACTAATAAAATTAAATTTCAAATTTCAGTTAGTAAGTTCTTAGTGTAAATATACTAATTTTATTTAACAACAGACGTTATGAATGTATAATAATGTGTTTACCAAGCCTATAAACATTTGATACTCTACAAACCTGGTAAATATTGAAGCTGCAAGTAATTTCACATTACCATAAATTGTTTTAATAAACATTAAAAAATAAAAAAAAAAAAATAAAAACTGTCTAACAGTAAAACAGTAAATATATTTGATATAGAAGAACAGAAGAGAAAATAATAAGCAAGAAAAAATATTTTTATCTTCATGTAAATATGTTAAAAAATGTATATATACATAATTTATGTGTACCCATTTAATTAGTCTTAATTACAAACTGTTAGCTAATCGTGTGGTTAGTCATACAACATACCTCCATATTCAAACTTGAAATTAACTCTAGACATACCAATGTAATCATGTGTGTTTATGCGTATGTCAATTTACTGCCTAAGCTTTAGCGAATTTGCTCTTGGGCATGGCAATCTTATTTCTGCCTCACTGTCCATATGCTATCTCGAAAAATGAACTGAAAAATAAACTTGATATTGGGCATGAAACTTAATTTCTATATGAGGAATGAGTTTCGATGAGGGTGCATGTCACTTTAATGAGTTTTGTCTGAGCGTTACTGAATAATTTTTATATTGGTCTGGCAACAAGAAATAGAAAGAATAAATAAATATGTAGGTACATTTAATACACTTTTTAAGAATTAAAATGTGACATATTAACTTATGTAGCCTAATTATCCCAACATCATCAACATCGTTTGTATAGGGGCTTGGTGTGTAAGGCTTTTATTATTTTAAAAAATGATATGAAACCTATATATTGAATAAAAATCTAAATGTTTCGTGTGGCAATAAATAATGATTTCTATGATATGTAGTTATTGAGTCACACCTTCATCTTTGTATAATGGTCTGTCTGAGTATCTGTGTGCAGGGTATTTAAAAAATAAGCTTAGCCGTGTGTTTAAAATTTACCATGCAACCTTAGCGAAGTTTGTTACAAACACATGATAAAGCGTACTTCTAACCTACACATAAGCACAGTCATGTACGCACACATGCGCACATCTGTGCCAATATGTTTCCTTTTATTGAAGTACAGTATTAACATTTTTACCTAGTGTATATTTATTTCTTATAATTTAATATGCAAAATTGTTTGAGCTACAAAATATAAGGTATATATGAAAGAGTAAATGATTTTCGAATCAACATAAGCTATCGTCATTATTCACAAGAAATGTTTTTGTAAAGTTGTGAAGATAAATTATTGAGAAGGTAAGTAAGATACCTATAGGTACAACGGTACACGAAACTCTGCTGTAGAGCGTGATATACTGCATAATTGTTTTCGCTGTACAAGAGTCATGTGTGTTGTATTTGTAAAGTTTGTGAAGATAAATTATTGAGAAGGCAAGTAAGATAGGTCACAAGCCGGGTCAGTTCACCAAGCGTTACACGGTACACGAAACTCTGCTGTAGAGCGTGATATACTGCATATTGTTTCCGCTGTAACAAGAGTCATGTGTGTAGTATTTTGTTTTGGTGAAGAAAATATAAGAGGTATAAGGTTTGAAATACTAGTAGATATATACTGTTTCATACAAGGTATGGCATGTTTTTTTGCTATCTACTAAGCAATACAAAATCAAATTAAATCAAAAGCTCCTAAACTAATCAACCAAAAATAATTTAATTTATTAATTTGAATTTATTACTCAAATGTAGTAACTTTAAAAGTCTTGGTTTAGTTTAACGAATTGAAATTTAATATTAAATTCTTATCATTGTGTGACCTGATGATACATAGAGACTACATGTATTACTTGAACTACACGTGAGTACAAAACGCTTAATTTTAAAAGCTGAATATGGACCATACAATAATGAATAAATACAAGAAACTGATAATTTTCCGTGATAAAATTAGTTTTGTTAACTATTATAAGTATGCTAGAAATTAAGAACGAAATTTATTAAACCTAAATGATTGAAGAAAGTACATTACTAAATGCTTCCCATCCCTTACTATTGAGTATTTTGCCTTCGTAAATAATGAAAAAATTAAGAATGTCTATTTCACCAACCAAAAATATTTGGTCATTTATTGTATTTATTTCTTTCATATAATGACTTACTTCTATATATTTTACTTCCTTTTGGAAATCAACCTTTCTGTAGTACCAGGAAATAAATTTATTGAAATTTCTTTTAGTTACGCTACCTATTACAATGATAACCATTTTAAGAGCCCGTTTGTCTTAATAAGTGTTTTAAAATAATTGATGTAAAAGAATAAATTTGTTTTTTAAATACATTTTTTTAAATATTTATCAACACTAATAGAGTATTGGACATTGTTTTGTCGTTATATTTTTTTAATAATAAACTCTAAGTATAAAAAACCGTGCGAAATAAGGTTGAAGATACATAAAAACTTTAAAATAAAAGAAGTGGCCATTACTTGTGACTACACTAATCTTGAATTTGGCACCAGAGTATGTATTACGTCAAAAATCAAGCACCTCACCGTAGGTAGATGATGGTTTTCAATCGTAGAAACTTTAAATTATAATGCAATTTGAGGATATAAACAATCCACAACAGTTTTTGATTCCCATGACACCGTTTGTAAAGGCTGAGGATTTCAGAGAAAATGTAATTCAATTTTAGGAGTGGGTTAATAAGGAAAAAAATTGCTGAGTTTTTAATTTCTTGTTTTTAAACCAGTCCCTTTTATTTAGTGGCTGTGGATACAAAAATAATTTTTAATTCACAATGTACGAAATGGACAAAATAATATTGCATAGGTACAAACACAAAATAAAGGCAATTGCTCTCGACAGCTGTATTTCTTTGGTATATCTCTACATGAAGGAACTCTTTTATAGACTACGACAATGTAACTAAGGTTTTAATGTTTAAACAATTTATTTTATCTTAGATTATTCCTTAACTTAAAGCCTATATGAGTTGCCATCAAACTGAGTCAATCAAGTACTAAGTGCTTTCATTAACTTTAGGAGTCGGTTGATTAAACCGCCAAGTTTATGGCAATGTTATACCTTGAATATGACACAGTACATTATTGTATTACATTACACAGTAAACATTATTCCCTGCGATTATGTATTGTACGTGTATGTGTCTTCTATTTTAAACCAAAGAACGTAACATACCATAGTAATGTAATAATTGCTTATTTTATTTTACTTACAAATATAACGTAGTAAAATAAAATGAACAATTTTCCTAAACAGACTATTAAATTACCATAAATATTGGAACATTCAACATTTATCAATTTCGGTTAAAGTAAAACAACTACATAGTAAATATTTCTGTTTATTACTTGTATATTGTATTCTTGTATATTTATTTTATTCCTTCATAGAAAGGAATAAAAACTTTTGTTTACTGCAAAGAACAAAATATCAGGATTACTACGAGTATTTGAGGAAACATTATATACTGGAACTTACTTGATAGAAATTTGCAGTAAAAGTACATATACGTTTTGATTTAACATTTCACACTCTAATAATAATTTTTCATACACATATTCTCTCTAAAATCATTATAAAACTCTTTTTTATTGTATTGAATACATTTTTGTAGTGTACTATATTCTCAACCAACAAATATAAATTGTAATAGGTATTATAAAATACCATCGATGTTTTAAAAACAGAAATCCGTGGCTCAACACGTGATTTAATGTAAAAAACAGGACGCCATGACCACATTGTTTTTTAAATGGAAGTGATATTCACTGAAACATGTTAAAATCTCTTGATCCAGTTTTGGTTTAAGTTTAATGATTGGGGGATCTCATGTTGGAGAGTAAGGATATTTGAAATTTCTCTAATTAACTCTCCAATATTTTATAATATTTCTTGAAATAGATTCAAAGATCAAAAGATTTCAATAGCAATTGAACTATATTAGGCCAGTGTAGATAAATGTATAGTCCAAAGGGAACTTAAAGTAAAAAAAAGTGGAAACACTTAAGATGTATTAAGTAATGGCATGATACTGTGTTTTGATTATAATCCCAATTAAAACATCCGAACTCTAAGAAAATCTACTAAACATAACATGCCATTTGCAGAGTGTAACTGACTTTGACAGATGAATAACAATAATGACAGATGTGTACATGTACTTCGAAAATCTCTCTGAGCTACGTTCACAAATTTAACTATTGAGTATAACATGGTCTAAAATGTTTTATATTAAGTATAAAAGTAATATAATTAATCATACATTGCAATGATTTACACATAAATTATTTGTTACCGTGTAATCTTAGATTACCAAGTAAAGATGATGATTTATCTTGTAGTAATTAAGGCCAACGTTAGAGAGTTTATAAGATTCTTTTGTCTATAACAGGATGTTAAAATAATACTATTATCAGTCTGTTACTTTTGAATGCAAAATTTTCTTGTTTTAAATTTATATGACTGGTGTTACTAGGACAACGGTATTTCCAGGGTTCCATTGTCGAAATGGACTGGCCATGAGGCTCTAATAAGATATATATTTCGCAATGTTTGTAAGAAAATAATAGAGTTTTACTTAAAACCAAAACTAGTGATTCTCTGATGTGACCATGAAAAGTATTTTATTAACTTAATAAAGTTTGTAGGAACTATTTAATTCACCAAAATGGCCACTATTTAGGAATATATGTTTGGAATATCTTAGTTATTAAAATCCATTTTATAAACTTACTATAAATGTAATAAACTCTAGATTCCAATAAAAATTTTAGCACAGTACGAGTAACACGTATTTTTTTCTATTAATTGGATGTAATTTGAATTGATCCAAAATAACATTTAGAAATAAAAAGGTATCGAAATAAAATCTAAATTAAAAAAAAAAAAACTAAAGTTGTGAATAAAACAGAAACACAAGCTCACATACCCACACGCGCACACCAAAACACAAATGCAATGTAATACGTAATAAACTAAAAAGTATCATAGAAGATAGAATTTTCAGAGTCCTTCCTCCTAGTTTTGATAGTCCAGTCAATGACTATTTTCATGCCTATTTATCCCATACAGTACGGATTTTCATAAAAAATGTTTTTTCAAAAATCTTTCATTTAAAAAAATTCATGACATTTTTGACTTGTCCTCTATTTCTACCGTTACGTGTCCTCTAAGTCTACCGTGAGCCAGGGGTTGTTTTTTCCTGGGGGTGGATACTACGTTTTTATTGGGGGGTGAGCAGTTTTTCCAGACGGTTTTTTTAAGAATAACTTGAAAATATGCATTTTATCGACCTGTGAAGAACAAAATGATAGCTTATAAAAACAACAAAACTCGTGTATTTATGATGTATGCAGACCCAAGACAAACGGAATGATTGCTTGTTGAATGTTGATTGGTGTTTTCAAACGACAAAATGGAAAGTTTCTACGTAAAATAACAAAAAACCAGTGCATTTTTCGGGGAAAACTCGTATAACCTTTTTTTAAGTGTTGTAAAAATCTTAAATTTTATTTAGTATAAAAGGTCCTAGGTTCAAAAGTAAGTGAGTTATGAAAGGGAGTAATGTCGATTCCTATTCTTTCGTTAGAAAATAATAGTGAAAATACTACTCTCCCTTTTACCGTAATTGAAAACAATTTGCCACTTTACAGTTCACTTTATTTATCTTCTTATAATACGTTCTGAGTGTGCGACCTGTTTAAAGTAAAGTAAAATATAGGTTTTGAAAACTAATCGTCAATTCTTTGTTTAAAGTTGATTTTTGACGATGGATGGATTGTAAGGAAATAGGATTATTCCAGACATTTTCCATCGTTAAGTGAAACAAAAAAATCAGTAACACTACGTTTCGAGATCTGCAATCTTATCTCTTCTTCAGGTAAATAACTAACCTAACACATAATTACAAACTATGTTAAAACATCTTTTTTACTATATAAATTCGATGATATTGCTCATTGGTTTTTTCAGCGTGTAATGCTATTGCTTAAGAAATTAAAATCTTTATTCAACAGTTATACGACGATTTCTTAATTATTGTACTTTAAAACCGTATAAAAATTCATCTAGACCTGTAGGAGCGCTTTTGTAGGATTTGAAAACTTGACTTGCTGTTTGTGTTCGAGTGATGTTATGTAAAACATAGAAGGACTGTAATAAATTGTTATCTTTTGATAATACACGAGAGAAAATATTTTAATAATATCTCCCGGTTTATAAAATATTTGCTTAGTAACTATTGATTTTGATTGGGTATAAATTCCAGATACGAACTATTGTACAAAAGTTATACTGTGTTTCAATAATGTATCCTTATCCGCACAAACTTAAATAACCTTAAAGGTATTGTCATATTTGAGAGAGCCATATAATGTATTTCATTTGATATTAATTACACGTTAATTTTTTTACAATTCTTTATGTTTCTTTGGCGTAGGAGAAGCATATTGATATTACAAAATCAATAAAAATCTTTGATTATTAATCGTAATTACAATTATTATGATTGATAACGTGTACAGGTTCATGAACGAACCAGTTCTGCCTAGCTGTAACGAGAGGATTTTAGAATAATTGTGATATTTACATCTAAAATACAATATCAGTGAGGGGCGGATAGTAGAAGGTAGAGCCCAGTGTGCTCACGGTTTTAATGCGTCGAACTTTACCGTCTGAATTACCGAAAGCGCAGAGTCAAAATTTGTCTGTGTGAAAAAAGCATTTTTATCGGAAACTGTTAACGTTATACTGTAGCGAATCAGTAAGATATTTAATATGATCATGGCTAAGGGTTAGTCTCTTTTTTGTAGTAAATGAAGAATGTCATGTTTAATATTTGACTGGCCAATAAATATATTTTCTATATGAAATTTGACACATTAGTTTTTTTTAATAAAATGTATAAGTTCCTGATATCAATGTTAAATGATATTCAAGATAATACTTAAGTACTTGTTTGGCAGAAGTTATACAGATTGAGATAGAAATATCTAAATCTGTATAACTTTTGCCAAACAAGTACAGAAATTTAAAGAGTTTAGTAATTTTAGTTTAGAAATTTAAGTAAAGTTTAAAGAACTTTAAACTTTACTTAGTTTATTTTTAATATATGCTATGCATAGCTCTAAAGAATTAAACTGTTGCATTAAAAACCATTAAGTTAATTGAAGACTCTCGTATATATTACATATTTAAACTGAAAAATAACTCATCATTCTATAATATGTTATATCACAAAATAGTTTATTAGCTTGTTAAACGAGAACATTCTGAGAATTTGATTAAAATAAATTATTTTAACGCCAATAGACGCGTAATACTTTCTACATAAGTTAGTGATATACATTATTAATATTTCCATTTCCATTGTATAGTAATACAACTCTTTCAAGCATCGTTAATGCGTCAGATAACAAACCTACATGAATAATGGCTTTTGTTCTTCATTAACTATAGTAACAAAAGGTTTATTAAAGCGATTACTAGAAAATTAATTTGTTAATAAAACATTTTATCACAGTTCATTATTTATAACTCGCACTAACAAATTATACTATTATATAAACAGCTTAATTACACGGTTACAGACTAATTACTTCGTATATAATTATTTTTGAAATGATATTGCTTGTCATATTAACATTGTTTTGATTTTTTTACGTTTTCATAATTATCTTTAAATTTTATACAACATAAAAATACATACGTTTCTTTAATTCTGAAAGAGTGTTCACTTAACAAAATCAATAAAAAGTTTTTGAAGTGATAATATGATATTATCCAGAAATTTACTCTTCAAACGACTGTTCTCATAAATTTCAAATAAATAAAAATGAGGCCCCATGTTTGAAAACCGAAATAAAATGCATACAAATATAATTAGTCGAGGCCCATTCGTGACAGGTAAAATAGAGTATCGAAGGGTTTAATATAAATTAACGAAAATCTTAATAAACGAACCAGAAAAGTAAAATTACTAGTATACTCAGTTTATAAATTAATAAATTTATTCTTAAATAATCATGGCATTATGGTTGTAAGAAAGTTACAATTTTATCTTTAAGTTTAATTTTGACTTTTTAGACCAAGAAAAATATACGTAACACGTTTCATTCCTGTAGTGCAGTTCTATCAGAAGATATTGCATTAACGGGCAAACTAACTGCCTTTATCCTCTAAAGGGTCCTTAATAATAATAATGAAATTCTATTTTATAACTGAGATAATAAATTAAAAAAAGTTTTTTATTTGCATATTTTACAACTTTACCAATTTATTTTGTAAGAAAACTGGGTTTTTCGACCTGATGTGTGGATTTACAAATAAAAGCAATAACTCGGCGTTTTTTTTTTTTAATTAGGGTAGTTTAAATAAATTGGTAAACCCTATTTTTTTTAACTTTTGTAACCTAGTTTTTTCAAACCGTTTTGTATTCTCTCTTTAATAAAACTTCACACCTTTACAAAAGAATCTATTTAAATTTTAAAAGTCGCGTAATAGTTGAAGGGCCTGGTGTTGGTAAGAGCCAAAAGTCGTTTAGTTACAGTAGAATAAATGGGTGTATGATGTTTACGTTGGAAACCCGAAGTAAAAATTTGGTATATTTAGGTGGTTTGAAAAGTTTTAATGTAAAATATTCTATTCGCTCGTGAATTTGAATCTGCTTATAATAAAGTGTTTAGGTGATCAAAAATATAAAAAAAACAAGTACATTTTATTATTATTTATAGACCAACATACTTTCTTAGAGGTACGACTTTGGATTGGTTAAAAATTATTTAAGCAAGAGATATCGATTACTTCACAGAAAGCTATTATGAAAGCGGCATTACAAAAACCAACTAGTTACTCATCTGAAAAATTATTTAATGAGTTCAAGGTTTTTAATATAACTCAGTTATATGCAAGAACAATAATATCATACATTTTTAAAAATCAAGAAAATACGCTCAAAAAAACCAATCACCCATACGTTACAAGATCACAGATAAACTCGGGTATTATAACACCAAGAATCAGTAAACCTATAAATTTTACAGACACTTTTTATATAGCTAGTATTGTTTTCTCAAAATTACCCCACCAAATGAAAACTCCCGGTCCATGCAGGTACTATTCATATAAGAAAATAGTTAATTATTGGCTAGTAGAATTAGGTAGAACAGGGACTGATAATGTCTTTAAGTCCACTTACAGGACAACCTAAATGCCGGGGTACTTACGTACCTCGGTAGTTTGTGCGTGGGTGTTTGTCTGAGTGAGTCTGTGTGTGTGTGTGTGTGTGTGTGTGTGTGTGTGTGTGTGTGTGTGTGTGTCTCTCTCTCTCTCTCTCTCTCTCTCTCTCCCTTTCTCCCTCTCCTCTCTCTCTCTCTCTCTCTCTCTCTCTCTCTCTCCCTCCCTCACTGTATGTGTGTGAGGGTATTTGATTTGATTTTGATACCCTGTATAAATGGTAGGTTTTATAGAATACACAAAATTCATAGAAGATATTTTATTGAGTAAAAAAGTCAATGATATTTTTACACAGATTGACCATTTGATCGATTGGGCACCAGTGCAGGTCGTCCCATCGTTCTGAGACTTGGCGCAGAAGAATCAGGAGGAACATCTCCATTCTTGAAAGGTTGATCCTTTTCGTGGGGTTCTAGGAGATGTTCTTCACTCTGGCTGAAGCTTCGATGTGAAACTAAAAAGGCTCTCCTGCTGGCGAACGAATAAGTGATGTATCTTCCCAGAAACTTCTTTCTTCTTTTCGTCAGTCAATTGACAATCCTTCGGTGTCTTCTAGTTGAATCAAAAGCACTTACTTTTAGGAGATACTCTGGCTGAAGCTTCGATGTGAAACTAAAAAGGCTCTCCTGCTGGCGAACGAAAAAGTGATGTATCTTCCCAGAAACTTCTTTCTTCTTTTCGTCAGTCACTTGAAAATCCTTCGGTGTCTTCTAGTTGAATCAAAGGCACTTACTTTTAGGAGATACTCTGGCACTTACTTTCAAAATTAGTTTTTTTGTGTTTGTAAATTCTCCTAAATCTCTTCGCAGAAAATCGACTGACTTGCGCCAAAGTTCAGCTAAAAGACAATCGTATCCTTGGAAGTAAATTAAAAGACAACAAATATTTTATAATTAAACTTCATTAGTTTCCATGGATTTTGCTGATTGTAGAGTGAACAAACAAAATTTGGGGTCCACAAGAGGAAAAACCTAGTAATGTCATAATGCTATTGTAATTTTTAAGACCACTGGTTGAATAATTCACATATTAAGAGGGTTCTGAACACTGAGAAAGAATACCAGTGGAGTGTTAAACTTGCATTTCTTTGTTTTTGTTATAAACGAGAGTGTGTGTGTGTGTGTGTGTGTGTGTGTGAGCGGGATAGGAAGGATGTGTGTGTGTGTGGTACTAAGTAAACCTTGTGATTGTGTCTGTTCTGATATAGAAATGCGTGGAATGTTTGCTATTTGAACATGAGTTACGCAGGGGAAAACTATTTATGTCCTTAACGGATTATAATTTTACTACATATTTGTACCTTGCTATAGTTAGAGCCACAGTCTGTTTGGCAAGATATATTGCTACTGCTATCCCCACTTTAAAAACAAAGAATGTGTAACTTGTTGTTAATTATTTAAAATATATCAATTAGTTAACTTAAAGTGGACTGATCGGACTCGATTCTCGCGCACAGGTTACGACCCATGCGAGGATCTTTTTCTATAATTTGTTTACTATGATGTTAAATTTTTTTGTCTTTTATGACTGGAAATAAATGTATTTTCTATTTATATTTTCTATTTTCATTTAAACGCCACAAAAACTAGATTTAAAGGTTGGCAATAAAGTTAATTAGAGACTTATAGGAAAGTAAAAAAATTAAATATCAAGATTGTAAATTTAAAAGTTTGTGTATGCCACATAAAAGTAAGAAGGTTTAATATTAAATAATATAATATATAACGTTATTACTAACAGTTTTACAACTCTTGTACAATAGTTTTGTGAGTCAAATAAATACATTCACTTTTCTATTAAATATTTAAATACTGCATTCCCTTAAGTTAAATACGCTCAAAATCAATCATGCTTTTATCTATGACATTGTTGCAAGATATCAAGTCTGTAGCTCGAATATCTCTGATTATGTTGTTTTGACAAACAAAGAAGCAAACAAGTGCCGACATTTGCTATCGACATGTCGAAGACCCTTCGTATGTGTTCAGGCAAAAATATTAGAAAATCGGTTCGTCCATTTTCCTTATTAAGTCTTGTTATTCTTACTAGACGTAATGTGCATATAAGTACCAAAATATGATTTTCAGTCAATGAAGACTTGTACATTCTTATAGAATTTGAATACATATTTGAAATCGATTTTTTGTACTGTATTTTCCTGTATACTGTCAACCACATGTATTTAATACATTATTTACCGTCAAGAAAATCGTCATTGTCCTAAAATCCTATTTTTTTAAACACAAACTTTTTAAGACATATATTTAACTCTTACAATATGCTTTTATGCCAGTTTTAGCATTGCACTAAGTTAAAAAAATATATCTTCAAATTAGCAGAATTTTATCTATTTCTATGGAACTATATATTTTCTGAGGTTCATTAAATATACATGATTGAATAAAAACTGTCGATCCTTGTTTGTAGGAAACATAAGATAAACACTTGATATTAATTAATTATTAATTCAAATCAAAGTTTTACCGTAGGAATCTGTTTTCTGTAAGGTGTAACGGACTAAAATCTCAGGAGTACAAGTGAAACAGTTGCAATACAAAACGTGCAACACAATACTTTTTTAGTGTGTTTATCATTTATTCTGAAATTTATTTAATTTATTAATATTTTTAATATATAACATTTTACTTATTAATACTAAGTCCGTTAAGGGCTTTAGCTCGTAATACTTAAAATTAGTTAAAAACGTATTTCATATTTAACAACAAAACAATTGGTCCCAAACCTATACATTTATTAAAATTTATAAATATCCAATATATTGAATATATCACAGAATTATTATTTACCAAACTAGTCATTCGTAATAGTAACTGCGAAACTGTGATTAAAATAATTATAATACTGTTCACAACAAACAGAAGCATGTTTTATATATTGCCATGGGGTGCGCTGTTTTCCGCCGTGTAACCCGAGTTAGTATATCACGTAACTGTCCTCTACCACTGATCCCCATGTTTTTTCGCATCCACAATGCGTGGACGCTTATTGTTTAAATCTTCTCCAGTGGTCACATAACATAATGTATTGTCATAGGCGACTGACGTTCACAAACAACGTTTTTCATAGTTGGCTTACTTTATATGCAGGCTAACTATATTCTGAGAAGCAATTCAAATGAGATATCATAAACCACAACTAGATTCGTCGAGGAACTTCGCATCAAAGAAACCACATCAAACCAATGCGAATTTACTTGTGAAACACCATGTACATACGAGGGTTGTTCAATAAAGACTGAGACTGGGCCCGGGATTTCCCCATACTGCTCTGATAAGACATGATGCCAGGTTTTTCCAATACCTTTGGACCCTATTGTTTACCAACAGACATTGAATTGCTTTATCTCTATCACAAAACCATCAGTGCTCATTTGAACATCAGCTTGGTAAGTGCCGCCTCCAACGTTTTTTCATGTCCAGTTTGCGTGAACAACGATATGCGATTAAGTTTTGTGTTAGACTCAACAAAACTGCGACTAACACTTATGAAGACATAAAGCAAGCTTTTGGGGATGACACAATGTCTCGTGCTTCCTGTTTTCGCTGGTTCAAAGATTTTAAGGAGGGAAGAGAGGACCCAGAGTTGCAGGGAGGAGATGGTGCCCCAGTTACTGCTCTCACTGAGGAAATCATCAATACAGCAGCGGCAATGATCAAAACCGACCGACGTCTGACCGTCAGACAGATTGCTGAACTCCTTGACATATCGGTAGGTAGTGGTCACACAATTTTAAAAGACAATCTTAACATGTCTAAAGTGTGTGCTCGTTGGATTCCTCGTTTACTCACACCTGAACAAAAACAAAACCGTGTCGATGTTTGCCTTGAGTGGAAGCGGTTCGTTGAAGAAGATAGGGATTGGTGGAAGAGTGTAATCACTGCTGATGAGTTCTGGGTTTATCAGTATGACCCTGCAATGAAAATCCAAAGCACTGAGTGGGTAGAAAAAAATGAAGGTCGCCCGAAGAAAGCTAGGGCAACCAAGTCTGCAAACAAAGCAATGGTCATTACTTTTTTTGACTATAAAGGAATGGTGTACACTCATTCAGTTCCATGGGACAGACAATCAATGGAGACTATTACAAACAAGTTTTGGCTACATTAATGAATGATCACATTTCTCGAAAGCGTCCAGAACTTCGAGGAAACTGGAAACTTCATCACGACAATGCGCGGCCTCACATTGCACACGTTGTGACAGAATATTTGGCCAAACGAAACATTAAGGTCGTGCCCCACCCACCTTATAGTCCTGACCTTGCGCCCTGTGACTTTTTTTTTGTTTCCTACTGCAAAAAAAGGAATTAAAGGGACGTCGTTTTGATTCGGAACAGGATGCAGTAAAGGCTTTGGAGGTGATCCTGAAGAACATGTCAAAGGATGGCTTCTCTAACGTTTTCCAGGCATGGCAAAGGCGCTGGGACAAGTGCATTTCACTTAATGGGGAGTACTTTGAAGGTGAAAAATTTGATGTAGATCAGAATTAAATAATAAATGTTTTATAGACACAGTCTCAGTCTTTATTGAACAACCCTCGTAGTTTGCTTAATATATTTTCTAAATATTTCTCTTAGCTACAAAGCTAATGTGTTGTTTTCGAGGCAAAGCCTTTTTATAGTAAAACTCAATTTTCCAAGGCATATTTCTCTCAAATTTAGAATATGCCAAAGTTGTCCCAATCTTTAAAAAATGTGATAGATCTTCAGTTAAATAGTATAGAGCAATATTAATACTTTCTACGCTGAGAAAAATATTTGAGCTTTTAATTCACAATAGGCTACTGAATTCATTCCAGCAACACCTTTCAATATCACCTACCCAATTTGGTTTTCTTGAAAGCAGTTCAACCACTCTTTTAGTCGATGAATGTCTAAGGACTGCACTCTCATCTCTTGATGCAGGCAAAAGCACTGCTGGAATTGTTTTTAATATGTTCAAAAATAACGTGGAAATAAGATTTTTATTAAAATATAGTTTTATAGTTTTTACAATTAATATTAATACCCTCTTAAAACAGAAAGTAAAAAATATAACAGCTGTTTTTGAATCTGCTGATTTTCCCCTTAAAAATGAATGCGTTGTTAAACAAATCAATATTAATTTGGGTCCTCTGAATGCATTGTTTACACATTTCCATTCTGTTTTAAATAGCGAGGTTAGTCATTTTTTGCGAGTTGAGAAGATTTTAAAGTTATTTATTTTATTGTTTTTTTTGTTGTTGAAAAATTGCAGGTTATAGAAATGTTTATCCATATTGTGAAAAAGATGACAATCATGCATAATGTATGAGGTAGCACGCTGCAATAGTTCTGAAGCTAGACGGTTATAACAAGAGAACTTTCTTAACTGAATGTACCCACAAAAACATTTTAAACAATATGGACCAGCGTCTCTCTGAATTTGGTTCTTTTGCAGCCCATCAACACAGTAAATACAGTACACCACGATCCACCAGAAATTTTTGAGGACATGGTATTTGATGAAATATCTGAAATCCTGAAAAAATACCAGAGAAATCTGCAACATACAAATTATGGTAACGCTAGTGTTTGGTGGGTTCTAAAGTAGCAAATTTTATATCTCTACCACTATCAGCAAGTCCACAGTCCATTTTCACATAACTCTGCTCCTCGTGTAGTTATTTGTGAATGGTTTTCGGAGAAATGTATTAATCCAAATTTGTATTAAGAGTTTTATACAATGAGGCTCAATTTTCAAGGACAGCTATTGCTAACGTCCATAACCAACACATTTGGCCAGACTGTTTTAGAAAAGTTAGACTGTCATATGCTATTAGAAAAAATCGTCCACAACATCAATTTTCATTAAATATTTGGGCGGGCAATTTGGGAGACAATTTCTTTATGTTTACTCTTTCTTCCATGCTCAATGGAATGGTGTATTTAGATTCTCTGAGAGAAGAGCTCCCGTCTTTGCTAGATGACGAACCTCTTCAGATTTGGAACTTTTAACTATGGGGTCATTTGAAAATCTTAGAATACTATTCTTCAATAGACCGTTGAAGAATTGGGATTGATATATGTAATATGACGAAATTGATCGAAGAAACCAGGGATCTTTGAACGAATCCCCCATGTCAGTCAACAAGGAGGTTGGGTTCGTGTATTATGAGCGTGACCTGTGATTTATAAATGTTATTGTTAAAATTTTATTTGTTAAATACCGTTGAAAGTGTAATATAGATTAAATTTGCTATATCCAATAAGTTACTAATTTAGATTTTATAAATGTTTCATTACCAAATTTCATTTCTATAAAGAACCAACAATAATACCTTCAGACTAGAATTAAAATTGTTCAGTTTTTTAAGACCAATTATAAGAATTGAGGTGACAAACGTTTTATGGCTTAGCAAGCTGTTTTTTTTTTATTTCTCTTGTCATTTTTTTTCGTTTATACCATGGATTTTATGAAATTTAGGATACAAACATTTACACGTCCACGCTTTTGAAACTAATAGAGACATATTCCTAATCTTTTATAAAGTATTAGATGTAGATTATAAAAATAGTCACGCAAAGGTAAAGTTCTATAACTTAAGAAACTTTCGAGTTAAGAGTTTTTTTTACAAAAAAATACAAACAGACAAGCAATCGAAAACCAAGCATTTTAGGACCGTGTCTTTATAGGAACCTTTTTCATTTCTTTAGCATAAAAAAGTTAAATGGTATTCTCAGACACAGTAGCTGAGAATTCATTTCTGAATAAATGTATAAAATTTCCAATTGAAGGCCTCAATTTTACTTAAAGTGGACAAAGTATTACTTAGTTGTACGAACAATGTTGCAAGATAAATTTTACCGATGATAGTAAACTAGGTAATCGCAATGTAGTAGCTATTTTATAGTTATAGATAAATCAAAACTTAGTTTTTATTATTATTGTTATTGGTTGTGTTTGATTACAATACATGACTATAAATAAAAAGTTATTAAGACTGCATTAAGCAAAATCAAAAATATTTTCCATTATAATTAAAACTTCACGCTTGTTTGTTTAAGAAGGTTAAAAATAAAAAGTCTGTTGACGAATTGTCGTAACTTTTGCATTAAGTATACGTAATTTCTAGAATGACGTTAAGTTTATTGCCATCAAGGGAAATTAGCACTGTCAGTAACTTAATGTATCTGAAACTTTATTGCCCAAAGGCGCTTTACATCAAAACCCAGTCACAGACATCACATTTTTGCGTTTCAGAGCATACTTATACTTATACTCGTACTTATACTTATAATGAGCATATTGCACTATTATTATTACGCAAATTATTATTGTTTGTACGGTTCTTTAATATATTCTCACTTTAAATTTTTGTAACAGAATACTAAAACAATCCATCATGAGCCAAGCTAAGTTTGGTAGTAAGATCGATATGATAGGGTGTAATAAGGATTAGAATGTTAAAGGATACATTTCTTCCAAATTATGCTTTTTTAGCTTTAACCATTTATACGTACTACCAGATACAAAAATAATTGTTGCAGGTCCGAACACTGCAAAATTAGTTTAAAACGTACACGTTAAGGGTTGCATATGATTACTTATGGTAATTTATGTAATTGTGTCCAGTGTATCTCATAGTCCAAAATGTCTAGCACTTTTTTTACTCACTGTTAAAAATTAGATTATATAACTCTCAGTAACTCCCATGTCTGACTGTACCATGATTCACGTAGCTAACTTTCGATTGAAAAAGTCGTCTAAGTGTTTAAAAATAACAAAGTTCAAGATGGTTCTCAGCTCACAGACAAGGACATAGTAATTAATTCATATACCGTTTGAATCTGATAATTTGGAATCTCTCTACCTACTCAAATTTTCCCTTTTCCCAAATTCTATAGAATTAGAAATATGATTATTTTTATATACCAATATGTTTTTACATTTGATATATACACATAAATGTGTAGTAATTAAACGTGAGTACAGCTATGACTTTGACAGTTAACATTGTGCCACTCCCTACGCAAGAAATTTTGGTGAATTAGAACTTTCAATTTTTTGCGTGCTGTTATGTCTCTAAACCAAGGAATAATCTAAATTTGTAGCAACATTCTGACAGAAAGGGGCCGAACTACAGAAAATATGTGGAATAATTACTTGAGCGTAGGCATATGTATGTTTTCCATTCAACAAAATACACATGCCAAGTTTTTTCTGGAATTAGGAGACAAAACCATTAAACCATGTTGGACAAAAGTGGAATAGTTAAAGAATATTTCAGTGTATTTAAAGATCTTTTATCAATTTATTTTGTATTTAGTTTTACAGTCCAGGAAATTTCTATACGAATTTTTTAGATATTATACATTAATTGTTTGAAAAGAATATATCTACGCCAGCATGAAATAAAAAGAATTTGTAATGGAAACACAGTTTTAAATAATCACTCACAATATTTATGTAATAAAAGTGTTAACATTTCTTTTATAAATAAATGTTAACACCAGTTTTAAAACAAGTGAACATACTAAAAAGTATACCAGGAAACCGCACAGGTCAAGATAGAAATTGTTTCACATATTTTTATAATATAGAGGCAAACGTTTGAGCATGAAAAGGGCATCGAAAAATTATGATAAAAAGTGGCAGGTATTTACTACTTTTAATACATTTAGAATAAGTAATCTATTGTTACAATGCCATTTACTGCACCACCAATGTATATTAGAATGATAAAATTATATTTTTAGCCCAGCCTTACTAAAAAGTTGCCTCACATAACAGACCCCGATACCCAAGCTATAGTGCAAACGTTTTGTAGGTGAAGTCGTTCGTTCAAGTGCAATTTGAAGGCGCGAATGAAGCATAACTGGAAGAGTAAGAGTATGGTAAAGATGTTATTAAACACTCATTACTGATCATAAATATCCAGGAATATATTTACGTATTACGAGACAAGCAAGACTCTTCTCTTGACACAATTGATCTCACATGTCTCTGAATTCAATGAAAGCGTGGGCTACAGTATATAACTGAACTCACACTCGTAAACAGGGTAGGATGATTACGTTACTATCGATAAAACGGAGCCATATACAGGAGACAATAAAGGTACTCTTATTCTCAATAAAGTATAACAATAATAAATAAATAAGATTTTTTATATTTGATATCTTTTTACAATCTTCGATATTTCTAAAGTTTCAAAGTTTACGCCAACATTGACGGAAAACATAATTCCTAATTAATTTTGCTTCCATTTCTGCATTTAAAATAGATTTACAAGTACTTCTGTCCCTAATTATACATAAAAGTATGAAACAAGTTTTTGGTAAAAAAGTATATGTAATATCCTGCTTTGGAATTACTGCTAAAGCAGGCAAACAGAATAGTCAATTCTGACAACGGAGAAATGAGGCTTATACAGACTAGGTTGCTGGATGTAGTAGGATCTAGCAGATTGTGTGTATTCTGTCGGTTCATATCCAAACATTGTAACATCGGCTTGTCACGACAGTAACATTGCACAGATCCAGGGACAAGGTTAACTTGGTCGAAAAGCAATGCAATTTGTTTTGTCATTTGTAGCCAACATTATATTTGTGTTGTAAAATTACAGTCTCTGAAACTATGTTGTTAATAAACCAATATACTGTTTCATTTCTAAATTAAGTAAAAAAAAAGTAGTCAAATATACTATATGAGCCCACGAATCACAAAATTTGTTTGCGAAAAATGATATTAAAAGTGATATATGTATTTTTTTTTTGTAAAGTAAGTGGCGTTTAAAACGAGTTAATTTTAATAAGAACTACAGCCATTATACGTATTTAATGTTAGCGTTAAAATATAAATGGCTGAATCACATATTGATTATTTACTTGTACCGTGTTTACTGACCTTTTATAATCTACTTAATTATTATGTTAGTACTTCTTGTATCGAATTTAATTAATAAACAATATAAAATAATATTTTAAAGATTCATAATAATTAATTGACTTTTCCCTCAAAAGAGTTATGTATAATAAGCCTAGTTGCGTCACGAAAGTTGCAATGATAAATACACTGTATATGTATTGTGCTAAAGTGATATACAATAATTTTACTAACGAAGTATATAGATTTAGGTATGGGTGACGTAAGGGAATCCTAGGGATAATCGTCCAGTCCAGATAGGAACTGTATGATCATAATTAGAGTTAAAAATTAGGTTAACTAATATTGCAAATCCATTAGCACTGAATGGTTTAAAGGTTTTTTTATAATAAATTAATATGTAATACTCATTACATTATTTGATTGTTTTACCAAGATTGAATTTTAATTCTAATTTTTTGTCCTAGTAATAAAATATTGGTTAGATAAGAAATTGGGAAACTTGCAAAAATATCCAGGTTATGACTTTAGGTACTTGCTGAATTATGCTTGTTATAGATCGGTTTAGATACTTTAATTTGACACAAATAAGAAAGATTTTCTTAAAATCTTTAGAAAAATAAGACAGTTACGTGTGATGATGACTGCATATACATGGTAGTGAGTCTTACCATTTTCTGATATAGGAAAAGATTCCAGACTCTCTACTAAGCTACTGGAACATTAGAGTCATGATGGATCTTGAAGAAAAAGAGTTTAGTAGCAGCAAATTGTATAATCTCAGATCATATATTATAGTTGGCATAAAACTGTCGATGAATCCAGATATATAATAATTATGTGACCTATTAAGTCTAAGATATTCATCTTAAACAATTTAGTAGTAATTGCCCGTAGGCACTACAGAGACAGTTTCATGGTTAAAATCACCTGGAAGCTTCTATTCAGAAATTTATTTACGATAAAAAATTGTATAATAATGATAAATAAAGAATATTGTATTGTCGGATATTTCTGGTATTATATTTATCAGTGATGTTAATTGGCAAAAAGGTTATGTTTTACAATAAGGTATCCTGTAATTCGACTTACGCTAATTTAAGGTAACTTACTATAAAACGCAAAATATATGCATTTTCTAATTGTGTGTTGCAAAATCTGTTATTTTGACAACCGACTGTATGACAGGGTTTTCCGGGAAAATCAATGACAGCTATTGAAAATGTCACAGAGATATTGTGAAATGAAATTGTCTGCCAAAGATTTAAACTTTCGACAGATCCGTAGTTGACAGTGATTCATTAATTCATGTATTTAAAGATTATATAAGTATAATTCTATAATATTTACATATAGACTGGCACTTTATATATTCAGACTTTAACCTTTTTGATTCAATACGTAATGTATAATGAGTAGATATAATATAAATTAAAGACCTATAAGATCCTATTACGTTGAAACCCTTCTTAAAATTAAGTGTTGGTGTGAGTATATACGCCCCTGACAATGCGATTGTTATGTTGCCTTTTGATGTAAGGCAAAGTATCTCTAGTTTCGATTTATTTATTTATTTAATATTGAAGTAAAATGAAGACTTCTGACTTCTACTATTGCTGTCAGAATTTATATATATATATATATATATATATATATATATATATATAAAAATAAAGAACGAAGAACATAAAATCTAAGCTCCCAGTGCAAAGAAAACCTTGAATATGTATATCCACCAAGCAACAGTAACGTTCGGGTGGGTGGCTCAGCTTTAATGTAGAAAATTGTACAGTAGGAGAGAATCAAAATGGTTAAAGATATTTTGTTTCTCAACTCACAGTTTAATAGCCAGGAATATAAATTCAATGCCAATAAATTTAAAACCTTAAAAAAAATTAATAAATAATAAATAATTTAAATAAATTTAAATTAGATTTAAATTTATTTAAGTTAAATAAAACCTTAGTCGTTAAAAATTTAAAACATAGTAAACATAAAACACAAAAATTAAAGTCAAAACAATGTCAGCATACCATAATAAGAATGAATAATTTTTTTAATAAGAATAGTTTTAACCCTTTTGATATCCTCTATTGTAGATCCCTATTAAAAATAACGTAGCTGACGATCCTCTTAGGGGCCATTCCTTCTTAGAGGAAATTACAGTATTGGTTTCACCTACAAATAGGACATGTGAAACCAATACATTACAAAAAAACAATACAATGGAAATTGATTTTCGACTCCCAGACCATTGCAGGCACATTTTATATAAATAATTGTACATATGAATAAATGTTCACAATTAGATTTTTTAGTAAAAGACCACTCACTGTCTTTGTTAATCGAGGTAACTCAAAGAATAAATCATCTACAATTAGAATAATGTTGTCTAATTACTTTTTGTTCATATATAAAATGTGTGAATGTCTGGTTCACACTTAGTATGTATGTAAATAATTTACCCTATGTTAATTTAAATCCCATCCATTCAAATGAATATTAGGCCATAAAATAATATGCCATTTGTCGTTATTATCTGCTATTGCTTGATGAAATATTTTACAATAATTGTTCGTAATTTGTTTACGTCTTTAAGTATAAGGGATGCATAACGAATATTTACGTCAAAGTGTTCCTATACAATTAAATGTTCAAAATACTAACACATTGCTTTGGCGAATTTAATTTTGTAAAGTTAATTACACCTAGGAAGGAAAGCAATTCGTCTCTACAATTAAGCTCCTAATAACAGAGGAAGCGTAATATCTTGGTATGTAATATAGAAGCTGCTGCATGTCGTGACTCAACATGGCGTGCAGTACCGTCTGATCACGGAACGATGCGGTACAGCCATTCCATTATCAACGACTATTTGCATCGAATTTCACACCATTTCTTGAATATTGTTGGGTATAAGTTGTTCCGAATAGTTCATTTGTTATTGGCAAAGGAACAATATTTCAGATTTAATAAATACTGAAATTTCTTTTATAAAATGGGCATTTTAAATAAAAGGACAATTACTGTATTTGAAGAATAGTTTGAATTTAAGGAGAAGGAATGACCGATAACGAGTGAACATGTGTGCACGTTGGTTCCGTATTTTCACTTTCGTTCACCGGGATTTATCTCATTGTTTGTAGTCAAAAAGTTACCCGTGCACGCGGAATTTAATCCGTTACTTTTGCAGAAAGTATCCTATAAATTTATAGATAAGGCGTGTGGTGATAAAATACGTTTAATACATTATATTAAGGCACCAGTCGCTGCCGTTGTTGAGGTTCGGATCCAAAGATGAGCCTGTCTCATTATGTGATGGTACTGATAAGAAGCTCATGCGCTCCTTTTTTATTGCCGTCTGACTCAGTCTGCTCGAAAACAATAACAACGGCTTCCACTGGAAATAAAAAGGCTACTAAGAGGTTGATGCGACTTTTACCGTCGACCTTGCCGGAAAACACCTATCTTCGGGCGTGTTTTCAGCCAACTTGAAGCCCGCATCACCCAAGACCTCAAAGGTGGCGTCAAAGAGGCTGTGCGGGACTCAGTCAAGAATAAGATGAGTAGGCTGCAAGAGCTGATGGGCTCCTTAACTGCGAGGCTGGAGGAGTTGGACGACCGGCTGTAGGGGCGCTGTGATTGCATGGAGCAGTATCAGAGCAGCCAGAATCTTCGGGGTGGAGGAGAACACAGGGGAAGATAACGACGGTGAATCTCTGCCGGGATTAACTCTTCATCTCCAATTTCTTAGTTGGAACGGGTCGGCGGTGATCCCAAGCCCAGCCGCAACGCCAGGAAGAGAGACCCCATAATCTTTCGCCTTGTCATCTACCAGGACCGGCGAACTATTTATAACAATAAAAAGAGACTAAAGGGTACGAGCATCACGGTGCGGGAAGACCTGAGCTTGCAGCGGCTGGAGGTGCTGAAGAGTGTGACGGCGCAGCACGGGTTGCGAAACACCTGGATCCAGGACGGCAGGGTGCTGGGGCAGAGCAGCGAAGGCCGAAAGGAATGGCGATCCGTCTCACAGACCTTCAGTTCTTGAAGTAAATTTATTTATTGTAAGTATTAAATCGGAGCTATTTTTATTTTAAGTTATTATTGTTATTACAATTAGTACTCGTACATGTTTACTATTAATTCATGGTGTGTACATACTAAATAGCCATTGGACTGATAATTAATTTATATGTAGTAATTTTTTTCTGATTTTTTTGTATTCTTGTGTGAATGATTTGACACTATTGTCACTATTGCAGGCCGCTCGCAGCCTGCAGTGGTTCGCCTCTGCTCGCCGCGCGGTGATCTGATTGTCCCGGCCCGGGTCAGCACGCCTCCCCGCACTCCCTACCTGCCTCTCTCTGCTGCTCACTCGTTGCCTATAACAATTTTCTTAACGCACAATTATTTTATGGCCATATTAATGAATTGCGTTCCATTTTTATTCTATTCTTTGTGATACATCCCAATTTCTAGAGAGGGACCTCCAGAGTATATGTTTCTGAATTTTAGTGTAAACGTCATATTATTATAGATGTTTGTTATAAACACCCTAATATCGGATGCCTTGTACATTTTGAGCATACACTTATCAATAATATGGCTCGTTACAGTCGGGTCTCTATCAAGGGAGACCTGAACTCTGACTTAATAGTATCTGCTACTTACGAACTACATAGTATGACTGCAATGTTGCAATTTTGTAATCTGACTTTACTTCCACTTCAAGCTACTCACAATATTGCCACAATAGACACTTGGCTGGATGTCATGGCTGTCTCCGACCCGGCCGATGTGGCGCACCACGTACAACTTCGTGTCCATGGATTTTCAAAGCATGGCCAATTTTTGTTTGTCTATAAACTGCGAAAACCAACATTTATGCCAACAATGGTTAATTACCAGAAATACAGAGACATAGATCATGTTGCTGTGTTTACTGATGATGCTGCTTTACCCTGGTATGAGGTGCCACCAATAGCGTGAATGACATGGTTATTAATTTTAGCTCTTATCTTATCAGCTTATTTTAAAATTATTATCCTAATGTTACAAAAATAATCTCTCGAGCTTCCACCCCTTAGATAAATGATTTCATGAGAGATGCACTGAAACATTGAGGCTCAGTTTTTCGTAAGTCATGAGGTGAGAGTCTATGCAAGAATAAGTTATAAACAAACACCTTAAGAATCGAACACAGTAGTTAATCAGAAATGATAGGAAGGGCGTGCTAGTTTGCCCATTGAAAAATATATAACCCTTATAGTCCTTCTGAACTACGCCTAATAAACATTCTCTCGTGTATTTAAAAATGTTTCAAAAGAGTAGTCCACCAACACTTCTTCTCATCTTAAACTATAATATTCTAACTAAATTCCAATCTGGATTCAGATCTAATTACAGTATTACTAGAGCCTTATTTAATATTACTGATGATATTCGATCAGTAATGGACAAGAGACTAGTAACCATTATAACATTATTTGACTTCTCCAAGGCCTTAGACTGCGTATACCACCCCTTCTTACTTATAAAATTAAAGAAGTAAGGTTCCCCCATTGTTATGTTGAGTCTTACCTTACTGGACGTCAGCAATGTGTGAAGGAGAGGAATAAATGTCAAACTGGAAAATTGTTACACGGGGTGCCCCCAAGGCTCGGTACTTGGCCCCTTTTATACTCACTTTATACCACCTTAAGGATAACACATTCAAATGTTTATCTTTACGCCTACGAATCACAAATATACGTTCACTGTTTACCAAATGAACTAGCCACTTTTTTGTCACTACTCAACTTGGATATTGAAGCCAATAACTTCTGGATAACACAGCAAGGACTAAAAATAAAAG
Organism: Homalodisca vitripennis; assembly: GCF_021130785.1. Lineage (NCBI taxonomy): Eukaryota > Metazoa > Arthropoda > Insecta > Hemiptera > Cicadellidae > Homalodisca > Homalodisca vitripennis. Next base: position 129,279,377 of record NC_060209.1, on the reverse strand, counting down.
AGAACAAAACGCAACCAATGATATTTGGTAAATTGAGAATAGTAAACCAACTAGTAACAGTATAGAGAATAGTAACATAAGGTAGAAGAATCTATTGATTAAAAGTTCCGTCGAAAATATACTGGTCCAGAATCGGTAAAGATATTAAGATATACTTAACACACCAATTAGAATTAAATAATATTTAGTAGCCAATGGTTTAAAGGATACAAGCATTGTCCAGAAATAAGCAAGTAGCTTTCCTGAAACAATACAAGGTATTCAAAATGAAATTTTCCGAACATGAAGAACAGGAACATTTTAGAATAAGTTTTATAATATGATTAACACTTTATCTACTTCTGCATTAATGCAACAACCTCAGCTATATTAACACCTAATGAAGCTTCCAATGTGCTGATATGTTTAGCCTAGGGTAATTTGTAAAAGATTGGTTAAGAAATTTAACTCCTATTTATATCCTTGTTTACAAAGAGTAAGGTTTTTTTAGTAAATTTGACTCTAAAGAAGAAAAAAAAGAAGCCAATTGGCTCCAGAGACGAAATAAAACGAGCCTTTAAGTATGAACGGTTCAATATATAAAGAAAAAAAGAATTCTACAGATTTTTTGATTTTATTGAAACATCTGTTTGCATATACATTGTTGAAATCAGTAATACCGATTCTTTGTTTAAAGTTTAAAACAATTGATAGATAAAGTCTATTGAAGATAGATGATTTGAAAGGATAAAAGGATTTCGAACATTTACTATCGTTATATATTTAAAAAATAAAACACTACGTTATACGTATTGCCCTTGAGAAAGAGAGCAGATTTCAATCCTCGAAAGTGGGCTGGCTATTCCTATTCCGTCCATCGGTTTTTCCAGTGTCCTACAGAATTATTCCAGAACTATTTAAACTATATACTTAAAATTTTCTTGTAACTTGTTTTTTTCATAGACGAGTTTGAATCCTATGATTGTAGATGTCTACATAAAAAGAAAGGTTTAAGGATGGTACATATAATTAGGTTTGGGTTAGTGCAACCTAATGCATAGTTATATCTATAAAATCAGTTGAGATATATACTAGATAATTTTGTACATTTTGTTTCACAAAATGTAAAAGAGGGTAGTTATTTCTTTGCTGCTTTGTGTTCTGTTGGTATGTGTTTAGTATATCTTGAGAGAGAAATCAGCTATAAATATTTAACATACAACTTCAACAAATCCTTTTGTACAACACGTGGTGTAAGGTACTCCGACCTTGTTTCATAATCCTTGGTTACACTGATGAATTCAAACTTTTGTGTTTATAAAACAAATCCCTGTTGTACAACACTTGTGGTGTATAGGTACTACGACCTTGTTTCACAATCCATGGTTACACTTGATGAGAATTCAAAATTTTTAAAAAATATTCCACAAATTTATCCTGTAAAAGCCTATAAATGTATAAACGTCTAAGTTTCTATTACATTTTATTTTTTAGAAAATATATAAATAATCGAAAATCGCTGAGTCAACCCTAAGAATAAAATACGATATACATATTTACGACAACAGTTTATACATTCATAGAATTTGCGACAGTAACATGATTACATTTTAATACATATAGAATTTTTATTTCAATAAAGTGAAAGATCCAGGTTGAGTTCCGGCAAATGTTTTTATAGTTTAATTCTTTGTTGGTATTCTTTTTCTTTGTTTCATTGAATCAGTGTATTTTTGATGAAGAGTTGTGGGTACCCTAAAATTAAAATATAAGATGGTTTTTCAGTTTTTTTTTTTTTTTTTTTTTTTTTTTTTTTTTTTTTTTTTTTTTTTTTTTTTTTTTTTACTTGAACTACTTGGAAGAGTATTGAAGCCGAATGGTATTACAGAATATATATATATAATAATAATAATAATGAATAAATTTATATCAAGAAATCAATATTTTTGAAATCTCTATGATCAACAAAATTATAAAACTACCCAAACAACTAAATTCTTTATCATATCTTGGTTATTAAAAACAGTTATATATATATATATATATATATATATATATATATATATTTAACAAGTACTAAGTTATATTTCATACTGGTCAACAATATATAGTTAAAAATGTTCTTCTAATTTTGTATGATTTTTGTATTACATTAGTTTTTAAAACATATTTATTTAATCCAATTCAATATAGTATGATGTGTGATACTGTAATTAAACTTAACATAATGTTTACCTCAAACAAATACCACTCCTTGACATAATCAATCAACAACGGCGTGCTGAACCACGAAGATACCAGCGGAGGAATCGTACAGATGAACACAACCCTCAGCACATTCTCTAATACTTTTAAATAGTTCTCCCAGAAGTGTGGACTTTGTATTCGGTAAATAATACCAGAATATAGAATAGTGACCTGTATGACAGCGGTGCTTACGGTCCAAATCCAGGGTCGGAATGTAAATTAGACATCATCACCTTTATCTGTGACAAATTCGCACAACTAGAATAATTATACTGCAATATTATGACTTTAATATAACAATCGCAATACAGGTGCACGTTAATGTCTTTAAAATAAAGTATATACCTTACCATTAATTTCTTCAAAAGGCATATAACTTATAGCTCTGAAAATGTGTGCAAACAACTTGGACCATCTCCAGTAAGCCCTAACACGAGTCCTTTCCATTATAAGCCCATCTTTGAATCTACCTCGTTGCATTAGTTTTTTGATTTTTATGAAAAAGAAAACATTATTATAAAAATATAAAAGTCATAATAGTAATTTATTTATGTAACCATAACTGTAAGAATTACTGTTGCAAAATAAAATTAATATTGGAATATATAATGTAATCCAGCAGTCGTATTAACAAAATTACTAGTAACACATTTACGCGGATGTAGAATGTATGCAGAATATTGTCTATATCATATAAATTGCTTCACATTCCCTTTGCATCTTAAATTTCACAAAAAGCTTACAATACTAGCCACTTTTCCATTACTAATGATCTGCCTGAGATGAGAGATACAAATCAAGAGTAATTACAACCACTTTGTGGACTGAGTTAAACGAGTTAAACAATGTGTGAATTGTTACGGGTTTATAAAGTAGGTTGTGATATAAGGCAGGCAATCAGTTGTAGATTTTGGTCTGCTTTTGGATGTTCTTTTTAAGGCTGTTTTTACGATAGTAAAGTTGTCTTCTGTTGCATGCTGAATAAAACCATACTTGTCATAAATTACTCCATCGTTTGGTTCATAGGATACCAGTTTAGATGCTTGTCATCCAGATCAAAGATGTTTTGAAAATTTTTAGAATAAAGATTATTATTAGAGCTGCAGAAGATCTTCAGTCTGTCCTTCCGTCTCACAGGTACTTACTCAGGATTCTATTCTGATATTTTTCTCCTAATAATATTTCCACCTTTTTCCGTATTTGTTTTGGTTTTTATTATTTGTGTAAAACAAAAATATTTATGGTTAATTCTCATCAGTCTGGAGAATACTAAGAATTATTAATAATATACTTTTTATTATTAATAATTTTTTCAGTGTGACAGAATACGGCTTAAGAGACTTTCATTTTATTCGATTCTGTACTTTATTAAATCTCTATTAGGTATTTAATTATGAACTTTGAACAGCAATAGAAATATTACTAGAAAATAAAGTTTGGTAATATTTTTGTAGTAAACAATATTCGCATATGTTTAATGTTTTTACAGAAAACGGTAATGTAGCTCAAATAATTCACAATTTTATTTTTTATTGTTTTAAGATTTTAGGCGGTGTTTACAAGAAATGAGAAATAAATGAGAACAAGAATATATTTTAATTTTTTAGTGGAATTTAAGATTTTATATAACCTATTTAACAATAATATAAATAAACTCATTCCTAAAATATGATTCACGCACATTCGATAAGCACAATCACTAATAAAATAGTAACTTACATTGCATTGGTTCTACGCACAAATAAAGAAGAGAATACAACAGTTGAACAATACAGTACAGAGCCGTGCAGTGAACGCAGACAACACAAATAAACATTGTGAGCATTTAATATTGTAGTAGATACTTAAAGCTATAACAGACAATTGTGATCACGGAGAGCACCATATTATTGTATTTATGGTGACCCTTTTTGTATGATTGAAATGCTCTTAGTATTACATAAATAATATACTAAATAATAAATAATCCCTGCGTGGTGTGATAAAAGCGTTATGTAACTGGCCAGAGCCACTAAAGGCTCGAGGGAGATAAAGGGAAATAATCGAAACTTGTGTTGCATGATTGTTTAGTCACTAGAGAATAACTGCCGATGCTGTTTTATTGTAATATTATTAGGTTTATTGTTACTTTCGACCAAAACATAGGATCCATCACAGGATCAATAAATACAATATATAACTAAATACATACAATGGAGTAATAATAGTAACCCATCAAGCTAATTTCTAAACAATATTCAGATAATAAGTAATAATTGTACAGAGTAGAAGTTGTAACGTCAAAATTCTGTAATTGAATAAAATATATGTAATAGCAATGTTTATGTAGACAGTCAGATGAGATAAACAAATACAACCCAATATAGAAGGACCTGACAGTAGGTAACGAAAGACCAACAGTTTAAAAAAGGTTACTTGATTAAATGTGTTATGTGATAACATGTGACATGATGATAAGTACTCAACTATTTTTGGTGTGTTATGTGTTTTGTTTATTTCTATTGTGATTACCCATAAGACAAATGTAAAAATGTGATATTTTATTTTAAATTGAACCTTTGAACTCAAACCAATAGAGTTTTTCTTTGAAGGTCTAGGTAGAAAGACTGTCTCAAATTTCAAGTCTCGAGAACCTATTTATCAAGAGTTATTGCACAGACAGACATACAGATTTCTGTTTCAGAATTTTTTAAGGACTCGGTATTAAATATCGTGTTGTGTTCAACAGTAGTACACTCGAAGGCATTAATTGGTTTAAACTTTCCCAACATTACCTTACAACAAACACAATTTGATAAACTGCCAATTGCGAAATGATAATAGGCCTCAAAAAGTCTTTGTTATTGATAAAAGTAAATATCTCCATTCATTTTTCTATTCTAACTCAACATTGTAGAACATACCCTATAAGTAAACCGCTAACAAAAAAACCTTGGTTGATTTGAGTTCACGCAGAGTGGGGTAAATACCCCTCCGCCGCCTCTCTATTTGATCAGCTGACTAATCCGGCTCAGTCGGTATCGTTCACTGCTGCGACCCGTTCAGTTGAACCGGTCAGTACAGAGTTACTAAGCCTTCCCGCTAGAGCGTGTTTTACCGGTCATCGTGTTCAACAAAATGAACGACTGAACGGAATGACTAAGTGAACGACAGGATCCGCTTGCAAAAAAGTGTTCGAATATAGGAAGAAACAACATATCTTACAGTAAATGGATAGTGATATATAACAATAAATATATTGTTTCAGGAATCTAGTAAATGTAAATATATGTTATTAAAACTGATAAAAAAATTAATTGTATGTTACTATATACATTACTAAATATTTTAAATGTCAATACTTATTAACAATAGAAGTGGTTGATTGATATGCCTTTGATTTATCATAAAGTTTTTTTACTACAAATGTTTCAATAAATTACTAAACATCAAACAGACACATTACTAGTTTGAAAATAATTTATTTTTATAAATAACACATTTTATACATTTAACCGATTAAGTTCCTACCACTTTTCATAATACTCAGGCTGACTATAAGTTTTAACGATTCATTAAAATAATATTACGCACACTACTGCACAGAACGCCTCCTCTCAGATCGACCATGCACATCGCACCTATATCGACCATGTGTTACCACATGATAACCTTTTAAATGCTAATTGGCAATCAATTATTAACAGCAGTAATGTAAATGTTTTTGCACTACAACTTCAGAATATTATTACAATTTCAATAGCCAGTCGAATAAATTTAAAACTAGGACAAAAAAGCTAAAACCTGGATTACTTCAGATTTAGTCCAAGCTATAAGAGAAAGAAATAAATTAATTAAATTCGTGGAAAAACAACCATTTAATGTGGAGCTTAAACCCCGCTATGTAAATTACAGGAACATTTTAAGCAGAAATTTAAAGCAACTAATATATTTGCCTTCAGACAATTACGAGAAGTACTCACAGATAAGGAATTTAAAGTGGCCTATTTTGCTTTCGTTCAATCCCAACTTTCATTTGGTATTATAGTCTGTGCTGCTTTCAAAACTATTCTTGAGCCATTCATTATTAAACAGAGAACAATACTAAAAAGTATGTTTTTTTAGAGTACAACATATTCTTCAGAATTACTTTTTTTCGAGGCAAAACTAATGACTATAAGACATTTGTTTATCAAAGCAATTCTTATTTACTTATACTCTTTTTGCGTTGAGAAACTTATACTCATAACACACGATACTCGCATCAAGTCGGCATTACAGTTTCTATATTAAAAAACATTCAGCGTAACAAATTTGTATTATATCTATCATGTTTTGTGCCATGTGTGTTTGAGTTACAACTTCGCTTATGTGTTTCAATTACCTAATCTTTCCTGGTTTAAAAAACGCGTCAAGGATTAGTTACTATCGTTAGATGGCGAAGAAGTATATAGATTTCTTGTCCCTTATTATCGCTGAACTTCTAACCCTTCCTCACTATTTATTGTTATTCGGTTTGTCCTTCACTATAATTACCATAACTAACACTTCATACGACAGTACAGCAAAACTAGATTTATACTCGGGTACGTATCATTATCAATGTGACATCTATTGCCTGCGTGGTCACTGTTATCATTGCCATCCAGCCGGAGTAAAAATACATTCTATAACCATTAATTAATAAATCTCAAAAATTAAAAACTACTATTTTTTTTATTTATAATATAATTTGTTCTATTATTAGTTTTGAGTTCCAATATTCACGACCAGAGCCTAGCACAGGCCCTAAGCCCATGTAGGCTTTTCCCAGTTATACTACTCTTCTTTTTTCAAATTTTAATTCAATTAAATAGAATTACTACAAGATTTATATAATAAGGAATAATTAAATACGTATAAGTACCGTATTGTTACACTCTGACACATGGTTTCAGACATTGTACAAACGCACATATGTGCATACGGTTGTTGCAATACGTGTATATGTATGTGTTTTATTGTAATATTTTTTTGAAAATAAACAATTTTCATTTCATTTCATACACCTGATTTGGAAAAAAGTATTAAATTTATTCAGTTGCTAGGCAAAATTGAACAACACTTTCAAAGTGAACGGGTCTTTTTAAACACTCTGATCCGGATCAGTTGTTCACTTAACTGACCTTTCGAATTGAACGATACATTTCTAATGGCCACTACCACTGCACGGCTAACCTCAAAACAAAATGCAAGCTTCCTGCATACATCTATGACTACATTAATATGTTCAATTAATATTTTACGCTTAGACTTCGTAACTTGTATATGCCTACACACAAAAATATATAGTTATAGAACAGGTAAAGTAGCTGCAGTGTAAACAAAACTGTGAGAACGAGATACGATCCACACAGCGGATAAACAGATACAAGAAGGTGCTGGTCCCACTCCCCACCCCAACTCCCCGCCGGAGGGAGGTCCCTCCTGCGCGGTACTGCTCAGAAATTTGCTTCTGCGCAGGTTTCTTTAATAGCGGTTGACCTATAGTAATGCCAACTTGCGGAGACAGCACAAGAATAACCATATATTTTCCCAAAACGTACTCGGGAGCTAAACTGTGCTAAATGAACGAAAAATTCCTGTTTATTCCGCCATTTCCATTGATTCAGGCATGTTTGAAGATCCCAATTTAATGCGGAAGACAAGAAATGATTGTCAGCAAAAAGATTGATCATCTGGCTCTTAAGCACCGAACCAATATTTAGGACATATAAAACAACAGTCTGCGTAATATAGACGACGTTTATTGATAATATGCCACAGCTGTCATCTCTAGTCGGGAAACAAGCATAATTACAAAATTACTAATTCAAAAGCATAAATAGAAAAGTACCTCATTCAAGAGACAGCGTCCGTGTCTTTTTTCTGTTCGTCTATTACAATGGATAAAAGATTATATAAGAGCAATAACGCCAATTATATGTATTCAAAAAGACTTTTTATTTTGATACGGTTTAAATCAATATTTGTTTTAATGTGGTTGAGTAAAATAAGTATGACTTATCACAACCGATATCTTGGTTCTAATTTTCAGCATTGTCCACTCCTACGATAACAAGCCACCCTCCAAACAATGTAGAGCACCTTATCATATGATTGTTTTAATTAGTTCTATACCACATGGACTGATAATAAGTTCTGAAACTTTGACCCATATGAGCATTTACTCGTAAATTATAGTTATACCATTTATTAAAGCTACTTGAAATCATAAAGTAGACTAATAACTGTATTTTATTTAATGTGTTAGTACTTAATGTAAGATAAGGTATTTTTCTTGCATTTGTAGTAGCACTTAGTTTATCAGCAAACATTTATATTTATACTTAAAGTTATGCTTAGCAATAATTTTTGAGATTTTTTAAATTTTAAGTTCATTGATGCATCATCGTAACATATATTTATTTACGATTATTCCTTTTCTCAAATTAAATTCTACTCCTTGATTATCAACGGAGATTGGTGTTATTCACTTGGTACTTGACGTACAGTGTAAAGATGCCTGTTTTAAAAAGGCGTTATTGACATCAATCCACTGGAGAAAAAAGACTATTTAAAAATAAAGCAAAAGCTTACTGTATACCAATCTAGTCCTAACACTTCGTTATGAGGAGTTCATACCTCATGTCAAAATCAACACTCAATGTATAGCACCTAAACACTTGGTCGTCCTCTGATTAATCAAAATATTAATATTTATATCACGAAAAGAAGCTAATGACACAATACACACACACACACACACACACACACACACACACACACACACATATATATATATATATATATATATATATATATATTCTACATTGTTGTGTTGGTAAGGTTGGAAATATAAATTTATTTATTTTTTATCAATAGAGTGAATTAAAGTTGGTCTAACAATAATAATATAGAATTTTTGTTAGCGAATGAAAACTTTTTTGGCAGGAAATGAATACAATACATTTTATTTTATGAAGAAGACAAACAAAGTCTGGAGTGTTGAATTTTGTAATTAGCTTACGTAAATAGAGAACATGTTTAGTCTTGGATAAATAGTACTGCTTCTATTAATGTTATGCAAACTAATCATTGAAATGCGTAAATATCAACATGTTCATGCTGTTTTATTGAAAAACCTTACCTTAAGTTTTACATTTCTTTTTTTTAGATATGTATGATATTTTAAAACATATTCTGATAGTTTTATGTAATGACGTTTTAAATAAAAAGTGCAGATGAACAAATAAAAATAGGCATTACAACCGATTAATATTAGGTTACGATTAAGCAAACATGTTCCTTATAATCTGTAAAAACTACTAAAATATAATATGTTAATTTGAATATTATCATGAATTGATCAAACAAAACTACTTCCGTTTAGAGTTTTAAATTAATAAGATTAAGTTGATTACTGAATATCGTTTAAAGTAACACGATAAAAATTTCAAGAAGTTTCTATAACGCATATATCTAAACTTCTACAAAAATATATAATAGTTAAGTACTATTAAACCTAAAACAAGGTAAGACTACGCCACACCATGTGTCGTGTAACGGACTTGGCTGAGGTTGCATGCAAGATTTCAAGTCATAGCTCATTTTATTAAGCCACATATGTTACTGTGTCAAATAATAAAATAACATTGTATTCAGTATATTTAAACATATATTTATTCAGTTAGATCCTAATTTCCATCATGGTTACCAAAAATACCAATTAAAAATTGTTCGCTAACGCTCAGCAAAATCCTATGGTTTTTAAAATATTAAGCCGTACCCATACTTTTCAAACACCCTGTATATATATATATATATATATATATATATACACAAATTATATATATATATAAATTTTATATATATATATAAAATTTATATATATATATATATATATATATATATATATATATATATATATATATACAGGGTGTTTGAAAAGTCCCTATTGATATATGTACCTGTCCTATTGATCTTATATATAGTGTGTGTGTTATTCATTGTTAAAATGAGTCAAATATGAATCAAATTCAAATTATTAATAATTATTTAATTTTTTAAAGTCATATAATTATTGTAATTATTGAACATACAACTTTTTTATAGAACTAAAACTAAGAGAAGATTAACATACGAAACTGTGTATTAACTGTCCAACCAAGAACACAAATTACATGTGCATCTTAATTAAAACTGTATAGCTAAAAAGTAAAGAGTTAAATACTGTTGATTGCTCAGTAATACTTCTGTTAAAATTACTTATATTTATTTGAAATGGTAATTTAGCGTCATCGTTGCTCATAATGTTTTTATACCCTAAAACATTAATTTATCCAAAATTTCATTCACTTAGCGTGGTGAAGCCTATCACTCAAAGAACTAGACAGTCTTTCTATATTATTAAATATATATATATATATATATATATATATATATATATATATATATATATATATATTTATTTATAATAAGACCTTGATAATAGCGAGAAAATAGCGGAATGATCAATAAGTAAATAAGCTAGGAACCATTTATATATATATATATATATATATATATATATATATATATATATATATATAAATGGTTCTTAGCTTGTTTACTCATTGATCATTCTGCTATTTTCTCACTATTATCAAGACTAATAAGACCAATTTCAAAGTATTTGCTAAAGTTAAGCCGAATCAAAGATTCACCATTATAGAATGTTTGTTTCTTACATAAAAATGAAGCTTTTGGAAAATTTGAGTCCATTGGTCAATTTGTACTCCAGATATCGTGGAAACATACAGACAAATAAAAAGACAGACAGACAGTCAGAAATTAATGACATTTCTCCACCCCCTGTAGTGATATACTTGACTAAAGTTGACCCAAAAAGAGAATAAATAATGAAATTATAGATGTGTTGTTTTACTTGCAATAGCAATCTGTTGTTCTTGTATTTGTTGAGTTTGTAATGCAGTTGCTATTCCTATTGCACCCACTGATTCCAACACCGCTGTTGAAATAATACCAAATTGTGTAAACAGCGCTACCATATGGTAAAACACCCTGAGATAACAATGAAGTATAAATTATTAAGATATTAAAAACAATAGTATTTACTTACAATTAAATGTACTTACAGTTTTTTTTCTTATTTAGGAAACAGTTATTTAAAATTACTCAGATTATTACTCCGGGTTATTACAAAACTCATGGTACAGTTGTAACCCGTTATTGAGCACACAATCAGGACACATACCGTAATTTCAATTATTATATTTTTTTCAGATGTAATAAATATTTCTGCAACGGTATTAGGAAGATGTAACCTACGCAATGCGTCAGACACACAGAAAAGCACTTCTATCCACCATTAATCATAGCAGAAGGTGGCTCTCGGGACCTTATACAATGCGTCATGCAGATAGCGTTGGAAAGTAAAACGTGTATACACGTGCACCTTGGCTCCCATGCGGCACAGTGTCTATTATTGCTTGGTGTACTCAGCTTGGGAAACTATGCTGTGTTTAAACTTTTTAATGAAATAAATATTACTTTTATTAATTAATTCATGAACAGTTATTCCTCCACTTTTTCCCAAGAATCTTGTTTGGTTACAAACATTTATTATTATTAATTGTTATTGTTTAAAGTTACTGCCACTACTTAAAAGAGTTTTAAATATAATATAATTTTACACTCTTAGACAAAGTCTCGTAAAAAACAAAACCAAAAAAATGGCCACACAGGATTCCAAAAACTGTGTTTACAGTATAAAATGTAGCTTGCAATAGGGAATACATATAGGCGAGAACAAAAGACCACTAAACCTAAGGATAAAAGAACACAAAGAAAGAAAACACGAGAAAGGGTTTCACAGAAAAGTCAAAAATTGCACACCATTGTTGGTCCGAATAAAAAGGGGCGAGTGGAGCATACCATCATATGAATTGGGATGAGGCCCACATAATACATCCGGGAACCACATTTCTTCAAAAGGAAATTAATTGAGGCATCATAGATTAATATTGGCAGACCAACCATCAGTCAACCATCAGTCGAGATTAGGCCGCTTTGGTTGCACAATTCTAAAAAATGAACTAAATAGAAAACCAAAAGTATCAAACGGATCGGTATATTTGTAATAATAAACCAATGCGGACGAGAGTCACAATATGGTTTTAAGAAGTTCATCTCGCATGAACCAATAATAACGAAAGGGCCCATTCCTGTTACCCTTCCTTGTATTTCCGCCATTTTGTTTTAGCCAGCCGTCCACGATTACCATTGGCTAGTCCTTCTGGTCAGTCGTAGGTGGTTAGTAGACGATGGGTGAAGACGTATTGTTTTCCCTTTTTTTTTCTGACCTGTATTCCCGTATTTTAGTTAATGATTAGTGTTTTGTATAGTTTTGTATTAAGTGCATGTCTTTAGATGTTAGTTGAAGTTGACAAACAACATGTAGGTTTGTGATCCTGACTTAGGCCGTGCCACAACGTTTTAGTAAGATTTTGTTTATTTTAACCTAGTTTGTAATTATGCATTAGGTTAGTTCTTTACCTGAAGAGAGATCAGATTGCAAGATCTCGAAACGTAGTGTTACTGTTTTCTTGTTTCACTGAAGCTGATGGCAAATGTCCGGAAAAATCCCTGTTTCCTTAATAATAATATACTAATGTTAAGTAAAACATGTTAACAATAATATTGTATTCTACAACATACAACCAATACAAGGTAGTCGTATGTTAAATAACGTGTTGGGGAATTTTTTAACATAGGCTTTGCGTAGTCATTTTTACATATAACTAACTTATACAAAATGTCATACAAAAAACACAATTTTTTACGTTCTATCATCAGACAAAACGTAAACTATGTCGGCGGCCTGCTGATGCTCAGCCAATACAAATAAAACGCAATTTATCAATTTAGATATGAAGTCTTCATTTTGTGTTCCACAAATTTACATCGTTTTCTGAGATATCTTGCCTTCTTGATACAATCAAATGTTTGTATTGAGACATCTCTCGAGATCTAGGGCTCCAGCCTCTTGTGAATCGCAGTTTGTATACTGATATGCTACTATATACGATCCTCAATAGCAAGTTTGTGTGTCCTGACTCATTGAATTGGATCAAGATTCAGGTCTCCATCATCGCACCCTATTTAAGCGATCCTGTTTTGTCAGGTAACACCAACGCACTAACTAATACAGGAAACAGTACGAAGTTCCGACTTCAAAGATGTAGAAACAGTGTTGCTGAAAGTTGAATTTTTCAAAGACAGTGTAGTGATGCACAAGAACTAACTATCATTTATTCATATAAATTTATTTCAAATATTTTAAATTTTCATCCACGTTGTTAGTTAATTGTTGTGATTCTTTGCATTGTTACACTCTATCATAATATATTTTATAAATTTATCTACTTTCTTAATTGCTTTGTTCAAACTATAAAAAATACATATTTCCATTAGAATGTAAAAAATAAAATATTTCTATATTTTCTTTTAAGATTAGCTATATTTTCTCATAATTGATTGATGAAATACAAACATACTCATATTGCAATTTTATTTTTTCTAAGGAACGTTTTACCCTACACTATTCAGAGATAATTTTATTTTTGTATGTGATTTATTACCACATTATATTTAATAAACAGATCAATTTATACACAGCCTGGTTTTAGAAAATAAACCTCCTCCATAATATTAAGACGAATATGTAAACTCGATACAGCATTGTGCTATCACACTTAATATATAAAAAAATGAAAATATTATTTTGTCTACTAATATTATTGAGAAATCGGCAGTGTTTTTATCACAAATCGTGTCTTTTTTCCAGCTTAATTTTCAATCCAAAGAAAAATCATATTTTTCACGTTCAAAATACTAAACCATTGTCTCTCTTGTCCCGTCTGCCCATCTTTGCAATAACTCTTGATAAAAATAACCTAGAGACCTAGAGACTTGCACAAGTTCTCCTAGTACAAGTAAATGGATATAATGGTCATAATACAAAAGAGCAGGGCCGCGCGTATTTGCTTGGACTTTAAATAAATAGTATTTACCAGTATAACTTGAGTTAGTGAGGGGGTTCATTATAAGTAGTTTTGAAATATTATTAAGAACCAGACAGTTAATTATTATAATATCATGTTGATGTGAAACCGTACATGCGATAAATCCGGATATAAATGTCCTAGGAACTTAAAAACTACGGCCATTGCTTGGTTTAAGAGAAATATATTCATTTTGGAGTCAAAAGGAGTAAATGGAACCAAAATTTCCAAAATTAAAGAGTTTACATGGATAACCTCGACGATAACTAGAAAACTCAGAATAGGACCAATTAGTATACTGTGAATGATAATTATGGATAAACGATGTGCACCAAATTAGTAGCGCCATAATATTACTTTGTTGGAATGGTTGGTTTCAGTTGTATCGTACATCGGACAACCTTATAAAGGGACCGAATTTCGCTACTTTTAGAGTCTGTATGTTGTTGGTTGACCGTTTGACTTTGTTAACATTAATTTACGCGTCTGTTGGTTGTATGAGAGTCAAGCTACAACAAATATCCTAATCAGAAGAAACTATCACTTAATTTTTCTGGTCTTTTTTGTTTCATTACCCTTCTATTTGACCTCATATAAACTAGGGTGGCTTATAATAGAAGTCCTTCTTATTATAAATATCTTCATCTACTTCAAGCAAACCCAAGTTGTGTGCTTATACAGTACAAATTGGCTTTCTGTTCCTGGACCGTTAGTATTGTTAGTCTCGTGTGTGTGAATCTCGGCTTCATAATATTTATAATAAATATTTATTGTAAGTTTAGAGTTTGAGTACTAAAATGGGATTGGATTGAGATAAGAAATTTAAATTATTCTACTCATTCCCAAAATATTATATTTAACCATTTCTCAGACAACTCTACATTTTTATGGCTTATGGTGCGTAGTTAATTTTATTCAAACTTCTTTCAATAACGAAATTTATTGCAGAAGAGTTACGTAGTATCTCATTAAGAACACAAAACAAAACAATCACTTCAGTGTCTGCATTCGACGTAGACATCCGGGACTTGAATGTTTTGAAGGGTTTAAAGCCTGTCTTCGAAAATTGCGTAGATAATGGTATGCAAACATCTTTCAATAACGATATTTATTACAGTAGAGTAACGTAGTACCTCATTAATATCACTAACAACACAATCACTTCACTGTCTGCATTCAATAGAGACATTCGTTACTGCATGATTTGAATGGTTTAAAGCCTTGTCTTTGGCCTGTTTAGATGTAATTATCCTTTAAACATATTTATATTGTTTGTTTATGATTTTTTGTTTTGATAAAAATTAATGATTTCTTATTGTATAGGTATTTTAATTTAATATATTTAAATGTCAATTTTACGTCATATAAATTAAAAATAATGTAACTGTAAATATATTATAATGTATAATTGCAAATAAGTAATGTGTTAAACAAAGTGAGGGATATTATTTTTCAGTTCCTGACAAATAACAAAATAACTCATTCAAACGGTTTATGATAATTTCTACTAAAACTAACTAGATAAAATATTTTACTGTTAGCCTCCTTAACACGTTTTAATTGCGAACAAGCTCCAAGACATCAAAAGGTATAACAGATCTGTTCCCCGCAAAGTTGTATTAGCAGAAAAACGTGTTACTTACAATCCATCAAAATTATTTGATAACTCTAGAGGTCGATATAGATGATAATCTAACTTCTACCACAACCAATATTTGAACTATGGTGACGTTAATCTGAACGTTTTCATTGACAACACTCTCTTAGACAACTTAAAGTGGTTCGTTGTAACTGTAAATATACAATTTTGTTTTGAATCAAAAACCATTCTTGCCAGTACTATTACACAGTATTGATAAATAAACTAAAATTTAACTAATACTTTTTACAAGCGAAATAATATATTTCATGTAATTTTTCTCTTATGGGGTATAATTTAGTATACCGACCTTTATAACTGCCATATTTACTGAAAATCCTTATTTTTGTAGTTTACTTAACTGATATATAGGAAGAAAATTGAAGAATGCTATCAGAAAGCGGAGAAACAGATACGCACAACGAACCGAGGCTCACCAGCAATGTGGATAGTGATATCACAAAATGTTTGTAGATTTTATTATTTTTAGTTGTGAGATTTTAATAAAAATTTAACATTCATATTCCTCTTATATTTAATCTTGGATCTAAATTAGGCTCCGCTTCAAACATTATTATTGAGGAAGAAGCCTTATTAAAATTAATTTAATGGATTTAAAAGGACCTGTATAAAGGAACCATGTCACAAACTGGTAGTATTTGTAAAAGTACTTGTCTATGATTTGATGATCATAGTATGTAAAACTAAGCCTTATTCCCTTAACCCCAATTTTGCATTTTGGTGTTTCTTTGCAACTTCTGCACCGGAAATTGAGCAGGATGGCCGAACTGGGTATCAAACCACTATCTCCTGGGATGGACTGTTAGCCCCCGTGGCACACTTACTCTCCATTGAAGTCATCAAGGTATCGTAGAAGTTCGGAGATCGACATAACTGTCATAATCCTATGATACCCCGTTGTAATGATGGCGTATGATATCACCTTAGCTCGATATCCTCTCGACTGGCTGGCCTTTACATTCTAACTTACGACTTGTACGAGTACCTCTGATTAGGATGTGATTCTGAAACAGACTGAATATGAAAGCCGCAAAATATAGATGACGATTTTTGAGGATGAAGGGTCTATTACAATATGTTACTGATCAAAGGTCATCGTGACAACAGCAAGGGACCTAGGTTCTACCACCACTGGCTCAACTCATTCATGTAGGGTTTTCAGTGGGTCAAAACGCCACGACGATTTTTGAGGAGGAGGGGCTCTATCAAAATATGTTACTGATCATCGTGACAACATAAAGGGACCTAGGTTCTACCACCACTGGCTCAACTCATTCATGTAGGGTTTTCGGTGGGAATACCCTGGTGAGGGTTCTAAAGCACAAAATTACCGTCGGACTTTTCAGACCTATAGGGCCCGATTGTATAACAGCCCCACGCCACCTGCTTATAATAAGGAGAGGGGGGGGGGAAATCTAGCATGGTGGCAGTAGAAGAGAGTAGGGCACAGTTCATTTTGTTAATTATTACGCTAACCCTTTTTAGCTATACTTATAACATGCATTATTTCTCGTCTTTTCCTAAGGCTTCCTCTAACCGTGCCAATACTTAGGAACCTCGAACCCTTCATTACTATTGTGAGGGCAATAATCTTAAACTTCATTACAATGAATTACACATTACGCTCATCTCAATCTAAAATTCTTTACGTTGGGCCCAAATCATTACGTAAGTAAAATACGTATGTAACATACGCATACTAATCATGACAATATGACTGGCCCGTTTGTGCTTTTACTTTCTTCTTTTTTCTTAGGCCAAATGATAGTCATTCTTCTTTTTGGGATGAAAAACTGACAGAATTTTTAGTTAACATATATTTCCACAGAAGACGAGAGGAAATGCAATTTACATATATTTCCTATTCTCAATATTCAAGATAATTTTGTACTTTGAAGATATATTTATTTGTATAAGTTTAGGTTAAAAACCAATTTCAGACTAGATATGCCAATTTGTTTTGTTGTAAGCTTGTCCTTTTTCTTACGATGTATCTTGCTTAAAACGTAATTGATGCATCTTATACAATTACAATCCAGCCAAACTTATATTGTCACTTAGCCTGTTTTCATTATTTAATGTTTAATACTGGTTGGCTGCCCAAATTACCTGACGTAAAAACATACTATTACGCGTATAGTTAATTTACCATCCGGTACTGTCAAGTTGGTTTCAAGGTTTTATTTTTACATAGGTTTCAACACTGTAATAGTTTAATTAGAACACTGTGGCAGTTAAATTAGGTTGTTTTTGATATTCGGCTCTGTTTTTTATTTTTCAATTTTACCACGATTCCTCTCACTGGTTTGTGTGAAAACAACTGATTTGGGACAGAAAACGACTCTGAGTTTGAAATGATTTTAAAAACTTAAAATTAATATTTTCACGAAGTAATTGGGGTGCCTAATTGGGTACATTATACCCCAATCATCTAAACGTATATCTAGGTTCTTGGAACTTCATTCAGAAATTGTTAACATGAGATTATTAATATGACTGTGTTAGACTACTTTGAATGTGCTCGTGAACTTTCTACTCACGTAGTTATTTTAATGTCTAATTAAACTCTTTCTGTGTAAGGAAAGCTTTATGTTTATTCATTAGTAAGTTTCATGTTAAAGAAAATTGGATGGACTGGTCAAAAGCATAACGTATTATTATGGTATATTAAATATTGTCTGTCATAGACAATGCTCAGGTAAACCTGTTATTACAATTCAAACTTAAGCCACAACCTAACGGACAATACCCACGACTGCGTGAATCTAGAATAACTGGAAGAAATAGAGTTACCCATACTTGCTCGAAGGCTCAGGTGGTATTACTGATGGGATCTATAAAATAAGCTGACACAATATTTACTTGTTCAACTTGTAATGTTGTAATACGTTTATCGCCAATAACACATTTAGTATAACAAAATTGATTGTTTGTAAAATTTATTCTATTTTTAGATTTGGAATATATCACGTATTTTGTAATTTGAAACAAGAACTTTATCCTCTTTGTAGTACTGTGCATTAAAGGCTAGTTCGTTAGGGTTTGTTAAAAAGTTAGATAAATGACAACGGTTAGTTAGATAATCAGGACGAAGGCCAATAACCATTACAGTAACTGTTGTGTAATCGTCTGCACTCATGTTGGTAATCTGATTCGGATACAAAGGCAATTCTCTCATGCTTTTTATTTATAAATATCACTGTTATCACAATTTTTGAAATAAAAAAATAGAAGGTATATAATGAAAATATGTTCATAGTTCCCAGGTAGTTGACATTTAAGTATAAATTTATAATTATAACAATATATACGAATATTATTTTCCGGCTAAAATGACTTTTCAGCATTAATTTCATTCAATGCAACTTTGTATTAAAAAAATGTATCAATCTATACTACTTTGAGTTGTATATAAGATTTCTATAAGATTTATAAGAACTTTTCACCATGGCCTTTGCTTTTTATTTCTTATCGTCCAATCAATCACCTTGGTGGCCGATTTTCCTTTAACTCTTGGTATGCCCACATGGAACGTGAAAATACAATTTTGTTCACTTTTATCCATTATGTATATGAAAAAAAAACACCTAGAACATCATTAATTTCCATTGAACACCTAGAACCAGTCATCCATATTAAATTTGTACTATTTTACTCATACTAACCCATAGTTATTCTACAATTCATACGTAACCTGTAATACTGACGTAAAAGGTGATATAAATCGTAAATCTTATTATATAGATAAAACCAGAGTGGCTTAACAGTATTTTAACATATTTGAAAATTTATCCACACAGTTGTTTTTGTTGGAGATGAAAAAGAACGTAAATAATACTTTTAATTTTCTCCCTTGTCGCCTAAATTTTTGCCCGTATAGCTTTGCAACATTAGATAAACTTTTTGAAACAAATAAAAGCTACAGTTGAAGCTTTTTTCGTTTTAGCAGATGGTTAAACACCCGCTGATGGAAAACTTTAGAAGTGAGAGTCAAAAGAAACTTTTCTAAAAATAGCGCTCTTTTAAAGATGTTTTGTTGTGCAGAAACGTGGACGAATGCCTTTCTGACGTCCTTTGTCGTTAAGATATTGAATATTTGTTCAACAGAAATGTCATCCTTTGTTTTGTTGAGTAAGATTGAATTTCTCTGAAACGAAATTCCAACTTAAACCGTCCATTCTATGAAACTTTCTAAGGCGAGTGTCAAAGTTTTCATTTATAAATATTAATTTTCTTAAAGGAAGTAATCCTAGTTCAGAAAAGGTTTCAATACTAATTGGGATCAGTATTTATTTCATGATAATAGATATTGTGATATTATCATATTAGGGTACAGTAATTTAATGAAATATTGTACACACCTCATTAATGATGAAACTCATCCATACGTAAATAATAAGGTTTTTATATGTGTTATCAATTGTGAAAGTCTAATTTTTTAACATTTTGGGATCAACGCAACCTTTAAAGTTTTATTTTTATATTTCGCTCTTGAAAGACTTCTTTGAGAAATGAAGTGTTGTAGCTCGACTGACGGAGCTTTCTCGTGTAATGGACCGAACAGCCTCAGTGAGGACACAGCCATCGTTCAATCTTTACGTCACCGAGAACTACGAGTCTTTTATGTAACTGGCCGCTGATATTTCACGTTTATAACTTTTGCTCATAAAACTGAGGTGCTTCTGGTTTGAGGAAATGTGTATCTTCTTAACAGATAAATGTTGTCCTAATTTTGTGTGAGTTGTATTTTTAAACATTAATAGTAAGGGAATATGTGAAACATATATATAATTTCTAATATTCAAGAAAGTAGGAGTATGATTAAAAAATTAGAATCTGATTTTCCATGAAGTGATATGTCTTACAGATGATGTAATTTAAAATTAATTTACTATCGCAGAGCAAGCAAATAGTGCCAATATTTAGGGGCTTAGTACGCTTATTGCTTAGGATCGCTTGGCATAAAAAACTAATCTTTGAAAATAGTGAAAGTCTAACAAACCAATTTAATTAATAAAGTAATAGCACTTCAATAAATATGAAGCACGTATACAAACAGATTATTCCTTCACTAAGCATAACAACAGATTTAGTTATAATAGTAATTTTCTAAAAAACCCATATTAATTACGATTAAAAATTAAAAAATTAGATTGCGAGCGGGTTTAAAATGAGAGGAATAATACATTGCCATAAATTATATTTTATATTAGCTCTTGCGAATTTATAAATGACTCATAATAGAAACAAACTCCTTAAGAGCACACGTAAGACGATACATTTAAACTATAAGACACATGTAAAAGAAAGAATCGTATTTAGTACAATTACTATGTATTACATACTCCAATCTCACATAATCATAACATATATCAGTCATTTTAATGCTGAAATTTAACCATGATTACACTCTTTAACCTAAACAATTGCCAAAAAATAATGTTTGAAAGTAAATTGTATTTATATTTTAATAAAGTATTAGAAAAGATGAAAAATATAAATGAAATATACATTTTTTAGTATTGGGA
Organism: Homalodisca vitripennis; assembly: GCF_021130785.1. NCBI lineage: Eukaryota > Metazoa > Arthropoda > Insecta > Hemiptera > Cicadellidae > Homalodisca > Homalodisca vitripennis. The sequence goes on along the minus strand of NC_060209.1, from coordinate 129,257,901 downwards.
TACCTTACTTAGTACAATCACTACGGCAAGCACGGAGATTACATATCTCTACCTACAATGCGCACACAGTTTTGTGGTACTTTAAACATAATGTGTCCCAAAATTTAAAACATTTTTACAATTTAAGGTAATGCTACTCTAAACCTTGTTAAAAACAAACTAAATTATTGTATTCGCAGATTAAAGATTAAAGTTAGACCTAATATCCTAAAATTTAGTTTAGTCGCCTTAGAAGATTATATAACGAACATTGTTCTCCTATTTTTTATACAGCAAGCTTTTCATTACAAATTGTGGATAATGGAGCAAGGGAATGCCATATAAGTGGACAGGAATGTCCTCTATATGTCTTCACTGAAATTGTTTCTTTAAGTCCCTTATTTAACGCTTAAGCTTACCTCATTTCGTAATAAATTCCCCCTTCCGAACCTTAAATATTGACATTTTTTTGTAACAGTAAAATAAACTTTAACAAACTAGCTAACCTTAAATCTATTTTACTTATGTAAACATTAATATTTTTTAGATATCACTAATTACTAAAAAAACAAGAAGAGAACCCTTAAAAATCAAGAGATCGCGTAATCCAAGCCAATTTAATTCAGTAAACTATGACCCGTTAATCACCCAATTATATAAACGACATCGACCCTTGCACAACTGACTAAACATCCTCACATATGTGTTATTATGATTAAACTACGTGTGATGTTTGTAATTGACCGTTAGATCCATTAAGTTGGAGACCTTATCTTGTACAATCTATATTAAAAAAGTTATTTTATTAATTTAATGTGATTCATACATTCGATTTAGTATTTATATACTATCCTTTTTGGTGGAGAAGGAGATGGGCTCTGTTTTGTGATCACACGTGTTTAAAGTTTTTCAATTACATATTTTAATTTTTTTTGTTTCATAATATTCTAATTAGCATTTAAATGGGTTTAAGAGGAACACTTGTCAGTTGCCGGCCGCTCATCTAGGGTTCCGCTCTAACTAGTGAGTCCCCATGGTCTAGATGTGTTTAATAAGTATAAAAAAGTTGAAAGCGAGATTAAGTTATATTTACAAAGAAATTGGTATTAGTATAAAAACTACATTTATGGCTTAATATTGCACAAAAGATTTCACTTATTTCTTGGTATTTAGTAACAGTTTATTATATTGCAATGAATTCACTTAGTCTGTAACAAAAAAGTGAGCTCATATTTATTTAATAGAAAAAGAAAAAGAAGTTAAGAAGCTCCATTAAATTTATCTGCGATTGCATGAACTGTTGCTTTTTTCAATATTTTATTTCTTATTATACATATGTATTTTATTGCAGTCCAGTATAGTAACATATTTTTGTACTATTTATATAGGAAACAGTTTATACCATTTTATGAATTCACAAGGAACAGAGTTTAGGAATTGTTTTAACGTATAAAACTTCTTGATAATGACGTTAATAAGAGTTATCTTTATTAAAATTGTAAATAAACACAAATCAAGACAAAATCTGGTAAATATATGTTTGCTAACGTTATGAATAACGTTATACACAATGTTCCAATTTATAAGCGAAGTCCTTAGAAGCGAATTAAAATACAAAATATTCATTTGTAACATTAACAGGAAGTGAATGGTGTTACTGTAGTTACACAACTTTCAGCCAAACATAGATCCAAGTCACACGTATTATTTGCATAACTGAATAAATTCTGAACTCACCGACTGAAGTACGGTAATCCTGACAGAAAATTTTATTTGAAACGGGCGTAAACTTTAGGACAGTTATTGATTTCATTTATTGTTCAAATAAAATGAGGTTACTTTAGTGAATATAAAGTTATTAACATTTTATTACACCACGAAACATTGAAACTGTTCTACACTTACAATAAACAACTTCAATATTAATACCTAATTTTCCCAAAATCGTTATTGTGATTACTATTATATGGTCTACAAAAATATACTACAATTCTAATTAACACATGCATATTAAAATTAATTATTGCCATTTGTTACACAAATTTCCCTTTAATTTCATTGATGTAAGTAATTCTTCTCATTAGACATCCAATTACCTATCACCGAAAAATAATTCATTTTGCAATAAAGAGTTTATTTACTAATACTACATTCTATTGCTAGTTAGGCACGTTTAATTTAAATAAGAGAACTATGCTATTATTTGACTTTATTTAATTATTTGGAAGAAATTATTTAATTTAAGTTTCAAAAGTAATGCTGTTTATATTTACTTCTTACTGTTAAAGAAAATACTTAGTTATGACATTTTTATTTATTATTTTTTTTGCTGAAAAACAGTATCAGTGCCTAATAAAGACCTGCTAGCTATCGTGGATAAATGTAGGAGTTTTCAGAAGTCTATTTGAGTTTCCATGATCTGGGTTTTCCACGCTTTGTGGATTTTATATTTTGGAGAGCGGCAGTGGCAAAAGTTCAAGGAAAATGATTCCGGATAAAGGTTTTACTTACCGATTCTCACTATATTCAAGGTCCGATGTAATATGTAAGATTTCCCAATTGATTACTTTAGTTTTATAATCAATATTAATACCATTTTCAAGTACTATTTAAATTTTTTACTTGGAGAGCAATCATTGTGCGACAAATAGAATATATTAGTGACACCTGAACTGAGCACTTGTTATTTACTATCAATTCGACACATTTATTGGTGGAAACACTCATTTTGGTTTATAATAGTTAGTCCTGTATTTTAAATTGAAAGTGGATGCCAAACTAATATTTTTTAGGATTTTAAAAATGTAACATATGAATTGTTTCAAATTAGTGTTATATTAATGTCAACCTGAAATATGAAAAAATGTTTTAGTAATTTTTAAATATTTAATAGCAAATTAAGGTATTTAGTTGAAAACTGTTTTTCAGCGCTGCAAGCTTATCACAGTTTTGTAATAGAAGGAGACCGTCATGTCTGTCGACGATTTGTCTTGCATCATCTTACAAACAAATCCCGTTCTCCCTACTGTTTTCTTTTCGTTTTACATAGCTCCTTCTAAATATTTATAAGACTTACGTATGAATGACATATTATTACATTTGACATGAGCGAAATGTTAAGTGTTACAACACTGACAAGGTTTTTTCGATGAAAGATTAATGATATTACGCACTGTAGCTTTTATCTGTTGTTCGACTGACGGAAGATAACGATGACATACGACTTACACGTGACCAAATATTTGTATTTGATCCCTTTTGGTTTATTCATAAATGAGAGCCATAAACGGTATACTGCATCATATTCTGCGAAATTTTAATTGCAAAATACACATGAAAAAACAGTTTCAATGTTGTGATGAAGTAAGTAATATTATAAAAATATATTTCATCGTCGAGGTTTATATTCGTGGTTTACAAATAATTCCTAACAGTTCTAATGATTAAAAATGGTTTTAATTAATAATATGTTTGTAAAAGTGTTGTAACTATTAACCAATAAAGACTAATACAGAAATAAGGTTTTAGAACATTAATACAAAATTAAAGTTAAAAACATTTTTCAATTCCTTGCAGTAACACGGTTGTATTATTAATGACAGTTGTATTATTTTTACTTTCAGTTATGACAAGCTGAAACGAGTAAATAATATCGGTTAGCAAATAAATACCGCCCTCACCACATTACGCCAGAATCATAAACGTTTTTGTTCACTTAGGGCAAGAAACTAAGGAACATCTCATTGCGTTTGGTCCTTTATGGACCTGGACGCTTGCTCTCGGAACACAGGATATTCAGTATGGATACTGTTGGGAGTAGGGACACCACTTGTTGAGATCTCATGAGGATGGATAGCGGCCATCTCAGTCACCTTGGAGGAAGGGATGGCTAGAAAATCCAGTCAAAGCGGGAGGGGACAGTTCCTGTCACTATAAGTTATCCTTCGCAGTAGACTATAATATATCGATCCACACTTATACACAAATATCTGGACATTGTAGCGCTTCTTTATACCCATAGGGATGCTCAATAAAATGGATACATCAGTTTTTGCTGTACCAATATAGATTTAACTGAAGTGCATAAATTATCTAAAAGTGGACACTCCTGGTTATTCCTAATCTTTACTCTTGACTACTCTTTGCACTAAACTCATTTTCGATTATTTTATTTTCATTATTATAGATTACAGATTAGAAGTCACGTGACTTATTTTGTGACTTGGGTCTCATAAGAAAGACTCAAATTCATTTTGGGACTTTTTATCAATACTGGCCACAATATACTGAGCGAACTCTCCCTTCTCACAACGCCTGATAAGATTTTAATTAAATCTCGTAAAATAGCCTGCCTGTGGTAAAATCTCGTCGTAGTTTCCTAAATTTTAATAATGTTATATGTCAAAGTCACTAATATATACAAAAACGTATTAGAAAAGAAAACTGTTCATTGAATTTAGAAAATTCTTTATATATGCGTATACATTTTTATTTGGAAAATTCGCATATATATAAATTGTTAATGGGTTAATTGACATTATTGAATTAAACACTCTGAATTAACTAAAGCTTATACAATGTTTTGTACTGTTAACAGTAATTTTCTGAGCATTCGGTTAATGTAACTTATTGAAGCATTAGCTAAGGCGTAATTATTACCGTATAAATTCTGTCCGTAAAATATCAACCTTAAGAGTCTTTTGTGTGATAATTAAGCTCTTTCAGCGATCGTAATTAAGTATGGTAATAAACTTCATAAACAATAGCTTTTGTTCTTCGTTAACATTAGGGGTCGAGTGTTATAACCAAAGTTTCGTCATAAGGACGACCGTACATTCAATCGATTACAAAAACATTGAGTTTCATTAAACTTACAGAAAAAACAATTTTTGTTCCAACAATTTTACTTCATACAATTACATACACGAGTAACTCACTGCATACATGTTTACTATTCCAAATTCCAAACGTATATCATGAATGTGTGATTACATACATGATACATGGTAAGTGACGGGATTACCTGTTATTGTGCTCGCTAGTGTAACACTTTTCTCCACAGTATATCGTGAGTGTGTGATTGCATACGGGATACATGCTAAGTGACGGGATTACCTGTTATTGTGCTCGCTAGTGTAACACTTTTCTCCACAGTATATCATGAGTGTGTGATTGCATACAGGATACATGGTAAGTGACAGGATTACCTGTTATTGTGCTCGCTAGTGTAACACTTTTCTCCACAGTATATCGTGAGTGTGTGATTGCATACGGGATACATGCTAAGTGACGGGATTACCTGTTATTGTGCTCGCTAGTGTAACACTTTTCTCCACAGTATATCATGAGTGTGTGATTGCATACAGGATACATGCTAAGTGACGGGATTACCTGTTATTGTGCTCTCTAGTGTAACACTTTTCCTCCACAGTATATCGTGAGTGTGTGATTGCATACAGGATACATGCTAAGTGACGGGATTACCTGTTATTGTGCTCGCTAGTTTAACACTTTTCTCCACAGTATATCGTGAGTGTGTGATTGCATACAGGATACATGCTAAGTGACGGGATTACCTGTTATTGTGCTCGCTAGTGTAACACTTTTCTCCACAGTATATCGTGAGTGTGTGATTGCATACAGGATACATGCTAAGTGACGGGATTACCTGTTATTGTGCTCGCTAGTGTAACACTTTTCTCCATAGTATATCGTGAGTGTGTGATTGCATACAGGATACATGCTAAGTGACGGGATTACCTGTTATTGTGCTCGCTAATGTAACACTTTTCTCCACAGTAGATTGTAAGTGTGTGATACTGCTGGGATTATACACAGGATATATAAAATTAGTAACTAGTATTTTCGATTTCTTTATATCTATTAATAGTAATTAAACACATGGCCATGCTTTCATAAAACAATGTTTACACAAAGCGTTTTTTACAATTATCAAAATCTTTTTAAATTAATTAATATTTTATAACTTTAGAGTCCAAGATGGGATATTCGCTACTCTACAGACCAGGGCGTAGCCATGAGCGATTGCCTAAATAATAATATGCCCATATTCACACCAGAGACCCTAAGAATATCTAGGCAAATTTCAGTTCAATCGGTTGACTAGTTTGTGAAAGAAAAAAAGAAAAGACACTTTCCCATTGATAATATTATTAGTGTAAATACCAACAATTCTTTATAATATAATATTTGGAGTATGAAGCTCAAGCAATTACTGCACACCGAGATGACAGCGTTTCATCATATCTTATGAAAGGCGTAAAATATATATTATATTTCCGGATTAGGTTACACTTCCATTCTTTCATGTGTAAGTCTCAACAACAACAAAATTAAGCAAAATAATTCTCTTCTAAACATCAATAAGTGTAAGGGCTTTAGATCTTAAGCTAAGTTTTTGTATTACTTAGCAAACGACTTTGTTTGTGATTTCATCAATGGAAGCGACCCGACATCTTGTTTTGTGTCGGGTGAATGTTATTTTCCGCTGACGAAGAACTCGTATTTTACATATCCTGCCAAAGTTTATAAACCCGTGGTTCTTATAATGACGTAAATGATTAAGTTTATTTATGTATCCTGTGCTCAATAGCATAAGTGAGGTATCGAGTAGAGATGTAAAAGATATAAAATAACTATGTAAATTAGTTGAACATATTTTATTTGATTGCTTTATTTGAATAAGTTACGATTCGATCTATTTGTCATGTAGACTAATCGTAAGTAAAATGATGTAATCATTATTTATAAGATCTATATACGAGTAAATGGCAAAGCCCTCATTCACTCACCAATGTTTTCCAACTGATATCTTAATACTTTGGAATTTTGAACATTATACAATAAGTCTCGTGATTAAAATCTATAATTTCATAGAGATCAAGCAACTATAGAGGTTCAAATGGGATTGTAATGCCTAAAAGAAATATTTATTCTTTTCACCTTCTTGATGTCCTAGGAATATGAAATTTACACGGATGTGTATAAGCTCTCCATAGACTACAGGTACCGAAAAATGTTAAACATGAAATGTTACAGACGTTAATGTACGAAGGCAATCGCTTTTAGATTTAACAAGAGTTTTCAGACATATGCATGTACATATTTTGTCGATGGAGCAAAAATCCAAATGGTTCTAGAATACCAGGGTTAAATTAGACCGAAACACGACTGGAAGGGCTGAAAAAACAAATTTTGATTAACTCGGCATCTCAGACCTTGTACGTATGTATCTTTTAAGTTGTGGAAATAAATTAAAATATACTATGGCGTATGAAATATAATTAATTGGAAACAAAAATGCTTCTTCATGCACTAAACGTGAAATGAGAGGAAATGGTAAATTTGTTTAACTTTTAAACATCTTAATAACAAACACTGAATTACGTACCTGGAATATGTCTACTTTCAATACAGAATAATTATAACGGAGCTCCCTAATACTACATCACAAGTGCTTTCACTGATATTAAAGGGACTTCTACTATTACAAAATTCTTTTCAACTGGCCTAAAACAGGTGGTGATGTTACTGAAAGAGTTGTTGATTGAGTTATTGTTGTTCAGACATTATATAATGTAGCAGAGAAAGTTTTGTAACTATTATGCCATTTGAAAAGAATATACTAATGATGTACTTGTTATTAAGTAGGAAAACGCAAACAAAGTACATCATAGGTATATTCTTTTCAAATGGCATAATAGTTACAAAGCTTTCTCTGCTACATTATATAATGTCTGAACCTAGTACATAGAGTAGTAAAATATTTAATATTTGATTACTACAAATTAATGGTACTTCTAAATATATTACATTTTACGTTTATTGTTCGCCTTTATTTGAGTTTTTAGAGATAACATATTGTCAAGGCAGTTATGATTTAAAATAGTTTAACAATTACTACTCAAATTATCATATTACGATATTTACAACTTTTTATCGTAGGTATTTCAAACATTGCAAAGGTTTCTCTCAAGTAATACAATACAGGTCTATGTGCAAAACAGTAAAACAGACTTTAAACAAATTGAACAGATAGCAAAATCCAACGTAGATTGGGGCTTGAAGCTGATGGTTGGATTTAACCAGATCACCAGATTGTGTGTTGTGTCAGTTTGTGTTGTCACTTCAATATCGTTACTCAATTCCGACGAAAGAGATCCATTAACGAGTTTTTCATAGAGAGAGCTGTGTCAGACATCAGTTATAAAATTACAAGTCTTTTCAAGTTATTAGTATATCCCTACAATAATTCAAAGTAATAAGTTAAGGTGAAAAAAGTAAGTACAACAATTGCCAATATGAAATAAAATGACGTTGGAGACATGCTTAATACACGAATATAATTATTCAAGTAACAAAATTTCCATAATATTATACTATATGGAAAATGTACCTCTTCTTGTTGTAACCATTGCACGAGAACGGGATAAAAGAAAAAAAAAAACTCAATAACACACATTTAGAAATGAAGAAAGTGACGACAGCACCTAAAGCATAAATGATACGTTTATGCTAGTAAATGAAAATTTAAGTATTGTAAATCGCTTCAATTATTAAAAATAAAAATATCTGACATATCAAGAATGTTTGAACCAATTGGTACATTTATTTTTGTTTGTTTGTTGAGGTTTGTAGTAGGTTTTATATGAAGATAAATATCCGAAAAGTTTTCACAGTTATGTAGTATTTTAATAATAAAGAAATATTACTTTTGATTAACAAAACTACTGAAAATGAGATTAATTATGTAATACACTTTTCTAAAGTAAAAATTGTTATATATTAAATCGTCTCAAATACAATGATTTTTTACAGTTCTTAAAATATGGGTGGCAATGTTTATCAGGTTCTCGTCAACTCCCCCATCCACACCAAACAAGATGTCGACACCATGAGGAGGGGGACAACATGGTGTTTCAGGACCACTATTGCATTAAAAATGTAAAACTCCAAAAGAAACCGACATTATATTTTTAGTACTAAGTACAACGAGAAGTTTTCAGCTTTTGGTCCTAAGGGAGAGAAAAACAGTCTTAAGAGATACCAATGTCCTGGGTTTACAAAACTACTTCTAAAGTTAGAATGAATGAAATAACTAGAAATTATATTATTTTTCACCATTACTGGTTTTTATTTAGTAAAAAACCATGCATAGACTGTACTTTGTATATGTTGTACATTTCACAAGCTGCGGTAAGACATTAGAGCAATATCCCGATTTGGGTGAGCGGAGAATAACATTGCTAAAGGTGGAAATAACTTTAGTCGTTGAGAACACCCAACAAATATCTGTGCTGAAGTAGAAGACTAGAGCACTTTAAAGTTTTATATTCAGTAAAACTCAAGATGTTTTTGCTACAACTCCATGAACTGTACTTTAACAAAATGTTCCAACCTCTGTCAATGAAAAGTCTCCTGTTGAATAGTTTTTATGTAGAATTCATTTATATTTATTGAAAATTAGGTTATAGTAATAACTTCTTTCTATTATAATTAAATAAAAATAATACTGAAACGAGTTGTTAATAATAAAAACGTGTTACAAATTATTTCCAAATGCTAAATTTTTTTGTACTTAGTGAATTGTATTATTTTAGTAATGTGACTTACATAAATAATAAAGCAAATTTTAAATGGTGCCAATAAATTTGGTTTGATTCGATTTTATTTAATTATTGGAATGAAAATTACAGTAAAATTTATTAATAACTTAAAACAAGAAGTAAATAATAGAACTGTGAGTTATAGAAATTATGTTTAATAATAACTGTAAATTACACTATGAATAGTTACTATATTTATAACATTTAGGTTTATACGTATTTAATAACCTACGTCATGATATAATCATATCTTATGGTATGTTATATAAGTGCATATCCCCTGAAAACCAGACATCTTAAAATTATGTTACAATTTTATGTAAAACTTATATTATTATACGAGATGAGCTTCCAAAATATTTAAAGGTAAACAATATGATCCATTCAATCTAATCATACTTTAAAGAAAATATAAAGGAAGGAAGTAAGCACATAATTTAATATAATGCGGTGTTTCATTTAAAATAGTGGTAGAACGAAGAACATTACAATGAATAATACATGAGAAATAGCTCTTTATCGCCTCGGAATACTACAGATCTGCTGATAGCTCGTATAAAAGGTCACAGGTTGTAATAATTTTTACAGTACAAAATACCTACACTCCCTTCATTGTAAGCCTCAAAATATGATTTTCCGCATTTGACTAACACTTTTCCTGTTTAATGTTGTCATTTCTATATTGTTATTTGTATGAGCAAGTTTTATTTCAGAGGATTGGATGTTAAATAGTTGTTTCTCTTTTAATCTATCCCTAATGCACAGAGTAAAACATTAATCTGTATAATTTTGCAACCATTTAAATTATTTATTTTTTGCCTACAATTTTAAGTCACGTTCCACGTAGAGAGAATTGATAAATTTCTGTTTGTTTATATATAAAAATAAGAATGTGGTGAAAAATACATATTATTATTATATATATATATATATATATATATATATATATATTATGTCATTATATATTATATCTTAAAAAAATTTTAATGTTCACTTGAAGGAATTAAGTTGTTCACAAAATTATTGACAGGTATGTAACATGTCACAGAGATATAAAGGAATAATTACAACTTGCTGAACATTGATTTGAAGCCTCAACAGTTCAACTAATTAATAGTGATTGTAGGTAGATCTATCAGGTCTAAACACGATAGTATGCTGCTATCTTAGATGATTTATAGATATACTTTTTACAGTTTAGAATAAATGTATCTTGTTAAATTTACAATATAATATAAACTCTCCTTTACAGTACTGTGAACAACTATAGATATTGTTTAGTGAAGATTTTTACTGGATTGTGAAGCTATCCTTCATCATTCTGAAGAAGTACGTGTTTGATGTTGTTCTGGTTAGTTCTGACAATTAATAAATAACAGCTATGGGATTTTAAAAAAAATGTTTTTGTATTTAATCATTTCACCTTGTCAAAATGCTGCCTGGCCTACACACAGACTCGTCCAAGCAGCATTTGCTTACTACTATATACGGCTACGGGTGAACAATTTTCCCTGAAAAATTGATTGAGCGGAGGAAATCTACAGAATCCACCAAGATTACCCGAACTGGTGAAAAAAGACTATTTTTTGCGGAATAGTAATGTATAAAAACAAAAACCCATCATGTAGAACAGCTGAATTGGCGACTGAAGTAACGACCTTAGTTTCTGGTAAGCAATGAATCAGTTTTCTATGATAGATAGCAAACTGAAGAGAGAATACATTTAGAACACTTGTTATAGTATTAATGTTGGTGGTGGACATCTAAGTCTTTACGTAAAAAAATCTGTAGGTTAGTCTTTACATGTTAAACTTGTTTTTTTTTTGTTTTTTCGATTTTTTGTGTGGACAATTTTCTATTTCCTAAACCCCATACTCAATTTATAACAGGTTAAAGTAGCATTCATTCTGGAATAATCAGATCTACTCGACTACCACTAGTTTTAAACGTTCAACAGTCGTTACTAATATTTGTGCACTTTATTAGTATCACATCTTGCTTTACCAAATACAATATTAACTGAGAGAATGCACATATATGATTGAAGAATGTACTATGCAAAATGATTATATAAGATAAATTTCTCTATTAACATGAACAAATATTTAAGGAAATAAAGGAATAATGGAAACAGCTGAACGCAATTTTAGCGGAACACGAAAGTTGTTGTATTAGAACGATGGAAACAGCTTCATATTTCATACAAAATACATTTCCTTTCTTACTACTTGACACTTTATTTTGTATTCTGTATTATCCTTATATAATTAAAAATGTTTTAATATTTTATATCATTATATACAATGCAAGAAATTACTATGGATTTAATATGAAAGCATAGGCAAGCCTTATAATATGTAATTGAATGACCATTTGATTGTTTACGTATTGCTATTTTAATTTGGTGTAATATTTAATTATAATACAAAGCTTTATGCCAATTTTTGGCTTTGTAAAGTCTATTCTGTTCATTAAGCCATGCATTATACACATGATATACATTAGTGTTTTTCACGTACGAATATAATGGTTATCACAGTATAAACACCTCATTGAAATCTTTTCGTAAGAAAAAAAAAACTGTACACTCAGAGGTTGACATAAATTTTTCCATTTATATAAAATCTGCTCCATTGTAAGAAACCAGCAACTCAGCAAGTAGAGATATCTTTGAAATTATTTTGGTATTTAAAACATGTGAATTCAAAATATTTTAGATGTACGGTACAAATATACACATGTACCTTACGACAACACATGGTATCATTGTACCTATTATATAAAAATTAAGTTATATAAGTTACTTCATAACTTTAGAGCCCACCCATCAAGGTTCGTGCACGCTAGGTCACAATACAAACTGGAATTTATATGTATTGGTTATAGTTGCGTAATAAAACATTCCACCAATAGTTTGCTTACGTTGAGTCCCGGAATTTTAAGAACAGTAAAAGAGCTCTCCAAACTTATATTGTCTTTTTTATGTAATTGAATATTATAAATATTAGTGTAAAGATTTTATTAGTTAAATTGTTTCAAACAAAACTATGTGTGAGAAATAGTACAAACTATTCGGCTCTAAAATTAAGCATCCTTATATTATCTTGTTACGTAACATAGAACCTACTACGTGGCGTGACTGTACATGGCGTGTAGTACAGTCTGGTCACGGAATGATGCGTTACAGCCACCTCATAATCACCCTTTATTTGCATAAATTTTCAGAGTGTTTCGTGTATATTTGTTTACTCAGCATGTAAAAGTGAGATCATGATTTTATAGCTGTCACTAACAGCCAGAGGGTATGTGAAGAAATGGGTATTATTAATGAAGCTGTGTTCATCTCGCAATCCTATAAAACACAGACACTAATTTACATCAACAGACAGATAAAATTAGGGCTTAAAAAGTACATTATGATTTTTAAACTATTCTTAAGGAAGTTGTGAATCTTATATCTTATAATATAATATATATATATATATATATATATATATATATATATATATATATATATATATATTTTTTTTTTTCAATAAACATTGAATCACAAAAAGTACTTGCTCCGCCGGGACTCGAACCCGGACCTCTCACTTGCCGGGTGAATGTGCTACCATTACACCACAGAGCCCTCACTTTTTACGATTCAATTATATTGTATTTGGCCGTACCTGTCACATATGCGTTTAAATAACTAAACTAACATATGATCGGAAGAACAAATACCTGTCAAACGACTTTTGTTTACATTAATTAAATTTGTAGAAATGGCAATAGCCTTATTTAATTTTTTCATAACATTTAATCAAAAAAACATAATCCACAGATAAATAGATAGATAGAGGTGTCAAGCCTATAGATCTTACTTGCACTTTAAAAGAATTACGACCATTGCCAGATATATCTTGCTGAAAATAATGCAAATGTCACGGCTTAAGTTCATTTTCAAATGCTATCAATAAAATGTGTTCTGTACAACTTTAAGTGTTGTTATTATGCGTATGATTTGGGCTGAGGTAGCCATACCAGTCTGCTGTAGCAACATGAGTTAAAGTACACTCTCACTAACTCAACGGGCTAATAAAGTGCACTACAACGCATGCAGCTTTGATTGTGGATATAACACTATTTTGAGTTACATAGTTTTCGTCTCATATCTGAGGGTACCTAAAAGTGTGCTAAAGTTCATCTTCATATTCATCTCCGATTTTAAATGTTCTTAATCTATACTGTGCGCTGTTCCTAAATATGCTACACGAACTACTCAGAAATAACTTATGTCTTAACCATTGGTACATTTATGAAAAGCTGGTTTTATTTTATTAGAATGTCTATAAGATAAGAAATAACAGTGTAACACAAACTCGCACACAGTCAAAAATAATCATGTATTTATATTATTATACATTCACACCATGAGCATCGAAAAGATTTAAAAAGAGGTTAAAGTTTCCACTACATTATTGAGAACGTTCGGAATTATTGTTGGGTACTTCAGATGATTAATCTTGTGGCTAGGTACACATGTTAATTTCATTTTTGATTATGAACCTTGTCAACCGTTATTTTCATTTCTTACCTTTAAGCCAAGTCTGCCTATTCTTTAATATTGTAGACCTGCGCATCAATAGCACCAAATGAGAGTAAGAAGGAGAGTTTGTACAGTACGAGGACGACACTAATCTTGATAAAATGTGTTCCGGTTCGGCAACAAATGAGTCTGCGGTATCTCTCGCAAACTGAAACTGATACATTACTCCAGTTTTACCATTTATTGTTATTAAACATAAATAATTAGATAAATGTAAAAATAATAGGAATAGAAAATGAAAAGTGTATCGTAACATGTACTTGTATGTACCTATCACTTGTACCACTTTTTCCCGCCTTTTATTAATCTTATTTTGTTTTTGATTACATTCGTATTCTTTGCAAAGCTAGATTATCTTTAAATTATCTTTAAAATTTTATAAAATGGTAAAATTCTTATAAATTTGCCACATTTAACATTTTTCGGTATCGAAAAGTAATTAGTGAAGATTATAATCTGAAACGAAAGCTATCGATTACTACATAATACATTAAGGTTATTAATTGCTAATTTCATTTGTACCCATTTACTAGAACCTTAAGAACTGTCGGATAGAGGATAAAACATATTTTATTTAATAAGCCTTAACCTATACAAGCATTCGTATGCGTCACATTCTATCCCTTATATCGAAAATGTTTCAATCATTGCTTTCAGCGTAGTCGGTGTTTGCAACAGTAACATCTTTATAAATTATTTTCACCTTAGCCGTTGCTTAAAGCATAGATCATGTAAGATCTCCTCTTCAGAGATACAGAAGTATCCTCAAAAAAGAGGGAAGAGGTACGAAGAGACAGTCTTAACACCCTCGAAAGGTAATGGGTGAGCTTTACCATGGAGAAGCAAGAGGGTGCTCGGACCTCACTACTACCCCACTATTTTGAAAGAATATCTTATACTTCTTATACTAGGAATTTCAGTCCTTTGCCTCTTGCAAGAGCTTTGTTAGAAATGAGAAATTCAGCTAGCAACAGAATGTAGGACTTCTTATATGGCCGGGCACTTAAGCAGATACTTTCGGGATGTTAGGTCCCGTCCTAGCTGGTCGAAGAGAGCGACAGACACTGCTGTCGGCCTTGTCGGTCGCGTCGCTCTTGCCGTCAGGCTTGGACAGGGCCTTATTATCAAAAATTTACCTTGGCGATTTGTACCTACAGAGAGAAAACTCATATTATTAGGGAAAATTGTTTCTATCATTAAATGCCTTCAATAAATAGCTTCAAACATTTTTGCGAAGCTGAGATGGATAACGGCAACCTATACTAATAGAAGAAACCACTTTGTACACGATTAAGATGAAAAAAGGAAACCCTCTGGGTCCCCTCTCTACATATATATTTACCACGATCACATCATCCAAATATAATTCTTCACCAATTCTCAGTTATATGCAGACACAAAACTAGTATTTAAAATATTTAGGTTGAACAAAATATTCTTTTTTTGTAATATTATTCAACAAAACTACTCTACTTTTTAATAAGCCTGTTTTATGAAATAAGAACACTTTCAGTACCAATAATATTCATTGTAGCAGTTGTTTTATTTAAGATTTGATAGAATAAATTCGTAACTACTGAAATTCTTAGAATAAGATAGTACATATAAATAGTAATTATATTAATATATCTATCATATATTTCTAATTATGTACCGTGGATTCTCGTGTTTCGACGTTAGAACGTCATCCTCACGCTTTATTCGAACAAGTCAATTTACTAGATGGCCGTGTCGTTAAAAACAACACACGCGTACACAAGAATTTAAGATTCATTTCTAACCAAGAACATTAACTGCGTAACGTGATATCATTACACATATTTCCTGATTAGTTACATTCTATTACTACACCTTTATTTTGGTGTTCTTCCACAGTAAAATGTGAGCAATAATTAGAAAAACAGGGTTGTAAACCCTGAACAATACAGTGAAGTTACTATATAAAAAACATTTCTAGTCTACTAATTTTAATCAATTTTAAAATGAAACCTGAGCGTCCATAAAAATCAAACTTATCATGCTGGAAATTTTAAACGTTGCAGAAATAAGGAAACAAGTACGAGGAAATTATTTTTGATAACTGAAAATATGGAATCAGGAGTTATGTATTTTGGACACGATCGTTTACTTCATGAACATGAATCATTATTATGGCAAATAACGCTCTTAATTTCTTTTATGGTAATAAAGCGAAGCCGTTCGTACCAGAAGTGGACTTATAAAAGTACACTGAATAGTTACAGTTGGTTATCAAATGACAACTACTGCTAATTTTTTTACTTGAGGGACAACATAAAATAGAAACGCATAAACACGTTTGGAGCCTCTTTTTAGCTGATTTATGTAAAAAATCTACTATTACATAATTTGATGTTGGGCATAATGTTAAGGTGTTATATAGAGCATTTGACTTGTATAGTGTCTAAAAATTTGTCTTTGAATTTCTTATTCACATTTTGCAGGTTACCAAAAAGTATGGTTTGAAGCTTTAAAGAAGAAAGCTCTTGCTGTTTAAATTGATGTACTCGTGTTTGATTTTGTCAGTTATGTATGGAAATAAATGAATATTTTGTATAGCAAGAAAATGCAATTATAGGCACAGATTACTAATATACTCGTACCATTTTTTAAAATAATTCCCGTGAAGCAAAAGAAATAATCTTAGTTTCTTAGGACAGAAATTTATCTAATATTTTGCAGCTAGCTTAATTTTTAGCCAAGAAGCTGAAAATTCTCACGAAAAATATTTCGCCTCTCTGAAAAGGTATTTCTCTTATTAAATATAGAATCTAATGCAGATGACTTTCTGAGGATAAATAAGAAAATGTAATTAAAGCACAAATGCATAGTTTTTGGCAAAACGACAGAAAAAGTAAAACGCTTTGTAAACTACCTTTTTGGTGTCTGGAGTTTCACTTGTATTACCACGCATTGTGTTGTGGCTATGTCTTTCAATAATCGTTTCATCAAGGTGTGGAGAATTTAATGGGAATTTTAATTTATTTTATCATAAAATATACATTCAACCTACTATTTTGTGATTTTCAAATACTGAATTCTTAAAGTGTATCTATATATTTGCTTTTCAGGCGAAATTGAAGGATGTCGAAGTTTTAATTTATATTAATAAAGTGAAATTTTTATCAATTAGACCCTAAAAAACTATAAATTCAATATTAGAAGTCTATATGGGTTAAGGCTATTTTGTAACATAATCATGAACAATGTTTTCTAAACGTTTTAGAAACAATTGAATTGTTTGTTTTAGAAACAAACAGATGTTTTAATTACGTTTGATAGACTAGTTGTAATAATAAAGCAAAGTTGCATTGTGGCACCGTAAGTACGCACGAGATGTATTTGTTATGAGCAAGAGTAAATAGTTATCATATGTTATAGAGTTAGAGTTATGCTATAGTTAAACTCCACAATTTAGTAGCATGCCGTAAACGTAGACAAAGTAACATATAACCATTGTTATCATTATCTACTGAAGGCTATTGTAGACAATTACCGTCACGCAGATCATAATATTGTATTACAGGGTAATTAGTTTGCTAAACATTTTTTCACACAAAACCTCTTGGGTATTTGCATATGTAATGAGGTATGTTTTTGAAAATACCAGAGCTTGGCATAATGAAGCTGTTACGTTACTCGATTAATAATAGCACTAAAACTAAGTGGCAGATTATTGAATAACTCTGATGTCTAGTATCTTATGGCCAATCATAAGAGAATAATAAGCCGTTTACAGTTACGAAGCATCAACTAATGATTTATAAGTATTTTTTAAATAATTCTCACATGACTGTAACCATGGTAACAGTCACAATTAAAAATCTTTGAATAGGTATTTTAGATACTAGTAGTATACATATTGAGAGAGAAAGTGTTAAGGGAATTCAATTTGTTATCTATAACCAAACAAATGTTATTACAGTGAGACGTACCGGATGTAATTATTCAGTAAATCATGACACAGATAACGCTTTATAGAAAGGCATAAGATCTTAGAGTAATGCTGGAGGTTTAAAGGTTATTAGAAGTTTCTGTTTACGAAACAGTTACAAAATGAATGTCCCAAATTTGAATATCGCGATAGAACTAAAAAGATTTATGACGATAAAAAATAAATAGTTGCCAAGGTATAACCCTGTATAACTTCACAAACCAGATAAAACACCGGAATGTTTACTTTGTCATTGTTACTAAAAGACAAAATCATACACAGTTTTGTATTTCTGATGCAGTAAAAACATATGCAGCACTCTTGGCACCTCCAAATCTTAGCAAACGATAAGTGTGTCACACATTGCAATCCCTCAGTGACATCCTAAGAAACGATGTGAAGCTGGTGCAATAACGATATTGCTGAAAATAATCTTAGACTGAAACGTAACTGAGCTCTCGTCGGTGACGATAGGTTGCAGAGGGTGCTTAAATAAGGTAATTCCAAGATTTTAACAACCATAGATGAGATGATTTGGTATATGCAATCTGTAACTAATTAATGACAGAAATCCCTATTTCTTCAACCTTATTGTATTTCAGTGTTCAAGGCTAGGAAATTCTGTACCTTGTGTACATTGGCATCATCACACTCTCTAATCTCATTATAGATATGTCTGAAAACGTTTATAAAGCTTGGTATAGAGACTTGGAAGAATCTTCATCTCTTTAAACCAATTTATTTCTGAATGGTCTGAAAGTTCATAAGCATAAGCGGCTAGTAGTAGCCCAGACCTGGCTTAGTACTCCATCTTTCCCTTTGACCTTCATGCCTTGGAGAGTTCATTCAGAAACAGAACAAATTCAAGCAGTAAATATTTTTAAGTATATCATGTTCATCTAAATACATTCAGGGTTGAGTGAAATGGTTTACAAAAAGCTAAAAGGCCAACCCTAATCTATTTTCTAACTTAAAATATGTATTCACCAACAATTTTAACATTATAAAACCTATGGGAAGTAATTTATTTTGGCAGTAATTCTAAACGTTGAACATAATTATAAATACAATATTACATACATTAGAAATTTTCAAATAAATTTAAGGTTGAGTAAACAAATATATAATCGTTTGATTATACCAGTTCAGCATTTAATCAACATTACGAATAGAACACTGGTTTATCGACCAAATAGGGCGTGATAATGATGCAGGAAGTGCTTCTTGATTCAGGAAGGATGAATGGACACTTCCAGCATGTGAATGTTGGAGTGGAGTGATTGATACACATCCGCCAATGGTTGAACTACTTTCGTCTTTTGAGTGTTTTTATTAATATTTTATATATTGCTGTCTTATACTTTTTCCTACTAAGCATTTTAATGTAAATAATGTAGGTGTGCAATTTTGTAGTAAACTATAGTTTTAGAAAAATGTTTTAAAACTTACATTTCATAGACTTAAAAAGTACAGCTAAGCATTATTTTATGTGATTTTTGTTATTAGTTGTTTTGAAGTAATATTGACATTTTTTAAAGGTGACTGTTTGTTTATCAGACAATTTATTTGGATGTAAATGACGTACACGTATCTCTTACAAGAATTCTTGTTAATTTTACTGCGGCTACTTAATTTATTTTTAGTGTACAAGAGTAACCTGTGGATTCTTTATGTTTTGTAGATAGTTAGCATGCGTTATGCTAGATTGTTTTTATAAATATAATAAATAACTTTTGGAGAAAATAAAAAAAATATTTTAGAATATAAGCAGAATCGTTAAAACATACATACATTTAAACTTTCCCAAGAAAGGATCCTTGAAGGTAATGGTACAGATAGACAGCTGATTTACTGGATCTCGAGTACGATAACTGACTGGATAGGAGAGTTGACAATTTTAATTATCTTCTTCAGCCTGTAGTTGCATCGTCGGAGAACAATCATCTTTTGTGGATTTTTTAGATTTTGGCGTATAATTTGGTTGTGTTTTATTTTAATGCGTCCAAAAACCGTTCAGCGTGGGATTTTTCTTAAGTAGAAATGTTATAATCTAATTATGATTTCGTAGTGGAAATTATTGTCAACTAATTAGGTATTAATTTTACAGGAAAACTTGTATTATCTTTTTGGATTTATGATTTGGATAACAAAAAAATTTGAAACTTAATGGAATTATTAACGAAAGAGATATGAGATTTATAATATTTAAATGTTGTTAGAAGTTATATTCAACAGTCAGAAATTATATTACATCAAAATTTAAAGGTTTAAGATAAAAGAATTTTGGAAGAAATATAGTATAATTATACTTTTTACTTTGAATATGTACCAACTGGAACAGGAAGTTGAACACGTAATTTTCAACTTTAATTTAATCATTATCTAGTTTAATTTATAATAGAGAATTAGTCAATTTATTTAAAAAAATAGAAAAGATTTAATGTATTTGAATTTCATAATAAAGTTTAATTTTAGTTCAATTATTAATTTTGATTCAAGAAGTATTGAATTTTAATTTAATTTATTTGAAGAACTTGTAGCCAATTGGTGGATCAAATCTAAATATTTGGAATATTGGATAAGGATTATTTTATTGAATGCACATTTGAATTTAGAACTATAAACATTTGATGAACTGTGGCTTAATAAATACATTTTAAATAGTATGAATATATTCTCGTGTGTAGCTTCACCAATAGTGAATATTAAATTATTTTGAAACTAATAGCAGAAGTTGCAGATAAACTAATAACAAGATTTTCTATAGAGGGAGACTATTACAAAATAGTCTTAGTTAATCCATTTTACGGATTAATGGTTTACTGTGGTCAGTTATACTTTATAAGAAGTATCTTGAAATATTTATTTGGTAATTAAAATTATCTGACTATACGTTTAGCGAGATAACTAAATAATTTTGCCTGCCTTATTTACTAATATCTCGGTACAGCTGGTGTAAATATAGACTGTGTTTAATCTTATGGAGCGTTTTTATCTCTTTGTGGTGATTCTAGAAGATAATTATCTTAAATTCACAAATACAAATATAATCATGTTGGTTTATTTTAAAAAGGTTTCGTCCACTTATATTATGATCATGTTATACTATTGTAATTGGTTTTTTAATATAATGACATGCTACAGAATGCCGTGGATCGTAAAATCGTATGTTTTGAAATTATTTGAGCGTCTTTATTACGTCTTTATAGCAGTGAAATTACTTATAGTAAAAATTAAACGCACATTACATGTCTGATAACTTTTAGCAAGAATTTAATGAAATATCCAGATTTATTAGTTCCATAAAATGTATAAATAATATAAATGCTTTAATCTGTAATGAAATACGAACCGATCCTTCCTTTAGCACAGAACTCTAACAGGCGTGACTACTTTCACTGTTTTCAATGTTTTTTCCGATTATAAAAGTTCCATAAAGATAGGTTGATACACTGTGATAATGAGTCTTTTTTACCAAGACCCGGTGAACCGGGAACCCGGTTTTGGGTTCTTCGAGATTGGTTCTTATCGACTGAACGTTATAACTGAACGAAGTCTATAACTCTAGAGGTTGTAAAAATGTCATATATGTCTGTGAGTATATCTATCTGTATATCTGACCGCTGGATATATAAAAAACAAAGTTAACTACAGACTTTGAAAGGTCCATTTCTATATAGGAAAAACTAAATTAGATAAGATATGTCAAACAAAGAAACACATGCTAGGCTGACTAGCGAAGGATACAGTGATATCATAAATTTCTGTTGATTTTGTTGTTGTTAGTTCTGACAACTAACCAGATATTGGCCATTGATATTTCTCCCAAGTATATACTTGGATATATCAGTGTCTCAAGTAAATAACTAATGAAAACATTTTTTTCATTTATTCTTGAGACTCCAATTCAGCCTCCAAATAGGTGGGTGACAGAACCTTGTCACCAGAAGAAAGTTTTATTTTGTAATTAGCAAGTATGATTGTGTAAATTATTAATATAAAAAATATATATTTCTTTCATAATAATGTTTAAATCAGATGCCTTTATATAAAAAAACAACATTTACATTGTTCTCCGATAGCTACTATATTCCGGCAAGATTTCATTTGAATCAAATTAAACCTCAATGCTGGCTAAATTTGCAGCTGGTAAAATAGGGTAATAGGCTGGAAGTTTATATTAATACCATTAAGACTGCAAAGAGAGAGTTGCCCATGAATCTTGTGTTTTGAAATTATCGCTCTGAATATAATAAATATCTTTTGATGATGCTGGTGAATTTTCAACACCGGGCTAAATGAAAGGTGCTGAATTAAGTTTATTTTGCGTGCACTGTGAGAAAAGGATGGAGATGAACGTGGTGTATTCATTCACCATGCTACAATAAGGATGCATAAACACAGCGTAGTTGACAAATTTTGTATGCCTAAACTTGTTTTGAAATTATTAACGATAAATAGGGATATAAAGCACATTTTTGTTTGGTCCGTTTGGAGTAAAATT
Organism: Homalodisca vitripennis; assembly: GCF_021130785.1. Classification (NCBI taxonomy): domain Eukaryota; kingdom Metazoa; phylum Arthropoda; class Insecta; order Hemiptera; family Cicadellidae; genus Homalodisca; species Homalodisca vitripennis. The sequence goes on along the minus strand of NC_060209.1, from coordinate 129,235,249 downwards.
TAATAAACCACCTGAAAATGTTTCTATTTCGATATTTTATGAACAAAAGCACCTTCATGGAATATTTTATCATATGGAATATTTTATTGTAACTTGCCTAAATAATATGTGAAATAGATGAGCTGGATCTTGTAATTTAATTTTGGTAATTCTAATAAAAAAATTAAATAAAGACATAAAAAATCGGATAGATTTTCAAAAAATTATATAAAAATTTCAACTTCAAAATAAACGATTATTTCATTATTATAGTATAGGTATACGTAAGAATATCATAAATACAACAAAGACAAATGTTTTAGAATTCCAAACAATTATGACACGAAAGTCCGTTTTGTAGACACCTATTGTGTTGTTTTTGAGTTTTTAGTAAGCTACTACGTGACATCACTACAATGAATACTCAATCGCTGTTCAGACAAATTTAAATAACATTAAATAAGTGTTAACACACAGACATGCTTACAAAAACCTAAATACTGCACAACATGGGAGCTCAGTGGTGTGTTGAAAACTGCTCAAATTAAGTAGCAAAATTTAATAATTGTGAATTCAAAATTAGACGCTTAAAGATGTGCATAATTACTCGGTATTTTTCAACTAGTTCAGGTTGTATTAAATAAGGCATAAATTTATCATTAATATAAAAAATATCTTCACATTACTTCCTGAACCTATAAAAATAAGAACTGTGAATTTGTTTTGCTCTCTAGTTGCTCATACCATATCTCTTTATTCAAAGTACCTTCTCCTCAATCAACGTGTGGTGTGCCTAATTTTTCTTACCTCCCCCGTGTTAGATATGAGTGAACCATCCACTATATTAAATATGCGAGTTAATGATTATATCTCATTTATTTACTGCCTAGTTCCATATATGCACATCATACTTAAGACAATCCGAACCAATTTACCTTTTCTTTGAATATAACATTGGGATGGAATATACACATAATTATAATATATATATATATATATATATATATATATATATATATATATATATATATAATGAATTTCTATGAAGTATCATGTTAATTCTTTAACATTTATTTCAGTGAATACAGGGCAAATTAAAAAAAAAACATAAATGATATTTTGTTGTTGTATGCAATAAAGTTTGTTGATGTTGTAAAGAATTAGACATTGGACAACTAACTAATTTTAAAATAAGAACATCGCGTTTGAACCCCTTTAATATATCTCAAATGTACTTTCCTATGGGTAGTGAATTATTTAAAGAATTTGAATTTGTATAACAACTGTTACGCAAAGAAATGAAATGAAATTAAACATGCATTTCCCCATTGAAATTTAAATAATGATTTACACAATGTCTTAAATAATTACTCCTTACATAGAACAATGAATTGCCTGTGAGCAGAGAGGAGTTCATAAACAGATTATATTATTTGACTTTTTTAAACGTCACAGAAAGAAGCATTGTTTGTTTACAATTGAAAATAAACTGATAGATAGATATTTATGTTAAATATAAATAACTTGTAAACTAATATTAAATATTGGTAAACAAATGAAAAGAAGTTAAGACTGTGGGTAAATCAAGTTAACTGTCACGTAAAAAGTGTTTTAAAAGTAATAAACATAAGTTAATTAGTACGAATGGAGGAACTATAAAGGTGTGCAGCTAATATAAAGATATACATTTTTTAAGAAAAAGATAAAAATTGTAGAGAAAGAAAAAATGTATTGAAGGGAGAAATGTTTAAATAAAAAAGTGTATGTTGATTGTACGGAGAATGTGTCAGCATCTCTGCAATAGCCACTCACGGACCCTCCGCCTGTACACAGTGACATTTCCACTCTTCGCTTCAATTATTGCTACAGAGAAGATACGCAATTTAAAATGAATTTAAGCTTTCTAAACTATTTTGTTACCTATTAAAAAAAAACTACGGAATCAACGTAACGCCTAGTTCTTTACACAACTAGTTAGTTAATTTCTATCAATTACTTCTCTTTAACGAATCAAAAGCTTTTGCTAAATTCAGGAATTTTGATGTTTGTAATATATTTACTTATCCAGCGAATGGATCTATGCATTTATAACAGATAGTAAGACACTGATTAGGTATATTTTGAGTTTATGAATTGCTATGTTTTGCTGCTCTGTATAATATTTTATTGTTTATATTGCATCGTTATATTCAACTCCAGTACATCATCATTCTGTTAGAGTCACATGCAATATTCATATTCTACAAACTTTAAAACACTTTACGAGTTACTAAAGGGTAAAGTTCAATTGTGGAGTATTTTATTATATGTTTATACCATGTATATAGAGAAGAAATTAATTTATGAAGTTTGGGACATGCAATAATATGAGGTATTCATTGATTAAATATATATTATCCTAATAAATCGCAACATCATAAATTTTGATAAACCAAATTTACACAAATATATAACCATACAAGTGATCCTATATTTGTTTATAAGAGCGACATGAGCGTGGTTACATCACTGGTCTTTCGGCAATTTCTCGATCCAAGTTACACACGTTGTTTGCATAACTGAATAAATTCTGAAGTCAAGGATGGAATACGTTAACTCTGAGAGAAAATTTGATTTCGTGCAAGCGTACCCCTAAGGAACGTGCGTATATACCTAAACTGATGAATAACTTTTATATAGTTTTTTATTTAAACTACGGTTACAAGATCAACATCAGACACTTCTTATTTGGTTTATGTTTTACATCAGATGGCATTAACCTAACTACACTGTTTATGAAAGTAACTCTAGGAATTTATTCCTTCTTTCATCAACGACTTCTGATGAGCCGATGATCTCACCTAATGTTTCATCTGTAGATATATTAAGAAGTGGCATAATATCCTACATGAATGTTGGTAAAATTTTTACACGGTTTAGCAAACTTAAAATCAATATCATACTCCGGTGTGGAAGTTTAGTTATTTATAGGCTTTATACGCTGAAATCAAACTTAAATAATTCATGTTCAGTTACGATGCAGTCTCACAACCTCATAAACCGTCCTCTGTTATAAGAATGCTGGCCTGAATAGGGAAGCACATGTCACTGTAGCAGACTGAGAATATTCAAGAATGACTTTAAAAAGAATGCGTAGAAAGTAACTAGAATTATTGAACAAGAAACAATGATGACAGCAAGACTCAAAAGATTGTTGGATAGATATAAATCCATTGGAGACCTACGGGAGTAACTCTATTGGGAAAATGATAAGATAAGTTTTATCCGACCAAGTTAATTATCGGGTCTTATGATGACTTGGAACTCAACGCCTCCTACCATACCTTTTTACGATGAAGGAAATAAACAGAAGAAAGATGAATATTCGTGTTACAAATTGGCGAATTTTCCTGAAATGTTATCGTTAAGAGGTTTATTATTTTACTTGAAAGCAGTATCTAGGTATGCTTAGAGAGTAAGCTAAAAATAAAGAGAGCAGAAAAAATGTATATGAGCATTTACAAGTCGTAGTAGGAGTATTATGAGAACTTAGCACTTGGAGTAACGCATAGATGAATGGTCATTTGTTGTTTATTTGAGGGAGGAGGGTGAGAAATAACCAAAGTTATATGATTAGCAGTAAATGCGCATTTGATTTTTTCACAATTGGCAATAAAAGTGCGGTTACATTACAGCAATGGTTACCACCAACTATATTGATTTCATCATTGAATATATTCGAAATGATCCATTTTTAATAGTGAATGTTTTTGATCAAACCGTTAAGCTGTTATCATGACGTGGATACGGACGAAAACGAGACTAATTTCTTTATAACTGACCGCAAAATAACCTTTAATACTATCAGCTAATAAATAACCTGTACTGAAAACGTTGTTAGATAACTGATGTTAAACGTAAGATTGTATTAACTTGTTAGGCATCACGTTAACCTAGTATCGAGCAGTATAAATAATAAAGCTCTTTTATTAAATTATTTCATGTTTATAAAATCATCTTCACATTCCATGACTGTGTTCTGATTGTATCTTTAAAACGAAAGTCTGTCCTCACGATATATACATAAAAACTGACTCACAGGTTTTCAGTGTTGCATGAAGGTTCATTTTTATATAGCTAAAACTGAGTTCGACGATAACCAACGTTACTCCATCGGACTTAAGTGGAGGATAGTGAATATATTTTAATTTATCTTATGGTAGTAATGCAGCATACTAAAATAAATAAGTTTTAAAAAAACCGAGTTCAATCATATGAGATTTTATTATGTTACATTATTTTTTAATCATAGAGTGAAACAATAATATAATAGAGTGAAAAGTAATTTGAAAAGACAGGTAGATTGGATTTTAGCTCACTCTTTTGTGGTAGTACCCTCCTAGCTTACTAAAACATTCTATTATATTGTTTAAACTTTCTGCTATAATACTTAACATACTAAACCAAAATGTGAATGTACTATGTTTCAAGATATCTCGAAAAATTTTCACTTAGACTTTAAATTTTGCATGATTTTTTTTATTATTCATAAATATGAATGAGTTTTATGGTAATGCATATACAACCATGGAATTTGCCTTATCGTCTTTGAAGCCTGTCACTCAGTAGATAGATTACATTTTGTCTCGCAGGTAAATGTAAACACTTCTCTTATATGTATTTGTCTACCTGTTCACAAGCCATTTTGAAAATGAACTGACTTATGACGAGATATATCGTGAAATGGGCCATGTCATTAAAATTATGAAATGAGGTATAGATTACAAGTCTTTGCATGCAACCTCAGCAAAGGCTGTTACGCAACGTCGTGTGGCGTATTCCTTGTCTTTACAGTAAATACAAATTGACTCCTGAGAAGTTAATACTACTCTCGGGACCTAGAATATATCATAATCTCCGTAATGCTTTGTCAAGTGTAAGGCAAGTACATATCTTAGTATCAAAAAAAGACAGTAGTTATATAAAAAGACAAATCTTAATCTAATTTATATAAATATACAATATTTACATTTAAATTCTAAATGAAAAATAAAACAGAAGCAATATGAAAAGTACAAAAATTATAAATTGTGACTAGAATTTGCCCTAGGGTAAAACGTAATATTGGCTGGGATTGGCAATAACAGAAAATAGCAGCCTTGCGGTTTCACAAAATTAGACAGTATTTCACGAGGGCTGAAAATATCACCTTGCCGATATTGATATTCCGGAACTACAGGAATACATTTTATTCCAACTCACAAAATATATTTAAACGAGGAAGTATATTTTTAGGCATTGTTACTATGTGTGTGTACAGAATATTAATAAACTGCAATCACATTAAAATGTCTATACTCATATAAAAATTATCTCAGTAAACTATTAAAACGTAGGAGTAATAATAGGTCCCACACCACGTGACAGGCTTCGCTGAGGTTGCATGTATGAACTTGTAATCTATACCTCATTTATTAATTTTAATGGCATGACTCATTTCGTATCTCGCCACGAAATTAAATACATAATTTAATTAAAATGGGTTTTATTTATTGTTGAACTATCAAAAGAATACATAACAAGACGCTGTTTAATTAATTATGTGTAGGTGTAGTTATGATATATTATGGTAATGCAAATTGTTTGAATCTCTTTAGGGGTATACTGAGTTTGTTAACAAATTTATTTATTCAAGTATTTTCCCTCTAACATCATGGTTACCCATAAGACCAATTTAATTATTCAATAACGCTCATCAAAAATACCATGCAGTGACATACACTATTATCGAACTCAGTTTTTATTATATATAATTGAATCTATATTCAAATTTCAAGCTTATTGGTCAGTTTTACAGATATCGTGCGGACAGTCTGATAGATAGAAAGACATAATAACATTTGACCAACCCAACGAGTAATAAGCTTCGCTTAAACTCCGCCAAGAATTTTTTCTTCAATATAAAACATTACAAAAAGGCAGAAAAAATTGGAGGCAAGTGTTTTTAAGTTGGATAATATTGGAAAGGAAACAATACAATCATGTTGGAACAATACTAATTGTTTGCCATCACGACATACATAATTCAATATGGACCGGTAATACGGAACTGTATGCGTCAACTCTTTTATTTAAACTTAATATTGTTATTATACTGGCTATGAAAAAAAAACAAGTTGCTCTTTTATAGAATTTTGTGGTAAGTAATCTTTTACTATGCGACTCATAGTCATTCGTCTTCTGAAAACAATTAAACACACTTCTATAGTTTGAAATTATATAAATATATTTTAACTTGACAAGGAACTTAACAAAATGAGGTTCTTAAATGATATGTAGTCGGTAATGATATAATTATTATTACGTGACAATATACATGAAAATAATATATTGTTTCCTGAAAGAAAATACAACGGGTAAAATACATCACTTATCCTGGATAAGGATATTCAGGATGAGGTTTTAAAGCTTCAAGATGAAACCGGCGGCCTTCTTCCCCTTTATCCAGATTATTCAGCTCCTCCATTTCAGTTGCACTCAGTTCAAAATCAAATACCTGTACAAGTTTAGAAGGTTAACGCTTGGTCTTGCTAAAAAATAACTTTAAACTGTATATGCCGCAGGTCATGCAGATACATTGCTCCGTCTACTATTATTTTAGGTATAGCCCTTTAATACACTTTATGTGTCTTACGTATACCAGTAATAAAATACATTAAATTTAACAAAATCTATATGAATGGAACAGACTAATCAACATAGTAAAAAGTAAAGCTATAATCCGTTAATCTTGTAGTAAAACTACGAGTATAATTATCTTGGTTCAGGTACCATTAAATAATACCAGTAGCCATGTATCTATAAACGATAATTAAGACTCCTTCATAAAATAAAACAACTAGGGGTCAAAGGTTTTTCGTGACTCTTATTCGTTGTTTGAGTCACTTTATAAATATGGATAAAATTTATATACAGTATATATATATATATCTTGTAATTAAATTTCTTAAGATACCGAAGGTAATTTACGATTCGAACATTAAGTGACTCATTAATTTCCTAAGAAACTGTTCGATTGTGGGTAAAGTAGTTTAAGCATGGCTGAACAAGCAAAGTCCATTATTTGCTTTTAGCCGAAAGACGAGTGAAAGTGCGCGAGATAGCTGAATCCACGGACTGAACGAGCTCATTTCATTTTGCTTAAAGATATACATGAATAAATTTTTTACAAGATGGGTCGTATGTGAACATCTGAGGACAATTTTGCAGTGTTCAGAAAGAACCCGGTAGAATGTATGATTCATTTTGTGACAATTTGCGAAAATTGGATTCTTCACTATATCCCAGAACAAAGCAGCAGTCTAGGCAATAGATCGCAGAATATTGAGGAAAAAGTTCCAGGAAAGGGGGAAAGCGTTCCATCCACTGGAAAGGTGATGGCGTCTGTGTTTTCGTATCGGAACAGCCTTCTCCTGATTGAATACCTTGAAAAAAGGAAAACGATTACCGGAGAATACATGCATAACTTTTGGACAGATCGAAAGCTGCATATAAATAGCATCATCATCTTCAACGCCTAGATAGAACATTCAGAAGAATTGCAACGTCAAGCATTCAGTAATGTCTAGATAGAAGGTGGGATTATTACATGAAGACGCAACAGAGCACTTATGCCGTGTTACTCAGCATATATTAGTATAAGGTGATCTGAGATTTGAACTGTCCTTATGACTATCATCTGTTCTTAAACACTAAACTTTTCCTGCAGAAACTATGAATAAGTCAAGATATAAATGAATATTTTAAAATCTTGACGAAACTACCGAAAGAAACCGTGGAGCTGGAAAAATATTGGAATAGTGCCTTGAACGTTGTGTGGAATCTGTTAGAAAAATACTGGTATCAAAACACTACGTTTTTTTCAAACCACCCTAGTAGTAGCAGGTATAAATAAAGTATTAAAATTATATACATATTTATAGCACTGTAAGAAATATGTCAACGTATGCGTACTATATTGAAATAATACTAATTAGTGTTTCATACTTTGATTAGAAGTTTGAAAGCATTACATAACTGTAATTTTTAATTTTTGTGATGTAGATTAAAGGTTGTTTGGTTGTAAATTTAGAAGTGTACTAGTGTAAATGTCATTCTAAAGTGTAAGGAATTAATAAATTGTCCAGTCTTATATGTTGGTTAATGTTTTGTAATATAATGTTAGTATATGAAAATGTTTCTAGATAGTAGTGTTATAATATATAATTTAGTAGACTTTCAAAACGTATCACAAATAAATATGAACGAATTTATTGTGTACTTATGTGGTGTTGGCTATGCTGTTGTAATTTTGTAAAGCTGCAATTTATTTTGTGTAAGTGAACCAGTTTTTAAATAAATTGGTGAGTAACATTGAATATATAATAAGTATAGCAAACAGAAGACGTTAGAATAATAATTTGAAACATTTTAAAGTAGTACCTGAAAATTCTCACGAATTCTGATTGGGTTGGAACTTTTAGGGATGATTGCGATGCCCAACTGTAGGACATGTCTCAGTAGAACTTGACCTGTCGACTTATTGTGAGACTTGGCTATGCGGCAGACTACCGGATCCTGCAGAGGATTTAAGTTCGCTCTGAAATTAAAGAAATAAGTTGTTAAACTTTAATCATTTATTCTCACTATAGCAGCAGTAGACATGTAGACCTTTAGCCTGAATCTTTCCTTTTTTGCAGTGCTTCCATCTGTACTCTACATCAACAACTTATCGTCAAATTAGTATTATAAAATGTATCAGCTGTATATTTTAATGTTTTAATTAACAAAACATCGCAAATATACTATTAGTATTATTATTATACTACTATTATTATACTTTAGTATAAATATACTAAAGAGTATTATTTCTTTACTAAATATGATTAGAGGACTACTAAATCATGTAAGGCATTACACACATGTCAGACATAAAATTCATATGAGTCCTTTGTAATGCTTCTAGATGACGCAATATTTTGTTGCTCACAAATTAGCATACTATAGTGATGTAGGGTGTCCGCTATCAATAGTTTGCAGTTATTCTTAAATTGAGTAGGAGATGTGAATATCTTCCAGTTACCACTTTTAAGGGATGTTTTGTGAGTCTTTAAAAATGCATATTTCGTCTCTGTTATTCAGTATTATATTATATACCGTGGCTAACTGCCAGTTTATTCTGTTTTTTTATCTTACTCATTAATTGTCTTCAGGCATTATTTTATTAGATTCTAATTTAACAATATTGTAGTTTAATTGAAGGAGGCATTGAGAGTTTCTCATATAGAAAAAGCAGTAAAGTTACTATTCAGATTACGATATTATGCTTAAAGAAGGACTATATTATGACAGAGACAATAAGTAGTCTACATACGCCAATTGCTGCCACACACAGGTTATGAATTAAAAAGGAAATTGTATATAATTACATAAGTATTTTACTATAGTAAATAATATATTTTATACTACAAGTAATTGTATGAAAATATCGCGTACCCAGAAAGCAGGCCATTAGGTACGCTACGTGAGCCAAGTGTGGAGTATGACGTCATAGTGATACCTTTCTGCCTACACAATTCTTGCTCTGCCTTACCCTGATTGTAGAGGTACAGTTCTATCTGCAAGTTTGCTGGAGGTATGCGAGCCACTTTAAGAATACGCTCTATCTGTTTGACGTTAAAGTTGGATAGACCAATCGCTTTAGTTAGTCCATCGTCCACTTGTTTTTCCATTTCCTAAAAACACCACGTTTTTACAACAAAATCTTGAACAAAGTTACAGCTAAGTTTTAAATTTTAAGGTTTTAAAACTTTTTATTTAAGATGAAAGGAAATGATTGCTCTGGGTATGTATTCATTCATACATTAACATAATTTCCCAATAAACAGAATGTTATCGCATTTATTATTTCGTAATTTTTAACTATAAGTTAATAATTTATTTCCTGGAGTTTTTTGACCTAAAATTAATGAACAATTAAAATGAAAGGAACAGTACATTTGAGCATTTTTCAATAATTTTGTATGATAAAAATATGCTCAAAATATTGATAGTAAATATACTAGTATATGTACACTGGCTCGTATAGCCTGTATCAGACATACACACATCTCGCGTCGTATAATAGGTTTTTCTAAAGTTAAATGCAAAATTTACAGTATATACTGTAGCTAACTTTATTCTTATTATATCTTAAGGACGACAATGTGACATGAAAGAAACTTAAATCTATCAAGCAGAAGAGAAAATAAGCCAGCCTATTCAGTAACAGACAGCGATGACAAACAGTAAAATCCTAATACTGGACTAATGCACCTAATACTTTTTGCATATTGAAATCAGTATAAAATATCAAGTCTACAGATGAAGTTGTTGTGACACACGGCAGATAGTACGGCTACGAAAAGGCTCAGTTAAATTCCATAGAAGGAAACGAACCTATAATAAAGGCAATGCTGTCTAAGTAGAAATAACTTTACGTAGCTACTATAAACAGATATACAGATAGAAGAAGGATTTTTCCAGAACTCTTTTAGATAGCTAAGCAAAATATACAAAACCTCAAGAAATAATCTCAAATTATATGTTATCCTAAATTACAGACTTTGGTAACAGTAAACCAAATCCAATGGAAGGACATTTTATCAATATCAATGTCTATCAGTCTATATGTATATATATGAAGATCCATGTAAAACTTTGAGCTAGTTCGTTCTCGAGATACAATAGACAACTTTATTATCTATATAACAAGTAGCATACATTCTTTTATGTTTTGTCAGTAGAGGCTAAACAAATTAATGAGGATAGACATAAATAGATATACCAGATGTAATACTTTTTTACCCTTGGGTAATAACGTGAGTGATAGGAAGTAAAACTGCATTCTTACTTCACTTATGGAACACACATTACCTTCCATAAAGCCACGTGATCAGTCGTCATGTCCAGTTTCAACCCTGTATTGTCCACTGTGTTGCCTTCGTGTTTTATCACTTCATCAGCATTGATCCCAGCGGGATGGTGTATCAAGTATAGGTCCACATACTTCAGCTGGAGCGCTTTCAATTGCTTCTGTAAATACTCCCGAACAAGTTTAGGACTGTTCCCTTGCATAGGTAGCTGAAAAATTAATGATATAATAGTACTATACAACTGGTATGCACTTCTCCCTTTATCCATAATTTTAAGTACTAGGTGAGGTAAAGAGATTGACTATTTTAAGATAGATTAAATTTAAATTTGTTTGATTATTTGAAAATATAACATAATTACAAAATATTTGCCATCGTTACGGGTTACAACAAATCCTTAAATATTGGTAATCAAATTGCCCGACCGATAGAAGTTTTATAAAGGTTTTTGTTAATTTGGTGTATGAAGTACCAATTTGTTTTCGTTTCGGAATATTCTGCAAACATTTTATGTATTAACTTCACTTAACTAAATGTATTATTTTCAGATTATAAAATTTTAACGGTTTTACATTTTTAAAATAATATACTCGAATTGGAATTATTCGTGACTTCCGCATATGGGATTTTCGCCTAAAATTATTATATGTAACTAAATATTATTTGTTTGTATACACAACTAAAGGCATGGAAACAGAGATATGGCTATGGCGGTACACTCACGTAACGTTTTGTAATATATGATAATGCAATATAAAAGAGATATGTAAATGTAATAATATTCATAAATTTACACATGCAACTGCTTTGATAACACAATATAATAAATTTTACCCCATCACAAGCAAAACGGGAGGAGACAATAATTAAACAATGAATACATTTTACTAGTATTCAATACATAAATATATATTCTTAATATAAATATATATATATATATATATATATATATATATATATATATATATATATATATATATATATATATATATATGTATATTGAGAATGTATACTCATATATATGTGAATGTGTGTGTGCGTGTGTGTGTGTGTGTGTGTGTCAAGACATTTTTTTTGAAAGTATAGGAAAATATAATTATGTCATAACACAGTTATATTAGATTTTCAAGCTACCTATACCTAAAAGCAAATAATCAAATTTTCATTGTATAGAGATTAAATTAATAATTTGTTACTGAAAAATATGTTTTTATATATATCATATTTTCTATGAAAGATTATTTCAAATAAAATGTTTAAATGTTTAACTAATTATCTAAATGTTAATCTTAAAATATGTCCACAATCTTACACTGCACAAACGTTCCAAGAATCTTACTTGATGAGTCACTAAATCAATATTTATATAGTGAAATCCTACCACTATCTTACAAAATGATATCAATAACACTTTTACACCTTGATGTAATTTCCAAATTGTTTTAAGTCCTAACAACTACTATGTAATGGATTTGACAATTTGGAAGATTGAGAAGCCTGGAGGCTCAGAAAATAGGGGTAGTTTGTAATCAGGGGTGCTTCTAATAATAAATCATAGAATTGTATACAATTTAATACAAAAATATTTTTCCAATTTGATGGAAAAGTGAATTTTAAGGTAATGCTACATACATAATTGGTGGCCATGGTTAGCTTAGCCACAGTCACAACTGAGTCGTGTTACCTTGGTAGTGATAAAAATGTCCTGGCGACTAATCTTGCCTGATCGCAGCCACTCACTCAGCACTCGGCCGATAGCCTCCTCGTTGTTGTAGACAAAAGCTGTGTCAATGAGGCGATATCCGACCTCAAGTGCTGTGTGTAGAGCTCTCTCCAGTTCCGCGTCCACACTCTATAAAATTATAACATTTATTACAAAGTTTTTATCTAAAACTACATTCTAATAAATTTTAATTCTTCATTATTTTTTAGAATAAAATTTCATTCCAGAGCATAAAAAAGTGGTGACATACTAAACGTTAATTTAATTACTATACTAGATTAGAATGGATGTGAATATACATTATAATTTTTTTCAATATAAATATATCACAAAGTGGAAACAATTTTGTTTTAGATTACACACAAATTATGGAAAAATGAAGGACCCGAAAGAACGTAATGCAAGTCAACCAGTGCAACAAACTTTATCAAGGTTACTGTTGTGAAGTTGGAAAATGTCATTTGTTTTTGTTGGATGTGTTTACAAATATATAATGAGAATAATGATTTATTCCATAATAACTAAACAATTAAATAACATTACAAAACCTCGGAATTACACTGCCACGATTTCCAGTTATGTGGCAGCGCAACTAAAAATATAATATATAAATAAACAGAGTCCAGTCCATCACTTTAACTGCCATCTTCTGTGTAGCTTTAACTAAATAAAATACACATTTAAACATATAAGTTATTAAAACAAAGAACAAAAAAGTTTCCTTTTAAATATTGGAAAATTTTTCTGTATACATACATAAACATATCCCTGTACATAAATATATACAAATCTATATATAAAAATGTATTAATTTTGCTATTTACAAACAAAAAATAATTTGTTTTTTTATTAATGTTGTTTAACATTATTATAGGTTTAGGCTATATGCAAAAGAAAAACCACAACTTTACAGATTTATCAAAACTATTAAATGAGTTACATAATTTTATTTGAAGCTGTAATTTGTTAAAGTACTTTGGACCAAGATAATTAAAGGATTGCCTAAATGAAGATCTGTTGACTTTAGGTACTCGAAAGATGTTCTGAAAATTAGGTCTAGCACTATAAACTAATTCAAAAGTTCCAGTATTACCACTTTTGATATAAAATAATCTTAGTACCTTATATACAAAAAGGTGTTGTATAGGGAGAATTTTCAAATGACAATAAAGAGGATAGGAACTTTCTCTAATAGATTTTCCTAATATGATTCGAATAAAATGATTTTGTACAACTCGCAATTTTTCTACGTGGTATTTAAAAGTCCCGCCCCAACATTGAATTGCGTATTGCAACCTAGATTGAATTAAGGCGTAATATAAGATTCTTAATAACTTTTCGTCACAACAATTTTTTAAAAAATAAAATTTTCTGACACAAGATTTTAATTTATCTTTTAAAAACAATATATGCTTATCCCAAGATAACTTTTCATCGAAAAAAAACACCAAGATACTTAAATTGATCCACCTTTCCAATAGTCAAACAATTACAAAATATTCCAGTACATTTTTGATCGTGATATTTTACTAATTCCTTAAAACTAAAACCAACAAAATCAAAAATTCATAAATTTTGTTTTATTTCCATTAATTTCCATTTTGTTTTCATCACACCACTTTCTCAAAACTCGTATATCGTCCATCATGTTGCTCCAAATTTGTTGAGAGTTCTTTTCAGAATAAAACCTTGCAAAATCGTCAGCAAAAACGCTTGGTTTTCCGTAAAACTCATCCTTTAACAAATCATTAATAAAAATTATGAAAAGGGTAGCAGACAAAACGGAACCCTGAGGGACCTCTGCTGAGACAATCAGGGGAAAACTCAGAGCACCACATACTTTTACTCTTTGCTTACGATTTTTGAGAAAACCTCGAAACCAGTCTTGTGCTACTCCTCTTATACCAATTGCATGTAATTTATCTAAAAGTATTTCATGATTGACTAAGTCAAATGCCTTTTTAAAATCAATAAAAAGACGAGATGTTTTATTTTTACTGTTGAAACTTTTATAAATCAGATTTAGGCCATTTAACAAAGCGTCTTCCGTAGATTTTCCTTTCCTAAATCCATATTGGTTATCCACCTTTATCCAAATGTTGTAAGTTTACGATTTTTTTCTTTATAGTGGCCAGCACTAAAACTAATTTAGAATTTTGGAATTTGATTTTTACTTCTTACTTTGCCCATCTGGCTCTAAAACCAATAGAAATTTTACTTTGACCAAGACAAATATATGTACCAAGTTTAAATTTTTTATAAAACGTTATCATCAAAGACACTATTCAGGTGCTTATTAAGAGTCAAACCTATCCAGCTGCACTGCATCAACATGAGATAAGTACTTGGGGATAATTTGATAATCTCTTAGTGTTATTATGATACTAATACATGCGTATACAGGATGCAGATAATAGTGCACAGTGAAGAAGAGCAGGGATTCAGGAGGAGAAAGACAAAAAAAGTTTGGAAATAGAAGTAGCATTTAAATTTACTGAGTTAAATACTTGTAATGGCATCATAATTATTTTAGCACATTTTGTAACCTAGGTTATACAGGACAAAATAAGGCATCATAATCGTATTAAAAAAGAACAATTAGATCTGTAATGAAGTATAGAAATGCTGGTCCCCCTAAACCTCTTGCAGGAAATGCAGTTAAAGTAGTTTCATAAGGTTTTAATTTAACTACTGGTGTATGAAATTTGAGATCTCGAATTCAAATAGTAAGGTTTTCCAACTTAATGACCACAATGCGTTGTTGTAAGCCTCTTCTCAAAATAATTTAGAAACTTCTTTTAGCTATGGCGAATAAAAAATAACTTAAAATTAAAATTAATTTAAACTTGGAGCTTTAAAACAGTTGATATACTGTACGAGTTTTTAAAGCCAATAAATTCTTACTCTATAAAAAATGTTCTTCAAAATAATAGTTCACTTGAACATATTTACCAAAATATTTCCTTATCTCTTAATAAAAATTCCTTACAATAAATTATAATCGTTACATTTTAAAAGATTTTTGTCCAAAACTGCGAGTCTACTTTCTTACTTTTTATGTTTTATTTCTATATATGAAAAGAATTAGTCCATTTAGTGATATGAAGATTTATTACGATTATTGTATTCATTCTATTATGACTCTAACTATTTATTCGTTTTACAAATAGTTATGGAGTGGAAAAACTCGAGAATTAAAATAAATAACCTCATCTATCTTAATTATAAAAAGCTACTTGATCAATACAAAGGGTTTTGCTATACTCTATTGAAAATTTACTGGTTAAAAAGCACACCAGTTTAATTTGGTTTCTGTTTGAACAGTGTTGACTAGGAAATTATACTTAATGAAAACAAAATTTGTATAGAATTGTAAATCTGTAATTGGATAGAGTTTTAATGTCTTACCTGCCATGTTCCCAAACCGAAAATTGGCATTTCCATGCCAGAGGCAGACTTGAGGACGGAGGTAGCAGTTAACTTCGCCATAATCGTGTTTCACTGACTGATGTTACTCCATACCGATTGTAAGCGGTATCAGCACTTCCTGAAAGATAAGACCTCATTTTTTGTTGTAATCTCTAGTTATGTAACCGTAATCTAATAATTACTGAGTTCCTATTGAAATACACTTATCAAATTATCAATATTGTTTAAGCACTGTTTAATAACCGACTGATACTAGTGTTTATCAGTAGAGAATATCAATTCACGTTTGCCTAGGTTAAAAGTGTTTTAGAACAGCTTTTACCTCATTGTGTACATGAATTTATTGTATACTTTTTTTCTCGTACCATTCTTGCCTATATAACCTGTAGATATACCATTTTAAATAATTTTAAAGAGATCTTTACTAAACCCTGTTTACTGTTTTTATACGTCCAAAAGAACGTTAAAAAAGTGTCTTTCATTTTGAGTATTTCTCCCTAAATTTTTTTGATAATAGCTCGTATCTCTAATGAACTAGGAACTTAAATTACAATAACTCAAAACTAAGATTATTATAGCTACGTAAATATGTCAAGAAATATTGAGTAAATAATAAGGTAACGAGGAGAATAAATATATTACGTATGTCACGTACATAAGTGTACAGTTTAAAATACTCAAACTGCTAATATTTTGAAATAATATTTCATCTTATATGATAGATTTAACTATCAGCAGATCTTCTTTGATATTCTGAAAAGCTCATTATGTAATGTAGTGCCTTATAAAAGGAACTTTATTAACGGCTTCCTTCTTTACTCTGAACAGAGTAGTTCTGTGTTAGGAGACACTTGGAGGTTTTTTCCAAATTAAAAATAGGAAGAGCAAGGAGTAAGGGCAAGACGTTTCCGACCCTATGTTTTTGTCTATATTTTGAATTGATAGAGAAGAATTTAAATTTAATTGATTTATTATATTTAAATATTAAACTGTACACAGAATTATATATTCATAAATACTGAAAGGTGGTGCCATAGTTCCAAATGACAACAACCCTCTCATCAACCAGAAATATTTTATTAAACTCTTTGTACGAATACTATGCTAATTATATCTTTAATTCAATTATAGTTACCACCAGTACAAGGAGAATTTGCGTGTTCTTTGCATAACACACACAAGCAAATATCACAGGAAGAGTATAACGTCTTTATCACAGCACTCAATGTAACAAGTTGGAAAATAATCCGAGTCTAACTCACCATAGTCACTATCCATTTTGCTTATCGTATCAGCATTATTTAAATTAGCTGAATGCATTAACTTTACTACTCAATAATTAAGTATCAAAACGAAAATACTTTGTTTCACAACACCAACTTGAAACAATCAAAACAGCAGCTGATACATCAAATAATTGAGGTTACCTTCAGGTTACAGTTTAGCTAACATCAAACTTGCATCGAATTAACCAAGCCTGCAATGTTGGCACCCCAAACAATTAATTATAATTAATTAGACTTATCTCACTTTGTTTCCAAGCATGCACTTAATAATAATGAAGTTTAAAGGCAATTTAAACAAACTCTAAGCACAATAAAAACCATTAATCCCTAAAATAATGGATTAATAAATCCGTGTGTCATATGGATACGACAGTATCTCCTTGCAATAGAGTGAATTTGTTAGTTACGACTGTTATCGAACTTACTATATCTCCACAACGAAAAGAGATACAGATACGACAGAATGTTTATTGAATAGAGCACATTAAAATCAGTCGAAAGGTAGTCGTATCTCAAAATAGATATATATTTATACGTATATATATATATCGATTTTGAGATACGACTACGGCAATGCTCGAGTTGATGTTCGTACTCAGTATATATATATATATATATATATATATATATATATATATATATATATATATATATATATATATATATACTGAGTACGAACATCAACTCGAGGGTGTGCATTGCTCACGTCGGAATCAACTTTTAATTTGTATTCACTTTAGTTACTTTAATGATATATTGCAACAATAATTGCAACAATTTCCATTGTATCTGAATGAATAGATTCTATGTACTCTCTTAAACTAAAGGGCCAATGAGGTAAATACTTAAAACAACTTTTTAAGAGCGGAAACCACAGGGGTACTTTATAATTTAAAAACAATAAAAGTTACAGAACTTTCTGCTGTATTTATGTAGCGTTCTGTTTTTGCAATATATAATGATTGCAAGTGTCCGAAATCCTTATGTCTTTCTAAATTATATAATATTAAAGAATTGAATTTGTTGACTCTACCACCACAAATACTTTCAGCTTTATTGTTTACAATATTTAATAGTAAAATAAAATAAAAATAAAAATGTCTTAATTATTGGAGTGTTTGTTCCTAAATTAATCAATATTTAATACTGCATCAGTTATTAATATTTCCGCGGTACAAGTGCACAACACCCGATTACATGTGAACAACACATCAGTCGGTTTTGGATGCATGTGTGCCTCTTATTGTTGGCCCCAGGTGTTTTGGATGCTTAAAGATTATCCAAAATGCATTTAAAACAAATCAGAATTCAAGCTTAAATTAAGGCTGCATTTTGTAATGGGGTGTTCTTACTCACCGGGTGGGATTCTAGAATAGATTTATTACATTTATGCTTTAAACTAAATATCTTGATAGAAGTGCTCAGTTTAGGCTAATTTATTTTATCCTTAAATGAGTTTAAGCCCCTTTGTTATTTTTAACTCTAAAATCTGCTATTCCAATATTGTTTAATATTGACATCATCTTACAACTATTAGTTATTTTAGTTATATATACAACAATGAATGTATTTTAATTGATATGGTCGTTTATTATATAAATAAGTCAGTAAGATGTTAATATTAAGAATTGTAAATTGTAAATATTTGTAATAAAAAATTCCATTACTAGAATTCTTTTTAAAATGTTTATTATATTTAGTGGTCAATCTATCATGATTACAACCACAAAATTAATTCCTAATAATTTACACTTATACTTTTTTAACTGTGATATAATACATGAGTAATGAGTATGTACATACCATGAAAATTTATTCATGTAATATTTCTGGTATAGAAGTATTATCTACTCTAGTTTTGTTTTCTGAATAATTGAAACATTGTAATACATTTCCAAATGAAATAGTTACCAAACAACTGGTCTGGAAACCGACAGTAGCCACACTCAGCGAGTAAGAGACGTCACGTACTTGGGACGTGATGTAGGGTATCACGTACACTAGAGGCCCTTTACACCGATTTAACAACCACCCTTTTCATATTGAATTACGAACTGCCCACTTTGGGTTTGATTGCAATCTTCAGAAGCGAAGTAATAAAGTAAAGGATCAGCAGCTTTGCCAAGATCGCCCTGTGTGTTGTATACTATGTGCATGTAAATTGGTTTAATATTTTGATTAACATTCAATATAAAACAAAGAATCAGAAGAATCAGTGTATTTCGTATCGCTACTTCTCATGTCTTATTTAGCTTCTGAAAATTATTAAGAGACTTATGTTACCTAGGTTTATTTCTCTATAAAAAGAGGTTTTTCTTCTATTGTACAGGTTTCATTCTAGTCGTCCAACGATCTAAGAAATCCTTAGCAAAAAAAATTTTAACAATGGTAAGAGATTTTCCCAAAAAGTTCCAAACAAAAGTTACGACCTCTCTGTCGTACCAATCTCACCAAGTTCAAACAAGTATTATAACGTGACCTT
Source organism: Homalodisca vitripennis (assembly GCF_021130785.1). Taxonomy (NCBI): domain Eukaryota; kingdom Metazoa; phylum Arthropoda; class Insecta; order Hemiptera; family Cicadellidae; genus Homalodisca; species Homalodisca vitripennis. Next base: position 129,215,419 of record NC_060209.1, on the reverse strand, counting down.
CTTATTCTTTAAAGTATAATCGGAGTCATCATCTGTTGTCTGATAAAAAATGAACGAAAATTTCTGTCATATCGCTAAACGTGGTCAAGATCAAATTGTAGAAATAATTAAACTTTGTTTAAGGTTATATTCAAAATAATTAAAAATACGGTACAGGTTAAAATTTCCCAGTATCGCATTTTACATGCAATTAGACTGACATCTTACCTGGTGCTTAAAAATTAAGAGAAGTATTTATGTTGCTTCAGTGACAAGAACTTTTAAATGAATTCCAAAATAAATTCAAATTCAAATACAAAACCAAAGATTTATACTATAATTGTTAGGGAAGGGAAAATATGTTCACATTAGTATAATATTTATAGTCCCAAACTATAATTCCGAACTTCCAGTTTGTAAATATTTAATTTCAAGTTGGTTTTTGGTTGGTTGGTTGGTTGGTTATTCCTAAAAATATGTCATATGTAGTTATATACTAGCATATGACTTAAAGGAAGATGATGACATGATTTAATAATCTATGGAGAATATTCATAATGATTATTCCACATAATTGTAATAAAAGAGTGAAAAAATTAAAATAAACATTGTAAACTAGATAATAAAGCAGTTATTAAAAAAGTAGAAGACAAAGAATGTTTGCTATCTTATTTTTGTCGGACGCGATAATAACATCGAATTCAAGAAGATCAACAAATGGAATCGATTATTTACTGTTAGATATTTGTATTGGGGAAAATCGCAAAAGATTGGATTACAGTAGTAGTTTACGTTTTGGATGGATTTGGTTATGTCCTTTATTGTGGATTAGTAGTAAGGTTAACATAAAACAAAACCATAAAACATAAAATCAAAGTGATAATAATTCAATGGACTGTTTGTTTTGCTAATTATTTCTTTGGATAATGTTAAAAGTATCTTATTAATACAATTACAAATTAGTACTTAAAATTTTAAAACATTACATACGTTATTTACAAATAGTTTCATTTCATGACATGAGCGACTTAAAATGAACCCAAATGCAATTAAAATTCACCTGTATATTAATAAAGCTATTTTAATAGCCCACATCAATAAGTAAATAAGCACACATCAAGTGAAGCATGATTTGTAAAGTAGTCTCTAAACCAAACACCTTTGCTAGGTTATTTATATAGAGCAGCATATTTATTGCTCACCCTAAATGTGCCATTTTTATGTCGAACATTAATTGTACGTGTGAGGTAGACAGGTGCACCACGTGTGCGGTGCTTATCGATTTCTGTGCGGTTAGTTACGATCTGTATTGGTTTCAGTAATCCATTCTCACATGTATATGGACACTGTTTTACAGTTTAGTTAATGCACATTTTTGTTTTCAATTTTGCTTTCCGAGTGTACGAAGTTTTATTACATTATTTTTAATGTTACAAGTCCAATGACCCTATCATGCAATCATTAAGAAGTTAGGTAAACTTGTACATCTGTAAGTATATTCGCATGGTAGTTCGAGAATGAATTGACTTATAACCATTAATAATTGTGTTTAATTTCAATATGGGCAATATTTAATTCGGTGATAGTGCACGTAAAAGTTGGCTTGTAAATTTAGTGAAGTCTATTACGCGATTCATGGCCGGGTGATATCCCAACTTATGTATAAATACTGAATTCCGTCAACATTACGTATTTTATTTATGGAATGATATAAAATATAGTTACTCCAGTTATACAATATCGAGCATCCTCTCTATAATTATGTAATAAGTTGTCCTACATTATGTCTCGAATTGTAAAAGTTAAATTGGGAACAAAGTGGGACAATAATGTATTTTACTTCCCGTACGAATTCCTCAAGAGATTATGTCTACATATCTTGACAGCTGTACGATTTATTACACAGCCTCCTTCTAAAAATGTTTTATTTCAAAGATATCAAACATGAAATTACAGTAAAATAAGTTTTACATATAAAATTAATGTTTTTGCATAGAACTGTACTGTTTTACATTCACTGAATGCTTTTTTAGTCTGAGGTTGTTCAATTCACATACACCGAATTTGTGTTTATGCTATTGAAAGATTTGGTTACAGTTAATTTTATTCAGTTATGGTGTGGTACAAGCAGTGAAATTATGGTTTAGATATATTTTTTTGGTTATATTATTTAGAAGGCATTACTATTCTATAGCAGTCTGAAAAAAATGAAGGGTTGTAAAACAAGACAAAGTACAATTTCGCTTATATGTTTTACATGTTATTATACTGTATTACATTTAATCTTTCCGTAATTTCAGGATGTTTTGAATGAAATGCCACGTTATAAACTCTCTATAACTAATATTAAAGTCACACTGACACGATACTTGTGTGTTAACCAACGACTAATTCAATTATTACCAACACTATCCTTATCATAGGTTAGGTAATAGAAACCCGATAACTTCCTAGTACAAAGGTTTCAACTAGTGACTTTGATCTGCTCTATGTTGGTAAATGTGATTATCGGTACATGATCACAAGTTATCTGCTAACTCCGAGTACCTCTACTGTTAAGTAGGTTAATTGTGTGACAGAGGATGTACGATAAGTTAAAATGTAGAATTAGCTAGAGTTAGGTAAAGTACATCCACTATGGAATTTACTAGTGAGTGAAATATACTATACAATTTTTCACCGAGCTGTCACTGATTATTCAACCAAACATTTACCAAAAACTTAAAACTGCGTAAGATTAAAAAAATGCTATCGATAGCAAAGAAAATCTTCCCACTGAAACAAAAAAACAGGCAAAATGATCGATGAATCGTGAAAATAAAAGAGCCACGTGCCGGTAATACCATCCCGTCAAGCAGGTGGTGACGTATCCCAAATAAGGCACCGCGGAGAGAGCCAAAGAATAGTACCCATTATGCTAATTAATAGTAAAACACAATGTTATCAACCTGGCACCGAGTTTTAGTCTAAATTTGAAGTATAACCTAAAGGTTTTTAACGGGATATTCCCCTGAATAATAGTCTCAGATAAATAACACGGAAGAAATTGTATTCATCTTTGTCTTGTGTGTGTAGAAATACAATAAATTTACGTAATATCCCAAATGTGTAGTTTGATGTTCTTTCTCGAGATCGTATCACTTAAATCCGATGAAGTGATTGACCAGAGTTCTCAAGCATAAAGCCTAATCCGTAACTACTTTTTAGTTTAATTTAAATATACTAATAAGTGTTTTCGAATTTTAGCAGTAATAAGAGAAATAATAACAACCATGGGGAAACAATGTATATGTATAGTAATATGAAATGCAAAAATAGTGAGTAAAGTGATAGATAAATATTAAAACCAGAGAAAAAACAAGCACCAAATATAAAAATACGTATGCAATAATAAATAAACAATGCAACAGAAAATTAAATTAAATTCATATACAAATATAAGAAGCAAGTATGAATGTATTAAATGCAATAAGGCCAAATAATAAAAAAAAACTCTAATGAAAAGGATAATCTAACTAAAAGCAGGACAAGAAAGAAAGGAATGACAGGTGCACAATAAGCGCAATGGTCGTCAGGTTGGAACGCTAATGAGAGCACATCCTCAGACTAGCTAGAGAGAGCCATTGAAGATATCGCACTCGAACGCAACTATGTTTCCACGATGGACCAATCTTGCCAATATGTTGTTGAAATCGAAGTTAGTAGCGAATGTTTACGGCTCAGAACTATACGGGTCCGAGTAACTGTAAGGATTCTAGTGTAGATGTCAGCCAGGAATTCAGGACTCTGCATGTGATAAGTGAGTACCTTGAATAGAAGTAGAACGATCTACGTTGCACCGTAAGGCGAGGGATGGAAGATTGAGTTCATGATATAATTCTTGCATTTAAACATCCAGATACTCTTATCAAATACGGGCTCAAACCAAACGAATAAGTGACGCTGAAAAACTTCAAATCCATTCTTGACCCCAAGGGTGTAAGGAAACCATACAAGGCAGGCGAAATCAACAAGCTGCCTTACAAGACAACAATATAGAGTTCGTAATTCCCTTGGGCATTAAGACCTGTATGACATCTTGAGATAGATCCAAGCATACTGTTGGCTGGATGGCACATATAGTAAATATGGCCCGAAAACGATATATCTCAGTCAAAACGAACGCTAAAATCTTTAACACCCTGATATAACCCATTGTTTCGTAGTTTTCTCACCCTAGTTTTCAATTACTTACGTTGCTCTTGTTATCATATAATTTACTTCTCAGCCGCTGCTGATGATACAAAGTTAAAGTAGTGTATATATATATATATATATATATAAAACTACTTTATATATTGCTGCTTTCCATCCGGAGAGCCGGGCAGTAAAGTGACATGTCCTGTCTCATTCAAAAGTAAGAGGTATCGGACACTTTAGCTACAATAAAATATATGATTTCTGAAAAATCCTTTAGAAAATTACCTTATATACCTATATATAGATGTATTGATTACCTATAAACCTCTATGTATTATCTTGTTTACACAACCTATTGAGTTAAAAAAAAAACTAAAACCTCAATGTTATCAAATAATTTTTACCTTGACCTTGTTATCAATGTTATCAAATAATTTTTACCTTGTGAGCTTGTTGAAAAATTTTATGTATAATTCGTTTTATTTTGGTATTCAATGAGTTTGCATTTAGACAGGATATATACTTGTTAATTTTCTTTTATGATTACTTAAAATATCGCAATAAAACCTATGGAATCTGTTTATGTAACAATGCATAAATGAACTGAAATGCATGTTTTAGTAAGAAATTTTAGTTGTAATGGTTTCGTCGTAGTGTCAGTTCCCAAACATTGTTGTAATCCCTGGTATTAATCTTTATAATTGAGAGGTAAACAAAAGCTTTTACGGATAAATTTATCTTCTTCGCATTTATCTCAGACCTAACAATAGCTGACTGCACGGTGGTGACGTGGAGCGATACAATGCAGTATATGGATGTCCTTGCTCGGGTTTTATCACTTAGGCCGTTGATAAAATTTACACGTTAACTGAAAATATAATTTGTGCTTGTATAATGTTTGGTGTTGAAGGTAACGTAGCCAAGTTGATAGAATGAATTTGTTGTATTTTCAAATATTCAATATATTGATTGCTAAAAGTTTAAAATTTAATTGAGCAAGATAAACTTAGTAAAGCAACGCTACATAGACACCATGTTGTTAGTCACGGAACATCATTAAAAATATGTTTTGAAAAACGTTTAATAGACTAAAGAAATTAATAATTAATATTGTTGAACCTTTATCTGTGAAAATATTCTACAATTTATGAGGAACGTATTCACTACTGGAACGGTTAAAGTATTGTTAATTCTTTATCGGAGATATTAAGAGTATTAGTTTAAAGCAACACTAAAAATTTAAACCACTATTGGATATACATATATAGTGTATTTTTGTCAATTTATTAATATTAATATGCCAGTATTGAAATATAGTACTCGTTAATTCTCTATAAAACTGAAAATCCACCTGTGAACATTTTACATAGTTAGTTTGATATCCATTAAATATTTTAACGTAAGATACCATGTAAATACCATGTCTCGTAATTAGTGATATCATTATTTATTTAATATCGTAGTATGTCACTTTATTGTAGCAATATTAACCAACATCTTTATATTACAACAATATATGTAGTCTATAAGTCTGGATTAAAACACTGTTAGTCATTACACTAAAAAGCGAATAACACAATATCCTGCCTTCCTCCATTAATTTTATGAACAAAATATTCAGTCAACATTATTTAGAATTAGGTTGAACTTTATACTCTGCATAGGCAAATCACAGTAATTGAATATTTACTCTGCAGTAAGGGGCTGTTAAGACTGTTAATTAAGCCATTTCAAGGCTTAAAATTTCGTGTTTTTCCAAATATAAATTTCTATTTTAAAATCAAACAACTTAAACAATTGATTTAACTCTTATCATATGATATAATGAGACATTTGTTATATTGTTATTCGATTATAATTGAGCTTTTATAAGTTTTACGTTAGTGGTGATCATTTTATTACTTGTTAAATTTTAAAGCTTTTCGTTTTTCAACGAATGCTATTGCTATTAAAGACAATACTCTGACTGATGAATGTCTTATTTGAAATATTATTTAAAACATATATAATAATTTATTATCATATACGTTGAAAGCCCAACGAAGAATTTTTTTGGGTAATCTCTGATATTCCATCCTTGTAATTATTGGTCCATCCATGTCCTTCGATAATTATTGGTCTTTCTATGGGCGATTTTGATTAAAAACGTTAATTCTTTATGTTTTGGAAAGATTCCATTTGTTAAGTTTTTGTGATTATAGCTCATGAAACGGTTTGAATCAATAGACAAATCAGCTTATATTACAATCAAAACAACCATATGGACTTAACATTTTCTAAATTATTGTATTACACTTCACTCTTTAGATTCTTAACAGGCAAACTTACTAAAATGTAAAATTGTATTACATTTTTTAAATTAAAATATCAACAACTTACACAGATTTATTTAAACATTAAAGCTTTAATTTAACTTTTATAATTTATATTGCCAGTTATTTATTGTTTTGTTTGTGTTCAATTTGTGAACATGAAAACATTGTTAATGCAAGAAAATATTATCAAAATATTTTTAGCCTTATAGTTTAATACTATATCGAAGAAAAATTAAAACAATTATTATTCAATACGATTTTATTTTTAGACGAGGCCTTTCGAAACTCCAAAAAACCTGGAGTCGCCTGATGATGAAACCTTTGGTTTCGATAGGCCTCGTCCAAAAAAAACCGTATTAAAAAAGTGTTTCATTAACATTTAGTACATCTTTAATTTTTTTCCAGTTGCTCCAAGAGTCTTCAATTATATTAAAGACCTCAGTAAAGGCTTACTTATAACTGTTAAATATCAGTATTCCTATCTTATAACGTACACGGTTTAGAAACCTACACTGAGGTGTATAACTTACAAAACACAACAACTCAGTGACGGTAAAGCAGATCGTAGGTTGTCATGACAGCTTTTATTGACGTCATACGTCCAGGTGTGTTTGACACCTACTGTTTACGTTAATTACAATGGCAAAAATATATTAATTTATACTACGTGAATATGGTTCATACATATTAGAGGGATATGTTTAAAAGATTCTCTTTAATACTTACATAACAATTTTAAGGTCAAGTCTGTCATTAACAATTCGATTGTTTGGTAAAAATTCATCGAATTGAATGTTTACAATTAGCCCCATTTGAAAACACAAGAATCTGGCCCTTTGCTGTGGTTATGTAAGTTTCTCAGGTTACCGCTGAGATAACTTTGCTTTAGTGCCTACAACATTCATATATCTGTTAGCTCAAACTCCATAATATGTCAGTATTCTTATGTATTGCAATCTGTTTTTAATACAGGAAATCAAAATGGCCTTAGACATATTGCGTTATTGAGGTGTTAGAAATATTAGAATTTTATTTTATTTTATTTAGTACTTAAATTTAGTATTTTGTTTTTATTTACTTAGTGCAAGTGTAAGTATACATCATATACAAATGTTTAATAAAGTATGTTTAAAACATTATTTACTGTGCAAAAATTGTAAGAATATTCTTTTGGGAATAAAAAGTTTATTATTATATCTGTATTCTTTCTTGAGATAATGGTGCTCTTATTATTAGGTCTGAGATATTTTATGTTCATATAACGGATGCAAAGCTCAACTGAAATTTTACCTTAGGCTTTGAAAAGTTTTAATACTTTATTTTATTAGGTACAATCTTGCAGTTTGTTACTTAATAACACTCTTAAGATTTAAGGCAGTCGTTTGTGGACAGGATATAATACTGTTCGGAGGTCTGAGGATACATTTAACACCTTGTTAACTAAAGGTGAGATGTTGATAAGTTATATATTTTTAATTAAGGTAGCCATATAGCTTATACGCTCTTGTAAGCGCAAACATTGTGCGTGTTTTATAATCGTTGCAGACAAATTTTACATTTAGTTTGATGAATTATACTGGTGGAAACGAGAAAATCGCAGAAATAATTAATACATTTTAAACAAGGTGACTACAGTGATATGGCATTTAAACGTGTGACATAATATGCCACATGTAGCCTGAAATTTGTCATGCAACCTAAGCATAGGGTAGTAAAGTAAACTTAGGCTGGCGACTTTATATTATAAAATGTAAATCCTGTAACATTATAAGTACAAATCTATGATTTAATACAATATTGACTTTTGTTTAAATACCCAACAATATAACGTATACTTACTTATTTGTAGATATTTATAATTTTATGCACTTTGTACACTACATAAATCATACAGAAGACATGATTAGGCAAGAGAAGTGTAACTAAGAATATTTAGCTTCCTCTCACTTAGGAGGGAATAAAAGTTCAGTCAGTGACATTACTGTGAGAGTCGCGATACTTTCTCCTTGACTCATGAACTAAAATATTCAAAGCATTTCTGAAATTCTTTCTTACATCCTGCACCTTACTACACTTAACTTTTAGTATCGAGCATTAAGCTGGTACGCGTATATACTTGGTACGGAAGAGCGAGTGCACTTTTTAATACAAAATATCTATAAAAACAGCAAATGGGTTATAGCCAACAGTTTTTCATTATTGTAATGTAATTTATTAATCTTAAAATTTCAAGTTATTTATAATTGTATGAGTTTATGTTTGATTATACTCATTATAAAATAATGATATACTAAAACATTTATCAAAATAACAATTTTATTAAAATTATGATTTAAAAATTTATTATGTTTGAATTGTATATCGCGTGCTAGTCAAACAACAATATAAATTAGTCCTAACAAAAATTACATTTTTATGTAAAATCAAATTTTAAACCGAGCAGGATGGAGTATGTTGAATCGGATATAGTCAAATAAACAAAGTAAATTCAAATTTTATAAGACCAACTTTAATAAATTATGAGCGCATACCGCTTGGAATTATTACAAACCTCGTTAAGGAAATGTATAATATATGCATAATAATTGTGTAATACCATAATTCAGAAATATAGCCCAAATGATGTTTGATCAAAGATTGCCAAAAAAAGCAGTAAAATTTAATGTTAACATATGCTCTTGGGCCGTGGACTAAAAATAATGATGGAAAGTTTAAACCGAACGCAGATGTTGATTTTAACCCACATTATGCACTAGTAGGCCTAATAGGATAAATCAGTATGTTGTGATAGCTGACTTTAGTTATCACGATAGTAATATGCTACTGGCAGATGTGTGTTACAATATTGTAGGACAAAAGTTTAATGTAACAAAACATCGATATAAATGCAGAAAATAATAGACTTACCTTCAATTTTATTATTTTCTGCATTTATATCGATGTTTTTGTATGTGCACTGCAAAATTATCGACACGCTATAACATGTAATCAAATTTAATTTTGACATGCTTGCTGGAATGTACTCATATAAGTAAATCCACGCACCTTTAGAATTAACGCCGTATATAACAACCACATTTAAAATTTATATAAAATTTATTATAACTTAATAATGATAACAATGTTTTAGATATAATCAAACAATTCGAGTTGATTATAGGTAACCGGTTATAAATTAATTTTGTGATATATTTATCATGATACCTTATCAGGATTACATAGTTACAGTAGTTATAACTGTTGTTGTATCTGATTCCTTGCTTGTTTGATGCACACGAGTTCTACGACAACAAGGCAAGTCTGAAGTATCGCTTACCTGCTACCACAGTATTACCTTCGCAATATAGCTTTTCAAGAAAAAGAATTGTTTCCATTTTGTGAGATGAAATCTTGACTGTTTTGTGCTCAGTCTTGCTTGAAAGATCCCCAGGGATGTGGTTTCAGAAATCCATTTCACACCTGTAACATTGTAAAGGCTTCTCCATATGTCCGTGCTTTGTGCACTCCACAGATTTTATATTATTACGTCAATTTAATTTTTTTAATGTAAGGCATCAAAAGTCTACAAATAAAATGTGGAAATAACCTATAGAGGGTGCTAAAAATATAGGTAAATATTTTGGTATATGGTTTAATAAACGAATATCTTCAAAAATAATTATTTCTAATATTAAGTTATATTTCGCAACATTTAGCGTCTATCTTTATTTAAAATATCAAAGCTCAGAAATCATTTAAGTTATGGCGTTATACTTTTGCATGTAGTTATGTCTTATTAGGGTGCAACTATCTACAGAAAGATAAAAATACGTGATTAATAATTAAAAAACAATATTCTTATGAAAATGTTAAACGTAAATTTGATCAAAACTGACAAGAAAAGAAATTGTCATTGCTCACATATCAATGTTTGTAAAGAGACAAAGATTTTGATGCCTTACATGTTATGAACGTATAATAAATAACAGCACAAATTCTTTGTTAAAACTCTCGTAAAATCTGCATCCATATTGTTGTTGGATAAAGTAGATAGACAATTTTCATTGTCACATCATTACACAAAATTCATGAGTGTGTTAGTGAGTAATTTCCGTTACTATAGAGTCATATAAACTGCACCATATTTAAGGCAAAATACAATTACTTCATGTTTCAATACTGAAGCTAACTCTGCAGGAGATATTTAATAGTACTACAAACACTAAAAGTTCGTTTTAGTAACCATCAAACCAAACATTGTAATCAACCACGCTCATGAGGCTTTCTTTTATCAAGTTGTTACACACGTTTTGCTGAAAACTCTCAACTATAAACGCTTTAAGCTTAAGATTTTATAATTGAAACACGTGCATTATACCTAATACTATTTTTACATCATAGTTTTACTTGAAAATTTCAACTTAATAACAAACACATATACCCTATAAATATAATTCCTTTGTACTACCTGTAGAATATCACGCATCATATATTTTCTTATTACAATCACACACCCACATACTGTTGCAATAAATAATTACATTCTTACTTTGAGTTTTAATTAGAACATAATTGAATCAGTATTTTCTAACGCTCAAATTCCGATACAGTCACATTCTCTCGGTAACTACTTATAATATTCTTTTTGCTTCAATCCCATTGTGTTTATAACAGTATTCATCTACCTATCACACAATATTTTCCTCACAATATGTTTATTTCACAGCAACTTAGTTTTAGAGGGTAGTTTACTTAAGCCTACACAAGGCTTATCCTGTCAGTTTATGAGTTGGGCTACACCGAGTTTATATTATATTAACTAGTATTTATATAATTTTTTTCTTTTCAGCAACCTCTCTACATAGGCCTATATATTTCTTTAAGCCTGTCTGCCATAGACCATGTTTTGAACAATGGTGACTGGAGATATTTGGCCAGTGATAAATCAATTTACCCTTCTTACGTGCAAAAGAAGAAAATGTGGTTAGCGTTGTCATGTCAGAGCATAAAACATTGCTAACAGCATTACACTCCGAGGTTCTAAATTTAACAGGTACCCTCTAAGGTTGCCATTGAAAATGAGGATGTTAGATCAATATTTACCTCCATCAATTCTCTCAGATATCCTGGCAGTAAAAATTCCCATATTAATCGGGCTTTCGTGTGTGTTATCACGCCGGTCCCAATCGTATACCTGTTTCATTTTGAAACCGAGCAGGTCGATTGCAACAGTCCTCGCCACCACGAAAACGGACTATTCAGAGACAGTTCGGTAAGCACTCGCAACCCGCAGTGCCCATTTAGGAAAGTACTGCCGCCGTATTGTGCCTTAGCACTCATGACATAGAATGTCTCGCAACCGTATCTGAGCAGAGAGTGCGTGACCAACATAAACAGCCGCCGCTTACTTGCGGCAGATTCGCCGAAATTTTACCAGCCGGCTCAAAGACTCTTCGCCTTGTTTGCCGCGCCAAAGGTCTGGTCCCAGGACTTGGTACAAATCATCCCACAAGATACTTTACAGCGCTCTTATTTTCAATCTACCGGATCTTGAAGGCGGTGTTGATCCTCCGGCTGGGAATCTCGGTATCGTTCGCTGCAGAAGTCAGGGCATACGCACACACTTAGGTCAGAACTTGAAGCAGCCTTTGTGCTTCGTCAAAAGTCCTTGTAGTTATGACCGCGGCAATGTCGTCGGAGTATCCCACGAGGATATTTCAATTGGTGAATCCCGTGGTAGGCGATGTTTCACAACGCAGCTTCTACCATAATCATTCTCCAGCGTGGCCCGTCGGCAGTCTTAAAGATCAGCTAGCTATCCCTGAAATAGTGTTTCAGTAATCTCATCAGGCATGTAAAAACGTGGTAGCTGTCTCACAGAAAAATAAGCTCACCCGGGTGATTTAAATGCGTTGACGCATGTCCAGTGTGGCAGACATGACATTTAAATATACGTGTGTAAAACGGTCTGGTCTAATACACTATCGTAATACGATGACCATCAGTCTTTAAAATGTCTGTTATTTATAACTATAATTAGAGTAATTTTAAAGTAGGCCATTAGTAGTATTAATAATTGCTAATTATAACGTTACAAAAGAGAGATATTCACAACTTTTGATAACGTGTAGGTCTATACGTGAAATTTCAAAGGTAACTAACTCTCTAGGGTAGGAAGGATGATGGTCAAGGAACCAGAATCAGTTAAATGTACGTCAAGAAATACAGTTTCAAAATGACTGTCTGCATTCCTAAAAAAGGAAATGTAATATAATAATTCCTCTTTTAAAATGTCCAAAAAGTTTCATAGCTATTTTTGTTCATCAGGTTTGTAAATTTTGTAAGTTAAGTTTTGATTAAACCTATTTGTATGCAGCTTAGACCATTACGAGTTCCTTATATGCTGTAGCTCGTTTAATACGAACATATAAAGGCTCCTTAGCAAGTAAATGATTTACTTACGCTAGAAAGAACTTGTACAATATCGCATTTTACACACGTGTGTAAAATAACCTCTCTCATACTGTCACTGTTCCACGTTCTTTTAAAGCCTAAAGTATAAAGAGCTTTCACAACACAAATAGGTATAATGAGAGGAAATAATTCAAAGGTTTTTACCTTTACTACATAGAAACCTAAAAACCGTTAAGGATGTTCAGGAGAACATTTATAAGTAAAGAACCTTTTATATTAATATAATTACCAGTATAAGAACTGAAAGTAAATAAATTTCCATTCGTTTACAACTTAAAGATAAGTTTAAAATTTTCTCCCAATTTCAATTCCAACAGTTTGGAGAATCATTAACATTTTGAAGTTAATAAAAAAAATCTAAGAGATCATATCAATTTCATTCATCATTGTTATTTTTATGCTCTTATATAGCAATAGATTTATAGGACTTGCAGGAAGTAGGTATTTAAACCAATCGTTTTTAATTATAATATACTTTATAACGTCTTAAAATTGGCTGCTAAGAACCGTATTTAAAACTCCCAGTGACTGTATTTAACTAACGGATTTAATTGTGTGAATATATTTAATCTGACCGTTATAAAAAGATATTGATTCGTCTTTTATATTCATGGTTGATAGTCCTGTAACGTTTGATTTACTAAAACACTAGATAAAAGGAGAAACAGTCCTAAGAAAGACATAGAATTTTTAAGCCCAGTCTAGAGCTGTGTTCACAGCAGCGCGTTTAGGATTCTGCAGAGCACATGATGTCTTGCTTGGTTATAAGAGGATATGTTTAGTTCAGATTGTGTTATTGTAAACCTTTATGTTTGATCAAAACTTTTATACCAATAAGATGACAATTTATATAACGATAACACTTATTAGTTTCCTCCTAAATAATAAAAAGTACTTCTGTTTAAATTATTCCAGTTAATTAAACAAGAAACCCATTACGTTTAATTACTCACATTTACAACAAGGAAAATTAAATTTTCTAGACTCGTTACTCGTTATACTCAGACAAGCAGTAAAACCTGTTTAATCATCCTGAATAAAATCCCCATATAAAACTGAAGAAATTATTGCATTTAATATTAATTGTATGTATAGATATAGAGTGATTTTAATTTTTATAATTCCAATAATTAATTAAGGAAAACGTTCCTTTGGAATTAATTCACAGAATGATGTAAATTTTATAGATTTAGATTTATTTTTATGATTAGATTTATTGATGACTAGTTACTTAATTTTTTTGAACTATCTCCATATACGATTGGAATGGTTTGAAGAATAATTAGCAGAATCCTCGCTAAGTATTTGCCTCACATAAGAAAATAAAAATTTAATTACTAATTTACTTCAAGAGAAAATATATACAGATATATTTTATTATTTAAGAAGTTTTGTCAAAACATAAGTCAAGTTAATAATGTAATATCTCAAGAAAGGGTCCGCGAATGTATGAAAGTTGCAATAAGACAGCGTTTTTTCTGGAAGTCGACTTTGATAATCGTTTACTGTAGGAGTTGCTCAGTTAACAATTAATTTCTCTAGCATTGTGATTGGATAGTCCGACGCCAATCAGGGGTGTCGGTGATGAGGTAATTTGGTTAGGAGGAGGTCAGTATAAAATACCTCCGACACACTCATCTAGGCGCCTTTTTGTGTGTTTTTTTGGAGTTAATTGTGGTGTGTTTTCTGGTCCTATTTTTATACAAATCTGCGTAGTATTTTGCGTAAGTATTCATTTTATAGTCGAATTACGTTTCTGATATGAGAAATTCGCTGTAACTAATGTTAGCTCTCTTTTACAGGGATTATTGTGTTATATTTATACGAAATAAAAAATAAGAAGATTGATACATCAATAAATAGTTAACGAAAGAGGGTAGGCCTACATGTTGCAGTATTGTTCCAAGTAAAGTTTTAAATTTTAATATTAGATAAGGGTTAATTGCAATAGAAATTTAGCATGAAAAAGTCAGAATAAATTTATAACATCAAGATATCAAGTCAAGTAAGGATCTTTAGGTAAAAGGATGAAATATACTTCAATTACAGTTTTGACTTTGGATCTGTGTTAACAATAACAGGTAATGAGTGACACACGAGGAACAAAAAATCTTTCAGTCAGGTTTTAATTAAGTTTTATTTCGTTTCCCTTACAATGAAGAAAGATACATTTTATTTTGAATAAGATTAGGTATTTTTATTTTCTTAAAGTATGATAAGAAAGTAAAATGTTTAGTTCGATTTTAATTTTGAATCAAGAAGTTGACTTTAATGTAATGTATTTAATTTAAAACAAGGATCCCTTTTCTCAAGAAAACATTTCCTAGCCAAGTGTCCAAGTCTAAGTACTTTGGAGTGAAATGTAAATTACTATAACAAGGATTGCTCTTTAAACTCCAATTTTAGTTTAATAATACTGAACTGCTAATTAACAAACAATTTTTAAATCTATCTGATAAAGTTTTCTCCTTTATATCAGTCCTATAATATATATAATGAATTAGTTTTTAAAATGGATATATTATAAGTGCAGTTAAACTATAAAATATCATCTAAAGGGATTTTCTAAAACTACTAATCCTAGTAAACTGGCTTATAGAAGTTTCTGTGCCTTTAATTCACTTATAAATGAATTAATAATTTGTCTGCATTCAATTGTGCAGGATTCGTATGAAATAATTTGGCACAAGGATGATAATGAAATATGTATATTCAAAATATGCAAGTATTGTGATTCAATGAGCTTGTGTCTTGGGTACTGTTAGAATTCTAGAAAAGTATGGGCTATTAGTTGTAAACATAAATAAATAGTTAATAATTAACTGTTCTCTAGAATTCACTAGCAAGAAAAATGACATTTTAATAATTTTAACCACCATAAAGTTTTATCTCTTGATAATATTTAATGCGCTTTTTTGTACGCCAGAATCTATTACATTCCTTATTAAAACCTTCCTATGAATTAAAATTAGTGAATATTTTAAGTTTACATGGTACTATATACTAACATGCTGCAGCTAATTTGGAATGGTAGTATTTCCTTCGGAATCTATGCGATAGAGTTAGAATTGTATTATCTTATTCGCTGTTTTAAAAAAGCTTATTTATTTTATCCATGAAAACTATAAGACTAAATGATAATCAATAAATGTCTTGTAATAATTATAACTAAGAACACAGCCGTAACTAACTTCCAGTGGGCCTCTGCTAACTCCAGACTAAAGTTTACCCTCCGACAGCTTAACTAACATATTTGGCTTAGATGATCCTGATTTAATATAAAATTAAATGCTGTTTTCTCATAACGTATTTTTAAAGCCATTACTATGGTAATATAGTTATTAATCTACAATTTTGTGTGCGTTTATTTATAAACAAATAACAGCATTTAAAAAATAAAAGAGTATTGTAAATAAACGTAATAAAATGTTTGTAAACAGAACACTTATTTTAATTACCATCAAAACAATACTGATAATGTTATGAAGATCAAAAATTTGTAATGAGTTAGTTAAAGGAACATTTATACCAGTGAAAAATGTTATCCTGTGCTTCTTCGATCCTATTCAATAACCCATCTTAACAGTCATGTCCTTTGCTGCATAATATTTATCATGAATTAGAACTGAAAAATTCTCTTTTGCAAGTCAGCTAGTGTAATAAAAAAATTAAAACACTTAAATATTGCAAATAAATTCTAATTTCTATATTTCCTTTAATTGGGTTTCACTAGTTACAATATTTGTACAAGACGTTAAATCTATACTTAAGTAAATTTGTAAAATCACACCTGTATGTGAATTTGAAGTAGAAACCATAGATCGTCTTTGTCTAAAAAATGCATAAATTCAAGAATATTTTCTAATTGTGCCTCATGGAAGATTCCGACACACTGCATATATAACTTCATTATATTCAGATGTACTAAATATTTAAATTACCATAGTATAGACAGTCCCACGAGTACATGGATTACTTGATTTAACATTTAACCTTGGGATTGGGTTTGATATATCCACACCCCTATCGGTATACACCAACCCTTAAATAATCATGTCATGGGTACGAACTGTTTATAATAGCATAGTTTTTAAGTCATACCTTTTATTGTTATTCTCATTTTACTTCAGTCCGATTTTCAAACATAAAATGAGATAACGTAAAGTTAAGTAGCATATTGTTTAAACTAAAATAAAATATTCTGAACTTCTATTGTTTCTTAGGTACAAACACGTTTATAAAGATTTTTAATAATAATTTTAACCGTGGAAGTAAGATAAATGATATGCCGTGTATTGGGAAATGTAGGGAACAATCTGACGGAATAGATAAATTTTATCTTGAAAACAGGTTGATTTAAACTAATTATGTATAAAATGTGTTCACCGACGTACATGTTGGCAACATTGAATTATTCATGTAAAACAGAGGGGCCGCAGTTCAAAATAAAACAGTCGATAATGATGTTACCTTAAAACAGAGCAACGCTTTTAACCCAACCACTAATACTGTGTAAAGGTACACGATTACACGCATTATGCTACTTTAGAATGTCAATATTTGACAAAGTTTATATTTGCTAATGGCGTTTCATTGCGGGTAAAGTATCGAAAAAAACGGTGACCTCACATTAACTAAAATTATGCAATATAACACACACTACAAAAGTTGTTTGTAAGATGGTAATTAGCTTGGAAAACAGTTTATAAGACAAATTCAGGTGACTATTTTTGAAGTTTTCACTTAATAAGTAATCACTAATAAATACATATTAAATACAAAAAAAAATTGGTTTTAATTTTAAGCAATATTTAGAAAGAATTTTCATTAAACATAGATTTTAGAATGCATTTAAATACAGTTAATTATTTAAATATGTAATAGTTTTTGTGGTACCTTAATATTATACATGGCAGCTAACTGATCAGACATCGTAGCATATATTCACGTTTAAGAATTATTGATAGTATAACAGGGACTTACTGTATACAGAAACCTATAGTAGTTGTATAAAACATTATTAAAGACTTATCTGAATTTCCTAGCTGTGAAATGTGTAGTGAAAATAATGACAGCTTACATTTGTTAGGATTTTAGAAAAAATTTAATATACTGCATTAATGTATTCTGATATATTCTGCTGGAAAGTAGAACTCACAATCTCTAAAAAGTCCTCTGGTCCAAGCATCACATCCTTTTAGGACTGATTTCCGCTTTATTTCAAGGGGGTGTTAATAAAAATTCTTACAGTATTGGTAAATTATCTTGGAAATACCAAGACTGTATCACCTTTCTTCTCATTGATTTCTTGACTTGCAGTATTGCTCAGCATTCACCGATACAAAATGGCCGATGGAGATCTTGAGTCCATTTTATCCCCTGTCGTTTCCAAAAGAAGAACATGGTTGTCGTCGATTCCGTGCTTTTAAACCTGCCCATCGTGAACAAGTACGCTTCAAAGATTCGATAGCCGGTGAGGAACTGGATCAAGTAGAAACGCAGCTCCAATTTATCCATTCTCTCAACTCTCCTATTAGTATGGGGACCAATGTTCTCTGTTCTGTTTATATCACACTCTACACTTGAACACGCAATATAAAACATGGAATCCTGTATGTATATACCTGTTATAGAAGTAAAATATATCTAAATAGTTAACTCTTTTATGAAAAACTACTGCTGTGCTTATAACTATTTTGGGTTTATGATAGTGTATATTCCATTGTTTTATAATTAATAAATTGGTGTTAAGGAGCTACAAAATATCAAGGATATACGAGTTGAGCTTCCAAACTATTAATGCACCATTTGATATTCAAATAGAATTAACATGTGAGATCTTGTTATATTCTTACTATGCCGTAAGGTGTATTGTTTGCTCCTCGTCCTTATTACACAGATATGATCTATATATGAATAGAGTAACCGTATTACTAAATAAAAACAAGCTATATTTGATTTTTATATCGGTTTGCTTATGTTTTACATATTAAATTACATAAAATTGTTTGCCAATTGGCAGCTGGGAAAATTGCCATAGTCTCAAAACAAATCACCGTTTAAACTTCGGTAGAATAACTAAGGTGCAAATTTAGTAGCATTTATGTTGTAATTAAATAAAACCAGGAACCGAACTGTGACTCAGACTTTATATCTCCAAAAAACGTTTAATTGTAGAACTTTTTAATTATATGTTTAATCGACGAACATTATTTTGTGCAGTGAGGACTCAGTATCTATTACAAATCAAACTATATGTTTTAATTACCAACAAGATCTTATTGAAACATGGAGTACAAGTAAACGATAACACTTATTTAAATCAAATGAAATAAACCTATATTCTAAAAACTACTAGTATTCGCTAATAATTTATTATTTAGATCTCAAACGCCAAAATTAAGTGGGAAAAAATTACTGGATTGGTCCACGGTGTGGGCAAACCTACATCCTATCTCTCAGATAGTATTATCTTCTGTCTATAGGTCTCATCAATTTGATAAAATTGATCAATTGATACGTTCATCGCCCATAAATGACATGACGGGTTTTGGTCATTGTCCAGTGATTACTCAACTCAATAGAGAGATTATTGGTGGAATTGATCCCCTGATCATACAGATTACATTACAACTGACTTGCTTTGATTGAATAATACTCTAATTGTATTTCTGGTATATTAGTGTTATATACGTAGCGCGTTACACACTAAATAGTAGGAAAACATGACAAAATATTTTCTTTACATATTACTTTGTTCTTGTTATTTACACAATAACTGAAAGTTCTGACATTAATTGCATCCCACCACTTCACTATATTTTCCATGTAAGAAAAAATATTATAACCACAATATTTTAATGGACTAGTTTTGTGCAGTATTGGATGGGCATTAAATAGTAATCATACAATCTACTTTGTGGGTCAAATAATGATTTGACTCAAAATCTGGATTTTTGGTTTTCAATTTTAAGCATAAGAAAATATGTAAAAAATTGGATTGGTGTTTTGTGTGCCTAGCTATACAAAAATGTAGTGCCTAATCAGATGGTCCGTGAATTTTTATTTTGTGTTAATTTGCATTTAACCCAAACTATAGTAAAATATATTATTTGGCTTAAAAGAGAACTTTTCTCGAATTGGTATTTGCAATTTATAATGGATTGATTTCAAACAATAAAAGTCATGGAAACGGATATCTTGTAAAACTTATGAAAGTTTTAAAAACATTGCCTTACATAGTTATAAAAATATATACAAGTAATTGTAATATATGCACTTATCATATTGAATAAAATTTTATATTGACTCATCCTTGTTGTATTACCATAACTGCTTATGTTTAAACCTAAAGGCTAAACTATTTTATAGACAACCACAATCAATTTGATCTTCTGTGGGTTAAAATCATAAATGGGTGGGTGGGTAAAATATAATTTCATTTCATTTCCTACAGTTATTACTGTACGATGGCTGACTACTTAAGTGTACTTGATGTCAATTATTTACAATATTACAGTCGATTATTAATGCATGTATAAGTAGGGTGAATATTGTAATATACATATACTTCAATTAATGTACAGTTATAACTATTACAATAAACCACAATTGTTGGCGATAACATTCAATTGTGTCTGCATTTTTGTGACAAACAGTATACATGGCCATACTGCTGAACTGTATCTGTTACAATGGGCAATGAACTAATAAAATGGTCCTGTTTACCTATGTAGTCTGTTATTGCTGAACCCAACATGATGTATGCTGCATATGATTGGAACACTTTAGTTGACTGGCAGTGTCCAAATATGAACAGTTTTACATTTTATATCTGACTAATTTCAAATTAATTTCAGTAATTTAATTTTTATAAAAGGCTTTATTGATATGGAACTTTAACACTGACCTGATACAACTCACACACTTTTAGTATATTATTCTGTAACATGTCTAAAACATTTTACCTGTAAAAATGTGTCCTGTTTATTCCTGTGTGTGTGTACTTTACTTTACGCGTGATTTACTATGAGACATTTTTATACGCAAGGTAAAACGAAAATAAATAGAGTGAAAGGCAATATTAAAAGTTTAAAATATTTAGACTGAGCGCACCCGTTGTGATACTCTCCCTAGCTCACAGGAATTTTATTATTTTATCACATCCATGAACAAAGATGTAAATATATTATAAGGCAACAGGTATTTATTTCACATGTTAACTTTAATTTTGCAAGAAACCTAATTATTCCTAGCCAAGAATATACTATTCAAGATTATGCTTGTGTAAACGTTGAATATGGATGAGTATAATTGAAGGATATCACATAGTAGGCTGGCAAGTTTTCGCTTTTGTCTGCCGGGGCGACGTAAAATCTTCTTTCTGTCTTTCCGCAGGACATGACGAGATTGAAATAAGCTATAGAATCAAATTTCTCATGCAACCTCAGAAAATCCTGCTACACGACATGTGGTATGGCATGCTACTTCATTCTTTTTTTGTATAAGATAGATCGCTACATTACTTCGGATAAAAGAAAGGTACACAACTGTACCCTCACTCTGGTAACATTATGAGCGAAAAAATCCAGAAAATATGTTCCTGAAATACACAAAATTACAAATACTACACAAATAAAATATATGTAATAAACCAATTACGTTTTATGCTACGTTTGGCTAAGATAAAAACCTTTCATTTACCAAGGTAGTATATAAACGGAAAAATGAAATATTTGAAGCTTTTCTATTCTTCAATATCATATTCCGTGTAGGCTTCCTTATTTAAAAACATTTATGCACGTTTATGTTTTCATCATGATACACTGTTGCCTTAGTTTCAATATACAACTGCCTTAAAACTTACATTACTTATTTTAAAATGTAAGAATATGTTTTTTTCAAAATGATTATGATGTATTCTAGAAATACTGCGTGTACATTAATATTTTAAATCATTAAAATGATTGTGCAAATATGCGAGTAGTACTAATATTGACGCAACTAAAATCTTAATAATATTGTAAATGCAAAAGTTCCTTAGTTTGTTTGTTTTGCTTTCAAGTATAAACTATTTAACCGATTGTACTAACATTTTACGTGGATATTCCTAGGGCTCCTAGAATAAAAATATGCCTATTCCTATTTCGTAAAACATTCCGGGGTACGCCCCACTGGTCTTTAAGGCAACTAAAAATCGTAATGAAAATTGTAATGACCGATGATATGAATTTATACGAGTGATAATGATGAAAATGCAAATGTTTAATTTAAATATAAGTCATTCGACATTGTGATATATGAAATGTAGAATTATTAAAAAATATGTATAAAATTAATAGTAAATATATCACAAATTTTACTGTTTAAGTGATATTTTGAGTTTCTCAGGAAATCACTAAAATGTTTCAGGTTATGTTCGAATAAAACACTTTACAAAACCAAATTTGGATCTGAGAACAATATTTGGAGGGTTTTACGTTTCTCTGAAGCTTCTCGTATCATTCCTCACATTGGTAATGCAATTCACGACTCACGACTCACCAGACGAGCAGGCGGAAGTACTTATCTAGAGTGTGATGTCTGCAGGAGCTCTTGGATATGTGATTAGTGCGATTATGGGAGCTGTTGTTTTAAAAATAAAATAAGTGTGTTGGTAGAAAATAAACCCACAACCGCTTGAGTGCACTAAAGTGCACGAGAGGCAGGTATATAAAAGTGCATTGCTGTACGTGAGGTAGCATACAAACTGCGGTACAACAGGCAAGCTCAGTACTCATGTAAATTGTATTTAACGCTGTACTATTCCTTTAGTACTTGCCATTGTTTTATCTCTTACGAAAATGGATCTATTTCAATGTTAAATACGAGGGAAATGTCATAATTCTAAATACCATTAACAATTTTTATTTATTAATTTTTCAAACAGTATGTCCTTAATTTAAGAAATAAATAGATGTGTTTTATGCTTACGAAAATTAAGAGTAGTTTAAGTTGTTTTATAAACCCTACTATGGACGTGAGCACAAACATGGATGCAATAGACGATTTCTTTCCAGGTCAGCTCAGTCTTGTTAGAAGTCACGTTAGTAATGAGTTGAATTATTTTCCACAAGCTTCGGATGTATTTAGTATAAAGATCCTAATACATTTTTACACAAACCAGAAAAATATATAAAAGATTTAAGTCGGAGCTTCTTGGTGTCTAAAACAAAGAATCATTCTTACCAAATGCAAAGGATCAGACAGCAGTGGGGGATGAGCCATTACCTTGGAAAAATCTGCTTCGTTCTTTTTCTCTTAAACTGAAATAACAGACATCTTTCTCGATACGAAGTGAGTTTGATTCACCACATACATAAGAGTCTTAAGATGACCGGAGTGTCACCCGCAATCATAGCATTAAGATGAACAGAGTGTTTGATTCATTATGGCGCTACATGCAAACTGAGATAAGTTAACCAAGTTATACATATTAAGCTTATAACAAGGGATATAGAGATATTTTAATTCTGATTAATGTTTATAAATGTATGGTTTTCGTATTCTTCCTCTGATTTTGTATAGTTGCGTTCGAAGCGAAAATGAAAATAACCTAATTAGAAATGAGGTACGCAAGAAAAATTAAATGTGCAATAATACAATCAGAATGCCCAAACAAAGGAAAATCCAAATTAATGACGATTTTTAAGTCGGAATCGGATATAAGTACATATGATGTTACAGCAAGGTTGACAGATGGCCAATAAATAATTTATTTCGCGTATAGAATCGTGCATTGATGTTTGATGTTAGGAATAAAAAAATGTGTAGCATTTACTTTTACTCATGAAAATTTTTCTTCACAGAGGATGCATTGCAATTGAAACAGTAGATTAGTTAGTTCTATGTTTATATTACAGTTATCTCATTTTACAGCACATTTACTTCAAAATAATATTGTATTAATCAAATCTTAACTACCGCTCGTAGAACTACACCGATAGCACGGTTATAGCGTTGCACCAACATCCTAATTTACAAACGGTCTATCCCAGCGCTGATATGAAACCCTTCTGTATATTATCAATTTGGGTTTTCCCTCCAGCAATTGCCTTCCCCATTTTTCCCACCACCTGTTTGCAAACTAATAATTTGAAATGTCGAGGCTCCAGTGAGCTTTTTTCCTCA
This sequence comes from Homalodisca vitripennis, assembly GCF_021130785.1. Taxonomy (NCBI): domain Eukaryota; kingdom Metazoa; phylum Arthropoda; class Insecta; order Hemiptera; family Cicadellidae; genus Homalodisca; species Homalodisca vitripennis. The sequence goes on along the minus strand of NC_060209.1, from coordinate 129,191,324 downwards.
TGGCCTATTTATTGCAAGAGAAATAAATAAAAATATACTCAAAAATTATTTGTTTAATATGGTCTTTAGTACCGAACAGAATTAAATAAGGATGAGAAAAAAGTTTTATCTACAGAACATGGAAAGTATATATATGTTCGAAGAAAGATAAATGTGTTTATCAAGCATAGATAAAGCATAGGCATTTGTTACTCTTTGGACTTGTAAAATTACAGGTAATTATTCTGTTTACGCAGTATAATGTATTAAAAAATTCATTTCATATTTTTAATACAATTCAAATTCTACCATAAAGCACAGTTATGTACGAACACACGCGCACATCTGTGCCAATATGTTTTTTTTTTATTGAAGGACAGTATTAAAATTTTACCTAGTGTATCTTTCTTCCTTGTAATTTGATATGAAAATTGGTTGAGGTAGAAAGTGTAAGGTACATATGAAAGACTAGCTATTCTCGAATCAAAAAGAGCTACCGCCATTACTCACATGAAATATTTGTTAAGTGTTGAAGATAAATTATTGAGAAGGTAAGTAAGATAGATAGGGTCACAAGCCGGGTCAGCTCACCAAGCGTTACACGGTACACGAAACTCTGCTGTAGAGGCGTGATATACTGCATATTGTTTCCGCTGTACTCGAGTCATGTGATGTTGAATTTGTAAAGTTGTGAAGATAAATTATTGAGAAGGTAAGTAAGATAGGTCACAAGCCGGGGTAGCTCACCAAGCGTTACACGGTACACGAAACTCTGCTGTAGAGCGTGATATACTGCATATTGTTTCCGCTGTACTCGAGTCATGTGATGTTGAATTTGTAAAGTTGTGAAGATAAATTATTGAGAAGGTAAGTAAGATAGGTCACAAGCCGGGTCAGCTCACCAAGCGTTACACGGTACACGAAACTGTGCTGTAGAGCGTGATATACTGCATATTGTTTCCGCTGTACTCGAGTCATGTGATGTTGAATTTGTAAAGTTGTGAAGATAAATTATTGAGAAGGTAAGTAAGATAGGTCACAAGCCGGGTCAGCTCACCAAGCGTTACACGGTACACGAAACTCTGCTGTAGAGCGTGATATACTGCATATTGTTTCCGCTGTACTCGAGTCATGTGTTGTATTTGTAAAGTTGTGAAGATAAATTATTGAGAAGGTAAGTAAGATAGGTCACAAGCCGGGTCAGCTCACCAAGCGTTACACGGTACACGAAAACTCTGGTGTAGAGCGTGATATACTGCATATTGTTTCCGCTGTACTCGAGTCATGTGATGTTGAATTTGTAAAGTTGTGAAGATAAATTATTGAGAAGGTAAGTAAGATAGGTCACAAGCCGGGTCAGCTCACCAAGCGTTACACGGTACACGAAACTCTGGTGTAGAGCGTGATATACTGCATATTGTTTCCGCTGTACTCGAGTCATGTGATGTTGTATTTTGTTTCGGCAAAGAAATATAAGAGGTATAAGTTTGAACAACTAGTAGATAATACTGTTTCATATGAGGTAGAGAATGTAAGTGCTATATGCTAAGCAATTTTTAATCACATTGAATTAAAAAAACAAATTTAATACTTATATTCAAATATAGTAACTTTTGTAATTTCGGTTCTGCCCACTTAATGGAAATTTGATAGTAAGTTGTTAAAATTTAGTGGATACCCTAATTAAGACTACTCTAATTATTACTTGATTTACACGTGTTTACAAAAACCTCATTTCTAACAGAAATCACTCTCATGTACATGGTTTTCAATAATGATTAAATTTAATGAACTCGTACGATTTCTGGTTACCAAGACACCATCTGTAAATGGGAATTTGTTAGAGAAAAAATGGAGCTAAATTATATGAGTGGTAAATAGAAATGTTGAGATTTAAATCTTCATTTTAAAACCGTATATTTATTCAGTGACTGTGGAGAAACGAATATCTTTATCTAAATTCTACAAAATGGACAGAATAATATTGAATGATTACTAATACTAAATAAGAGTATTTGTTAGCAGAGTTTTGATTGCTATAAATTTATATGGCTGATCTCTCTTATACACAACGGCCTATACATTTATGTACATACCGAGACATAGTCTTATTGGTTCAAAGTTCTAAAAGGTTTCGTAGCAAATATTCTTGCTTTAATAATTTTACTTCTGAGTATATCAGAACACAAATACATTATATTGTATGAAATAAGTTTACTTTGATATTTAAGTCTACAATACTGTCGAAGCAGGAGTAAAACATTGATTTATTTCAAGATTTAAACAGTTTATAGTATCTGAGATTATTCCTTAACTTAAATCCTATATGAGGTGCCATAAAACTGAGTTAATCAAGTAGTAAGTGCTTTCATTACCATTAAGAGTAGCTTAAGCCACCAAGTTTATGGCATTGTTCCACAGTAGACGTATTCATTGCGTTTATGTATTGCACGTTATGTGTCTTCTATTCTAATCCCAAGATACCACAACAATACCATAGTAATTAGTTTATAAATTGATTATAATTACTTATTAAATAATGAGAATTGGAAGCGGTAAATAAATAATTAACAATTTTAAATCTCATATTCAATACAACATATTATACGTATGTATTACTTGGATTGGAATATATATTTATTTAAATTTATACCTGTCCAATAACCCAATATATCAAGAAGTATTATTTACCAAATTATTCACTTGTGATGGTAACAGTAAAATTCTGAACTAAATACTTACAATACAGTCCATGAACAAATACAAGCAATGTTTCATATAATATTGCCATGAGTTGTTGCCGTTTTCCACCCGAGTCAGTTTATCATGTGACTGTAACCTACCATGTAACGCTTATTGTTCAAACTTCTCCAGTGGTCACATTGCATGATGTACGATGTAAGAGTGACTGACGTTTACAGACATCTGTTTTTCACAGTTGGGTTAATTTAAATCCAACCCTTATTCTATTCTGAGAAGCAGTTCAAAGGGATAGCATAAATCAGACTGAGAATAATTGAGAAACTTTGTATCAAAGAAACCACATCAAAGCACAATGAAATGTTTTGTGACCAGCCTTGTTAAAAACTGATTTAACATATTTTAAATATTTCCCATTTTTATAATATTATTGTGATATTTTCAAGAATTAAAGACTCTTGATGTTGTACCGTAGTTATAATCATTCTGCTGAATCGCGGTAGGAAGTAGGCTCTATGTTAACTAGACGCGGTACGTGGACATTATTTTGTTGGTTTGACCTCTCCAGCTGTTAGAGATGTCAACGGTGATAGGTTCCCGAGCCGATCGCGGTTGGTTTGAAGAGAGGGGGGTAGTCTTCAAGTCGAGTGCAGAGCGTCTACACGTGCAGTTCAGAAGCGATAGTACTTCCTCTATTCCTATACATTTGGGATATAGAGTTAATTTTTACCCGGTGTATTTTAAGTCAAGTTTTAAATTTCTTTTTTTTCCTTTAGTGCGTAATATAGTTTTTCAGCCTCCATAGTCTTCAAAGTAGTAAGTCCCGTACCAGAGTTTAGTTTAACATCTTTTGTTTTATACTGTTGTGTTAAACTTTCTAAATTTTGCCATATAACAGAGCCTGATAATTAATTCAACTTGTGAAGTATTGTAAATTAGATTTTGATCCTAAAGTTTACATCAAGCATTGTGTAATTTTGATTTTGAATATTTTGAGAAGAGAACTTTTTATTTTATTTTGTTAATTTAAACCTTTTTGGTGAATTACACCTTTTTAGTTTCATTTTAAATTTTGATCAGACTCTAAATTAGATTTGACCGATTGAGAGAAATTTTGAAGAAAGCAAATCAAGATTTTGTAAAACTTTGTTAAATTTTGAGTGAAATTTAAAATTCGGAATAAATTAAGTATTTCCGAAAGGTTGTTCTGATTTATAGAGAAATTAGCTCCAGACTTTATTATTTATATGAACTATAATAACGGTAAAATGTAATGGTCTACACTAACTATAATGCAAGATCTTAGTTATTTTTAATGATATAATATGATTTTTAATACTATAAACAAAAAATCTTTTAAATGCAGATTGAATTTCAAAATTCAAGTCATATCAGACATGCGAGCAACCACGCATTCGTTGCCATGCAATTGTATTTACATTGTAATCAATTAATGATTGTTCATCATTATACTATATTCTACCAAACTTTATTTAATTGTAATTATGAATAGTTTTCAATTGTATTATAGATTATTTTTATTTTCCGTCTAAATTGGATATTAAAGAATTAATATAAGCAAATAGCTAACCGAAGGTTACTAGAAATTAATATTTTATCTCTTTGACTGGTACAAAGTAGATAATGATACACTATTCTTTTCATATTAAATATCTTAATTATAATATTTGTAAAATATTTATAATTATAACATTAAAAATCTTTGCCTAAGAATTATAATCACTAACGCCAATAAAAGTAAGTTTTAATATCCCAACCTAGTTAAAATTAGAGAAATTCTGAAACCAAAATATAATGGTGAGTTACAAATTTAGTAATACTAATTTATAACTTCTTTTTTTGTTTAGAAGATCGCACCTACCGGCATTTGGTATTTTACTGCCTAAAAACATTTATACTTGTTTTATTGTAACAAAAATATATACGTTGACAATTAATTAATTTCTATAACTTACATTTCCAAATTAAAATTCATTAAAATGTCTTAGCTAGTTTAAACACCACTCCTATGCCTATATTGCAGATTGCTTTTAGTTCATTGAGATAGGCTAATCTATTATGTGTAAAATCTAAACAAAACCTGAAAAAAGAAAAATACACATTGAGCATAAGACTTATTAAATAATAGAAAAGGTAAACGTGTCTTTTTAAATGTTTGGATAGCTCTATAAAAGTCCCATGCCAACCCCAAACTAAAACTTTACGAAACCGATTAGTAGGAAAGTGATTTAGACAAAGTCTCGGTCATTCCTTGTTTAATGTTAACTGACTGTGTTAATTAGAGTATTATTGTTTACCATATTCATCACTTTATTGGAGATAGTGAACAAGATGTAACAAAACTAAAAGGAGTAACTGGAGTCAATTGTGAACTTTTTCTGTTGAAACATAATGCAACATTGAGTGAAAATAATTAACATCTAATAATAAATAAATTTAGGGTAAATTTTCATATCCAAATGTTCAATATAGTAATTAGTACATTTCAAATGTGAAATTGGAAATATTTACAGGGATGATTTTGGAACTATAATTAATATTTCAAACAATGTTATCATTCGTTATCAAGTAATCCTCACGTAGTTTAGCAGATGAGTTATTAGTTAACGTAATGAGTTATTAGCAGACCTTTAATATGGCCAATCATTGTTGAAAAAGTGTTCTAAAACAAACGAATTGTAATAAAATAGGATTTATCTTAAATTATCACGTTACATGTGATTACATAATTGGATTTTGCCCTGGTATTACGCATTAATTGTGCTTATTGGTGTGTAAATTGATGATAAACAGGTGATTAACAACCAAATACCAATAGCAATTAATTATACAATGTTACTTGGGGTTGATTTTCAATTAAAATTAAAATGTGGCACTGATTGTGCATGTAGTAATATTTATATTTCCTCATGGAAAATCGAAAGGAATTCAACATTTGTAATAATCAAGAAAATTTGCTACTCTTAAGTATAGTTTATTACAAAAATGTTTTGTGGACAACAAGTCATTTTTAGGGTTTATTTACCTGAAAGTAATTAATTACCTTAAAGAGTGATTTGAAAAATTTAATAATCAGCTCATATCCGTGGTTTTGCTTGCAATTTCTACAAAATATTCCGTGTGTTTGATTTAATAGCTTTTACGACCTCAGTAAAACTTGAACTACCTTAGTCCAATCTGTTTAAACTAAATACTAATATACCAATATCAATAACACTAACACATTTCAATATTGACATTATGACAGTTATCCATATGTAAAGAATATATATATATATATATATATATATATATATATATATATATATATACTGTATAATAATAGTAAAATACATGTAAAGTTCATACTTCCCAACCTACGTTTGTTATATCGTACGTATAATTCCAGTTTAGGAATTATATAACTATTTATACACCTAATCGGTATCCTATACTCAATTAATGATAAATAGATGCACTGTCTCCTCGACGAATTTCTGACATAAACATGACATTCAAAGTTTCATGTATTGTTTTTGATTCCACTTGCTATAATCACAGACTCACTGCGTTCGCTTGTTACCTCAAATTGTCACGAAGCGATTGCTTTGTTGAATAAAGCTAATGCTCAGTACCTCGGTTTCTTCTTCCCTCAAATACTGTAAATATGCCGTCCCACAATATCTAAGGAAACCAAATTCAATACTTTACATATACATATTCACTATTTAGTTCATTAGGTAATATCTAGAATATATTAATTGGGTTGCCTTTTTGGCACGATGTTAAATTAAAAATTGTTATCCCTCTTGTTGTGCTTTCACTGTATAAATGTAAACAAATTGAAAATAGTGGTCAAATTCAATAAAAATACGTCGTGCATTCATAGTAAAATGTTTACACAAAACAGTTGATACAATTTAACATGGTTCGTTCATTTCATATTACACAACTTTAGAGCCCGAGGTGTGATTATTTCATGCCAACGAGGCGCAACCCAAGGGAGTTTTCTAAATAAGGATCCACCTATATTCAGCCGAAGGACTCTAAGATGTCCATGTAAAATTTAAGTGCAATCAGTAGAATAGCTTATGCGTGAAAGCAAAAAAACAAACATATTGATTTTCGCATTTATAACACACACACACACACACACACACACACACACACACACACACACGCGCCCACAAAAACACACACACACACGCACACGCACACACACTTTTATATATATATATATATATATATATATATATATATATATAAAATATTGCTTTTCTATATTTATTAAAACTATATTTAAGTGTGATATTAAATGTTTCGTTTAAGATAGGATGATTTTTAATTGCCTAAAATACGTAGAAATGAGGATAACTACATAAGGACTTTACTAGATTTTACACGTCTAAGTTTCTCTGTCACAGAGATTTTATATTAAAATTGGTACTATTTTAGTTACATAAAAACTTTATTCATGTTGAACAGCCTTAATATACTAAAATAATGTACGTATAAAGTCTGAGAAGTGGTTGAACGTGATGCGCCCACATATACTTATTTTAAACAAATTTTGACAAAATAGCAAGCACATTCTTCTAACTAGTATTTAAAAGCTATATAATCTTATGTAATTATAAGATATACACGTGATAATTGAATATTTTACAATTCTACAACGAAATATCTGAATTTTTAATTCAAATACCACACAAAATCTTCATCTAATCAAGTAATTTGTACTAATATTGTAACTAATATTAATATTAACTTATTAATATTGTTAGCGTGATTTTCATGAGTTCAATGTGTTACTCGACTATTCTTATTGAGTAAATTAACTCTCATTTTTAATTTAATTTCACATTCTTCCACCAGACCGTAACATCGGGTGTAAACAAATTGAACAGATAACGGCAGCCAACATAGATTGCGGCTTACAAGTTGATGGGAGGGTTTACCAGATTTACCAAATTGTATGTGTAATGTGTCGTTTTGTGTCACTTCAATTTCACTACGTAGGCCCGATAAAAGAGATCCATTAACTTCCGTGTTCCGCTAAAGATTATTTAACAGATTTCAATCATACAATTTCAACCCGTGTGATGTACTTAAGCTCATTAGTAAAATTTTTTAACAATAAATAATTTGTCAGGTAGTTAAAGCAGGTCTATCCAATGTTTGATAGTATAAAGTTTTAAACTAACATATACGATGATCTAGAAAAATCACTCAACAGGCAATAAGACTATATTTAACGCCAATCAAAGCACCAATTAGCAGATATGTTATTATTTTCCAACATTCGTTAAATATAACATTGTTTTATATATTTGAAAAGATACTAGCCGGTCATAAGTATAAACCAATTATCTCTTTTAGTTGTACACTCAACGTATTTTAAGTGGGAAGTATTTATGTTATAGATACCAGAAAAGTTATACGCAGATATGGATCTCCTAAATCGACATTTTTTACGGAGAAAAAGGGGAACAGGATTGGAAGAAGGTGTATTTAATCACAGTACAGTACAAATGTCAGATGTTGTGCTTGAGGGTATAAACTTATTAGATAACTTGCTTAACTTAACAATTTACAAAGTTAGTAAATTGCATATTACAATAACTTACTAATAATGTAGATCTACGAGGTCAGAAGTGACCGGTATAACAGATATCAGACTAAGTGGAACTGCTATGATCTTCTTTTCTCCTCTTTATTACTTCTCATAACCTTCCTTGCTACCAACATCTTCTAATGTTTTCAGCTCGTAAACTGCTATGAAAGATTTCCATTTAAAAACGTATCTACCTTTGGTATTTCTTGTTTTCTAAGGTTAATCGAACCTACCAGTGTTTAGCACACACGTCTAGCCCATAAGGAAACGACAAAACATTTTATAATTATTTTTTGGAGTTAAAACTATCGGTTTGAGCATAAGAGTACAAGAAAAAAAAATTATTGGGAAAATAATGTTTGAACGAGGGAAGTGCAGATTGTGCAGAACTCAGTTGTATTAAAAATAGAATGATGAAAAAATTATTAAATTTATCGGTGGTACTTTATAAAAGTTGTTGATTATTCTACTCGTTGTATTGTTTTTACAGTTCTCATTTTCAGTGATAATGTCAAATTTACATATGTGTATTATTATAAATAAGATGAAATTAGAAGAATACGTCTTATGTAGATAGTATAGTACATAGCCTTTACATGCACGGAACATAGTATATAGCTAATAAAGTTATATGTTTAGTAAAATTAAAGCAATATAAAAATCAGTAAAAGGTCTAGTAAATAAATGTAGAAATGAATATGTGAGACAGTTATTTATTTAGTGATACAATTTTTTTAAGTCAATGAGCGTCAAACTTTACTTAAACGCAAACGTATCAAAGTAAAATTATTACGTAAATTAGGTAGTGCGTTTTATTATATTTATTCCCATACAAGGTTTATAACACTTTAACAAGTACTGAATAATATAATAATTTTAAATTAAAGAAGGTAAAAAACACATGCAACAGGACAGTATATGGTACAAGAGCACAACATTAGTCCAATAACAAATAGTACACAATGCAATCAAATAATAGTAGGTACAGATACAAACAAATACAGTGATACACAGAAAACGGACATAGTTTATTTATAAATTAATTGAACTATTCTGACATTTTATCCTTGCCATAAGACCAACGTAAAAGTTTTACTAAGGCTCAGCCTAATGTTTGTTTACTTATGGAAGGAATGCAACATCATTGAACAAGGTTTTGCATATACGAGTACAAAAATACAGATTAATGCAAAAGTTAACATTTTGTTAAAATGTAGATTTTGGTTCATGAGGAGTGGGGAAATCCTTTTCGTTAGTGCTCAATCTCGACATTGTGAAAAATATAAAGTTCACAAATAAAACATTTCTCGAAATATCTTACCACGTGACTCATTCACAATTTTGTTCGTTAAGTAGTTTTTTGTATCAGTGTTAAAAATGCAATTTTCAGGGAGGTAGGGAGAGTACTACAAGAGTGAGCTGAAATGAAATATTGTTCCTGAATTTTAACATCGTCTTTCTACTCTAAAAATGTTTCTATCAACATTATGGATAACCTACTTGTATTAATATTTTACATGTTAAATCCCCATATAATTGTACTTAGATTGTATACATATTTATTTATCCTGATAATATCTCTTTGCCATTATAGTTACCTATAAGATCAATGCAAATATATAATGAAATAATAATATATTTCTCTTCAAAGTTTACAAGGTTACAACATGGTTATTTGGAAAAAATATTCTATGGAAAACAAGAGCAAGAAAGAGCAAGAAGAAAACAAAACAGGATTTTTCCGGACATTTGCCATCGTTCAATGAAACAAGAAATCAGTAACACTTTTTACGTTTCGAGATCCGCAATCTGATCTCTTCTTCAAGTAAAGAACTAACCTAATATATAATTACAAACTAGGTTCAAATAAACAAATCTTACAAAGCGTTGTGGCACGCCTTAGTCAGGAATCACAACCTACATGTTGTTTGTCATATTCACTAACTCTATAAACATGCACTTAATAAAAAACTATACAAAACACTAATCATTAAAACTGAACTACGGAATACAGGTCATAATACCTCTTCACTCGTCTACTACTAACCACCTACGACTGACCAGAGGGTCTAGCCAATGGTGATCGTCACGGTTGGCTAAAAACAAGATGGCGGAAATAAAAGGGAAGGTGGACAGGAATGGGCCCTTTCCGTTATTATTGGTTCATGCGAGATGAACTTCTTAAAACCATATTTTATTTTATTTTTATTTATTTATTTTTTCACTTCCAACGGCAAATCCATTATACAATTTCAATATTTTAATCTAAATAACTTAAACATACAAATAATAAATATAAAAAACTTACCAGGCTACAATTTACAATAAGAAATTAAATACATTGATATTAATATATATTGATCTGAACTCTATGCGCAAAAATGATCGCTGATTTAATAGAAAACTCCTGTTCTGACAAAATGCTCAAGCATATAATCAACTGGTCATAATAAGCCAATAATATATTCAATAACTTATAAGTTTTGTCACAACCAATCAGTTACTATACAATTTATTTAACAGCAAATGAATGTGAAACAATAAGAATAACAACAATAATAACATAATAATATAACAATATATAAATAAATAATATAATAAACAATAACTATAATATATATAATATAACATAAACAATAATTACATATAAGCGAAAACATTAGATAAGACAACAACTTAAATATTAACATTAACCCCAATAAATAATCCTAAAATAATATAACAATAGTATCAGGTATATGTATCAGGTCATAGATTCACGGGTGATTGAGTGTGTGTGTGTGTGTGTGTGTGTGTGTGTGTGTGTGTGTGTGTGTGTGAGTGTGTGTGTGTGTGTGTGTGTGTGTGTGTGTGTGTGTGTGTGTGTGTGTGTGTATGTGTTTTAACTTCTGTTAGGTCAAAAAGGCATGTTTTCATCACATAGAACATTATTGAGGTTCTTTCTGAATGAACCTCTGGTCGCCGTAAAAAAGTCCAAGTGCGGAGCGATTTTATTTCCTAGGATTTGGACTCTGTTCATCGTGCTGTGGCATTCGTAATTACTGCTCAGACTTCTTCTCTCGAATAAGTCCTTAGACCTAGTTCCACTGAAGCAGCGTAATCCTATGTGGCCAAGGATGGCTGGACAATCCACCAGTCCTGTAATGACCCCGTATAGGAACAGTGCATCCTGAGAGTTCCTCCTGCACTGAAGGGAGTGAAGACCCAGCAGCCCTTTTATTTCGTTAAGGGGGACAAGCCTAAAGGGAAAACCCAAATCGACACCCAACAAGCCGCAGGAATCTGTTTTGGACGTTCTCCATCTGCTTCACAAGGCCCACTTGGTTGGGTGGTCCACACCCACGCTACAGTACTCAAGGATGGGTCTGACGTTGGCACAATACAACACCTTCAAAGTCCGCAAGTCAGTCATAAATCTGGAGGTTCGACTCAACAGCCCCAGCGATCTTGAAGCCCTCAGACAAATGTCATTAAACATGGTGTGTTGATCTTAAATCGTGGGTAAAAACCACCCCAAGGTCCTTGACGTCAGCACGACGAACCAATACTTTCCCCGCCAAGTAATAGTCATGGTTTAATCGGGTTCTTTATTTTGTAATAAGTAACGACTGAACATTTGTCGATGTTTATCTTCATGCTGTTTTGCTGACACCATTCCTCGACAGCCGTCAGATCTCTCTGGAGATCCGCGCAATCACTCTGGGCTCTGATGTGATGGAAGATCTTGACATCGTCGGCAAACAGAAGGTGTTTTTGTCTTCATCTTATTGCCAAAGTCGTTAATGAACAATACATACAAAAAGCAAAGGTCCCAGGTGTGACCCCTGAGGCACTCCTGATGCTGCAATAAACTCACGAGAAAGTGAACCGAGATACTTGACCATCAGCCTCCGACCACACAGGTAGCTGGCGAACCATCTCAACAAGGGGCCAATCACTCCATAGGCCTCCAATTTGGCAACCAGATGCTTATGGCTCACCCTGTCAAAGGTCCTTGGAGAAATCGATATAGACAACGTCAAGCTGACTTCTATCCGCAAAAGCTCCAACGATTTCTCTTGGATAATCACAAGGTTACTAACCGTCGATCTTCCCGAAGTGAATCCATGCTGTTTCAGGGCACAATACGTTTTTGAATAGTGGATTGATCCTGGCTAATATAAGTTTCTCAAATAGTTTTGCCAGCGCTGGTTGGATAACGATGGGCCGATAGTTGGCAACGTTCTCATGGTGTCCTGATTTGTGGATAGGAATCACATCGCCAACCTTCAACACGTCAGGGAATGTACCAGTACTTATTGATTTGTTGAACATGGCGGTAAAGAGGGTCTACATAGCAGAACTCTGCAATATTTCAAAACCCCCATATTGTGACTCCGCATTGGTTTATTGCAAATATCTGATCCGTTTGATACTTTTGGTTTTCTCTTTAGTTCATTTTTTAGAATTCAGGTTCAAGAAAGAAAGTTCAAGAAAGAAATCAGGTGTTACTGATTTCTTGTTTCAGTGAACGATGGCAAATGTCCGGAAAAATCCTGTTTCCTTCACAATCCTTCCATCGTCAAAAATAACCTTAAAAAAAAGAAGAAGAAAACAATTATAAAGTATTAATAATACAAATTTACTTAAAGTAAAGAGTCCAGCATCACATAGTAAATATGGATAACGTTGATATTCCGTGATATCAGAAATGTACTATTTAAAAAAAGAAAATATATAACCCACAAGTACCTTTTAGTTTATATTATAACACGTAAAACCAAAAATATAATAAATACATTTAATTTTAAATATAGGCCATAAGTCTTAAATTAGTAAATTGATACTAATTTCAAAAATTCAATATTATAATTTTGAAAAATACAATTATTTAGTGTATGACAAAAAGTATTTAGTTTACTACACAATTTAATTTCATTTGCAACTGATTAAAGTATTGTATTCAAAACATTGCCTAAGAACAGATTAATTTACTTTGGCAATTATAAATATATTGTGCTGGGTCTTTCTAGTTTCGTAGTAAAGGTTACTTGTTCCCAAGTTTTCACTTCTAACAAATAATAATTTTAAAACTTTGTATTCAAAAAGTTGTATCAGAAGTATTAATAGATTACAAAACAGAGGAAGAGAAATTTCTCTTGAGGTTTGTTCAGAATAATATAACTAATTACTCATAAGTATGAATGTTTTCACTGTGCCTTTTGAGTAAAATCCCAAGTTAGCTTTTTAAAACCCTATTATTTTTAATCATAGCGAATAAACTAGAATGATTCGCATTAATTACTTTGTAGTTGTATGAACACTTGTGAATTACAGGTTCAGTCTATGTCTGTCCTCGTGTGATAATTTGTAAGCTTTTCTAAACAGATAATTCCAACAATGTGTGCAGTGAAATAAGACTCAGATTTACTAACTAGCGGAATAATAAAATAAAAATTGCCTTCACATAACCATACTGGTTGTTTTGAATTATTTGATGAAAATTATAAGGAAAGTATAACATATATGGTGTTTTTGAACTCATTTAAAAATCTAATTTATTTAGATAAGGTAAAACAAGGGTCGTTGCATTTAAATAAAATTTAATCCAATCCTACAGCTCCTACTTGTTGGTTTGGAAAATCCTTTTATGGCAATATTTAAAAACTAGGAAAAATATTCTAGGTAAAAAAGGCTTTAACATAGCTACTAATAAGAGAGCGTTGATAGGTCAAAGATTCTTGACAGTGTTTTGAGCATCAACCACATTATTTTCTTAGTCTTGTTATTACGCACGACTTTTTGCATTTAATCCTTGCTGTATCTCTTATATTTTCCATGATCTTGCCATGTACTTGCTCCGCCCGGATCTCTCACTTGCCGGGTGAATGTGCTACCATTACACCACAGAGCGCTTACTTTTTCCGATTCAATTATTTTGTATTTGGCCGTATCTGTCACATATGCGTTTAAATAAGCAAACTAACATATGATCGGAAGACCAGTTGCCACTTATAAAATTTAATGTATATATATATATATATATATATATATATATATATATACTAAATACTATAAATTATGTATACACTAGGTCAAAAACCTACACAGTAGATTAGGGTTTTTTCTCTCTGATATTTAATGCTCAGGACTATGAGTATTAACCATAAGATCGTTAAAATGTATTACTTATTTTCAGTTTATTTTACTCATTGACTTGTAGAGTTATTTTAATATCTTCCAATTAACCGGTATTGCTGTTCAGTATCCCATTGAAAAATATATATTATAATTTTGTTACATCAATAAGTTCCATGTTTCATAGTAAACTAAGGTATAAGTAGTGACTGATACAGATATTTTGCTGACAACTATAGAATATATGATTCATAATTAAGTTTTATATTTAATTTAGTAATAAACAGATAAGGCTTTTAAAAGAGCAAAATTGCGATTGGAGGTCAACATTTGGATAAACATTAATACTGCAGTTTATTGTTTGTAGCGGTCACAGTTGACAATGGAGACAATATTTATTTAAAAATACAAGTTCAGTCCACTAGCTAATACGTGACTTTCGGTGTTCCCATTTCAACGAGCTATTATCAAATCTCCCTCAACAATGCTGGTTACCATAATTCTTTACTTTCTTTATTTTATAAAGAAATGGGCTTTTAATAGTCAGTGCCGATTATATAGGCACTTTGATCTCTAAAAACTGTCTTAGACTAACAGAGTACAAGACTCACTTTATACACTTAATGAGGTTTAAGAATAAGGAATACACCAAATAAATTAATGATTAGTAGTTTGTACAATTTTAATTAGTGAAGTTAGTCATACTGTGAAGTTGGAGGTAATTTGTTTTATGCAGCGTTGTTGTCGAACTGTGACAGAACTATAAGGTAGGTTAAACTGGTCCTTGCAACCTAAAAGCAATACAAATTTAAAAAATATGAACAATATTTACACAAAGTTTTCTGTGAAAACAAAACTCTAATATTTTAACCATAAGTGACAATTACACGTTAAATTCTTGTTTTGTCATTTGATACAGCAATTTTTTTAGATTAAAAGATGAGGAAACTTAGCATTAATCTACACAAACATTTTGATTTAAACTTGATAGACATACTTGATTTTGATGTCCAGTAATAATTTTACGGTTTGGAAGTAACTTACCTGTATCATGAAGGTTCTCCCCAGTGTAACGCAGCCTGACAGCTCCATGTCTAGTGACATCTTTATTGAATCAATGAGTAACATTAACTGGAAATAATACATGTATTTAAATATTTAACGCAGAATAGAAGTTTTAACTTCAATTCCAAGACACCAAAATAATATAAGAATGTAAATAAATGATTTAATATTTCTTTATGTCTACTTCTGTATTTTTCATGCAAGAGAAATATAACAAATACAGTGTTGTAAAGTTCTTAACAGAAACTATACCTTATTAAGATAATAAATAATTTATCTTGGAATAAGATATGATAGTTAAGTAGATAATAAACAATATAGCAGAAACATATGTAATCAAAGGTAAAGAAATCTAGAATAAAATATTATGGCCCCCTTTTCGATTTTTTTAAGACAGAAAATATTGACCTGGTAGTTTCTTAAGTGCTGTCCTAGTCGACATACAGTTATATACATACATGAAATCAGTTCTTTTGCCAGAATTTTAATCGTATTAAAAAAAGTAAAGAACAAGTTTTTTTTATATTTATTTAATAGTAGGCCTATTATTTCTGAGCAGAAAATTATCTTTCATGTAAAAACATCAACATTATTAGCTAAATAATGTGCTTGTGTCCACAAGAATAATGGCATTTGTATTTACATTTATTTTAGTGGCTTAAATCTCAAATATAAACTCATGTCGATTTTTTCTGAATAAAATGTTTATGTGTATGGCTTAATTTTTCACATTAAAATTACAGGTTAGTCATTAAAAAATACAGAAACAACATACCTCTCGCCTTGCGTCCAGGGATAGCGACTGGGATCTAGTACTCAGCATGCTTAATAACATCACTCTTCCAACCTTTTGTAAGTAAAATATAAGTCATTTATATGCATTACTAAGCATTTTAGTATTAGATAGGTTAAGCTGTAAAATGAAGTATATGCATATTTGGTGTGCCTTAAATGATAATCAGGCCCGAAGAACAACAGGTTTATTTAAAATAATTATTTTATAATTTAAAGAAAATTTATAGAAACATTAGAACATGTTTCTATTGTTAAGACCAATTATAAGTTTTTAAGAAATATTTTTAATATCTATGTTTAATTTAAAATATATATTTATCTTAAGCCAAAATGGTCGAGAAATGAGTGAATGTACATTTTAGTATAACTCATGTAAATATTATAACAACTATACATTTTTATCTTCAGTCATTTTAGAACCGACTTCAAAGAGTAATATATTATGCAATTCGACCTTTATGTATGTAAATTCTTTGTATAAAAACGCTTCTGTTCATGACTGATGAAACATGACAGGTGAAACGGTACTGAATAAGATTTATATTCTGAATATGCCGAGTTGTGGTTTTCTTCCAATGATAGGGAATATATACATAATATCATTCATGATAGTTGTCCAAATGATGTTTCTATTGGAGGGAACTAAGCAAACTTCATACTAGAGCAACGGGACAGCATTGAGTAGTGTGTTAGTGGAGATTGGGAGTGTAGTTTAGGCCCGGCCTCCACTTGCGATTTGTTGTCGCGCGATTGTTTTGTCGCAGTCGCAAAACTTAATTGAGGTGCATCCACTTGCGACAGAATCGTTGTAGATTTTGATCATGGATGACATCGAAGCAAGTGTTGTGATCGCGCTTTTACTTCGTGCTAGACGTAAACGGCGAAAACATAATTACTGGGTTCACCCAATAACAAGTCAGCGATTACTAAAAGGCAGTTTCACAAGTTATTTGAAGATTTGAGTGAACATCCTATAAAATTCTTTCAGTATTACCGAATGACGAAAAATAGTTTTGATGAACTTTTGAGAATAATTGGTCCATCAATTACATATAAAAACACAAAATGGAGATTGTCTATACCACCAGAAGAACGTCTATCAGTGACTTTGAGGTGAGTAATAATTACAGAAAATCAAATTTATCTTATTTGTTTATCTATTAAAAACTCTTTATTAAATCAAAACATTTTAAAAAACACAAGTACAAATTAATAAAAATCAAATGTTATAGGAATAACTAAGGGTTAGTAGTTTACCCATTAAAAGAGTTACGATAAATCAAAAAGATCACTTCCACTTGCAGAGGGTGATGACAAAACACTTCCTGCAAAATCGTTTGTAAAAATTCTGCATTGGCCCAGTATTTTGTGGATACACAGGTTGGTTAGAATTATGTCCGTAAGCAGAATGCTATGCTGTGGCTGTTGTGTATGTTGGGAAGAGCTGATGTAACCAGGGCGTGGATTAAATGTTTCGAGCTTGCCCTCATGACGTTTAAAATTTCTATCTTAGCATAATGCTTTTGCTCTTCATTTAATTTTCCTAACATTGGAACCAACATTAAAGCGAAGTGTGTATCTTCATTACCTCGTCACTTTGTCTTGCTTTCAAAATGTTCAATAAAGATGTCTCATATGAGTTTGCATTTTGTTTCTTACTATTTTTTACGCCTTTCACGCTCGGTCTGTGCATTAATGCCAAGTGAGCATCTTGCAGTAGAATTACTCTTCTTGAATGTCATCAGATGTATCATGTGGTTTGCTCTGGTTCATATCCATACCGTTTCATTGAGGGAGATATTACTAATAGTTTCTCTTCCTTTTACAAAGGGAACCAAAAACAGCAACGCATCAAAATGGATATACTTTCTTCTTTTTTGTTGCTCCTTGGCCTGATGTGGTTTTTCGTTGTGCTGCAATTTCCCTCAAAAAGCAGTCCTTTAAATTCTTCCACTTTTTTTGAACGTCTGTACCTGGAATACAAATTTAGTATTAACCCCCCTAGAATAATTAAAAATTATATTTTATTGATTTCAAATGTAAAACCTATGCCATAACTTCATCATAACACTTTTGATATAGTACCCTCCTTTATTTTCAGAATTTATTATTTTCAGGTACCTTGCCACTGGGAACAGCTTCATTTCGTTACACTTTGAATATTTATTGGGTGCCAGCACAATTGGTCACATCATTAAAGATACTTGCTCAAAATTGTGGACATGTTTACAACCAATACACATGCCTACCAAATCAGAGGAAGATTGGAAGGAGATAGCAAAACAATTTTACTTGCGAACGAACTTCCCAAATTGCATTGGTGCCATTGACGGCAAACATATAAGAATTCAGAAGCCAAATCACTCTGGATCTCTTTTTTACAATTATAAAAATTACTTTTCGATTGTGTTACTTGCTGTAGTAGACGCAGACTATTGTTTTACAGCAATCGATGTAGGATCTTACGGTAGTAACAGTGATTCAAATATTCTGAAAAAACTCCGCACTAGGTGCAAAGTTGATTGATGGCAAACTGAACATCCCTCAAGCTCAAACTCTTCCTAATGACGAAAATGGAAAACCTATGCCATTTGTTATAGTTGGAGATGAAGCAATTTGCTACATCAAGAAATATAGTGAGGCCTTATCCCAGGAAGAATTTATCCATGAAACAAAGAGTATACAACTACAGAATGTGCCGTGCTCGAAGAATGGTGGAATGCACGTTTGGTATTTTAGCCAACAAATGGCGAATTTTTCCATCGGCCATTGAATGTCCAAACGAACTTAGAGCGGATGACATTATTAAATCATCCTGCGTTCTCAACAACTTTGTAAGAAGAAAAGATGGTATTCGAGTTGAAGATGAATGCTATGAGTGTCCGCTGGTATGTATACAACAAGTCGGTGTACGGGGGTACCTCTTCAGGTATCGAAGCAAGAGACTACTTGGCAGATTACTTCATTTCACCTCAAGGCTCATTACCTTGGCAATACGACCATGTTTAAAATCAATAAGAAGAAGTTGGCATAATAATACATGGAAGTGATTTACAGAAGAAACCTCTGTTTAAAAAATTGTTTAATACATGTTAAGAGTAACTAAAGTTTAATAATTTCATTATTAATCATTTATACAACCATATCTTGTTAGCCAAAACTAACATTTTGGTTTAAATAAATTGCTAATAAAACTATGAACGATGTTTTATTTACAGAAACCTATTAGGTAGACCCTATTAAAATGAAATATTGAAAAAATATTTTCCTTGTGAAATAATAATAAAAAATAAACAAAACTGTTGGGAATAAATTAAAAAAAGCATACAATATTTTAATAGACGATAATATAATAGATTTATAAGATAATACAATATCAAAGACGAAAATAAATTTGATAATCGGGAACATATAGAACTGCAATGAATCCGATAAGATATAAATTATAAGTTAGTGTAGGCTACATTTTTTAGATATCCTGTAGGTGGTATTTTTAGCCAATTAATGCTATCATATTTAAATCACACTCACCTTTATGTTTCTTTTCTTTTGATGTTAATGGTCATTCCAGTTTTCTATCACTTTACCCACACACTTCAGTCCACAGTTTTTTCTTTTATATTTCGGTTCACTGTACTCTTTTAATTGTTTATTATAAAGAGCCGGTCTCTTTTCTACTTCACTAATTAGCAAATCAGTATCAATGACTGATAATACTAATTTACTAGTAGAGGTTTCACTGTCCAGACATATTTATTTAGTTAACAAACAGCCACCGCTCGACAGTACTCAGTCAAAAATGCGACTAAATAATCGCCAGTGGATGCATGTCGATGCCTGTCCGTGTGACTCATTTTATTTCCGCGACAGTCGCGAGTCGCGGTCAAAATAGGTCCAGTTGCGTTTTTAAATCGCAGTCGCATTTCTGTCGCATGTGGATGCGCCTGCATTTAAAAACAATAGGTTCTATTTTTGCGACTAAACAATCGCGCGACAACAAATCGCAAGTGGAGGCCGGGCCTAAGTGCAGTCTACATCGGAGTTCCACAAAACGTTCCTGTTGGAGTCCTTAAAGTGTAACGTTGAGGTAAAACACGGAATAGAATTTCCAGATATATATTTCTCCTGTATATATTACATACAGTTGTTAGTAGTAATTATCCGGGAAACGTCACTGTTTTAGACAGCGTGGATTTCCTATTGGAACAACGAGACAGTATCGAGTGTGGAAATTTGAACTTAATAATTCAATATATTATAGCCTACAAGAAGGTGTTAGATAACCTTCTCTAGGGTTACTTTGAAATATGATATGGAGAAAAGAAAAAAAAATAAGTTGCTAAGATGTAAATATCTTTCAATGGCCATAACTTACCTTATAAAAGGCTAAGGGCCGTGGTCATAGCAATAATATATTTTTTGTCCCTGTTTAGGCTATTCAAAATCAACATAGAGCTATGATAGATTATAGAATAGGGAGATTTGAGTATTTTAAACCCCCGTTTTTACTACACAGTTGCTGTAGGAAGGTTTCCAGGATATATGAGCGTCACAATAACGCTCCTATAGTAATTCTTTGTAACATGGTGTGGAGCAATGGGACGGAATAAGTTGTTGAGATGTACTTTTTCAACAGATCTCACACATGTTTGGGAATATAATATTGTAATCTATTTTAAAACAGTAAGATCTCTATTGGGCAATACTATTCTACTTAAGGGAATATTACTCTAGAGGGACTTTGAAAGATGACAAGAATCAACGATAAAGAATATGGTGGGATACCAAGACATGTATCACTGGGATGGTTTGGAGTGTCAGTTGACGTGTTATGTTGCGTGAGTTTGAGGCAAATTGAAATCTAGAGTACAGTAGTGATAAATGATAGAATAGGCTACATAGACTGTAATTAGCAGTCAAATTAAGTTTCAAATTCAAAGTTCTAAATTCAACGTTACATCTCCATTCCAGTTATGTCCCAGTTGTAAACAGAGTAGTATGATGTGTAGCAATTTATTTTTGAGGACTAGGATTAGATGGGAATACTAAGGAACATACTAGATATGTTCCTTGGTATTTTGGAATGGGACCTCCGTTAAAGTACATGCGAAATGGAGCAGAGGGACGGGCTCTGTTTAACATAACAAGTCACGTAGAACCAGTAAGAAATAAGTCAAGGTTTACTGCCTTGATTAAATGCCGTATTAAGAGTTGGCACGTTCTCTCATAAAATAACATATACACTAAGTAGTCATTGTTAAGTTCTAGTATCTTTATAACTTAATCTATATAGCTAGAAACGGGAGACGTTTCATATAACACTTAAAAGTGAAAAACAATTGTTTATAAAAATAAACCGACTTTAAAGTCTGCAATAAAATTTTTAAAAAGGATAAAATAATTTTAACTAAAGAGAACAAAAGGTAATCAATGGAGATACCACATAATTTTTTAAAGTGGGATCTAATTTTGAAATACAAAAAACTAATGATGTTCGATGAAATTTGAAGGTATAACAATTTTAACAGGATATAGCTTTCTTAGAACACCTTTTGAAGGAACTATTGTTATTGTACTTGTATACTGACAAGAAAGATTAAGTACCAATATTTATGATTCATACTTCCTTAAATGCTTACATTTTTATATACATATACACATAGTATAGCTGTAACTTTTGCATCAATGCAATTTTGCATTAACTTTTAACCACTAATGGGAGTATAATTATCGATATTCAACATTGAATTCGTTACTGGCGTGATTTTGTGTATAGCTTGTTTTAAATTAAATAGCAGGGAAGCGCAAAACTCCGATCTCATAAACCTATAAATACGTAGATTTGCATAAATTGGATATAATATTAAAAGTTAACATATACATGTTAAATAACAGAAATTAGTTTTTTGAGGAGACGTCTGAAGCATTGCAATATATTTACAACAAAATGATAAAATGTTACACTAGTGTTGTACAATTAACTAATGTGTGTGAATATAATATAATAAATGTAATAGTTTTTTTACCTGATAATCCAGGTAGTATGACGATTCATTCAAAGAAATAAATACGATGATGCACCACAGGAAAGGGGACGAGAAACCGACAATTCTTTCAAGCTTGTTGTCACTGATAGACCTGATGAGACTATAGGAGGAGAAAACGTATGTGAAAAAATACATAAGGAGTTGGGTGATGAGTGGTACACTGAAGACGACAGGAAGTTGAGAGGCTAGATGTTGTAGTTTCAGCCAGAGGAGGCGTTGACTACGAATTGTCTTAGCCTTGGGAGAGCAACCCAGAGTCTGCCAATAGTAATACAACAATAATGTTAGTAAATACAATTATACAATAGGAACTACAGGTTGACCGTAACATATTATCAGTGAGTACAGCTCTCCAATATCCTGCCTTTATTCCCTGTGCCACAGGGAAGGGTTTACACATTTTGACAAGTACATGATGAGTATACGTCCATCAGGTGGTTGTCAAAAATTAAAAAGAAATTTGTGGGAAACAGATTGCTTACATGGTTTGTTGTTATACTCCCTATTAACGTTTTAGTTGGCAGTTATTGTCCCCAGGTCGTTCGCTCTTTTTAATTTACAAATATTGACCACGTAATCTAAAACAACTAAATTCAAGTTTTGTGTTTTATTGTTGAAACAGAAACATTTTAGTAATCATACTAAAACAGTTTAACTTCCATATAATCCTCTTATACGAGCTGAAATTTTAAATTACCTATTGAAAAAGAGTCATTATGAATTTAAAAGCTTTTGCCGTATAATGTATTACAACTGATTAACAAATAAAACGGCATATTTATACAATATAGTTAGTATGACACACACGAAAAATCACGTAAAATAGTATAAAATGCTATACATATTCATTAAGGCCTTTATAGCATGGTTACTGAAAATAACACACTACTTACTCTAACAAGATGTCTTCTGAAATGTTTCACAATCTGTGCGATGATAACGCAATGAAAACTCCAGTAACTGCAAATGGACGCCGTGTAAATAGCAGCAAGTACGTACGGTAGGAGAAGCCATAGATTAAAAGTCCCGATGAACATATACTGGTCTAGGATCGGTAAAGATATACTTATAATACCGATTATAATTAAATAATATTTGGTAGTTTGGGGTTTAAAAGTTGCACAAAATTGTCCAGACAAAATCATGTAGCTTTCCTGAAACAAAAGAAGGGATTCTAAATTAAGTATTATGATCATGAAAAAAAAGAAAATTTTACAAGTTAGTTTGAAAAATATTTAACAAATTATCCACCTCAAATAACCCTCTCAGTTACATTATCACTTACTTAAGCCTCAAATCTCCTGATTATTTGAGCATAGAATATCTAAAAGATTGGATAATAACTTCTGTTTATATACTCTTCCAGATAAAATAAATTTTAAGCTTCACATAAAAAGAAAGCTAATTGAAGGAAGGAATGTCTAAAGGAAATTAACTTTGAAGCACGATATTTTCTCTATCAAAATCAAAAGAGAATACAAAAAATATTTTGGATTTATTTAAGCAGCATTATTCATTTACGGTGTTGAAATCAGTAACACAAATTCTCTGTTTTAAAATTTGTTACTGACGATGGATGAAAGGATAGTAGGATTTCGAACACGGGTCTTATTTATATATTACAAAAACATTAAGTTACACGTTTTATTCCTGAGGAATATAGTAGATTTCAATCCTCAAAAGGGGGCTGGAATTTTCTATCACAACTCCTATTTAGCTATCGGTCTGTCACTGTCGGGAAGTAATTGAACTATAGACGTAAAAGTTACCTTGGCACTTGCTTCCTTCGTAGGCAAGGTTGAGTTGTTTTATTGTAGAGTCTTACATAAAATGATATGCAATTAAGGGTGGTCCATGTGATTTAGTTGAGGATTAGTGGAACTTTTATGTCGGAGTGACATCCCGAAAATCAGTTAAGATAAGATAGAGATTCTTGCCGTAGGATATCTTCACAATGAAATCAGAGTTATGAACAACATTTTGCATGCAACTTTAACTAAATATGGTGCGTGTCACGTGGTGTGACTCCGTCCAACCTTGTTACATATTGCTAGGTTAGACAGCAAAATTAAAAAAAGAGTCTGGAATCGTATGTAGATTTCCATTACTGTTTACTTTTACGAAAAATAAAAAGTTATCAACAATTGCAAAGTAAACTGCATAAATAAAATAATATCAATATTTCGGGCAATACCAGATACGAATGCAGTATTTATACCTCATAAGTAGTATGCCAAGTTTTACATCTGTTACTTACTTCATTCTGTGGTAGGCGAGGATTTACTTTATTGTTAATAAGAAAAAGAATCGTCTTAAAAAACTATAAAGATATCGAACAATTTGAAAATGGACAAAAAAACACAAAAATTTGTTACCATACTTCGGTCATTATGAAAGAGAAAATATAATTAAAAAGTAAATCGTCATTATTTATACATGAAACCTGCAAAAAAATACATATGTATATTAGTTTGATATACTTTTTATGATTTATATATTCATTTGTACATTATATTTAGTTCTTTTAATTTCAGTATTGTGTCATGTATGAGTAATGTTATTAAACTTAACATAAAGTGTACCTCAAACGAGTGCCATTCCTTGACATAATCAATCAGCAACGGTGTGCTGAACCACGAAGATATCAGCGGAGGAATCGTACAGGTGAACACAAACCTCAGCACATTCTCTAATACTTTTAAGTAGTTCTCCCAGAAGTGTGGACTGTGTATTCGGTAAATAATACCAGAATATAGAATAGTGACCTGTATGACAGCGGTGCTTACAGTCCAAAGCCAGGATCGGAATGTAAATTGGAGATCACCTTTATCTGTGACAAATGAACACAACTAAAATAATTGTACTGTCATATTATAAGTTTAATATAACAATTGCAATAAATTTGCACGTTAATATATTTAAAATAAAGTTTATATCATACCATCAATTTCTTCAAAAGGCATATAACTTATAGCTCTGAAAGTTTGTGCAAACAACTTGGACCATCTCCAGTAAGCTCCAACATGAGTCCTATCCTTTCTAAGATCAGCTCTGAATTTGTTTCGTTGCATTAGATTTTTATATTTCTGAAAATAAAAAAGTTAATATCAAAGAACAGAAGTTATAACAGCGTTAACTGCTATAAATGTTAACAGTAACAACAACAATTTGACAACAATTTTTTTTATTTCTCCTGCCCTGGTTTAGACCTCAGGTCTACTCTTCCACCAGGGCAGGCCGAAAAAAGTTTCACACATTATTATACATAAAGTTGTGGCTTACTACGTTATTATCATTACACCAGATACAATCACATTTTCTTTGCGCCAAAAACTAAAAAAAACTAAAATATTTACATTATTAAATGCTACGTTGTACTAATAAATACATTCATTATGTTATGATTTGTACTTACAATGCAAAAAATTTACAAGTATACAGAGATGATTTGTTTACCATTGGTTTGATTTATAACACATAAAAACATTAACTATAAACTATATTCCAATACTATTTGTTGTCTACATAAAAGAAACTGCATTGCTCTTTAGCAAATAAAAATGCTTTCACTTTATAAAAGATTATTAACTAATATAAATATGTACATACTATATGCCATTGCAATTATGTGTTTACAATATCACATCGTTCTAGTAATTGTTTTTTCAACTGTTCCTTAAATTGTAACTGATTGCTTTCTTTTATTGAACTGTCTAACATGTTCATCAGCCTAATTGATTGTACGTGGAAAGATTTTGTATAAATAACAGTACGATGAATTGGGTACTGAATCATTACATTACTAAATCTAGTTCTTCTTAAATGCATATCGTACATTCATGTGTATCTCTCATACAGGTATGTAAGTTTTTTACTATCTAACACTTTGTACATCATTGACAATATGCTATATTTCTTGTGCTATCTCATTTTTAGCTAGCCCAGTTCCCTATAATATCGAGTAATATGATCATCTAATCTAAGGTTAAAACTACTATATCTAATGCAATCGTTCTGAGCTCTTTGTAATTTATTTGTCATTTCTACATTTATATCACGGTAAGCAGCAATTACATAGTCCAACAGGGTAAATACCAAGGATGTTACCAGCATCTTTCTAATATGAAACGGAGGTTTAAAACAGAGATTTCTAAATGGATACAAACATGTATATATTTTCTTATTTATATAATTAACCTAGTCAGACCAAGTGAGGGAGGAGTTCATTCTAAAGCCAAGATTTGTTATTTTATTTACATATTCTACTACTACACCATTTATTATGATAGGTAAAACTGCATTATAATCTAGTTTGTTTAGTATACGTGGTGTTCCAAAAATAATGGGTTTACATTTTGAAATGTTTAGGCTTAATCCATGGTCTTTACACCAATCGAAAATATTTGAGAGGTCTACATTCAAAGATTTTATTGCATTGTTTCGATTCCCAATATCACACTTAATGTACAGCTGTAAATCGTCTCCATAGAGCATTGTGTCACAAAATACAATATTATCGGTAATTCCTATTTATATAAAGTGAGAACAATAATGCAGAGAGAGTCGAACCTTGAGGCACACCTACTGGGTTAATATCACATTCAGATAAGGAACCGTTTGTTGTTTTTACACACTGATAACGATCACTCAAGTAAGAATCAAACCAATCAATGACTCTCTGACTAAAATTATAGGACTCTAATATAGGACTTCGATAATAGTAGTCTGTGATCGACGCAATAAAAGGCTCGGCTAAAGTCTAATAACATTAAGATTGTCACTTGTCCCTTGTCCATAGTAGCCCTGATATCGTCTGTTATACTTATCAGTGCTGTATGAGTGTTATAATTAGTTCTATATCCAGACGAAATGTACATAATACATTATTGTTCTCTATGAATGTACAAATTTGTCTATATACAAGCGTATCTAGATTCTTACCTAGAACACACAGTATATTTATGGCTCTATAATGCTTACATTCTAATGGATTGGCTACTTTTGGTAAAGGCAAAATCATTGCTTTTTTCCATTGCTCAGGGTATATACAGTTCGATAAAGATTTATTAAAAATATGACATAAGCCATCTTGCATTTCATGAAAAATTAATGTAATAAATTTTAGTTGAATTCCATCATGTCCAACAGCATTTGATGAGAATGTAATTAATTCCCTGTGTATCGTATCATTACCAACAAAGATCCAAAATGCCTATTTCTGGCGTCTCATACGCTTAATTCTATTTCGTAATAGTCTATAATTATTCCAAACCATAGGTTTTTAGTTCTTAAATACCTTTTATATGCAATATCTCTGTCTTTCATAAGAATTTTCAATTCATCATTTATCCAAGGGCAAGAATTTCTTTTTTTTTGATATGTTTCTTTCAGGCACATATTTAATATAAATAAAAATCTAAAATACTACATAATAATTCAACTTTTATTTTAACAGATTCACTAAGATAAACTTGATCAAAATTCAGCTGTGAACATTCATACTTTAATTCGTTTACATTAATGTTTTTAAATTCTCTTATAACTATAACATCATTATTTTTATACAGTTTAACTTTTAGGTTCACGGTACCTGACCAAATATTTTAACTCTATTGCAGTCATTAATAATTATTAAATCCAACAAAGTGTTTGAGTCAGGTAGGTGGAACGTTGAATCCAATGGTAAAAACAGATAAATTTAAATTGTTCAACAAATTTAACAATACAGTTTTTTCAGGAAATATTCTATCTGTATTTAAATTTACATTAAAATCTCCTACAACTAACAAATTATTATATACAGGTAATAAGTTTGCCAAGCATTCAAAACATTCATTAATAGAACCCAATTTCGGAGGTTTATATACAGCACATAACAAAATTTTTCCATCCCCATGGATATTTCTAAAATAATAAATTCTGGCTTTTTACAATAGACAGGATTAGACATTTTTATTAATTTGTAACTTAACACATTTTTTAAGTAAATGGCCAGACCGCCACCTTCCTTTTCTTCCCTGTCATGCCTTATCATATTGTAACCATTAATTTCATATGGTGGAGATGGTATTTCTGGTTTTAAAAACATTTCTGAGGCAACTATCATATCAAAACTGTCTTTAAATAAGTTAAAAAAACATTTTTTTGTACCCTCAAATTTTCAACATTTATATGCGCTACTCTCAAAAACCTCCTAGACTGATCAAATTTATCTCTTAAATCAGGTATTCCATCAACTCTCAACTTACTGGTAATCATGTTATCAACTATGATAAGTAGAAAAAAATCATTCAAAACAAACTAAAAATCATTCCCAATTGACAACAAAAATATGCACTCTAGCATCATATATTCAAGAAAACTAAACTTAAAACAACGCAACACAAAAATGATTCCTGCACTGTAAGTAAACGAATGTCATTCAAGCTTACCGAGGTCCTTCTCACTGTCGATGATGACAAAGCGCTCTCCTTCAGTTTTTCTCATGAAGATCCGGCCATTCTTAAACCACAGGAAGGTGAACTGTTTTTCTCTCTTGATGACGCGCGCCGCATTTAGAAGTTTCCTCTTAGCTGGGCGTTAGGCTTTCATTCACGTACACTAGTGTTACCTCTCCGTCCATGAAACCCAAGTCCCGTGAGTTAAAGTTCCTCTTCTGTCTTCTTTTAGCCAGAAACTCCAACATGTCCATCTTCCGTGTGAACTTCACAACTATACCTCCAGATCTTCCAGCTTCGCCAATCGCAATTTTATATCGGTAGCAGTTGTCAATCATTTGTCGGATCAAAATTGAAATTAATTACTGTTGAAATTTTTTCAACTACACTGATTAAATTTTCGCAATTATTTGCAGGTACTTCGTGTATTTCTATAACCTTATCTCTCAGAGTTTGTTCCAAGTTGTTTACTCGATCGGTTAATTCAATTATATTCTTGTTCAAGTTAGTGTTTTCCTGGAGTAACAATTCCATATCTTTCACAACGGTACTTACTTTTTTATTAACCTCTTCGATCTTTTTAGCGTTGTCCACAATGCATTCCGAATAAGTCTCCAATTGGCGACGAAAATCACAGTTAGCCTGGCAAAAGGCCTTCAACTCATTCTTAATATCAACAACAGAGGTGGCTTGCGATACGAAGACTGTGTCCTTGGCCTTATCAGTAGTATCGATAGCGAGGCTCAGCCCATCAACTCGATGTATCTCTTATGAATGTTAATATATATTACATACATATTATAAGTGTTCTATTGTTACATTCAGTATAAGTATTTAAGTATGTTCAACGTGGTGACGAGGATGGATCATTACCTTGCAGCAACTTGAATCTGTGCCTTTTTCTTAGCCGAATTAAATACTGAGTGAATTTCAGTGTTACGCTCTATTACAGCATACTCACATTTCACAATTGTTATTGTAGCTGGTACTTCATGATACCACTTAATGTTTGAAATGAGAGTGAGAACAATTCTTTCTTTACTCCAACCAGAGTTAAAAACATCTCGTGATTACGAAGATAGTTCAGGTGGAATTCGGAGAGTTCTAATGGTTAGGGGTAGAGTTCATGTGAGAGACTGGTGTTGAAAAGAACAATGGAATTTCAAAGGAATAAAATCTATGGAAGGGCGTGTCACCTACAGAGTCGGAATGGAAAATGGACAGTTGAGAAAACATATTGATTTGGTAATCAAGTCCAACATACCATAATAATCTTAAAGAGGAAGGTGTTATTAGCTGTTTTAAATGTGTATTATTATAATCACATGTTTTTTTTTAAATTTGATGTTGTAATTATCTTAGAATACCATTAACCCTAAATATGTTGAATTCACATTAAAAGTGTTCTTTTTTTACATGAACTATATAAACGATCCTCCCACAGTTCGTTGGTCCATAATGACGGGAATATTAAGGATTAATTGGGAATTGACTATTCCTTAAAAATATTTCGACAGAAAATTACTAGAAACTAGAAACTTTGTACATAGATGATTTAAAGCATTACAGGATTTTGTATGGCGCATGGCCAAAGTCGTACTATTCTTTTGCCCGTAGGTTTGGCTCGGTCCAAGGAATAATTTTACTCCATTGGAGTTCTGAATCTAAAGGTCAAAAAATTCCTTCAATCTGTCTCTTCTTATGTGCAATAACTCCTTTGTTTTCTTGCTTTGGATCCGTACATACTCCGCTGCATCGATTTATTCTTTGAATAATGTTAATATCTCAGTAAACCGTTTTCATTGCAAGGGTGTCGTGTACATTTTAAGAAATAAAGAATGTTATAGAGCTGCAGAAGAAAAACGGTATGCAGTCTAGTCCTTCATATCACATATACATTTTAAATTTAAAAGTATGTATTTTTCACTTAATAATATTTCATCATTTTTCTCTATTTTTTTGTTTTTATTATTGTCTTATTGAAACAACAGATTTTCATGGACAGTTCACTTCAATAGGAAAAGTACTGAACATTATTTATAATATACTTATTAGAATATTTAATGATAAATTATAGATTACAAGTTATTAACGGATCTCGTAGCTCTTAAATCGTTATTTCTGAAACATTATATTTTAAAAATAATATTAATATTATACATGTTGGTAAATTGAACAATATTATTCTATATTGTAACGCTTCAGGCTTCCAGTCCAAAAGGTCTATATTAAAGATTATTATTCTGATTTATGTGAATTTTGTAAAGATGTAGTATAAAACTCTTATAAGTTTATACAATTTAAGCATATAAATAGTTTATTATTCCTTAAGACCATTGACTAAGATAAGGTCAATGAGTTGCAAAATACTTTTAAAAGTATTTTCAATAGATATACGATTAAAGTTTTAGTAAAGTATTAGCAAGAATAGTAATTTATTGGTATTGGTAGTAATTTCATCTTTCTAAGAGCCTACTCAATGTCTCGACAATATTTTAACTTTGAGGATAGCACCGAGTTACTATCCATGATATACACGACTGTTGGAAATAAATGCTTATTTCTTGGACTCGGTTTTTGGCTCCAAAGCCATTAAAATAATATGCTCTTGTAATATTTTCTCGATACAAAGTCAATCCAAGGAACAGTTGTCTAGAGTTGTTGAGTAGAGATCTATTTGATTTTTTATTTCCGATAATTTTTTAATAGGTCTCATTAACGAATTGAACGTCATTGTATGACAAACTTGTATGAAATCCGTTAATATTTACGAGTGTAGTGATTAATATTATCCATTTCGAGTGTTTCCACAATATTGAATTTTTTTAACGCTGATATTTTGAAAATTAGGGAGACGTTTTGTAAAAAGTTTAATAAAATTGATTTTGGGGTTTGACAGATTACTTCTTGGCAATTACTTTGAACCGTTTGCTGAGCCTAAAACAGGTAAAGTTAGTTACGGTAAGAAAATTTACTATTAGGCACCATATAAAAATGGTAATTCACATTCCAGTAAAACATATTAAAACTCATATTAAAAATTAAAGTCTTGATTATTACAAATAATCTTATTCATATGTAAACCAAGACTCTTTGTGATCCTCGAACAGGGTTTTGCCTTTGGAAACCTAACAAAAGTATCAGTTCTGTACTTAATTTCCGTTATTAAACCATATATTTTGCTTGGTGCAAAGAACAGTTATTGAAAATTCACACTTAAATAAAACTCATCTTGGGTATGAGTTTGTAATTTTAATTAGTACTTCTCATTTCATTGGTCCATAAAGGAATAGTAGTAATTCTCACAATATACATATGTATTAAAAACTGTTCTACGAGCTTATGTTATGTATGAAAATGCGCTATTTTGGCCTAAATGATTTTTAATTGATACAATTCTGAATTTTATTGCAAATTCATTAGGTTTTATTGTTTTGAAATACATTGCAAACGTTAATATACAAAAAAGTTTCGTAATATTTTGTATTAAATAATTTACGTAACTTCAAAACATTTTCAGTTTTTGTTTTGTATTGCTTTAAAATTTGGGATAATATTTAATATAAACGGTAATAAAAGCGAGTGTTTAATCATCTTAGTGGAGTTTAAGGCCTTATTTATCCCACTCAAAAATATTATAACTAAGAACACAAATACTACCTAACAAATGATTTACGTACTATTGCTAAGAACGAGTTATAAGAAAACAATAACTTACGTACACACTGTATTTATTCTATTACACACACACACACATAAAGAAGGAAATAAAACAGTTGAACAGCAGAGTTTAGTGGCGTGCAGTGAACGTAAACAACACAAATAAATATTGTGATTATTAAATAATGCAGTAATACTGAATGTTATCAAAGACAATTATGGTCACGGAGAGCAACATATTATGTTATTTCTGGGTATCTATTTGCCGACCATTTTGCCATAGATTCTGAAGCTGTCGGTATTTACATAAATAATGAAGTAAATGTTTGTGAAAATACCATTGCGTGGCGTTATAAAAGTGTTATTTAACAGAATCAATAAAGACTGTTGAATAACGCTACTGTATAGGGACACGTGTGTTGCATGATTGTATGGTCACAATCCATCTTAGGTTCAATACATACGACAAATTTTAAATAATACATACAAATATTAAATCATAATTTTTTATCAAGGTACATTCAAAAGAATATT
Source organism: Homalodisca vitripennis (assembly GCF_021130785.1). Taxonomy (NCBI): domain Eukaryota; kingdom Metazoa; phylum Arthropoda; class Insecta; order Hemiptera; family Cicadellidae; genus Homalodisca; species Homalodisca vitripennis. The sequence goes on along the minus strand of NC_060209.1, from coordinate 129,158,376 downwards.
CAAATCATAAATAATAAATATAAATGGAAGAAGTCGCGTTCGTGAAAAATGTTTTTTAATAAATAATATTTAATTGAGATGTAATAATTCAAAAGGTGTATCTCGAATTGAAAAGAAATCTACGTTTAAGTGCTCGTAGAATGTACTCAGGAATAATATTCGCAAAAGAAGAAAAATAACCATAACCTATTATAAAAAATGTTAAACAACAAAAATTTTTAAAATTCTTACCTGATTTTGAAGACGTGGTTTGATCCCACATGGAATATTTATAGAACGTTATAGAAAGCACAAGACCGCTGCTACTACTCGACTCTGCAGTATCGACTCACTTGTACTGTAACGGAAAGGGCGTCTGGTTACGATCTTATTACCTAGTAGTCCTAGTGTGTAAATCTTTAATTTTTTTGTATATATGTATATAATATTCTGACTATCACCTTCACAGATAAGCTTTATGAATGCAATATTATTATTATAAAAATTCATATTGACCTGAGGTATAACCAGTCTAGCTGGTATTCCATCCAGAGTAAAAGGTGTTACCCATATGGTTTAGATTGTGGCTTTTGGATAACTTCAAAACTGGGGAACACTATGATAATATGCAAAACTGCTCTCAATCATTGTGACTCATAGTTGTGACAACCAATAACACGACATCTAAATGTCTCTGTATTCCCAGGGTTCTTTTCTATTTTCTGTTTTGTTCTCCTTGTCATACAAGTACTTAATTTTCTTACTTTCAAAAAGTATTAAAACTTTAAATTACCTATTATATTGATTGCACCTATGAAGCTACATTTGATAGGAAATTTAATTACTGATTTAATTGTATTTAGTTTTGAGTAATGAATAAGGAATCCAATTGAACATTGTATTGAAAATTATGTATTTGAAGAATGTATTAAAGACGTCTACTAAATAACATTTATATTATTATAATATAACGAAAAATTATTTAAAAGTGATCAATTACATAATTCTTAATAAATAAATATTATTTTATACACTTTTAGAACATTTATATTCGCTATTTAAAATTATTTAAATTGTTTATAATAATAATAATGTTTGTTGTTTTGCCAATGCTGTACAATAAATTCCGAATGCAGTGTATATTAGGAACAGAACACTGCACTATCGACCAAAAAGGGTGTAACAGTGATGGAGGAAGAGCTTCTTGATTTACGAAGTATGAATGGACACTTCCAGCATGTGAGTCGGGGTGTAGTGATTGATACACTTCCGCTAACGGCAGCCTACTTCTGCAACATTCGTCTTTTGCTTGGATTTATTACTATGTTTATCATCGGTAACATTATTCCCTTCATAAAGTTCTTACATGAACATGAACTTATTGTTCTAATTTTTTTATTCTTCTTTGATTGTCAACAGATTCAGACATTATATTTCTTGATCTGATGGTTAAGTTTTTGAATATGTTTTACTGTTTTAATTAAAGTAATATAAAAGGATTTTTAGATTGAAAAAGGTAATTGTTAAAGATGAAGAAAAGGTTCAAATCAGAAGTTAAGAGTTAACGTATGTATGTATTTATTATTATTATTATCTAGTGCTCTCTACTGATATAGTCATTGAACAGAATATTCAATGACGATACTCTTAATGTTTCGATGCCCAAAATTCCCTTTTCATGACATTTTATCCTCTGTTCTTTTTGCATTCGTCCATCACAATTTGAATTCCGGATTTTTATATTATTTGGGTTCATTCCCAACATATTTGTCCTTGGAAAATGTTTTCTGAGATTCCTTTACCTGTAATATGTATTCTAGTCTATAAATATCTACAATTAAAAACCTAAAATATAAGGGTTGCCATTAAACAGCATTAAATGTCATATTCAATTTATCTCCTGATTCCACATCATAATCTTTCGCAAGCGTTGAGTTCGTTGCCATTCCAGAAAGTCGTTCACAGAGTGCAAAGTGCCAAAATGATTGATCATTTTTTAATTTTAAAATATTTCCTGTGGGGTTTGCTCGTCGATGGCGTGTTGCTGTTTGCCCTCTTTGGTGAACCACGATAATGTATTACAACATTGCCCATCGCAGTGAATGGAGGGGAAAGAGGCGGCCCCTTTTTTTCAGGTTTGGTGAAAACAGTCCCCGCACGTTGAGTAAATTTTTCCCTACTTTAAATCCTGTTACGGATGTTTTTAGACTTTAAAAATTTAAAAAATTTGTCTCTAGAATCATAAATTGTAATTAACTTTCCATTATTTAGACTACAATACTATATATTTGTCACAATTTTTCTTCGCCTTCACCCCTTCAGTATTTATGGTATTAAAAATAAGAGCAATTTTGGGCCCAAAGGCAAAAAACAACTCGAAAAGAAATCTCATTAAAAATATGATTACGGTATCCGTTGACTTTCTCTCTGGTCGTCGATGGCCAAATGAATTTATAAATGTGTAATGGAACATTGCATAAAGAGAAATAACGGCAATCCCACAAAGACATTCTATTTTCGTTTTATGTATACAACATTGAAAATTAAGTATATATAATGCAAAAATTTGTTTCTTGATTTGGATACAATACATTTAATTATATATGTGGGAAAAAGACAGAATGCGTTTGCTAATGTGGAAATTCCTGTTGTTTTTATGATTTTTAATTTGTTTAACAATAACATAGGTCATGTTTAGTCCATGTGTAAATAGTGTTGTATCTCTTTTCTATGTTTATAACAAGCTAATAAATGTCAAATCTCATAAATTATCAATTTGGTTTCATCCGCTCTTTTATTTAAAAATAAAGTACTAACGCTTTCTCAGGTCTGCATAAAAACCCAGTTAAGTATTACACAGTTTCACAACAAATTACTTGTGTGTCGAAAAGTGTGTTAGCAACGGTTCTTAAAATCATGGAATTCCTCAAAATTAAGGAACAATTTTATTAACCGGTTTCCTCAGATGTAAATTAATATTAACGCACACAAACTTGCCAGTTTTTTGTGTAGTTAAATTTTTAAATCAGGAAGACGGATAAACAAACAAACCTGCCAACCGATAGAGGCGTTAAGGGGACTTGAACGCATCCATATAAACCCATTGTTAAATTAGGTACTTTTGTGTCCCATTATACTTAGAAAGTAATAAAGATACCAACCTGATATTTTTAATCACTTACTATGTGGTCCTATTAACGAAAGCCTACTGGATCAATTTTTATGAACTTAGATAACTCTGTATTGGCCATAGTTATGATTTTTTTTATCTAGCGAGTTCAAAATAATTCACTGAAATATAGACTATTTTTTCAGTAAAATGAGGCCTATTAAGTGCCAATACTTGTTATAATTGTTTCTATTGTAAGGACTCGGTAAGCATCATAGATAAGTACTTCAAACTTCCTGTAAAAATTTCAGCTTGTAATCCTTTAGTAGCTTTCAGAGAAAACGGGGTTCATTTGTGTGAAATATATCAAAAATTTTCGAGGAAAACGCAAAAACTCCAGAAAAATTTACATACAAAGTAATTGTTTTTCAACAATTACTTGAGCTCTAAGAACCCTCCAGTAACAATAATGTTCATCATTCTCCTCTTCCTCTCCAAGAGCACCTCCTTCTTTTCCTTCACTCGACCTTTCCTTGTCCATCACTAGACTACCTTAATTTCTTCTCAAAGAAACTGGTGGCACTACAACTTTGGAGTAGTAGTAGGCCGAGGCCCTTAACAGGTTGAGTTTTCATCTGGTGTACTGAAGGTAACCCTTTTATAAAAACCTATTACCCTTTATTGGTACGTTTTATTAAAGATGTCCTTTAGGTCTATTCCTTATATTATCAAAGATCACTTTGGAAATAAAAGTCTAGAAAACACTGAGTCCAACTTCCCCAATAATAACAAAATATTGTCAGCAACAACAAAGTTAGCTAGGTATACAAACAATTTTACAATAACAAGAACAAGCAGACATCTGTCAAAACTGCTAAAGTTCATATAGAAACAAAACGCTAAAGAGTAAGTAAAATAATAAATCAGTAAAATCAGGCACGTATAAGAAAGCTCAACACTGGATACAGCACGTCAATGTGCGTTGCAGAGGCAACTTCAAAATTTATTTGAAGAGCAATATAGAAATTATTTTTTGGTGAGTGATAAATATTAATAACATTGTATTCCGAAAATGTCAAAAACTACAATAAAAAAATACGTTAAAAAATAATTTTTTTTGTCCAAGTCCCCCTTAAAACTAAGGAGAGATTTTTCCTAAACTTTTTATATAACATTGGCAATAAAATAGATTTAATAAATGTTTATGAGATGCATATTCTGGTTTAAACAGAAATCTTCTCTCCTTTTAGAAATTTTCAGTAAAACAAAACTAAGTTGATTTCTTCTTCATTTAAAGTAGAGAGGTTTCACAATAAATAAATTAATCTAAAATCCATCAGAATTTAGATGATAATTAGAAAAAATAATTAATCTAAAAAAACAAGGTTAAAAAAAAAAACTGTCACCTTATGTATTCCCGTTAACGGGGTAAAAGTTTTAACAGAGGTTACATACACAATTATCCAATGTCTATAACGCATTATCAATAACTCTACGAGTGTGTTTACAGCGTTTATAAATCAAACATGTTATACTAATTTTTATATAATGTTGCAAAAGCCCGCTAACCTCTCTGCCGAAATCGCATTGACTCGTAATAAAAATTAGCATATCCTGAATAACAAATTTAAGATTCATGGTAGAAATTGGTCCATGTAACATTGGTCAGCATTAAGTTTGGCTCCGAAAATATTGCGTAGAAAGACATTACATTTTTCAGCCACCACTCGACTGGAAAGGCTTAGTTACATTACAGACCACTAAATAAGAGAATAAATAATGAAATTAATAGATATTAATGTCCTTACCGACAATGGAAATATGTTGTTCTAGTATTTTGTATGTTATTATGTTTGCAATATTAAAGGTTGTTACTGTACCTACTTCAACCCCTGAAGCCACTGTCACTGTTTAAATTATACCTATTAATATGGCTCCCACTAAAATATGATATAAAACTCTCCGGGTTAACTATAAAATAAATATTATTTCGGACCTTGCAGACATTGTAACTGATTTGAAATTTACTTATAGTGTTACCGTATTTTTAAAATTATTTAGGTCCTAACTTCAGGTATTAAAAAGATATTATACAGTTGACAACAACCCATTATTGAGCACACAACAAGAAGGGTTGCTCTTTTACAGTATATTTTGTTAATAATATTTGTTCAAAAAATAGAGATATTTCTGGCAGAGTATTAGAAGTTGTACCCACCGCAATGCGTCAGACACACATAAAAGCACTTTCATCTACAATTAATCATATCAGAAGGTGGCTCGCGGGACTTTATACATCTCCTGTCCATTACGTAATGCAGATAGCTTCAGTGTTGGGAAGTAAAACAAGTATACAAATGCACATTGGCTCCCATGTGGCATAGTGTATAATATTGCACTGAGTGCTACAGACAGCTTGGGTAAGCTCTGGGAGTTATTGTGTTAAACTGATCCGTACTGTTTTTAAAATCTTTAATAAAATATTATGTTTATTTTATCAACGTAGGAACAAGTTATTCCTCCTCTGCTTCACATAAATTCTGCTTAGTTAGGCTAATTCATTATTATACATTTTTATTGTATTTGTATGCACACACTTCCACTGCTGGATTGTTCTATGAGGATTGTTGCATATAATAATACTAAACAATTATAACATATAAGTTTTAACGAAAGCATGTTCACTAAACATATTTTATCCTACATCCAACCCATAAAAGGTAGGAGTATGTTACATGTTACCACACCAAGTGTTTTGTAACATGTTTCGTTGAGGTTTCATACAAAGTTTTTAATTTACAGCTAATTTCATTCTCTGGATATCCTCCGGACAGAATTCAGACATACAGTCATACCAAAAAGAAAGTTTTACATTCCCCCCCGCAGAAAAAAACAAAAGTTGTGTCAGCACAGTGGTGCTCAGATAATTTTCATTGTTGGATATGTATTCATATAGTTGTCAATTAAGAAATTAAGTATTTACCTTGTCTTAATATTTAATAGTTTTAGATAAATCCTGCCACATGATAAATTCCCAATTTTTTAATTATTAAAAGGAGTGTTTAAACGTTATATCAAATTTAATTGTTACTCTAACAATAAAAATATATTAAAAGTTAAAATTCGTATGATATTATTCATTGTATCTATTAATTTTTCCTGCTATTCTCGCTGTCATTATGTCTCGTTATATACAAGATCAATGTAAAAATATTCGCTAACGCCCAGCCAAGTTCCATGGAATGCCAAGCACAAAATAACAAGTATATAAGTCACTTCGTTTTCGAGATACGTTTCGTAAGAACAGACAGATAGACGGGCAAACAGATATAAATGAAAATTTTCAGCCCCTCTAATGATTGATTCTTCTGAAATCTTGAGTCTTGTTCATCTGAAGAGGTCCAAAAACATATGCAATGAAGACGCTTATAATGAATTGTGTACACCGATTTTTCATCAGAGACACTAGTCTAGAAAATATAGGTTAATCTAGGTGAAGAGCACCAGAGCTATGTTATATGTAGACAACTCCACTGTGATTAGAGATCGTGTCTAAAACGTCGTGAGGACTCAATCGTGCATCTGATAAGACAATGAGAATATATCGTCGATTTTTTAAATATTTTCAGACAAACATGATTCCTGAATCTAAGAGTTCAAGTAATCAGCTTATGTTGTACGCTGCGCTGAAAGGAAGGTGAAATTGACCTAAACTCAACATTCAAATTGATTAAACCATTTTCATTAGAATGACTTCGAAACGTTTTATGTCAGCTAAGCCTAATAAAAAGACCAGACGAAATTTAAACATATTTATTGCTTGGTATTGTTTTAGAGTAAGTTATTACTTTGAAACCTAATGACAGTTTTTTAACAAGCTAAAACTCTTACTTTTTTCTTTAACTAAATATGTTGTGAATTCTAATCGTACAGTATTATTTTATCACCCCATCGTAAATGATCCAGATCCAAGTGAAAAAGTGCTCTTCTTTGCATTTACAATAGTGACATCAATACAATTATTGTATCTATATATATAAACTCAAAACGAATTAAACATATTGTTATGACGTTAATTGTCAATAAAAGTATGGAGAGAAATCTAGTGCCGCTTGGTTCTAACAATTGAAAGATATTGCGCTATTCTGACGTCGATATAAAGCTCATAGCAGGCACCATCTGATCTTAAATTTCTAACAAAGCATCAATATGTCTTGTAAAAATACTGATATAGGTTCATAATAACATATCCAAATTTCCCAACCATACAGACAGGAAAGTAAAAAATTAGCACCTTAACTTTAGCAGAAAATTACATATAGCACGTCAGATGTGTAAAATACCAAAGACGCAATATTTAATTAATTGGAATTGTGATATTAACTCCCTTTCAGTCACAGACAAATCTGGATAACTATAGACTCTAGTATATAGGTATAAGATCTGCAAACACTAACAGTAATTCATTGAGAGATTGTAATATACAGAAACGTTTCTAGTCCAAGTTGACTGGGTTCAAATTCTAAACTAACGTTTAATCTCTGTAAACTAACCTAAACTTACGATTAACATAAATTTTAATGAGTTCTGTAATGGTACAGGCTAGTGTGAAGTTGGCCTGCAAGAATGACGTCATCAATATATATTATTGGTAAGACATAAACAAACGTCGATGATGTATAAACTAATCTAACTATCGATTAAGTCGAAAAAAGAACATGTTTGTCAAATGTGCAGGCTAGTGTGAAGTTGGCCTGCAAGAATGAAGTCAACAATATCTTATAACAGAAATCTAAAAAACGTCGATATTATTTAAAATACCGTAAACTGACGACTAACATAAAATTTAATATTGCAGGCCAACTTCTCAGACTTGTCCGGCTCGATTATTTTGTTTAACGTTCAATAAAAGTGGAGCCTGGCCATCTCACCCACCCCTCCCTACACCACCATCTCATTGGTTCCAGCTCAAGCTGATGAACCAGGTTCAGTTTACGATGGATCTCTGAATTGTAAGTCGCTGTATGATTACATAATCTTATTTTAGTATGTGCTTTGCAACATAAATTTAAAATATTTCCATAATAGTTTGAGAGTCTGGAAATTTTTGACTCTAATTAGTTTTTTATGTAGGTATAAATTTTATATTCAAGACAAGAAACATTTTTCATTTTTAAAATATAGTCAACTCAGAACATTGAATATAACCACGTTTCAGAGACTTTAATTTAATATAAATCCATCCATTGAAATTAAATTAAAAACTCCTTAATCAAAGTATATTGTGCATCGTAATTAATTAAAAATATTGTAAAATAAATACTAAACTTTTCATCTGAAGGATACGTAAGCATGTGTTTTGCTGAGCTAAAAGATCGGAGACATCGAGTATTATTTATAATTTATCATATCACTATATTATAAGTAATGTATATATATTAATAAGAGCAAGACAGTTTCCCCCTAATATCGTGACGTTGCCAATTCATATGTGTGATAAATCTTGATATTAATTTCCTAGAGACTTCAAACAAATCAATCCTGGTCGAAGGAAAAATTAAATTTGGAGGTAAAACTTTTAAGGGCTAAAGTGTTACATTAGTCTTATTGGCAACCTTGACAGTAACAAGAAAAATGCAGAATAAACTGATCAGTAACATTAAGCTAACTATGAATGCTAATTATGTAACATTTTTCACTAATTTAGTAGCAAATGAGAATACATTACTTTGTTGTAATTTTTTTTCTGTTGTATCACGTCAAAGAACTTTATAAAGGAACTCAGTCACTACATTATGAGTGTATATAAAGTTAACTGGCGCCGCTTGATCATTTATTTACATGTCTAACGTTTGGTTTTAAGTGTTGCAAGGTACAAAAATCATAATCAAAAAAACAAACATTTCATGTTTTTAACCCTTTTGATACCCTCCTCAAACGAACCTCCACCGAAACTAGATTCCTCCCTTCTCATTGGAAATGCCTTCATCGACTTCAGGTTGTGTGCTTAAACAATGCAAATTGGATCTGGGCTCCAGCACGTTAAATTGTTAGTGAGCACTTTTATGAAGATATAAAAAATACTGATGGGAAGTTTGTAGTTTATTTAATAGATATGATTTGATGGAAATATAAGCATTAATTATTCTAATAATTGGTTGTACTGAGTTTTAAAATTATTATTTATTACTGTTTATGAGCGAACTCTTCAGTTTATTTTATAACTGTATTGCCTAGTTAATGTTTATCAAACCACTTTCAGCAACGATATTTATTGGATTAGTGTAACGTTGTATATAGTTAGTAAAAAAAGAAAACAATTACATTTGCGTCTGCTTTTGACTTAGACATTCGTGTCTTGAATTTTTTGAATCGTTTAAAGCTTTATCTTTTTACTGTTTACAATATTATATGTAACCAATCTTCAAACAAATTATTTTTTTCTTATATTTAATATATTCAATGTTTTTATACAAGAATACAATTTGTTCTTGTATATATTTTTACGTTACTATAGTATTTATTGAGTGACACGTGGACATTTTTATACAAACTTTTAATAATCATTCTAATAATAAGCTATTATCACAGCAAGCTAAATCACACATTTTATTCTTAGTCCCATGAATATATTTTCATTATGATCTTTATAATCAAAATCCCTTAGGGCCAATAACCAAAATATTGCTACTTCTACCAAAACCCATACTTCTTGAAGAAAACAGGATTTTCCGGACATTTGCCATCGTTCAGTGAAACAATAAATCAGTAACACTACGTTTTGAGATCTGCAATCTGATCTCTTCTTCAGGTAAAGAACTAACCTAATACATAATGTTACAAAACTAGGTTAAAATATTATTATTACTTGTCCATACTTATTACTTGTCTCTGTCTTACACATTATTGATCAATAAATTAAAATTGAACTATGTTGTTTTACTAACGAAACAGCGTGATATCGTACAACTTTACTCTTACATGGTATAATTTATTCCTTACAATCGGCATTTTTAAAGCAAATATATTTAAATTCCTATGATTTACTCAGCTGATATCTACGATATAAAATCCAGGATTGCTACTTCGAGGAAACAGTTAAGCACAGCAAACCGAGACTGGCCTGTAAATGGATAGTGATCTCACAAAATGTTTGGGGTTTTGATAATTGTTAGGTGTGCGATATTATACAAATTGACCATTCATAGTCCTCTTAAAAGTACTCTTGGATGTAAATGTAGCTCAGCTTAATATATTTATCTTAGGACTCAAATTTTATATAATTCTATATAAAGTACGTTTTATAATTGGAAGCCATTTCACGATATGGTATTTTTTTTGTCAAAGTACTACTATATGCTTTGATTAAAATGTATTGGAGGAGTCTCCCCGCCCTAAGTTCTATTCACTGAGAAACCCCACTACCCTAATAGACTTTCATAAGAAGATGTCCTGGATTATTAAAGTAATAGGAGAAATGCTGTTAAAATGAAAAACTGGTTTGCTTTATTAAATATTCCATCTATGATTTAACATTACTGTCTAAGAATACATTATGTATGCATGAGCTCTATTCCCTGAACCGTAATATTTGCAACTTGGTATTTCCCTGAGAACTCCCGAACTGGACTTGGGAAGGATGGCTGCGATGAGTATCGAACCACTATCTCGTCATGTGCAGTCCTGAGATTGACAGGTAAATCCCGTGAGCGCCGTTGAAATCGTTGAGGTGCTCGAAGTTTAGTAACAGGCTTCAGAGATCGTCATAGCTGTCATGACTTTATGGTCCCCAGTTGAAATGTTTGCGTACCATGTCCACTTAGCTCGATCTCCTTTCAACTGATTGGCAGACCACCACATAAACTTACGACGCTTTTGTTAGGTTAAGAAGGTGGTTAGGTTAGGACTCTGCATCAGACTGAATCTGAAACATGCAAAATCTATTTATATAATTGTATAAGACGATTGTGGAGGGAGTGGGGCTCTTTCCACCTCTGTCACCGAACAAAGGTCATCGTGACAATAGCAAGGGCCCTGGGTTCTACCACCAATGGCTCAATTCGTTCATGTAGGGTTCTCGATGGCTCAAACACGTCCGTCAGGAGTGCCAAAGGCTCATCATACGCTTGCAGGGGAGTCAGAGGCTCAACATGCCGTTCGACTGGTAAGGTTTCTAGGAGCTGACTGTCTTGCCAGCCCCATGAAATAGCTATATGTCATATGTCGTATTAGAGAGGAAGGGTAATTTAGACATGGTGGGACTAACAGGCAGTAGGGCACCGTTTTGTTGGTAATTAATATTTTTTAACCACATTTATCTATAATATCACTTGTTGTTTCCTAAGGATTCGTCTAATCGTGTCAATATTTATGGATATCAAATAATTTATTACACTCGTGAGGGCAATGGTCTTTATTACAGTGAATGCAATGCTCTTGATAATTCTAAAATCTTTACATTGTGAGCAACCGATTCGTTAAATAGATGTTAAATAGACGCTAAATACATGTATACAACGTATTTATACAAATTATTACAAAATAATTAGCCTGTTTTTTCTTTTATTTCCTTCTCTGCTCTTAATAAATAATAACATCATAATTATACTTTCTGTTGCGATGAAAAATTGACAAATAATAATTATTAGACGTTTATTTTCTCCGAACTAGCTATAATATGAAGATAAGATAGCTTTGTACTTATTATAGGTATTTGTCCGGAAAAGATTAGGTTAAGACCAATTTTTAGACTATACACGCCAATTTATCTTTTTGTAAGAGTTTTCGTCGTTCTACGACGTCACTTGCAGAGAAATTAGTTTATGCAGCTAACCTAATATTGTGACTTCAAAAGTTGATATTATTTAATTTTTAATACAAGTTGGTAGCTGCCCATATTGCTTAATGTAAAATCATATCGTGATTGGTATTTTAAATTTACCAACCGATATTGTGGTAATGCTGGTTTCATGGTTCTATTTTCCATTGTTTTCGACAAGGCGGTAGTTATACTAGAACACTGTGGGTGCTGAATTGGATTGGTTTAGTTCTTCGGTTCTCTTTTTCTTGCTTTATTTTATCACGGTTGCTCACAATGCTTCGCATTAAAACAGCTGATTTGAGAAGAAACATGTCACTGAGTTGTAAATGATATAAAAGTTAATTGAGTTAGAAATTATGATTATGAATAAGGAATCGTGGTATTTAAGTAACTTCGAAGTTAGTTGAGTATTTTGGTATTTTGATATAAAAAGACCTTTTCAATGTCAAAATACTTTTTTGGCCATATAAATATATCATATATGGGAACAAAAAATTATTTCGTGCTTTATGTCAATTAAAGTTATAGTAAGGCTTCATAAAGAGATTAATGACATTCATCATACTCCGATAATCTAAATATATGAACACATTTTTCCTAACTCATTAGAATGGCAATATTGTCAAGAATGTGGTAATGTTTTTGAATTAATTCTAATCCTGTGTCACATAATTCCTATACCTAGTTAAATTGTTTTAAACAAGGAACGTTATATGATTATTCCTGAGTAAGTTTAACTTTAAACATAATTTCATGAACTAGACAGAGGCATACAGTTTTATTGTGGTATATCAAATCTTATCTGTCGTTGATACTGCTCACCTAACACCAATAACAAAAAGTTTAAATTTCAAACGAAAGGAACAAACGAAATAGCTTACAGGATTTAGTTAATCTAGAATAACTTGAAGATAGAAGCTTACCGCTACATGCTGACGAGGAAAAATGGATGGAGTCTACACAGTAAGTAGATGCAGTACAACTTCTTCAACTCCGTATTGGTCTGCATGTGTCACAAATAATATACTTGTAATTAAAATAAAATAATTAATTGTGCAATGTATTTAAAGAAAATTGGCCCTAATTTTTAAATCTGAAATAAACAATGCATGTTGTAATTTAAAACAAGAAATTTACGTCTTTGTAGTTGCGTGAATTAAACCGGATATCGTTGTTTTGTGAAATGGTTAGATACATCACAACGGTCAGTTAGATAATCAGGACAAAGGCTAATAACCATTACAGTAACTGTTGTTTAGATCGTTTGCAATTATGTCGGTAATCTGATTCGTACACAAAGCTATTTGTAATATGACACTGTTATTACGATAACTGTGAAATAGAATAATTATATGTACATAGTGCTGTTATGTTAATAGTTCCCGGCGAGTTTATGTATTTACATTTATATATACATATACATACACATACATATGTAATATATATATATATATATATATATATATATATATATATATATATATATATATATATATGTATATACAAGTATTATTTGCCTAATACAAAGTAAAGCATTTACATTTAATTCCAAAGGTGTATAAATTTTAACTCTTTTATACTAATTGCAAGATTTAGGACTTATAAATTTATGACTATGACAAAGTTATTGAGGTACTTGAGTAATTTAGATGTTACCTGAGTAATTTAACGTAGCAAGAACTTTTTCGACATCAAAATAATTTCTTTGGCTATATAAATATACCGTATATTCGAAAAAGGAAAGGTATTACATTTTGCATCACATATTAAAATTATAGTAAGGCTTTATAAGAAATATCAGTGGCATCTCCTTTCTTAGTGTAATTAGTTTCGCGTTAGCGAAAGCTACTCACTCTAGGAGCTGGAACATTCCATTTACGTCTATCTGTGTATCTGCACACAATAAAAAAAAAACTGGATATAATTATATGAGTTTTGGAATGCAATAGGAATATTTTTTAGATTTATTAGTAAGAATATATATATAAAATTCCTTCAATATCGGTTCATTTTATCTATAGGCAATAGAGAGTTCGATTATGGTGCATGGCCTTCTTTGGTGCTGGGCTTATAACTCAAGTTAATAACTAGAGAATTATTTGGGTTATAAAATTAAAATGTTGTATATTATTCGAACAATATGAGTTCAGAAAAAAACTACTTCTATCTGTATGTCTGTTTATTTGCCTGTTGTGTCATTTTTATAGTATATTTCAAAATCGAATTCAGCATAAAACAATTTGTATGTCAACGACAATAATTTCAGAGATGGACATCGCGATCAATAGATATGAAATAGAATGTAGACAAGCTCCTTTGGCGAAACCTGTTACACAATATGTCTTCAGCGTACTCCTAACTTGTTAAACAATGTTGCTGTAAAATAATAATTACAATAATTTCCTTAGTTTTATATTTAATGGTAAATATTTAAAACAAATTATAATAACACAATTCCTTCCAAAAATTTGATACAGGATACATTTCTTATTCGAAACACCTTGTACTTTACATTATATAATACTACGCTAACATACGCGTACCTATAATATATTTCACAATGGGACTAATTGATACTGACTATATTAATCTGCTACTAGAATTATATAGACTAGCCTTCAGGTTATGACACATGACAAAGTTGCCGTATTACTCACCAAGTCATGTGTTAACATAACATGTTAATATATAATACATTTTCTTTGAAAATTAAAATACTCCAAAATTTAGAATGAAGTCTTTTCACAATGATCTTAACTGATCATTTTATACCGTCCAAATAACTTGGTGATCAATTCCTTTAATTCTTCCTATGCCCCTCTGAAATGTGCAAATTTATTACACTTTTATCTATTATGTATTTGAAAAAAATGTTAGATAACACTTAAAGAAAGACAAAAAGAAACTTAGTAATTTGTATTAAATGTGTATTATTTTACCTTACTAATCCATAGTCATTCTAAAATTGGTATTTTATTTTAAAATTATAACTATAAAGTTATAATTTAATTTATATAAAATAATAATAATATAATAATTATATAAACATATAATATTATATAACAAAAATAAAGTTTTGCACGTATAACTTTGTAACATGAGATACACTCGTAAGTAAAACAAATCTTAAAGTGACAGTAAACGCTTATTTCGTTATAACAGATGGTTTAACACCCACTAAGGAAAAACTTTCAGATGTCACAGTCAAAAGAATTGTTTCTAAAAATAGCGATCTTTTAAAGATCTTTTGTTTTGCCTGAAACTTGAACAAATGCTGTTCTGACGTCTTTTGTAGTTAGGATATTGAATATTTGTTCAACAGAAATGTCGTCTTTTGTTTTGTAGAGTGAGACTGAATTTCTCTGAAACAAAATTCCAACTTACACCATCGACTCTTCCTACAGTGAGTTTCAATAGTTTTATTTACAAAGGATACTTTTCTTGAAGGAAGAAAGGCTAGTTCTCTAAAAGTTAAATCTTAATTTAAGTCATTATATATTTTTTACATGTTTTTCAAGTTTAAAGTTAACTGTTTTTTTATCAACACAACTTTTAAAGTTTAATTTTGACTTCTTTGAGAAATGAAGTGTTGTAGCTCGACTGACGGAGCTTTCACGTGTAATGTACTGAGCAACCTCAGTGAGGACACAGCTATCTTTCAATCTTCGTGTCACAGAGAACTGTGAGTCTTTTATGTAACTGGCCACTGATATTTCAGATTTATTACCCTTGCTAATAAAACTGTGCTTCCTGTTTGGTGGCCAATTATAGGATATTTATAGCTTCGTAAAAGGTAATAAATCTTGTCATAATTGTGTGTGAGTTATATTTGCAAACATACATAGTATGCAGCATTGAAACTTTTGAAAAATGAACTATATAATTTTCAAGGGTGATATTGGGAACAACAGAAATGTTGTTTGAGAACTGATGATCTGATTTACCACCATATTGACGCTGATTAAAGTGTGGGTATGTATTTGACCGTATTCCATTAGTATTTCTCTGTCAACACCTTACCTTACCACGTATAACACCTTACTGGACCACGTGTTATTATGGTCAAATGTCTTACGATCAAGTTACCATAACGAGAACATAAGTATTGGATTATTTGAATTTATATAATTCTTTGAAAGAGAGTATTTTCTTTAAGTTATGAAAGCAATACTGTTGGTTATTTCTTAAAGATTTTAATACTTATTGATCTCAAAACACGGTAGCTTAACAGAATAACCACTAGAGGTTCTTTAACCGATACATGTTACTCTTGTACACCTATATTTTTTCTTTATATGATGGCCACCAGAACACTGATGTACCTCAGAAGTACATCACACCATCGAGTGTTAGATGAAATTAGTTTTATCTATCTGGTAGGCAAAATAACCTTTTCGGTAACTCATTTATTATTATAATAATATTTTCAATTTATGTAGCTGTGAAAAAATATCGGAGTCTAATAAAGACCTGGTAGCCATAGTAACTGATAGCGACCAGATGTCAAGTGGTCCCGAGTAAGAGAGGTTATTTTGACCTGTTGATCACAGAGTTCCAGATTTTGTAAATCCAACTGCAGGTGGGACAGAAGTTTTCAGATTTATACTATATAGATTTTTAAGTGATTTGATCTCTTAAATGTATGGGGAATAAATTTAGGGGCTTTCAGAAGCCATGAGTTCCAACAATCTGGGTTTACCAGGCTTTGTGAATTTTATATACTGGATACAAAAAAACACAAACAATCTCAATATATCTTATATACAGAACAAAAGATATAAGAAAAAAGGACTAGCCATGGCCTGCTGTGATTTAATTTAGACCTTAGGCCTGATAAAGAATATTCAAATGAATGTTTTGACTCCTTTTATTAATACCACAATAAACTGTGCCAACTCTCCCTACTTGTAAAGCATGATAAGGTGTTTATTGAAATCCTGGAAATGAACTACCTTGTATATAATATTTAATCTAGTTTTATTTTCTTTTATGGTTCCAAGACTTCACTATGTACACTAATATGCACAGAAACGTATTACAAAAGAAAACTTGATTCAAAGTTTAAAAGTTTTGTAAAAGGTGATTTTTTTATTGGTGCGGTTTTTAAAACTAAATAAAAAAATGAAAAACAACCTGCATTGACATAAAAATGAATTTATTTGAACTACAGTGTCATGAAATTAACGTTTAAAAATGATTTCTGGCATATGGGCTCCATTTCGTTCGCGTAGAAAGCCCAATCGAGAAGTCCAATTTTTGAATACTCTTTCCAGCAGCTGTGGTTAAATTCCGCCAATAACTCGTCGAATGTTAGCTTCCAAGTCATTTAAAGTTTGTGGCTTGTCAGCGTATACTTGAGACTTAACATATCCCCACAGAAAGTAGTCTGTTGGCGTGATATCACACGACCGTGGGGGCCAGTTGACACTACCTCTAAATGAGATGATACGTTCACCAAATGTTTCTGCCAAGAGGCCAATTGTGTCGTTTGCCGTGTGGCACGTCGCGCCGTCTTGTTGGAACCAGACATTTTCTAAATCCACTTCAAGTTCGTTTAGCTGAGAAAAGGAAAAGTCCCGTAACATTGCCCGATAGCGTTGACCATTTACCGTAACAGTCTGGCCAGCATTGTCTTTAAAAAAATAAGGGCCAATAACACCACCTGCCCAAATGGCGCACCAAATGGTAAGTTTTTGTGGATGAAGGGGCATACCAACAAATTCTTTTGGGTTTTCATCACTCCAAATCTGACAATTCTGTTTGTTGAAAAAGCCGCATAACCGGAAATAACCCTCATCACTGAAAAAAATCTTGCCTGCGAAAGCTGGGACACTTGTTATCTTATGTTGAGCCCATTCAACGAAATCAAGACGCTTGCGATAGTCTAATCGTTTCAGTTCTTGCATCAACTGAATCTTGTATGGATCTATATCTATATCTATGGATCTATACGCCTATGCGTAGATCCTTCCGTAAAATATTCCATAGAGTTGAGTAGCAGATCGCTAATTGCTGCGCACGATGACGAATCGACACACTTGGATCCTCTTCAACACTATGAGCAACAGCATCAACAGCCTCTTCGGTCCTTACTGTGCGGCGTCTCTGCCGATGCTTGTCAACAAGAGTGTGGGTATTACGAAAACGATTAACCAAAGCTCGAATACCTGACTCTGATGGACGATTATGAGGTCCGTAAATCGGACGAAGAGCTCGGTAAGTTGCCCGAACTGAACTGCGGTTTTCAAAATACATTTGCACTATTCGCAAACGCTCTTCTTTTGTAAAGTCTGTTCATGGTTACTATACAACAATACGCACTAGACAATACAAATATCGAAATGACGTAAGATAATAAACAAAGATCAGCTGTTTTATTCTAATTTAATTGTTGTGTTTAATAGTGGTGCCAACTTAAAAACCACACCAATAAAAAAATCACCCTTTACAAGTCTACATTTTTTATTTAAAATTCAGTGTATGTAACAAAATGTTGTTTTAAATGTACTTAACTGAAGATTTGCAGCTATATCAGGAAAATATTTACATACCAAAATAAAAAAAGATAATTTATAACATTTTTAATTGTCAATGTTCTGAGAATTTGGTTAAAAATATTTATTTCGGAGTCAGTAAAATACATGTATTGCCTTCCGTATAATATAAACCTTAAAACTTTTATTGTTTGATAATTAAGCTCTTTCAAGGATAATACATATGTAAGTGTGGTAATAAACTACATAAACAATGGATTTTGTTCTTCGTTAACATTAGGGGTCGACGGGTGTGCCTTCACCCTGTTCTATAATCTTGTAAAACTAAAGGTAGCAATATATTGTATGACTATAACACCAAATATGCTATAACATTAAACAAAATTACAACTCTTCATCGTGGCGAGTATGGAGCTATTGGAAATTTGAAAATTATAATGTTATGTTAATAATAACTCGTATATATGTTACTCATATATTAAGTTATTAAATTGTATAGCTGCTAATGTGAGAATGTAAATAAATATGATACAAAAATGTATAATAATTTATGTTAACTCAAATAATGTATTTAAAATACCTATGATAAATCTATCTAATTTATTGTAAAACTTTCCTACCTTTACTTGAACTTTTAAAAATCTGAAATGAAAAGGATGTTGGATGAATGTAAAAAAATTATGATGTATGATTTTAATCAGAGAAGCGTGTATATCCAAATCGTGAATATTTAATGAAATTTCCAAGTAAAACTTACATCGCAATATGAAAACTGTCTGTAAATGTCGATAGTTAATTATAACATCCATATTTGGAGTATTCATGTTTGCTCACATAATCACTACCTACAGTGTTGACAGCATTTTAACTCATCTTACCAAAGCCTTGTAATATGTATTATATTTGCAGATTATGACGCCTTTATATTTAAGTCTTTAAAAAAAAACTTAAAAATATTACTTTTGAATATAAATAAGTGCCAAGGCCTTATACATAAAGCTAACTTAGTTTTTTTCTTTATTAATGAATGACTTTGTTTGTAGTGTTATCAACGAAAGCGACGCGACATCTTGTTTTCTGTTGGGTGAATTTTATTTTCCGCTAACGAAGAAGTCTCATCTTACATGTTTGTATATCCAATGTTGTTCCAACAATAAATTACATGTTTTAATTCATCTTGGTATGTTGTGCTCAACAACGTGGGTGAACAGTTTTTTTTTACTAGGAATATACTAAAACTAAAATAACTATACGAATATTATACTATATAATAGGAACTATAAGAACTAAACTGTTGTAAATTATTTATATATTTTGTTTCAATACACTTGAATTAAAACCTGTCTTTATGACTAATCCTTGGTAAGTAAAATGTTGTAATAATAAATTATAATCCCAATAATATTATAAATGCGAAAGTGTCTATGTTTGGTTATTTTTATTTCACCCGTAAACTATTTAACCGATTGTACTGAAAATGTAAATGGACATTTTTACGGCCCCTAGGATGAATATGGCTATTATTATTTAGAAAGTTCTTCTGGGCCACTCTATACTAGTCTGTAAGGCAGCAAAAAATACCATCTTGGTCACTAAATTTGTGTAATATGAAAAAGCTTGTTAAATGTAATCATTATGTGTAAACATTGTATTATAACAGCACGACCACATGTTAAATTAATTCAACTTGTGTTTTCAATTGGTTTACATTTTTATAGAGTGAAAGCATAACAAAAGCAACAATGCTTCTTGATAACAAGTCAATTTAATTAATATATTTACGATTTTACCTATACTGGATGTAGGCCCACTAAATAGTAAATGTGTATATGTTAAATATTGAATTAGTTTTCCTTAGAAATTGTGGGAACAAGTGGAATCACGAAGCAAGTAAAAAGAGACACTAAATGGAATTTTAATGACAGAGATTGTCAAGGGGACATCGCATCCATTTCTCACTGATGAGATATACGGTACTGATGTAATACCTAGACTGGTCCGAAGAAATAGTATGAAACTGTGAACAACCATATGAATAATGGTACGATATTGGGAAGCAATAACATGTACTTTCCTGCATCATGTATCATATTTAAATAAGGATAACAACTGTCACAATGTAAATGTTAAAATTTGTTAGTATTGTTGATGTTGTTTTTAGTTCGTATATATATATATATATACACTCGTATATATATATCATATATATATACTATATATTGTTTCTTATTGCATGATAAAACTGAAAATAAGAATTACTCATAATTGTGTTTAAATTCTGATCTTCTTAATAATGAATATTGAAAAATGGGTACCTACCTGATACCCAATGTAAATGCAAATAAACAGAATGTTTCAACTGTGGTCGAAGCCACGGGTATTTCATGGCATCCATATGCGAGTAAGTATCAAAGCCACCGTTCACTTATCACTTATTTTCCAACCGAGATCTGTTGAAAGTTTGGTATTTGCCACATTATGCATCGTGTATTATGATTTAAAACTAATGAACTTTCGTAGAGGTCATTCCCATAAGTATAGAGGCTGAAATAGTGTTGTAATCCCTAAAATAAATTTATTTAATTTTTAAACTTCTTGATGTCCTAAAAATATGAAATTCGATAATGTGCTATCAATATACTACAGGCACAAAAAATCTTAGACTGGAAATAGATTATAATATATATATATATATATTATATATATATATATATATATATATATACAAGCTATTAGACATACATAGCTATTACATTGTGTTGGGCATAATTATTATTAATTATGTATTGGAATATATATGTATATATATATACATATATATTCTTGATGGGGCAACAATTCAAACGCTTTTAGAATACCGGAAATAACAAATTTATTATTTATTATATTATATTATTTAACAGAGGAAAAACGCAAGGGCTGAAAAATAAATTTCGATTAAGTAAGACTTCTCAGACCAAGTAAATATATCATACGTAGATTGTGGCAACAAAGCACACTCTACTATGGCGTATGAAATATTATTGATTTGACCCATAAATGCTTCTAAATGCTTAAAAGAGGGGCAGTAGCAATTTTGTTGGGGCATTTGTGTTATTATGAAATTTAAAAAGGATATGCCTGTGATCTACTACTATCCTACAAGAATCACATTCAAAGTTGCGAGAATCTGGTGGTACTTATAGTAGTAAAATATTTGAATCTTATCAACACCTAAGTAATTTTAAATATAATATGTTTCACATTCATTCATATCCTATAGTAAAGTTGTCGAAGATACCACATTATCAAGGGCAATTATACTTTATTAATTATTAGTAAAAGAGTTACTGCTCTAAGAAAGATATTACGATATTTTAAAATTCGTATCATATTAATTAAATTTTAAGGATTATGAGTGATATAACTCAATATTGAGTTGACTTCAGGCCTTTGTACAAACCAGTAATACCGACTTTAAAGCAATTGAGCAGATAGCAAAGCCAACGCAGATTGTGGCTTTCAAGCTGATGGTTGGATTTAACCAGACTCACCAGATTGTGCGTTGTTGTGTCAGTTTGTGTTGTCACTTCAATTTCGTTGCTCAATTCCGACGAAACAGATTCACTAACGAATTTTTAATAGAAAGTTCTATGTCACATATCAGTTATAAATCTGCAAGTCTTATGATTTTGTCGTATATTATATTAATACAAAGTAATTAATCAGGTGTAATTAAAAGCAATTTGAAGAACAAAACATTTCCAATATTAAAAAAATGTTTGTTCAGTAAAATGCATAGTTAACTAAACAAATAGTAAAATAACTAAATCGTCCATAGTATTAAACTAAATGGAAAATGTACCTTAAATTAAGGTTTGTTTGGCTAAAGTATTAGTTTATTTTCATTTAACAACTTAACATTTTATTGGAAATATTTTTAACGACATTTTAAAACTGTGTATTAACTATAAGCAGCATTATTTATTTTTATGTTTCACATAGTGTGTATTTATTTTATAGCCAGCTTAGTTACAGTATTTTTTGCACTTCTTTCATCTCTAACGAAACTAAAACTTTTGACACAGTACCGTGGACAACCACAAGGTTCTAAAGTCAGATTTATATTATTTTAAATATGTTTATTTGTATTTTTAAACAATATTATACTTACTCCTCTACCAAGCTTGTTCAAGATTTTTTGCATGTACAATAATGACCATAAAACATGATATTTTCGCGCTCCCCCAACAGTTTGATCCACAACTTTACGTTTTTACACAAGCGATTTACTTTGCCACCCATATTTATAGAACCGTTATAGTTTAAGTATTGTATCTAAAGTGATTTAATTCATGAATATGTTTATTTATGAAAAGTTTACTAAAAAAATTAGTATATTTTACGAGTTTAAATTTAAATTTATTTGAATAATCTATTACAGTATATTTTTGTATTATAATGACAGCTCGTCTAATAGTATTTACCTAGATTACACTATACTTTGACGTTTGGTTTTCTCTAATGTCGAATTTATGTAAAGAGTTCAATTTAAGGTTCTTCGTCATCTACTATTTTTTTATTTCTTCAGGGGAACATACCTCCAGATTTCAGACGCTCCGCTGCCCTAAGAAGAAGGTGAACTGTAGCTCCACTCAACATTTACAATTTTATACCTCTACAAACTTGTTAAAACTGCATAAATTGCCTTGGTAATGTTAATAAATCGCCTTACTGTAACCATAGTACTTGTACGGTAGAAGTAAAGACACTCTGTAAAACAAATTTAAAAAGGAAGAAAATTACAACAGCATCTAAAACGCGTAAATACGTTTATTTTAGTAAAAAACAGTGAAAATATGGGATAATCCTCTTTAAACGTTCGTTAAAGATTGCGCAAGGTTTATATGAAGATACAGATAGGAAACGTTTAGTATTATTCAGTATTTTACTTAAAGGAAATTCAGCTTTTAAATTATAAACTGCTATAGATGTTGTTTTTATTTAATAATTGCTGTGAAAGTTATTATCTATAAAATCCCTTATATACAATGGTTTATTGCTAACTGTTCTTGAAATATGGGTGGAAATGCAGACCACAGCACCTCAAGTTTTCTCCACCATGTTGTCGAACACAACACGTGGGGACATGGTTTTCTTATCACTATATTGCATTAAACAATAACTCACTCCGGATGGAAGCGGCAAGAACCTTTCTAGGGCTCGGAAAAATGAGAGGTTTGTCATCTTATTATCGTAAGAGAACAAAAATTCATAGGAGATACCAATGTCCTGATTTGCTAACTTTCAATAATGGAATCCACTTTTGGTGCAAGAAAACAAAAAGACTGTTATAACTAGAAATGAAATGAAAAAAGAAAATTGTAATAAGTTTTATCATTTCTTGATATTTTATTAGTGACAAACCAGGTATTTACCGTAATTTGTATAGATTGTGCATTTCACTAACTGCGGTAAGATATTAGAGCAATATCCAGAACTGATTGAGCCAAGAATACAATTGCTAAAGGTGGAAATAAGTTTAGTCAATGAGAACACCAAAGAAATAGATAAGTAGCAAACTAGAGCACTTTACAGTTGAGTGAATCTCAAAGAACACGAATCATTCTTTGTTTGTGTGTACTCAATCGAATGTTTCCAGCTGACATAGATCATAACGGTTTGGGTGGGTCTAGTGGGTTTATTCAAACGACAAATCGATCCATTAGAATGAGCTGGTGTGGGTAATTATATATTCTACTTACAATATTTTACTGGGGAATATCCCAAAATGTTTAATACAATAAAGCTAATAAATATATGAAAATACAGTTCTTTATTTCACGTTATGTGGTGAAAGCAAGCTGGTGAATAACAAAAAATACTTCTATAGTAAGTTATTTAATATAAGCAGAAATTAAATAAATGATTAAAAAACTGAACATTTACATATGTATATAAATATATAAATAATATATCTATATAATGTAATAAAAAATAATTTATTAAATCCTCGGTGTCTATTTCCTCAACATATTCTTATATTTGTTTATCGGTTTAAAATATATATTTAAAAATATTATAGAATTTTATTATAAGACTTTTATATCAAAAAGTGAATATCTTGGTTTTGTTTCCAAACTACTATGCTTATTCTTGAATATCATAGAACTTCGCATGAATCGGACCAAAGGAGGGTAAGAAGAAGAGTTAGTAGAATACGGAGAGAACACTAATCTTGATAAAACGTTTTCCGCTCCAGCAACAAATGAACCTGCGGTATCTCTCTCGAACACACTGATACGTTCCTTCGGTTTTGCAAATTATTTTCATACTAAGTAAATAATCACGTTTAATCACATAATTAATAGTGGAGCTAACACAGATGTAGCTATTACGTGTACCACTTTTGTCCATTAAACTTATTTTCTTTATTAATATATGACAATGACAGATTATCATAGAAATATATCAAATCCTAAAAATTTACAAACCTTTAAAAATTTGTGGTTAAAAAGATGTAATTAGTTAGTGTGAAATAATAGTAATCTAGTATTACTCGATACATCATGGCTCTTAAAATTGATAATTCATTGCACCCTCTTACTGAAACCTCAAGCTCTGTCGAATTTTTATAAATATTTTACCGACAAATCTTGAATCTATACAACCATTCGAATACAGCTCATTCAATCCTAGGCAAAATACTATTTAATATCATGTGCTGTAACGAAATACTCACCGAAGATTACTGTTCCCATTATTGGCTTCCAAAAAATATCATACAAAGTCATGTCATACAAATTTCATCTCATAGGTGAAATTTCATCTCTGTACATTCACTATTTTATAGTGCATGAAAACAACAGTAGGTAGATTTATAAAGGATGTTGAGTTTGCATAGTTAATTTTGGCTTTGTTCTATAGGTTCAATGTAGTCATGAGCATAAGATTGTATGATCATAATACATTTACGCCCCTCTACACTGTTACAAGAATGCTAAATAAGTTGATTATTAAACCATATTTAGAACGGTTGACATTATCGCCTCAGCGTTATAATACTGCTTGTTACTGTGACCTCTGTAGAAGTCAAGTTCACCTTAGCAGGTAAAGCATAGGTCAGGTGATATGTCCTCAACAGAGATCCCCAAGCATTCTCACTAGGGTAAGAGAAGATAGGGTTAACACCCCCGAGATGGGATGGTCAAGCTTCCCTATGGAAAAACAATAGCTTGCTCGGACTTTTACCTTACTATTGCATAGAGAACAGTTTCTTACAAGCGCTTTGTTACAAGATGCAGATTCTACCAGCCACAAAATGTAGGACTCCTCGGTCTCCTGTCCTTTTGCTCCTTTCCTATGTATCCTTTGTCGAGAAATATAAGCAGATACTTTTTCGACGTTAACCTTAATATTTAACCGTGGTGATTCTTATCCCCAGAGCGTAAACTCTCATTATGAAGGAAAATCACAGAGGCTTCAATAAGTTGCTTAAAATATTTTCCAAAAATAAAATAGCGGAGCATTTAATACTAAATGTAATGTATCTTAGATAGCAAAGAAACATCAAACTTCGTAAGTAGAGTCAAAAACAATTATTTGGTTGCTATAAACATTCGCTATTAAAACTATTCAGAAAAAAATTATAAAATGAAGGCAAAGAATTATTAGGCTATTTTAGGTTTCTTTAATAGCTTGCCTTTACACTTGAATAAAGAACAAGTCATAAATGGAAAATAAATATTTTAATATAAAATATATCTTAAGTTATGTTTAGTGGATTAGTTGTGAAGACTTGCATTACACTCTGCCGTGTCATTCGATACTCCGTTGAGTTAGTTAATTTGTATATAAAAAATACATTTCGATGATTGTGCATTGTCACACGATGGGATTTGGCTGAGTGTTACGCAACATGTGGTGTGCCCCGATCACAATTTTTATTAGCCAACGAATTATGATTATATGTTTTTAATACTCTATAACAGCTACTTTACCGAAAAACGTACTGGAACTTAGAGGATCCCACTAGTGTCAGAATTCTTCATGGATTTAAGCTCTGCAGGACATTGGTCAAAACTCGTCTCCTAGAATATTTATAACTTACTTATTCTCAGTCGTCACGATTCACCGAGTGAAATTAAAGCTAGTACGTGAACACCCTGATATTTATTTTTCCATATTTATGGGGATCTCAAGTATCAAAGATACCTTTCACCTGTTTCTGTAGCGTTTAACTCTCTAGATTCTGAATACATATTCAATATAGACTACAGCATCGTATAAATACAAGATATGGCACAACAATTGTCGCTTAACAGGCTTTGATTATGTTAAAACAATTTTAAATCTATACTTAATTTAACTATAGAGAAGCGTATAAACATACATAACAATTTTACACCCCCCTGAAAGACACACAAATTTAACAATTTTTTATTTATCCTACCTTGGTTTAGACAACGGGTCCTATCCACTACCACAACAGGCTGAAACATATAAAAACACAATACATTGTGTTTTGTGTTTGTATATGTCAATGAAGCTCGGTTTCTAGCAAAATTCAAAGTCTGAAATGTAATATTTCTCGAAATATCTTACGAATTGTATTAACAATTAATGATATAGTGGTGGCAGTTCTTAGTAAATAGATATGTTATAGAACCACGAAGTAAATGTAAAAGGTTTGGATGAAATAGTCGTGAATGGCTGGACAAAGGACTGGAGTGATTGAAACGATGAGATAACCGCGACGCAGTAAGTTACAACGAGTCCAGGGAGGCTGTATTTATTATTACCGTTTATCATACCTTCCCTGCAAAGTTAACTTACACCGCTGGGAATTATATTGGCATTTCACTGTACACCAATGTTTTAATTATGAAGACATATTTTTGAATTTCCATTAATCTTCTGTTTTTTATCTCTAGTAAAAAAATTATTCCTTATTTCTTTGATTTTATTTGATTAGCTAAGAATATTATTACTTTAATAACAATGTACGTTAATATTTGTTATAAACCATATCATAAATAGTTAAATTCAAAGATAAAAGCAAAATAAATGTTTTATTTTAAATAGATTAATTTTAAGCATTTGCTAAATGTAAACTATTGTATATTAGCTGATATGGTTCTAATATTATTAAATAAACTTTACAACATAATTTTAAATTAAAACCAATATACGGTGAAATTAATAAAAAGTTCTACTCCGGGAACAACTAGTCACATCTCCAAAGATAAGTTACATATGCACTATGTCAAGTTAAATGTTATATGATTGTATTCTGTTGTAGTTTTATACAACTTTACTCTGATATGTTTCTTTACTATTATGGTTACCCACAAGACCTATACAAAAATGTTAGAGCTAAATCCCATGAAGATTTATGGATCATCATCGAACTCGCTGGTGTTAATATTGTATATTGTTTACATTTGTTAACATTTCACGATGATACTTTGAGGAAATCAAACTTTGTGCAAGTTTTGTACAGTCAACAGATATATTTGTCTTCTAGATATTGTGTGGACTAACAGGGAGAGAGACAGAAAAGTCGAATATTTATTTATAGGTTTTACTGAGGCTCAGACATACAATGCATATATCAAACCCAAAATATTCATATACACTTTTTACCTCGGAATCCAGATAGTACGCTAATTCATTCAACGGTGTGTAACGGCAATGATACACCACAGTAAAGGAGATGAAACTCCAATAATTCTATCAAGATCAAAGTCGTAGATGGACTTGATGAGATTTTAAGAGTCGGAAACATATATTACGTAATGAGTAACAAGTTGAGTGATAAGTGAAGCGCACTGAAGACAACAGGAACTTGTGTGGCCAAATGTAGTAGTTTCAGTCAGAGGAAACGTTTAATGCGCCTTGAGATAGTAATTCTGAGTCTAATAAAACTTGCATACACATTACGTTGAAAGCATATATGTTAGGATATATAGAAAGTTGAGTGACGGGTGGCACATTGAAGGCAACAAGAGGTTGGGTTAAAAAATTTTATGGTTTGGGGCATTTTCTCAGAGTTTGAAAAATGTTATACATACTTCACAAAGAAACAATTTATAATTAAATATAGACCGAAAAGAAGTTAAGTGATGAGTGGTGCACTGAATATAATATATAATATAATAAAAGTGCAATGAGTATTATAAAATAAAATAATTTATCATAATACGATAGGTGTGAGTATTTGTTCTTCAAAATGTTAAATGTCATATAGTCTCAACACAAATAAACCGATACAACGAGGAGATAAAAAACGAGTTACGTACAGATAAACGGACTACCCTTTTATCATTCGGCCCCAAAATCAATAGGGTTCTTTGGGGTTACATGTCTTTAGCAGTTTATCAAGAGTTATCGCACAGACATATATATATATATATATATATATATATATATATATATATATATATATATATATATATATAAACGGAATAAGATTCAAATTCAAGACGGCCTTGCTTGTTCCTTAGTCAGTAAGTCTTGAATATTTGAAAAATCGTACGCATAAGGAAATACATATCTTTGGATTTAACGTACCGTATTGATAAGAAATTGTAATAAAACAAAGAAGTATAATTTTAAACTAGAATAAATAAACTGTAAAAGCAGCAGCGCCGGCAACCATTCCCTCATTAAGTATATTATACCATTATATGTTTATTTTGTATTACCTCAGAACACATGGTGATTAAATTTCAAATTAAGGAACTTGTAAAACCTGAATTTGTGGTGAATTAAACGTATAGAGTAAAGCGATTTAGCAGCAGAACTATTTAAAACTATAAAACAACCTACGTACATGATTTATTTATATAGGGACAATTTAATAGTAGTCATAGGTGACAGAGTTATAGTTATGATATAGTTAAACACCAAAGTTACGTAGCATGTATTAAACGTAGCTAAAGTAACAGATACACGTTGTGATCACTATCTAATGTAAGTTATTAAAGACAATTACCGTCACGGAGACCACCATAACATTGTATTACAGGATAATTAATTTACTAAGAATTTTTTATACACATTTTGGGTTTTGCATAAACAATGACGTATTTCTGGGTAAAATAGTATTAATTGGCATGATAAAGTTGTTATGAAACTCAATTAATAATATAACTAAAGTCAAGGGGCAGATTATTTGAAAAACTATTTTTGATTAGTTATTACTTCTGTTATGGGCAATGATTGTTGACTAATATTAGAGTCAACCACATCTGAATATTAGGCCGTTTACAGTTATCTTCATAATTTATACTTAGCTTCCATCGACAAATGATGTGTTATTACTTTACAAAACAAATTTCTCTAAAACATGGTAACAATTGTAAATTCACTATATAACGAATATTATAAAACATATTATAAAAACGTATTATTCAAATGAGACGTTTAGAAATAGTTAGCTAATTGTCTATCATAATTTCAGCAAATGCAGCCACTTCATATATATATATATATATATATATATATATATATATATATATATATATATATATATATCAACTTTCTATGCTTTACCATGTGAATTAAAAGGCATGATAAAATACCACTTCATATAAAAGGCATTATATTTTTAAACATTGTCAGGATTGAAAGTTTTTTTTTAAATTTACGTATGATATATATCAATGACTAATAAAACTTAATAGGTAGCTGGTTGTAACCCCGTATTATCCCACAGTCCACATAAAACCCTAGGCCAGTAATATTTTGCTTGTTACAAAAATCTATATCAGACTCACATAGAAATTTCTGGTACAATCAAAACACCCAACACACATGTGTCACTCATGACACAGCAAAATCTTAGCCATGGATAAGTATCTCACACGGTTCAATGCCTCTGTGAAATCATAAGAAGCGATCTGATATATAAACATATGTCACGATGAAAACAATCTTAGACTACAACGTAACTGAGGAAGCCTCGTCCAAGACGATAGGTCGCAGAAGGTGCTTAGTTTAAGGTAATTCGAAGGTTCTCAACAACCGTAGATGAGATACTGTTCAGTCAGATCTTAAACAAGAGTCAGATGTTTGTTCTATGTAATCATTAAATAATGACAGTGATCCGTATTTCTCCACTCTATTGTATTTATATTGTGTTCAGACCAGGTAGTTGTGTATCTTCAACATTGCCATCATTGCACGCACTAGTCAGTGTATAGTTTGCACACTGTTTATAAAGCTAGGCATAAA
Source organism: Homalodisca vitripennis (assembly GCF_021130785.1). Taxonomy (NCBI): domain Eukaryota; kingdom Metazoa; phylum Arthropoda; class Insecta; order Hemiptera; family Cicadellidae; genus Homalodisca; species Homalodisca vitripennis. The sequence goes on along the minus strand of NC_060209.1, from coordinate 129,127,757 downwards.
GAAAGGGAAGTAAATTCATCTCTTTAACCCATTTTATTTTACTATACTGTATATGGTCTGAAAGCTATCAAAGTCACCGACACATTACCTAGAACCCCTAGAGACCCCTTAAAACTGGTTATGGTTACTTTGCCGCTAAACTTTCAGACGTCCAGTATGGTAATTACCAGTAATCATAATTTATATTAACATATTTTCAAGCAAATCAGTCTAACCTTAGTGTGATATTTGCAACTATCACATTGCATATCCAAAAATGTAGTAATTCTGTTGATTGTATTGAATGGTTACGAAAGTTTTATAAAACTTGCGTGACACTTATAGTTACCAATCGAAACTATAGTTAAGCTACAAGCACTTCATAATCATATGTGGCTAGCAGTGACCCAGTCATGGTTTAGTACTTCAACTTTCTTTCATTGACCATTCTTCCTTGACCTTCATTTCGACCTTTATAATGACCTTGTTTCATTATTTCATATCCAATTTAATAAACTCGAGTTTAATTGAAATGGTTCATCAAAAGTTGAAACCGCTACACCTAATTTATTTTCTAATCGAAATAATTAAAAATTTAAAATATGATAGTTAGAGGAAGTTATTATTATTTGACAGTAATTTAAAACATTAAAATATATTCAATAGTAAATACGTATTTTTTTCAGAAATGTTTTAAATATGTTTAAGTCATTGATAAAAATATATTTGGGACAGTTCACAATTTTAGTAAACGTTACGAACAGAAGACTGTGTTATCGACGAAATGGGGCGTGATAGTGATGCAGGAAGTGCTTCTTGATTCAGGAAGGATGAATGGATACTTCCAGCATGTGTATGTCGTGGTGGAGTGATTGATACACTTCCGCCACTAGCGAACTACTTCTGTAACATTAATCTTTTGGGTACTTTCGTTCATATTTTATTGATTTCTTTGTTATATTTCTTGAAGTTGCTATTACGCAAAATAATGTAAATTATTTAGGTTTAAAATTTAATAATAAAGTGTAATTTTAAGGTAACTTTAATATCATAATAAGTGAAAGTAATTTTAGTTAGTTATTATTCTCAACTGATATTGAAATTTTTTAAAGTCGACGTCTTGTTTATCAGGCGATTCCTTTGGATCTAAGTAGTGTACGTGTATCTCTTACAATAATTCCTGTTTTTTGGCTGCAGCTACTTAAAAGGAATTCTTCAGGGCTTTTATCTGGAACTAAACATTTTATTTTTTAAATTAGAGTGAACATTGCAGTTCTAATCTTTAGTCAGTGGTTTGTTATTTTCCCGTCCTTCATTAGAAAGAATCACCCATTTAACTGAATAGTAACGCACACAGTATATAACATGTCGTAGCCATGGCTGGCTGAAAAAGTTGTTACTTTCACTATTCCATTTTATAAAAAGCAGTGTATTTGTAGATACAGTATACTAGATATCAGACACTTGCGAATCTACTGTGAGTAACGATAAATCCTCTATACTAATTAGAATATACTTTCATAAATATAGTATTGACATGAATTGTGGATTTCAGGTTAATAATTTAAATACACACATATAAAACATTGAATTTGAGTAATAAATTTGCAGTACTATAAGACAGGACGGGGTTCAATTCTCATCAGGTTCAGATGCGCATAGAGCGGGGTTCAAACTGCTTACGCATCAAACTGAATACATAAAATATGTGTTATATCATGATCCGCGCATTTTAATATCACTCTCTTAACTGTAACTTTGTAATCCCTTTATTGTAGACACGTTTAAGAGTAGTTTAAAATGTATAAATAAATTAAACATTAATTTAAATTTGATGCTATATATTGCTTGCTTGTTTATGTAAGCCTGCTAGGCAATAAGATGATATAAATCCATATATCCACTATAAATTTAAGTTAAACAAATATTTTCGAAACCAAAAATCGATCGCATCACTGTAAGATTAGGAGTTTCTATTTAATCTTGAATTGTTGTGGGATATACTCATAGATGACCTTCATTCTTAAATAAACAACATTAATATATAAGTACTTAATAATATAATTTATAATATACGTATCATCAAGTTATTTATAAAATCACAGAATTTAAAGTCAAAGCATTGTGAACGTAACAATAATTCAATCCTAATTTTAAAACGTACTTTTAAATTAGCGGAGTATGAAAGAACACAACTTCCCAGACGTAGTTGTGTGCGTGCGTTTTGCCTGTTAATGATTAGCACTTGATTAACATAGTGACTTCAATGACGAATTGGAACTTCGGTTTATTTATTTAATTTAACGAATTAGATATCTGATATAGGCCTATCCATCGTCTTGTAAGTTACTAGGACACATAATCCTTCTAACGTTTAAAGTAGAGATTTTAAAATACTTTTTTCATTAAAATAAAATTTAAAAAGCTGTTTTCCGTCACGGATATTAACAATAAAGCTTTATCCCTATTTTATATTTAATTATGTTCAATTGTAAAAAGTAATTCAAAGACCATATAAGTTTGTTTCATTTTAACAACTGAAACGTTGCTTTGTCACAGAAAGTAATAAAATGCAGTTTATTTTTAGTATACAAGAGTAACCCGTGGTAATTGGTTTCATTGTGTTTGAATTTTGTAGTTAGCTAGTGTACATAGAGAATTGTGTTTGATCTAATGAAGCTTTTTTATCTCTTTGTGGCCTTTCTAGAAAATAATTAACTAAAATGCATAAATACAAAGATAACAATATAGATGAAATAAAAATTGTGTTCGTCTATGAAATATGTATACAACATTTTAATATTGTAATTTAGTTTATTAATAATATAAAGTACACAGAATAAAATCATATGTTTAAAAATTGTATGAGCGTGTATATCATTGACGTACAATACAAAAATAAAGCAGATTATGTGTCCAATAACTTGCAGCCACTTTAACGAAATTTGCAGATTTAATTGTTCCATAATTATTTGACATAATATAAACAGCCTCAGTTTTTATATTGAAATACAATCCTATCCTTCCTTTGCCACATAAGTCAAAGGGCATTGCCTTTTTCCTCTTCAATGTTTAGAAGACTCCTATAGACATATATTGATACATTTTGATGTTGCGCCTTGTTTTAATATCCGAGGGGTTTCTACTACTAATTCATTTAAGTTTTATGTAACGTGGATATAAAACAAATCTCTGGCCTTCAAAACATCTTGAGCTGCAAATATTTACCTGTTTGGGTCCGTAGTAATATTGATTTTTACCACAAGAGCGTTAGCGAAGCCTATAAATCTAGAGGTTGGAAAATTCTCGTCTGTCTATCTGGTTATGTGTCTGCACGACGGCTAAATACCCGAGTGATTACAGACTTGAAACTGTAGAACGATTCATTTATATACAGGTAAAATTGAATTTTATGATATTTTATCTTACTTTCTGGGGCTTGGCTGAGCGTCAGCAAATATGTTTACATTGTTTCAATGGGTAACAATGTGACAGCAACCATAAAATAGCAGAATAATAATTTTTTAAATTTCTTCTACAGTTATGTCAGATTTTAACATGAGACATTTTTATCCATAGAATAAATAGAAAATAAAATAACGAAGTTGAAATACAATGTTAAAAGTTGAAGATGTGATTTTATTTCATCGTACTTTGGCGATGTAGCACCTTCCTTTGCTTACCTGAACTTTTATTATTTGAATTCTGATATGAAACCTAAATTATAACCTAATAAATTATTGAAGGGAAATATGAATAAACTATATGGAAATATTTCTAGAGAAAGATTTCATTTGTAGTCTTTTAAGATTCAATGAAACGTAATTTATACATGGACAAGAACTAGTTTTACTATAAATGTGTTATTTAAAACTCATATACTAAAAACTTACTTATTTTTTTAAACCTACCTGATTACTTGAAGAAAGGCACCATAAATAAATATAAATGTCATCTACTTATGTAGTGTTGCATCATATTCTGAAGGATTAACTTCAACCACACACACACACACACACACACACACACACACACACACACACACACACACACACACACACACACACACACACACACACACACACACACACACACACACACACGCGCGCGCGCGCGCGCACGCGCGCTACAATCGAGCATGCAGCCAACTGTATGAAGGTTCGGAAATATACTGAAAACATCCGTTAGGGTGGGGATACACTTTGGCCCTCTCAGGTATAAAACCTGAATTATTCGAATGCTAGGAACAATACAAGAAAATATTATAGGCTAGAATGAGTACAATGGTAATCCATAGAGGAAAAAAGAAGATAGCTTTAAGCGGTCTATGCATACATCTGACCGGATAGTAGCTAAGATTTTCTTTTCTATTAAAGTATGTCCGCTATATAGACGTCTGCCATGATCAATATAAGTTTTTAAGACCCTAATAAATAAAATATATCAATGGCAGATCTCGTCAATTACTTTCAAAATTTTATTTTTTTGAGCACTTTCAAAATCGTCTGCCGCAATGAAATTCGCGCGATAATGGTCTGCCATTGTTATTTTCCGATAATAATAATAATATATTTTCAAATTAAAAAACGGCAGACGTCATCAAATACTTATGAAATTGGCCAAAAATTGATAACTGTCTTACCTGAGCGCCCGCCGAGTCGGCCACCTGGAGCTTAGTGGCTTCCCATCTCATTTACAGTGGGTATAGGGGCCTCACTGTACAAAACCCCAGGTCGACCTGGGTATCAAATACATACAGGTAGCCGACCACTAGCTCTTAGACTACTGGGTCACTCACAGTTTTGCAATTAATTTAGTCAATGCTCTGAGACGTTAAGAATGGAATATAAACGGCCCCCTTTCCGATCCAAGAATCACTCGAAAAAGATTATGAAGCAGTCGGAATCAAAATTCAAACAGACAAATCAAAATTAGTAGTGATCGGAATATATAGGTCTCCCAGTGGAAACGAAGATATTTTTTTCTCAAAATTCGAACAATTACTGACAGACCTGACTGATCAACATCAGGAGAATATGTCGTGATGGGGATTTTAACATTGACGCGTTGGACAACACACACCATTCCACAGTTCGATTAGTTGATTTACTTAGGTCATTCGACCTGGAGTTGTTTAGTCAAAACTCCGACGAGAGTGACGGCTACAACCCAATCAGCTAATCGACAACATCATCACCAACCATCCAAGTGTCGCGGTGTCTGTGGTAAACACAGCTATATCTGACCACTACGGGCAAGAAGCTGTCGTCAGTGGAATGAAACTTGAAAGGGAGCCCAAAATTAACCAAACAATAAGAGACACAAGGCCAGAAAACATCGCTCACCTCAACACTTCCCTGTCAACAGAAAAGTGGAGTTTCCTTCACTCTTCTCAATCTGTAGAAGCAGCAGTTCAAAATATTTAACGACGTTCCTAAATTTTCCATATTAACACATGCTGTCCTACAAAAACGATTAATATTTGCGAAAAAAAACGTCAAAAAACAGATGGATCACAAAAGTATTCTGGTCTCGAGAGAGAAAGTGAAATTTTTCTCTGAAATTAACAAACGTACTTGTAATGAAAATTTCAAAACATTCTTCAAAAAATACAAAAAAATTTACAGGAAAGTGATCCAAGCTGCGAAAGCATACGATGTCTCCAAATCTATTCTATATTCTAAAAAATATTTCAAAAACAACTTGGACATCATTAATAATAAAACAAAAGTTAAAAAACAAATCAAAATTAAAAATGGGAATATACTTGTGGAGGATGGAACTGAGGTTGCCAATCAGTTTAACGAATTTTTCGCATCCGTTGCTGTTGGGCAAAGTCCTCGGCCGTCTGAACCGCAAGTACGTCCCTCGCGAAGACAGAGGTCCAGCAGCCTCAATGTTGCTGACGCCTGTCACTGAGGATAAGCTTCACCGAATTATTCAGCAGCTCCCAGCCAAAAAGTCAAATGATCTTAATCTAATGTCCACATGGCTCATCAAACAATGCTGCAAGCATTTGGTGAGACCTTTAAACAAATTGGTAAAATTCTTCATTCCAAACAGGAGTTTTCCCCTCCCTCCTGAAAATTGCAAAGTTGTTCCAATTTTCAAAAAAGACGATCAATTTTCAATCAATAACTATCGGCCTGTCTCAATTTTGCCAGTATTGAGCAAAATTTTTGAAAAAGCTTTTTTTCTCATAAGAATGCTTTCAATTTTTGGACAAATACAGTCAGCTCTCATATGAACAATTTGGATTCAGAAAGGGCAAATCGACGACAGACGCAGTAGTGAGTCTTGTCGATATGATTTGTAGAGGGAATAGAATGTCGGAACCACACAATGAGTGTGTTCTTAGACTTTGTCCAAAGCATTCGACTGTGTTGACCATAGCATACTGCTCGAACAGACTATGGGTCCCATGGCATCAGAGGCGTGCCCCTTAAATGGCTTAGCTCATTTCTAAGTCATAGATCCCAAGTTGTCCCAAATATCAAATCAATTGTCAAAACCAATAGAACTGAGGTACGGTGGTTCCCCAGGGATCCATTCTCAGTCCTGTGCTTTTCCTGCTTTATGGTCAACGACATAGGATCATCACTTCTGCATGGAGGACTAGTGCAGTATGCTGATGATACGACTCTCTGTTTTAGTGCAAGATCAAGTGAAGTGTTGGAACAACAGGCCTTTGTTGACATCAATAACTGTGTACAATACTTCCAAAGCCTCAATCTCACAAACAAACTCCTCAAAATCCAACGTTTTAAATTTTGCCTTGCGCGATGTAGGCAACCATTGTGGATCTGCCGTCTTGTTAGCTGATTCCACACTGGAAGAAGTACTCTCTTCAAAATTTCCTAGGAATACACCTTGATCGAGGGTTGACTTGGAATGAACACATCAATCATGTTTGCACAAAAATTTCCTCAGGCATTTATGTCTTGAGATCCTTAGCAAAATACTGCCCAAGTCAGGTACTGATAACGGCGTAATATGGCTTAATTTACCCCCATTTGTCTTACGGAGTGGTCCTGTGGGGAGCGTGCGCAAGCTCTCAGTTTCAGAGAGCATTCAAACTCCAAAAAAAAGCTATTCGAATAATTGCAAAAATAAAATTCAGAGAGTCGTGCAGGCAAGCTTTTAAGGAATTACAGACTGTTAACTCTCCCGTGTCTGTACATTTTAGAAACCACTTTGTTTTGTATGTATAAGTGTGCCTTAACCAGAGGCCGGGACATACATACGCATGAGACACGAGGTAGAGAATTACTACGAACTGCAAGCCACAGAACAGTGGTTTTTGAACACCTGCCCTCGCAGGCAGGTATTAATTTTATTAACAGACTGCCAAATTCAATAAAAAATTCCCCAACGCCCAAGGCGTTCAAAAAGGCGCCTTAAACATCTCTTGGTGTCACAAGCATTTTATAATGCAGGGGAGTTTTTGGCATTTAACTGGGAGACCGCCCAATTACATGACTGATTTCTGCTGTTTAAAGTGGGATATATTGGCGAAGGATGAAAAATCTATTGGTGCATAAGTGTAAAATTGTATGTGTAAATGCGAATTTTTGTGGCATGAATGTAAAAAATTTTAGATTAAAAATTTGTTGACGTTTGCTATACAGTGTAATATTGTCGCTGCAATAAAGCTGATTTGATTTGATTGATTTGATTTGATAAAAGTGTTTACACTTGTTTACATTTGTCTGGTACTTCAGAAGTTTGGACACTGGACAGTGACTAAAAAGGTGACTCTGAAGAAAATTCCGAGTTACACGACGGCATTCTTATATGTAATAGGCTTCGCTGAGATTATTCCAACTTCTATATATATCTATAGCTCATTTCATAACTCACTGACATTCATATAGAACTACTTTTTTTAGCACTTCAACTATTTTGCACGCTGAAGGTTTTGTGAAATAAAACCTAATAAATAGGAAAATATGATTAATAATTAATGAATTAATAAATAATTTCTGTACATTAAATATATATTCTTTAAACAATGAATAACATTTTCAACTTAATAGGAAGATTCTGTAGTGTAATAATAGTTAAATAAGGTTTTTATAGAGGTATCTGATACAGATAAATTTTATAACTTATTTAACTGAAGGTGAAATTAAAAAAAAATCCATTGGAATATCCGGCTTTAATAAGATGAGGTGAAGTAGGACGCAAGAATAACAAACTGTCTTATTCGTCGGAGGGGACAATAACATTGAATTCAAGAAGATCACTCAAGTGCACTTCTTAATTTGCTGTCAGATATTTATATTGAGAAGACTCGGATTTTTTAAAATAAAACAGTAAAGCACGTTTTGGCTTGATTTTATCTTAATTAGTATTTTTTACATTGCGGATTAGTAGTACGGTTAATATAAAAAAACATTAAATGAAAGTATAATATTTAAATGGACTTTTTGTTTGCTAAATTTGTTTTGAATAATTTTTCAAATGTCTTAATTATCTAAACAAATTAATATTTAAAATTAATAAAAATAAAGTATGATCATTTAAAAATATATCTTTTTAAAGACACTTTTTGTCTTACACTGATCCCACACTCAATTACAATTCTCCTGTATCTTGATTGGGCAATTTCAATAGTAGTCATCACCAAGTGAATAGGCGCACAAAAAATACCATGTAACATGTATTTGGTCTTTTCTGGTGAATATCATCATCTTCAAATCTATTTGGTAATATTCATTATCAGGTATTCCCCCAAAACCCTCTTTTCTTCCATTGTTGAGTAATCGTAAATATTACATATGGTTATGCACCTAACAATGATTTTACTGTGCATCCATAGTACTCTTCACTTCTTAAATAAACAATTTTGCTAATTTGCGATACAAGGATAGGAAAGTATAAAAGAACTTCACCAACAATTTGTATTAATAATGTCGTGTGGTAAATGAATTTTAAAGTATTCACTACATTTAAAATAATATTGTAATTGATGTTAAATCAAAAGTAATGTTAAATCTGAAACAACGTTTAATACTTGTAGATCAGAAGCAGTCTTTTTTGTGGTGCCATTTTTATGTCGATACATTAATAGTTCGTGTGAGGTAGACAGGTGCACCAGGTGTGCTGTGCTTATCGATTACTGTGCGGTCGGTTACAATCTGTATTGGTTTCACACTGATCCGTTCTCACATGTATATGAACACTGTTTTACAATTTAGTTAATGGCTTGTAACGGTTTGTTTAAAATATCGCTTTCCAGTTGTAAAAATATTTAATAATAACAATATTTGTATTCATAAAAATCCAACTCACACTCAGCCCAGCAGTCAGAGAGTTGCCAAAATTTCTCTTCTATATGGTCCGCATGGTAGTTTGAGATTGAATTGACATAAACTTAAATATTTGTAATTAATTTTAATATAGACAACATTGAATTTTGTGATGGTACATGTAAAACTTTACATGTAAAGTGAAGTCTTTTGCGTTATGCAATGTTCTGGCGTATAACCACTTTATGGCTTGGATGATTTATTCAAAATTAAGTATTTTACTTATTCAAATGTTTAAAATATATTTAATACAATTGTAAAATAAGAATAAAGGGTGACATATTGAAGGTAGTCCTTTTGTGGTAGTTTAAAACTATATAGAACTTCCTCTCTTGAATTATGTATTACGTTGTCCTACATTCTGCCTGGAATTGTAAACGTTTTATCGCCAACAAAGTGGGTCAACAATGAATTTTACTTCCTGCCTGAGTTCCTCAAGAGAATATGGCCACATAACTTGGCAGCTGTAAGATTGATTAAAAAGACCATAACTAAGTATGCTTGATTAGAAAATATCACAAATGAAATTAAGTGACGAACGAGTTTTATTTATAGGATTGATATTATTGTATGTAAGTGTGTTCTTATAAATATACAATGTTTGTAATGAGATTCTTCAGTTCAAATATCCCGAAATTTTTTTTAACATAACACGTTGTGGACACAGATTATTTTCTTAACTATTTTCTGCACTAAGTGTAAAGATTACAATTAACAAATGTTGGTTTACATACATTTTAGTGAGTTACTTTCACTGAGGGCTCATGTATATAACCATTCTAGGACAGTTGGGATGATGGAAAGTCTGTACGCAAGACAATGTAAAATTAAATGTTATACGTTATACTTTAATACATTTAAACTTACCACAAATAACCTCCACAATCTAAACCGTCTATAACCAATGTTGGTTTCATTGATAGTCTACTATACTTGTTTGTTAACAAGGGACCTTGTTATCCACATTAGGTAATAGATAACGTATAACTAGTTCCAAGGATTCAACTAGACTAGTGTCATAAGTCTGCTCTATTGTAATAAATATGATTAGAGGTTAATTGCGTGGTAGAGGACGTGCGATAAATTAAATATCGAATTAGGTACAGTAATATAAAGTAATTCAATTTACCTGAAAATTATACATTCAATATGTCATTTCGGTGTTCCAGATCATTTTTTTGGGATTAAATATAATCATGATTACATATAATGGTTTACCATTACTATTTAATAGAGATGCTTAGGAGAGATATTTTAAAAATCGTTTTAAAGAAAATTAAATACTATGACTACTTATTCCAGTTCAATATATAATTATGACAGTATATCCAATCTTGCATTTAAAAAAATCACCGTTTCAATATACATCACACAGGTATTCATAGACTTAAAGAACTGGCAAGATTTAATTTCTCAATATGTGTCTCTCTGTTTGTATGTATACACGATATCTCGAAATAGAAATATAGACACTTGACATTTTGCTTGAAGCCTAGTGAACCAAAACTGACATGAATATTATACAGAACCAATAGCTAAGTAACCGATGGTGCAGCCAAAAAAGCTCGTTCACAGGTAAAAATCACTATTTTCTTTACCCCTTCTGTACACTCCTTGCTGTTTGATGTATTTTAATCAGAAAGGGGTATGGCCGGTATCGATAATAAATGCCAAACAAGTTTGATTGTAGTATCCTTAGAATCAATCATGGAATCTCAAAAATCTATTTTATTTTATATGTGTTGATTTAGAAATTTAGATTTCAATCCGTTTATAATTATGCATAACACTAGCTGTTACTCGTGTAGATAAGCACGCGATTCTCAGGATCGAGTTCCTTATAATAATTAGTAAAAGCGCTTACGATGCAATATGAAAGGGTCCTTGGTAACAAACATTAGGTACATATTATTTAAGTGATCAGGGTTTGGAGGGTCGGAGTTTGACCTGACTGTTATATCAAATTTGCACGTGCAAGAGCATTCCTGGTTCGAAATGATATTATTTATACGATATAGCTGAGTCTGAAAAGTACCTCATTCAAACACAGTTTACTTCTATCTCTTGTCATATATTTCCTAAAATAAACACTTAGCAACACATTTTATAATTTATTTTTATTGACGTGACAACGTCTTAAATTAGGTTGCGGCTCGGAGTCACTCATGAAAAAGTGTAAACGCCCGGGTAACGTTACGATGCCCGTCCAGTGGGTCCGCCGCACGGGATCCGCACGGGATAAAGCAGATAACTGTGGGTCCGCCGCACGGGATAAAGCAGATAACTATGTTTATTCGTGAAAATGTGGAGTGCTTAGATTCGTCATTTACAACAACTACAACAATAAAGGTAAATAATTGTACACTGATATTTCATTATCGTAAACTATGATTGATTGATTAATTGTTAGATTGACACAAAAGTTGAGAAACTGGGTTTATAGGTTATGTCATACTATTGACAAATGTTGATAGTGTTAAGTAAATTATTAGTTTAAATCACTCTGCAATCAATCGTAATTCAGTCGATTGAGAAGAAACAGCGCGTATTGCTAGTCAAACATTTAAAATAACAAATTATAACCTCTAACCTGTCATAACAGTGCGACCAAACAAACGAACTAAACCGACCAATCACCACGCGCGGAGTTAGAATTTAACTGTGTTTAGCAAGAATTTCAAATTCCAATTTTAGTAAATGTTTTATTCAACTTTACCATTTACAATAACAAATTTTAATTAATTTCAAATTATGTACAATGTTTTAGTAAACAAAATATATTTCTATAGTTAAAATTTGTGCAATTCTTATTTTCATTCAATTCCCTGTTCCTATTGTGCAATTTAATAATATTCATATCAATAAATATTCTACCGGGAAAAAGACGTTGTCACGTAAAATCTTCGCCCGTAAAACCGACTTTACAGGCAACCATAATTTTTTTTAAAAGCAATTTCAGTGTTGATTAATGATTTTTTCGAACGATGTCATCTATAATAAGCCCAAGGATTGTCTAAAAAACCGGAACTACACAGTATAACACAATAGCAAACCCCTCTTCCGATCGAAACAAAATACAGGAAAACTTAACAGTGAATCATGAAAATAAAGTGAACTGTGCTAATTAAGCAGGTGGTGACGTATCTCACTAAAAGCAACGCGGAGACTGCAAAAGAAGACTGTGAACTCTATGCTATCAACCGAGCACAGAATGTTAATGTTAAAGCTTAAGTCTTAGCTCCATTTTTTCTCAGGATATCTCCCCCGGTATTAGTTACCGCTCAGCCAAATCCCACGAAAGGACATGTATCATCATTCAACTTGGTCTTGTTTGTTAACAAATGAAAATTTACGCAAAATCTCAAATGTATAGTTCCATATTTTTTCTCGAGATACCTGCTCCACTTAAATCACCGTACTGATTTGGGAGTTCTCAAATATAAAGGCTAAGCCGTATTGGCTCCCAAGTTTTCTTGACTCCTGCAACAGGATTTTGCGTGCTGTTGTAAGTCTAATGAAATTATTGTTTTCGTGAAAAAAAAAATACATAAAATACCAATACCTACAGGGACAACCGCTTAAATCCCGCTCTTGTTCCTTAGGATATTATATTTGATTTAAATATTCTCACAATGTTATCAACCTGGAGATATTTCAGCCTGACAAATGATTAGTGTTATAGTAATTGTCCTATGGATAAATCTTCTTTTTCAAACGAATTCTATAAAATCTACGACCCGTATATATTTCGCTCCTTCGGTTGCGTTGATTATATGAGTGGTGTGACCTGAGAAATGTTGTTTTAATAAATATTTCATTCCAATTTGCAATTAACATTAGATTTGGAACAACCAATTTAAACGTGTATTTTAAGCGTACTAAGTAAGTTATACTTTTAGGTGGTGGTAGTGATACTTTAGAAACAACTTACATTAATGTTTATTGCATTTAATAGACTAAATAGTTACACATTAATTTAATATTTTTAAGCTTCATTTTTCTCAATTCTAAACAACTACCCTAAATTTGTAACTTTAAAGTTGACAATATAGATGACGATCATGTAAATAGTTTTAAAACCACAAAATAATTCTCTAGGAAGATTGTCCAGTAACGGTTTTGTATGAGATGTTGTAAAAGACAGGGTGTGATGTGAGCGGTTGGTGAGAAAAGAAAAGAACATGGAAGGGTTTCTGGATCACATTTACCCTCAACAACAACAAAATCCTTGGATTTCAGTTCCAAGGATTCAAATCCAGTTCCTTCTTTGGTAAAGTTATCGCCATATATTTATTTTTGTTAGTTTACCATGTCTCCTAAGGAAAAGTGATTTTAACATCGTATAATGAAGAAAAATGTTTTGCATTTTTGTTAACTTTTTGAATCATTTATTTTCTATATTCAAATTCAATTTCAATCGATTCTCCCCCTTTTCTGTTTGATAAGGTCATCGCCCAGGCCAGTAGGCCTAGCCTATGATGACGGACATAGTAAGGCTCAAAAGGCGATCGGCTTCTTCTTATAAAAAATAATAATGCGTTTTAAAGATTTTGTATGGAGATTGTTTAGTATGAATTAATTTATAATAAGGACGGTTTGAGAGGAAGTGGTTAAATCTCAAGCGAGTATGGAGCCAAAAGGAACTCTACATCAAAAGAGCTAGAAAGTAAGAATTAAGAGCTAGCTCTTACTTCTGTATGTACGGAAATAAGAAATCCTTTGTGCCAGGGGCTAGTAATTATTAGTCTAGAACGGGAAGAAAGAGAAAACTGACAAATAAGAAACACAAAACGAGCCTTTTGAGACCATTTGACATCGGAGGAAGGTTAATACAGCCAAAAAATAAAAAAATAACAAAATTGAGGTAGAACGTGAAGAAGGTGCACAGGTGCTGCTGAAAAGAGAAGAGCTATAAAATGCCTGAGTTAGGAAACGAAGCTGTTGAGGAAATACTGATTATAATCGTCTATGACGTTTGCTTGGAAAAAGGATTACTTGTTTTCTTACAGACTAGGATCAAAAAAATGAAAAATCTATAGCTCATAACTGTAAGAGTCTAAAGAGGTGTAGAACGGTTATTAAAAAATTAAATGATACTAAGCGCAAACATAGGAATGCAGAAGTAGGAAGAAAAACGCTCGAGATAAAATGTTCTTCCTGTAGTAGAAAGTTTTATAAAAGATAGCAAAACGTTGTTTATGCAGTGGCAGAACTGTAAGGTGAAGTCTATAAAGACTATAAATTAGTTGAATATTTGTTAGAAGCATAGAGCAGTTACCCAATCAGTTTTATTTAGTTACATGTTGTTTTAGGTTGGTACCAAATTGTAATGGTAACTTTACTATAAATCAGCTGGAACACCTCTGATAATATATGAGATAATTACCCAGCTGTGTGAAGTACACATGATATAAATCTTCCGCCTTAATTAGGGCTAATTAGTCTTTTGTGGTACAGTAAAAACGTGACAACATCGTATCATGGGTTTATTAAATGTATATTAACCATTGCTATTATATACACAGTATCCAGTTGATTTGTTAAATGAATATATCTATCATTATGCGTGATAAAATAACATTTCGTCTTGTTAGAAATTGTATTTTTATTTTTTGTATGTACAATAATATATATGTACAATGGAGCTACAAATAATGCCTATCTTTTTCATTATACAACTTCATAGATATTATATAGTACAGATAAGTTTTCAGATAAAAACGAAAGTTTTAGTAGATTATTAGTAATGTCTAGTCCAAGCTACTGAATATTAAAATTAAGAGTTCCCAATCATAATTTAGACTATTTTGGAATTACTTAGGTTATGTAAAAAGTCTTTGAAAAAAAATAAACTAAGTATAAAAAGTTATGACTTTGTATTATCCGTATCAGTTCAGCAAAAAAGGTAATCCGTTTTATATTTGATACCTCTACAATAACATAGTGTAGTCGTTGTTAAACATTGTATTATGATTTATTGTTAAATAATTATATATTAATATTTATATAAATAATTATAATTATAATTATATATTAAATTATTAGGAAACATGTAGGCCTACTTATGCATTACATATATTATTGATTGAGTATGTTTTCTGATAGCCCCTTATCTTGATGTTATATCAGGCGAGGATATGTTGTAGGAATTAGATTTTACAAGAATACTATTACAAAGACATATTTTTAAACTATTCCTGTTATTTTTAATGTGTGGCTGTATAACTGAATCACAAGTTTATTTATACAAACAGTTTTGAAGTGATTAAAGTTTGTCACTTCATAACTTAATAGAGAGATTTTTTTTTAATTTTGTAAGTTTGTACATTTTTATTTATATATTCTTCATAACTTAGTACGTGAACAATGTACATCAGAAAACAACAGATTATTAGAAAATTAATTGTGCAGCGAAACAAGTACATATATTTGATTACCCGACATGTACGCGAGATTAGCGGCCCCCCTTTTTCCACATTTGTTCGATATACGCTACAGACCACCGCTAATCTTTGTTGAGTATTATTGTGGGACGTATATCATGACAGAATTTGGAATCGTCATATTAGAACTTTATGAAATGTTTTTAATTTAAAGGTAGTTTTATGAAAAATAGTTTAAATATTTTGTAATGAACACGATACCACCATCTGTTGAAAAATATACTTTATCAGTTCCAGAGATATTGGTAATATTAGGAATAATAATTACACTTTGTTCAGCACATTCATGCTAAAAAACTACTTGATTATAAATGATAATAACTTGCTAACATTGTGTAAGTTTTAAAATGCGGATGATTTTGGAGTAAAGCGTATTTAGCATCCATTTCAAAGTTTATGAATTCCTACTTACTCTCACTACCGTTGTATCCCCTACCTCAGTACAGAATTTTAGAGGTCATTTTAAATAATACTTTTAAATAATTATAACCTAAGTTTAATATTGCAATCTGAGTTGATACCACGTAGAGCCATTAATTTCAAAACTAAATTCTTATATCTCTATACATTTGCATCTAAAATCTATTTTGGTAACTATGTAAAGAGCCTTCCTCAATCAACAGATTTACATCCAAAATAACAGGGGTTAAAAATATTTTTTTAAATAATTTCATTAAACTTTTCAAAAAAAGGAGTAAGTTTCTTTTTGATCTTTTCGGGCAAGAAGCTTATAAATTGTACCTGGTCCTATAGGGACCTTTGCACTGCTTCCGGAATGACAAGATTTTCTGCCTGGGTAAGTTTAGGTGTAGTGGCCATCTCCTATCGAGATACACGAGGAAAAATTTAGGGCACAAATCTCAAGTAATGTTCCCTCAAAAGAAGGTGAGGCCAGCTCTGAACCAGCCCCTCTAGTCAAAACAAGCAGGGGCTGGCACACCCTTATGTTGAGGCTAGCAAGAGCCTGTGTCACTTAGGGAACAAACCCCAAACTCCAGTGGTCATCTTCCGCAGTAGACTAGACCTATAAAATTACCCTATAGGCTATAAATGCAGAATCTCAATATTTGCATTTAGTGATTTGCCGCTCCTGGAAATGAATAAGGTTGCCCAGATTTAAGTAACACATTGGGTTTTGCTTTGCCCAGGGATAGGATTAACTGGAAGGCATAAAGCATCCAGAAGTGATTCCTAATGAGTTAGGAGTAAGTTACTTAAATTCAGTTGTATAAATAGTCGCTAATATGATACATTGTCTCTAATAATGATTTTGGTTGGACTCGGATTTAAAAATAATAGTTTTAAAAAGTTATATTTATAAATATTTTAATAAAATTATAAAACATTTTAATGACAAAAAAATTTAGGAAAAGTTTGTTTTTGGAAAAATCTTATGCTAAGTTATAAAGTATCAATTGTTGTGTGAATTCTAAGTTATTAAAGTAAAACAGAGATACTTATCTTTAGTTACCTTAAATTTACACAGTAGTGACAGGAACAATGTAACTGTACTTATATGATATTTGTCTTAACATTTGAAAACAGCTGCAGTGAAACAAATCTGTAGTTTGACTTTGATTATGTTTTACTATGAACGTATACATATTTCACCATTCATGTCCTTCAGTAATTTAAAAATCAAACTACATAATAATAGCATTTTATTCCCTTAGGCCTTTTGATTTCAAGAAAAGCGTTATCAGATTAATAAAGTGTTTTTATAATTAATAATATAAAGAAATTTGTACTTAGATTAAAAAAACGCATGTCATTAAAAATACAAAGAGAAACAATGTTAAAATATTGCAGTTGTAAGTTATAAAATAAAATTGTAATTAGTGGATAGTTTGATTGTGTTTAATTTTATAAAAAAGAAGCTTAAACTAAGGAGCATTGACATTGTATTTGGATACTTTTATTTACTCGTAATTACAGTTTATGAGACATTTTTATTTTAGTTTTTTTTTATTTTACTTCTGCGAGCGTAACAGGATAACGCTTAGTCCACAAAGTGAGTACATTAGACCTAGACCATCTTTCGTAAAAGAGGGATCACCAAAGAACGATAAATCAGCGCCATATGCAACAATAGCTCTAACACGCCTTTTTACATTAACGGTATTAATGTTTAAAACAGATAAACTATAAACGAAACTTTAACTTTTTAAACTTTTGTTGTATTTAATAATTTAATTAGTATTTCACAGAGAAACAATTCAACTGTTGTTGTGTACAAGTAAATGTTCAACAATATTAATAGTGCACCTGATAACGTCTATACTAGCACTTTTATGAGTAAAATAAACACAATAATTTAAAATAATTATTAATTGTCACTATTGTAAGTAATGGATACGTAGGGTATTAAAACATCAATAGAACTCAGTAAAGCCGTAAACTGTATAGTTAAATGTTTATTGGAATAGAACTGCCTCTAGTGTCGTATTGTAACTATTCGCCCTACAGTTCCAAGAGAAGTGTGGGAGGAACGATCAGCTGGTGGAGATAATAAATAGAGTCACATTGTGGGAATCGCCCGATTTACTGTGTCAGCGGGTGTGTTGATGTTTCTTAGCGAGGCGCTCCATCTCCGGCCGTGATTTATATCTTCTTCGGGAGAGTATTATCTCTTACTCATTTGTGACTGCTATAGAAAAATTTTTTGGTGTTTAAATATAGAAACTGTTTATGTATAATATTTTGGACATTTAATTTTTTATTTATTTTAAATAAACATCTATTCAAATAAATAAAAGAGCATAAAATCATATACAAAAAACTTGCGACATGCAAAATGCATAAATACTTAATAATAAAAAAAATTATACATACATATATATATATATATATATATATATATATATTAACAACAGGTATAATTAAATAAAAATTTGAAAATTTGACAAAGATAAAATACTGCCATGATCCTATTCTACTGTCAATACTAAAACTAAGCATTACAAAGCTAAAAAGTTACATGTAAATAAACTAAAATGTAATTACGTAAGTCACAATAAATAAAACATTTATCAACTAAGGGCCATATATAACTAATCTTACGTCTATTGGAGGTCCTGGTGTAGGAGCACACATATGATATACTGGACGTACATGTCCCGGCTCCAGCGGATGGCAGTGGATACGTACTTACATACACGTATACTTCCAGAACGTACCCAGCCGGACCAGGGTCCCACTAACCAACAGAACCGGAAACATGGTGACTTGGGAGTTGCCGGCTTGAAAATTTTGAGAGAGGGGTTTTTTCATCTCCTAAACTTCAATAATGGAACGCTATCCATCCTTTTAGGGCACGGTAATATTGAACGACTTAGTAAATTTTCAATTACGACGACCTCCATACTCCGTCAGAGCTGAACCAGCCTCAAAATGCATGTAACCTCAATAAACAATTGGTATCAACGCTTTAAAAAATGAGTTTGTTAAAGTTGTAGTGATTTGAAAGAAGTCATTTGTTTAAGAATATAATATTTTTTACAACGGTAAGTACTAGAGAAAATATTAGGTGAAATACAAACTGCTTAATTAACATATATGATGATGATCATGCACACAAAAAAGCAGGATTAACTCAATTTTTTGATGACTTAAAGGAAGATTTGCCGCTAATCCAGAATTTTACTAATAAAATAGATCAAAATGAAGTATTAAAATAGGATCACCTCAAAGTAGATATTGTACTAATATTTTTTAATACAATTATTTTGAAGACGCGATCTTGTAATTTATTTTGGATGATTTCATTATTTAAAATCTTTGATTTATTTGTTAGGTTCAGTTAATGAGTTACATCGCCTAAAGATTTTAAATTATTAATATATTAATCAGCAAGTTAAACAAGTTATGTTATACGAGTATGTGTGATTGTGTTTATTATCAAGCTTTATGCATTTATTTATGAAATGTTTCATACTTATATTACATGAAGAGGGAAAAGTTTATAAAATTGGGTAGATGAATTGGATTATTTCAAATTAAAATTAAGTTCATTTAATTTAAGTAAAGCTATACCTAACATAAAGTAGACGAGCAGGCCAATAATATTAAGTGTTACCGTTGAAATACGAGACGGTTAAAGCTGTAACTAGAAAACCTTTTATTTTGATTAACAAATTTAAGGAGCACAATTGCTGAGAATCATAAGCTTCTAGCTCCTTGATGCAAATTTCCGGCTTTTATACATTATCAGACAACTAGTTTTATTCCGTGATTTTATCGCATATGGCACCAGTATATTTAAGAACGAACTGATTGTGTCTAGGTGGCTGAGATCTTAGCTATCAAGAGTCATAAATAAATATTAAATTAGTTGTACTCACAGACGTTAACATATCTAATGCTGGATACTCTCACCGATTGAGAACAAGAGTGGAAAGTTCCAAATGGCAGAGATCACGCACTCAAGCATTTAAATAAAATGGTAATAAATTCTTTAATAATAAATTAATTTCTGGTTCTGCCGGTCTACCCTTTTCCACAATATTAGATAGTTTTCCATGCAATAAGTGTCCGAATAGTTTTGAGTGGTCAATGAAGTTCTGAATAAAGTGATCTTTGGTGACCTGGCTGATTGAAGCTTATGGAATTTCTAAAATATCTGGTAAATACGTAATTACGTGTCACCAACCGGCATAAATAGAGACTAGGATAATAGATTGATGTTCGTAGTAGAAATAATGTTAAGGCGGAATTGAAACTTATGCAACAAAGCCATTATTTATGGAAAAATCATAGATAAATAATAAATCCTTGCACTCATCATATAACTGATATAACAAGATATCACTTTCAATCTTGGAAAATTTGTATTTTAATAGCTTTTTGTGATATACAGTCAATTTTATAAATTATTGTTCTATAAATATGTTTCTTTGAATTATTTAACCATTAAAAAATTATATAAATCCTCATTAGATTCACTATTTATACAAGTATTTTTTAGGTTTTAACGCTAAAATAGCCAGACCTTTAAAAACTGTGGTGACGCTTCTAAGATAATTTTAAAAGGTAAATAGCTCCCAAGAGTAGGGAGGGTGATGATCCATGAACCGGAGTCAATTAAATGAAAGGTCAACAAACTCTTTCTAAATGAACGTCCATGTTCCTAAAGACGGAAAATATAAGATAGAAATTTCTATTTTAAAATATTCAAAGAGTGTTATAGCTTTTTTGCTCATCATATTTGTAAAATTCGCAACACAAATTTTGATAAAATTCAGCTGTATGTATGTATGCAGCTTGGGCTACAGGATCTTTATATGATGCAGCTCGTTTAATATGACCATGGGAATGGCTCCTTTGTAAGTAAATTATTCACTTTCTCTATAAAGTACAATATCATTTTACAAACGCGTGTTAAAGAATATCACTTAATTTGTTTTTGTTGTCATTTCTCTCTAAAATAATGAAACACATTGGTATAATGTTCGACAATCGTTCAGAGGTAAATTATATATAGTTAGAAAACATTCAGAAATTAGTTTGTAAATAAAGGGTTTAATTTTTATTTGATATACAATTAATTACCAATAAAAGAACGGAAAAATCATCTTTCCTGATCATATGATATTTATAGATAACTTTTGATGCTTTTCAATCAAAGTCTGAAGCGAATAAAAGAAATGTAAACCCTTCAACAGTTTGGGGAATCATTAAAATATTTTACTTCATTCAAACAAATCTTAAGATAAGAATTATTTCATTCGTCATTGTCATTGTGATTGTATAATTTTATAGAGCAATATATTTATGGGTCTTACAGGAACGAGGTACCGAGGTACCTTTAAAATTTGTATCCAAATCCAAATATAGTTTGCAAAGTTTCCTCTAAGAGCTATATTTAAACCATCGAATGACGCTTTAAAATTGCCTTTTTATGGAATCCAAAATTGTTCTAGATAAATTAAGTTGTAAGAGATTTAATGATGTGAATGAACTTAATGTCACTCTACGTCATAAGGAGGGTGATGGTCAATGAACCGTTATCAGTTAAATGAAAGGTCAACAAACACTCTTTCCAATTGAATGTCAATATTTCTACAGAAGGAAATCTAGTGATTGAATCCTCTTTCCAATTCCTTATTAATACAGTCCTGAAAATTTGCTTAACCGAATCTATATATATATATATATGATATATAGAGAGAGAGAGAGAGAGAGAGAGAGAGACTAGGATAATAGATTGATGTTCGTAGTAGAAATAATGTTAAAGGCGGAATTGAACACTTATGCAACAAAATGCCATTATTTCTGGAAGGAAATCATAGATAAATAATAAATCCTTGCACTCATCATATAACCTGATATAACAATATATATGAAAATATATATATAACTGAAAATATATAAAGAAAAACAGTCCTGAGAAGGATATAGATTTCTGTTAAACCCAGTCAAGTGCTGTGTTTACAGCAACACACTCTCGGGATTCTGCAGAACACATGTGGTCTTGCTTGACAATAATTGGATTTCTTTTATTAATTTTGGTTACAACTCTTCCATGTTCAATTTAAACTGTTTTAAAAATAAGATAAAAATTTAATGGCAGTTTTACCAGCTATATTCTAAATAATAATACTTACCATATTATAACTATTAAAGTGAATCAGCTAAACCAAAATATACCCGTTATCTCAAATAATTTATGTTTACAAAAAGAAACTTTAATTCTAAAAACGTACTAATTAACTCACTATTTTCAGACAATCAGTAAACCTTGTATAAAGCCTAAGTTTATCAAATTTTTAATAATGCAATTATTTAATTGATAAATCACATTCTTTTATTATTATCTACAGAATGTTTTAATGTAGATATATTGCTTACGGATTACTTATTTTTTTAACTCCTTGTGGTATTAAACCTAGTCAGTAGATATTAAATCCTCACTAAGGTATTCCAATGATACCTTCTCAATTATCGAACCTAACCAGGCTTGAATAGTTTGCACTATTAAAACATTGCATTGTGTTCATTAAACTTCACTAAACTGTTTGAACTACTAAAACTAAATTGTAGAGATTAAAACCCCACTATGCCTTTTCAAAAATACTTTTCAATTATTAAGACCAACCAGGTCTGAATAGTTTGTGTTATGAAAAAAAATTAGTAGAGATTAAAATTTTCGAGGTGAAGTTTGGTGTATCTAAAGTTATACTTTTATTAAATAATAAATGGCTATATAACCAAAATCAAATTAGTTTTTTATGGGATAATTTTCAATGTCCGTAATTAAAAATACAAACGCATGGTTTATTCGTATGTTTTTACTACTTTTTATACTAACTATAGATATGTTCGAAAGTTTAACGCTCCTATTATCAATAGGCTATGTATTGCTAATATAGCTAAAACTACGGTCTTTTGATAGTTGCTGCGCCCTTGATTGTAGTATAAAGGAATTAATACTTAAAATGCATTAAGATTTTCAGAAATGTTATTATACCTTTTGACAAAAGGAAGGCAATAAAATATAAATATTCTAAATATGGAAGTATTGATTAAATGTAACAAGATGATCGTTATGAACTGTTGGATACTGTTGGAGCCCTAGGAAAGTGCCTGCTGCTAGTTGTAAAAATTTCAATGTTATATACAAAAACACTTTAGCTAACTGGGGATGGAATTATTTTCTTGGATATCTAACCAATAGGAATGGATTTATATGAAGTTATTCTCTGGTTAAAAATGTCTTACTAACATGTTAATGCAATCACAATTATAAGGCCGAATGATAATAAAATGAAGAGAAACATTGTTTGATAATATATAACTCAGAACACAGTCCTAACTAACTTCCACAGACCTCTGCTAACTCACACAGTTTGCAGCTCTAACTCTAGATTTAAGTTTAATTGTGTTCTCCGCTGGGTTAACTAACTTATCACTGCGTAGACGCTCCTGATCTAATCTAATAGCAAATTTTGTTTTCTTATAAAGTTATCTTAACATAATTAGGTTGATACGGTTTATTTGTGTATTTATTTAAAACATATGATTCAAGTCAACAAATAAAGGTTATTGGGTACACGATAAATAAATATACTTTTTTATAAAATGTTTACAAACGGGAAAAGTATTCGAGCAGTAAACTATTACATTTATCCAATTAATTTTTAATATGGTTGATTTACTCATCTTACATATCACGTCTTTGCCTGAATAACATTTATTTTGAATTATATCTGAACATTTCCCTTTTACACAGCATCCATAGTCATATTTACTAGATTTTGCCCATTTTGTACAAACCAGAGTACATACAAACACGTTTCTAAATTATAATAAACTTAGCAACCTTCAGCTAATAATACATTAGTAATACATTTAAATTCCCCTACTTTGATTTATTCGATTTCATAAATTAAAACTTTTGTTGTTTTTCTCATGTCCACCCTCTAAAACTCCACCGGCCCAGGCATCACTCCATCTATCGACTGCTTTCCACTTTATCTAGGGGATGATGACGAGGATTCCTACAGTACCGGTCAATAATTTGTGAAATTCCGTGACTGTATTACCTTCATTCTGATTGATATCGTGGCTTTCAGTATTATTTTGCATACGTAGTTTCAAAGTCCAAGCCTCTTTGTCCGAACATTGGTGCTTGACGAGAGTTAGCTGATGACAATATGGAGTCCTTTTCTTTTTCCCCGTTGTAAATAAAATAAGAACGTATTATTGGCATCGTGATCCGGGCTTTCAAATTTGCCCATCTTGAAAAAGTGTGCTTAAAAAATTCGATGGCTGGTGAGAATAAAAATTCTGGGTCAGATAAAAATTTAGCTCCGTATGTCTCTGCTCGTTCAATTCCCTCAGCTCTCCTATCAGCCGGGCAGTCCAATATCGTCTGCTCTGCTTAGTTCGCACTCTACTCTTGAATACCTAAAACACACACACACACACACACACACACACACACACACACACACACACACACACACACACACACACACACACACACATATAAAACTGCGTATAAAATAAAATAATTCAAAATACACAACATTTTTCTAAAACATTACTTCTGTGATTAGAAATATTTTTGGTTTCGTGTTGATGTATAATAATTTTTTGTAAGTAATTCATAGATAAGTATTTATTTATTGTCAATGTGGTATTTTCAAATAACAGAAACATAAAAATCTACCTTTTATGCCATGAAAGATAATACTTTATTATCCTCCTCGATTACAGTTATCATAAATACAGTAATTTTATTACTGAATGGAAATAAGGTTTAGGGGATGTTTATGTTTATGTTATGCCAGTTGAGTAAATTGCCGTAATAACAACATAAATCACCATTTACCACTAAAATAAATAATATTTTAATAGCTTTTGAATTGTAATGTTTATGAACATAAAATTTTAAATTACAAGTACAAAACTGTAACACAAGACTTTATATCACAAAAAAAAACGTTTAGTTTTAGAAAATGTTTTGTTGACCTATTTTATCGACAAACATATTTTTTGTGACACCACGACCTCAGTATCTATGATAATGATATGATAAATAATATGTTTTTACCACCTACAAGAAGGTTATCAATCACGCTTTTAAAAAATAAACGTTTATCTCTTATTCGATTTAAATGAAACATACCTGCAAACTTGAGTTTCAATGAATCTATAATAACACATACCAATAACTGCTAGTCCACGTTAATTACATATTATGTAAATCTCATCCGCGAGAAGGTAGGGATGTAGAATAGAAAAGTTTTCGAACAACTGCAAAACTGCTGTTTTTGGGGTATAGAAACAAAAACTGTTAGGTTTATTCACGAGGCGGGCAAATCTACACTCAAACTCAATAGCAATTTCCGTCTATAGGTTTCTATTAAAACATCAATTGAAACCATCATTAGGGTGTCTATCGACATGAATGACATGACGGGATTCAGCCATTGTCCAGTGATTACTCCACTCAATAGAGTGATTACTGGTGGAATTGATTCCCAGATCAAAGAGATCACTTCACAACTGACTTAATTCGGTTGGATAATACTCTAAGTGCATCTTTTGAAAATTATTGTTACACACGTAAAATATTGTGGGAATAGTGGGGAAATATAAGACAACTTTCTTTCTTTACACAATACACTTTGCTCTCGTGATTTCACATTAACTGAAAGGTTGGGACGTCAATCGCGTTCAATAACTTTACTAGATTTTCAACGTAAGAAAACACATTCTTTATCACAATGGTCATTTTATACTCTGCGGGCAAAATAATAATTATAACCAAAATCATGATGTATTGGCTTTTAAGTTTTAGGCATAAGGAAATGTATTGAAAAAGGATTGGTGTTTTGGTGTACCATTCTATGCGAAGTTCAATTAGAATGGAACAGAGAACCGGAAATTTATCATACTTTCATTAGCATTTATCTTTAATTAAAATTGAATATGTTTAAGGTGAACTTTTGGAATATGGAAATGGTGTAAGCAATGTTTTAATGGATGGATTGTAGTAAATAATAAAATTTATAAAAACGGTTCTCTTGTAAAACTTATTTAATTTGAGACACATGGCTAATAAACATATCTAAAAATATCTGTTTACTCACTAAACTATTTCACTACATACAATTATTGTTCCACTGGTTTATTTTATGACCGTAATCACTTCTTTTTTAATCAGAAATTCCTAAACTTATGTACAGAACATTTATAGAGCATTTTTATAGAAAACCAAATAAACCTTATTTGTTGTGTAGTTGTACTTTTCATGTAATTTATAATAAATTATAAATATCTCTAAAAACATAAAATAGTACAAAGTTAATAAAGATATTAATTGGTAAATAAATAGTTGAATTTATATTGTTGTTTGCCTTAAAAGTAAATTACTAGTAGAATTCTCTAACAGAGGTTCAAGGGCAACGCCTTAACACTATGCCTATTTTAGGAGGATGGTTTATCTTCAAAGCCCAAATTGGTTGAAAAATAATTTTGTCACCTATTCTAAAATCTTCACCGAAGAGATTAATTTATATATATAATCACTAAATTTACACAGTCATGATCATGGATAAGTAAAATAAAATTATATTTTAAAGATTCTTTGTATTTCTGGTTTTGACTAAAAAACTTCATACATGAACTAGAAAAGTTTGTTAGTCTGAATCAATCTATAAACAGTTGCAAGATGGTGATCATTATCATTTATCACTACAAATAGATTATGTTAAATTCCCAACAGCGTTGATAGAAAATACAATGTTTATTACTAATTTAACAATTTATAACAACTTAAAAATACTTTTCTGGGTCTCAATGTTTGCAGGAAAATAAACAGTTACATTTGAGATACTAGGAAGAATTGGCAACAGATTAAAGCTGTAAATAGCTTTAAATATTAGATGTAAATTATTTACAACATTGTTTTATAAACACCCATATTAGTAGCTACATCATGTTTATGTATCAGTCCACAATATTGATTTGAATCTGGTTTGGAAGATTCAAGACTACTGTAAAACTAATTTCATACATTTATTTTTGTAGAACAATAAAGAAACAAATTCTAATATAAAATTAATCCTTATTAAACTGCCAAATGCTGGTGATGGTTTATGATAAGCCACTAAGCAGTATTACAAAACAGAAACTTTTGCCAGAACAGGGAGAAACCAAGATAGACAAATCAAGAAGTTAGCAAAGTTGCCAAGGCCCAACATTTAAACTTTGGTCAGAAGCTATCATTGTGGACTCTCCGTGTTATATAGATGTAATATAGTTATCATAACATTTAATTCTCTATGAAACACCCAGAATTGTATACATCATGTCTATGAGTCACGACTTGATAATGTAATGAGTAAATTAAATACGTTTAGGCCAATTAAATTGTGAATATATATGTTTTTAATACTACAATTTTAAACTACTTTAAGCTGCACACGCTTTGAGTTATAGTTATTATAACAGTGTGACTGCCAACTTGTAGTTAGCGTTACAAGCTGCCCGTCTGATCAGTATCCAACTTTTATTCTCAAACTGCCGACTTAATATCTGTGTTCCGGTAAGGCGCTTGTGTACAAAGGTTTGTGTTACGGTTAAACCCATGCTTCTCGCAGAATATGCGTCTGTTATAATGTTTAAACTTTTTTTTGACAGGGTAGTTGTATTATGCAGTTATAGATAGATAAATGCTTTGTTTTAATGTATGTTGTAGTAAACTTATGGGCAATGACGAATGTTCTGATAAACTAATGTTTATCTCTGTGGCTGATAAACATAAAGCTCTACATACGCATAGCATATTAGTTAGCATACGCATGCCATTTTCCTTAAATTTCTACACGATGTTAATATAGGCTATTGTTCCTATATAAGTAAATCATTTACTTTCATATCTTACAGCATAACTCTTTTAGCCTAAATACTACGTTCTACAGATAGTGTCCACAGAGACTTTTTAAAAGAAAACAAACACATATTAAATCGCAATCTATGCATTACAGTGTCCTTTAAGCATTTGCTAATGAAAAATGTTCCAATCTCTTCAAATATATGATGGAAGTTATTTTAATGCCAAATAATGGTAGTAATTATAATACAATCCTTATGTTTTTAATTATTTAAGTAAAAACGTAATTCTATAACACCTTATTCATAAAATATTAATATATAATCACTACCTATAAGAATTTTACATTTACTATCTTTGTAACAAGTACTGTATAAGAATTTTATGATACTTACATTTTATTTCAATAACTTTTTTTACCGTAAGAAAGCTTATTCTGGACATGATTTCCAGTTTTTGTCAGTCAAAAAAAAAAAAAAAAAAAAAAAAACGAAAGGCTATCTACCCTTGGCACACAATAATTATGACGGTCTATAATAACAGATAGATAAAATAAAATCTTCACAATACTTCCAGTCCTGTTTCTTCAAAAACTGATAGTGATGGACATTAAAGTGGCTCTCTGCCAAA
The DNA here is from genome assembly GCF_021130785.1 of Homalodisca vitripennis. NCBI lineage: Eukaryota > Metazoa > Arthropoda > Insecta > Hemiptera > Cicadellidae > Homalodisca > Homalodisca vitripennis. Next base: position 129,099,054 of record NC_060209.1, on the reverse strand, counting down.
ATCATTATCTTGAATCTATTTCTTAGACTTTTGACAGTTCCTAAGTATCTTAGAGGGAAGCAATAACAATGGCAGTAATCAAAATATTATCAAATTTTATAAAAACTATTAGGCTAAAATTTGTGATCGATTATGAAATATATATTATATGGAATAACATTCATCTTTATGACATATTATAATATGCACATTTTATAAAATTATGTTGATTTATTTACGCTTGAAACAATGGAGGAATAGGATTTTAAAAAGACAACTAGAACCCTTGTTGAAATGTTTTAATTATTTTATTAAGTGCTAACCTAAGTTTGTATAACATTTAAACAAACTTATTATTAAATTGAGAAGCATGATGTATTGGTGTTTTTGCCAAGGTTTACCTTATATAATACGTCAATAAGGATAATACGTGATAAGGATATATAAATCTTAGATTCACTATTTGTTTAACCTTTTTTAACAAGCTTCGGTTCAAAATTGTTCATTAAAAAACTTTTTCATATTATTGGCATTTAAAGTCACCATTGTTATTAAAACGTTTCAATAAATTAGTATAATCCGTTAGAAGAAATATACTCTATAAACCTTTGAACAAATAACGATCCCACAGGCAGTTGCCATTGAGCTGTTTAGCTACATTGTTCTGGGAGATTGATTAACTAAAACTAGCCTAATTGGGACATATTATCGTATTATTAATAGCCATTCAATATACTCGAGCCTCATTTACAATATACGTAAACTACAGCACATAAGAGACGTAAGTTCTTTGTACAATTAAATTACAAACATGTTTAATAGTTATTAATGGTAGAGTCCATATTGCTTCGACTACAACCTTGCTAAATTTAACATATAAGATGATATGTACAGAACCAAAATATCTCTATATGTGTGTATCCAGACGGAGGTTCCTGTGACCTTTCGACCCTAAAACCAATAGGTTCTTCCTTGGAACAACAGGATTCTATGTGTAGGTTTTTAAAGACTGTAGGACCTTTCTATTTTATACATCTACGGACATACTACCCCTTATGATATTTTGACTGCTACATCAATAGGAAATTTCCTAGAACCAAGATGGAATTCTGTATCCAAACCAAGTTTAAAATTTTTTTAACTGTATATAAGAGGTGTCGTAAGATAAACAAAAGAACGGATAACGACACGATTTAAAGACAACTCTGGTCTCTTGTGTATATAATTACTATTATAAACGGGATGGTCGATCATTAGACCTGGAATTACCTTCACAGAGTTTTAGAGGTATGATTTCATTACGGAAAATTAAAACTTAGAATGGATACAATTGCGCAGGCTTAACACTCTATATATAAAAACGTTTAGTATTACATTTAGTAAAAGTTTCATAACTATAAGGGTTTTAGGTTAAATATATGCTCCCTCCTCTCGAACTTTGGCTGCTTTCTCGTACTTTTTTTGAAATTCATTTAGAGTCAAGATAACAGGGCACAAAATTTGATATATTTCATAAGCCTAAGTAGAAGCCATTGGTCAAAATATGTATTCGAGCCGAAAAATCTAAATTGAAGAGTATTATGAACTTAAGGAAAGTAATACAGTTTTCCTTCATCTTAAAAAACACTTTAGAAGACTAAAGCAAAACAGTCTTGAACAGGCCCATGATTTATTTCAAATTCCATATAAATCTATACTTCTTCAAATAGTTTTCAATGAGTCGATAATGAACTACAAGTGAGTCTTTTAATGTTTTCCTATTCGTGATATACATTTTTAGTTTATATAGTACCTTCTTTATACACTTATAATGTTAAGATTCCTTGAAATATAGAAAAAATTATGAATTTATAAAAATGTTTGACACACACACACACACACACACAAACATATTATATATATGTATGTATATATATCACTGTCCAGAGGCTTCTTATGAGAATAAAAGAAAAATACTTTGTACAAACCATTCTCAAAAAGGATATAAAATATTATATACAAAAAAGTAAAAGTAAAGATACAATAAATGTTTAGAATAAACTGAACATTTAAAATCTAGAGTTAAAGTTATATTAATATAGCTATTGTTGAAATTTATTGGTATAATATAAAAATTGTTGGAAAGTAATCTTATATTTAAATTTAATATAAAAAATGGAACAAATATGTATAAGCAACTCAAAATTTTACAATTAGATATACACATTTTTTATTATTTGAATTGTAAATTCAGAAGAATAAAAATTTTGTTTGTTTCACAAAATTGTTGTTGTGACTTTACATGTACATTTCTCTTTCCATATATAGAATATTTTTGACAGATAATTTCTTATTAAAAAAAAAAAATAAATTTTACTTATTGACTGATAGATACGCTTGTTCTAAATTTCTTATTTGTAAGAAAGAATCTTTTGATACATTACAAATTCCTTTTCATGAGTAACAATATTATTAAATATTTCGTTATGAGAAAATACCTGTTGGCAACTGTTATGGTGTACGTAATGCATGGTATTATTTTTCTTTTACATTTATTTTACATTTTTGATCGCCGTGTTGTATAAAAATGTCTATTTTTAAAAAGGTTACAGTTTTAGAAGAAAAATTAAAAATTAAATTTCTCAAATGAGAATGTATTTATTTGTTTTAAAAAGTTTACATTAAAGTTTTACCATGTCCCTAGATCATGAAAATATCATCTATAAATCGCAGCCAAACAGGACGACTAGCATGAAATTTACACACAGAGCTTTATTGTTATAAATTATAAATTTAAAAATTAGTTTTCGCAAACTTTCATCACCGACTACAATTTTATTATAACATACATTAAAATAAATGTTTTCTTCTATTTTCAGTGTTTTGAAAGGCTTTTCCCTATCTTTGTATAATATAAGTACCTTGTCAAAAACAAACTGTAAACATTATTCGTAACGTATATTCTGTGAAAATCATTCTGGTTAACACACAAAGCTTTGTACACAAGCGCCGAGCTGCAACACTGAGATTGAGTCGGCAGTTTGAGATCAAAAGATGGATACTGTACAGACGGCCAGTTTGTAACTTCAACTAGTTCACAGTCGCACTGTTTTTTTTAACCTCACAAATTCAAGAAAACACTTTGATTTAAAGGCTAGTTGTATTTTCATTATTTATACTTATTTCGTGAAGCTAAAAATACTTTTTACTTTCTATTAGAACGTAAATGATTATTTTGTTCTTTCTACTATAATTGATTTCTTTATCCAAAATATGTAACCTGATACAATGAAGTATCAAAGGATCCGAGGGAATATAACGTCATTGTAGTTTAAGTTATATCTTTACATAACACTAAACAAAATAAATTCGTTACATGTGTTGGTAACTTACCGAAAAATATGATTGATGTTACAGTATATTTTGTTCATTATTAATTTTTCCATCTGATTTGTGTGGTATTATCACATTTCGATCCCAGATAATAAATCTTTAACGAAGAGGGAGCCGTGAACCAAGTTTGAAAATTTTACATCTTGTTATTAAGAGTATTGTTTAACCAAACGTTGTCCTTTAAAGTTTTGTTCGTCTCTCCCACTTGGCTATTGACGAGGATGTTATAAAATAAAATAAGGGGTAGAGTCCATACAAAATAAGTGGGTTCTTAATAACAACCATTCATTTAGTGTAAAAAACTGAGTTTTTAGAAATATATTTGAAGTATGTTTCACAAAAACAAATTTTAATTATATTACATTTTTGCAATGTTAATTCTTAACTTCTCTATACATAGTTATTATTATACTTTGAGAGCAGCGTATTTAATTTTAGAATCTCTACATTTAAAAATTATGTCTATGGTAGTGGCGATGGTCAACTCTTTTGTCGCAAAAAGTTAATTTTATTAAATTTTACTAAAAAAAATAATATTAAAAAAATATATTTTTGAGGACAGTCTGAATTGTGATAAATTTAAATAAAGTATCATATGGATATGTAAATAACCTAATACTATTATAATTGTGCAGTACATATTTTATATATAAAAATAACAGTCATCAAATCTTATCTCTTAGCTAATTTATTCAAGATTAAGTAATATATTATTGGGGAATATAGAAATAAGTCAAAGTCACTAAAACAATGAGTTTGAGCTTAAATAATGTTCTAGCTTTGAATTCACTCTAATGATATTCTAATTATCAGCTGACCTGAAATAATAATCTGGTAATGGACCAGTATAGCTAATGTATTGGAAATTTAATGAACAACCTAAATGACACAGTTTAACATTAGGTCTTAATGTTATAATATCTGTGTCCATTACTACACTATTATCATACCTTTATGTTCGTAAATATTATATGACCTATTTACTTGCATCTACATATTATTTTTGTCATGTACCATGAAGAAATATGCAATCCCACATAATTTCATTATTTTAAAAGTAAAAACACGTAATTTAAAATTTGTAATAATGGATATTATTGTGACGAAAACAAATTTAAATCGAATGCCATAGTTGGATGTGCTTTTTTAATCTATGTATCTATAGTCAACATTTGAAAAACAATTTACTTAATATAACTCTATAATCTATAGAAATTGTAATTAATCTCAATACATGTTTGTTTTTTGATTATATAAATTAAAACTATAGACCTGCACTTAAATCTAACAACAAACACATACATTTTTGTATTATTTATTTCTGTATAAAATGTATCGTTGTCTTCTTCCGTAAGATATATATTAGTATATTTATAAGTTCAATATTTCAACACAGCAAGATTGCAATTTGAATTATTCGTATTTTCAGACTACGAATTCTTCTATATCATTATAATACAAGTCACATCTAATCTAATCTAAATAACTTTAAAAACTGCAATTTCCTTACAATGTTATGTAATCATTACTTTACTGACAAAGCCGAGTTAACCATTTCTTTTCCGTTTTTTACTAGCTAGAACGAGAATCTTAAAGCAATATCAAATCTATGTAATTTCGACAGTCTTTTCTGCGATATCGCAGCTTGTGTGATACATAAAATAAATGTTTGAAATTAAAATAATATAAGATGAAATTTATTAAATATGTCCAAATATTATAGGTAATTTAACAGTAGTAACTTTGTATCTGGTTAGTTTATTTTTCAGAGCAGGATAACAAATGCCATAGATTTATTATTTGTAAGACAATGAATACTGTACTATGGAACTCGTTTGAACATGTAATACGTGCACATAGTAGTATAATGTTAAAGCATAGTCCCCACTGTAAGAGAATGGAATTCTTCTGTCCATCTCTTGTTTTAACCAACTCGTTTCAAATATTGACAAAAAGCCTATTTAAACTAATATTGCAAAGGGTTAATAAATCTGTTATAAAAATACTTTGTGCAGTTATTCCATCTAGTTAAAGTTAATTTAACCCTAAATAATACCTGTAATGCACAAGTTTAGCATCACTGATGTTACATAACATGAATTTAAATTTTTTTAAAACGGTTTATTTAGTAGATTATTATTGTACCTATTAAGTACTTTGTGTTTTTACGGGTGTATAGTATTCTTATAGTTGTCTTAAATATAACGTCTAGCTTTACGGTCAACATACAACATTCTTTTATAATTAAATTTAGTCTATTTACAAAATAATTAACACAAAGTTTTTATAAATAATAAGGTCTTAATATGTACAAAATATTTGGTACAAATGGTATGTAAATTTAATAGCCACACACACCATCCTAAACTTAATCTCACCAATTCAATGTTCCATGACAATTGTATTAAAGCTACGTAGTTTCGTAACTGTAGATACAAGGGGAGGCAAACAAACGGCAAACTTTAATAAACCTCCACAGAGAACCATCACACACGTAAGGCCCTATGTCGCTGATCGTTACAGAATCTGATTGTTCTAACATTCACTGTTTTGCATCCTCCGATTTAGTGGCACACCATCCACGTTTTGGAAAATAGCAATTTGAATTTAACTCTAGTTAATGCAACGAACAGTTATCTATCATTAGAGATGAATATTTTTTATTTGTACCTTTGAAGATAAAGAAACCGCAAATGATATTATTGATTAATTAATTAACTATTCACTTTACGAGAGTTTCAGAGTGTAAAATTATACAGGTGCCTGCACATAAACCCTCAGCGTTAGAGAAACTACTATTTACCGCCTCTTATTCAGAATGAATTTATAAATTTTCAAGGGACATAATTATGTTATAATCAGAACTAAGTGCTTGTAATAGAAATATTTAAAAAATTCCATAATCAGATGTCACGTCACCACAAAAATTTCAGCCATTGTTTAAAGGTGATAGAAGCTTTGCCAATATTTATAACGAAAATCCATGAAATTAGAAATTATGTTATAGCATACTGCCTTGAAAGTTGATTTTATGACAATTTGATTATTGTTACGTTAAAAAGTTACCAAAGATTCACTCTGTTGGAACCATGAAATACTAAAGGCTGAAGCTCTTACACTATTGACTCCCCATCCCTACCGGCAAAATTCGGATAATTATTTGACAGGTTTTTTTTTCTTTGGATTCTTCCATTCTTCCAATATTTTGATCGTGTACAGTTATTCATATCTAACACATTTTCTCTACCTCCACTCATCGTCATTAGAGCTAATAATATTAAAGTGTTTATTTTTTTACCTTTTCATAATTTTGAATTCAGCTACGTCATTGTTATTACTTTACTAGTCTGAATTGTATGCCTAACTCGACTACTGAGAACTCTTTCGTACCCTGGACATTCCCGCCAACTTGCAACATGACGGTAACCAGCACGAATTTCACTATTTCAGTTTAAAAGCCTCTCTTTGTAGCTCTCATCCTTTCAATCTTCATCTTCAGCAGTCGTGTTCTTCACAAAAGTGGTAACAGCATCCAGTTGCAATATTTGGCAAGAACACATTATTACAAATATTTTGATGAGCGAAGAATACCAACGGAAATTTGAACGAACGTGGATGTAGCTTTTCTAACTTTATTTCAGAAATAGAAGTATTAATTGGTCTCGAATAAGATAATATTTTAAAATATTAAAAGTGCCATTTTTAAAAGAAAGCCTGGAATCAAAAGGACTATTGTTTCCTTTATATGTAGCTGATTACTAATAATAAATTTATATACAAACCTTTTAGCCTATTGATATGCTATTTATATATCAATATTATTTGTGTTATGGGATATTACATTTTTTACAAGGCAGGGATTTCGTATGAGTATGGAACATCATGAGTATAAATCATCAGAGTACTCCATTCCATTACTTCTGCCTTTGCACTTCTTGGTTTACTATTTTGTACCTTTATTTATTTTAGCTAAATTTAGCATAAATAAATATAATACGGAGTACTAGCTGGTAATAGAAGCATTACAAAATACAGGATTGAGTTCCTTTACTAATTTCCTAAGAGTATTGGATATATTAATTTTTCATTAAAACTCTAGTTTAGGGGAAACAGAGCTATTTTGAACTGAACGAAATAAAATAAAATCTCCTAACATATTCAATTCCAAATTAATTCTCTATTTCCTATAGAATTTTCGTTCTTCCTCTATTCAAGATATGATTCCGTAAATTCAAGCACTATTTATCAGTATTACGAGTATAATACTCTGTGGAGGAAATTGTAATTATATAGCAATGATGCAATGTAAATCCATCACCTATCCAAAGTTAATTTCGAATTTAGTATATTTTAAGGAGTATTAGATTTAGATGTATTTTATTTACATACACTATTTACTGTGAGGGCGTTGGCTCTCGGTTTGGGTTCTGTAGTTATTGGACAAGAATAACGAACAAGACCTCTACAAATGTTGATATATGAAATTATATGTAAATATTACATATTGTATAACATACAATTATTGGATATAATGCATTCATCTAATCTAGCAGCTATGTAAATAAGCAGTGCAACAGTAATACCTATACCGATAGTTATATTAAAACATGTTTCAAACTAAGCGTGGTATGACGGGCTGCAAATTGATTTTCGAAATATTCACAAAAATTTAAACGTCTGAAATATTATGTAAGACCTATGCAAAACTTATGAATTGCAATCTTTTTATACATTTGTTGCAATAACGGTGAGCAAGGCATTCAAATTTAAAGTAAGAGTTTTTAGAAAAATTAAAATTAAATGTATTTTATTAAAATATGCATTTAATTGTTTTATATAAAATATTTTACACTTAGTAATAGTAAATTTATTTAGCCTTTGAGGTTTTAATATACCAATATTAATGTAATATTTACAAATATATGGTATGTTATATTGCATTAAATGTTAATTTATTTCTGAATTTAATGGTATTTACGAATAACTAACAAACCTCTAAAGTATTTGGCTATCAAACAATCGAGTGTTTATTATATTTTGTCTAATATTGAAACGTATTTTATTATTTTATATTGAGACCCTAAAAATTGTGTTATTGCATTGAAGCGATCACCAAATGTTTTTGAGTTACAAATAATTGCAACTAATTTGTTCCTTAAGATTAAGTATAGGTTGCTCCTACAAGCATTAGTAAAGATTAGACAAAAGGACCTTCGACTAATTTGTAATTATATAATGTTGTTCTTTCAACATTCTATATAAAAAGTTTTAAAATAAATTTCCCCTCAAATTATCTATTTATGTCAATTTGAACTGTATACAAATTTTACCAAGATTTTTACATGGATATTTTATAATACATTTTAATTGTAAAAACTTTTACAGTGTAGGCTTATTTGAGTATCGGACTTTGGACGGAAAGTAAACTTGAGTCTCGGCTTACAGGTAGCTTCCAATCATCACCAACAGTTTTAAAGTGACTAAAACTGCTTTTGTTGAAAACACACTCGTAGATAATGAAAACCGACATAATACAATCAGTAAACTACAACACGTTAATCTCCCATTATCAGTTACATTGACCCTTACCGCAGTGGTCTAAATACACTCCACTATCAGTGTTATAATGGTTAACCCATGTGTAAGATTTATGATTAGTCGTTAGCTGCTATTGTTTTAAGAACAAAATAATGCGCAATCACTATATTCACAGACCTTTTTTCATTGTAAAATACAATGTTCTTATTTTTGTTCGAGAGATAAGTTTACAGTTCACATCTCAAATAGGTTTATTATAAACAATTAGTCATTTTATCTATTATTACACGGATCATGTGAGATTCAGAACAAGTACATGCATTATAATTACACTAAAATTTTTTTTTACAGCTACTAAAAAGTGTAATAGCCATCCTCTTTTATGCCAGGTATGAGTATACTCTACAATTACATTATGTTTTAGAACTAATAATAACAACAACAACGATTTAAATCCTGTAAAAATCATTTTAAAGGAATAATATGTTCCAACAAAAAATACTACCTACTGTTACAACTATACGGCAACAACAAAAACAACAATACATTTTTAGTACAAAGTACTGTAAGTTACTCACAGAGAATGTAGGCCCTCAAATGAGTTTACACGTAGAGGGGTACATTATTAAGTAATACGTAAAATAAATAAATAATAACGAGATGAACAAAAAAAGTTTATAAAAATAACAAATAAATACAAAATAACATACAAAGATCAACAATAATAATATAATGCACTTGGAAACTCAATAGCAATATATTAAAAAATGCAGAAACAGAACTAAATCAATAAAATATATATACAACTCTTCAAATTCAAAACTACAATCAGTAACTGCATCATGGAGCATTTCATTATATTATCATTTGTCGAATATGCTGTTTCGAGTTCATCTTAAACTTTGGGTTTCTCTATAACAACGCATATGGTGCCTTTTATAGTGAAATTATGTAATATTGTAATTTCTTCATTAGCTAACGTGTTTTCTAGCATTTCTTTGTGCAAGTTTTCAGTTTTATTCGACAACTTAGAAGCCAAGTGTGTATTTCGGGAACACATTAAATTCATATATGTCTACATTTTGATCAATATGCAATAAGCAGTACAGTGCATATAGTTAATTAAAAGTAAGTATATTAAATTCCTCAAAAATATGTGTTACTCTGTCCAATTTTCTTAGATGTTAAACATTCCTAATTGTAAATCGATGAATCTTAATACACTTTTTATGATCGTACTTTATGTACCACCATAGCGAATAATACCATCCCTCAAACTATGTAATTTAAAGTTGTTTAAGATGCTCTGGGCTGAGAATATTCCCTCATATAATACAAGGCATACTTTATCTTGCTTAACTTTGTAGCTAATCCGATTCAACAACAATCTTATGTAAAATTTTCATCCCAAATGAACCTAAGATACTTAATTTTCTCAACTATTTATATCCTTGTAATTAAAAATCTTATATACATTGATAATTATGACAAAAGAGTTGAAATTCATTCAACAAGTTTTAAGTTCTGTCAAAAAATAAAACATTTTGACTTATTGGTATTTAATACTAGTCTTTGCTGTATTGACCAATTATATATATATAAAGTTATGTAACAAAGTCTTCATAATGTAAGTTGTTTAATGTAAATATTACTTTTGTGTCACACGTTTAAAATATCACAAAAATGTTCATATTAGTCTCCTTTTAAATATAAAGAGTGGCGTAAAACTGTATGTAGTAAGATCATTATCTTACACATCACGTTTTGTTTGTAAATCACAATCGGGGAGATAATTCACTGACAGGAGACCAGGTGGAAGTAACGTGTTTTAGTGATTTTTTACTCTTGTTCAGAACAGTGTGTCACATTTCATATATAAAACATGTAATATTGTTTTCTGTAAACAGTATAGATTGATCATAATTTGGTTTTAAACTTATGCTATGAACACATGTTAAGCGCAAGTTTACAACATAGACTAAGAAAGAAATAGTTAAGATATATAATGAATATACTAGTAAAATAATGTTAAATACGCTGTTTAGCCCTTAACTTACTTTAAGAACTTTGGTCATTTAACTGCCTTTGGGGGAGGTTAAGATTGACTCCAATTTATCATGTTTATAAATGTAAGAACACATGTCCTACACAAAATAAGAATTTTCCATTATAAACAAGGTTATTTTCTATGGAAAGCAAATGCTTTAACTACATTTTAAGTTTGTAATTTTTGTATTATATTTTTTTAACTTTTATATTTATATATATATATATATATATATATATATATATATATATTGTCATCAATTTTTTATTAAGTTAAATAACTAATATAACTTTAAGCACTCTAAGTTAGTAAGACCCCACATAAAAACCCTCCTCTACAACACGACACCGCGAGCGCGATCACAATTTAACTGAGAAAAGTGTTGTTTTTTAGTCAGTTGTTTACGTCATATAACAGCAGTACGATAAAAATCGATAAAAATATTATTATCGATTTTTACTGTTAGAATATGTCTTTCTTTATTATACCGTATGAGTGTATGTGGTTTTGAGTGTGTAGCCGAGTCTTGTGCCTGTGTCGTGTGTCGCTCCGCCTCGTCGTTGGTCTTGTCACGGCTGGCCGTGCGGAGTCCTGACGCACCTGCCCGTGCTCGACGCGCTGTCGGTGCCTTTGCCTCACCTCCTCTCCACCATGCTCTCCGCCAATCACTGTCATATTTCCGTTCTTTTCTTAAATTGGCTCACGTCAACGCTCAGTCCCTCTTCTGCCACATAGATGAATTCCGCACTATTTTTCGATTCCACTCAATTTGATATCATTTTAGTCTCTGAAACTTGGCTTAAATCCCATATAACTGACAAGAGCGTTGAGCTTCACGGGTACAATATTTATAGAAACGATCGCACCTTCGAAGGGAGGTGGTGGAGTAGCCGCTTTTGTAAAATCTCATCTTCCTGTATCTGTCCTTTACTTTTCGATAACTCCAGGTTAGGGTGTCCTGAGTACATGATTATCGATATTAGTTGTAATGGGATACACGTTCTAGTGGCTGTGTGCTACAGGGCACCTGGCCTGGATTTTCATGTGGAATTCGAACACTCACTTATCAATTTTATGGCTCCTTATCGACATTGTCATTGTAATGGGGGACTTTAACTGCAATTTACTGGGACCTGATAACTACGACAAGTTATACCAATAAGTTGAGTGTTGTTCCACTTAATCGTGCTCGGCATCAGTTCTTTTTTGCTAGTGTGACTGAGGCTGACGTTATGAGTGCGATCTTGAGAATTTCTAGTAACGCAGTTGGAGCCGATAAAATATCTATGAAATTGTTTAGATATATTCTTCCCGTAGTCGTTCCTATAATTACAAATATTTTTAATAAATCTCTTTCTTCTTCAATATTTCCGTCTGTTTGGAAACTCGCTATTGTTCGCCCACTCCAAAAATGTTCATGTCCTGGTGACCCCTCAGATTTCAGACCTATTAGCATTCTATCAGCTTTATCTAAATGCCTTGAGAGAGTGGTGCATCAACAAGTATGTTTCTTTCTCGAATCCAATAACATTTTTTTCCAACTTTCAATCAGGATTTCGTACTAATCACAGTACAACGAGTGCTATTTTAAAAAATCACTGAAGATATACGTTCGCCAATGGACAAAAGGCTTGTTACTATTTTAACGCTTTTTGATTTTTCTAAGGCTTTTGACTGCGTTTACCACCCATTGCTTCTTTTGAAATTGTCTAAAAATCGGATTCTCTGATAGCTGTGTGGAGTGGTTTGGGTCGTATCTGTCAGATCGTCAGCAGTGTGTTAGGTCCAACGACAAAGACTCCTACTGGAAACCTGTGAATCGAGGGGTGCCACAGGCTCTGTCCTTGGCCCTCTTTTTTTCAATTTACATCGACGATTTGACTGCTATGATCAGACACTAATTTTTTCATCTGTATGCCGACGATTTACAAATTTACAGCCACTTTTCCATTTCAAACTATCCAAACATTGTTGCTGACATGAACACTGACATTGACGCTATTGCAACGTGGGCCCTTCAAACACGGACTGAAACTTAACGAAAGCAAGACTCAAAACTATTCTTATTTGAACTTCCAGACTTTTGAGCGGTATCGACTTGAACAACTATCCTTCACTCATATTGAACGGTCATCCTCTTTTATACAGTGACAAGGTCAAAAATCTTGGACTGACTATTACAAAAACTCTTAGTTGGGCCGATAATGTTACTGAGACTTGTGGCAGGGTGTTTGCTGGTATTCATAGTCTTAAGCAATTTGCTATTTATTTACCTTTGAATTTGAAAGTAATGCTAGTGAAGACCCAGATTTTCTGCCATTTCAATTACTGTAGCGAAGTTATAAATGACATGACGGTTGAGCTTTCGGACAGATTACAACGTGCTCAAAATTATTGTATTCGCTTTATCTTCAACCTTAGACGATATGACCATATAACACCCTTCATAAAATCAGTTACATCTGTTTAAAGTTGAATCTACTCCGTTAGTTCCACATTCTAAGCATGTTACATTCTATTTTGTTATAACGATTATTTTCCTTCCTATCTCTCTGAACGCTTTTCTTTCATTTCTGAAACTAGCAATTGGAATACTCAACGTGGAGACTCTCTGTTATCTATTCCTGTTCATAGATCCTCTATTTTACAGTTAAATCATTCACAGTCTCTGCTTGTCGACTTTGGAATAATCTCCCGGATCATATCAGAGGTATTCGAGGTCGGGGAAACGGTTTCGGGGGGTGCTTAGGGGACCATCTGATTTTGGGCCTCGACGGGTTGACGATATCGTGGCATAGGGTATGGGTCGATGGCTTTATATGAATGGTGATGGATGAATGTCTGTTAATTTCCTTGTAAGTTTTATTCTATTTATTTATTTTTAGTTTCATAGAGAACCTTTATTTCATTTTATTACTTTATATAAATAGAGATTATAATTTTTGATTGTAAAATAGTAATGTAAACTGTATTGTGTGACTCTTGTTTTACAGTAATAGTAGAGTTTATTAATTTATGGTTAGGTGTAAGAGAAGGACTTAATAGTCCTAACCTCGCCAATTGAATATGTTTTACGTTATATTCAATAAAGACATTTTTCATTTCATTTAATTTCAGTACAAAATAGAAATAACATTTTTTAAATGTTAGTTTAGTTAAAGTATTGGCCTTTGGTATGAGGTACTGGAAATGAAATAGAAATCGTCTCGTTCCGATACTCCGACACTTTTCGCGTAGGAACTTATCGTCTCATAGCGAGATCCCGGGCACTAATAGTGAAAATTGAATAAATTTAAAAGATAATCAGTACAAGCAAATACAAACTTATTTTACTATGCGTGAAACCTCAAAGTTTAGCATATTCACATTTTCAGGCAACTCTTTTAATTGTGCGATTTCAGTTAGATTCAGTAGTGCATTCATATCAAGTGGGGCATATTTTTATACAATATTTTAAAATATCAATTTTGGTAAATTGACTAAAATATAGGGCATATAGGGCAAGACAGTGCACGCAATTGAATTATATTAGTATTAATAATATAAGTAATAAATCATAGGATCTCTTGAAAAGACATTCTATACTCGATTTCCTTAGCCATTACCCTTAAAAAGAAGGACTTTTAAAAACTTGTCTTAATATAGGATTTCTTTGTGTCAGTAACTTGTTTCTTTATAAAAACTGAACCTGAATGCATTTATACTTTTACAAAATATATTTCAATACTTGTAATGACGTATGTAGTAGGAAGTCTCTAACTGGTTATCTTGTGCAACTAAGAAGTTGCAAACATTGTCCCGTATATAGTGAAGTAGACGTAACCAACTTTGGCCCTTGCTTCAAAAATACTTTGATACTTTTGGTGACGTTTAAATATAGGGTTGGCACATGGAAAGGCTGCGTGACTGAGAATTTCTAAACATAGTTTTATAGAGATTAAACTGCCCGAAACCAACTTAGGTGCTCTTGACAAATACAGGTATACAATATTTGTGGTGAGATGTTTTTGAGAAGGGATTAACTGCACAGGATAGACCACGTTGCATGACTGAGAAGTTGCAAACATAGTTCTGTACATAGCAAACTGGCTGTAATTAACTTTGGTTGTTGCTCCAAAAAAATACTTTGATACTTGTTATGAGGTATTAAAGAGCAAACTTCGGTGCGTGTGGCAAATAAACTAAAATTATTATGGTCACATATATTACAGAAGGGGTAGTCAAATTGAATTGGGCTGCGTGACTGAACTTCTTATCATAGTTGTGTAGAGATTAAACTAGTTGGAACCAACTTTTGTGCTTGTGGCAAACATACTTCAATACTACGGAGGCGTGTTTATAGGAGGGGGGGCTATGCTGTTCGTTGCGTGACTGACAAGTTGCAAACATAGTTTGGTAGAGAGCGAACTGGTCGGAACCTAATTTTATACTGTAAGATTTGTGAGATACGTAATTTCATGCAACTGAGATATCGTTTGCTAACGATAACTCTACATTGTTTCTCCCAATAAATTTCTCAATGAATGTTTACTACACCTTACAAAAATGAATCATTTGAATACTATTTAAATTCTACTTTATTTCGCACAGAATAATTGTATTATTCATTTTTTAATGGATAGTATCAAATAAACGTATCGCCTATGTATCAAAACTGAAAGCATATATAATCAATTAGATCATTCTTGTAAGAGATAATGAATACTAAAATATTTCACCTTTTTAACAAGATCACGCCCAAGAGTTCTTATTCTTAATAACTTCCAAAAAGACATATTGATAAAATAGTATTTTGATAGTATGGCATTACCTTAATTTTTTTACATTAGTATTTCTTATTCAACAGCTCAGATAGTGTTTACTTGAACATGGTAATAATATTAGACTGATTAACTTTATGCAGCAGTAAATATGCTAGGAAAACCCAAAATGACCCCCTTCTCTATTCCCCTTTGAAAAAGGAGGGAAACTATTTCTACTCTCCAAAAAGCCCTTAAAAGTATTTTAATAGCTATGGTGAAGAGTTTACATCAATATCTCAATCCATTTGGAATATATTCAGGTTTATCAGTACTTAATACACATTCTGTATAATGTAACAGCAATTTTGCAGATGGACGATAAATAATTTATTTCACGTATGGAGCTGTGCATTGATGTCTGATGCTAGGAATAAAAAAATGTTGCGTATTTACTATTACAATAAAAAACTATTTACAGAGAATGCATTGCTGTTAAAACAGTGGATTAGTTATTACTATGTTTATATTATTGTTTTCCCATTATGTTGTACCAAAACCTAATGTTTACAGATACTTCGGCCGTAGAGATCTGCCCCAATAATACGAGTTATTAACAAGAAATTGCAATCCCGACGGACCAGCTCGGGGGTTTCTCATGGCCAATTTATTGCTAGTCATAAATTCAAAATCACTCATAAATAATTTTTTTATCCTAATCTTTTGTACAGAATAAATTTTAATATCGATCATAAAACTGGTTTATGAACAACCATAAAATTTTTCATGTTTTATAAAATCAAACAAGAAACGTAAATAATAATTTTGCATATATTATTGAATGCAGCGGTAATGTAATTAGAAATGACACAACAATGCATTACGGAAGTACTCTAGTTATGTTTTCACGTAATACGTAAATAAGTAGTTTACGTAAAATTAGCATATATATCACATAACGCTCCTGTAACTTTCAAATTATTGCTCCTATGAACTGTCGACAAAAAGCAAACTGTACAAAAATAATTGTTTAAATTACAACTTTCGTGCGACAACATGAATGAATTACCACTAAAGAGTTGGTAAGGTGATGATATCCAGTTAGTAAAATAAATAAATAATCCAACAGGAATTGTTCAGTACTTAATTTTGTATACTTACGTCCTGAATGGTGATTTTTCTTGTAACTTTGTGACTCTCTTTACAGTTTGCATGTCACATTCTCGAATACGTGTGCATGTAGTAATAAACCTCGGACAGGAACTATATCATGATGTGTAACAAGGATTTCACATTATGTCAGATGACATGTGAGAGGCACTAGCACGATAAATAGTTTGTAATGGAATTAACGTTATATGATACGTGTAAATCAGTAAATTTAGTATCTTAGAGCTGCTGTTCTTTAAGGCATAGGAGTGAATTGTAACTTTTCTTAACTGTAAAATAACATCAACTATACGAGTCCAGTATGTAGAACTATTCATGCCCTGAAAATATTCGTTAGCTAGTTTAATAAAAAAAAATGTTTTATATTTATTATTTATATATATATATATATATATATATATATATATATATATATATATAATTTCACAAAATAGCCAAAATCAATGTCTTAGAAACTTTAGTTATAATTAAACTTTTATATTTACATATTTGCAAGTGTTTACTTTTATCATTCATAAATAAAAAAATGAGAAATTTCGCAGATATTAGGTATCGTAAAGCAAATTTATTTTCATTTTCAAATCAATTCAACAAATAGTTTCTTCCTAATATTGTAGATATCATGCAAGGTACTATAAAATACAGCTAATACCATTAAAACCTGACATATTGTAATATTCCCTGAAAAAGTTCGTAAGCTACTTTCCACCTAACATATTGGTTTAGTGGCTGCAGTATTCCTTAGTACAATCAATAGTTTAGACCAAGAAATTACTGATTTAAACGAATTAAAACTTGTGTAAAGCTAGTAACCTATTGAATTTATACATTTACCTTCAAATTTCTGTTCAAATTAGAACAGAACTTTTAAAATACAAAATTTATAGAAACTGCTTTTGTGTTCATTAATGCATATAATGTGTAGAAGTGCCTACTTGGTATTAAGAATTATTATGAAATAACATATAAATAAATAATATTTTGCCAGGGCAGAGAGAAGGCAAGATATACAAATCAAGAAGTTAGCAAAGCTGCCCAGGGCCCAATATTAAACTTTGGTCGGAAGTTAGCATTGTGAACTAGTGTTAAAGCGATGCTTTCTGTGAATTATCCTTTATTACATTGAGTTCACTATGAAACACCTTGAATTGCATTCAGCATTTAAGGATAATTTCTTTTAAGACGATGACTTTAATGAATTCCCTAATGGAAAAATTTCAATCTTCTTATACAAGTGTATGTTTAAACTATAAATTAGAGAACTTAATTTTTATTTTTGGAAAAACCCCAATTGTAAAGTTTATGTAAATTTTTCATAACTTCTAAATAAGAAGTATATTTTCCATTGCATAACCAACAACCAACAACCATTGTTGTTTGTTCAGCCCAGTTCTTTTGAGCAGTGTAAGCAAGTTTTAAAACTACGTAGTTTTGCACTTGCAAAGTAGGCTACTAAGCACCACACCACCCACGCCACACCATGTGTCGTTTAAGTTGCGTTGCTTATGTTGCATTCAAAATGTCGTCTATAGCTCATCTCTCATGACATTCCCTGTGAAAATGTAGAAAGACAAATAATCGTACAGAAAAGAAGACAAAATTTAAAGATATCTAATACCTTTTTTATTTTTATCGTAAGAGAATAAAAAAAATCGTATATATTTTTGTAAATTGGGCTTTTTAGTCTGTGTAAAGGCCTGCAACCTGGTTTGAATACTTTTAAACCGATGTTTTAAAACAAGGTTCTCTAAATTTTTCGTAGTGTCGTAAAAGAAAAATGTCATTGTAAGATCTTAAAACTTACCTTAATAGTTTTGTATTTACTCACAGTTTGATAAGAAAATATTTCAAAATACGAATTATTTATATAATTCATAGGTCAAAAAACAAATCTTAATATATAGTTATTGTCACATAGTAACTATTTCTTGAGGACTTGATAAGATTAATGTGACGTTTCCATGAGAATTTTATCCTGAAGGGCTTAAGAATTCAAACAGGAGTATTCACACTTTTTACCTACAGCTTATATTATCAAAGGAAATCATATGAATAATATATTGTAATTTCTCTTAAATGTCTAAATTTGTTTTAAACATTGAAAATGATAATACTTACTACTCGATATAGTTTTCTATACATCAAGGTCCTTCTGTAAAATTAAATACCAATTGTATCTTTTTTCCACTAAAAATTGTTTATTGAGAAAATAATTTGGTCACCCTATGATTTATTCTTCTTAAAATGTGTCAAAAATTTTTAACTATCTTATATGAATCATAATTTTCGATTACTTTAACTGTGAAACGTGTACTCTGAGAATATTTCAATTCAGATACCTTTACTAGGAAGTTGTGGAAAATTATGTAATCCCTAGAAAGATATATTTAATTGAAGACATCAATGTTTAACTGAATATACCCTGAATATTTAGTAGATTAAAATGATATCTTATTTTTTCTGACGATAGTTTGAACTATTTATGTACACTGAGCATCTTTTAATACTTTTAAGCCCGTATGACTTCATAATTGTAATAGTTTTTACAGCATTTCTAACATTAACCTAAACAAAATATGAAACATTATACATTTATTCAAAGTGAAATAGTCAGATAATCTTTTTATTAGTAAGCTCATTTTTTTAGAAAGAAACAGTCATTATAATACGTATAACTTTTGTGAATTTAACATGTGTTCTTAAAAAATTAAAGGGATCACACACATTTGTAATAAATTCTTGAGTATTGTAAATTTAATAACGTGGCAACTATATAAAATAAAACAAACACCATCTACAATCTAAGGTTAACGTAATCTTCTTAGAACTCTTGTATAATATTGTGTTTATCTTCAACTAAATCAGTATAGGTAACAGTGGTAGAAGAGAGGAAATATTCTAAATAGACTAGTTAAAAACACAAACAAAAGTATACTGTGAAGTTAAAAGATTGAAATAACCCATACTATGTGTGGCCTCGCTGAGGTTGCATGCAAAGTAAAAATTTGAAATCTACAGCTTGTTTTACTCTCGAGATATCCTACGGGCATATATACAAATAACTGTAAGAAAAAATGTTTAGACATTTAAAAAATAAGGTTTATGCAAAATTTAAAGTCTACATATGACATTTCTCGGTATTTCCTGTCACATAATACGTTTATATTCTTGAGAATTAAATAGGTTTTCATATCAGTGTTTGAATATGAAAATTATGGAACCAAAAGTCGGTATGAAATGATGTTGTATGTGTTGTGATAGTTAGTATAAATGTGTTAATATATTACATGTTCAATTCTCTAATGGATGTATTAGTTTTATTTACCATCTTATTTATTGAGCTAGTTTCTCGTTGCCATCATGGTTACCCATAAGACAAATCTAAGAATATTTAATAACGCTCAGCCAAATTCCATGGAATCACGTGCACTATCATCGAGATCAACGAAAAGAAATAAAACTTCATGGACAATTTTTAAGTCTATATCAATATCAGCGGACAGACATACATTAGGACGTAAATGAAATTTTTTCATCCGTACGAGTGATAAGCTCCGCTGAAGCTCAGCGCTAAATACAATACGAAAAGAAAAAAATTATGACCAATTTGGTTGGTTGGATTTCTTGCTTTCTTATAAGGATGTAACTTGACATACAATGAAATCACTTTCCATCGAGTCCTTTGATACTCTATCGTATCGATTTATTGCTTTAAAGAAAGCAGTATTACAAACTAAAAGTTTTCATTTAGTTACATTGTGTGAAGATGCAGTAAATATGTTTTTTTTTTACCTTACAACATTGACCATACAAAGAGACACATATCAAGACGTGCTCTTGAAGTTGAAATGTTAACATAACAGTGTAACTGCGAACATCTAGTTGCAGTTACAAGCTGCCCGTCTGTACAGTATTCACTTTTTGATCTCAAACTGCCAACAGAATCTCAGTGTTACGGACGGCGCTTGTGTACAAAGCTTTGTGTTATAGTTTACTTGAATGCTTATTTAAGAACATACGTCACGAACATTGTTTAACGTTTGTTTTTGACGTGGTAGTTATACTCGTATTATGCAAGTAGAGGTAGAGAATCTCCTTTCAAAACGACACTAAAGGAAACATTTTGTTTCAATTTATAAGTAAACTTATAGTCGATGACGAATTTGGTTGACGAACTAATGATTATGTTTACTACTGATGCACGTAATGCTCTACGTAGTTATAATACTCGTATAACAGTCAACATTGGCTATGGCATAGGGTTCCTATATGAGTAAACCATTAAGTTTAATTTCTTGATAACTCGTGTAGCATAAATACCAAACTATGAAGGCTACTGGTATATCCAAAATGTTAAATAAAGTTAATGTTAATTATTTCTACAAATACTGTCCACAAACATTCTTAAGATAAATACGTATATGAAAACGTATTCCTATGCACTCGAGTGGCCTTTTTGTATGCAAAATTCAATTCTATAGTTTATTTCACTCTTATTATGTCCTGCGGACAGATAGAACGGTAATTTTACACCACAACACCGGTAGGCAAAAGGGAAAGAAACTGTGTCAGTTTACTCAGTTATATGCTTCAATCACACTCCGCTATATTCCATGGTTGGACATGGCGGCACTATCTATTCTTGGCAGTTGAAAATTACTTTAGTTTCGTGCCAAATGAAGTTAAAATTTGTCTCAATATATTTTGCCACAAAATACATTCACGTCTTTGTTCATAGCAGTTTTTGAATTATAATATTCCAGTGATCTAGGAAGGGTATTACAACACGAGGGTCTGCTGAAACCAAATCTTGTCATCAAGTTTTAATATTGACTTTTTAATTTTTTTTTTTTTCATTTTACCCTGCGTATAAAAACAGCACGTGTGATTTTAAATAGTTCTTTCAGAACTTTATTTATTACGTAGTTTTCTCGTGTCCTTTTTACCGATTTTTTTTGGTTACCAATAAAACCCATACTAAAACGTAAGGAATCTGTAATATAAATATATTTTTTTTATTATTTGAAAAGAATACACTTGTTTTGTATCTGGAATTATCAGGAAAATTTTTACTGATAAATGTTTTAGACATGTTTCAGATTAGAATAATAAGAATGTGTGTTTCTTACAGTTCAGTGTTATAGTTCCAAATCAACAATGGCTTATATAAAAATTAAATTACCGCATTTCATTTAAAATTAGTCAGATATGAAATGTAAACGAGGCTACTGTCAGTATGATATATCGTTAATAAAGTGTTGTTATGAAGGTTCAGTCATACGTCGCATGCATCATGTTGTGTTCGGTAATAACAGATTACATATGCAAACATGACCCGTAAACGAGTTCATTGTGTAATGTTATATATACAGTTCAGCAATATGGCAATTACCATGCATAATGTTTGTCATTAAAATACAGGCACCATTGAATATTTTAATGAACAACTGCGGTGTGCATATATAACTGTAAATTAAGTAAAATATGTAAATATACGTTTTTCACCCTGCTAAAACATATATTATTAATACACAATACCAATATTAATACTTGGGTAAGTTATCGTACTTGGGAAGTTACCTTTTACCCACCCAATCCTTTAAAATTTGTTTCACAGTTTCTTAATATTCATTATAACAAACAAGAAAGTATAATTAGACAGCAAACAGGTTTAATTCGGGTTCTTTATCAAATATTTTGTGCTTTATGATTTAAAATAAGTGGTTACGGTCATGAAAAACCATATGAATTAATATGATATGGATATATTTTTATTTAATATTGTTAAGGAAATGTTTCTCTAATGAAATTGTTTGAATATCTTTAATATTTACAACCAATGCATTAAAAATTGCAAAAACCAATTTGAGAAAAGTCCACTTCTAAACCCCATATGATATTGTACTTTAGTTTAGGTAAATGCAAATTAAAGCATAATAAGAATATTTCGGTCCGTCTACTCACTTAAATATTTAGTTTTGTATAGATAGATACACCTAAACACCAATCTATTTTCAACACTTTTTCATATGCCTTAAATAAAAAAAATAAATTATGCTTAAATTTATGCCTTAAGTTAATTCCAAGATGTTCATTTTGTTCATATTAACATTGTTGTTTTTGGAAGGAATAAAATCATTTATTAGTTTGTATTCATTAAAAAGCAATTAACTCTGATGAAATAATAACTTGACTTGTATAGGAAATTTTGTAATTACGATTTAATGCCCTTTACATACTGCACATTCTCGTTCTCAAAAAATTATAATTAAAATATATTTTCTTACTTTTAAAATGTAGTAAAACTGTCTAACACAATTGACGCCCAGAACATTCAGTTAATGAGAGCAAAGTCTATCATGTAAGGAGAGAAAGGTTTTGTATGTTTTATCTCTATAATTACTGTGTAACTTGCTACATAACATGGATTTAGCAAAGATGCAGTTAGAGTATTATCCAATAAAGCAAGTCAGTTGTAATGTAATCTCTTTGATCTGAGAATCTATTCCATCAGTAATCACTCTATTGAGTAGAGTAATCACTGGACAATGTCTGAATCCTGTCATGTCATTCATGGTCAATGGACGCCCTAATGAACGTATATATTGATCTTTTATTCGTTCATCAGACATCAGAAGACATATCTTTTACAGAAGACAGTAATTCTTACTATGTAATGGAATGTAGGTTAACCGGTATCGTGGACCGTCCCACTTGTTTTTTTCTTTTGATGGGTCATATGGGATTCACATAATAAGTTATTAATGTAGACTAGTAAGTTATTGGGATATGTTAGTTTATTTATAATGACACTTAAGTGTACAGGTGTATTTAATTCAATTTTTGTAATCATTTAGTGTTTACATGTAATCTGTGTTTCAATACCTTCTTGTCGGTGATTAAAACATATTTTGCATGTTATAGGTACTAAGGGCTTGGTGTTACAAAAGAAATGTTTGTCGATTAAATAGGTCATCAAATCATGTTCAACAATTGCACGTGTTTAGGGATATAAAGTCTGGGTCACAGTTTTGTACTATTATTTATTGTTTTTTGTTTATATAAAATTACAAAATATGCATGTTAGTTATTATACAGAAGTTTAAACTTAGGTAAAATTTGTTATTTATTTTTTGGCTATGAAAATGTTCTCAATTGCCAATCGGCAATCACTTTGGCCATAAAAACTAAAATGTAAAACATATGCAAACAGATATGACCTGAAATATGGCTTGCTTTCTTTCTATAATAAAGTTACTGTGTTTATGAAATCTGTAATGGGGGAAGAGAAGCAAGAAATACACCTTATGACACTGTTATTTAAAAATATCAAATTGAGAACAAATTAATATTTTTGAACGTCAGCTAGTACTACCTTATTGTTTTAGAGGCTCTTTATTACCTATGTATTACTTCCAAAACAGTGGAATATACACCATCATGAAACCAAAATAATTTTTAAGCACAGATGTAGTCTTTTACAAAAGTTTTAGAGATTTAGATCTAAATACAGGCTTCCAAATATTACGTGTTCATGGGCAGTGTGTTACAAACATAGCAGAAGACATCGGTAAGCCATGCTGATATTAGATATGACATAAGGATAGAACGGAAACACCTGGAGCTAAATTTCTCCCTGACCCAGTTTCACACCGGCCATTGTAACCTTTAAGCATAATTGTTTAAGATAGGCACGTTTAAAACTTCGGAGCACAACGCCAACCATACATTCTTCTTTTACAGATGACGGAGTTAAAAGAACAGGACTCAAGATTGTCCTTGCAAGATCGACTAACCTTTGCAATCACCATTGTTCGGATAAAACAGGCTTCGAACATAGTATCTGCGTATGTCGACTAACGCTATCAGCCAAGAAATCAATCAGAGGAAAGATGACACAGTCTCGGTAGTTTCCAGCTAATCGGCCGTTAGTGTAACTTTACTCCTCAACCCCCTAGAAATAGAGTGGAAAACTGTCGTGGGAGGGTGATGCCTGGGCCGGTGGGGCTTTTAGAAGCAGCGAGTACATATATACTTACCAGCAGATTATGCCCGAATACGTGTATTACAATTTTAACAAAATCCTTTTATTCTCAATACGCGTTTTACAGCTAAGAAATTCTTAGAAGTTGTACTTTTAATACAACTACTCTAAGTTTCTGTATGTACTGAGAGTCTCTGTTATCTATCAAGAATTTGTGAATGCGAATATTTGGAATACCTGACCAATTAAAGCCATTAATAAAATTAACGTATCAGAAAACACATTTATTTCATGTAAATTTATCTACAAAACTGTGTTTATTGAAATTTATATCTAAATATTGCTTTTATAGAGGATTCAAACATCATTAATTTGTCTGATAAACTGTTTTTCTACCTATTTACCTTTTTCACAATCAACTTATATAGTAAAACTTTACAATGTGTGATTAAATATAGCCTAATGTGTGTTAATGCGACGTCACCATTTATTTGCGGTGGTTTCCTCTTAATAAAACCCCATTAGCAAACTTTTGTCATATATTGATTTTAGAAAGTGGCTTAATAGATGTAACGATGTACCTTTACACTGTGGAAGTGGTTGGGTTAAAAGCATAGCTCTGTTTTAAGCGCAACATCATTACCGCCTGTTTCATTGTGTATTGCGGCCATTCAGTTGTACATGAATTATTCAATGCTAACGTGTATGTCAATGAATGCATTTTATACATTTATCTATTTCGTCACTTATATCGTACACATCCCAATATACAGAAAAGCCTTAATTTTACTGTCAAGGTTAAAGTTATTATTAAAATTCTTTAAATCATTTGTGTACCTTAGAAGCAGTAGGCTATGAGAATATTTCCATTTAATTGAAATAATGTGCTACTTACTTTTACATTATCTATTTATATATTTTCTAAACTTATAGAATTACAAAGAGAATAACATTGAAATGTGTGTTTTTATCAAATGAGTTTTTTTAACAACATAAATAGTATTTATAATTAACATGATTATTATTTTAAGGATTGCTGTATACCGGTAGTGGTGTGGATTGATAAAATCCCATTGTTAGGTTAAATGTAGGTAATCCAACGCGGAGCAAAAGGTACCACGACTATTTGAATATTTGACACATCTAATATGTATACGTTGTGTCACATAATTTTCTGTGAGAGTTTAAGCAAAACACATTTTTTAGTTTATGAATTTGTTTACACAAATCTGTTATAAGGGTTTCTATTTCAAATTAAAATACATATATAACTGAAGACCTTTTCCTGAGTATATATTTAACATTTTGGACACAAATACAACTTGTAAAACCCGATTAAGGGAAATAGGGGAATGGGAATATATTTTAAAACTTAATTTGTTTTAATATTTCACTTTAAACTGAGTTATTTCACTTCGAAAGTTGAGCTTTGCTCGTTGTAGGTACATTACTATCAATTTGAAACATGTTTTATGTAGCGCCTATTCTGTACAAAATTGGAGAAGTTTAGTAAATATGAATGATTAAGGATAACGTGCCAAAGAGAAATTTTCAGATCCAATTCTGGGTAAATGTTACGCAGCAAAGGGCATGACTGGTAAGATGTGTAAATTAATCAGAACGAAGAAGTATTGGATAAATTTTACATTAGTATAAACGGGTTGATGTGTGAATAATTTTTTGTTGTTAAATTTGGTCAGTTTATTTCTAGTGTATCCAATGTCCTTGTATTTTTAATTAAGTGTTATGTTTATAAATAAACACGAAAATACAGTGTATCACGACATAAAGGCAAAACCATATTTATTTTTAGATTATCAGAAGCGTCTAAGGCCATAAAGTTGGCGGAAAGCACAATTAAACTTTAGTCTAGAGTTAGAGCTACAAACTGTGTGAGTTAGCAGAGGCCTGCTGGAAGTTAGTTTGGACTGTGTTCTAATTTATACATATTAACAAATGATGCTTCTGTTCATTTGATTATCATTCAGTCAAATGATTTTATATACGTTGAATAACTGCTGGGTAGATCTTGAAAGAAATACTACCTCCATTAGTTAGATGATTGGTGTTTTTGTATAAGACAACATGGAAACTGAAATTTAAATCGCCCAATAGTCTTCAGCAATGAATTCTGGCTTACCATAAACCTTTAAATATTATCGTAATATAAAACCTGATGGATTTAAAAAAGAGACTTAACATATTGAAATGTTATTGTTATCTTTAGCGATTTTATAGAATGTCTATTGTCGGTTCAGTCACTGTTCATCATATTCGCTGGTTGTTTACCTTCACAACTAAAATCATTTAATTTTCTAGGACTTCATTAATATCTTAGGCACAAAGATCTACTTTGTAAATTTCGTAAGAAAACTTGCATGTTTAGAATGTCCATGTTACCATATTGCCTCCTTCTGTCTAAGTATGGCATAAGATTCTTGAACAATTGAATGAAGATCGAGTATTTATTGATTGGGTTATGAATTAAAGGCGCAACAACTGGCTTAATACCGTACTGTTAGCTATGTTACTAAAATATCTAAGACTAATAGTTCCACATGATTTTTTATTTATAGATAGCACCTTTTATAGTTAAAATGATAGGAATGTTAAAAAAATCTGAAAATAAATCATAATTAAAAATTACTAAACAGTTATAAAAACGATGCGATTTTATTTTAAATTTAAATACTGGAAACAAACTTCGTTTTTAGAAATGTATATTTGTGTAATAAGCATCCAGTAAAATGTATGTTACTATTCGTTTTTAAGTTATATTCATATTAAAAGAGCAAATTTCTTAGAGAGCGAGTTTTAAATAAGTTTATAGCAGTAAACAATTAATTAGTATTTGAATAAAATTTAGTTTTTAATTAATGTAAAGAGTTAGAGCCTAGTGAGGCTTGATATTGAGAAGGTATCATTGGAAATACTAAGTGAGGATTTTAGATTTTTTTATGTTAAAAAGACTTATTTCTCAATGCCATGAACACAGGAACTCGCCTGGCCTAAATGAAAATGTACGTCTTTCTCAGGACTGTTTTTCCTTCCATCTATTGACTGTGTCAACCAGGAATAGAAACGGTGATTCGATGTGTGCTGAAAGATTAAATACATCCACATAATTATATCTCTACAACTTAATTTATCTACAACAGGTTTGCATTCTATCAGATTCCGTTTGTTCAGCATTACTAGATGTTTCTAGTATGGTTCTTAGCAGAAAAATATTCTTTAAAAATTATACAAAAAAAATCTCTAAATCTATTCCTCTATAAGGCTAACTCATCATGGCTATGATTAATAAATTAAATCTGATCTTAAAATTGGTTTTAATTAAGTTGAAAATGTTAATGATTCGCTAAACTGTTGGAATGAGCTTCAAATACGTTGATTACAAATCATTTAAACTTATCTGTAAATAGTAAATGAAGTAGAAAGTTGATTACTTTCCGTTCTGTTATTGGCAATTAAAAAAAATAAAACATTCTATCTTGTACTTATTCCTTTAGTTCCGAACATTTTCTAGGTTGTAAAATTTACCTTTGAATGATTTTATCCCACTATACCAAGTTGTGTGCACGAAAGCTTTAAGTTTTTAAGAGAACATGTATTAATAGATACAACATGAGAGAACTTATTTCACACAAGTGTGTCAAATCCGCTATTGTACAAGTTGTTGATACTCAGATTCCACAAGAGTATTGAAAAAGCATTTATTCCGTAATTTATTATATATTTAACGTATAAGGTATGAAAATATATGTCTCTTTACAAGCAATAATTTATGAGATATTTTTATGAGCTGTACAATTTTATTTCTTGTCGCTTATAATGAAATTTGGGTTTAAAATTTTTAAAAGGTTATAGTTTTAAATTATTAATCATTCTTTTTTCCGCAAATAGTTCCACCCTTATAAGATATACACACATGCAAAATTATAACGCTTTGACTTAAATAATTTCAGAGTTATGGTTATTTAAATAAAAGATAGACGCTTAGTTAAGAATGATAAATATGTCTTAATAGTCAAAGGAGCATTTTTTAATGATATTCACTGAATGAATTATATACCAAAATATTTTCCTCTATTTATAATACCTTTTATAGGTAAATTTGATATTTTATCCCTTGAATTATTACACCTTACTTAAAAAAGTGGAATTGACGTGACAAACCTGGAATGAAATAGACAGTTGGAGATGGCATTAAAATGGTACAGTTGTGATATGGATTTCTGAATCCACGTCCCTGGAGACATGCCAAGCAAGACTGAGCAAGAAACAGTCTACATTGTATCTCACAAAATACAAACTATTTTTATTGAAATGTTACATTGCGAAGGTAATACTGTGGTAGCAGGTAAGCGATACTTCACACCTGCCTTGTTCTCATAGAACTCATCTGCATCAAACAAGAAAGTGACCAGATACAACAGTTTTAACTAACTATGCAATCATGATACGCTATGATAATAATGGTTTCACAAAATTAATTTGTCATATCACGCGTTACCTGGAATCATCTCTAACTGTTTTATTATGACTAAAACAATATTGTTTTCGTTAGTAATTTATAAAATTTAATAGACTATAAGTTATTAATTGTAATTTAGAATACCATATAGATCAGTCCCAAAACCAGTACATTTTATAGTTTTTTATTTAGTTTGTTTCAAAAACATACTTTATTAAATCTAAATGTTTCTGGAATAACTTACATGAATATATTCAAAGGAACATGCCAAAAGTTATACGAGTACATAATTATTAACTCGTATTAATAATTTTACACATAATTAAAACATTGATATAAATGCCGAAAATATTAAACTACCCTTAAATTTACATTAAAATGCTGTCCTACAATACTGTAACATCCATCTGTCTGTAGTATATTCCTATCACGATGACTTAAGAGACCTAACACAACATATTGAGCTATCCTATTAAGCACCAGTAAGATGTGTTTTAAAAGTGTACATCATTATTTTAGTCCACAGCCCAGGAGCTGTTTCATGTTGTTACTTAGCATCTTCACAGTAAATGTTACTGCCATAGCCATCTTTGATGAAATATCATTTGGAAAATATTTTTGAACTACGGTTACACAATTACACTTATTTCAGTAAAAATCGAATCTGTGACCAATAAACGAGACCAATTGCTGTCATATTCAAGAAACTCGTAAGCCAAAAACTTATCAATGTTCTCATGTTCTAAATATGTCCTTGGCATGTGCTATCATTCTAAGAGGAATTCATTGATTATTTCAATACAGTTATGCGTGGTTTCATGAAAGTGTAATTTCTTTTACATATTTGGCTATATCCGTTTCATCATACTTAATCCTGCTCGGTTTTACACTTTGATTTTACATAAACATGTTACATTTTTATTAGTAATTTATATATTTGTTTAACTAGCATGCGCTTTACTATTCATGTACAATAAATTTTAAATCTTAGTTCTAATTAGTATGTTATTTTAATAAATTTACATCATTATTCTATAATGTGTTTAATAAAACATACATTAAGAAAATTATTATCATGCGCAAGTTTTACACTACTTGTAATTTAAGATTAATAAATTATATTATGATAACGAAAAACTGTTGGCAGTAACCCATTCGCTTTTTTTATAGATGTTTGTATTAAAACGTACACTGCCTTTTACGTGCCAAGTATATACACGTATCAAACTAATGCTCGATACTAAAAGTTAAGTGTACTTAGGTGCAGGAGGCAAGAAAGACTTTCAGAAATGCTTTGAATATTTTAGTTCATGAGTCGAAAAGAAAGTATCGCATCTCTCACATTATTGTCACAATTTTATTTCCACCTAAGTGATAAACCTATATAAATAATAAGATTTTTTCTTCACTTTCTGAATTGTAATTGGAGCTTTTCCAAATTATCTGTCATAAAACAATGTGATAATTAATTAAGACATATTTTTCTAAAAGCTATTAATTATGTAATGTAGCTCTCTGAGTTCATTTTTCAATCATTTTTAAGCTATATTTTTAAGGATATTGTTGAAATCATATATTTTATTGTGGTTAAAAATTATATACCTCTTTATTCTAAATGAAACGGGACTTGTCACTTTACTGCTCGCCTCGCCGGACGGAAAACAGCAATATATAAACATTGCTTTAACTTTCTCTCATCAGCAGTGGCTGAGGAGTAAATTTTATGTTAATAAGGGCAACTTATGTGAGTAAAAACAAGGGTGAGACAACGCAACCATGCAATCTCGTGCTTTTTTAGTATTAATCTCAATTTAAACAGATACAAATTATTACATGACAATACATAATATCAGAGTGTAGAAGATTGTTGCGATCGTTTTCACTTTTATATGCCGTTTTCAGGACACATAGAATATATGTGCAATAAATCCAGCAAGAGCTTGGGTCTATCACGAGATTTTATAGAAATTTTAATAGCCCGATAGCATTACGATCTCTGTATTGTTTTATTGTAAGGCAGCTTGTTGAATTTGATAGCTCTGTATGGTATCTTTACACCCTTGGGTCAAGAATAGATTAGAAGCGTAGAAGTGCCACTTTATTCGGCTGGTTGGAGTTCCTGTTTGATACAAATATCTGGAAGCTGATGTACAAGAATTATCTCAAACCCAATCTTTCATCCTTTTTCCTCTATCAGTAGTCACAGGCAGTGTCCTAAATGAGTGGCTTAGATTAACTTTAGAATTTCAACAGCTAATCGATCCCGTGAGGTCCTGAACTGTAGACACCACGCTACAAATTTCAATTTCAACAGCCCACTGCCAAGATTGGTCCGTCATGGAGTTGCTTTCAAGTGCGATTTCTTCAAACAGACCCTCTCTAGCTAGTCTGTGGATATAATCTCATGACGACCTTTAAATTTTGTGCTTTTGTAATATAACACTTGATATATATAAATTTGACTTGCTTGTTATATTTGTATGTGAATAACATTTTGTGTTGCATTGAATATTTAATAAAAACATACGTATCTATGCGCCACCTAAATCAAGATTACAAAACGGATGGAATTACCCGTTTGTCCGATGCGATGCTGAATTATCCAGTTAACAGCATTGATACGCGCTGAACCAGGCAATGCAGTATGGACAGTTCGTTGATTCCCTGTCTGTTTGAGCTCGAGACTCGTACATCTTCTTCTTTATCTTCTTGCGAGCAAGTCTCTTCTATTTTCTTTATCTTATTCTTCTGTTACATCCAGCAGGCCAAGAACCATTTCGACGAAAGACACTAGAAAGAAGATTTTCTTCTGCCAAAAGAGTACTTGGCCATCTGTTAAATTATAGAAAGCTCTTAAGGAGAGGATAATTAGTATGGTTACCTACATTCACCTCAGGGCACCGCCTGCGGCCTCCCCTTCCAACCCAGGATTCTCGTCACCACTCTCCTTCACCCTCTCATCGACTTTTTGTCCGAGAGATCGACGTGGTGCTCATACACATCGGAATTCTCTTCCACCAAGAGCTGTCGACCGTTATGAAGCCTAGAAGTCCACACGCCTTCAGATATTTTATCGTAGTAATCCACGACAGGCTTTACGATAAGTTATGAAGGTGGCCTTACAGTTCTGTAAAATCCCTGTTGAGAAAACTGAAACCCGCTTCAGGGACTGCTAGTCTCCCAGGGAGGGTTGCGCTGGTGATTTAACTCCCAACTGTGCCTAGCCTGTAACCTCCACTGGCACTTTTGGTGTTTAGGTTACCGAGGGAGATCTTCTCTCTTCTGCCAATAATATCGTTAAAGCTTCGTGGCAGTCGTGACGGGAAATGGTCGTCCCCTTTCTTGGGGTGGCATTGGCCTCTTGGACATTGTATCTTCCCGAACTTCGTGCAGGAGGTGACGCTCTCCATATGCTGACTTTCCCGCACCGTAAGGTCACGTACCTGGCATTGAAGAACCCCGGTTTGAAGAGCATTAGCAGAGCAGATACCACCTTTTTCGTAGCTTTATCATTGCCTTAACCCTTTCCTTAGCTCGGGTTGCCCTGGCCGTTGTTGGAGGTAGTGCGAGGACATGGCAACATTCCAGCTCACCTTCCCTAGCAAGAGATTCACTTCCTTTGTGGATATAGGCCTCTGGTCAAAGACGTCAACCTGCATGCGGTCTAAAGCCGAAAAAAGGCTTAGTGATTCGAGGTATCTCTGTGTGTCTTGTATTTAAACACTTTCTCAATAAAGGACACTTAATTTTCTTTATTTCGCTGACTGATTTTCTTTACTTCACAGGGCCGCGCCTCAACGTTCTCTCATTCAACGGCTGCAGATGATGTGATGTTGAAGCCCACCGTTACTACTGATGTGGCCGTCATGAAGAGACCACTGTGATGTGTCACTGGGCGCTTCGTCCGTCTCCTAGGGTGGAGGTGCGTCAGAACCAGAGAGTGTTCTTGGACGTGAAGTCCGGGACTATATGGTTCACCTTCGACCGGATCTAGTGGTTATCGTAATCGATAATTAATTAAGCCGATCGATGGTAACGTTTCCTTTGAGGATGGGCGGCGTTCCATTGTTAAGTTTCGGGAGAGGAAATATGCCAAATACGACCTCCTCGACCAGACTACATGCAATTATAAAAGAAATATAAAATATAAATTCGCCTAAAATATTATACACAAACAATAACTATGTTTTAATACCACATTATGTTTCTATAACAGTCACAAATGATTACGAAGTAATGATCTTTTAAAGAAAATATAAATCACAGCAGGGGAGGAAGCGCTACGCTAAGAAACACCCGCTTATCTGCTGACACAGTAATGCGGCGATTTCCACAATGTGACTCTATTCATTTCCACCAGCTGATCGTTCCCGCCACACTTCTCTCTTGGAACCGGAGGACCATTAGTCCCATCTTACCCTGGACATGTTTGAATTCCAATAAATATTGAACTTTATAGCCTACTGCTTAACTTTTATTGAGTTCTATTGACGTTTTAGAGGCGTATTACCTTAAGTATCTAGTATGTACAATAGAGAACGTAAATAAATGTTTTAAATTATTATATTTATTTTAATATTTATATAGTAGTAGTTTAGAATTTATTATTCACACTATTAATATTATTGATAATATACTTGTATTGGCCTCTTAGTATAATAGTGACCCGATGATATGTGCTAAACTAATAGAAATACCTAAATATAGAGAGGTTCCATAAAACAGTTTAAGACCGAAGAATTTCGTTTGTAATGAATGTTTTAAAACATTATTAGCGTTACTAGTAAAAACCTGTACAAAAAACCAACTAACAGAAGTTTTCCTCACTCATATAAGCTACTGTAGCATCTAGAGTCGGGAGCTTATGGGGAATAATCTGTATCTTACAAAAGGTAGTCCAGGTTACAATTACGAAAAAAAATGTAACTCTAAATATATTGTGGATTCCCATTTCTTATTGAATGTAATATTTGATTTAAAATTAATAAAAATATCTAATTATTATGTTTTTATTTTATTATGTCTTATAACTTTCAAAATTTAAAATTTTCCACCTTGTATTTTTAATTACATGTGTTTTTAAATAAACTTGTTTATATACTTAATTGTAACCACATTTAATTCAGTTATTTGGGTCATATACGGTTTTCTTTGAAAGGGAAGGACTCAATGAGAAATCTTGTAATTATTGGACAGTTTAATTTTTAAATTAGTGAAATATATAAAAGTAAAATTATGTATACGTAATATAATGGGGGGGGGGGGGGGTGGGGGGGGGGGGGGGTGGGGGGGGGGGGGGGTGGGGGGGGGGGGGGGTGGGGGGGGGGGGGGGTGGGGGGGGGGGGGGGTGGGAAAGAGAATTTTTTTCTCTGTTCTAATTTCATGATAAATTAATTGATGCAGGCATAAGGACTATGAACTGTTAAGATGGTAATGGGTTATTGAATAGGATCGAAGAAGCAAAAAAAAAAAAACAAAAGATAAACATTTATTCACGTGTATAAAATGTCCCTTTAACTAAACTCAATTACAAATTATTTTGATTCTTGATAAACATTATCAGTATTGTTTTGATGGTAATTTAAAATAAGTGTTTCCTTGTTCTACAAACATTTTAATTACGTTTTATTTTACAATACTCTTTTGATTTTTTTAAATGCTGTTTATTTGTTTTAATAAATAAACGCACGACAAAATTTGTAGATTAATAAACCTAATATTTACCAATAGTAATGGCGTTTAAAAATACGTTATGAGAAAACAAGCAATTTAATTTTTATATTAAAAATCCAGGAATCATCATAAGCCAAATATGATTAGTTAAGCCTGTCGGAGGGTAGAAGTTTTTTAGCAGAGGCCCACTGAAGTTGAGGTTACGGCCTGGTGTTCTTAGTTTATAAATTTATTAACAAGACATTTATTGATTAATCATTTAGTCTTATAAGTTTTCATGGATAAAATATATACCCTTTTTTAAAACAGCAGAATAAAGATAATACAATTCTAACATCTAATCGCATAGATTTCCGAAAGGAAATACTAACCATTCCAAATTATAGCTGCAGCATGTTAGTAATATTAGTACCTCATGTAAACTTAAAATATTCACTAACTATTTTATAAATTCATAGGAAGGTTTTAATAAAGGGAATGGTAATAAGATTTCTGGCGTACAAAAAACGCGCATTAAAATATTATCAAGAGATTAAAACTTTATATGGTGGTTAAAATTATTTAAAAAATGTCATTTTTTCCTTGCTAGTGAAATTACTAGAGAACAGTTCATTTTTTTAACTATTTTATTTTATGTTTACAACTAATGAGCCCCATTACTTTTCTAGAATTCTAACCAGTACCGCAAGACACCGAAGCTCATTGAAATCACAATACTTGCCATATTTTGAATGTACATATTTTCATTATCATCCTTGTGCCCCCCAAAATTAAATTTCATACGAATCCCTGCACAATTTGAAATTGCAGACAAAATTAATTAATTCATTTAATAAGTAGATTTAAAGGCACAGAAACTTCTATAAGCCAGTTTACTAGGAATTTAGTAGTTTTAAGAAAAATCCCTTTAAGGATGATATTTACAGTTTTTTAACTGCACTTAATAATATATCCATTTTAAAAACTAATTTCATTATATATAATATTTAAATTGAGCCTTGATTATAAAGGAGAAAAAACTTTTATCAGATAGAATTTTACAAAATTTGTTTGTTAATTAGCAGTTCAGTATTTTAAACTTAAACTAAAATTGGAGTTTTTAAAAGAGCAATCCTTTGTTATAGGTAATTTACATTTCACTCCAAAGTTACTTAGAACCGTGGACACTTGGCTAGGAAATGTAGTACTTGAAAAAAAGGGATCCTTGTTTTTAAATTAAAGTACCATTACAATTAAAGTCAACTTCTTGATTCAAAATTAAAATCGAAATCTAAAATTTTACTTTTGCCTTATCGTAAACTTTTAAGAAAATAAAAAAATACCTAATCTTATTCAAAATAAAATTAAACTTTTCTTCATTGGTAAGGGAAAACAAAATAAAAACCCTTAATTAAAACCCTGACTGAAAAGAATTTTTATTATATCCTTCGTGTGTCACTCAATACCTGTTATTGTTAACACAGATCCAAAGTCAAAAAACTGTTAATTGAAGTAAAAATTCCAACTTTCATCCTATTTTTACTCTAAATAAGAATCCTTACTTTGACTTGATATCTTGATGTTATTAAATTTTATTCCTAACTTTTTCATGCTAAAATTTCTATTGCAATTAACCCTTATCTAATATTAAAATTTTAAAACTTTTACTTGGAACAATACTGCAAAACATGTTAAACACAAGTCCACTAAAAAAACCTAACCTTCTAACAGGCAATTAAAATATATAAAAAAATAAAAACAAAAAAGTAGATAAATTATAAAAAATAAAAAATAAAAAAAAAAAAACAAATAAAAAATAAATAAAAAATAAATTAAAAGGTAAAAAAAAAAATAAAAAATTAAACTCCCCTCTTTGCCCTGTCTGTGCGGGTGTTGCTTCCCTTGTCGATTAGCCCCTCGATTGCTCTTTCAATTACACAGTTAGTGTATAAATCTGCTTCTCCACTATGTTGCTCTTTCGTTAACTATTTACTGAAATATCAATCTTCTTAATTTTTTATTTCGTTTAAATAATAGACAAAATAATCCCTGTAAAACAGAGCTGAACATTAGTTAACATGCCGAATTTTCTCAATATTCAGAAACGTAACATTCGACTATAAAATGAATACTTTACGCAAAATACTTGACCGCAAGATTTTGTAATAAAAAAGATAGGACCAGAAAACAGCACCACAGGTTAAACTCCAAAAAAAAAAAAACACACAAAAAGAGGCGCCCTAGATGAAGTGTGTCCGGAGGTATTTTTTATACTGACCTCTCCCTCCTAACCAAATTACCGTCATCACCGACACACGCCCTGGATTGGCGTGTCAGGACTATCCAATATCCACAATGCTAGAGAAATTAAATTGATTAAAAAAAACTGAGCAACTCCCTACAGTAAACGATTATCAAAAGTCGACTTCCAGAAAAAACGCTGTCTTATTGCAATTCATTCATACATTCGGCGGACCCCTTTCTTTGAGATATTAACATTAATTAACTTTGAACTTATGTTATTTGAACAAAACTTCTTAAATAATAAAATATATCTGTATATATTTTCGTCTTTGAAGTAAAATTTAGTAATTAAAATTTTTTATTTTGCTTATGTGAGGCAAATACCTTTAGCGAAGGATTTCTGCTAATTTATTTCCTTCAAACCATTCCAATCGTAATATGGAGAATAGTTTTCAAAAAAATTAAGTAACTAGTCCATCAAAAGAAATCTAATTCATAACAAAAAATCTATAATCCTATAAAAATGTTAACATCATTCTGGTGAATTAAATTACCAAAGGAACGTTTTTTTCCTTAATTAATTATTGGAATTATAAAAATTAAAATCACTCTATATCTTATACATTACAATTAATATTAAATGCAATAATTACTTAAGTTTTTATATATGGGGATTTAAAATTCAGGAATGATTAAATCAGGTTATTTAACTGCTTGTCCTGAGTAATAACGAAGTAAAACGATTCCTAGAAAATTTAAAGTATTTTTTCCTTGGTTTGTAAATGTGAGTAATTAAACGTAATGGGTTTTCTGTTTAATTATACTGGTAAATAATTTTAATAACAGAAGTACTTTTTTTATTATTTAGGAGGAGAACTAAATAAAGTGATATCGTTATAATACAATTGGATCCCCATCTTTATTGGTAGAAAAAGTTTTGATCCAAAACATAAAGGTTTTACAACTAAACACACAATCCCTGAACTAAATCATAATCCTCATTATAACCAAGCAAAGACAATCATGGTGCTCTGCAGAATCCTAAAACGCCGCTGGCTGTGGAACACAGCTCTAGACTGGGCTTAAAGAATGCTATGTCTTTCTTAGGACTGTTTCTCTCCTTTTATCTAGTGGTTTTAGTAAATCAAACCGTTTTACAGGACTATTATCAACCCATGAATATAAAAGACGAATCAATATCTTTTATAACGGTCAAGATTAAAATATTATTCACACAATTAAATCCGTTAGTTTAATTACAGACAACTGGAGTTTTAAATACGGTTCTTAGCAGCCCCATTTTTAAAGACACGTTATAAGAGTATATTATAATTAAAAAAACGATTTGGTTTTAAATACCCGGGGGGGGGGGGGGGGGGGTGGCCTACTTCCTGCACGGAGTTCCCCTATTAAACTGTATTGACTATATAACAGCATAAAAAATAACAATGATGAATGAAAATTTGATATGATCCTCTTAGATTTTTTTTTATTAACATTCACAAATATTAATGTTTCCTTCTCCAAACTTGTTGGAATTGAAATTGGGAGAAATATTTTTAAAAACTTATCTTTAAGTTAAAAACGAATGGAAAATTTTATTTACTTTTCAGTTCTTATCTATACTGGTAATTTAATATTTAATATAAACGGTTTCTTTACTTAATAAAATGTTTCTACCTGAACATCCTTAAACGGTTTTTTAGATTTCTATGGTAGTAAAGGTAAAAACCGTTTAAATTATTTCCTCCCTCAATTAATACATATTTTGGTGGTTGTGAAAGCTCTTTATACTTTAGGCTTTAAAAGAAAAACGGTGGAAACAGTGACAGTAAATGAGAGAGGTTTATTTTACACACGTTTGTGAGTAAAATGCGATATTGGTACAAGTTTTCTTTCTAGCGTAAAGTAAAATGATCATATACTTTGACTAAAGGAGCCTTTATATGTTCGTTAATTAAACGAGCTACAAGCATATAAGGAACTCGTAATGGGCCTTAAAAGCCTTGCATACAAATTAGGTTTTAATCAAAAACTATACTTACAAAATTTAACAAACCTGATGAACAAAAAATAGCGTATGAAACTTTTTGGCCATTTTAAAAAAAGAGGAATTATTATATTACATTTCGCCTTTTTTAGAATGCAGACAGTCATTTTGAAACTGTATATTCTTGACGTACATTTAACTGAATTCTCTGGTTCCCCCTTGACCATCCATCCTTCCTACCCTAGAGAGTTTAGTTTACCATTTTGAAATTTCAACGTATACCCTAACCCTACACGTTATCAAAAAGTTGTGAATAGTCTCTCTTTTGTAACGTTTATAATTTAGCAATTTATTAATACCTCACTAATGGCCCTACGTTTAAAATTACTCTAGTAACTTTTAATTATAGTTATAAATAACATACAGTTTTAAAAAAGAACTGATGGTCCCATCGTATTACGATAGTGGTTATTAGACCAGAACCGTTTTAAACACACGTAAATTTAAATGTCATGTCCTGCCACACTGGACATAGCCGTCAACGCATTTTTTAAATCACCCGGGTTGAGCTTATTTTTTTCTGTGAGACAGCTACAACTGTTTTTACATGCCTGATGAGATTTACTGAAACACTATTTCAGGGATAGCTAGCTGATCTTTAAGACTGCCGGACGGGCCCAACGCTGGAGAGATGATTATGGTAGAAGCTGCGTTGTGAAAACAATCGCTCTCACCACGGGATTCACCCAATTGAAATTATCCTCGTGGGATACTCGCGACGACCATTGCCGCGGTCATAACTACAAGGACTTTTGACGAATGCACAAAGGCCTGCTTCAAGTTCTGACCTAAAGTGTGTGGCGTATGACCCTGACTTTCTGCAGCGAAACGATACCGAGATTCCCAGCCCGGAAGGATCAAACACGCGCCTTCCAAGATCCGGTAGATTGAAAAAAAGAGTGCTGTAAAAGTATCTCTGTGTGGGAATGATTTTGTATTACCAAGTCACCCACTGGGAACCAAGACCTTTGCCGCGGCAAACAAGGCGAAGAGTCCTTTGAAGCCGGCTTGGTAAAAGTACGGCGAATCTGCCTGCAAAGGTAACGGCAGCTGATTTATGTTGGTCACGCCACGTCCTCTGCTCAGATACGGTTGCGAGACATTCTATTGTCATGGAGTGCTAAGGCCCACAATACGTGCGGCAGTACTTTTCCTAAAATGGGCACTGCGGGTTTGCGAGTGCTTTACCGAACTTGTCTCTGAATAGTCCGTTTTCGTGGTGGCGAGGACTGTTGCAATCGACCTGCTCGGGTTTCAAAATGAAACTGATATACGATTGGGACCCGGCGTGATTAAAACACATACGAAAGCCCGAATTAATATGGGAAATTTTTTTAACTGCCAGGATATCTGAGAGAATTGATGGAGGTAACATATTGATCTAACATCCTCATTTTCAATGGCCACCCTTTAGAGGGTACCTGTTAAATTTAGAACCTCGGAGTGTAATGATGTTAGCAATGGTTTTATGCTCTGACATGAAACACACGCAACCCACATTTTTCTTCCTTTTGCACGTAGTAAGAAGGGTAAATTGATTTTATTCACTGGCCAAATAATTCTGAAGTCACCATTGTTCAAAACATGGTCTATGGCAGACAGGCTTAAAGAAATATATATGTAGAGAGGTTTCTGAAAAAGAAAAACATTAATATAAAATACTAGTTAATATATAACACGGTGTAGCCCAACTCATAAAACCTGACAAGGATATTCCCCTTGGTGTAGGTCCTTTAGTAACTACCCTCTAACAACTAAGTATTTGCTTGTTGAAATAAACATATTGTGAGGAAAATATTGTGTGGATTGGTTAGATGAATACTGTTATAAACACAATGGGATTGAAGCAAAAAGAATATTATAAGTAGTTAACCGAGAGAATGTGGACTGTATC
This sequence comes from Homalodisca vitripennis, assembly GCF_021130785.1. Taxonomy (NCBI): domain Eukaryota; kingdom Metazoa; phylum Arthropoda; class Insecta; order Hemiptera; family Cicadellidae; genus Homalodisca; species Homalodisca vitripennis. The sequence goes on along the minus strand of NC_060209.1, from coordinate 129,057,908 downwards.
GGAAAATTTTGAAGCGTTAGAAAATACTGGATCAATTATGTTTCTAATTAAAACTCAAAAGAAAAGAATGTAATTATTAATTGCAACAGTATAATGTGGGTGTGTGATTGTAATAAGAAAATATATGATGCGTGATATTCTACAGTAAGTAACAAAGGAATTATATTTATAGGGTATATGTGTTTGTTATTAAGTTGAAATTTTCAAGTAAAACTATGATGTAAAAAATAGTATTAGGTATTAATGCACGTGTTTTTCAATTATAAAATCTTAAGCTTAAAGCGGTTTATATAGTGAGAGTTTTTCAGCAAAACGTGTGGTAACAACTTGATAAAAGAAAAGCCTCATGAGCGTGGGTTGATTACAATGTTTGGTTTGATGGTTACTAAAACGAACTTTTAGAGTGTTTGTAGTACTATTAAATACTCACTGCAGAGTTAGCTTCAGTATTGAAACATGAAGTAATTGTATTTTGGCCTTAAATATGGTGCAGTTTTATATGACTCTATAGTAACGGAAATTACTCACTAACACACTCATGAATATTTTGATGTAATGATGTAACCAATGATAATTTGGTCTATCTAACTTTATCAACAACACATATGGATGCAGAATTTTTTACGAGAGTTTATTTAACAAAGAATTTTGTGCTTTTAATTATTTATACGTTCATAACCATGTAATGTATCAAAATCTTTGGTCTCTTTACAAACATTTGATATGTGAGCAATGACAATTTTCTTTTTCTTGTCAGATTTTGAATCAAATTTTAACGTTTAACATTTTCATGAAGAACTATTGTTTTTGTAATTATTAATCCACGTATTTTTATCTTTCTGTAGATAGTTTGCCACCCCTAATAAGACATAACTACATGCAACAAAAAAGTATAACGCGCATAACTTAAATAAATGATTCTGAGCTTTGATATTTTAAATAAAGATAGACCGCTAAATGTTGCGAAAATATAACTTAATATTAGAAATAATATTTTTTGAGAATATTCGTATTATTAAACCATATACCAAAATATTTACCTACATATTTTTTAAGCACCCTCTATAGGTTATTTTCCACATTTTATTTGTAGACCTTTTGAATGCCTTACATTAAAAAAAATAAAATTGACGTAATAATATAAAATCTGGTGGAGTGGCCACAAAGCACGGACATATGGAGAAGCCTTTACAATGTTACAGGTGTGAAATGGATTTACCTGAAACCACATCCCTGGGGATCTTTCAAGCAAGACTGAGCACAAAACAGTCCAAGATTTTCATCTCCACAAAAATGGAAACAATTCTTTTTCTTGAAAAGCTATATTGCGAAGGTAATACTGTGTTGTAGCAGGTAAGCGATACTTCAGACTTGCCTTGTTTGTCGTAGAAACTCGTGGCATCAAACAAGCAACAGGAATCAGATACAACAACAGTAATATAACACTGTTAAAACTATGTAATCCTGATAAGGTATCATGAAAATAAATATTTACTTCACAAAATTAATTTATAACCGGTTTTTAACCTATAATCAACTCGAATTGTTTTGATTATATCTAAAACATATGTTATCATTATTAAGTTATAATAAATTTTAATAATAATTTTTAAATGTGGTTTTTATATACGGCGTTAATTACTAAAGGTGCGTGGATTTACTTATAATAGAGTACCAATTTCCAGCAAGCATGTCAAAATTAAATTTGATACAACATGTTATAGCGTGTCCGATAATTTTGGCATGTGCCACATACAAAAAACATCGATTATAAATGCCAGAAAATAATAAAATTACCTTACAAGTTACATTAAACTTTTTGTCCTACAATATTGTTAACACATATCCTGCCAGTAAAAAAGCCATATTACTATCGTGATAACCTAAAGTCAGCTATCACAACATACTGATTTATCCTATTAGGCCTACTAGTGCATAATGTGGGTTAAAAATCAACATCTGCGTTCGGTTTTTTAAACTTTCCATCATTATTTGCTAGTCCACGGCCCCAGAGCATATGTTTAAACATTAAATTTTACTGCTTTTTTGGCAATCTTTGATTAAACATCATTTGGGCTATATTTCCTGAATTATGGTATTACACACAAATTATTATGCATATATTTATACATTTCCTTAACGAGGTTTGTAATAATTCCAAGCGGTATGCGCTCATAATTTATTAAAGTTTGGTCTTATAAAATTTGAATTTCTTTGTTATTTGACTATATCCGATTCAACATACTCCATCCTGCTCGGTTTAAAATTTGATTTTACATAAGAATGTTAATTTTTGTTAGGACCTAATTTTATATTGTTGTTTGACTAGCACGCGATATACAAATTCAAACATAATAAATTTTTAAATTCATAATTTTAATAAAATTGTTATTTTGATAAATAGTTTTAGTATATCATTATTTTATAAATGAGTATAATCAAACAAAAACTCATACAATTATAAATAACTTGAAATTTAAAGATTAATAAATTACATTACAATAATGAAAAACTGTTGGCTATAACCCATTTGCTGTTTTTGATAGATATTATGTATTAAAAAGTGCACCTCGCTCCTTTCCGTAACCAAGTATATACGGCGTAACCACTTTAATGCGCGATACTAAAAGTTAAGTGTAGTATAGGTGCAAGGATGTAAGAAAGAATTTCAGAAATGCTTTGAATAGTCTTTAGTTCATGAGTCAAGAGAAAGTATCGCGACTCTCACAGTAATGTCACTGACTGAACTTTTAATTCCCTTCCTAAGTGAGAGAGGAAGCTAAATATTCCTTAGTTTACACTTTCTCTTGCCTAATCATGCCCGTCTGTATGATTTATGTAGTGTACAAAGTGCATAAAATTAATAAAAAATATCTACAAATAAGTAAGATAATACGATTATATTGTTGGATATTTAAAACAAAAGTCAATATTGTATTAAATCATAGATTTGTACTTATAATGTTTACAGGGAGTTTACATTTTACAATATAAAGTCGCCAGCCTATAAGTTTACTTTACTACCCTATGCTTAAGGTTGTCATGACACATTTCAGGCTACATGTGGCATATTATGTCACACGTTTAAATTGCCATATCACTGTAGTCACCTTGTTTAAAATGTGTATTAATTATTTCTGCGATTTTCATCGTTTCCACCAGTATAATTAATCAAACTAAATGTAAAATTTGTCTGCAAACAACGATTATAAAACACGCACAATGTTTGCGAGCTTACAAGAGCGTATTATGCTATATGGCTACCTAATTAAAAATATATAACTTATCAACATCTCACCTTTAGTTAACAAGGTGTTAAAATGTATCCCTCAGACCTCCGAACAGTATTATATCCTGTCCCACAAACGACATGCCTTACTTCACTAAACAATCTTAAGAGTGTTTATTAAGTAACAAACTGCAAGAATTGTACCTAATAATATAAAGTATAAAAACTTTTCAAAGCCTAAGGTAAAATTTCAGTTGAGCTTTGCGTCCGTTATATGAACATAAAATATCTCAGACTTAATAATAAGAGCACCATTATCTCAAGAAAGATTACAGATATAATAATAAACTTTCTTATTCCCAAAAGAATATTCCTTACAATTTTTGCACAGTAAAATAATGTTTTAAACATACTTTATTAAACATTTTGTATAATGATGTATACTTACACTTGCACTAAGTAAATAAAAACAAAATACTAAAATTTAAGTAACTAAATAAAAATAAAAATTTCCTAATATTTCTAAACGACACCTCAATAACGCAATATGTCTAAGGCCATTTTGATTTCCTGTATTAAAAAACAGATTTTGCAATACATAAGAATTACTAGACATATTATGGAGTTTGAGCTAACAAGATATAATGAATGTTGTAGGCACTAAAGCAAAAGTTATCTCAGCGGTAACCTGAGAAACTTTATAAACCACAGCAAAGGGCCAGATTCTTGTGTTTTTCTCAAAAATGGGGCTAATTGTAAAACATTCAATTCAATGAATTTTTTTTAACCAAACAATCAAATTGTTACTGACAGACTTGACCTTAAAATTGTTATGTAAGTATTAAAGAGAATCTTTTAAGACATATCCCTCTATATATGTATGAACCATATTCACGTAGTGTGTAAATTAATATATTTTGCCATTGTAATTCACGTAAACAGTAGTGTCAAACACACCTGGACGTATGACGTCAATAAAAGCTGTCATGACAACCTTACGATCTGCTTTACCGTCACTGAGTTGTTTGTGTTTTTTAAGTTATATACACCTCAGTGTAGGTTTCTAAACCGTGTACGTTATAAGATAGGAATAACTGATATTTAAACAGTTATATGTAAGCCTTTACTGAGGTCTTTAATATAATTGAAGACTCTTGGAGCAACTGGAAAAAAAATTAAAGAATGTACTAAATGTTAATGAAACACTTTTCAATAGCGGTTTTTTTTGGGACGAGGTCTATCGAAACCAAAGGTTTCATCATCAGCGACTCCAGGTTTTTTGGAGTTTCGAAAGGCCTCGTCTAAAAAATAAAATCGTATTGAATAATAATTGTTTTAATTGTTCTTCGATATAGTATTAAAAATATAAGGCCTAAAAATATTTTGATAAATATTTTCTTGCATAAACAAATGGTGTTTATCTCAATGTTCACTAAAATTGAACACAAACAAAACAATAAATAACTGGCCAATATAAATTATAAAAAGTTAAATTAAAGCTTTAATTGTTTTGAAAATAAATCTGTGTTGTAAGTTGATTTGATATTTTAATTAAAATAATGTAATACAATTTTTAACATTTTAGTAAAGTTTTGCGTGTTAAGAATCTAAAGAGTGAAGTGTAATAACGATACTAATAATTTAGAAAATGTTAAGTCCATATGGGGTTGTTTTGATTGTAATATAAAAGCTGATTTGTCTATTGATTTCCAAAACCGTTTCATGAGCTATTAATCACAAAAAACTTAACAAATGGAATCTTTCCAAAACATAAAGAAATTAACGTTTTTTAATCAAAATCGCCCATAGAAAAGACCAATAATTATCGAAGGACATGGATGGAACCAATAATCACCACAGGATGGAATATCAGAGAGATTACCCAAAAAAATTCTTCGTTGGGCTTTCAACGCATATGATAATAAATTATTATATATGTTTTAAATAATATTTCAAATAAGACATTCATCAGTCAGAGTATTGTCCTTTAATAGCAATAGCATTCGTTGAAAAACGAAAAGCTTTAAAATTTAACAAGTAATAAAATGATCACCACTAACGTAAAACTTATAAAAAGCTCAATTATAAATCGAATAACAATATAAACAAATGTCTCATTATATCATATGATAAGAGTTAAATCAATTGTTTAAGTTGGTTTGATTTAAAAATAGAAATTTATATATTGGAAAAACACGAAATTTTAAGCCTTGAAATGGCTTAATTAACAGTCTTTAACAGCCCCTTACTGCAGAGTAAATATTCAATTACTGTGATTTGCCTAGGCAGAGTATAAAGTTCAACCTAATTCTAAATAATGATGACTGACTGAATATTTTGTTCATAAAATTAATGGAGGAAGGCAGGATATTGTGTTATCCGCTTTTTAGTGTAATGTAATGATTGTTTGTAATATAAAGATGTTGGTTAATATTGCTACAATAAAGTGACATACTATGATATTAAATAAATAATGATATCACTAATTACGAGACATGGTATTTACATGGTATCTTACGTTTAAAAATTATTTAATGAATATCAAACTAACTATGTAAAATGTTCACAGGTGGATTTTCCAGTTTTATAGAGAATTAACGAGTACTATATTTCAATACTGGCATATTAATATTAATAAATTGACAAAAATACACTATATATGTGTATATCCAATAGTGGTTTTAAATTTTTAGTGTTGCCCTTTAAACTAATACTCTTAACATCTCCGATAAAGAGAATTTAACAATACTCTTTAACCGTTCCAGTTAGTGAATACGTTCCTCATAAATTGTAGAATATTTTCACAGATAAAGGTTCCAACAATATTAATTATTAATTTCTTTTAGTCTATTAAACGTTTTTCAAAACATATTTTTAATGATGTTCCGTGACTAACAACATGGTGTCTATGTAGCGTTGCTTTACTAAGTTTATCTTGCTCAATTAAATTTTAAACCTTTTTAGCAATCAATATATTGAATATTTTGAAAATACAACAAATTCATTCTATCAACTTGGCTACGTTACCTTCAACACCAAACATTATACAAGCACAAATTATATATTTTCAGTTAACGTGTAAATTTTATCAACGGCCTAAGTGATAAAACCCGAGCAAGGGACATCCATATACTGCATTGTATCGCTCCACGTCACCACCGTGCAGTCAGCTATTGTTTAGGTCTTGAGATAAATGCGAAGAAGATAAATTTATCCGTAAAAGCTCTTGTTTACCTCTCAATTATAAAGATTAATACCAGGGATTACAACAATGTTTGGGAACTGACACTACGACGAAACCATTACAACTAAAATTTCTTACTAAAACATGCATTTCAGTTCATTTAACTGTTACATAAACAGATTCCATAGGTTTTATATATTTTAAGTAATCATAAAAAGAAAAATTAACAAGTATATATCCTGTCTAAATGCAAACTCATTGAATACCAAAATAAAACGAATTATACATAAAATTTTTCAACAAGCTCACAAGGTAAAAATTATTTGATAACATTGATAACAAGGTAAAAATTATTTGATAACATTGAGGTTTTTGTTTTTGTTTTAACTCAATTAGGTTGTGTAAACAAGATAATACATAGAGGTTTATAGGTAATCAATACATCTATATATAGGTATATAAGGTAATTTTCTAAAGGATTTTTCAGAAATCATATAATTTTATTGTAGCTAAAGTGTCCCGATACCTCTTATTTTGAATGAGACAGGACATGTCACTTTACTGCCCGGCTCCCCGGATGGAAAGCAGCAATATATAAAGTAGTTTATATATATACACACTACTTTAACTTTGTATCATCAGCAGCGGCTGAGAAGTAAATTATATGATAACAAGAGCAACGTAAGTAATTGAAAACTAGGGTGAGAAAAACTACGAAACAATGGGTTATATCAGGGTGTTAAAGATTTTAGCGTTTTGTGCCATCCAGCCAACAGTATGCTTGGATCTATCTCAAGATGTCATACAGGTCTTAATGACCAAGGGAATTAACGAACTCCTATATTGTTGTCTTGTAAGGCAGCTTGTTGATTTCGCCTGCCTTGTATGGTTTCCTTACACCCTTGGGGTCAAGAATGGATTTGAAGTTTTTCAGCGTCACTTATTCGTTTGGTTTGAGCCCGTATTTGATAAGAGTATCTGGATGTTTAAATGCAAGAATTATATCATGAACTCAATCTTCCATCCCTCGCCTTACGGGTGCAGCAACGTAGATCGTTCTACTTCTATTCAAGGTACTCACTTAATCACATGCAGAGTCCTGAATTCCCTGGCTGACATCTACACTAGAAATCCTTACAGTTACTCGGAACCCGTATAGTTCTGAGCCGTAAACATTCGCTACTAACTTCGATTTCAACAACATATTGGCAAGATTGGTCCATCGTGGAAACATAGTTGCGTTCGAGTGCGATATCTTCAATGGCTCTCTCTAGCTAGTCTGAGGATGTGCTCTCATTAGCGTTCCAACCTGACGACCATTGCGCTTATTGTGCACCTGTCATTCCTTTCTTTCTTGTCCTGCTTTTAGTTAGATTATCCTTTTCATTAGAGTTTTTTTTAAATTATTTGGCCTTATTGCATTTAATACATTCATACTTGCTTCTTATACAGAGTGGGCCAGATAAAACCGGTCCCGAGAGGCGTAGGCGCGCCGATGTACAGCATGACGGGACATTGACCTTTCCCCTTCCACTACTGTCTGCCGTCCGTTCCTGTCCTGTCTATCTGTCCACGTCAGTGTAGCTTGAGTGTTTGACCGAGCAGTGTGGATCATGGCCGTATTCAATAGAACAGCGTGTTTTCATAGTGGAGGAATATGTTCGTACAACTTCAATAATGTCGGTCCGTGAAAAGTTTCTTGAGAAGTATCCTGAAGGTCGAGTTCCTGCTAAATCAACCTTTCAGGATTTAATTAAAAAGTGGCGTACAAACAGGCAATGTGTCCAATATGAAGAGAGACAAACAACCAACTGTACGAACACCAGAAGCTGTGGCCAATGTACAGAACCATTATTGGAAGGAGTCCTTCAAAGTCAACACGACGATTATCGCAACAAGTCGGAATTTCTCGAACATCTTTGTCGGCGTATACTGCATGGATTAAAAATGCATGCCTATCGTGTGAGTGTTGTTCAGGAATTGAAAGAGGTTGATTTGGCTAGACGTGTACGTTACTGTCAATGGGTTCTTCAAGAAATTGCAGAAGGTAACGTGGATCCATTTTTATTCATTTCTACAGACGAAGAATGGTTCCACTTATCAGGGTATGTAAATTCTCAAAATAACGCGGTATTGGGCAACACACCAATCCTCATGTAACCCATGAGAAACCATTGCATGACTTTAAAATTTGTGTTTGGTGCGCAGTGTCTGGTCGCCGGATCATTGGACCAATATTCTTCGAGAAGACAGTTAAATACAGACGTTTATCTACGGAATCTATGAAGAATTTGTTACACAACTGAATCCAGAAGAAGTGTCATATGCGTACTTCCAACAAGATGGGGCAACCTGTCACATTTCTGGTCGATCTCTCGCTCGAATCCACAGTGATTTTACTAAAGAGAGAACCATCAGTAAAGACTTGTGGCCAGCCAGATCGCCCGACCTATCGCCTTGCGATTTTTATCTCTGGGGCCCGTCTCAAAGGTAATGTCCTATCACAACAACCCACGGACTTTAGAAGAATTGAAGCAAAACATACGACAAGAAATTGCCAACATTCCAGTAGAAGAATTGCAGACTGTTTTCCTGAACATGATTCGCCGTGCTGAAATTTGCATACAAGTTGGTGGCTCCCATTTTGAACAGAGACTGTAAATCCTATTTGCAAATTTGCAAAATTTGCATTTCATATTACTATACATATACATTGTTTCCCCATGGTTGTTATTATTTCTCTTATTACTGCTAAAATTCGAAAACACTTATTAGTATATTTAAATTAAACTAAAAAGTAGTTACGGATGAGGCTTTATGCTTGAGAACTCTGTTCAATCACTTCATCGGATTTAAGTGATACGATCTCGAGAAAGAACATCAAACTACACATTTGGGATACGTAAATTCTATTTCTACACACACAAGACAAAGATGAATACAATTTCTTCCGTGTTATTTATCTGAGACTATTATTCAGGGGAATATCCCGTTAAAAACCTTTAGGTTATACTTCAAATTTAGACTACAACTCGGTGCCAGGTTGATAACATTGTGTTTTACTATTAATTAGCATAATGGGTACTATTCTTTGGCTCTCTCTCCGCGGTGCCTTATTTGGGATACGTCACCACCTGCTTGACTGGATGGTATTACCGGCACGTGGCTCTTTTATTTTCACGATTCATCGATCATTTTGCCTGTTTTTTTGTTTCAGTGGGAAGATTTTCTTTGCTATCGATAGCATTTTTTTAATCTTACGCAGTTTTAAGTTTTTGGTAAATGTTTGGTTGAATAATCAGTGACAGCTCGGTGAAAAATTGTATAGTATATTTCACTCACTGAAATTCCATAGTGGATGTACTTTACCTAACTCTAGCTAATTCTACATTTTAACTTATCGTACATCCTCTGTCACACAATTAACCTACTTAACAGCAGAGGTACTCGGAGTTAGCAGATAACTTGTGATCATGTACCGATAATCACATTTACCAACATAGAGCAGATCAAAGTCACTAGTTGAAACCTTTGTACTAGGAAAGTTATCGGGTTTCTATTACCTAACCTATGATAAGGATAGTGTTGGTAATAATTGAATTAGTCGTTGGTTAACACACAAGTATCGTGTCAGTGTGACTTTAAATATTAGTTATAGAGAGTTTATAACGTGGCAATTCATTCAAAACATCCTGAAATTACGGAAAGATTAAATGTAATACAGTATAACATGTAAAACATATAAGCGAAATTGTACTTTGTCTTGTTTTACAACCCTTCATTTTTTCAGACTGCTATAGAATAGTAATGCCTTCTAAATAATATAACCAAAAAAACATATATCTCACTGCTTGTACCACACCATAACTGAATAAAAATTAACTGTAACCAAATCTTTCAATAGCATAAACACAAATTCGGTGTATGTGAATTGAACAACCTTAGACTAAAAAGCATTCAGTGAATGTAAAAACAGTACAGTTCTATGCAAAAACATTAATTTTATATGTAAAACTTATTTTACTGTAATTTCATGTTTGATATCTTTGAAATAAAACATTTTTAGAAGGAGGCTTTGTATCGTACAGCTGTCAAGATATGTAGACATAATCTCTTGAGGAATTCGTACGGGAAGTAAAATACATTATTGTCCCACTTTGTTCCCAATTTAACTTTTACAATTCGAGACATAATGTAGGACAACTTATTACATAATTATAGAGAGGATGCTCGATATTGTATAAACTGGAGTAACTATATTTTATATCATTCCATAAATAAAATACGTAATGTTGACGGAATTCAGTATTTATACATAAGTTGGGATATCACCCGGCCATGAATCGCGTAATAGACTTCACTAAATTTACAAGCCAACTTTTACGTGCACTATCACCGAATTAAATATTGCCCCATATTGAAATTAAACACAATTATTAATGGTTATAAGTCAATTCATTCTCGAACTACCATGCGAATGTACTTACAGATGTACAAGTTTACCTAACTTCTTAATGATTGCATGATAGGGTCATTGGACTTGTAACATTAAAAATAACGTAATAAAACTTCGTACACTCGGAAAGCAAAATGGAAAACAAAAAATGTGCATTAACTAAACTGTAAAACAGTGTCCATATACATGTGAGAATGGATTACTGAAACCAATACAGATCGTAACTAACCGCACAGAAATCGATAAGCACCGCACACGTGGTGCACCTGTCTACCTCACACGTACAATTAATGTTCGACATAAAAAATGGCACATTTAGGGTGAGCAATAAATATGCTGCTCTATATAAATAACCTAGCAAAGTTGTTTGGTTTAGAGACTACTTTACAAATCATGCTTCACTTGATGTGTGCTTATTTACTTATTGATGTGGGCTATTAAAATAGCTTTATTAATATACAGGTGAATTTTAATTGCATTTGGGTTCATTTTAAGTCGCTCATGTCATGAAATGAAACTATTAATAAATAATGTATATTTGTAATGGTATTAATAAGATACTTTTAACATTATCCAAAGAAATAATTAGCAAAACAAACAGTCCATTGAATTATTATCACTTTGATTTTATGTTTTATGGTTTTGTTTTATGTTAACCTTACTACTAATCCACAATAAAGGACATAACCAAATCCATCCAAAACGTAAACTACTACTGTAATCCAATCTATTGCGATTTTCCCCAATACAAATATCTAACAGTAAATAATCGATTCCATTTGTTGATCTTCTTGAATTCGATGTTATTATCGCGTCCGACACAAATAAGATAGCAAACATTCTTTGTCTTATACTTTTTTAATAACTGCTTTATTATCTAGTTTACAATATTTATTTTAATTCTTTCATTCTTTTATTACAATTATGTGGAATAATCATTATGAATATTCTCCATAGATTATTAAATCATGTCATCATCTTCCTTTAAGTCATATGCTAGTATATAACTACATATGACATATTTTTAAGCATATTTTTAGGAATGACAACCAACTTGAAATTAAATATTTACAAACTGGAAGTTCGGAATTATAGTTTAGGACTATAAATATTATACTAATGTGAACATATTTTCCCTTCCCTAACAATTATAGTATAAATCTTTTGGTTTTGTATTTGAATTTGAATTTTATTTTGGAATTCATTTAAAAGTTCTTGTCACTGAAGCAACATAAATACTTCTCTTAATTTTTAAGCACCAGGTAAGATGTCAGTCTAATTGCATGTAAAAAACGATAATGTGAAATTTTAACCTGTACCGTATTTTTAATTATTTTGAATATAACCTTAAACAAAGTTTAATTATTTCTACAATTTGATCTTGACCACGTTTAGCGATTGACAGAAATTTTCGTTTCATTTTTTATCAGACAACAGATGATGACTCCGATTATACTTTAAAGAATAAGAAGGTCACGTTATAATACTTGTTTGAACTTGGTGAGATTGGTACGACAGAGAGGTCGTAACTTTTGTTTGGAACTTTTTGGGAAAATCTCTTACCATTGTTAAAATTTTTTTGCTAAGGATTTCTTAGATCGTTGGACGACTAGAATGAAACCTGTACAATAGAAGAAAAACCTTTTTTTATAGAGAAATAAACCTAGGTAACATAAGTCTCTTAATAATTTTCAGAAGCTAAATAAGACATGAGAAGTAGCGATACGAAATACACTGATTCTTCTGATTCTTTGTTTTATATTGAATGTTAATCAAAATATTAAACCAATTTACATGCACATAGTATACAACACACAGGGCGATCTTGGCAAAGCTGCTGATCCTTTACTTTATTACTTCGCTTCTGAAGATTGCAATCAAACCCAAAGTGGGCAGTTCGTAATTCAATATGAAAAGGGTGGTTGTTAAATCGGTGTAAAGGGCCTCTAGTGTACGTGATACCCTACATCACGTCCCAAGTACGTGACGTCCTCTTACTCGCTGAGTGTGGCTACTGTCGGTTTTCCAGACCAGTTGTTTGGTAACTATTTCATTTGGAAATGTATTACAATGTTTCAATTATTCAGAAAACAAAACTAGAGTAGATAATACTTCTATACCAGAAATATTACATGAATAAATTATCATGGTATGTACATACTCATTACTCATGTATTATATCTCAGTTAAAAAAGTATAAGTGTAAATTATTAGGAATTAATTTTTGTGGTTTGTAATCATGATAGATTGACCACTAAATATAATAAACATTTTAAAAAAGAATTCTAGTAATGGAATTTTGTATTACAAATATTTACAATTTACATTTCTTAATATTAACATCTTACTGACTTATTTATATAATAATACGACCATATCAATTAAAATACATTGATTGTTGTATGACAACTAATAGTTATAAGATGATGTCAATATTAAACAATATTGGAATAGCAGATTTTAGAGTTAAAAATAACAAAGTGGCTTAAACTCATTTAAGGATAAAATAAATTAGCCTAAATTGAGCACTTCTATCAAGACATTTAGTTTAAATCATAAATGTAATAAATCTATTCTAGAATCCCACCCGGTGAGTAAGAACACCCCATTACAAAATGCAGCCTTAATTTAAGCTTGAATTCTGATTTGTTTTAAATGCATTTTGGATAATCTTTAAGCATCCAAAACACCTTGGGGCCAACAATAAGAGGCACACATGCATCCAAAACCGACTGATGTGTTGTTTCACATGTAATCGGGTGTTGTGCACTTGTACCGCGGAAATATTAATAACTGATGCAGTATTAAATATTGATTAATTTAGAAACAAACACTCCAATAATTAAGACATTTTTATTTTATTTTACTATTAAATATTGTAAACAATAAAGCTGAAAGTATTTGTGGTGGTAGAGTCAACAAAGTCAATTCTTTATTATTATATAATTTAGAAAGACAAGGATTTCGGACACTTGCAATCATTATATATTGCAAAAACAGAACGCTACATAAATACAGCAGAAAGTTCTGTAACTTTTATTGTTTTTAAATTATAAAGTACCCCTGTGGTTTCCTCTCTTAAAAGTTGTTTTAAGTATTTACCTCATTGGCCCTTTAGTTTAAGAGAGTACATAGAATCTATTCATTCAGATACAATGGAAATTGTTGCAATTATTGTTGCAATATATCATTAAAGTAACTAAAGTGAATACAAATTAAAAGTTGATTCCGACGTGAGCAATGCACACCCTCGAGTTGATGTTCGTACTCAGTATATATATAAGGTAGTCGTATCTCAAAATCGATATATATATATATATATATATACAGGGTGTATATTATGTCTGGAAACACCCAAATATATCCTTTAATAATTTAAATATAAATTTGAAACCTCTTACAATCGTGATAGAGGTTGGGCATCTACTTTTTGGAACAATGTTTTGTTATGTCACACCAACGGGGGACGTCCTGCCGAGGGTATCGTGAATATTCTTAATGGAAGCCTATACCTTGTGATACATAATTTTAAAGGTAATAGCTTACTGAATTGAATGCCACAAACCGCATCTCAAGGGAATTATTCTATCAGAAAATAGAGCATTTTTAGTATTGAAAATTTACTGATGTTCAACAATGTAATTTTAACATGGTTCTTGCCACAAAATGTGTTACACTAATTTTTTAGCATTTTTTTTAATGTTCAATTAAATAAAACAAAAATTTCATTTTAAGCTGGTTCTATTAGCACAAATTTGCCAGTTTTTTATTACAGTACAATTATGGAAATACTTATGTTATTGATTTCTTATTACAAATAAAAAATAATGTATGCTGTTAGAAAAGTCTTACAACAAACGTTTTACCTGCATTTGGTGTCAAAGCAATTGTTCGAACTGTGGTCCTTCTACGGTTTGACAATGAGCCAATCTTGTGTAAAATGATTCGACAGAGTTGCCTAACATTTCTTCAGTTATCAAAGCAATCTCCTCTATAATCCTGTTTCTTAGGTCTTCCAAATTATGAGGCTTTCTTCTATAAACATTGGATTATAAATGACCCCATAGGAAATAATCGATTGGTGACAAATCCGGAGATCTTGGAGGCCATTCGATTTCTCCTCTTCGGCCAATCCATTTATGAGGAAACCTTAAATCCAAATACTCTCTTACCTGTCTCCCATAATGGGGTAGAGCACCATCCTGCTGAAAACCATACATTATAAAAGTATTCTCCTGATGCAATTTGAATAGCTGGGATTATTTCATTTTGGAGCATATTGTAGTAAAGTTCGGCATTTAAATTTCCATTGATGAAAAAGGGTCCAACCATAAAATTCCACACCATACGTTCAGTTTTTGTGGTTGCTGTGAATGGGACTCAGTAATCCAATGTGGGTTTTCACTAGCCCAGTAACGGCAATTGTGCCTGTTAACATTGCCATTTAGGAAAAAAGTTGCCTCATCAGAAAATAGTATGTTGGTCAGAAAATCTCTATTGTCATCACATTTGCGCATCACAAGTTCACAAAACTCAACTCTTTCTGTCGTAATCATCCTCACTTAACTGTTGGACTAAATGAACTTTAAATGGTTTGTATTTATTAATTTTCAAAATCTTACTCACAGACATAGGGTGCATATCATGTTGCTGTGCAGCTTTTCTGAGCGATGTATGTGGGTCTTCAATAAATGTTTGCAAAACATCTAGTGCATGTTCTTCATCTGTTGCAGATTGTATCCTACCCGACTTTGGCCGATTACGTACACTCCCTGTCATTTCAAAACGCTCAATAGTTTTTGATATTGTTGAAAACACTTATGGGATTCCTTTCTGGGAAAGTGTCCATTAAACAAATTACAAACTTCCCGATAAGATCTTTGACGATCGCCATATCCTCGCATCATCAACAGAGTAATTCGTTCTCTTTCAGACAATTCCATTAAAATGCCAAATAAAAACTGAACTACTGTAATTAGATAACTTGTTGACAGCAATGCTTCAGAGACACTGATTAACTCGACAGGAATGATATGACCTTTGTCCATTTGTAATTCCCAAGCTTAGACCTGTCTAGTGAAAGCTCCATGCTCAACAAACTGAAACCTGTAGACCAGATGATTAATAACACAATAATGTTTCTCATAGGCTAGTGACCTTTGTCTCTTTAAACCTTCCTGCTGACTGGAAAACACCAAGTACAGATTCATAAGTAATCAGAGAAAGTGACTCATAAGTTTTTATTCATTGTAATAAAAACTGGTAAATTTGTACTAATGAAACCAGCTTAAAAATAAATTGTTTATTTTATTTTAATTGAACATTTAAAAAATGCTAAAAAAATTAGTGTAACACATTTTGTGGCAAGAACCATGTTAAAATTACATTGTTGAACATCAGTAAATTTTCAATACTAAAAATGCTCTATTTTCTGATAGAATAATTCCTTTGAGATGCGGTTTGTGGCATTCAATTCAGTAAGCTATTACCTTTAAAATGATGTATCACAAGGTATAGGCTTCCATTAAGAATATTCACGATACCCTCGGCAGGACGTCCCCCGTTGGTGTGACATAACAAAACATTGTTCCAAAAAGTAGATGCCCAATCTCTATCACGATTGTAAGAGGTTTCAAATTTATATTTAAATTATTAAAGGATATATTTGGGTGTTTCCAGACATAATATACACCCTGTATATATATATATATATATATATTATATATATATATAATATATATATATATATATATCTATATAATATATATATATCTATTTTGAGATACGACTACCTTTCTACTGATTTTAATGTGCTCTATTCAATTAACATTCAGTCGTATCTGTATCTCTTTTCGTTGTGGAGATATAGTAAGTTCGATAACAGTCGTAACTAACAAATTCCACTCTATTGCAAGAAGATACTGTCGTATCCATATGATACACGGATTTATTAATCCATTATTTTAGGGATTAATGGTTTTTATTGTGCTTAGAGTTTGTTTAAATTGCCTTTAAACTTCATTATTATTAATTGCATGCTTGGAAATAAAGTGAGATAAGTCTAATTATAATTAATTGTTTGGGGTGCCAACATTAGCAGGCTTGGTTAATTCGATGCAAGTTTGATGTTAGCTAAACTGTAACCTGAAGGTAACCTCAATTATTTGATGTATCAGCCGCTGTTTTGATTGTTTCAAGTTGGTGTTGTGAAACAAAGTATTTTCGTTTTGATACTTGATTATTGAGTAGTAAAGTTTATGCATTCAGCTAATTTAAATAATGCTGATACGATAAGCAAAATGGATATTGACTATGGTGAGTTAGACTCGGATTATTTTCCAACTTGTTACATTGAGTGCTGTGATAAAGACGTATACTCTTCCTGTGATATTTGCTTGTGTTTGTTATGCAAAGAACACGCAAATTCTCCTTGTACTGATGGTAACTATAATTGAATTAAAGATATAATTAGCATAGCATTCGTACAAAGAGTTTAATAAAATATTTCTGGTTGATGAGAGGGTTGTTGTCATTTGGAACTATGGCACCACCTTTCAGTATTTATGAATATATAATTCTGTGTACAGTTTAATATTTAAATATAATAAATCAATTAAATTTAAATTCTTCTCTATCAATTCAAAATATAGACAAAAAATATAGGGTCGGAAACGTCTTTGCCCTTATTCCTTGCTCTTCCTATTTTTAATTTGGAAAAAACCTCCAAGTGTCTCCTAACACAGAACTACTCTGTTCAGAGTAAAGAAGGAAGCCGTTAATAAAGTTCCTTTTATAAGGCACTACATTACATAATGAGCTTTTCAGAATATCAAAGAGGATCTGCTGATAGTTAAATCTATCATATAAGATGAAATAGTATTTCAAAATATTAGCAGTTTGAGTATTTTAAAACTGTACACTTATGTACGTGACATACGTAATATATTTATTCTCCTCGTTACCTTATTATTTACTCAATATTTCGTGACATATTTACGTACCTATAATAATCTTAGTTTTAAATTATTGTAATTTAAGTTCCTAGTTCATTAGAGATACGAGCTATTGTCAAAAAAATTTAGGGAGAAATACTCAAAATGAAAGACACTTTTTTAACGTTCTTTTGGACGTATAAAAACAGTAAACAGGGTTTAGTAAAGATCTCTTTCAAATTATTTAAAATGGTATATCTACAGGTTATATAAGCAAGAATGGTACGAGAGAAAAAAAAGTATACAATAAATTCATGTACACAATGAGGTAAAAGCTGTTCTAAAAACACTTTTAAACCTAGGCAAAACGTGAATTGATATTCTCTACTGATAAACACTAGTATCAGTCGGTTATTAAACAGTGCTTAAACAATATTGATAATTTGATAAGTTTATTTCAATAGGAACTGAGTAATTATTAGATTACGGTTACAGAACTAGAGATTACAACAAAAAATGAGGTCTTATCTTTCAGGAAGTGCTGATACCACTTACAATCGGTATGGAGTAACATCAGTCAGTGAAACACGATTATGGCGAAGTTAACTGCTACCTCCGTCCTCAAGTCTGCCTCTGGCCTGGAAATGCCAATTTTCGGTTTGGGAACATGGCAGGTAAGACATTAAAACTCTATCCAATTACAGATTTACAATTCTATACAAATTTTGTTTTCATTAAGTATAATTTCTTAGCCAACACTGTTTCAAACAGAAACCAAATTAAACTGGTGTGCTTTTTAACCAGTAACTTTCCAATAGAGTATAGCAAAACCCTTTGTATTGATCAAGTAGCTTTTTATAAATTAAGATAGATGAGGTTATTTTATTTTAATTCTCGAGTTTTTCCACTCCATAACTATTTGTAAAACGAATAAATAGTCAGAGTCATAATAGAATGAATACAATAATCGTAATAAATCTTCATATCACTAAATGGACTAATTCTTTTCATATATAGAAATAAAACAAAAAAGTAAGAAAGTAGACTCGCAGTTTTGGACAAAAATCTTTTAAAATGTAACGATTATAATTTATTGTAAGGAATTTTTATTAAGAGATAAGGAAATATTTTGGTAAATATGTTCAAGTGAACTATTATTTTGGAGAACATTTTTTATAGAGTAAGAATTTATTGGCTTTAAAAACTCGTACAGTATATCAACTGTTTTAAAGCTCCAAGTTTAAAATTAATTTTAATTTTAAGTTATTCTTTATTCGCCATAGCTAAAAGAAGTTTCTAAATTATTTTGAGAAGAGGCTTACAACAACGCATTGTGGTCATTAAGTTGGAAAAACCTTACTATTTGAATTCGAGATCTCAAATTTCATACACCAGTAGTTAAAACCTTATGAAACTACTTTAACTGCATTTCCTGCAAGAGGTTTAGGGGGACTAGCATTTCTATACTTCATTACAGATCTAATTGTTCTTTTTTAATACGATTATGATGCCTTATTTTGTCCTTTATAACCTAGGTTACAAAATGTGCTAAAATAATTATGATGCCATTACAAGTATTTAACTCAGTAAATTTAAATGCTACTTCTATTTCCAAACTTTTTTTGTCTTTCTCCTCCTAAATCCCTTCTCTTCTTCACTTTACACTATTATCTGCATCCTGTACATGCATGTAGTAGTATCATAATAACACTAAGAGATTACCAAATTATCCCCAAGTACTTATCTCATTTTGATGCAGTGCAGCTGGATAGGTTTTGACTCTTAATAAGCACCTGAATAGTGTCTTTGATGATAACGTTTTATAAAAAAATTTAAACTTGGTACATATATTTGTCTTGGTCAAAGTAAAATTTCTATTGGTTTTAGAGCCAGATGGGCAAAGTAAGAAGTAAAAATCAAATTCCAAAATTCTAAATTAGTTTTAGTGCTGGCCACTATAAAGAAAAAAATCGTAAACTTACAACATTTGTAAACACATCCAACAAAAACAAATGACATTTTCCAACTTCACAACAGTAACCTTGATAAAGTTTGTTGCACTGGTTGACTTGCATTACGTTCTTTCGGGTCCTTCATTTTTTCCATAATTTGTGTGTAATCTAAACAAAATTGTTTCCACTTTGTGATATATTTATATTGAAAAAAAATTATAATGTATATTCACATCCATTCTAATCTAGTATAGTAATTAAAGTAACGTTTAGTATGTCACCACCACTTTTTTATGCTCTGGAATGGAATTTTATTCTAAAAAATAATGAAGAATTAAAATTTATTAGAATGTAGTTTTAGATAAAAACTTTGTAATAAATGTTATAATTTTATAGAGTGTGGACGCGGAACTGGAGAGAGCTCTACACACAGCACTTGAGGTCGGATATCGCCTCATTGACACAGCTTTTGTCTACAACAACGAGGAGGCTATCGGCCGAGTGCTGAGTGAGTGGCTGCGATCAGGCAAGATTAGTCGCCAGGACATTTTTATCACTACCAAGGTAACACGACTCAGTTGTGACTGTGGCTAAGCTAACCATGGCCACCAATTATGTATGTAGCATTACCTTAAAATTCACTTTTCCATCAAATTGGAAAAATATTTTTGTATTAAATTGTATACAATTCTATGATTTATTATTAGAAGCACCCCTGATTACAAACTACCCCTATTTTCTGAGCCTCCAGGCTTCTCAATCTTCCAAATTGTCAAATCCATTACATAGTAGTTGTTAGGACTTAAAACAATTTGGAAATTACATCAAGGTGTAAAAGTGTTATTGATATCATTTTGTAAGATAGTGGTAGGATTTCACTATATAAATATTGATTTAGTGACTCATCAAGTAAGATTCTTGGAACGTTTGTGCAGTGTAAGATTGTGGACATATTTTAAGATTAACATTTAGATAATTAGTTAAACATTTAAACATTTTATTTGAAATAATCTTTCATAGAAAATATGATATATATAAAAACATAGTTTTTTCAGTAACAAATTATTAATTTAATCTCTATACAATGAAAATTTGATTATTTGCTTTTAGGTATAGGTAGCTTTGAAAATCTAATATAACTGTGTTATGACATAATTGTATTTTCCTATATTTTTCAAAAAAAAATGTCTTGACACACACACACACACGCACACACACATTCACATATATATGAGTATACATTCTCAATATACATATATATATATATATATATATATATATATATATATATATATATATATATATATATATGTATATATATATATATATATATATATTTATATATATATATAATATTTATATTAAGAATATATATTTATGTATTGAATACTAGTAAAATGTATTCATTGTTTAATTATTGTCTCCTCCCGTTTTGCTTGTGATGGGGTAAAAATGTATTATATTGTGTTATCAAAGCAGTTGCATGTGTAAATTTATGAATATTATTACATTTACATATCTCTTTTATATTGCATTATCATATATTACAAAACGTTACGTGAGTGTACCGCCATAGCCATATCTCTGTTTCCATGCCTTTAGTTGTGTATACAACAAATAATATTTAGTTACATATAATAATTTTTAGGCGAAAATCCCATATGCGGAAGTCACGAATAATTTCAATTCGAGTATATTATTTTAAAAATGTAAAAACCGTTTAAAATTTTATAATCTGAAAATAATACATTTAGTTAAGTGAAGTTAATACATAAAATGTTTGCAGAATATTCCGAAACGAAAAAAAATTGGTACTTCATACACCAAATTAACAAAAACCTTTATAAAACTTCTATCGGTCGGGCAATTTGATTACCAATATTTAAGGATTTGTTGTAACCCGTAACGATGGCAAATATTTTGTAATGATGTTATATTTTCAAATAATCAAACAAATTTAAATTAAATCTATCTTAAAATAGTCAATCTCTTTACCTCACCTAGTACTTAAAATTATGGATAATGCGAGAAGTGCATACCAGTTGTATAGTACTATTATATCATTAATTTTTCAGCTACCTTATGCAAGGGAACAGTCCTAAACTTGTTCGGGAGTATTTACAGAAGCAATTGAAAGCGCTCCAGCTGAAGTATGTGGACCTATACTTGATACACCATCCCGCTGGGATCAATGCTGATGAAGTGATAAAACACGAAGGCAACACAGTGGACAATACAGGGTTGAAACTGGACATGACGACTGATCACGTGGCTTTATGGAAGGTAATGTGTGTTCATAAGTGAAGTAAGAATGCAGTTTTACTTCCTATCACTCAAGTTATTACCCAAAGGTCAAAAAAGTATTACATCTGGTCTATCTATTTATGTCTATCCTCATTAATTTGTTTAGCCTCTACTGACAAAACATAAAAGAATGTATGCTACTTGTTATATAGATAATACAGTTGCCTATTATATCTCGAAAACGAAGTTTTGAACTCAAAGTTTTTTACATGGATCTTCATATATATATATATATATATATATATATATATATATATATATATATATATATATATATATATATATTCAGATTATATAATTGTAAGTGGGAACCCAGTGGTGAGAGACTCTGACTTTAGATTGAACACGGACTTCACAATACACACTGTGACTGAACAAGACGTTGCAACGGCAAATCACTGGACTGAGAGGAGGAGCCGCACCTGGATGGGATGGGGTTTCGGCGGACCTGATAAAGTCTAATATGCATATTATATTGCAGCCTTTAACACACATAATTAATTGAAGCATATCAACTGGCGTATTTCCCCATAAATTCAAATTGGAAAAAATTTATAACCCCTTTATAAATCAAATTGTTTTACCGACAAAAGCAACTACCGCCCTATTTCATTGTTAAGCGTATTTTCCAAAGTTTTAGAACGTATAGTGAAAAAATCAGCTCGTCTCATATTTACAAAACAACAATATATTGAGTGTGTTCCAATATGGATTTAGATCAGACAAGAATATTAATGATGTATTGTTTGACGTAAATAAGGAATTGAACGACAATATCTCAAAAAATAATAGGTGTTTATTCATATTATTTTTTAGACTTTAAAAAAGCGTTTGACTCAGTTGATTACACAATCTTGCTACGAAAAATCGAAATGATAGGAATCCGCGGTACTGCTCCAGCGTGGTTCAATAGCTACTTGAATGACAGGAATCAGGTTGTGTCTATATGCGGAGAAAATAGCGATCCAAAAAAATGTAGACTACGGGGGTAATACAAGGCAGCACATTAGGCCCAATTTTTTTTCTAATATATATCATCAATATTGCAAAAATTCAGTTACAAGGCAAACTTTTTCTGTTCGCAGATGACAGTTTAATATTTATTTCAGGAAGTAGTTGGCTAGAAGCACAGGCCAAGGCATTGAGCGATTTGATGAACATAAAACTGTGGTTGGAACACAATATTCTGTCATTAAACATTTTAAAAACAAAATTTATGCCAATCTCTTTAAGCATTAACTCAGAATGCCCATTCAATGAATTGAAAATTCAGAATTGTGGATCGTACACAAAATTTAATATGTTATTGTAAGAGTATAGAGAGTGTAGTGTCCTATAAGTATTTAGGTGTGGTTTTCGATCATCGTTTAAAGTGGACGGAACATGTAGCTTATTTGCAAAACAAAGTCAGAAAATACATTTATGCATTTAGAAGATTAAGTGACATTTTAAGTGACAAAGAAATTAAAACTGCGTATTTTGCTTACGTACAGTCTCTATTATCATTTGGAAACATTGCATGGGGAGGAGCTCGAAAATCGATCCTTGAACCTCTTTTTGTTATTCAGAAAAGTATTTTTAAAAGCAGGGTTTAGAAAAAGTAAGAGATATCCAACTTACAATCTTTTTCATGAAACATCAATTCTTTCCTTGCGCCAGTTGTATATAAAAAGTATATTAACAAACATATATAAACATTTTTCTACAATTTTCTCTTTAACGTCACATTCTTATAATACCAGGCACTCTAATAGAGTGGGGATCTCTGTCATACCATTAATTAAGTTATATTCAAATACTAACTCATTTTATATATCTCAGACCTTATTTAGAAATATACGTTACAAATTTAGAAATTTTTATTTATTCGAAACCTTGTCTATTGAAATATTCAAACATAAAGTTAAAAGTTTTCTACTGCATATTGGACTTGAGGAGGCCGAGACCTTGTTACTGTCCGAGTGTGGGCGGTCATGACCATTTCTTGTACCAACTGTTGCTCATGATTATGGATTACCTACGACTAACTGTTACAGTAAACATTACTGAATACTACATTATCTCCCCCTTCATTCTCATCTTCGGCTGTAAACTTGAAAAATACCCTGTTGACAGGTACTGGAATACACTGATGGCGATGAACATTGTATTTAATAGAGACGGCAGGAGCTTTGGGTAGAGATATATCAGTGCTACATTCCTGGGATATAAGTTTTTATATACATACTAGTAATAATACTATTAATAATACGACTCTAGCCTACGCACAGGCTGCTTGCCCATGTAGGCTAATTTCCAAACGCTATGTATAAATACTTTTAGTGACCTATTGTACACATATAATTATTATCAATTTATATATTAATACTAATTGTAATAGTATTGTAATTATAACGGAAATAAACTTTCTTTCATTTCATTTCATTTCATATAGACTGATAGACATTGAGATTGTTAAATGTGTATGTCCTTCCATTGGATTTGGTTTAGTATTATCAAAGTCTGTAATTTAGGATAACGTATAATTTGAGATTATTTCTTGAGGTTTTGTATATTTTGCTTAGCTATCTAAAAGGGTTCTGGAAAAATCCTTCTTCTATCTGTATATCTGTTTATAGTAGCTACGTAAAGTAATTTCTACTTAGACAGCATTGTCTTTATTATAGGTTCGTTTCCTATGGAATTTAACTGAGCCTTTTCGTAGTCGTACTATCCGCCGTGTGTCACAACAACTTCATCTGTAGACTTGATATTTTATATTTATTTCAATATACAAAAAAAAGAGTTCGGTGAAGGTGCATGTCTAGCACTAGGATTGCTGTATGTTATTGAATAGGCTGGCATATTTTCTCTTCTGCTTGATAGATGTAAGTTTCTTTGATGTCACATTGTCTGTCCTCAAGATATATCAAGAATAAAGTTAGCTATATACTGTACATTTTGCTTTCAACTTTAGAAAAACCTTATTATACGACGCGAGATGTGTGTATGTATGTCTGATACAGGATTTAATATCAATATTTTGAGCATATTTTTATCATAAAAAAATTATTGATACATGCTCAAATGTACTGTTCCTTTCATTTTAATTTTTAATTAATTTTAGGTCAAAAAACTCCAGCAAATAAATTATTAACTTAAAATTAAAAATTATGAAATAATACATGCTATAAACATTTTGTTTATTGAGAAATTCTGTTACTGTACGCATAAATACATAACCAGAGCAATAATTTCCTTTCTTCTTAAATAAAAAGTTTTTAAAACTTTAAAATTTAAAACTAAGCTGCAACTTTGTTCAAGATTTTATAGTAAAAACGTGGTGTTTTTAGGAAATGGAAAAACAAGTGGACGATGGACTAACTAAAGCGATTGGTCTATCAAACTTTAACGTCAAACAGATAGAGCGTATTCTTAAAGTGGCTCGCATACCTCCAGCAAACTTGCAGATAGAGCAGTACCTCTACAATCAGGGGAAGGCAGAGCAAGAGTTGTGTAGGAAGAAAGGTATCACAATGACGTCATACTCCACACTTGGCTCACGTAGCGTACCTAATGGGCTGCTTTCTGGGTATGCGATATTTTCATATAATTACTTTCAGTATAAAATATATTTATTATAATAAAATACTTATGTAATTATAATAACAATTTCTTTTTTAATTCATAACCTATGTGTGGCAGTAACTGGCGTATGTAGACTACTTATTGTATCTGTCATAATATAGTCCTTCTTTAAGCATAATATCGTAATCTGAATAGTAACTTTACTGCCTTTTTAATATGAGAAACTCTCATTGCGTCCTTCAATTAAACTACAATATTGTTAATTTATAATCTAATAAAACAATGCATGAAGACAATTAATGAGTAAGACAAAAAAAACAGAATATACTGGCAGTTAGCCGCGGTATATAATATAATACTGAATAACAGAGACGAAATATGCATTTTTAAAGACTCACAAAACATCCCTTAAAAGTGGTAACTGGAAGATATTCACATCTCCTACTCAATTTAAGAATAACTGCAAACTATTGATAGCGGACACCCTACATCACTATAGTATGCTAATTTGTGTGCAACAAAATATTGCGTCATCTAGAAGCATTACAAAGGACTCATATGAATTTTATGTCTGACATGAGTGTAATGCCTTACATGATTTAGTAGTTCTCTAATCATATTCAGTAAAGAAATAATACTCTTTAGTACTAATACTAATAGTATATTTGCGATGTGTTGTTAATTAAAACATTAAAATATACAGCTGATACATTTTTATAATACTAATTTGATGATAAGTTGATGATGTAGAGTACAGATGGAAGCACTGCAAAAAAGGAAAGATTCAGGCTAAAGGTCTACATGTCTACTGCTGCTATAGTGAGAAAAAATGATTAAAGTTTAACAACTTATTTATTTAATTTCAGAGCGAACTTAAATCCTCTGCAGGATCCGGTAGTCTGCCGCATAGCCAAGTCCCACAATAAGTCGACAGGTCAAGTTCTACTGAGACATGTCCCTAACAGTTGGGCATCGCTATCATCCCTATCCAACCCAATCAGAATTCGTGAGAATTTTCAGGTACTACTTTAAAATGTTTCAAATTATTATTCTGTCGTCTTCTGTTTGCTATACTTATTAGATATTCAATGATACTCACCAATTTATTTAAAAACTGGTTCACTTACATAAAATAAATTGGAGCTTTACAAAATTACAACAGCATAGCCAACACCACATAAGTACACAATAAATTCGTTCATATTTATTTGTGATACGTTTTGAAAGTCTACTAAATTATTTATTATAAGACTACTATATAGAACTTTTTCATATACTAACATCATATTAGAAAACATTACCCACATATAATATTCCTCTGATTGATTTCTTGGCTGATAGCATTAGTCGACATACGCAGATACTATGTTCGAAGCCTGTTTTATCTGAACAATGGTGTTTGCAAAGGTTAGTCGATCTTGCAAGGACAATCTTGAGTCCTGTTCGTTTAACTCCGTCATCTGTAAAAGAAGAATGTATGGTTGGCGTTGTGCTCCGAAGTTTTAAACGTGCCTATCTTAAACAATTATGCTTAAAGGTTACAATGGCCGGTGTGAAACTGGGTCAGGGAGAAATTTAGCTCCAGGTGTTTCCGTTCTATCCTTATGTCATATCTAATATCAGCATGGCTTACCGATGTCTTCTGCTGTGTTTGTAACACACTCTGCCCATGAACACGTAATATGTGCCTGTATTTAGATCTAAATCTCTAAAAACTTTTGTAAAAGACTACATCTGTGCTTAAAAATTATTTTGGTTTCATGATGGTGTATATTCCACTGTTTTGGAAGTAATACATAGCTAATAAAGAGCCTCTAAAACAATAAGGTAGTACTAGCTGACGTTCAAAAAGATTAATTTGTTCTCAATTTGATATTTTTAAATAACAGTGTCATAAGGTGTAATACAAACTAATAAATGATTTTTATTCCTTCCTAAAACAACAATGTTAATATGAACAAAATGAACATCTTGGAATTAACTTAAGGCATAAATTTAAGCATAATTTATTTTTTTTATTTAAGGCATATGAAAAAGTGTTGAAAATAGATTGGTGTTTAGGTGTATCTATCTATAATAAACTAAATATTTAAGTGAGTAGACGGACCGAAATATTCTTATTATGCTTTAATTTGCATTTACCTAAACTAAAGTACAATATCATATGGGGTTTAGAAGTGTACTTTTCTCAAATTGGTTGTTTAATGTATTGATTGTAAATATTAAAGATATTCAAACAATTTCATTAGAGAAACATTTCATTAACAATATTAAATAAAAATATATCCATATCATATTAATTCATATGGTTTTTCATGACCGTAACCACTTATTTTAAATCATAAAGCACAAAATATTTGATAAAGAACCCGAATTAAACCTGTTTGCTGTCTAATTATACTTTCTTGTTTGTTATAATGAATATTAAGAAACTATGAAACAAATTTTAAAGGATTGGGTGGGTAAAAGGTAACTTCCCAAGTACGATAACTTACCCAAGTATTAATATTGGTATTGTGTATTAATAATATATGTTTTAGGCAGGGTGAAAAAACGTATATTTAACATATTTTATTTCAATGTCTTTCAGTTCAATTTGCATAAATATTACATTAAATTTATACGTCCTGGGTAATACGCCCTACCTAAAACCAAAAATAATTTTAATAGGGGCTCCCTTTTAACGGTGGGCCCCCCCACTGAAATCCTGGGCGAAACTTCTTTCACCCTGTATAGCTCGCTAACTAAAGCGTTTTCTGCTGGCCTTATGTGGTATTTGAACTTTTTTCTTTATTTTCACACGTTAAGAAACAGAGTCCTGACGAGTTATCTCCGTTTCTTTCATGGGGACACCCCTTGTATATATTGTGCCGCTGATACGTAAGAGAGTACGGCGAAGACAGTGATGTAGAGTTTTTTTTCGGATAATTTTGCCCTGAAGGTAAGGTATATCCAAATTTGATACTATGTTTTGATTTATGGTTTTGAGTTTTCGTTTTAGTCACATTGTACTAATGACATGATTTTGAATTTTATCACATTGACAATTTATATTGATAATTTCCAAAAACAATTAAAAAAAATTGACTTTTTTTAAGGTAGAGAAATTGAAAACTTCAACTAATAAAATGTTTTTAACTGAAATTGATGACGAAAGGATTTTTAAGGAAATACGGTTGCTACAGTACACTTATTAATTTATTCAAGTGATGACCAGAGGCCCAAACTCATCTGTAAGTAAATTACGTAAGGGTTCCTAAAAACTAGACCTGTGACGTAACTTAAGTGTTTACGTAACTTTTCATATTTTAGGACAAACATAACTGTGCATCTAAAAAGTTAAAAAAATATAATACAAAAAATTAACAAACTTAAAATGTAGTTAAAGCATTTAGCTTTCCCATAGAAAAATAAGCACTTTGTTTTAATGGAAAATTCCTATTTTGTGTAGGACATGTGTTTTTTCTTTTACATTTATAAACATGATAAATTGGAGTCAATCTTAACCCTCCCCCCCAAGGCAGTAAAAAATGGGAAAAACCCCCAAAAGTTCTTAGAGTAAGTTAAGGGCCTATTTAACAGTCGTATTTATACATGTTAATTTTACTAGTAATATTCTCAATTCATTATATCATACTTAAACTATTTCTTTGTTTAGTCTAATGTTTGTAAACCTGCGCTTTGAACATGTGTTCATGAGCAATTAAGTTTAAAACCAAATTATGATCAGATTCTGAGCCGGCGCGACTTCAGTTTTGGACCAAATTTATTTTTGTCTATTATTTTTCCCACCCTCGGCCACTACAACTCTTGTCAGTCGGTGGGGGAGTCACTAACGCCGTCAGAGTATTGATTTTCTGCCTGGTTGGAGCTGATTGGTTGAGGTCAGCTGGTTTGACCTCTTGACTAGTTTTACCTGACCAGCTGTTTTCACTCGGCACCGGTCTACTGTTCGGAAGCGGTCAGACACGGTTCGGAGAAGGCTTAACTGCTGTTGCTTGTCATTTTTTATTCGCCATTGCTCGGAACAATAATGGGTAAGCAGTAGCGTGGTTACGTGTTTTTTTAACCCTACCTGCGGGCACCGGGGTTTTTGTTTTGCCCACTTGGTGGCGGAGAAGGCCTTTGGGTTGGACTATGTCCTGGTTCGAGTTCTCCAGAGGGGTGGTACCTCTGGATGATTATTTTCATAGGGAGGCATTTGGATTTCTTTGATTTTCCTGGTCCCGTTTGAGCGGAAACGTCTCCGTGTGGAGAAATTCTTTAGGCCTCAGGGCAAACGTGAGAGAAGTTTGGCCAAGAGTTTGTGGCCAGAGGTGAGGGACACCTGAATTAGTGGTTTTTTAAGGCTCGATATCCCCGAAGGAGTACTGTGGATCACCACCATACCCCTCTTGAGGGTTCTCAATCCTGAAGAGGAGTTCCCGTCTGGTTTTTTGCCTGAGTCGCCCTTCCCACCTTTTCTGAACTGACACCGTCTAGTGCATTTGCCTTCGCGCAGCGTGCTGTTTGCTGACCGGCAGAGGGCGGAGAGGAACAATCATCGTTCTATCCAGCCCTCCAGGGCTGTCACGGCCGTACAGAATCCCGTAGATGGGCCACACCACTCAGGTGGGCTTCGTCTACCCATCTGCTATGCCTGTGGTGAACGAGGTCATACTCGTCGGGAGTGTCCTAGGAGATATCGCACTGGTCCAAAAAACTAGATCAAAGGGGGGTTTATCTGAAGTTCCCCCGAGGTCTAAGAAAAAATTTCAAAAAAATAGTACCTGTGCGAAAAATTTGATTAATAGTTTGGACACTACGAGCCTAGCAGAAAAGGGAAACCTACGGCTTAGGACAGCATCTTCGGTGTGCCCTTATATCAATATCTTAGTGGGAGACTTAGTGCATAAGGCCCTAGTTGATTCCGGGTCAGCCTGTTAGCCTCATCTCTTCCCGTCTTTTTGAAGCCATTTCAAGGTTAGGTTTGGTGAAGCACACCGAGGAATCTTCTTTAACTTGCTGGACTGCTTCTAATTCCCCTCTTCCAATTTCGAGGAAGGCTTCAATCAAGTTTAAGGTTGAATGTTTTTCATGGGTGTGGAGCTTCCTTGTGGCCCAGGACCTGAGCATGGACTGTAATTTTAGGAGCGGATTTTATTCAAAAGACTGGTTTGGTGCTGGATCTTCAGGCGGGCCAGTCTTATTTTCAAATTCAATCGGCGAGTGTCAGTCCCCTTTTCTGATAAATTCAAATCGACACCGCAGGTTGGTGAGGTGGAGTGTGAGGAAGGTTCTGCCCCTGGGGGACCCGTTCGGTCACCTTGGATGAGGAGCAAGCTGGGGTTCTCCGTGAGCTTTGCTCAAGATTTCCGGAGGTCCTCACACCCAAGCTCGGTTCTACCCATCTTATTGAATTTGAAATTCGTCTGACTGACACTCAGCCAGTACGCTCCCACCCATACAAGTTGGCTCCTCCAAAGATGGAGGTTATGCGTGGTATCATCAAGGATCTCTTGGATCAAGGAGTTATTGAGCCCTCAAACTCATCGTATGCCAGTCCAGCGTTCTTGGTTCCAAAGCCTAATGGAAAAAATCGTATGGTGGTCGACCTAAGAAAACTTAATGCCAAAATTGAAATTGACTCAGTGCCTCTCCCCGATCTCCATTCTGCTTTTTATTGGTTCGGTTAGGAGGCCAAATTTTTCACTATATTTGATTTGAACCAAGCCTATCATCAGATTCCGTTGAAGAAGGAATCACGTCCTCTCACGGGCTTCTGTGTTCCGTGGAATTTGTATCAGTACCTGATCTGTGCCTATGGGGCTAGCTGTGGGGGCCCAAACGTTAACTAGGTTGCTTGACTCCATCTTCCACGATGTGAAGTTCAAGTATGTCTTTAATTATCTTGATGACCTTCTGGTCTACAGTGAGTCTTTCACGGAACACGTTAAACATCTTGAGGAGGTCTTGGTTAGGTTGGGTAGGGCTGGCCTTACAGTCAATCCGGAGAAGGTGTCTTACGCCAAGTCTGAAATCTCTCGTTTCTCGGTCACCTCGTGTCGTCTATGGGTGTATCTATAGACCCCTGCCAGGACCCAAGGCATTCGGGATTTCCCTCCTCCGAAGGATGCCAAGGGTGTTGCCAGATTCATCGGCATGGTTAATTTCTACCGTAGGTTTATTCCTGAATTTGCCGAGGTGGCCGCCCCTCTGAATCGCCTTAAGAAGGAAAGACGCAAAGTTCGTTTGGGGTGAAGATCAAGAACGTGCTTTTCAAACTTGCTTAGGGAGGCCATTATCCAACCTCCTGTGCTGCGAATACCGGACTTTAGTAGGCCCTTTCATCTTGCAGGACTGACTCCTCATCCTGTGCTGTAGGAGCTGTGCTTTCTCAAGAATTCGACGGCGCTCGGCAACCTATAGCTTTTGCATCTAGGACTTTGACCCTTCAGGAAAAGAAATCTTCTATTTATGAGCTGGAGTGTCTGGCCGGTCGTTTTCGGCATGGATAAGTTTCGGAGGTTCCTAGAGCATTCCGAATTTCTGCTGGGAAACTGACAATCAGGCTCTTTCCTGGCTATTGGCCCATCCTCGACAACTCGGGAAGATTGGTCGCTGGGTTGTCAAAATTGAGGCCTTTAAATTCAGGATGCAGCACATTCGCGGCACCCAAAACGTCGCGTCACCGATGCTCTTTCTAGAATGTATCATCTACCCAGCGATCCTGTTGATTCTCAAACACCGTTGTGTGGGAACTGTGATGTTGGATTTCCCTGCTGCCTTTGAGAGTTTTGGCTCTCACCAACTTCAAGACCCCGAGTTGTCCCAACATCATTGGTGAGCTCCAGGAGGGAGAAGCCCACTCTCCTTACTTCTTGTCCAAGGGTTGTCCTCTGCTGTCGTGCCCGAAGCGGAGGTGGTCCCAAGATTGTTCTGCCGAGTGCCCTCATACCGATGGTCTTTTCCTATTTTCATGTTTCTCCCGTGGGCGGTCATTTAGGGGATTCACAAGACCATCGCTAAAATCAGAGATAAGTTTATCTGGAAGAGTATGGACAGAGACATTGCTGGTAGAGTACGAGCTTGTCATCTTTGCTCGGTCAGTAAACCAGCACAAAATACCAAATTAGGACTTCTTTCCTCCGAGGTGGCGGAGCGGCCTCTTGAAAAGGTGTTCATTGAACTATGTGGGACCCTTTCCCCGTAGCAAGTCAGGGAACACCTCCCCGCTTGTCGCTGTGGATGCTTTCTCTAAGTTTTGCTGGTTGATTCCTCTTAGGAGTGCCACGGGCGTCGCTCACCGTCAAGGCACTCAAGTCCCGCCTTCTACAGAATTTTTGGAGTGCCCGCCACCTTCGTCTCAGACAACGGCACACAATTCGTGTCGAGGGAGTTTCATCGCTTCTGTTTTGGGCATGGAATCAAACATGTTACGACATCTCCTTACTACCCCCAGCCTTCTCATGCTGAGCGGTTCAACCGCAATCTAAGAGCCGCCCTCATCGCTTATCACGCTGGAGAAACAAACTACCTGGGATGAAAACCTGAGCTGGCTTCAGTTAGCCTTCAATTCTGCTCTTCACGAAAGTCATGATTCCACGCCTTTCCAGGTCATGTTTAGTCGTCCTCCTTCTGATCCCTTGTCTAATCTCTGGAGTCTGGATAGTCTTCTACCAGTACCTGGTACTCCCAATGTGAGTGACACTTGGGAAGAAGTTCAGGGTTAAGCTCCTACAGTCTAGGGAAAGGGTGAGGAGAAAATTCAATAAGGGACGTATTGCTAACCCCTTCCAGGTGGGGGATCTTGTCTTTTTGTAAGGCCCATCCGGTTCAGTTCGGCCGTGGATAAACGGGCAGCCAAAACTTTGCTATCGGTGGACAGGTCCCTCACCGGATTCTTCGTTTTCTCTTCCCCAGTTACTGCTGAGTTGGTTGATCCCGTATCGGGGAGGCTGTGGCGGAAGGCCCACGTTTCTCATCTGAAGGCCTTCCGTGGTGATACCTCTGTTTCATGCTCTGGATACTGGTGCGGCTGCGGGGGTGTCCGGGGACTGATCACCCCTGTTTTTCCCTGTGGTGTCGTTTTAACTCTCTTTCTGTTTTCTTCTTTCTCCAAGAGAGGCGCCTCTCAATATTTCAGGAGGACCGTGTTTTGTCTGCCTCCTGCTCAAGGACTTCGTTTTCCTGTTAGGGTTCTCGACTTCCCGTATCCTGTGCCAGAGCTTGTTGGTTCTTCTTTCAGTGGGGGAGAGAGGTTTTGTTTGGGGTTTGCACCCTTTTTAGTGGGGGAGGTTGAGCCGGGGCTCAGTTTGGACAATTTATTTTTTGTCTATTATTTTTCCCACCTCGGCCACTCTTGTCAGTCAGTGGGGGAGTCACTCCGTCAGAGTATTGATTTTCTGCCTGGTTGGACTGATTGGTTGAGGTCAGCTGGTTGACCTTGACTAGTTTACCGACCAGCTGTTCACCGGCACCGGCACCGGCACCGGCACCGGCTACTGTTCGGAGCGGTCAGACACGTTCGGAGAAGCTACTGCGTTGCTGTCTTTTTTCGCCTGCTCGGAACAAATCTATACTGTTTACAGGAAAACAATATTACATGTTTTATATATGAAATGTGACACACTGTTCTGAACAAGAGTAAAAAAATCACTAAAACACGTTACTTTCACCTGGTCTCCTGTCAGTGAGTTATCTCCCCGATTGTGATTTACAAACAAAACGTGATGTGTAAGATAATGGATCTTACTACATACAGTTTTACGCCACTCTTTATATTAAAAGGAGACTAATATGAACATTTTTGTGATATTTTAAACGTGTGACACAAAAGTAATATTTTACATTAAACAACTTACATTGTGAAGACTTTTTTACATAACTTTTTTATATATATATATATATATATATATATATATATATAATTGGTCAATACAGCAAAGACTAGTATTAAGGGGATTCTGCATCTAGATGGGTGTTTTTTTATATTTACTAACATTTTATTATTTTGATGTATTTTTTCAATTCCCTACATGTAAAAACTAATATGTAAATACCTTTGGTGTCATGTTTTAATTTTACTTGGATACAATAAAATAAATACTCGTTTTTATTTTGTAAAAACGTTAATTTTTAAAAATTGATATTCCATAGCTGAATGACAATCAATTGTTATCCTGTTTATTTTTATTTTGATGTGCTATTTGACAGCTACTACATTCCTATGTTATTTTCATTGTCATACCCCAATAGATTAAAATTCCATGGGCTTTTAAAAATTAAAAAAAATATTTTCTCATTTTATTTTATTTGTATAATTAAAAAAAATAGGTTAGGTAAGCTGTAGAGTTATGAAAATACATAGGAATTTTAGACATGATATGAATAATACCTGGAAAAAATTTCAGCTCTCTATGTATTATGGTTCTCAAGCAATATCAATTTTTATTCAAAGAAACCTAACTTTCGGAAAATCGCGATAAACTAAAATAGTTTCATTTCTTCAATGTAATCTACAAGTTTATATTAATACAACAATTTTATATAACATAATATTACATTAATTTGTTATTTTACATAGGCGCTATTAGAAAAGTATCCATAAATATTTTTTGTTGGTCCAAAATCTAAGTTTTGAAGTCTTAAAAAAAAAAAAAAAAATTAGACCTACCGTATCAAGTAGTGGTTCCAGCATTCAGATCTTTACAGCCAATGTAGCCTACTAGGTTTTAGACCTAGAATTCTCCTGCACCATACACCAGCCCTTCTGTTGCTCTTAGTCTTTCTTCTTCTGCTATCTGTGCCACTTTTCAGTCTCCTCCTATATTCTCCAATCTGTAACTCTTTGCGCCTTTTTGATAGTCGTAGCCTGCTTTTATCAAAGCGCTTAGCTATCCTATAACTGTGCCTCCCAGGACTAATTACCTGCAGCCTCTTGATAGCTTGAACAAGTTTTCATATAGCCTGTGTTGTAAATGCTGATGGCTTCAAAAATACCCAGTTCAAGTTTTGTTTTAGATGTGTAAACAGTTTTGGGGCACTTTGACCAAATAACATTGTGGAGCGCCTCATTGGCATTTTGAGTCCGACCGGCTAAACACCTAGTCAACAAAGTTTCGGTGGAGAGCCTCTCATATAAAGGAAGCATTTCTTTCACTACATTAGGAGAGAGAGGTGTTTTGATTTTCAATGCATGTGGTTCAGGAGATCTTCCATCAGCAATGGCTCTTTGGTAAAAACACCAAGATTCCTTCCCTAGCGGACATAACTTATGATGTGGTGACTCATCAGTGGATTTACAGTGAAAGAGAGTGGCATATATTGCCTCTTTCATTTTGGTTACATTACCAAGGTTTTTATGTATACCATTGTGGTAATACCTTGTTAGTTTTTGTTATAACTGGTTCACTTAGGTGGACCTCGAGATCGACCTCCAACTGGGTTTTTTGATTTTGAACGATCCTTTACTAGTTTTCTCAATCCAGTGCCTAACCTCTTTGCAACATGATTGAGGCACTCCACTTTTTCAATCTGTTTGTCACCATAAATATTGCAATCATTTAGATGTGCAATTGTTTTTGCATCGCCATCCGACAACATGGTTGTATATCTAAATCCAATGCTTTCCGAAACGCCGCCACAATCTTTCTGCTGCCTCCACCTCCATTCCTGGTGATGAACCTACATAGTTTTGGTTACATACACCTTTGTGATTGTTGTACCAAGTCTGAAAATGCTCAGGGTTGCTAATTTTTCGTTTTGCTACCTCAACATATGTTACAAAATTTGGATATCACTTTCAAAATCTATAACAAGACCTGTCAAAATTTCAATACAACAACCAATCCCATATTTGGATGTGAAACCACGTTTCTGCCATGATCCGTCATAACTCACAGTTATGTCAAACACCTCATTGTCAGCATCTAAAGTGCCATAACACTTTTTTACTTCGAATCGGGCTAATTCCAAAACATGTTCCATTTTCTGTTTTTGAAGAAGCGTGTAGGCTACTTATATGTTTTTGAAACGTTTCTATAATTCATTGGACTCATGTTCAAGGACATACAAAACATATCTAAAGCCCTATGCCCTTTGCCAATAGAAGCAATTGCTTTGACTACTCTGCGGTTTACGTCATAAGAACCTCTCGGAGGTGTTCGTTTGTATTCGTCGACTGGGACGTACAAAAGCTAGTCTCATAATCACAGTCATCACATTTTACATTCAGGGTAACAGCAAAACCTTTTATGCATTTGGTTATTACTTTTTGACCTCTCAGAAAAACACATTTTACAAGGAAAAGAGCCTATAAAACTTTCAAGCTTCTTGGTTTCGACTAAAATGTATTCTGATGATTCGTTTTTTTCTGGAATTATCTCATTATAACTAGAATATAATGCAAATCCAGTAAGGCCTACTTACATTTTCCACAGTCTCTTCACTTACTTGTTGTTGGACAAATGGTGCATTTGTAACATGTTGCATACTAACACTAGGTTGTGGATCACAAGTTTGTAGGTTAGGCCTAGGCTCAACTGGAGCTCTATTTCCATTGTCACTTGTATCTTTCCATCTTAGCGAAATCGCTTGTCTATTTCTATCACTTAGTCTCTTTTTGGAGTTCTTTTTTCGACCCATATTTGACTAAACTATTCACTTATTGTAGACACTAAAACACAAGAAACTGCACAATTCTATTACAATTGTAAACAAACAGAATATTTTTGTGAATGTTTGTTTGTGATATGCTACCATATGACTCAAATACATTTGATCAGCTGTTTGAGCAAATCAGTTGTTAGCTAACTAACATACAAGCTAGCCAGAAAGACAAACAAACAAAGATAAATAACTATAGAAACAAAGAGTAAACAATAATGCTTATTACATGTAAAGTTTCTTTGAAACCAGAAAATGTCGAGTTCACACTCAGGGACATGGCCGAATAAAATAAATATTATGAGATAAAATATTATTTTTTTAGTCATAAAGTTATGTTTTTCTGGTTCAGAATTAAACAGAGAACAAGAATATGTATAAATATTTTTTTTCAAATTTTTGTCATTTTTTGC
Organism: Homalodisca vitripennis; assembly: GCF_021130785.1. Taxonomy (NCBI): domain Eukaryota; kingdom Metazoa; phylum Arthropoda; class Insecta; order Hemiptera; family Cicadellidae; genus Homalodisca; species Homalodisca vitripennis. Next base: position 129,020,225 of record NC_060209.1, on the reverse strand, counting down.
CATTTCTAGATGCAGAATCCCCTTAAATACCAATAAGTCAAAATGTTTTATTTTTTGACAGAACTTAAAACTTGTTGAATGAATTTCAACTCTTTTGTCATAATTATCAATGTATATAAGATTTTTAATTACAAGGATATAAATAGTTGAGAAAATTAAGTATCTTAGGTTCATTTGGGATGAAAATTTTACATAAGATTGTTGTTGAATCGGATTAGCTACAAAGTTAAGCAAGATAAAGTATGCCTTGTATTATATGAGGGAATATTCTCAGCCCAGAGCATCTTAAACAACTTTAAATTACATAGTTTGAGGGATGGTATTATTCACTATGGTGGTACATACAGTACGGTCATAAAAAGTGTATTATAATTCATCGATTTTACAATTAGGAATGTTTAACATCTAAGAAAATTGGACAGGGTAACACATATTTTGAGGAATTTAATATATATACTTTTAATGAACTATATGCACTGTACTGCTTATTGCATATTGATCAAAATGTAGACATATATGAATTTAATATGTTCCCGAAATACACACTTGGCTTCTAAGTTGTCGAATAAAACTGAAAACTTGCACAAGGAAATGCTAGAAAACACGTTAGCTAATGAAGGAATTACAATATTACATAATTTCACTATAAAAGGCACCATATGCGTTGTTATAGAGAAACCCAAAGTTTAAGATGAACTCGAAACAGCATTTTCGACAAATGATAATATAATGAAATGCTCCATGATGCAGTTACTGATTGTAGTTTTGAATTTGAAGAGTTGTATATATTTTATTGATTTAGTTCTGTTTCTGCATTTTTTTAATATATTGTTATTGAGTTTCCAAGTGCATTATATTATTATTGTTGATCTTTGTATGTTATTATGTATTTATATGTTATTTTTATAAACTTTTTTGTTCATCTCGTTATTATTTATTTATTTTACGTATTACTCAATAATGTACCCCTCTACGTGTAAACTCATTTGAGGGCCTACATTCTCTGTGAGTAACTTACAGTACTTTGTACTAAAAATGTATTGTTGTTTTTGTTGTTGCCGTATAGTTGTAACAGTAAGTAGTATGTTTTGTTGGAACATATTTATCCTTTAAAATGATTTTTACAGGATTTAAATCGTTGTTGTTGTTATTATTAGTTCTAAAACATAATGTAATTGTAGAGTATACTCATACCTGGCATAAAAGAGGATGGCTATTACACTTTTTAGTAGCCGTAAAAAAAAAATTTTTAGTGTAATTATAATGCATGTACTTGTTCTGAATCTCACACGATCCGTGTAATAATAGATAAAATGACTAATTGTTTATAATAAACCTATTTGAGATGTGAACTGTAAACTTATCTCTCGAACAAAAATAAGAACATTGTATTTTACAATGAAAAAAGGTCTGTGAATATAGTGATTGCGCATTATTTTGTTCTTAAAACAATAGCAGCTAACGACTAATCATAAATCTTACACATGGGTTAACCATTATAACACTGATAGTGGAGTGTATTTAGTCCACTGCGGTAAGGGTCAATGTAACTGATAATGGGAGATTAACGTGTTGTAGTTTACTGATTGTATTATGTCGGTTTTCATTATCTACGAGTGTGTTTTCAACAAAAGCAGTTTTAGTCACTTTAAAAACTGTTGGTGATGATTGGAAGCTACCTGTAAGCCGAGACTCAAGTTTACTTTCCGTCCAAAGTCCGATACTCAAATAAGCCTACACTGTAAAAGTTTTTACAATTAAAATTTATTATAAAATATCCATGTAAAAATCTTGGTAAAATTTGTATACAGTTCAAATTGACATAAATAGATAATTTGAGGGGAAGTTTATTTTAAAACTTTTTATATAGAATGTTGAAAGAACAACATTATATAATTACAATTTAGTCGAAGGTCCTTTTGTCTAATCTTTACTAATGCTTGTAGGAGCAACCTATACTTAATCTTAAAGAACAAATTAGTTGCAATTATTTGTAAAGACAAAAACATTTGGTGATCGCTTCAATACAATAACACAATTTTTAGGGTCTCAATATAAAATAATACAATACATTTCAATATTAGACAAAATATAATAAACACTCGATTGTTTGATAGCCAAATACTTTAGATTTTTATTAGTTCTTCGTAAATACCATTAAATTACACAAAAATTAACTTTTAATGTAATGTAACATACCATATATTTGTAAATATTACATTAATATTGGTATATTAAAACCTCAAAGGCTAAATAAATTTATTATTACTAAGTTTAAAATATTTTATATAAAAAAAATTAAATGCATATTTTAATAAAATACATTTAATTTTAATTTTTCTAAAAACTATTACTTTAAATTTGAATGCCTTGCTCACCGTTATTGTAACAAATACATAAAAGATTGCAATTCATAAGTTTTACATAGGGCTTACATAATATTTCAGAGGTTGAAATTTTTGCGAATATTTCGAAAATCAATTTGCAGCCCGTCATACCACGCTTAGTTTAGACACGGTTTAATATAACTATCGGTATAGGTATTACTGTTGCACTGCTTATTTACAATATACATAGCTGCTAGATTAGATGAATGCATTATATCCAATAATTGTATGTTATACAATATGTAATATTTACATATAATTTCATATATCAACATTTGTAGAGGTCTTGTTCGTTATTCTTGTCCAATAACTACAGAACCCAAACCGAGAACAAACGCCCTCACTAGTAAATAGTGTATGTAAATAAAATACATCTAAATCTAATACTCCTTAAAATATACTAAATTCGAAATTAACTTTGGATAGGTGATGGATTTACATTGCATCATTGCTATATAATTACAATTTCCTCCACAGAGTATTATACTCGTAATACTGATAAATAGTGCTTGAATTTACGGAATCATATCTTGAATTAGAGGAAGAACGAAAATTCTATAGGAAATAGAGAATTAATTTGGAATTGAATATGTTAGGAGATTTTATTTTATTTCGTTCAGTTCAAAATAGCTCTGTTTCCCCTAAACTAGAGTTTTAATGAAATATTAATGTATCCAATACTCTTGGGAAATTAGTAAAGGAACTCAATCCTGTATTTTGTAATGCTTCTATTACCAGCTAGTACTCCGTATTATATTTATTTATGCTAAATTTAGCTAAAATAAATAAAGGTACAAAATAGTAAACCAAGAAGTGCAAAGGCAGAAGTAATGGAATGGAGTACTCTGATGATTTATACTCATGATGTTCCATACTCATACAAATTCCCTGCCTTGTAAAAAAATGTAATATCCCATAACACAAATATTATTGATATATAAATAGCATATCAATAGGCTAAAAGGTTTGTATATAAATTTATTATTAGTAATCAGCTACCTATAAAGGAAACAATAGTCCTTTTGATTCCAGGCTTTCTTTTAAAAATGGCACTTTTAATATTTTAAAATATTATCTTATTCGAGACTAATTAATATTTCTATTTCTGAAATAAAGTTATAAAAGCTACATCCACGTTCGTTCAAATTTCCGTTGGTATTCTTCGGTCATCAAAATATTTGTAATAATGTGTTCTTGCCAAATATTGCAACTGTATGCTGTTACCACTTTTGTGAAGAACACGACTGCTGAAGATGAAGATTGAAAGGATGAGAGCTACAAAGAGAGGCTTTTAAACTGAAATAGTGAAATTCGTGCTGGTTACCGTCATGTTGCAAGTTGGCGGGAATGTCCAGGGTACGAAAGAGTTCTCAGTAGTCGCGTTAGGCGATACAATTCAGACTAGTAAAGTAATAACAATGACGTAGCTGAATTCAAAATTATGAAAGGGTAAAAAAATAAACACTTTAATATTATTAGCTCTAATGACGATGAGTGGAGGTAGAGAAAATGTGTTAGATATGAATAACTGTACACGATCAAAATATTGGAAGAATGGAAGAATCCAAAGAAAAAAACCTGTCAAATAATTATCCGAATTTTGCCGGTAGGGAGGGGGAGTCAATAGTGTAAGAGCTTCAGCCTTTAGTATTTCATGGTTCCAACAGAGTGAATCTTTGGTAACTTATTAACGTAAGAATAATCAAATTGTCATAAAATCAACTTTCAAGGCAGTATGCTATAACATAATTTCTAATTTCATGGATTTTCGTTATAAATATTGGCAAAGCTTCTATCACTTTTAAACAATTTTTGTGAAACACAAAAACATTTTTTGTGTGAAATTTTTGTGGTGACGTGACATCTGATTAGGGAATTTTTAAATATTTCTGTTACAAGCACTTAGTTCTGATTATAACATAATTATGTCCCTTGAAAATTTATATTCATTCTGAATAAGAGGCGGTAAATAGTAGTTCTCTTACGCTGAGGGTTTATGTGCAGGCACCTGTAATTTTACACTCTGAAACTCTCGTAAAGTGAATAGTTAATTAATTAATCAATAATATCATTTGCGGTTTCTTTATCTTCAAAGGTACAAATAAAAAATATTTATCTCTAATGATAGATAACTGTTCGTTGCATAAACTAGAGTTAAATTCAAATTGCTATTTTCCAAAACGTGGATGGTGTGCCACTAAATCGGACGATGCAAAACAGTGAATGTTAGAACAATCAGATTCTGTAACGATCAGCGACATAGGGCCTTACGTGTGTGATGGTTCTCTGTGGAGGTTTATTAAAGTTTCCGTTTGTTTGCCTCCCCTTGTATCTACAGTTACGAAACTACGTAGCTTTAATACAACTGTCATGGAACATTGAATTGGTTAGATTAAGTTTAGGATGGTGTGTGTGGCTATTAAATTTACATACCATTTGTACCAAATATTTTGTACATATTAAGACCTTATTATTTATAAAAACTTTGTGTTAATTATTTTGTAAATAGACTAAATTTAATTATAAAAGAATGTTTTATGTTGACCGTAAAGCTAGACGTTATATTTAAGACAACTATAAGAATACTATACACCCGTAAAAACACAAAGTACTTAATAGGTACAATAATAATCTACTAAATAAACCGTTTTAAAAATTAAATTCATGTTATGTAACATCAGTGATGCTAAACTTGTGCATTACAGGTATTATTTAGGGTTAAATTAACTTTAACTAGATGGAATAACTGCACAAAGTATTTTTATAACAGATTTAGTAAATCCCCTTTGCAATATTAGTTTAAATAGGCTTTTTGTCAATATTTGAAACGAGTTGGTTAAAACAAGAGATGGACAGAAGAATTCCATTCTCTTACAGTGGGACTATGCTTTAACATTATACTATTATGTGCACGTATTACATGTTCAAACGAGTTCCATAGTACAGTATTCATTGTCTTACAAATAATAAATCTATGGCATTTGTTATCCTGCTCTGAAAAATAAACTAACCAGATACAAAGTTACTACTGTTAAATTACCTATAATATTTGGACATATTTAATAAATTTCATCTTATATTACTTTAATTTCAAACATTTATTTTATGTATCACACAAGCTGCAATATTGCAGAAAAGACTGCCGAAATTACATAGATTTGATATTGCTTTAAGATTCTCGTTCTAGCTAGTAAAAAACGAAAAAGAAATGGTTAACTCGGCTTTGTCAGTAAAGTAATGATTACATAACATTGTAAGGAAATTGCAGTTTTTAAAGTTATTTAGATTAGATGTGACCTGTATTATAATGATATAGAAGAATTCGTAGTCTGAAAATACGAATAATTCAAATTGCCGTCTTGCTGTGTTGATATATTGAATTTATAAATATACTAATATCTATCTTACGGAAGAAGACAACGATACATTTTATACAGAAATAAATAATACAAAAATGTATGTGTTTGTTGTTAGATTTAAGTGCAGGTCTATAGTTCTAATTTATATAATCAAAAAACAAACATGTATTGCGATTAATTACAATTTCTATAGATTATAGTTATATTAAGTAAATTGTTTTTTAAATGTTGACTATAGATACATAGATTAAGAAAGCACATCCAACTATGACAATCGATTTAAATTTGTTTTCGTCACAATAATATACATTATTAGAATTTTAAATTACGTTTTTACTTTTAAAATAATGAAATTATGCGGGATTGCATATTTCTTCATGGTAGATGACAAAAATATGTAGATGCAAGTAAATAGGTCATATAATATTTACGAACATAAAGGTATGATAATAGTGTAGTAATGGACACAGATATTATAACATTAAGACCTAATGTTAAACTGTGTCATTTAGGTTGTTCATTCAATTTCCAATACATTAGCTATACTGGTCCATTACCACATTATTATTTCAGGTCGGGTGATAATTAGAATATCATTAGAGTGAATTCAAAGCTAGAACATTATTTAAGCTCAAACTCATTGTTTTAGTGACTTCGACTTATTTATATATTCCCCAATAATATATTACTTAATCTTGAATAAATTAGCTAAGAGATAAGATTTGATGGCTGTTATTTTTATATATAAAATAGGTACTGCACAATTATAATAGTATCAGGTTATTTACATATCCATATGATACTTTATTTAAATTTATCACAATTCAGACTGTCCTCAAAAATATATTTTTTTAATATTATTTTGTTTATTAAAATTTAATAAAATTAACTTTTTGCGACAAAAGAGTTGACCATCGCCACTACCATAGACATAATTTTTAAATGTAGAGATTCTAAAATCAAATACGCTGCTCTCAAAGTATAATAATAACTATGTATAGAGAAGTTAAGAATTAACATTACAAAAATGTAATATAATTAAAATTTGTTTTGTGAAACATACTTCAAATATATTTCTAAAAACTCAGCGTTGTTACACTAAATGAATGGTTGTTATTAAGAACCCACTTATTTTGTATGGACTCTACCCCTTATTTTATTTTATAACATCCTCGTCAATAGCCAAGTGGGAGAGACGAACAAAACTTTAAAGGACAACGTTTGGTTAAACAATACTCTTAATAACAAGATGTAAAATTTTCAAACTTGGTTCACGGCTCCCACTTGGTTAAAGATTTATTATCTGGGATCGAAACGTGATAATACCACACAAATCAGATACAAAAATTAATAATGAACAAAATATACTGTAACATCAATCATATTTTTCGGTAAGTTACCAACACATGTAACGAATTTATTTTGTTTAGTGTTATGTAAAGATATAACTTAAACTACAATGACGTTATATTCCCTCGGGTCCTTTGATACTTCATTGTATCAGGTTACATATTTTGGTAAAGAAAGCAATTATAGTAGAAACTACAACATAATCATTTACGTTCTAATAGAAAGTAAAAAGTATTTTTAGCTTCACGAAATAAGTATAAAACATGAAAATACAACTGGTCTTTATACCAAAGTGTTTTCTTGAATTTGTGAGGTTAAAAAAAACAGTGCGACTGTGAAAGTTGAAGTTACAAAATGTCCGTCTGTACAGTATCCATCTTTTGATCTCAAACTGCCGACTCAATCTCAGTGTTGCAGCTCGGCGCTTGTGTACAAAGCTTTGTGTGTTAACCAGAATGATTTTCACAGAATATACGTTACGAATAATGTTTACAGTTTGTTTTTGACAAGGTACTTATATTATACAAAGATAGGGAAAAGCCTTTCAAAACACTGAAAATAGAAGAAAACATTTATTTTAATGTATGTTATAATAAACTTGTAGTCGGTGATGAAAGTTTGCGAAAACTAATTTTTAAATTTATTATTTATAACAATAAAGCTCGGTGTGTAAATTTCATGCTAGTCGTCCTGTTTGGCTGCGATTTATAGATGATATTTTCATGATCTAGGGACATGGTAAAACTTTAATGTAAACTTTTTAAAACAACTAAATACATTCTCATTTGAGAAATTTAATTTTTAATTTTTCTTCTAAAACTGTAACCTTTTTAAAAATAGACATGTTTATACAACACGGCGATCAAAAATGTAAAATAAATGTAAAAGAAAAATAATACCATGCATTACGTACACCATAACAGTTGCCAACAGGTATTGTCTCATAACGAAATATTTAATAATTTGTTACTCATGAAAAGGAATTTGTAATGTATCAAAAGATTCTTTCTTACAAATAAGAAATTTAGAACAAGCGTATCTATCAGTCAATAAGTAAAATTTATTTTTTGTTTTGAATAAGAAATTATTTGTCAAAAATATTCTATATATGGAAAGAGAAATGTACATGTAAAGTCACAACAACAATTTTGTTAAACAAACAAAATTTTATTCTTCTGAATTTACAATTCAAATAATAAAAATTGTGTATATCTAATTGTAAATTTTGAGTTGCTTATACATATTTGTTCCATTTTTTATATTAATTTAAATATACTCGTAAGACTACTTTCCAACAATTTTTATATTATACCAATAGATTTCAACAATAGCTATATTAATATAACTTTAACTCTAGATTTTAAATGTTCAGTTTATTCTAAACATTTATTGTATCTTTACTTTAACTTTTTTGTATATAATATTTTATATCCTTTTTGAGAATGGTTTGTACAAAGTCTTTTTCTTTTATTCTCATAAGAAGCCTCTGGACAGTGATATATATATATATATATATATATATATATATATATATATATGTGTGTGTGTGTGTGTGTGTGTGTCAAACATTTTTATAAATTCATAATTTTTTTCTATATTTCAAGGAATCTTAACATTATAAGTGTATAAAGAAGGTACTATATAACTAAAATGTATATAACGAATAGGAAAACATTAAAAGACTCACTTGTAGTTCATTATCGACTCATTGAAAAATATTTGAAGAAGTATAGATTTATATGGAATTTGAAATAAATCATGGGCCTGTTCAAGACTGTTTTGCTTTAGTCTTCTAAAGTGTTTTTAAAGATGAAGGAAAACTGTTTTACTTTCCTTAAGTTCATAATACTCTTCAATTTAGATTTTTCGGCTCGAATACATATTTGACCAATGGCTTCTACTTAGGCTTATGAAATATATCAAATTTGTGCCCTGTTATCTTGACTCTAAATGAATTTCAAAAAAAGTACGAGAAAGCAGCCAAAGTTCGAGAGGAGGGAGCATATATTTAACCTAAAACCCTTATAGTTATGAAACTTTTACTAATGTAATACTAAACGTTTTTATATATAGAGTGTTAAGCCTGCGCAATTGTATCCATTCTAAGTTTTAATTTTCCGTAATGAAATCATACCTCTAAAACTCTGTGAAGGTAATTCCAGGTCTAATGATCGACCATCCCGTTTATAATAGTAATTATATACACAAGAGACCAGAGTTGTCTTTAAATCGTGTCGTTATCCGTTCTTTTGTTTATCTTACGACACCTCTTATATAGAGTTAAAAAAACTTTTAAACTTGGTTTGGATACAGAATTCCATCTTGGTTCTAGGAAATTTCCTATTGATGTAGCAGTCAAAATATCATAAGGGGTAGTATGTCCGTAGATGTATAAAATAGAAAGGTCCTACAGTCTTTAAAAACCTACACATAGAATCCTGTTGTTCCAAGGAAGAACCTATTGGTTTTAGGGTCGAAAGGTCACAGGAACCTCCGTCTGGATACACACATATAGAGATATTTTGGTTCTGTACATATCATCTTATATGTTAAATTTAGCAAGGTTGTAGTCGAATTCCTAGCAATATGGACTCTACCATTAATAACTATTAAACATGTTGTAATTTAATTGTACAAAGAACTTACGTCTCTTATGTGCTGTAGTTTACGTATATTGTAAATGAGGCTCGAGTATATTGAATGGCTATTAATAATACGATAATATGTCCCAATTAGGCTAGTTTTAGTTAATCAATCTCCCAGAACAATGTAGCTAAACAGCTCAATGGCAACTGCTTGTGGGATCGTTATTTGTTCAAAGGTTTATAGAGTATATTGTTTCTAACGGATTATACTAATTTATTGAACGTTTTAATAACAATGGTAACTTTAAATGCCAATAATATGAAAAAGTTTTTTAATGAACAATTTTGAACCGAAGCTTGTTAAAAAAGGTTAAACAAATAGTGAATCTAAGATTTATATCCTTATCACGTATTATCCTTATTGACGTATTATATAAGGTAAACCTTGGCAAAAACACCAATACATCATGCTTCTCAATTTAATAATAAGTTTGTTTAAATGTTATACAAACTTAGGTTAGCACTTAATAAAATAATTAAAACATTTCAACAAGGGTTCTAGTTGTCTTTTAAAATCCTATTCCTCCATTGTTTCAAGCGTAAATAAATCAACATAATTTTATAAAATGTGCATATTATAATATGTCATAAAGATGAATGTTATTCCATATAATATATATGAGAAAGATTTTCATAATCGATCACAAATTTTAGCCTAATAGTTTTTATAAATTTTGATAATATTTTTGTTACTGCCATTGTTATTGCTTCCCTCTAAGATACTTAGGAACTGTCAAAAGTCTAAGAAATAGATTCAAGATAATGATTTTGGCAGAGAGCCACTTTAATGTCCATCACTATCAGTTTTTGAAGAAACAGGACTGGAAGTATTGTGAAGATTTATTTTATCTATCTGTTATTATAGACCGTCATAATTATTGTGTGCCAAGGGTAGATAGCCTTTCGTTTTTTTTTTTTTTTTTTTTTTTTTTTTGACTGACAAAACTGGAAATCATGTCCAGAATAAGCTTTCTTACGGTAAAAAAAGTTATTGAAATAAAATGTAAGTATCATAAAATTCTTATACAGTACTTGTTACAAAGATAGTAAATGTAAAATTCTTATAGGTAGTGATTATATATTAATATTTTATGAATAAGGTGTTATAGAATTACGTTTTTACTTAAATAATTAAAAACATAAGGATTGTATTATAATTAATACCATTATTTGGCATTAAAATAACTTCCATCATATATTTGAAGAGATTGGAACATTTTTCATTAGCAAATGCTTAAGGACACTGTAATGCATAGATTGCGATTTAATATGTTTGTTTTCTTTTAAAAAGTCTCTGTGGACACTATCTGTAGAACGTAGTATTTAGGCTAAAAGAGTTATGCTGTAAGATATGAAACTAAATGATTTACTTATATAGGAACAATAGCCTATATTAACATCGTGTAGAAATTTAAGGAAAATGGCATGGGTATGCTAACTAATATGCTATGCGTATGTAGAGCTTTATGTTTATCAGCCACAGAGATAAACATTAGTTTATCAGAACATTCGTCATTGCCCATAAGTTTACTACAACATACATTAAAACAAAGCATTTATCTATCTGTATAATAACTGTATAATACAACTACCCTGTCAAAAAAAAGTTTAAACATTATAACAGACGCATATTCTGCGAGAAGCATGGGTTTAACCGTAACACAAAGCTTTGTACACAAGCGCCTTACCGGAACACAGATATTAAGTCGGCAGTTTGAGAATAAAAGTTGGATACTGATCAGACGGGCAGCTTGTAACGCTAACTACAAGTTGGCAGTCACACTGTTATAATAACTATAACTCAAAGCGTGTGTAGCTTAAAGTAGTTTAAAATTGTAGTATTAAAAATATATATTCACAATTTAATTGGCCTAAACGTATTTAATTTACTCATTACATTATCAAGTCGTGACTCATAGACATGATGTATACAATTCTGGGTGTTTCATAGAGAATTAAATGTTATAAGGGATAACTATATTACATCTATATAACACGGAGAGTCCACAGTGATAGCTTCTGACCAAAGTTTAATGTTGGGCCTTGGGCAACTTTGCTAACTTCTTGATTTGTCTATCTTGGTTTCTCCCTGTTCTGGCAAAAGGTTTCTGTTTTGTAATACTGCTTAGTGGCTTATCATAAACCATCACCAGCACTTTGGCAGTTTATAAGGATTAATTTTATAGTAGAATTTGTTTCTTTATTGTTCTACAAAAATAAATGTATGAAATTAGTTTTACAGTAGTCTTGAATCTTCCAAACCAGTATTATATTGATTCAAACGGTGGTTGTGCAAAGGAATATTGTGGCTACCAAACTGATACGTTAGCTTGAAAATTATTGTGGTTTACGAGTTTATTCATAGAAATTTACATTGTGTCAGATTTTATTAGTATTACACGTATTTTAGCGGCTTTTCTGTCATATAAAATCCTATGAAATTATTTGCTGTAAATTACCTTAAAATGTAACCCTTTTTATTTTTTCTTTATAATAATTAATAATTGATATATTGCTATTGTATTTTGAATTCTTAATTACAAATGTAAAAAAATAAGTATCGAATATATGTAAGTATCAAAGTTTTATTAGGAACGACAAATATATGTTGCATAAATCTGAGCTGCCACCATCTTCAAACATGTTTTTCATTACACTAGCTAACGATTACTTTTAGGGCATAAATAGTTTTACATACTTACTGTTATTTGAATTACAAATACATTTATATTACTCACTATGTTACTATAATTCTAATGCACATATGTATTAAACAGCCATTTTAAAACCTTATAAAATATCAAAACACTTGAACAAAAAATAATGTATTATCAATTATATTATTTTATATCATATTTTAAAATGTAAAATTTTCAGAGTTTATTTACATAGCCTCAAACTAATTGAGATATAATTATTTTGGAAACGTTTAACGTATACTATCTTGAAATTGAAAGAGATATCAAGATATGTGTAGGACTAAAGGTTGCTTAAAATTGCTTTTGAGTCTCCAGTTGCATATCTTGCATAGGTTTTGCTGGAACTGAGAAATAATATATCGGTAATTCCTATCTTGAACATATTTACATTTGCTTATTCAGTGAGGCTGTCTTTATTAATTTCATAAGGTGTAAGAATGAGTAAGTATAAAACTTTATTAAATTACTTAATAACATATTGTTTGCGAAAATACTATTTTTATTTAATTAATAGTAGTAATCTGCAGCTTCACACCCAATTTTCAAAATCTACCTCCATATTATATTTAGAAAAAAGCCCTTACGATTTAATATAATAGAGCCTTATGATATTTTCCAAACGTAAGTATCCATACATCAGGCTTATTATGTTTGAGTGTTCATGTTTAGGAGGATCAGATGTTAATGGAAATTGCCACTGACTCTTATATCAGATTTTTCGTGTGTAAAATAATGTATGGTTCTAATGTATTATATTTCCTAAGGCACAGCTGAGTTTTCCTTGTTCAGGCCAAGAAAAAATATGCATACCCCGCATTAACCTGCTTCGGTCTAAAATAGTTTAATTACAGCCCTTGTAATCTACCTACTGTCTATATTTCCACTGACATAGTTCGGTTTACCTATTTTTCCCTGTCAAGAAAATATATGCGCAATGTTTAATGTTAACACATTGATCACAAAGAGTTCCTGTAACTTTCGGTAGCGAACATGTACTAGCTTCTATGAACTGTCGACATAAACAAACCATACAAAAACTAATTATTTGCAGCCTTAATGTGAGGATATGAACGAATTACTTATTAGGAGTTGGTGAGTTAATCGTATACGGTTTGTTAGATTAATAATCCAACAAGAAGTGTTAGGTACCTTTTTATCCGTAGTTTCCGCCCTGCATGTTGATTGTATTATTTTGTTTTTGTGACACTCTTGACACGTTACATAAGACATTCTTGAATACATGTACATGTAGTAATTAACGTGGGACAGGTACTAAATCACGATGTGTAACAAGGGTTTCACATATAATAGATTACATGTAAGAGGCAGTAACACAATGAGTAGTAACGTTATATGACACGTATTAAACAGTATATTATACGAGCTCGTATTTTATTAGAGCTATTGTTCTTTAAGACACGAAAGGGAATTATAGTTTTGTATCCGTACAATAACATATTAATCATACGAAATAACACAAAAAAGTACCGTAATATATAGCAATCTTCAAGTTTAATAAGTTAAAATAATCTCTAAATATGGTGCCAAACGCTAACTTGAGAACGGCTGGACATATTTGGCTGTTCTTAATATTCCTGAAATCTGTTTTGAACACGTTGACTGCGGTAGATCCACTACTGCGAATTGGTCTCCAGATAGAAGATAAAAAACACTCAGTACAGATCAGCAGCGAAGGTGTTAATATTCACTTAAATCCAAAAACACGTTTAAATTAAGAGAAAAAATGCTAAGCCATTTCAATGCTAAGCCATTTCTCCGTAATAAATAAGAATTCTAAAATAGTAATAATATTTATACAGAGATTCATCAGTAGTTAAATTCATTAAATTAGAAGAAAAATACCTAATTTATATATATATATATATATATATATATATATATATATATATATTAAACATGTACTACTCCACGTGGCTCCAATTAGGAATTAAAAACATCTTACTTATTGGAAATATTATTTAAAGAACTATTAGTATCGTATAATACGCAAAATACTGTAAAGGAACCATCTGGTACTGTAAGGCATGGGCGATAAATAACACAATGGTTAAAGACAATGTTGTAAATAATTTACATCTAATATTTAAAGCTATTTACAGCTTTATCTGTTGCCAATTCTTCCTAGTATCTCAAATGTAAACTGTTTATTTTTCTGCAAACATTGAGACCCAGAAAAGTATTTTTAAGTTGTTATAAATTGTAAATTAGTAATAAACATTGTATTTTCTATCAACGCTGTTGGGAATTTAACATAATCAATTTGTAGTGATAAATGATAATGATCACCATCTTGCAACTGTTTATAGATTGATTCAGACTAACAAACTTTTCTAGTTCATGTATGAAGTTTTTTAGTCAAAACCAGAAATACAAAGAATCTTTAAAATATAATTTTATTTTACTTATCCATGATCATGACTGTGTAAATTTAGTGATTATATATAAATTAATCTCTTCTGTGAAGATTTTAGAATAGGTGACAAAATTATTTTTCAACCAATTTGGGCTTTGAAGATAAACCATCCTCCTAAAAATAGGCTTAGTGTTAAGGCGTTGCCCTTTTACCTCTGTTAGAGAATTCTACTAGTGATTTACTTTTAAGGCAAACAACAATATAAATTCAGCTATTTATTTACCAATTAATATCTTTATTAATTTTGTACTATTTTATGTTTTTAGAGATATTTATAATTTATTATACATTACAATAAAAGTACAACTACACAACAAATAAGGTTTATTTGGTTTTCTATAAAAATGCTCTATAAATGTTCTGTACATAAGTTTAGGAATTTCTGATTAAAAAAGAAGTGATTACGGTCATAAAATAAACCAGTGGAACAATAATTGTATGTAGTGAAATAGTTTAGTGAGTAAACAGATATTTTTAGATATGTTTATTAGCCATGTGTCTCAAATTAAATAAGTTTTACAAGAGAACCGTTTTTATAAATTTTATTATTTACTACAATCCATCCATTAAAACATTGCTTACACCATTTCCATATTCCAAAAGTTCACCTTAAACATATTCAATTTTAATTAAAGATAAATGCTAATGAAAGTATGATAAATTTCCGGTTCTCTGTTCCATTCTAATTGAACTTCGCATAGAATGGTACACCAAAACACCAATCCTTTTTCAATACATTTCCTTATGCCTAAAACTTAAAAGCCAATACATCATGATTTTGGTTATAATTATTATTTTGCCCGCAGAGTATAAAATGACCATCAGTGTGGTCATTATGGTTACCACATTGTGATAAAGAATGTGTTTTCTTACGTTGAAAATCTAGTAAAGTTATTGAACGCGATTGACGTCCCAACCTTTCAGTTAATGTGAAATCACGAGAGCAAAGTGTATTGTGTAAAGAAAGAAAGTTGTCTTATATTTCCCCACTATTCCCACAATATTTTACGTGTGTAACAATAATTTTCAAAAGATGCACTTAGAGTATTATCCAACCGAATTAAGTCAGTTGTAAAGTGATCTCTTTGATCTGGGAATCAATTCCACCAGTAATCACTCTATTGAGTGGAGTAATCACTGGACAATGGCTGAATCCCGTCATGTCATTCATGTCGATAGACACCCTAATGATGGTTTCAATTGATGTTTTAATAGAAACCTATAGACGGAAATTGCTATTGAGTTTGAGTGTAGATTTGCCCGCCTCGTGAATAAACCTAACAGTTTTTGTTTCTATACCCCAAAAACAGCAGTTTTGCAGTTGTTCGAAAACTTTTCTATTCTACATCCCTACCTTCTCGCGGATGAGATTTACATAATATGTAATTAACGTGGACTAGCAGTTATTGGTATGTGTTATTATAGATTCATTGAAACTCAAGTTTGCAGGTATGTTTCATTTAAATCGAATAAGAGATAAACGTTTATTTTTTAAAAGCGTGATTGATAACCTTCTTGTAGGTGGTAAAAACATATTATTTATCATATCATTATCATAGATACTGAGGTCGTGGTGTCACAAAAAATATGTTTGTCGATAAAATAGGTCAACAAAACATTTTCTAAAACTAAACGTTTTTTTGTGATATAAAGTCTTGTGTTACAGTTTTGTACTTGTAATTTAAAATTTTATGTTCATAAACATTACAATTCAAAAGCTATTAAAATATTATTTATTTTAGTGGTAAATGGTGATTTATGTTGTTATTACGGCAATTTACTCAACTGGCATAACATAAACATAAACATCCCCTAAACCTTATTTCCATTCAGTAATAAAATTACTGTATTTATGATAACTGTAATCGAGGAGGATAATAAAGTATTATCTTTCATGGCATAAAAGGTAGATTTTTATGTTTCTGTTATTTGAAAATACCACATTGACAATAAATAAATACTTATCTATGAATTACTTACAAAAAATTATTATACATCAACACGAAACCAAAAATATTTCTAATCACAGAAGTAATGTTTTAGAAAAATGTTGTGTATTGAGAATTATTTTATTTTATACGCAGTTTTATATGTGTGTGTGTGTGTGTGTGTGTGTGTGTGTGTGTGTGTGTGTGTGTGTGTGTGTGTGTGTGTGTGTGTGTGTGTGTGTGTGTGTGTGTGTGTGTGTGTGTGTGTGTGTGTGTGTGTTCAAGAGTAGAGTGCGAACTAAGCAGAGCAGACGATATTGGACGGCCCGGCTGATAGGAGAGCTGAGGGAATTGAACGAGCAGAGACATACGGAGCTAAATTTTTATCTGACCCAGAATTTTTATTCTCACCAGCCATCGAATTTTTTAAGCACACTTTTTCAAGATGGGCAAATTTGAAAGCCCGGATCACGATGCCAATAATACGTTCTTATTTTATTTACAACGGGGAAAAAGAAAAGGACTCCATATTGTCATCAGCTAACTCTCGTCAAGCACCAATGTTCGGACAAAGAGGCTTGGACTTTGAAACTACGTATGCAAAATAATACTGAAAGCCACGATATCAATCAGAATGAAGGTAATACAGTCACGGAATTTCACAAATTATTGACCGGTACTGTAGGAATCCTCGTCATCATCCCCTAGATAAAGTGGAAAGCAGTCGCTAGATGGAGTGATGCCTGGGCCGGTGGAGTTTTAGAGGGTGGACATGAGAAAAACAACAAAAGTTTTAATTTATGAAATCGAATAAATCAAAGTAGGGGAATTTAAATGTATTACTAATGTATTATTAGCTGAAGGTTGCTAAGTTTATTATAATTTAGAAACGTGTTTGTATGTACTCTGGTTTGTACAAAATGGGCAAAATCTAGTAAATATGACTATGGATGCTGTGTAAAAGGGAAATGTTCAGATATAATTCAAAATAAATGTTATTCAGGCAAAGACGTGATATGTAAGATGAGTAAATCAACCATATTAAAAATTAATTGGATAAATGTAATAGTTTACTGCTCGAATACTTTTCCCGTTTGTAAACATTTTATAAAAAAGTATATTTATTTATCGTGTACCCAATAACCTTTATTTGTTGACTTGAATCATATGTTTTAAATAAATACACAAATAAACCGTATCAACCTAATTATGTTAAGATAACTTTATAAGAAAACAAAATTTGCTATTAGATTAGATCAGGAGCGTCTACGCAGTGATAAGTTAGTTAACCCAGCGGAGAACACAATTAAACTTAAATCTAGAGTTAGAGCTGCAAACTGTGTGAGTTAGCAGAGGTCTGTGGAAGTTAGTTAGGACTGTGTTCTGAGTTATATATTATCAAACAATGTTTCTCTTCATTTTATTATCATTCGGCCTTATAATTGTGATTGCATTAACATGTTAGTAAGACATTTTTAACCAGAGAATAACTTTATATAAATCCATTCCTATTGGTTAGATATCCAAGAAAATAATGCCATCCCCAGTTAGCTGAAGTGTTTTTGTATATAATAACATTGAAATTTTTACAACTAGCAGCAGGCACTTTCCTAGGGCTCCAACAGTATCCAACAGTTCATAACGATCATCTTTTTATAATGTTATATTTAATCAATACTTCCATATTTAGAATATTTATATTTTATTGCCTTCTTTTTGTCAAAAGGTATAATAACATTTCTGAAAATCTTAATGCATTTTAAGTATTAATTCCTTTATACTACAATCAAGGGCGCAGCAACTATCAAAAGACCGTAGTTTTAGCTATATTAGCAATACATAGCCTATTGATAATAGGAGCGTTAACATTTCGAACATATCTATAGTTAGTATAAAAAGTAGTAAAAACATACGAATAAACCATGCGTTTGTATTTTTAATTACGGACATTGAAAATTATCCCATAAAAAACTAATTTGATTTTGGTTATATAGCCATTTATTATTTAATAAAAGTATAACTTTAGATACACCAAACTTCACCTCGAAAATTTTCTCTCTACTAATTTCTTTTCATAACACAAACTATTCAGACCTGGTTGGTCTTAATAATTGAAAAGTATTTTTGAAAAGGCATAGTGGGGTTTTAATCTCTACAATTTAGTTTTAGTAGTTCAAACAGTTTAGTGAAGTTTAATGAATACAATGCAATGTTTTAATAGTGCAAACTATTCAAGCCTGGTTAGGTTCGATAATTGAGAAGGTATCATTGGAATACCTTAGTGAGGATTTAATATCTACTGACTAGGTTTAATACCACAAGGAGTTAAAAAAATAAGTAATCCGTAAGCAATATATCTACATTTAAAACATTCGGTAGATAATAATAAAAGAATGTGATTTATCAATTAAATAATTGCATTATTAAAAATTTGATAAACTTAGGCTTTATACAAGGTTTACTGATTGTCTCAAAATAGTGAGTTAATTAGTACGTTTTTAGAATTAAAGTTTCTTTTTGTAAACATAATTATTTGAGATAACGGGTATATTTTGGTTTAGCTGATTCACTTTATCAAAGGTTATAATATGGTAAGTATTATTACTTAGAATATAGCTGGTAAAACTGCCATTAAATTGTTATCTTATTTTTAAAACAGTTTAAATTAAACATGGAAGAGTTATTACTCCCCAAAATTAATAAAAGAAATCCAATTATTGTCAAGCAAGATCACATGTGTTCTGCAGAATCCCGAGAGTGTGTTGCTGTAAACACAGCACTTGACTGGGTTTAACAGAAATCTATATCCTTCTCAGGACTGTTTTTTCTTTATATATATATATATATATATATATATATATATATATATATATGTACTTGTATATTATATGTATTCTCTTCAGTGAAAATAAAACAGAATCCAAATATTCAGTAAACTCTTTTTATAATTTTCGAGTTGACACAACCCTTCTTCAGAACACACTGAATCTTCAGATCAACAAAAACAAAAGACATAACCAAAATAAAATTTTAACAAAATCAAATTACCATAAACAACTGACTAATCAGAAACAATAAAAAAGAACTTAAATAGATAATAAAAAGGGGAAAATCTACCTCACCCCAGCTGATGCCTTCATTTTAAAACACCAAAGAGTACGATTTCAAACATTTCTTAAATTTATCAGAATTTGGTTTTTGGCAAACCGGTAAATTCTGATACGGAAGCAATGGTTATTTATTTTGAGGGTGTTGGCCATGAGCAGATAATGGTTTCATAATTTTGATGAGCAAAAATTACAATTTAGATTGATATACTTATAGTTACTGGTTTTTCCAATCAATTGTTGGGACGAATTTACAGGTTAGTTGATACGTTTTTTGTTGTTATGTTACCTTTAATAGGATATTCTTTTTCAGTTGTACTAGAGGACATTTAGAATTTATTAACACGTACAAATGCCGCATCTTGGCTTGTTGACAAGGATTACAACCGTTAAAATTTTCTCTCTCGATACTTTTTTGTATTGCCTTCATACTTTAATTTCGGTTTGGAGAGAAGTTTTGTAAGATTTGGACGGCCTTTTTTAAAAAGATTACTTTGGGGGTTTTGAAAATAAATCTTCTAGTTTCAGGGAAGATTCCAAAGTAGAATAGGAAAAGAAACCTTTAGAATTTTAGGGTTTATTTTATGAAGGCCGGAAAATATTGGTAATAAATTTAGGTTCATTAGGATTAATAGCACTAGAAATATTTTTAGGTGCTCTGATTTGTCTATCAACAAGATTTTTTGGATACCCCCTTTCATTACATTTGATTTTTTATGTAGTTATGGAAGTCAGATTGATTGCTAAATTTTTTGCTCTTATTGATTAATCTTGGGTATAGATTTTTTAATGTGAACTGGATGGCAGACTCTTGAATGCTACATAAATTGCATTTTGTTACTGTCGAATGACTAAAACTTTTTGGAATACTTGATTTTTAAATACATCAGTATCCAAGAATGTTACTGAATCTGGTGAGATAGACCATGTAATGTTAAAATGCTAAATTCATTGGTTGGTTAAAAAGAAATCGTTAAGTTCTTTGATAACATGCTGCCTTATTATAAAAATTACCATCAACATCTAGAACCAAATTAGAGGGTTTATAATTGTGTGGTTAAATATTTCCAATAGTCCCATAAATTTAGATGTTGGCATAAGAAGGAGGCCATTCCGTTATAGCAGTTCCTTTTGTTTGAAGGTAATTTTGGTCTTGAAATCTTAAGAATTATTTAAGTGCAATATCATGGAAATAAGTTTGAGAATGAAATGTAGATACCAATCAGAGGAATCGTTTATTTTGGGCGTATTTAAGGTAATTTTGTTCATGAAGACCATAAAAAGATTTGTATACAAAGATTCTACATCGACAGTACACATAAGATGTCGTACCTTGATTAATTTGAGCTAAATTTAGTTAAAAAGTCATTTGTGTCCTTTGATATAGAAGGAAGTGTTAAAACAGCATTGTTAGGATAAAACTGTATTAATGTTAAAAGGAAGTGAAATAGATCCGGGCTTTCGAGTCCCGGGATCGGTAGCAAGTACTTTTTGTGATTCAATGTTTATTGAAATTAAATGTAGGGATTATTGGTGTATAGTGATGTAAATCAAAAGTCGTTTGACAGGTATTGTGGCTAAATACATGTTAGTTTGCTTATTTAAACCATATGTGACAATATACGGCCATATACAAAATAATAATCGGAAAATAAGCGCTCTGTGGTATATATGGTAGTACATTCACCCGGCATATATATATATATCCGGGTATCGAGTCCGGCGGAGCAAGTATATATATATGTGATTCAATGTTTATTGAAATTATATATATAGAGGCTATTGCCAGACAGAGAGAGATATATATAGAGAGATTCAGTTAATCAAATTTTCAGGACTGTGTTAATAAGGAATTGGAAAGAGGATTCAATCACTAGATTTCCTTCTGTAGAAATATTGACATTCAGTTGGAAAGAGTGTTTGTTGACCTTTCATTTAACTGATAACGGTTCATTGACCATCACCCTCCTTATGACGTAGAGTGACATTACGTTCATCCACATCATTAAATCTCTTACAACTTAATTTATCTAGAAAAATTTTGGATTCCATAAAAGGCAATTTTAAAGCGTCATTCGATGGTTCAAATATAGCTCTTAGAGGAAACTTTGCAAAGTATATTTGGATTGGATACAAATTTTAAAGGTACCTCGGTACCTCGTCCTGTAAGACCCATAAATATATTGCTCTATAAAATTATACAATCACAATGACAATGACGAATGAAATAATTCTTATCTTAAGATTTGTTTGAATGAAGTAAAATATTTTAATGATTCCCCAAACTGTTGAAGGGTTTACATTTCTTTTATTCGCTTCAGACTTTGATTGAAAAGCATCAAAAGTTATCTATAAATATCATATGATCAGGAAAGATGATTTTTCCGTTCTTTTATTGGTAATTAATTGTATATCAAATAAAAATTAAACCCTTTATTTACAAACTAATTTCTGAATGTTTTCTAACAATATATAATTTACCTCTGAACGATTGTCGAACATTATACCAATGTGTTTCATTATTTTAGAGAGAAATGACAACAAAAACAAATTAAGTGATATTCTTTAACACGCGTTTGTAAAATGATATTGTACTTTATAGAGAAAGTGAATAATTTACTTACAAAGGAGCCATTCCCATGGTCATATTAAACGAGCTACATCATATAAAGATCCTGTAGCCCAAGCTGCATACATACATACAGCTGAATTTTATCAAAATTTGTGTTGCGAATTTTACAAATATGATGAGCAAAAAAGCTATAACACTCTTTGAATATTTTAAAATAGAAATTTCTATCTTATATTTCCGTCTTTAGGAACATGGACGTTCATTTAGAAAGAGTTTGTTGACCTTTCATTTAATTGACTCCGGTTCATGGATCATCACCCTCCCTACTCTTGGGAGCTATTTACCTTTTAAAATTATCTTAGAAGCGTCACCACAGTTTTTAAAGGTCTGGCTATTTTAGCGTTAAAACTAAAAAATACTTGTATAAATAGTGAATCTAATGAGGATTATATAATTTTTTAATGGTTAAATAATTCAAAGAAACATATTTATAGAACAATAATTTATAAAATTTACTGTATATCACAAAAACGATTAAAATACAAATTTTCCAAGATTGAAAGTGATATCTTGTTATATCAGTTATATGATGAGTGCAAGGATTTATTATTTATCTATGATTTTTGCATAAATAATGGCTTTGTTGCATAAGTTTCAATTCCGCCTTAACATGATTTCTACTACGAACATCAATCTATTATCCTAGTCTCTATTTATGCCGGTTGGTGACACGTAATTACGTATTTACCAGATATTTTAGAAATTCCATAAGCTTCAATCAGCCAGGTCACCAAAGATCACTTTATTCAGAACTTCATTGACCACTCAAACTATTCGGACACTTATTGCATGGAAAACTATCTAATATTGTGGAAAAGGGTAGACCGGCAGAACCAGAAATTAATTTATTATTAAAGAATTTATTACCATTTTATTTAAATGCTTGAGTGCGTGATCTCTGCCATTTAGAACGTTCCAGCTCTTGTTCTCAATCGGTGAGAGTATCCAGCATTAGATATGTTAACGTCTGTGAGTACAACTAATTTAATATTTATTTATGACTCTTGATAGCTAAGATCTCAGCCACCTAGACACAATCAGTTCGTTCTTAAATATACTGGTGCCATATGCGATAAAATCACGGAATAAAACTAGTTGTCTGATAATGTATAAAAGCCGGAAATTTGCATCAAGGAGCTAGAAGCTTATGATTCTCAGCAATTGTGCTCCTTAAATTTGTTAATCAAAATAAAAGGTTTTCTAGTTACAGCTTTAACCGTCTCGTATTTCAACGGTAACACTTAATATTATTGGCCTGCTCGTCTACTTTATGTTAGGTATAGCTTTACTTAAATTAAATGAACTTAATTTTAATTTGAAGTAATCCAATTCATCTACCCAATTTTATAAACTTTTCCCTCTTCATGTAATATAAGTATGAAACATTTCATAAATAAATGCATAAAGCTTGATAATAAACACAATCACACATACTCGTATAACATAACTTGTTTAACTTGCTGATTAATATATTAATAATTTAAAATCTTTAGGCGATGTAACTCATTAACTGAACCTAACAAATAAATCAAAGATTTTAAATAATGAAATCATCCAAAATAAATTACAAGATCGCGTCTTCAAAATAATTGTATTAAAAAATATTAGTACAATATCTACTTTGAGGTGATCCTATTTTAATACTTCATTTTGATCTATTTTATTAGTAAAATTCTGGATTAGCGGCAAATCTTCCTTTAAGTCATCAAAAAATTGAGTTAATCCTGCTTTTTTGTGTGCATGATCATCATCATATATGTTAATTAAGCAGTTTGTATTTCACCTAATATTTTCTCTAGTACTTACCGTTGTAAAAAAATATTATATTCTTAAACAAATGACTTCTTTCAAATCACTACAACTTTAACAAACTCATTTTTTAAAGCGTTGATACCAATTGTTTATTGAGGTTACATGCATTTTGAGGCTGGTTCAGCTCTGACGGAGTATGGAGGTCGTCGTAATCGAAAATTTACTAAGTCGTTCAATATTACCGTGCCCTAAAAGGATGGATAGCGTTCCATTATTGAAGTTTAGGAGATGAAAAAACCCCTCTCTCAAAATTTTCAAGCCGGCAACTCCCAAGTCACCATGTTTCCGGTTCTGTTGGTTAGTGGGACCCTGGTCCGGCTGGGTACGTTCTGGAAGTATACGTGTATGTAAGTACGTATCCACTGCCATCCGCTGGAGCCGGGACATGTACGTCCAGTATATCATATGTGTGCTCCTACACCAGGACCTCCAATAGACGTAAGATTAGTTATATATGGCCCTTAGTTGATAAATGTTTTATTTATTGTGACTTACGTAATTACATTTTAGTTTATTTACATGTAACTTTTTAGCTTTGTAATGCTTAGTTTTAGTATTGACAGTAGAATAGGATCATGGCAGTATTTTATCTTTGTCAAATTTTCAAATTTTTATTTAATTATACCTGTTGTTTAATATATATATATATATATATATATATATGTATGTATAATTTTTTTATTATTAAGTATTTATGCATTTTGCATGTCGCAAGTTTTTTGTATATGATTTTATGCTCTTTTATTTATTTGAATAGATGTTTATTTAAAATAAATAAAAAATTAAATGTCCAAAATATTATACATAAACAGTTTCTATATTTAAACACCAAAAAATTTTTCTATAGCAGTCACAAATGAGTAAGAGATAATACTCTCCCGAAGAAGATATAAATCACGGCCGGAGATGGAGCGCCTCGCTAAGAAACATCAACACACCCGCTGACACAGTAAATCGGGCGATTCCCACAATGTGACTCTATTTATTATCTCCACCAGCTGATCGTTCCTCCCACACTTCTCTTGGAACTGTAGGGCGAATAGTTACAATACGACACTAGAGGCAGTTCTATTCCAATAAACATTTAACTATACAGTTTACGGCTTTACTGAGTTCTATTGATGTTTTGATACCCTACGTATCCATTACTTACAATAGTGACAATTAATAATTATTTTAAATTATTGTGTTTATTTTACTCATAAAAGTGCTAGTATAGACGTTATCAGGTGCACTATTAATATTGTTGAACATTTACTTGTACACAACAACAGTTGAATTGTTTCTCTGTGAAATACTAATTAAATTATTAAATACAACAAAAGTTTAAAAAGTTAAAGTTTCGTTTATAGTTTATCTGTTTTAAACATTAATACCGTTAATGTAAAAAGGCGTGTTAGAGCTATTGTTGCATATGGCGCTGATTTATCGTTCTTTGGTGATCCCTCTTTTACGAAAGATGGTCTAGGTCTAATGTACTCACTTTGTGGACTAAGCGTTATCCTGTTACGCTCGCAGAAGTAAAATAAAAAAAAACTAAAATAAAAATGTCTCATAAACTGTAATTACGAGTAAATAAAAGTATCCAAATACAATGTCAATGCTCCTTAGTTAAGCTTCTTTTTTATAAAATTAAACACAATCAAACTATCCACTAATTACAATTTTATTTTATAACTTACAACTGCAATATTTTAACATTGTTTCTCTTTGTATTTTTAATGACATGCGTTTTTTTAATCTAAGTACAAATTTCTTTATATTATTAATTATAAAAACACTTTATTAATCTGATAACGCTTTTCTTGAAATCAAAAGGCCTAAGGGAATAAAATGCTATTATTATGTAGTTTGATTTTTAAATTACTGAAGGACATGAATGGTGAAATATGTATACGTTCATAGTAAAACATAATCAAAGTCAAACTACAGATTTGTTTCACTGCAGCTGTTTTCAAATGTTAAGACAAATATCATATAAGTACAGTTACATTGTTCCTGTCACTACTGTGTAAATTTAAGGTAACTAAAGATAAGTATCTCTGTTTTACTTTAATAACTTAGAATTCACACAACAATTGATACTTTATAACTTAGCATAAGATTTTTCCAAAAACAAACTTTTCCTAAATTTTTTTGTCATTAAAATGTTTTATAATTTTATTAAAATATTTATAAATATAACTTTTTAAAACTATTATTTTTAAATCCGAGTCCAACCAAAATCATTATTAGAGACAATGTATCATATTAGCGACTATTTATACAACTGAATTTAAGTAACTTACTCCTAACTCATTAGGAATCACTTCTGGATGCTTTATGCCTTCCAGTTAAACCTATCCCTGGGCAAAGCAAAACCCAATGTGTTACTTAAATCTGGGCAACCTTATTCATTTCCAGGAGCGGCAAATCACTAAATGCAAATATTGAGATTCTGCATTTATAGCCTATAGGGTAATTTTATAGGTCTAGTCTACTGCGGAAGATGACCACTGGAGTTTGGGGTTTGTTCCCTAAGTGACACAGGCTCTTGCTAGCCTCAACATAAGGGTGTGCCAGCCCCTGCTTGTTTTGACTAGAGGGGCTGGTTCAGAGCTGGCCTCACCTTCTTTTGAGGGAACATTACTTGAGATTTGTGCCCTAAATTTTTCCTCGTGTATCTCGATAGGAGATGGCCACTACACCTAAACTTACCCAGGCAGAAAATCTTGTCATTCCGGAAGCAGTGCAAAGGTCCCTATAGGACCAGGTACAATTTATAAGCTTCTTGCCCGAAAAGATCAAAAAGAAACTTACTCCTTTTTTTGAAAAGTTTAATGAAATTATTTAAAAAAATATTTTTAACCCCTGTTATTTTGGATGTAAATCTGTTGATTGAGGAAGGCTCTTTACATCGTTACCAAAATAGATTTTAGATGCAAATGTATAGAGATATAAGAATTTAGTTTTGAAATTAATGGCTCTACGTGGTATCAACTCAGATTGCAATATTAAACTTAGGTTATAATTATTTAAAAGTATTATTTAAAATGACCTCTAAAATTCTGTACTGAGGTAGGGGATACAACGGTAGTGAGAGTAAGTAGGAATTCATAAACTTTGAAATGGATGCTAAATACGCTTTACTCCAAAATCATCCGCATTTTAAAACTTACACAATGTTAGCAAGTTATTATCATTTATAATCAAGTAGTTTTTTAGCATGAATGTGCTGAACAAAGTGTAATTATTATTCCTAATATTACCAATATCTCTGGAACTGATAAATATATTTTTCAACAGATGGTGGTATCGTGTTCATTACAAAATATTTAAACTATTTTTCATAAAACTACCTTTAAATTAAAAACATTTCATAAAGTTCTAATATGACGATTCCAAATTCTGTCATGATATACGTCCCACAATAATACTCAACAAATATTAGCGGTGGTCTGTAGCGTATATCGAACAAATGTGGAAAAAGGGGGGCCGCTAATCTCGCGTACATGTCGGGTAATCAAATATATGTACTTGCTTTCGCTGCACAATTAATTTTCTAATAATCTGTTGTTTTCTGATGTACATTGTTCACGTACTAAGTTATGAAGAATATATAAATAAAAATGTACAAACTTGCAAAATTAAAAAAAAAAATCTCTCTATTAAGTTATGAAGTGACAAACTTTAATCACTTCAAAACTGTTTGTATAAATAAACTTGTGATTCAGTTATACAGCCACACATTAAAAATAACAGGAATAGTTTTAAAAATATGTCTTTGTAATAGTATTCTTGTAAAATCTAATTCCTACAACATATCCTCGCCTGATATAACATCAAGATAAGGGGCTATCAGAAAACATACTCAATCAATAATATATGTAATGCATAAGTAGGCCTACATGTTTCCTAATAATTTAATATATAATTATAATTATTTATATAAATATTAATATATAATTATTTAACAATAAATCATAATACAATGTTTAACAACGACTACACTATTGTTATTGTAGAGGTATCAAATATAAAACGGATTACCTTTTTTGCTGAACTGATACGGATATTACAAAGTCATAACTTTTTATACTTAGTTTTTTTTTTTTCAAAGACTTTTTACATAACCTAAGTAATTCCAAAATAGTCTAAATTATGATTGGGAACTCTTAATTTTAATATTCAGTAGCTTGGACTAGACATTACTAATAATCTACTAAAACTTTCGTTTTTATCTGAAAACTTATCTGTACTATATAATATCTATGAAGTTGTATAATGAAAAAGATAGGCATTATTTGTAGCTCCATTGTACATATATATTATTGTACATACAAAAAATAAAAATACAATTTCTAACAAGACGAAATGTTATTTTATCACGCATAATGATAGATATATTCATTTAACAAATCAACTGGATACTGTGTATATAATAGCAATGGTTAATATACATTTAATAAACCCATGATACGATGTTGTCACGTTTTTACTGTACCACAAAAGACTAATTAGCCCTAATTAAGGCGGAAGATTTATATCATGTGTACTTCACACAGCTGGGTAATTATCTCATATATTATCAGAGGTGTTCCAGCTGATTTATAGTAAAGTTACCATTACAATTTGGTACCAACCTAAAACAACATGTAACTAAATAAAACTGATTGGGTAACTGCTCTATGCTTCTAACAAATATTCAACTAATTTATAGTCTTTATAGACTTCACCTTACAGTTCTGCCACTGCATAAACAACGTTTTGCTATCTTTTATAAAACTTTCTACTACAGGAAGAACATTTTATCTCGAGCGTTTTCCTTCCTACTTCTGCATTCCTATGTTTGCGCTTAGTATCATTTAATTTTTTAATAACCGTTCTACACCTCTTTAGACTCTTACAGTTATGAGCTATAGATTTTTCATTTTTTTGATCCTAGTCTGTAAGAAAACAAGTAATCCTTTTTCCAAGCAAACGTCATAGACGATTATAATCAGTATTTCCTCAACAGCTTCGTTTCCTAACTCAGGCATTTTATAGCTCTTCTTTTTTCAGCAGCACCTGTGCACCTTCTTCACGTTCTACCTCAATTTTGTTATTTTTTTATTTTTTGGCTGTATTAACCTTCCTCCGATGTCAAATGGTCTCAAAAGGCTCGTTTTGTGTTTCTTATTTGTCAGTTTTCTCTCTTTCTTCCCGTTCTAGACTAATAATTACTAGCCCCTGGCACAAAGGATTTCTTATTTCCGTACATACAGAAGTAAGAGCTAGCTCTTAATTCTTACTTTCTAGCTCTTTTGATGTAGAGTTCCTTTTGGCTCCATACTCGCTTGAGATTTAACCACTTCCTCTCAAACCGTCCTTATTATAAATTAATTCATACTAAACAATCTCCATACAAAATCTTTAAAACGCATTATTATTTTTTTATAAGAAGAAGCCGATCGCCTTTTGAGCCTTACTATGTCCGTCATCATAGGCTAGGCCTACTGGCCTGGGCGATGACCTTATCAAACAGAAAAGGGGGAGAATCGATTGAAATTGAATTTGAATATAGAAAATAAACAATAGATTCAAATAGTTAACATAATAGATTCAAACATAAATAGATTCAAAAAGTTAACAAAAATGCAAAACATTTTTCTTCATTATACGATGTTAAAATCACTTTTCCTTAGGAGACATGGTAAACTAACAAAAATAAATATATGGCGATAACTTTACCAAAGAAGGAACTGGATTTGAATCCTTGGAACTGAAATCCAAGGATTTTGTTGTTGTTGAGGGTAAATGTGATCCAGAAACCCTTCCATGTTCTTTTCTTTTCTCACCAACCGCTCACATCACACCCTGTCTTTTACAACATCTCATACAAAACCGTTACTACTGGACAGTCTTCCTAGAGAATTATTTTGTGGTTTTAAAACTATTTACATGATCGTCATCTATATTGTCAACTTTACAGTTACAAATTTAGGGTAGTTGTTTAGAATTGAGAAAAATGAAGCTTAAAAATATTAAATTAATGTGTAACTATTTAGTCTATTAAATGCAATAAACATTAATGTAAGTTGTTTCTAAAGTATCACTACCACCACCTAAAAGTATAACTTACTTAGTACGCTTAAAATACACGTTTAAATTGGTTGTTCCAAATCTAATGTTAATTGCAAATTGGAATGAAATATTTATTAAAACAACATTTCTCAGGTCACACCACTCATATAATCAACGCAACCGAAGGAGCGAAATATATACGGGTCGTAGATTTTATAGAATTCGTTTGAAAAAGAAGATTTATCCATAGGACAATTACTATAACACTAATCATTTGTCAGGCTGAAATATCTCCAGGTTGATAACATTGTGAGAATATTTAAATCAAATATAATATCCTAAGGAACAAGAGCGGGATTTAAGCGGTTGTCCCTGTAGGTATTGGTATTTTATGTTTTTTTTTTTTTTTTTTTTTTTTTTTTTTTTTTTCACGAAAACAATAATTTCATTAGACTTACAACAGCACGCAAAATCCTGTTGCAGGAGTCAAGAAAACTTGGGAGCCAATACGGCTTAGCCTTTATATTTGAGAACTCCCAAATCAGTACGGTGATTTAAGTCGAGCAGGTATCTCGAGAAAAAATATGGAACTATACATTTGAGATTTTGCGTAAATTTTCATTTGTTAACAAACAAGACCAAGTTGAATGATGATACATGTCCTTTCGTGGGATTTGGCTGAGCGGTAACTAATACCGGGGGAGATATCCTGAGAAAAAATGGAGCTAAGACTTAAGCTTTAACATTAACATTCTGTGCTCGGTTGATAGCATAGAGTTCACAGTCTTCTTTTGCAGTCTCCGCGTTGCTTTTAGTGAGATACGTCACCACCTGCTTAATTAGCACAGTTCACTTTATTTTCATGATTCACTGTTAAGTTTTCCTGTATTTTGTTTCGATCGGAAGAGGGGTTTGCTATTGTGTTATACTGTGTAGTTCCGGTTTTTTAGACAATCCTTGGGCTTATTATAGATGACATCGTTCGAAAAAATCATTAATCAACACTGAAATTGCTTTTAAAAATAAAAATAAATTATAAAATGTGTTGCTAAGTGTTTATTTTAGGAAATATATGACAAGAGATAGAAGTAAACTGTGTTTGAATGAGGTACTTTTCAGACTCAGCTATATCGTATAAATAATATCATTTCGAACCAGGAATGCTCTTGCACGTGCAAATTTGATATAACAGTCAGGTCAAACTCCGACCCTCCAAACCCTGATCACTTAAATAATATGTACCTAATGTTTGTTACCAAGGACCCTTTCATATTGCATCGTAAGCGCTTTTACTAATTATTATAAGGAACTCGATCCTGAGAATCGCGTGCTTATCTACACGAGTAACAGCTAGTGTTATGCATAATTTCAAACGGATTGAAATCTAAATTTCTAAATCAACACATATAAAATAAAATAGATTTTTGAGATTCCATGATTGATTCTAAGGATACTACAATCAAACTTGTTTGGCATTTATTATCGATACCGGCCATACCCCTTTCTGATTAAAATACATCAAACAGCAAGGAGTGTACAGAAGGGGTAAAGAAAATAGTAATTTTTACCTGTGAACGAGCTTTTTTGGCTGCACCATCGGTTACTTAGCTATTGGTTCTGTATAATATTCATGTCAGTTTTGGTTCACTAGGCTTCAAGCAAAATGTCAAGTGTCTATATTTCTATTTCGAGATATCGTGTATACATACAAACAGAGAGACACATATTGAGAAATTAAATCTTGCCAGTTCTTTAAGTCTATGAATACCTGTGTGATGTATATTGAAACGGTGATTTTTTTAAATGCAAGATTGGATATACTGTCATAATTATATATTGAACTGGAATAAGTAGTCATAGTATTTAATTTTCTTTAAAACGATTTTTAAAATATCTCTCCTAAGCATCTCTATTAAATAGTAATGGTAAACCATTATATGTAATCATGATTATATTTAATCCCAAAAAAATGATCTGGAACACCGAAATGACATATTGAATGTATAATTTTCAGGTAAATTGAATTACTTTATATTACTGTACCTAATTCGATATTTAATTTATCGCACGTCCTCTACCACGCAATTAACCTCTAATCATATTTATTACAATAGAGCAGACTTATGACACTAGTCTAGTTGAATCCTTGGAACTAGTTATACGTTATCTATTACCTAATGTGGATAACAAGGTCCCTTGTTAACAAACAAGTATAGTAGACTATCAATGAAACCAACATTGGTTATAGACGGTTTAGATTGTGGAGGTTATTTGTGGTAAGTTTAAATGTATTAAAGTATAACGTATAACATTTAATTTTACATTGTCTTGTGTACAGACTTTCCATCATCCCAACTGTCCTAGAATGACAGAATGTCCTAGATTGTCTGGTTTACATGAGCCCTCAGTGAAAGTAACTCACTAAAATGTATGTAAACCAACATTTGTTAATTGTAATCTTTTACACTTAGTGCAGAAAATAGTTAAGAAAATAATCTGTGTCCACAACGTGTTATGTTAAAAAAAATTTCGGGATATTTGAACTGAAGAATCTCATTACAAACATTGTATATTTATAAGAACACACTTACATACAATAATATCAATCCTATAAATAAAACTCGTTCGTCACTTAATTTCATTTGTGATATTTTCTAATCAAGCATACTTAGTTATGGTCTTTTTAATCAATCTTACAGCTGTCAAGTTATGTGGCCATATTCTCTTGAGAAACTCAGGCAGGAAGTAAAATTCATTGTTGACCCACTTTGTTGGCGATAAAACGTTTACAATTCCAGGCAGAATGTAGGACAACGTAATACATAATTCAAGAGAGGAAGTTCTATATAGTTTTAAACTACCACAAAAGGACTACCTTCAATATTTCACGCTTTATTCTTATTTTATAATTGTATTAAATATATTTTAAACATTTAAATAAGTAAAATACTTAATTTTGAATAAATCATCCAAGCCATAAAGTGGTTATACGCCAGAACATTGCATAACGCAAAATACTTCACTTTACATGTAAAGTTTTACATGCACCATCACAAAATTCGATGTTGTCTATATTAAAATTAATTAAAAATATTAAAGTTTATGTCAATTCAATCTCAAATTACCATGCGGACCATATAGAAGAGAAATTTTGGCAACTCTCTGACTGCTGGGCTGAGTGTGAGTTGGATTTTTATGAATACAAATATTGTTATCATTAAATATTTTTATAACTGGAAAGCGATATTTTAAACAAACCGTTACAAGCCATTAACTAAATTGTAAAACAGTGTTCATATACATGTGAGAACGGATCAGTGTGAAACCAATACAGATTGTAACCGACCGCACAGTAATCGATAAGCACAGCACACCTGGTGCACCTGTCTACCTCACACGAACTATTAATGTATCGACATAAAAATGGCACCACAAAAAAGACTGCTTCTGATCTACAAGTATTAAACGTTGTTTCAGATTTATCATTACTTTTGATTTAACATCAATTACAATATTATTTTTAAAGTAGTGAATACTTTATAATTAATTTACCACACGACATTATTAATACAAATTGTTGGTGAAGTTCTTTTATACTTTCCTATCCTTGTATCGCAAATTAGCAAAATTGTTTATTTAAGAAGTGAAGAGTACTATGGATGCACAGTAAAATCATTGTTAGGTGCATAACCATATGTAATATTTACGATTACTCAACAATGGAAGAAAAGAGGGTTTTTGGGGGAATACCTGATAATGGAATATTACCAAATAGATTTGAAGATGATGATATTCACCAGAAAAGACCAAATACATGTTACATGGTATTTTTTGTGCGCCTATTCACTTGGTGATGACTACTATTGGAATTGCCCAATCAAGATACAGGAGAATTGTAATTGAGTGTGGGATCAGTGTAGGACAAAAGTGTATTTAAAAAAAAATATTTTTAAATTATCATACTTTATTTTTATTAATTTTAAATATTAATTTGGTTTGATAATTAAGACATTTTAAAAATTATTCAAAACAAATTTAACAAACAAAAAGTCCATTTAAATATTATACTTTCATTTAATGTTTTTTATATTAACCGTACTACTAATCCGCAATGTAAAAAATACTAATTAAGATAAAATGAAGCCAAAACGTACTTTCCTGTTTTATTTTTAAAACATTCCAACTCTTCTCAATATAAATATCTGACAGCAAATTAAGAAGTGCACTTGAGTGATCTTCTTGAATTCAATGTTATTGTCCCCTCCGACGAATAAGACAGTTTGTTATTCTTGCGTCCTACTTCACCTCATCTTATTAAAGCCGGATATTCCAATGGTTTTTTCTTTTATTTCACCTTCAGTTAAATAAGTTATAAAATTTATCTGTATCAGATACCTCTATAAAAACCTTATTTAACTATTATTACACTACAGAATCTTCCTATTAAGTTGAAAATGTTATTCATTGTTTGAAGAATATATATTTAATGTACAGAATTTATTTATTAATTCATTAATTATTAATCATATTTTCCTATTTATTAGGTTTTATTTCACTAAACCTTCAGCGTGCAAAATAGTTGAAGTGCTAAAAAAGTAGTTCTATACGAATGTCAGTGAGTTATGAAATGAGCTATAGATATATAGAGGTTGGAATGAATCTCAGTGAAGCCTATTACATATAAGAGTGCCGTCGTGTAACTCGGAATTTTCTTCAGAGTCACCTTTTTAGTCACCGTCCAGTGTCCACGCTTCTGAAGTACCAGACAAATGTAAACAAGTGTAAACACTTTTATATTCCATTCTTAACGTCTCAGAGCATTGACTAAATTAATTGCAAAACTATGAGTGACCCAGTAGTCTAAGAGCTAGTGGTCGGCTACCTGTATGTATTTGATGAGACCTGGGGTTTTGTACAGTGAGGCCCCTATACCCACTGTAAATGAGATGGGAAGCCACTAAGCTCCAGGTGGCCGACTCGGTGGGCGCTCAGGTAAGACAGTTATCAATTTTTGGCGTAGTATTTGTATTTGTAAGTATTTGATGACGTCTGCCGTTTTTTAATTTGAAAATATATTATTATTATTATCGGAAAATAACAATGGCAGACCATTATCGCGCGAATTTCATTGCGGCAGATGATTTTGAAAGTGCTCAAAAAAATAAAATTTTGAAAGAAATTGACGAGATCTGCCATTGATATATTTTATTTATAAGGGTCTTAAAAACTTATATTGCTCATGGCAGACGTCTATATAGCGGACATACTTTAGTAGAAAAGAAAATCTTAGCCACTATCCGGTCAGATGTAAGCATAGACCGCTTAAAGCTATCTTCTTTTTTTCCCCTACGGATTACTATTGTACTCATTCTAGCCTATAATATTTTCTTGTATTGTTCCTAGCATTCGAATAATTCAGGTTTTATACCTGAGAGGGCCAAAGTGTATCCCCACCCTAACGGATGTTTTCAGTATATTTCCGAACCTTCATACAGTTGGCTGCATGCTCGATTGTCGCGCGCGCGCGCGCGCGCGTGTGTGCGTGTGTGTGTGTGTGTGTGTGTGTGTGTGTGTAATTGATGTTAATCCTTCAGAATATGATGCAACACTACATAATAGATGACATTTATATTTATTTATGGTGCCTTTCTTCAAGTAATCAGGTAGGTTTCAAAAAATAAGTAAGTTTTCAGTATATGAGTTTTAAATAACACATTTATAGTAAAACTACTTCTTGTCCATGTATAAATTACGTTTCATTGACTCTTAAAAGACTACAAATGAAATCTTTCTCTAGAAATATTTCCATAAAGTTTATTCATATTTCTCTTCAATAATTTATTAGGTTATAATTTAGGTTTCATATCAGAATTCAAATAATAAAAGTTCAGGTAAGCAAAGGAAGGTGCTACATCGCCAAAGTACGATGAAATAAAATCACATCTTCAACTTTTAACATTGTATTTCAACTTCGTTATTTTATTTTCTATTTATTCTATGGATAAAAATGTCTCATGTTAAAATCTGACATAACTGTAGAAGAAATTAAAAAAAATATTATTCTGCTATTTTATGGTTGCTGTCACATTGTTACCCATTGAAACAATGTAAACATATTTGCTAACGCTCAGCCAAGCCCCAGAAAGTAAGATAAAAATATCATTAAATTAAATTTTACCTGTATATAAATGAATCGTTCTACAGTTTCAAGTCTGTAATCACTCGGGTATTTAGCCGTCGTGCGGACACATAACCAGATAGACAGACGAGAATTTTCCAACCTCTAGATTTATAGGCTTCGTTAACGCTCTTGTGGTAAAAATCAATATTACTACGGACCCAAACAGGTAAATATTTGCAGCTCAAGATGTTTTGAAGGCCAGATATTTGTTTTATATCCACGTTACATAAAACTTAAATGAATTAGTAGTAGAAACCCACGGATATTAAAACAAGGCGCAACATCAAAATGTATCAATATATGTCTATAGGAGTCTTCTAAACATTGAAGAGGAAAAAGGCAATGCCCTTTGACTTATGTGGCAAAGGAAGGATCGGATTGTATTTCAATATAAAAACTGAGGCTGTTTATATTATGTCAAATAATTATGGAACAATTAAATCTGCAAATTTCGTTAAAGTGGCTGCAAGTTATTGGACACATAATCTGCTTTATTTTTGTATTTTACGTCAATGATATACACGCTCATACAATTTTTAAACATATGATTTTATTCTGTGTACTTTATATTATTAATAAACTAAATTACAATATTAAAATGTTATATACATATTTCATAGACGAGCACAATTTTTATTTCATCTATATTGTTATCTTTGTATTTATGCATTTTAGTTAATTATTTTCTAGAAAGACCACAAAGAGATAAAAAAAGCTTCATTAGATCAAACACAATTCTCTATGTACACTAGCTAACTACAAAATTTAAACACAATGAAACCAATTACCACGGGTTACTCTTGTATACTAAAAATAAACTGCATTTTATTACTTTCTGTGACAAAGCAACGTTTCAGTTGTTAAAATTAAACAAACTTATATGGTCTTTGAATTACTTTTTGCAATTGAACATAATTAAATATAAAATAGGGATAAAGCTTTATTGTCAGTATCCGTGACGGAAAACAGCTTTTTAAATTTTATTTTAATGAAAAAGGTATTTTAAAATCTCTACTTTAAACGTTAGAAGGATTATATGTCCTAGTAACTTACAAGACAATTGATAGGCCTATATCAGATATCTAATTCGTTAAATTAAATAAATAAACCGAAGTTCCAATTCGTCATTGGAGTCACTATGTTAATCAAGTGCTAATCATTTACAGGCAAAACGCACGCACACAACTACGTCTGGGAAGTTGTGTTCTTTCATACTCCGCTAATTTAAAAGTGCGTTTAAAATTAGGATTGAATTATTGTTACGTTCACAATGCTTTGACTTTAAATTCTGTGACTTTATAAATAACTTGATGATACGTATATTATAAATTATATTATTAAGTACTTATATATTAATGTGGTTTATTTAAGAATGACGGTCATCTATGAGTATATCCCACAACAATTCAAGATTAAATAGAAACCCCTAATCTTACAGTGATGCGATCGATTTTTGGTTTCGAAAATATTTGTTTAACTTAAATTTATAGTGGATATATGGATTTATATATCATCTTATTGCCTAGCAGGCCTATATAAACAAGCAAGCAATATATAACATCAGATTTAAATTAATGTTTAATTTATTTATAAATTTTAAATACTCTTAAACGTGTCTACAATGAAGGGATTACAAAGTTACAATTAAGAGATTGATATTAAAATGCGCGGATCATGATATAACACATACTCGCCTTCGGCTCGCTGGGGGCTACGCCCCCAGGCCCCCAAAGTAAACGCTTGCAAATTCGGGGATAAGCGGAATTCGGTGACTGGTTAAGTCCGGACATTAAGTAAATGACAAGGGATTTAAAAATTGACCTTTTTCATAGATTTTTTTCCGGATTCGTAAAAACTTTTGACTTTGAGGGCATTTTGCGGTTAAACCGTTAGAGATACGACAAAAAGTGACTGGACCTTTCTTGTTGGAAATTTAATTTTGTCTTTCGATTGTGCCCTCAGATCTGATCTACGACCTATGGTTTAGCCAGAAATGAGCTCGGGAGAAAAGTCTGCACGGGTCAGCTATCTTGAATTGTTTAGTATAAACATAATAAAAACCGACCTCAAGGCAGTATTTTAAGTCGAACAGGGGGTTTAATATCACCAGGAGACTATCTAGTCAAGGCGAGAAATTCCCTGGGTGGGTGATTAATGTTAAGGAGGTTAAGACAAGAGGGGGTTTAATTTCGTCAGGATATTGTCTGGTCATATGAACAAATTCCCAGGGGGGTTAACGTTACCGGGGGATAAGTCTCCAGGGGGTTATCTGGTCATACCAGGATCTTCCCAGGGGGGGGGGGTTAAGAGATTTGGTGACTGGTAAAATTCGGACATGAGGTCATGGCAGGAAATTCCCTGGGGGGGTTTAATGTTACCAGGGGGTTAACACATCAGGGGGTTGAATGTACAGGAGGTTATCAGGTCATACCAGGAAATCCCCGGGGGGGGGGTTAATATTACCGGGGGTTAATGACACACTTGGGCCTTTTTTAGAGGGTATTGTGTCTGTGAACATAATAAATATTCCTCTGTCCCTATCTACTATTGACGCTTAGCTAACGCTCAGCCAACTCCCGAAGTCACTGAACCTTTTCTGTAGATCACGTGATTTCCTAAATCCCGTTTAAAATTTGTTTTGAGTTACGACCAACCGTTTAGCCGCTATCAAGCCCGGAATGTAAATTTTTAGGCGAAAATGTCCAATATTTTCACTTAATCGCGTTTTGCGGTCAAACTAAGGGAAATATAGTAAAAAGTCACTGGACCTTTTTTGTAGGTCATCTTATTTCCTAAATAAAACGTTAGTCTTATTTTGACCTCCGACCAATGGTTTCGCCGCTATCGACCCCAAAAACAAAAGTTTCGCGTAAAAGTTACAACAAAATTGTACATAATCACGTTTTTTCGGCCAAACCAATCGAGATAGGGCAAAAGATTACTGGACCTTTTCTGTAGATCGCGCAATTTGCTAATTTGATGGGTCAATCAGATTTGAGCTACGACCAACGGTTCGGCCGCTATCGGGCTTGAAACATTATTTTTATCGAAAAAATCTCTGGAATTTCAAATGTTCGAGCGTTTTGTCGCTTAACCATGGAAGATAGAGCAAAAAGTCATAAGACCTTTTTTGTAGTTCACTTCATTCCTGACCATGAATTTTCCGTCAGATCCGAGCTAGCTCCAACGGTTCGCCCGCTATCGGGCTTACAAAAAATGCCTGCAGGGGTGAAGAATGCGCGATTTTTTGGGAATTTTTTTGAGGGGTTGAAAATGAAAAATTCTCACTTTTCGGGATTTTCCTGGTGGTTACACGTGGAAAGCTATCTGTGTACCAAATTTCAAGTCTCTAACTCATCTGGAAGTAGGTTAGAATTAGTATACGTGAGTCAGTCAGTCAGTTACACATGCGGTTGTATATATATTAGATTTTATGTATTCAGTTTGATGCGTAAGCAGTTTGAACCCGCTCTATGCGCATCTGAACCGATTAGAATTGCACCCCGTCCTGTCTTATAGTACTGCAAATTTATTACTCAAAATCAATGTTTTATATGTTTGTATTTGAATTATTAACCTGAAATCCACAATTCATGTCAATGCTAAATTTATGAAAGTATATTCTAATTAGTATAGAGGATTTATCGTTACTCACAGTAGATTCGCAAGTGTCTGATATCTAGTATACTAATCTACAAATACACTGCTTTTTATAAAATGGAATAGTGAAAGTAACAACTTTTTCAGCCAGCCATGGCTACGACATGTTATATACTGTGTGCGTTACTATTCAGTTAAATGGGTGATTCTTTCTAATGAAGAACGGGAAAATAATAAACCACTGGTAAAAGATTAGAACTGCAATGTTCACTCTAATTTAAAAAATAAAATGTTTAGTTACAGATAAAAGCCCTGAAGAATTCCTTTTAAGTAGCTGCAGCCAAAAAACAGGAATTATTGTAAGAGATACACGTACACTACTTAGATCCAAAGGAATCGCCTGATATACAAGACGTCGACTTTAAAAAATTTCAATATCAGTTGAGAATAATAACTAACTAAAATTACTTTCACTATTATGATATTTAAGTTATCTTAAAATTACACTTTATTATTAAATTGTAAACCTAAATAATTTACATTAATTTGCGTAATAGTAACTTCAAGAAATATTACACAGAAATCAATAAAATATGAACAAAAGTACCCAAAAGATTAATGTTACAGAAGTAGTTCGCTAGTGGCGGAAGTGTATCAATCACTCCACCACGACATACACATGCTGGAAGTATCCATTCATCCTTCCTGAATCAAGAAGCACCTCCTGCATCACTATCACGCCCCATTTCGTCGATAACACAGTCTTTCTGTTCGTAACGTTTACTAAAATTGTGAACTGTCCCAAATATATTTTTATCAATGACAAACATATTTAAAACATTTCTGAAAAAATACGTATTTACTATTGAATATATTTTAATGTTTTAAATTACTGTCAAATAATAATAACTTCCTCTTTGTATCATATTTTTAATTTTTAATTATTTCAAAAAGAAAATAAATTAGGTGTAGCGGTTTCAACTTTTGGTGAACCATTTCAATTAAACTCGAGTTTATTAAATTGGATATGAAATAATGAAACAAGGTCATTATAAAGGTCGAAATGATGGTCAAGGAAGAATGGTCAATGAAAGAAAGTTGAAGTACTAAACCATGACTGGGCCACTGCTAGCCACATATGATTATGAAGTGCTTGTAGCTTAACTATAGTTTCGATTGGTAACTATAAGTGTCACGCAAGTTTTATAAAACTTTCGTAATCATTCAATACAATCAACAGAATTACTACATTTTTGGATATGCAATGTGATAGTTGCAAATATCACACTAAGGTTAGACTGATTTGCTTGAAAATATGTTAATATAAATTATGATTACTGGTAATTACCATACTGGACGTCTGAAAGTTTAGCGGCAAAGTAACCATAACCAATTTCAGGGGTCTCTAGGGGTTCTAGGTAATGTGTCGGTGACTTTGATAGCTTTCAGACCATATACAGTATAGTAAAATAAAATGGGTTAAAGAGATGAATTATTTCCCTTTCTTTATGCCTAGCTTTATAAACAGTGTGCAAACTATACACTGACTAGTGCGTGCAATGATGTCAATGTTGAAGATACACAACTACCTGGTCTGAACACAATATAAATATAATAGAGTGGAGAAATTCGGATCACTGTCATTATTTAATGATTACATATAACAAATATCTGACTCTTGTTTAAGATCCGACTGAACAGTATCTCATCTACGGTTGTTGAGAACCTTCGAGTTACCTTAAACTAAACACCTTCTGCGACCTATCGTCTTGGATGAGGCTTTCCTCAGTTACGTTGTAGTCTAAGATTGTTTTCATCGTGACATATGTTTATATATCAGATCGCTTCTTATGATTTCACAGAAGCATTGGACCGTGTGAGATACTTATCCATGGCTAACATTTTGCTGTGTCATGAGTGACACATGTGTGTTGGGTGTTTTGATTGTACCAAAAATTTCTAAGTGAGTCTGATATAGATTTTTGTAACAAGCAAAATATTACTGGCCTAGGGTTTTATGTGGACTGTGGGATAATACGGGGTTACAACCAGCTACCTATTAAGTGTTATTAGTCATTGATATATATCATACGTAAACTTTAAAAAAAACTGTCAATCCTGACAATGTTTAAAAAATATAATGCCTTTATATGAAGTGATATTTTATCATGTCTTTTAATTCACATGGCAAAGCATAGAAAGTTGATATATATATATATAAAGTGGCTGCGTTTGCTGAAATTAGGATAGACAATTAGCTAACTATTTCTAAACGTCTCATTTGAATAATACGTTTTTATAATGTGTTTTTATAATATTCGTTATATAGTGAATTTACAATATTGTTACCATGTTTTTAGAGAAATTTGTTTTATAAAGTAGTAACACATCATTTGTCGATGGAAGCTAAGTATACATTATGAAGATAACTGTAAACGGCCTAATATTCAGATGTGGTTGACTCTAATATTAGTCAACAATCATTGCCCATAACAGAAGTAAAAACTAATCAAAAATTGTTTTTAAAATAATCTGCCCCTTGACTTTAGTTATATTATTAATTGAGTTGCATAACAACTTTATCATGCCAATTAATACTATTTTACCCAGAAATACGTCATTGTTTATGCAAAACCCAAAAGGTGTGATATAAAGTGATATAAAGTATCATTGCCGTTATGCCTTTGAATGAATTATCGTACTATCTGTCTCTCTCGCTGTCAGTTCACACAATATCTAGAAGACAAATATATCTGTAGACTGTAAAAACCTTGCACAAAATTTGATTTCTTTACAAGTATCATCGTGAAATGTTAACAAATTTAAACAATATACCAAAATTAACACCAGCGAGTTCGATGATGATCCATAAATATTCATGGGATTTAGGTCCAACATTTTTTTACAGGTCTTGTAGGTAACTATAATAGTAACGAAAAATATCAGAGTAAATAAAAGTTTTATAAAACTACTACAGAATACAATCCTATGACATTTAATTTGACATAGTGCATATGTAACGTATCTTTGGAGATGTGACTAGTTGTTCCCGGAATAGAACTTAATGTCGGCGTATATTGATTTCAATTAAAAATTATGTTGTAAAGTTTATTTAATAATATTAAAACTATATCAGCTAATATACAATAGTTTACATTTTGCAAATGCATAAAATTAATCTATTTAAAATAAAACATTTATTTAGTTTTTATTTTTGAATGTAACTATTTATCATATGGTTTATAACAAATATCAACGTACATTGTTATTAAATTAATAATATTCATAACTAACAAAATAAAATAAAACAAATATTGAATAATTATTTTTAACTAGAGCTCAAAAAAAAGGAGATAAAATGGAAACTCAAAAATATGTCTTCATACTTAAAATATTGGTTTACAGTCAAATGCCAATATAATTCCCAGCGGTAGAAGTTAACTTTGCAGGGAAGGTATGATAAACGGTAAATAATAAATACAGCCTCCCTGGACTCGTTGTAACTTACCTCGTCGCGGTTATCTCATCGTTTCAATCACTCCAGTCCTTTGTCCAGCTATTCACGACTATTTCATCCAAACCTTTCACATTTACTTCATGGTTCTATTAACTGATCTACTTACCAAGACCCGCCACCACTATCTATTCGTAAGATATTTTCGAAAAATATTACATTTCCAGACTTTGGAATTTTGCTAGAAACCGAGCTTTCAGTGACCATATACAAACACAAAACACAATTTATTGTGTTTTTATATGTTTCAGCCTGTTGCAGTAGTGGATAGGACCGTTTTATAACCCAAGATAGGATAAATAAAGAAACTGTTTAAATTTTTTGTGTCTTTTCAGGGGGTGTACAAATTGTTATGTATGTTTATAGGCTTCTCTATAGTTAAATTAAGTATAGATTTTAAATGGTTGTAACCTAATCAAAGCCTGTTAAGCGACAATT
Source organism: Homalodisca vitripennis (assembly GCF_021130785.1). NCBI lineage: Eukaryota > Metazoa > Arthropoda > Insecta > Hemiptera > Cicadellidae > Homalodisca > Homalodisca vitripennis. The sequence continues at coordinate 128,976,097 of NC_060209.1, read as the reverse complement.
GGTGTGCCATATCTTGTATATACAATGCTGAACACTATATTAAATATGTATTCAGAATCCAGAGAGATAAACGCTACAGAAAGAGGTGAAAGGTCAGAGATACTTGAGATCCCCATAAATATGGAAAAATAAATATCAGGGTGTTCACGTACTAGCTTTAATTTCACTCGGAGAATCGTGACGACTGAGAATAAGTAAATTATAAATATTCTAGGACACGAGTTTGGACCAATGTTCTGCAGAGCTTAAATCCATGAAGAATTCTGACACTAGTGGAATCCTCTAAGTTCCAGTAAGTTTTTTCAGTAAATTATCTGTTATAAAGTATTAAAAAACCTATAATCATAATTCGATGGCTAATAAAAATTATGATCGGGGCACACCACATGTTGCGTAACACTCAGCCTAATACCATCGTAGGACGATGCACAATCATCGAAATGTATTTTGTATATACAAATTAACTAACCTCAACGGAGTATCGAATCACACGGCAGAGTGTAATGCAAGTCTTCGCATCTAATCCACTAAACATAACTTAAGATATATTTTATATTAAAATGTTTATTTTCCCTTTATTAGCTGTTCTTTATTCAAGTGTCAAAGGCAAGCTATTAAAGAAACCTAAAATAGCCTAATACTTCTTTGCCTTCATTTTATAATTTTTTTTTGAATAGTTTTAATAGCGAATGTTTATAGCAAACCAAATAATTGTTTTTTACTCTACTTATGAAGTTTATTTTTCTTTGCTATCTAAGATACATTACATTTAGTATTAAATGCTCCGCTATTTTATTTTTGGAAAATATTTTAAGCAACTTATTGAAGCCTCTGTGATTTTCCTTCATAATGAGGGTTTACGCTCTGGGGGTAAGAATCACCACGTTTAAATATTAAGGTTAATGTCGAAACAGTATCTGCTTATATTTCTCGACAAAGGATACATAGGAAAGGAGCAAAAGGACAGGAGACCAAGGAGTCCTACATTTTGTGGCTGGTAGAATCTGCATCTTGTAACAAAGAGCTTGAAAGAAACTGTTCTCTATACAATAGTGAGGTAAAAGTCCGAGCAAGCTATTGTTTTTCCATAGGGAAGCTTGACCATCCCCTCTCGGGGGTGTTAACCCTATCTTCTCTTACCCTAGTGAGAATGCTTGGGGATCTCTGTTGAGGACATATCACCTGACCTATGCTTTACCTGCTAAGGTGAACTTGACTTCTACAGAGGTCACAGTAACAAGCAGTATTATAACGCTGAGGCGATAATGTCAACCGTTCTAAATATGCTTTAGTAATCAACTCATTTAGCATTCTTTGTAACAGTGTAGAGGGGCGTAAATGTATTATGAACATACAATCTTATGCTAATGACTACATTGAACCAAAGCCAAAATTAACTATGCAAACTCAACATCCTTTATAAATCCACCTACTGTTGTTTTTATGCACTAGAAAGTAGTGAATTTACAGAGATGAAATTTCACCTATGAGATAAAATTTATATAACATGACTTTGTATGATATTTTTTTGGAAACCAATAATGGGACCAGTAATCTTCGGTGAGTATTTCGTTACAGCACATGATATTAAATAGTATTTTGCCTTGGATTGAATGAGCTGTATTCGAATGGTTGTATAGATTCAAGATTTGTCTGTAAAATATTTAGAAAGATTCGACAGAGCTTGAGGTTTCAGTAAGAGGGTGCAATGAATTATCAATTTTAAGAGCCATGATGTATCGAGTAATACTAGATTACTATTATTTCACACTAACTAATTACATCTTTTTAACCACAAATTTTTAAAGGTTTGTAAATTTTTAGGATTTGATATATTTCTATGATAATCTGTCATTGTCATATATTAATAAAGAAAACAAGTTTAATGGACAAAAGTGGTACACGTAATAGCTACATCTGTGTTAGATCCACTATTAATTATGTGATTAAACGTGATTATTTACTTAGTATGTAATAACACTTGCAAAACGGAAGGAACGTATCGGTGTGTTCGAGAGAGATACCGCAGGTTCATTTGTTGCTGGAGCGAAAAACGTTTTATCAAGATTAGTGTTTCCTCCTCCGTATTGTACTAACTCTTCTTCTTACCCTCCTTTGGTCCGATTCATGCGAAGTTCTATGATATTCAAGAATAAGCATAGTAGTTTGGAAACAAAACCAAGATATTCACTTTTTGATATAAAAGTCTTATAATAAAGTTCTATAATATTTTAATATATATTTTTTTTTAAATTGATAAACAAATATAAGAATATGTTGAGGAAATAGACACCGAGGATTTAATAAAGTGATTTTATTATATATGGATGTTATATATAGATTTTTATATACATATGTAAATGTTTAGTTTTTTAATCATTTATTTAATTTCTGCTTATATTAAATAACTTACTATAGAAGTGTTTTTTTTTTATTCACCAGCTTGCTTTCACCACATAACGTGAAATAAAGAACTGTGTTTTCATATATTTATTAGCTATATTGTATTAAACATTTTGGGATATTCCCCAGTAAAATATTGTAAGTAGAATATAGAATTACCCACACCAGCTCATTCTAATGGGTCGATCTGTCGTTTGAATAATCCCACTAGACCCACCCAAACCGTTATGATCTATGTCAGTTGGAAATATTCGATTGAGTACACCCAAACAAAGAATGGATTCGTGTTCTTTGAGATTCACTCAACTGTAAAGTGCTCTAGTTTGCTACTTATCTATTTCTTTGGTGTTCTCATTGACTAAACTTATTTCCACCTTTAGCAATTGTATTCTTGGCTCACTCAATTCTGGATATTGCTCTAATGTCTTACCGCAGTTATTGAAATGCACAATCTATACAAATTACGGTAAATACCTGGGTTGTCACTAATAACATATCAAGAAATGATAAAACTTATTACAATTTTCTTTTTTTATTTCTTTTCTAGTTATAACAGTCTTTTTGTTTTCTTGCACCAAAAGTGGATTCCATTATTGAAAGTTAGCAAATCAGGACATTGGTATCTCCTATGAATTTTTTGTTCTCTTACGATAATACAGTGTCATCGAAAAATAATGCCTAGATTTAATAAAATTATAACATCAAAAACCTTTCATGTTAAATGAGTAATTCTTTCACTGGACGATAACTGGTGAACGCAAGTTTTGTTTTTAGTTTCCCTGTCTTTGTGATGCGCAGACAAGCTGCGCAATCGTCAAGGTCAGCCGGCCACAGACGCGCCGCCGCTTAGTACGATGTTGACCGTGCAACAAAAAGCACAGTGCGTGATTTGGTACGCGGAGTCAAAGTCAATTGTCAGTGTACAGCGGCTCTTTCGGAGAACATATCCGGGTCAAACAGCACCTGATAACAAAGCTATCGTTCGATGGTTTAACCAGTTTAGGGAAGCAGGGACCGTTGGCAAAACATCTAGACCAGGCCGACCAAGAACTTCAGAAGAGAATGTTGAGCGTATCCGGCAATCTTGTGTTAGGAGCCCAAAAAAATCCATTGCTCGACGAAGTCTTCAACTAAACATTCCAAAAACAACAATACAAAATGTACTGCACACGCGGCTAAGACTTCATGCGTATAAAATTCAGATAAAACAGCAAATAAAACCTACCGACCGCCCTAAACGAACTGAATTTGCAAGTTTTATGTTAAATGAAATTGATGATAATCCAAATTTTCTACAGAGAGTGTTGTTTAGTGATGAAGCTACGTTTCACATAAATGGATGTGTAAATCGTCACAATTGCCGTGTATGGGGATCGCGACAGCCAAACGAAATCCACGAGTATGTGCGTGATTCTCCCAAACTCAATGTGTGGTGCGCGTTATTTCATGACAAAGTTATTGGACCTTTCTTTTTTGTAGAAAAAACCATTACAGGCCTAGTTTACCTGGACATGCTTAAACTGTTTGTGTTCCCCCAATTAGATGATATCGAACAACAGACTGGACAGCGAATCATTTTTATGCAAGATGGGGCTCCACCTCACTACCATCGCGAGGTACGCGCTGCACTAAACGCACGCTTCCCAAAACGGTTGGATTGGTAGAGCAGCCCCCATTTCATGGCCTCCTAGAAGTCCTGATCTTACCCCTTTGGATTTCTTTTTCTGGGGGTACATAAAAAATATAATTTACGCAGAAAAGATTTGGGATTTGGACCATCTTCGGGAGCGAATTTCTTCCGCATTCTTAACTGTTACGCCAGATATGATTGGACGCACGTGGCAGGAAGATGACTACAGACTTGATATCTGCAGGGCAACGAACGGTGCTCACATTAAAACATACTAAGGTATGAAAAAAAAAATATTTCTTTCCGCACATTTTAAGACTACAAACCTTTAAATTACCTTTAATAGTTTTTTATGACAGTTATTTAAAATCTAGGCATTATTTTTCGATGACCCTGTAAGATGACAAACCTCTCATTTTTCCGAGCCCTAGAAAGGTTCTTGCCGCTTCCATCCGGAGTGAGTTATTGTTTAATGCAATATAGTGATAAGAAAACCATGTCCCCACGTGTTGTGTTCGACAACATGGTGGAGAAAACTTGAGGTGCTGTGGTCTGCATTTCCACCCATATTTAAAGAACAGTTAGCAATAAACCATTGTATATAAGGGATTTTATAGATAATAAATTTCACAACGATTATTAAATAAATATCACATCTATAGCAGTTTGTACTGTAAAAGCTGAATTTCCTTTTAAGTAAAATACTAAATAATGCTAAAAGTTTCCTATATTTATCTTCATATAAACCTTGCGCAATCTTTAACGAACGTTTTAAAAAGGATTATTCCATAGTTTCACTGTTGTTTACTAAAATAAACGTATTATACGCGTTTTAGATGCTGTTGTAATTTTCTTTTTTTTTTAAATGTGTTTTATATAGTGTCTTTACTTCTACCATAAATGTACTATGGTTACAGTAAGACGATTTATTAACATTATCAAGGCAATTTCTGCAGTTTTAACAAGTTCGTAGTGGTATTAAATTGTTAATGTTGAGTGGAGCTCCAAGTTCACCTTCTTCTTAGGGCAGCGCAGCGTCCGGAATCTGGAGGTATGTTTCCCTGAAGAAATAAAAAATAGTAGATGGCGAAGAACCAAACGTCTAAGTATAGTGTAATCTAGGTAAATACTATTAGACGAAATGTCCTCAAGGAGCTGTCATTATATTACAAAAATATACTGTAATAGATTATTCAAATAAATTTAAATTTAAACTCGTAAAATATTTAAGATACTAATTTTTGTAGTAAACTATTCATAAATAAACATATTCATGAATTACATCACTTTACATACAATACTTTAACTATAACGGTTCTATAAATATGGGTGGCAAAGTAAATCGCTTGTGTAAAAACGTAAAGTTGTGGATCAAACTGTTGGGGGAGCGCGAAAATATCATGTTTTATGGTCATTATTGTACATGCAAAAATCTTGAACAAGCTTGGTAGAGGAGTAAGTATAATATTGTTTAAAAATACAAATAAACATATTTAAAATAATATAAATCTGACTTTAGAACCTTGTGGTTGTCCACGGTACTGTGTCAAAAGTTTTAGTTTTCGTTAGAGATGAAAGAAGTGCAAAAAATACTGTAACTAAGCTGGCTATAAAATAAATACACACTATGTGAAACATAAAAATAAATAATGCTGCTTATAGTTAATACACAGTTTTATAATGTCGTTAAAATATTTCCAATAAAATGTTAAGTTGTTAAATGAAAATAAACTAATACTTTAGCCAAACAAACCTTAATTTAAGGTACATTTTCCATTTAGTTTAATACTATGGACGATTTAGTTACTTTACTATTTGTTTAGTTAACTATGCATTTTACTGAACACAAATTTTTTTAATATTGGAAATGTTTTGTTCTTCAAATTGCTTTTAATTACACATGATTAATTACTTTGTATTAATATAATATAACAACAAAGTCGTAAGACTTGCAGATTTATAACTGATATGTGACATAGAACTTTCTATTAAAAACTCGTTAGTGAATCTGTTTCGTCTGAATTGAGCAACGGAATTGAAGTGACAACACGAACTGACACAACAACGCACAATCTGGTGAGTCTGGTTAAATCCAACCATCAGCTTGAAAGCCACAATCTGCGTTGGCTTTGCTATCTGCTCAATTGCTTTAAATTTGGTATTACTGTTTTGTACAAAGGCCTGAAGTCAACTCAATATTAAGTTATATCACTCAAAATCCTTAAACTTTAATTAATATGATATGAATTTTAAAATATCGTAATATCTTTCTTAAAGTAGTAACTCTTTTACTGATAATTAATAAAGTATAATTGCCCTTGATAATGTGGTATTTTCGACAAATTTACTATAGGATATGAATGAATGTGAAACGTATTATATTTAAAATTACTTAGGTGTTTATAAGATTCAAATATTTTACTACTATAAGTACCACCAGATTCTCGCAACTTTGAATGTGATTCTTGTAGGATAGTAGTAGATCACAGGCATATCCTTTTTAAATGTCATAATAACACAAATCCCACAACAAAATTGCCACTGCCCCTCTTTCAAGCATTTAGAAGCATTTATGGGTCAACTCAATAATATTTCATACGCCATAGTAGAGTGTGCTTTGTTGCCACAATCTACGTATGATATATTTACTTGGTCTGAGAAGTGTTACTTAATAAAAATTTGTTTTTCAGCCCTTGCGTTTTTCCTCTGTTAAATAATATAATATAATAAATAATAAATTTGTTATTTCCGGTATTCTAAAAGCATTTGAATTGTTGCACCATCAAGAATATATATATATATATATATATATATATATATATATATATATATATATATATATATATATAGAATATATTATAATCTATTTCCAGTCTAAAATTTTTTTGTGCCTGTAGTATATTGATAGCACATTATCGAATTTCATATATTTTTAGGACATCAAGAAGTTTAAAAATTAAATAAATTTATTTTAGAGATTACAACACTATTTCAGCCTCTATACTTCATTAATATTAAGAAGATCAGAATTTAAACAAAATTATGAGTAATTCTTATTTTCAGTTTTATCATGCCATAAGAAACTATATATATATATATATATATATATATATATATATATATATATATATATATATATATATACGAACTAAAAACAACATCAACAATACTAACAAATTTTAACATTTACATTGTGTCAGTTGTTATCCTTATTTAAATATGATACATGATGCAGGAAAGTACATGTTATTGCTTCCCAATATCGTACCATTATTCATATGGTTGTTCACAGTTTCATACTATTTCTTCGGACCAGTCTAGGAATTATATCAGTACCGTATATCTCATCAGTGAGAAATGGATGCGATGTCCCCCTTGACAATCTCTGTCATTAAAATTCCATTTAGTGTCTCTTTTTACTTGCTTCGTGATTCCACTTGTTCCCAAAATTTCTAAGGAAAACTAATTCAATATTTAACATATACACATTTACTATTTAGTGGGCCTACATCCAGTATAGGTAAAATCGTAAATATATTAATTAAATTGACTTGTTATCAAGAAGCATTGTTACTTTTGTTATGCTTTCACTCTATAAAAATGTAAACCAATTGAAAACACAAGTAGAATTAATTTAACATGTGGTCGTGCTGTTATAATACAATGTTTACACATAATGATTACATTTAACAGGCTCTTTCATATTACACAAATTTACTGACCAAGATGGTATTTTTTGCTGCCTTAAAGACTAGTATAGAGTGGCCCAGAAGAACTTTCTAAATAATAATAGCCATATTCGTCTTAGGGGCCGTAAAAATGTCCATTTACAATTTCAGTACAATCGGTTAAATAGTTTACGGGTAAAATAAAAATAACCAAACATAGACACTTTCGCATTTATAATATTATTGGGATTATAATTTATTATTACAACATTTTACTTACCAAGGATTAGTCATAAAGACAGGTTTTTAATTCAAGTGTATTGAAACAAAATATATAAATAATTTACAACAGTTTAGTTCTTATAGTTCCTATTATATAGTATAATATTCGTATAGTTATTTTAGTTTTAGTATATTCCTAGTAAAAAAAAAACTGTTCACCCCACGTTGTTGATCACAACATACCAAGATGAATTAAAACATGTAATTTATTGTTGGAACAACATTGGGTATACAAACATGGAAGATACGACTTCTTCGTCAGCGGAAAATAAAATTCACCCAACAGAAAACAAGATGTCGCGTCACTTTCGTTGATAACACTACAAACAAAGTCATTCATTAATAAAGAAAAAACTAAGTTAGCTTTATGTATAAAGCCTTAGCACTTATTTATATTCAAAAGTAATATTTTTAAGTTTTTTTTAAGACTTAAATATAAAGGCGTCATAATCTGCAAATATAATACATATTACAAGGCTTTGGTAAGATGAGTTAAAATGCTGTCAACACTGTAGGTAGTGATTATGTGAGCAAACATTAATACTCCAAATATGGATGTTATAATTAACTATCGACATTTACAGACAGTTTTCATATTGCAATGTAAGTTGTACTTGAAAATTTCATTAAATATTCACGATTTGGATGTACATGCTTCTCTGAATAAAATCATACAACATCCTTTTCATTTCAGATTTTTAAAAGTTCAAGTAATGGTAGGAAAGTTTTACAATAAATTAGATAGATTTAACTTAGGTATTTTAAATACATTATTTGAGTTAACATACATTATTATACATTTTTGTATCATATTTATTTACATTCTCACATTAGCAGCTATACAATTTAATAACTTAATATATGAGTAACATATATATACGAGTTATTATTAACATAACATTATAATTTTCAAATTTTCAATAGCTCCATACTCGCCACGATGAAGAGTTGTAATTTTGTTTAATGTTATAGCATATTTGGTGTTATAGTCATACAATATATTGCTACCTTTAGTTTTACAAGATTATAGAACAGGGTGAAGGCACACCCGTCGACCCCTAATGTTAACGAAGAACAAAATCAATTGTTTATGTAGTTTATTACCACACTTATATATGTATTATCCTTGAAAGAGCTTAATTATCATCAGTAAAAGTTTTAAGGTTTATATTATACGGAAGGCAATACATGTATTTTACTGACTCCGAAATAAATATTTTTAACCAAATTCTCAGAACATTGACAATTAAAAATATTATAAATTATCTTTTTTTATTTTGGTATGTAAATATTTTCCTGATATAGCTGCAAATCTTCAGTTAAGTACATTTAAAACAACATTTTGTTACATACACTGAATTTTTAAATAAAAAATGTAGACTTGTAAAGGGTGATTTTTTTATTGGTGTGGTTTTTAAGTTGGCACCACTATTAAACACAACAATTAAATTTGAATAAAACAGCTGATCTTTGTTTATTATCTTATGGCATTTCGATATTTGTATTGTCTAGTGCGTATTGTTGTATAGTAACCATGAACAGACTTACAAAAGAAGAGCGTTTGCGAATAGTGCAAATTTATTTTGAAAACCGCAGTTCAGTTCGGGCAACTTACCGAGCTCTTCGTCCGATTTACGGAACTCATAATCGTCCATCAGAGGCAGGTATTCGAGCTTTGGTTAATCGTTTTCGTAATACCCACACTCTTGTTGACAAGCATCGGCAGAGACGCCGCACAGTAAGGACCGAAGAGGCTGTTGATGCTGTTGCTCATAGTGTTAAAGAGGATCCAAGTGTGTCGATTCGTCATCGTGCGCAGCAATTAGCGATCTGCTACTCAACTCTATGGAATATTTTACGGAAGGATCTACGCGTATATACATACAAGATTCAGTTGATGCAAGAACTGAAACGATTAGACTATCGCAAGCGTCTTGATTTCGTTGAATGGGCTCAACATAAGATAACACGTAACCCAGCTTTCGCAGGCAAGATTTTTTTCAGTGATGAGGCTCATTTCTGGTTATGCGGCTTTGTCAACAAACAGAATTGTCAGATTTAGAGTGATGAAAACCCAAAAGAATTTGTTGGTATGCCCCTTCATCCACAAAAACTTACCATTTGGTGCGCCATTTGGGCAGGTGGTGTTATTGGCCCTTATTTTTTTTAAAGACAATGCTGGCCAGACTGTTACGGTAAATGGTCAACGCTATCGGGCAATTTTACGGGAATTTTTCTTTCCTCAGCTAAACGAACTTGAAGTGGATTTAGAAAATGTCTGGTTCCAACAAGACGGCGCGACGTGCCACACGGCAAACAACACAATTGGCCTCTTGGCAGAAACATTTGGTGAACGTATCATCTCATTTAGAGGTGGTGTCAACTGGCCCCCCACGGTCGTATGATATCACGCCAACAGACTACTTTCTGTGGGGATATGTTAAGTCTCAAGTATATGCTGACAAGCCACAAACTTTTAAATGACTTGGAAGCTAACATTCGTCGAGTTATTGGCGGAATTCAACCACAGCTGCTGGAAAGAGTATTCAAAAATTGGACTTCTCGATTGGGCTTTCTACGCGAACGAAATGGAGCCCATATGCCAGAAATCATTTTTAAACGTTAATGTCATGACACTGTAGTTCAAATAAATTCATTTTCAATGTTTTTTTTTTCAATGCAGGTTGTTTTTCATTTTTTTATTTAGTTTTAAAAACCGCGCCAATAAAAAAATCACCTTTTACAAAACTTTTAAACTTTGAATCAAGTTTTCTTTTATAATACGTTTCTGTGTATATTAGTGTACATAGCGAAGTCTTGGAACCATAAAAGAAAATAAAACTAGATTAAATATTATATACAAGGTAGTTCATCTCCAGGATTTCAATAAACACCTTATCATGCTTTACAAGTAGGGAGAGTTTGGCACAGTTTATTGTGGTATTAATAAAAGGAGTCAAAACATTCATTTGAATATTCTTTATCAGGCCTAAGGTCTAAATTAAATCACAGCAGGCCATGGCTAGTCCTTTGTTTTTATATCTTTTGTTCTGTATATAAGATATATTGAGATTGTTTGTGTTTTTTTGTATCCAGTATATAAAATTCACAAAGCCTGGTAAACCCAGATTGTTGGAACTCATGGCTTCTGAAAGCCCCTAAATTTATTCCCCATACATTTAAGAGATCAAATCACTTAAAAATCTATATAGTATAAATCTGAAAACTTCTGTCCCACCTGCAGTTGGATTTACAAAATCTGGAACTCTGTGATCAACAGGTCAAAATAACCTCTCTTACTCGGGACCACTTGACATCTGGTCGCTATCAGTTACTATGGCTACCAGGTCTTTATTAGATTTTTTCGCAGCTACATAAATTGAAAATATTATTATAATAATAAATGAGTTACCGAAAAGGTTATTTTGCCTACCAGATAGATAAAACTAATTTTATCTAACACTCGATGGTGTGATGTACTTCTGAGGTACATCAGTGTTCTGGTGGCCATCATATAAAGAAAAAATATAGGTGTACAAGAGTAACATGTATCGGTTAAAGAACCTCTAGTGGTTATTCCGTTAAGATACCGTGTTTTGAGATCAATAATTAAAATCTTTAAGAAATAAACAACAGTATTGCTTTCATAACTCAAAGAAAATACTCCCTTTCAAAGGATTATATACATTCAAATAATCCAATACTTATGTTCTCGTTATGGTAACTTGATCGTAAGACATTTGACCATAATAACACGTGGTCCAGTAAGGTGTTATACGTGGTAAGGTAAGGTGTTGACAGAGAAATACTAATGGAATACGATCAAATACATACCCACACTTTAATCAGCGTCAATATGGTGATAAATCAGATCATCAGTTCTCGAATAACATTTCTGTTTTTCCTTATATCACCCATGAAACTGATAAAGTTCATTTTTTTAAGTTTCAATGCTGCATACTATTTATGTTTACAAATATAACTCACTCACAATTTTGACAAGATTTATTACCTATTACGAAGCTATAAATAACCTATAATTGGCCACCAAACCGGAAGCACAGTTTTATTAACAAGGGTAATAAATCTGAAATATCAGTGGCCAGTTACATAAAAGACTCACAGTTCTCTGTGACACGAAGACTGAACGATGGCTGTGTCCTCACTGAGGTTGCTCAGTACATTACACGTGAAAGCTCCGTCAGTCGAGCTACAACACTACATTTCTCAAAGAAGTCAAAATAAAACTTTAAAAGTTGTGTCGATAAAAAAACAGTTAACTTTAAACTTGCAAAATTCGTAACAAATATATAATGACTTCAATGAATATTTAACTTTTAGAGAACTAGCCTTTCTTCCTTCAAGAAAAGTATCCTTTTTAAATAAAACTATTGAAACTGACTGTAGGAAGAGTCGATGGTGTAAGTTGGAGTTTTGTTTCATAGAAATTCAGTCTCACTCTACAAAACAAAAGACGACATTTCTGTTGAACAAATATTCAATATCCTAACTACAAAAGACGTCAGAACAGCATTTGTTCAAGTTTCAGGCAAAACAAAAGATCTTTAAAAGATCGCTATTTTTAGAAACAATTCTTTTGACTGTGACATCTGAAAGTTTTTCCTTAGTGGGTGTTAAACCATCTGTTATAACGAAATAAGCGTTTACTGTCACTTTAAGATTTGTTTTACTTACGAGTGTATCTCATGTTACAAAGTTATACGTGCAAAACTTTATTTTTGTTATATAATATTATATGTTTATATAATTATTATATTATTATTATTTTATATAAATTAAATTATAACTTTATAGTTATAATTTTAAAATAAAATACCAATTTTAGAATGACTATGGGTTAGTAAGGTAAAATAATACACATTTAATACAAATTACTAAGTTTCTTTTTGTCTTTCTTTAAGTGTTATCTAACATTTTTTTCAAATACATAATAGATAAAAGTGTAATAAATTTGCACATTTCAGAGGGGCATAGGAAGAATTAAAGGAATTGATCACCAAGTTATTTGGACGGTATATAATGATCAGTTAAGATCATTGTGAAAAAACTTCATTCTAAATTTTGGAGTATTTTAATTTTCAAAGAAAATGTATTATATATTAACATGTTATGTTAACACATGACTTGGTGAGTAATACGGCAACTTTATCATGTGTCATAACCTGAAGACTAGTCTATATAATTCTAGTAGCAGATTAATATAGTCAGTATCAATTAGTCCCATTGTGAAATATATTATAGGTACGCGTATGTTAGCGTAGTATTATATAATGTAAAGTACAAGGTATTTCGAATAAGAAATGTATCCTGTATCAAATTTTTGGAAGGAATTGTGTTATTATAATTTGTTTTAAATATTTACCATTAAATAAAAAAACTAAGGAAATTATTGTAATTATTATTTTACAGCAACATTGTTTAACAAGTTAGGAGTACGCTGAAGACATATTGTGTAACAGGTTTCGCCAAAGGAGCTTGTCTACATTCTATTTCATATCTATTGATCGCGATGTCCATCTCTGAAAATTATTGTCGTTGACATACAAATTGTTTTATGCTGAATTCGATTTTAAAATATACTATAAAAATGACACAACAGGCAAATAAACAGACATTCAGATAGAAGTAGTTTTTTTTCTGAACTCATATTGTTCGAATAATATACAACATTTTAATTTTATAACCCAAATAATTCTCTAGTTATTAACTTGAGTTATAAGCCCAGCACCAAAGAAGGCCATGCACCATAATCGAACTCTCTATTGCCTATAGATAAAATGAACCGATATTGAAGGAATTATATATATATATATATATATATATATATATATATATATATTCTTACTAATAAATCTAAAAAATATTCCTATTGCATTCCAAAACTCTTATAATTATATCCAGTTTTTTTTTATTGTGTGCAGATACACAGATAGACGTAAATGGAATGTTCCAGCTCCTAGAGTGAGTAGCTTTCGCTAACGCAAAAACTAATTACACTAAGAAAGGAGATGCCACTGATATTTCTTATAAAGCCTTACTATAATTTTAATAGTGATGCAAAATGTAATACCTTTCCTTTTTAGAATATACGGTATATTTATATAGCCAAAGAAATTATTTTGATGTCGAAAAAAGTCTTGCTACGTTAAATTACTCAGGTAACATCTAAATTACTCAAGTACCTCAATAACTTTGTCATAGTCATAAATTTATAAGTCCTAAATCTTGCAATCAGTATAAAAGAGTAAAAATTTAGACACCTTTGGAATTAAATGTAAATGCTTTACTTTGTATTAGGCAAATAATACTTGTATATACATATATATATATATATATATATATATATATATATATATATATATATATATATATATATTACATGTGTATGTGTATGTATATGTATATATAAATGTAAATACATAAACTCGCCGGGAACTATTAACATAACAGCACTATGTACATATAATTATTCTATTTCACAGTTATCGTAATAACAGTGTCATATTACAAATAGCTTTGTGTACGAATCAGATTACCGACATAATTGCAAACGATCTAAACAACAGTTACTGTAATGGTTATTAGCCTTTGTCCTGATTATCTAACTGACCGATGTGATATATCTAACCATTTCACAAAACAACGATATCGGGTTTAATGCACGCAACTACAAAGACGTAAATTTCTTGATTTAAATTACAACATGCATTGTTTATTTCAGATTTAAAAATTAGGGCCAATTTCCTTTAAATGCATTGCACAATTAATTATTTTATTTTAAATTACAAGTATATTATTTGTGACACATGCAGACCAATACGGAGTTGAAGAAGTTGTACTGCATCTACTTACTGTGTAGACTCCATCCATTTTTCCTCGTCAGCATGTAGCGGTAAGCTTCTATCTTCAAGTTATTCTAGATTAAATAAATCCTCTAAGCTATTTCGTTTGTTCCTTTCGTTTGAAATTTAAACTTTTTGTTATTGGTGTTAGGTGAGCAGTATCAACGACAGATAAGATTTGATATACCACAATAAAACTGTATGCCTCTGTCTAGTTCATGAAATTATGTTTAAAGTTAAACTTACTCAGGAATAATCATATAACGTTTCTTGTTTTAAAAACAATTTAACTAGGTATAGGAATTATGTGATACAGGGTTAGAATTATATTCAAAAACATTACCACATTCTTGACAATATTGCCATTCTAATGAGTTAGGAAAAATGTGTTCATATATTTAGATTATCGGAGTATGATGAATGTCATTAATCTCTTTATGAAGCCTTACTATAACTTTAATTGACATAAAGCACGAAATAATTTATTGTTCCCATATATGATATATTTATATGGCCAAAAAAGTATTTTGATATTGAAAAGGTCTTTTTATATCAAAATACTCAACTAACTTCGAAGTTACTTAAATACCCCGATTCCTTATTCATAATCATAATTTCTAACTCAATTAACTTTTATAACGTTTACAACTCAGTGACATGTTTCTTCTCAAATCAGCTGTTTTAATGCGAAGCATTGTGAGCAACCGTGATAAAAATAAACCAAGAAAAAGAGATCCGAAGATCCCAACCCAATTCAGCACCCACAGTGTTCAAGTATAACTACCGCTTTGACGAAAAACAAATTAGAACCATAAAACCAGCATTACCACAAGATCGGTTGGTAAATTTAAAATACCAATCACGATATGATTTTACATTAAGCAATATGGGCAGCTACCAACTTGTATTAAAAATTAAATAATATCAACTTTTGAAGTCACAATATTAGGTTAGCTGTTTAAACTAATTTCTCTGCAAGTGACGTCGTAGAACGACGAAAACCCTTACAAAAAGATAAATTGGAACGTATAGTCTAAAAATTGGTCTTAACCTAATCTTTTCGGGACAAATACCTATAATAAGTACAAAGCTATCTTATCTTCACAGTATAGCTAGTTCGGAGAAAATAAACGTCTAATAATTATTATTTGTCAATTTTTCATCGCAACAGAAAGGATAATTATGAGGTTATTATTTATTAAGAGCAGAGAAGGAAATAAAAGAAAAAACAGGCTAATTATTTTGTAATAATTTGTATGAATACGTTGTATACATGTATTTAGCGTCTATTTAACATCTATTTAACGAATCGGTTGCCCACAATGTAAAGATTTTAGAATTATCAAGAGCATTGCATTCACTGTAATAAAGACCATTGCCTTCACGAGTGTAATAAATTATTTGATATCCATAAATATTAGCACGATTAGACGAACCCTTAGGAAACAACAAGTGATATTATAGATAAATGTGGTTAAAAAATATTAATTACCAACAAAACGGTGCCCTACTGCCTGCTACTCCCACCACGTCTAAATTACCCTCCCTCTCTAATACGACATATGACATATAGCTATTTCATGGGGCTGGCAAGACAGTCAGCTCCTAGAGACCTTACCAGTCGAACGGCATGTTGAGCCTCTGACTCCCCTGCAAGCGTATGATGAGCCTTTGGCACTCCTGACAGACGTGTTGAGCCATCGAGAACCCTACATGACGAATTGAGCCATTGGTGGTAGAACCCAGGGCCCTTGCTATTGTCACGATGACCTTTGTTCGGTGACAAAGGTGGAAAGAGCCCCACTCCCTCCACAATCGTCTTATACAATTATATAAATAGATTTTGCATGTTACAGATTCAGTCTGATGCAGAGTCCTAACCTACCCACCTTCTTAAACTAACAAAAGCGTCGTAAGTTTATGTGGTGGTCTGCCAATCAGTTGAAAGGAGATCGAGCTAAGTGGACATGATACGCAAACATTTCAACTGTGGACCATAAAGTCATGACAGCTATGACGATCTCTGAAGCCGGTTTACTAAACTTCGAGCACCTCAAGATTTCAACGGCGCTCACGAGATTTACCTGTCAATCTCAGGACTGCACATGACGAGATTGTGGTTCGATACTCATCGCAGCCATCCTCCCCAAGTCCAGTTCGGGAGTTCTCAGGGAAACACCAAGTTGCAAATATTACGGTTCAGGGAATAGAACTCATGCATAGATAATGTATTCTTAGAGAGTAATCTTAAATTCATAGATGGAATATTTAATAAAGGAAACCAGCGTCACATTTTAACTGCATTTCTCCTCTTACTTTAATAATCCAGGACATATTCTTATCAAAAATCTATTAGGGTAGTGGGTTTTCTCAGTGAATAGAACTTAAGAGCGGGGAGACTCCTCCAATACATTTAAATCAAAGCATATAGTAGTACTTTGACAAAGAATACCATATCGTGAAATGGCTCCATTATGAACGTACTTTATATAGAATTATATAAAATTTGAGTCTTAAGATAAATATATTAAGCTGAGCTACATTTACATCCAAGAGTACTTTTAATAGGACTATGAATGGCCAATTTATATAGTATCGCACATCTAAACAATTATCAAAACCACAAACATTCTGTGAGATCACTATCCACTTTGAATATGAATGGTCAATTTGTATTATACCACACAACTAAAAATTAAACAACACTACAAACATTTTTTGACATCACTATCCATTTACAGGGCCAGTCTCGCTTTGCTGTGCTTAACTGTTTCCTCGAAGTAGCAATCCTGGATTTTATTCGTAGATATCAGCTGAGTAAATCATAGGAATTTAAATATATTTGCTATAAATATAAATAATATTTATAAATATAAATTATACCATGTAAGAGTAAAGTTTGTGCGATATCACGCTGTTTCGTTAGTAAAACAATGTTAGTTAAATTTTAATTTATTGATCAATAATGTGTAAGGCTACTCGCAAGTAAGATCTGTTGGCAAAAATTTTTATATTTACAGTTTCATCTAACCACTGTTCGTTGTCTAAAGAGGGTGTTTTTAGACACAAACCTCCTGATTACCGTCATAACAAGTATGGTTTATGGCAGAAGTAGGAATATTTTGGTTATTGGTTCCAAGGGAATACCTTTTGAATACAAAGATCACAATGAAAATATATTCATGGGACTAAGATGAAAATGTGTTTATCTAGCTTGCTGTGTTAATAGAATGATTATTAAAAGTTTCTATAAAAATATTCACGTGTCAATCAATAAATACTATAGTAACGTAAAAACTTATACAAGAAAAAAGTTTAAATCTTTTATAAAAAACATTAAATATTTATTAAATACAAAAAAATACAATAAATTTGTTTAAAGATTGGTTATATAGAATATTCTAAACAGTAAAAAGATAAAGCTTTAAACGATTCAAAATATTCAAGACACGCATGTCTATGTCAAAAGCAGACACTGATTAATTTTTTTTCTTTTGTGTTACTAAATACATACAACGTTACTCTACTCCAACAAATATCGTTGCTGAAAGTGGTTTGATAAACATTAACTACGCAATACAGTTATAAAATAAACTGAAGAGTTCGCTCATAAACCGTAATAAATAATAATTTTAAAACTCAGTACAACCAATCATTAGAATAATTAATGCTCATACCTGTATTTTCATCAAATCACATTTATTACATAAACTTCAAACTTCCCATCAATATTTGTATATCTTCATAAAAGTGCTCACTAACAATTTAACGTTGTGGAGCCCAGAGCCAATTTGCATTGCTTAAGCACACAACCTGAAGTCGATGAAAGGCATTTCCAATGAGAAGGAATTCGATCGTAAACCACTCTAGTTTCGGTGGAGGTCGAAATAGGAGGGTATCAAAAGGGTTAAAAATATGAAATGTTTGTTTTTTGGATTATGATATTTGCACCTGGCAACACCTAAAACCAAACGTTAGACATGTAAATAAATGACCAAGCGTCGCCAGCTAACCTTATATACACTCATAAGTTCTCTGACGTGATACAACAGAAAGAAACCACTTACAACAAAGTAATGTAATCTCATTTGCTACTAAATTAGTGAAAAATGTTACATAGTTAGCATTCATAGTTCACTTAATTTTACTGGTCAGTCTATTCTGCGTTTTTCTTGTTACTGTCAAGGTTGCCAATAAGACTAATGTTAACACTTTTAGCCCTTAAGTGTTTTGCCTCCAAAATTAATTTTTCCTTCGACCAAGATTGATTTGTTTGAATTCTCTAGGATATTAATATCAAGATTTATCCCACATATGAATTGGCAACGACACGACATTAGGGGGAAACTGTCTTGCATTTAACAATATATAAACATTACTTATAATATAGTGATATAATAAATTGTAAATAACACCCGATGATTCCGATCTTTTAGCTCAGCAAAACACAGCCTTACGTATCCTTGAGATGAAAAGTTTAGTATTAATTTTACAATATGTTTAATTAGTTACGATGCACAATATACTTTGATTAAGGAGTTTTTTATTTAATTTCAATAAATGGATTTATATTAAATTAAAGTCTCTTAAACGTGTCTTAATTCAATGTTCTGAGTTATTCAATATATTTTAAAAATTAAAAATGTTTCTTGTTTTGAATATAAAATTCATACCCACACAAAAAAAACTAATTAGAGTCAAAAATTTCCAGACTCTCAAACTATTAGGGGAATATTTTAAATTTATGTTGCAAAGTACATACTAAAATAAGATTATGTAATCATACAGCGACTTACAATTCTGAGATCCATCGTAAACTGAACCTGGTTCATCAGCTTGAGCTGGAACCAATGAGATGGTGGTGTGGGGAAGGGTGGGTGAGATGGTCGGGCTCCACAAATTAAACGTTAAACAGAAGAATCGAGCCGGACAAGTCTGAGAAAATGGCCTGCAATATAAATGTTTATGTTAGTCGTCAGTTTACGGTATTTTTAAATAATATCGACGGTTTTTAAATTTCTGTTATAAGATATTGTTGACTTCTTATTCTTGCAGTCCAATTTCACACTAGCCTGCACATTTGGACAAACATGTTCTTTTTTTCGACTTAATCTATAGTTAGATTAGTTTATACATCATCGACGTTTGTTTATGTCTCACCAATGCGATATTGATGACGTCATTCTTGCAGGCCATCTTCACAGTAGCCTGCACCGTTACAGAAACTCATTAAAAGTGATTTTAATCGTAAGTTTAGGTTATTTTACAGAGATTAAACGTTAGTTTAGAATTTGAACCCAGTCAACTTGGACTGGAAACGTTTTTGTATATTACAATCTCTCAATGAATTACTGTTAGTGTTTGT
Source organism: Homalodisca vitripennis (assembly GCF_021130785.1). NCBI lineage: Eukaryota > Metazoa > Arthropoda > Insecta > Hemiptera > Cicadellidae > Homalodisca > Homalodisca vitripennis. The sequence goes on along the minus strand of NC_060209.1, from coordinate 128,955,886 downwards.
AGATCTGATACCTATATACTAGAGTCTATAGTTATCCAGATTTGTCTCTGACTGAAAGGGAGTTAATATCACAATTCCAATTAATTAAATATTTCGTCTTTGGCATTTTTACACATCTGACGTGCTATATGTAATTTTCTGCTAAAGTTAAGTTGCTAATTTTTTACTTGGGGGGGTGGGGGGGGGGGGGGGTGGGGGGGGGGGGGGGTGGGGGGGGGGGGGGGTGGGGGGGGGGGGGGGTGGGGGGGGGGGGGGGTGGGGGGGGGGGGGAATAAATTCGTAAATATTTTTGTTTTATTGTGCTTCACAAAAGATAAAAAACAATAGCATATGATTAAAATGTTGACATTGCCGTAGTATAGTTAGGCTCACCTGAAAATGGATTCCTATATATAACCTAGCAATGGTGTTTTGTTAAATCAAAGAATAATTGGTAATACACCATACCTTATACAATAATTCCACTTGTAAACACTTTTTAAATTGGAGATTTTGATGACATACCTTTTATTTTTAATCTAGTTGTACTTCCAAAAGTTTTGCAAACGCATGATAAGAACGTGAACGTAATTAGCATATTATTTATTATAAATGAAATTATTGTGATATTCTGTGTAGTGTTGTTTAGGAACGAGATATTTTGAAAGATCCTTTAATAAATTTGACCTCGGTAGTAAGATAAACAATACGATGTATTGGGATTTGTAGTAATATAGCTAACAAAATAGAAACGTTTATCCTAGAAACAGTTGATTTAAACTAATAATTTTTGAAATGTATTCATCGACGTAAATGTTAGTAAATTCGAATTATTCATGTACAAAATAAGGGTTGGAGTACAGAGGGTAATGATGTTGCCCGTAAAACAGAGCTATGCTTTGAACCCAAAGATTGACACCGTGTAAAGGTATATGATTACAGTCATTATGAAGCTTTCGAATGTCAATATTTGACAAAGTTATTTTGCTAATGGGTTTTCATTAGGATTGAACCATCGCAAGTGATACAGTAGATGTGAGTCCACCTTAACCAGAAGAAAACAACGGAATAATGTAATGATATTTTTCCAAAGTCTTAAAAATCATAACGATTGTTTAATGCCACTATATAGTGATGTCTGACCAACTATCACCCATGTTTAATAGTAACGTCCAAATAAATGTTCTTATTAAAAGATTCATTTATATACATATTTATATACAAAACTGTGTTTATTGAGATTTATTTCTAAATTTTGCTTAAATATAGGATTAAAACAATTTTCTACAGTCTATTATACATGTATTTAACATGTAAAAAATTATAATCAATTTGATTTGGTTTAAAATCGGTTTTTCAGGCTATTTACCGTTATTTAAATCAACTTCTACATTAAATATATACATTATGTGATTACAAATAGCCTAATGTGTGTAAATGTGACGTCACCATTCATTTGCGATGGTTTAATTCCTAATGAAACCCCATTAGCAAATATAAACTTTGTCAAATATTGGCATTCGAAAGCAGCATAATGGCTGTAATCATATACCTTTACACGGTGTCAACGGTTGGGTTAAAAGCATAGCACTCCTTGTTACATGAATAATTCAATCGTTGCTAACATTCACGTCGATAAATACATTTCACACATTATTAGTTTAAATCAACCTGTTTTTAAGATACAAATTTCTTATTTATTATCTATTTTCCTACAGATTGCGATACAGCATAATGTTCATCTTACAACCGAGGAACACGTTATTATTAAAGATATTTCAAAATACTTCGTCCCTAAGCAACAATAGAAAATCACAATAATTTCATTTATTTTAAATAATAATGCTTATTACGTTCACATTCTTATTATACGTTTGCAAAACTTTTGGAAGTCCAACGAAAATAACAATACAAGATTATATTCGAAAGTAGCATAATAAGTGTAATTATTATGCCTTAACACGGTGTCAATGGTTTGGTTTAAAAATAGCTCTATTATACGGGTAACATTGTTATCACTTGTTTCAACTGTGTACTGCTGCACTTCTTTTTTACAGTAATAATTTATTGTTGCTAATGTGTATGGCACTGAATAAACACGAGATAACTTTAATCGTTATCTTTTTTTTCCTTCACATCCATATATACAATATAGTGTTTATTACACAGCCAAGGATAAATTATTAGTTATTATTAAACATCTTTTTCTAACTTTTATGTAACTATGCAAACAGTATCATGTTACAATATGTTTGTTTCGTTGAAAATAATATGCTACTTACGTTTACATTATTTTATTACGTGTTTGCAAAAGTTTTAAGCACAAACATATGTTTTCAAATTGTTCTATTTTAACAGTTTTTACCCGTGACTTGATCATTTAATGTGTGGTGTATACCGATAGTGGTGTGGATTTATTAAAAAACGTTACTATATTGCGTGTAGCTAACTTATGCTAACATGAGGCAAACTAACGTACGGAAATTTTAAGATTTTTTATCCACCCATGATCTATCATTTGACACTCATGAATTGTCTTAGACTCTTTTGTAAGGCACAATTTAAAAATATTTTTGAAAAAATAACGTTTTACACAAAGCCTTTACATGGGTATCTATTTTAAATTGATAAACATGGTTAATTGAAGGATTTAACCTGAGTATAAAATTACAAACTTGGTCAAAAAAGTTAACTTGTAAAATCCGATTGAGAAAAATAGGTGAATTTGAATCCATTTTACAAACTTTCAAGATTATCATGTTCATTAACACTTAAAAACGTGTTGTATGTAGCTATTATTCTGTAATAATTAGATAAGTTCTAGAAAATGTAAATGATGTTTGATTTGCCTAAGAGAGATTTGCAGATTTTATTTAGGATAAATATTACGAAGCTAAGTACGGTAATATAAATACTCAGTCATACATAAGAAAAACTATGAATGAATGTTACCTTACCATATACACGATTCGCTGGTCAAGTAACGTTCCTGTTTATACGAATTTCATATATTTTTGTTTATTTCTAGTCTATAAAATATTCTTAATTGTTTAATGAAACCATATGTGTATAGGCTAAACAGACAAACAAATAAAGTGTGAATTACATAACTATGATCATTAAGATCTCAATTATGAGAAAGTTATATTTACCTTTAGATTAGATCAGGAGCGTCTAAGGCCAATAAGTTAGTAAAGCTGAAGGAGAGCGCAAATTAAACTTTAGGGTTAAGTTAGATCTGCAATCTGTGTGAGTAAGCAGAGGGCTACTTGAAGTTAGTAGTTAGGACTGTGTTCACAGTTATAAATATTATCAAACATGCTTCTGGTCATTTGATTAACATTTTTTCTTATAGCTGTTTTGGTGTTAAAACTAAATAATACTTTTATTACATATCCAAGAAGATTTTAGGTTGAATTCTATCTAGTAGATACTGAAGGAAATATATTGCTATCCCCGGTTAGCTAAAGGGTGTTTCTATATAATATAATGCAAAATTAAAATGTTATATATCGTATTTAATCCATTCTAATTGTTACTGCTGCATTACACAACATCTTCACAATCAAAGTACTTATAATACTAATTAAAGCACATATGATATAATATGATGGAGTCGTATGAAATTTTACAAACTTAAGTAGGCATACATTAGGTTCACATTCGTTCAGTGGCGATGCTAAAAGATAATCAGAGACATGTAAGACATGGCTCTTTCATCATTTTTTACACCTTCTGTTGCATTTTTTATTTGAATTCGTTATTTTTCCAACACCATAGCATCAGTGTGCTATTTTCCCCGATTATAAATACAAATACAACATCTCGGAATCCTACTTCATAAATATATTTAAGTATTAATGGAGTCCACCTTTTTTATACCAATGAAGAAAAAAAGTGTACATAAGTTAAGGTTTAGAAAGGATATTTAGTTTAAAACCTTTCTACATTGAACCGTTTAAAACCACTTAAGGTACTACAGTAGAGTGTGCCGACATTGCCCCGATAAAGAACTATACAGATATGTAGCCCTCTAAATTCTAATTCATGTCCAAAAGCGACTTATAATATTAAACATAAACACGTATTTGGGCATATTCTGCTGGTAACTAGGACTCACAACTTCTAAATTCTAAATTTCCTCACACTTTTTTAACTGAAACAAAAAACTACTCGGTTGGTCCCCGACGCGGGCAAAACTACATTCTGTTAGTTCAGTAGTAATTTCAGTCTATAGGTGTCTACTAAAACATCAATTGATACCTTCATTAGGGCGTTCATTGACCATGAATGATGACATGACGGTATTCAGTCATTCTCTAGTGATTACTCTACTCAATAGAGTGATTACTGGTGGAATTGATCCTCATATCAAACAGATTACTTTTACAACTGACTTGCTTTCGGGATAATACTTCCTAATAGGACCTATGGTAAGTTACTATTATATATGTAGCGTCTTACAAAGTAAATAGTGGAAATAATCAACTTTCCCTCTTTACACGACAAACGTTGCTATTTTTTTTATCTTAAATTTAAGTTATTTATTTTTTTATACTAACAGAAATTTGTAACCCTAATTTTATTCCAATAAGAATACTTTTTTTTTAATATGGGGACGTAATTTTATCGACAATTTCTTTGGTAGATTAAACATATTTGCAAAATTTAATGGCATTAAATGGTAACCATAAATCTTCGCTGCAGGTATTTTACCTAAAATCAGAACTTAGTTTTTTAAGTTTTCAGCATATTGGTGTAAACCTTTCTTTGCAAAATGCTATTAGCACGTATCCAATATCTTATCGGGTTTACGTTTCTTAAATTGGTGTTCCAAACTATTTGATGGATGAGTTTTAGTTATTACAAACAACAGATATCTTGAAAAATTATGTCATTTGGGAAACATGGCTCCTCAAAACATAAAAAAATCAGTTACTGAAGAAGTAAGACTTTCCCGTATTTAATTGTCACGGTAAACTACTTATTTTGAATCGTAGGCCCAAAAAGAATATGTTACAGAAAACCATAATAAAACTAATTTGTTGTGTGATTATACTTATGTTGCTTTGTTTAAGAAATAATAAATTTCAATAATAACAAAACGAAGCAAAAATAATTGCAAATGATAATTAGTAAGTGACTTTAAGTTACATTCTTTTTTGCCTTAAAGATAACTTACAACTTGGATTCGCGAATAAAGGACAATACATTAATACTATATCAAATTTCAGGAAGATGGCTTGTCTCCAGAAAAATTAGTTAAAAGTATCACTTCTAAACTTTATCTGAATTTATATTAATGTATTTTATTTTTTTTTATATGTAACTGCATTTTTTCAATCGTGGTCGTCGTAGGTATAAAAAAAGTAGAAAAATGTTTAAAAATAATCTTTAAACTAACGGTTTCTACAACTCCGCATACTAGGAATCCTTTACTTATGAAATTTTTCCACCATTACTTACTTTTCCAATTTCTTGACGCTAATTAATCAATTAATGTAGGTATAATTGAAAAAGTACCAAATGGAGTAACATTTATACAAGCAGTCTGGCTTGTTCATCGATCATAATTCAAGTGTAAGTAGGGTATGTATGAGCTATTGCGATATAACATTCATGTGTAAATACGATAAATGCTAACATTTTAAGTGGTTAAAAGAAAAAGTTTGTAAGTTAGTATTATCAAATTAAAAGTTTCACTCATGATCAAGAAACATTTTGCAGCCGTAATAAACCAATAAAGAGTTGCATGATAGTGGCCATTATTATTACTAAGTACAAAATCCTGACATTAGCTATCCCACAAAACGTATATAGAGAACAAATGTTTTTTATTATTAATGAACGCTTTTCAAACAAACCTTGTTAATTCTTTTGGCCGTACAAGATTTATAAGAAAGGAAATTTTGATAATATTTAACTTTTAGGTAGGTTAGGTAGGTGGTCGAAATCGTACGTAACTGTAATAATTTTAATACAAATTATTTACAAACAAATTTTGTTTCTAAAGTTCTATTAATTTCCCGTAAGCTTACATAAACATATTGTTTAAAGAGAGTTTTGAATTGAAACAGTTTTGTACTTTTGAAAATATACAATTAAATATGTTTAAATAAAATAATTTCGAAATAATTGCTATAAAGTCCATCCACTACCTGGTATGATTTAAATATTTATGGTTATAGTGTTTATTAACAGGTTTGCTAAGTGTTTTGGAAATGATACATAATTACATCACACCTTAAAATGAACCAATATAGTAACTGTATACTATAATCTCGTAAAAATAATATACACCTTCATTTTAAAAGTCAGACAAGTTTGTTCTCGATTGTGAGAAAAAAGTCAAACATGTTATAACTTTGAATACTAGCATAAAAGCATAAAAAATATAATTACGTCGTTTTGCCTCTTATTTTGCACGAGTTTAAAACTGGCATATTGAGAGCAGCTCCACAAACTCACTGGCGAGGTAAGGGAACAGGTTTCTTACAAGACCAGATCATTAAGCAGACATGCATTGAAGAAGTAGAAACATTCTTGCCTTATTACGTTATTTTACGATAACTGCTGTAATGGGTAAGCAAGGTCCTTGGCAGACTATTCTATAGAGCATTTTTTACGAGGTCATATTGCGATATTTCAGTTTTAAAATGTCAAACTCGCCCATAATATTCTTCATTGATACTGTGAACTTCCAAAACTTTTCCTTCGAGACAGGTCGATGTGCTTAGGACTTGGAAATAGAACTTAGGAATATAATCTAGCTAAGGGATTTTGAGGGCCATCCTACTGCAATAGCTTACATATTGGATCACAATGATAACTAGTTTTATAATTTTAGAAATCTTGAAATATAATTAATGTTTCGATATTAAGAGTGGAGTAAACGCAAGTAAATATACAAAGTATCAAGAACTTGTATATTAACACACGCTGTTATACTCTTTGGTATTCGACGAGAAATCAAAGGACTGGGTCAATATAAGATAATTTCATTTAATTTTTACTGCATGATAACTTCCTTATTTCTAACATACCTGATTTATTAAAATTCTGATGTTTTAATATTACTAATAAATGAATACAAGGAAATTGCCTCGTGATGGAATCATTGATTCTGAAAGCCTCCCAAGAATAAAATTAATATAAGAAAATGTGTATTAATTTACTAGTAATATTAAATTAAACTTTTTTCAATGTTCTAAGATTCTGTATCGATGTTGACTCATGCTGATAATTTCATTAATAATAATATATGAATTAGTTAAATGCAAAAATTAAAAATACATGTAGTTTTTTACGTACACTTAAACGTGCACACGCACAGTTGTCAGAGATAATATTCACTGGTGCCTGCATTTTAGTGACAAACGTTATGCATGGTAATTTCCATATTGATGGACTCTAGATGTAATATTCACAATGAACTGGTGTAAGGGCCATGTTTGCATATGTAATCTGTTATTACCGAACACAACATGATGTATTCTGCATATGTCTGATCCTCCATTGGAACACTTTCTTGCCGATAAATCATACAGACAAATGTTGTATATAACTGTTTATTCAAGTTAAAAATCAGTTATAAATAAATCAGAGTTTTAAAATGGCCAGCGTGTTAGGTTTATCGTGTCTATACATGAGAATATATATCATAAGATTACTATAGGATTATAGTTTTGGGATATAACAGCAAATACAACATATATACATACTTTTGAGAGTTAATACTACTGAAAAAGGTGTCGATTGTTTATTTAATACTTATATTTATCCTTTGATTTCGTAATATAGTGAAGTTGTGAGGAAAACATTTATAAAAACCAGTAAAAAGGAAAACAGTTTAAAGTTAGAAGCGGATTAATTATACAAATATTTTCTTTTATAACAAGTATTTAGGTCATGCAGTTAATTAGTCAGTCCAGTTTATGAATAAGATTTGTCGTTTTCAAGAAAGAATTAAACAATTCAAATGTAACAGTAAGATTTTCTACTACACACGTTTATATCGTTGATACCACGATCCTCTTGTAGAATTAAGTGCATCCTACGGTGGTTGTAGACTCCCCCTATGGTATATAAATCGACATTTTCCCTCAGCCAATTTCTTCCTAATTAAAGTTACAGATGATATTAAAATAGGTATTGACAATAAACGTCTAACTGTGCTTATTTTATTGAATTCCAATCGTGATTTTGACTGTGTCAACCACTTATTGCTTATGTTCATTTTGAAATCTTATAATTTTGGCAATGCATCTATCGAATGGTTTGAATCCTATTTGTCTGATGGAATGCAAAGAGTAAAGACACAAGATGGAGCATCCTCTGATTGGAGAACTCAATCTGTTGGTGTTCCACAAGGCTCTACGTTGTCAGCCCCTTTTTATTTAGTTTGTATATAAATAGGATAAGTGATAATATATTGTTTAGTAATACATACAATTACAAACCTACTTAATATTGAGCTTACGTCTGTGTATTTTTGGTGTAGAGATCATGGCTTAAACCTAAATATAACAAAATGTAAACCAATTTTAATAGAATCTTCTAGACTACTAAAAAATATTTTATACAATAATGTAGCTCCAATAAAAATTGGCGAACAGACTATTAAATTTGAAAGAGATGTTTTTAACTTAGGTCTAAGGCTCAGTGATTCATTGTCTTGGAATAATCAAGTTATTAATGTCACTAAGAGGATCTTTCAATGTTTATATCAATTAAACGCTTACGTTTTAGACCTTCTTTGTGTGTAAAGAAAGCAACTAGTTTCGGCTTTAGTGTTTTCCTATCATTGATTACGGAATTGCAGCTTACTTTGATGTTAAAAGTTTACTAACGAATCAATTGCAAAAAGCTCAGAATGCTTGCATACGTTATATTTGTAACTTTAAATATGATGAGCATGTAACACCGTAATATAAACAAATGAAATAGCTAAAAGTACAAGAAAGAAGGGAACTTAGTGTACTAAATTTACATTTTAAGATTTTATAATAAAAAAAAACCAAAATATTTATTTGAATGTTATAATTCAATGCACAGCATCCATTTAAGAGCAACCAGAGTTGGCGATGAGTTGGTTCAGTTTCCCAAATCACAGGAAAAAATCGTTTTTAGTAACATCAATAATGTTGTTGAATAATGTGGAAAATAATAAAAAGAGAATTGAAAAAGAACATATATTTGCTGGTAATTTAAAAGATTTATTGTTACTAAGATATGAGAACTAACAAAAAGAAAACAAAAATAATAATTACGATTGTAAGATATGCATGTTTAGAAATAGTGATCGATTGGTATCGGTGATATAACTGTCAGTTCAATGTAATTGCAGCAAAATCACAACTTTTGTAACATAATATTGTTATAAGGAGTAAATAATCGAATAATAGTTAAACGTCCAGTAAATGTTCCTCTATGATGTGTCTTTGTACGTGAGAAGTATAAGTGTATAATTAGTGGTAATATAATGAGAACTGTATTGATTTTTGGATTCTTAGCGTTATACAATAACATAAAACAGCGTGTTGAGATGGGACAAAAATCCATGTAACTTGTAATATGTTGTAACTTGTATATTATATTTAGGCTTTAGTAATATGTGCTGTACATGTTTGTATTTAGCAACTAGAGTAAGACAAAACCCGCAACTGTAATGTCTGCCTGTTCTGGTGTAAGAGTGGACCGTTGGTGTAAACCAGTACAGGTTAAATCAATAATTTATCAATTTATCTCTCTCTATTATTGGAAATTCCAATAAACTAACACTTTATATCTGGTACTACCTTACTGCCCAGTAATTCTGACGCTGTTAGATCGTAGATTTTAATGTATGGAAACAGCCGCAGCACCGTCCGGGCGTTAAGCCTACAACTGTTAGTCCGTCAGCTGTCGGGACACAGTGACGTTTAATACGATACAATGAACAAAGACATTTGAGATGCAAATATTGATCCTTGTTGTGTTTTTCCGTCTAATGAATCCGGTATCATAAAATTGAACACTTCTAAAATGTTATCGTCACAGTATTACGAGCTACATAAATATTTTTAAATTGTTATGCATCCTCCCTTCGTTATAGTATGGCATTTATCTGTGAAATTCCTGATTCCAGGAATCAAGTCTGTGACAAAATCTGATTCCAGTTGCTGAACTAAGTGGTAGGTGAATAGGAGCTAAACTCAACACTTGCATTTAATACTCATGTATTTAAAAGTTTATTCAATATAGTACTGATTTAGATTGTTTAAAAATGCTGCAAAGCTAGTAAGCTTATAAATTAAGGTTCAATTTAGAACAAAATCTTTAAAACGCCCAAATTTATAGATATTTTGTTTCTGCTTATAATATGTATAATTGCTTAAATAGCGTTATGGAATAACAGATATATTTTTCCAAAGAGGAGAAAAGGCAAGATACACAAATTAAGAAGTTAGCAAAGCAGCCCAGGGCCCAATAATAAACTTTGGTCGGAAGTTACCACTGTGGACTCCCAGTGTTATACAGATGCCTGTTATTAGGTTATTTAAAGTTATGCTTTATTAAAAATAAAAGAATCTTGTTGTATATTTTAAGGGCTTTTTAGTTAGTAAGTAAAATATTTTTCCATTTAGAATTTTATAGCAATATAAATTCGTTTTAAAAGGTTTGTAGCATTTACGTATAAGGTTGGATTACGCTACATCACGTAATGCGTGGCTTCACTAAGTTTGGATGTCAAATTCTAAGTTAATACCTCGTTTTATATTTGAGACTCTGGATGAACGACAAAAGAACAGGTTTTCAGACAGTAAAGAAGAAAAAGTTAGAGGCACTCAATTTTTATATTATTTCTACAATTATATCAACAGTGATGATATTGATAAACTCTTATCCTCTTTTAAATTGTGCTGTTTGGATTGTTACGTAAAACCTAAAACAAAACTTAAATATTTTTCAACCTAATTTTTACAACCGTAATTTATAATTTGCAAAGATCCAAAATGACAGGATATGTGTATAACCAAAACGTTTAACTAATTTAAAATTGTGATAATCACTCAAAATAAGTTGATTACGAAACATGTTTAACAAATGGTCAACAAAAGTTAATTCATAGGATATAATTTGTTATATAATACGGAAGAATAGTTAGTGGGATGGATAGAAAATAGATATGAAAAGTTGATCGTGAAGCGTTGGAAAGTTCGATATAGAATAGGGTAATTATGATACTTCGAGTCTTAAATTTTAGTATTTAAATATATTTTTTCAGAAAGTAAAATGATTTATTCCTCTTGATATGTATTAAAAATGTATTGTACCGATTGTATTAAATTGTAATTCTGGGGTAACTGGATTACCGGTGGAAGGAGTAGGCCCAGAAGAATGATAAGGACTGGACTGTACAAAAGAGGCCGCTATCAGAGAGGCGCGCATCGCAGATGGCAGTGTTTGATAACGAAATTTAGAGGTGGGGTGAGGTAGACGTGCCGTACCTCCCGTCTCAGTTGATCGGAAATTATAGTAACGAGTAGACTTTGAAAGTGCTTAGAGTTAATCTTTTTGCTAATCGTCATCGAACCTGAGGGTAAGTGAACCTTTTAACTGGAGTCCAGTCAATATTCCTTCTTAGTTATTTTGAATAATTTTGGGAAAAGAAATATTGTAAAAATTAAATTTAATGCGAATTTAGGAACTTGTCCTTTTGATCTGTGCAATATAAAACCTTTGGTACAGTGAGTACATGTGAATAAAATGTTATGTAAAAATACTAAAAGAGTTTTGTGGTTGTTACAAATGCTTTCAGCAATAAGTTTAATTCTCTAACAATGAAGAATTTTTATAATAAAAAATTTCTAACACTGAAAAGAAGTAATATTTAAAGTAAAGTAAAGAAAATTAGTAACAAATATAATTGAATTTTGAAGATAAATTAAAGTGAAGAATTGCCAGATCATCAGATTTAGAGTGTGAAAGTTTTGAATTTTGAAAATGGAATAAAAGAAGCTGTAATAACGTTCTACATTGTTGGAGTGACGAATACATTACAAGTTTTGAATTTAAGTCATCAAAAATTTTTTATTTTAATTTTAAATCCAGTAATTATTTTTAAGAAGAAGTTTTTTTTTTAGTTTCAACTTTATTTATTTCAGAAGATTTTCACTTTCCTTTTTTTGAACCTTCACAAACATTTAAATTTCAAAGCTAACCCCTCATGTGCCAGTAAAACGGTACAGTATAACTACCTTATTTGATTAAAACCTGTGATTCCCCTTTAATGTGAAGTACACACAGACACACACACTCGAGTGCGCTTGTTACACATAAAACAAAATTAAAGGTGTAAAATCGGTTCAAATCCGTTAGTTCATAGGAAAAGGTGTTTAATTAAAGAAACCAATGTCTAACTGAATGACGGTATTATTTTGTATTGGATTAAACTAAACAATTTTAGCTGTGTAAAATATATTTATATTTTACATGTTTATCTCCTTATAAAGTGTATATAGTATATTTATATGATGTTTTTTTTCCTAAATACATTGAAATATATTCATATACAATGTACCGTTTTTATTATTTTTTTATGATTTGTTACGAAGCTACATAATTCATTCTAATTATTTGTAACTTTTTCTTAACATACTATTCGTTTTAAAAGAGTAGTTTCAAAACTTTGTACAGTTTTGGGTCTCTAGCGATGTATTCTTGAAAAAAGCAAGTCGTCCAAAATAATAATTAAGAACTACTGGACGGTTATTATTGTAAATTTACAAATAACTATGTCCAATAAGATAAACGCCATCTGCAATGTGAGATTAACTTTATCTAGGATCGGAATATTTCCTTTTTTCTTCTGTGCAAATAGTTTGGAACTTGTAATGTCATGAAGAGAAAACAGCTGACTTGACCAACTCTGATAACATCAATAAAACCCTCCCGTCTCTATAAGTGTTTAGTTTAGTGTTTTGGTTATCCGGACTTAAGTAGGTGTGATGATATATAACCTGCGAGTACAATTGTTTTCTCGAATGACACTCGTAGAATTGATCTTGTAATATTTAGTTGCAATATATTGATATACGTTTTTATATATTATTATAATTATAAAAAGTTATTATAAAAATGTAAGAAGAATGACACGTAATGTTGATCGAATGCAAGAAACAAATTTATTTATACATTATTATAGAGAGCTTGTATTCAGTAAATCGACAAAAATAAGTAATAGACAAAATGAGTATAAATATACATCATCTATGGTCGAAAAACGCAAAATCAATGTCTAAAGCTAAAGACTAACATAAAAATTAAATTTTAGAAAATATAACTTATGTCGAAATTCAGTACCCTAGTGTAACGGTTACAGTTTTATATGTGAGGTTTGTACTTGCATAATACGTTGAATAAACTTTTGGTTATCATAGATTATGCAACAACAAAAAACAAAAAATTGCTTGGATAGTTACGTAACTACTTATATTGCACACTAGTATGAAATATTCACAACCTAGAAATTAGTAAAAGTAACAAGTTTATTCCTTTGAAAGTGACAGCATCTTGTATCAATATTAACATTAAAATAAAATATTTAACAACATAATTCATCATAAAACTGCATAATTCGGTCACGCTATACATAAATCATTGAACTTTACCAAGAAGGTGAGAGACTCAGGAAAAATCAATTTGCTGCCATTCCAAAAGAGTGCAGCAGAACTAATAAACTGGATGGAGATGGTTGATAGAAAAAGGGACGTCAAAGTCATAGTATTTCTTTGTATTTTATTGGGATTTTCTACTTAAAACTAAGATACAGTTTTAATAATATTGTCGTAAAATACATCATTATCATTATATTTTGAAATTTAAAGAAGATAATATATACCAGTCATGTAAAAGTAATGTTTTAATATTGTAAAATTTAGTAGTGGAAAATATGTAAGATTATATTGTAGTTTTAAAGTATCCGTCGTCAATAATAAATGGTAAACAGCGAAGTTGCTTTTTTTATAATTATCTATTGCCTTCGGTTATTGGGAACAATCGCAATCGTGGATGTATAAAAAACAGAACACAAAAAAGATCCCTTATTCATGAGAAGATTACAGTTAACAATCAAGTGTGTTACAAGTAATCCCATGCCAATAACTTTACTTTTATCTAAATATTTACTCTGATTTATGAGTTGTCAGTTTTAAATAACGAGTAGTAATTTTAAGTTCTGTTTTCCATTTGAAATAGGACACACAAATTATGTTATATCACTATAGTATTTGACAATTCTAGCATAAATCAGAGGCTGCGAGGCAGAATGGTTACAAATTATCAACTGTCAAAGAGCGTGTGCCCTTATATCACATTATACCATTGTGATGGGTCAAATTCCACTATATCAGACAAAAATGGTGGAGATATCGTCAACCTCACAATACAATCAGCTCATGCCTCATACAGTCATTGTGTCATAACAAGCACAAGGGGTGTTAAGATTTAGTCTTATATGTTTTGTAATACATACAAAAATTACAAACCTACATTTGATTCATGTACTTTTATTACGAAAAATCATGTAAAACATATTTTACATACCGAAATCTTTTTTTTACATCCTAAGTTAGTAAAAGGCATTAAAAAAAACTGTATAAAGTCATCAATATCTTAACAGATTTTTAATTCAGTAAAGTAATAAAGTAGTCCTTGATTTTATTTTTTGTTTAATTGGTGTTGAAGAGAATTATGCTGTGGTAAAAGTAGAACTAACCTGAACAAGATAAATTTAAAGCAAATATAAAACATAATTACACATATCTTGATAATTAGAATAATTTAGAAATCGTTCACGATTGATGAATCCTTCAAAAAAATTATATGACTGGAAAGAACTTCATTAATCTCTTTTCCTTTATTGTTATTTTGCTTTTATTGACATTCTGAAATAAAAATATGCTTGAAATATTGTAATATAATGTGTGTGTGTGTGTGTGTATATATAAATTTAATATCGTTTACAATTTGTTTATTTATTACTATCATTAGTATTTATTATAAATTATAAATATTGTACTTTTTATTGATATAGTATTAAAAATATTTCTAGACCTACTAGGTCCATTTGCATGTTTAGCCTGATACGGGTTATAATGTAAGTAGAATTTAGCCATGTTGTAATATGTATTATTTTTATAAATATGAATTGGTTCTTGGCCGTAAAAAGTAATAAACTCTAAACTCTAAAAATGTATGAACTATAATCCAACACAGATAGATGAATACAAGCACCTTATAGTTTGAAAATTAAAATTATCCTCTTCTAATATGTTTGTTAATTGATTAAATAATATAATATATCTATAGAAAAAAAAATTTTTATGTACGCATTGAATGCATTTTAGCTAAAGAGGACACCTTTTTTACAAAAGATTACAAAACATTAGTTCAATCTGAAATGTTGGGAACACAATTTAACCCTTTTCTTCCGGCACAGGTAATCCTGTCCTTAAATATTGTAAGTGCAAATATTAAATATTAAATTGAACCAACAAAAGTTAACGTTAGGTTAAAACTAGTTTATACTTACCAAGAACAAATGGCAGAACGTTTGAGCGTTATTAACAAGTCATTGGGATAATACTTATTAATCTCCGATAAAATCAACCATTGATAATTTGTAATGATTTTCATACAGAAGCACTGCTTTCAACAAATATGTATTAAAATATTCCATGAATCATTATAAAGATAAATGTTTGTGATGTAAATGTCAAAGGCCAGAAGTTAGTTTTCTCTCTGGTTGCCATCAAATTATATTTTGTAATAATCCCAACCGACATCTCAGACATTCTTCCTCTTTAAACAAAATAAACAACTATTTTCTCTGTAAAATACCAAATCGTCGTAGCTGATTTTACGACGATTCTTTTACAGAATAAAGAATCTGAGTATTAAATAACATGAGTAAACTGCCTACTCATGTTATTTAAATCCTCTTTAATAGAAATTAATCTGAAAAAAGTTACTTTGTCTTTTAAAATAAATAAAAATACTAAAAAAGGTATCTGACTGAAATTCCATATATACGTACATGGAATAAAATTTTTGCGTAGATAAAATGGTTTCCCTCTCAATAACGACAGGATGAAAGTAGACTTCTGGTCTGGCAGTAAAACATTTAAGAACATATTTGTTTTCTAAAATAAATCTTTTAGCA
The DNA here is from genome assembly GCF_021130785.1 of Homalodisca vitripennis. Lineage (NCBI taxonomy): Eukaryota > Metazoa > Arthropoda > Insecta > Hemiptera > Cicadellidae > Homalodisca > Homalodisca vitripennis. The sequence continues at coordinate 128,939,703 of NC_060209.1, read as the reverse complement.
GCTATAAGTAGCTTATTGATTTTAATTACAAGACATAAAACAAAAACACCTATTAACTTTAAAAATTTTCCTGCAGATTATATTTCATGTACTACAAATGCTTTCAGGACATGGATATCAGGTCAATAGATAACACAAGTAAACATCTTAAAGAAAACCAGTGATTTGTTTGAAAATTCATATTTTGTTAACCTACTTCTTATCGGAAAGCCGATGTAATCCTATCAGAAAATCTAAACAAGCAAACTGCTTGATAAAATTCAACATCTAACATTGATCCGTAACAAGATATAACATCATATGACTGCAAAAAATAAACATATTTTCGCATGGATTGTATGTTTTCTTAACATCATCTGTATTAAGAGTTTGTTTGATTTAGTTTGAATACGTTTCTCTTTTAAATTACAGTTTTTACTCAATACAACACATTCATCTGAAGACGTCTATTATAAAAATTTACTGCCAACGACCACAAAATATTAGATCAATTTTGTTTTGTACAGTGATCAGATATTTATTTATGTTTATATGCCGAGCGAGCATATTACCTCTTCTCCACAGAGCAATTACTTACTATGAATAAATTATTCAAAATAACTTATATATATATATATATATGTGTGTGTGTGTGTGTGTGTGTGTGTGTGTGTGTGTGTGTGTGTGTGTGTGTGTGTGTGTGTGTGTCTGTGTGTTGTGTAGCATGCTGGACCAGCAAGTGCGAGGCCCTACTTCGAGGCCCCGTAATGGAATACTTTTTGCAAATAAAAATGTTATGAAATTAAATTAGTCTATTACTAAATATACTAATTGAAATAATATATGTTCACATACTTGATATGTTCTCAAATATGCTTCTATATTGGGGTAGACATGCTATTAGGTGTATATATGATGCATTGATATGATCATTGACTCGTTATTAATTTTGTAGGCGAGCTCTCTGACCCGTATCTGAGCACCTAACCTGTCGAACGCTTAAAATAAATCTTTACAGAAGATAAATTTAACTGGTGGATATGTTTTGCATAATGAGGCAAATATGCAATTTAATTCACTATCACTGTGCAATCTAATGGTTTAGCTATAGTAAGAATATTAGGAAGTAGAGTGTAATTTCTTTCCATACTTAGTTTTATACAATGAACAAATTTATATATATATATATGAAGACAATTACTTTTTCACTAAAGATATTTTGAAATTTTGTTACATTAAAACAAACACACGTGAAACACTTTATTTATTGGCTCACGTTAAAGTAGCGTTTTGCAATAAAAGAATCCAGTAACGTTTTAATGTTAGAACTAATTAAAATGGAACTCTTTGTATAAAAATTGGGACTGAAAATAAGATATCATCCAAAATATAAACAAATACAAAAAGTAGACATGTCAGAACATCTAGAGTATTTTATCTCCTAGAGGCCGGAAGAAGCAGTCAGAGGTTAGTCTCCTGGGATATTGAGTGTGAGAACTCTAAAAAAAGACATGAGCTCCCAGAGGCGAGGAGTGATTCAGAGTTAATGCAACGGATATCTGCCTGAATCTTATGACTTTTGAGCCGAAAGTTCTTGTTTGATACGACAGAGAACATTCAGTAAAATATATATTTGACACATATCAGAAAAACTTATGAAATCATAAATAAGTATATATGTTTTTTTAATAAATAATATATATATATATATATTTATATAAAAGCTTAGATATATGAGCCGGGGCTCAGTTTGGACAATTTATTTTTGTCTTTTATTTTGCCCACCTCGGCCACTCTTGTCGTTCGGTGGGGGAGTCACTCCGTCAGAGTATTGATTTTTCTGCCTGGTTGAGGTCAGCTGGTTGACCTTGACTAGTTTACCGACCAGCTGTTCACCGGCACCGGCACTGGCTCTGGCTACTGTTCGGAGCGGTCAGACACGTTCGGAGAAGCTTACTGTGTTCTGGCTGTTCTCTGTTCTTCTTCCCGTTTCTCCATGGCTGGCTAATTCACCGACTTTCGGCAGGTAATTGTCTTTTTCACTCTCTTAACTTATTTAGTTGGCGGTTTTTCTCTCCCACCCAGACATATATTATCGTAGATTAGTTATAAGTAATTTATATATATTTATTTTGTAACTTGTGTTCCTCGTGTACGTGTTCGTGTCGCAAATTGTTCGTTCCTGTCTTTCGTACGTTCTAAAATTTGTTAATTTATTTACTATGCTAGTTTAATTTTTTTTATCTTTCGCTCTTGTGCTTTCTAACTGATCCGTTCGGCGAACGGAAATTATTTATTCCGTGTACACACCTTGTTTTTATTTAGTGTAAGCGAGACGGTACAGACTTTGCAAATTTTTGTTACCTCGTGTTTTGTGTTGCGTGCAAAATTGGGTGGCAACATTCATGATTTCGATTTTATTATTTAATTATTGTTATTTGGGAAATAATGTATTGTTATTATTTGTAAATTATATAATTATTATCAGGCCTACCTTACAATTAATATTTAATAGCAAAATGTAAATTATTATAATATAATGATTAAAATCCAGCGAATTATAGTTACAAGTAAATGTTATCACGCTTAATCATTTAGTATGGCTGTCCTAGCCTATGTAATATTTAATATTGTCACCAAGTAGTGCATCTTAAAATACTTGGTGTCTTGAGTTATTTTTAGGAAATAGTCTTTGATACTTAAAAGGTACTGTTAGTTACAGATTGTTATTTTTTTTAATTGTTAAATTTAAATATTTTATTATACTTTGTGGCAAACATAATTAAGTTTTTATTATTTCTCGGGTTGTAGTAAAGTTGATCTGAATTTCTACTGGTTATGTTGGGATTCTACAGGGTCCCCGTGAGTGCCGTCAGCGGGACTGATGCGGCGAGTCTGCCCACAGCACTGAAACCAACTGAATGCCCGCGCCCTGCCAGCGCTATTGGACCGGCATCCAACCGGAGTGTAGTGCTCCCATTAATTTCTTCTGGAACAAGGTTGGATCAGAAATGTTTTTTACTTCTTATACCCCTTGAGAGGATAGGCTTGTATGGAGCGCTGCCAGATGTTAAGATCTGGAGGAGGGCCAGTATATTAGCCAGTATTATTTAGTTTAGTTACATGAACTGAAGGGGAGGATTTCATCTTTAATTCGGATTCGTGGAGGCAACTAAGCCCCGCCTCCTTCGAAAATTGGCTTTAAATATTTTTTTTTAATTTTCGGCTACCAACTTGAAACCAAATTATTTTTTAAAAATAGTGGGCCTAGAAATTCTACAACCTTTTCCCTCCCCTCAGTTCATAAAAATTACCAGTTAAAATTTTGCTACTGCCGTACCTGATATATGTTATTTATAGATCAAATTTCTATTTATTGTGTTATTATTATATTATTTATTTATTATGTTATTGTCATTATTGGAATTATATTTATTGTTGTTATTTAGTTTTTAAGTTACGCGGTGCACCATGGTGCTGCATAATTGTATTTTGCATGGAAATGTTTGCCACCTATTAATTATATATCATTTACTCGAGATCTTGTCTCTCTTTGTCTCTCTTCCCACTAGTGGCATGTGATTGTTTTTTTTTATGATTTGCTCCGAGTTTGGGAGGGGCACGCTTCCGAGGCCTCCTGTATTTTTCACTAACTCGGAACAAAATGGTAGCAGAGCGTGGTTGCGTGTTTTTAACCCTCTGCGGGCCCGGGGTTTTTGTTTTGCCACTTGTGGTGAGAGGCACGAGTTGAAGTTGTTAGTTGACTTCCTGCGCCTGTGCCGTCTCGCTGTGCTATTTTTTCCGCCGATCGACAGGAAGTGTGTGAACTTGTTTATTTATTTTCTGATTATTGTTACTTGTGTGTTTTTGTTATACCTTGTCATCGTTGTTTTTTTTCTGGTTTTGTTCTGGTACGGCGTAGTGTTTTGTTGCGGTATTTTGGTTTCGCTGCCGTGTTTCGTGGACGGCAGGAATTCTGGGGACCCTGCTGAGAGTGTTGTTTCACTGCGTTATTCACTTGTCGCCTTAGTTATTGCTTTGTTAGTCGTTGACTTCGAGTCAGTGTGTTGTTTGTTAGTTTTTTGTTACTCTTTGTTATCATGCCTGTCTCTCTGGTGCCTGAATACTTGCTGAAGGAGGATCTCCATTTTGAGTTGTTGGCTCGTGGGCTTACTCCGGGTTCCGACTGCGAGTCCATGCGGAAGCAACTGCGTGATAATATGGAACTGGACACGACCTGGCCTAGAGATTTGACGTTCCAGAAGCAGAGGCCTATTTTGGAGGCTAAGTTGGAGACTTTTGAAAATAGTCAGGAGGACTGGTTGGAGTCGCCGCCTACTGGCCGAGAGAGGGCTAGGTATTTGTCCCGGCTTACCCATCTACATATGAGGCTGTCGCTACTTAGATCCAAGCTTACCAGTTCTGGTGATAGGGAGTGGTTGGAGGAACGCATCACCTTGGTTGACGGCCTGCTGACTGTACTCGAGAGGGACGAGGGGGCAAAGGCTCCTGAAAAAACTTTGTCTGCGGTTGACTCTGCTGCGGCTGTTAAGGGTGAAGGCCAGATCCCTGGGTCAGTTGTTGCAGACTTTGATGTGGGCGTGGCGTCGGGGGTGTCTGGTGTGGACGGGACCCTGCCTGCTGGATCTGGAGGACTGGGAGCTGTGATGACGGGATCCTTTGTTCAGTATCACAAGCTCCCAAACCCACTTACCCCGTTGCTGCAGCGACTACCTACGGTGGATGGTCTAGATACTGAAGCCTTGCTGCGGTTTCTTTCTGAGATCCTGCGACTGCATGACTTGCCTGGTCTTCAGGGAGCGAGCTTCCTGCATGTCATCTCTCCGTTTTGTAGGCCACCTTTGGGTGACTGTCTGGTTTCGAGTTCTCCAGAGGGGTGGTACCCTGGATGATTTTCATAGGGAGGCATTGGATTTCTTTGTTCCTGGTCAGTTGAGGGAGCGTCTCCGTGTGGAGAAATTCTTTAGGCCTCAGGGCAACGGAGAGAGTTTGGCTAAGTTTGTGGCCGAGGTGAGGGACACTGATAGGGTGTTAAGGCTCAATATCCCCGAAAGTACTGTGGTCACCACCATTCTTGAGGGTCTCAATCCTGAAGAGAGGTCCCGTCTAGTTTTTGCTGGTCGCCCTTCCACCTTTTCTTAACTGGACCGTCTGTGCATTGCTTCGCGCAGCGTGCAGTTTGCTGACCGGCAGAGGGCGGAGAGGAACAATCATCGTTCCATCCAGCCCTCCAGGGCTGTCACGGCCGTACAGAATCCCGTGGATGGGCCACATCACTCTGGTGGGCTTCATCCACCCATCTGCTATGCCTGTGGTGAACGAGGTCATACTCGTCGGGAGTGTCCTAGGAGATATCGCACTGGTCCAAAAAACTAGATCAAAGGGGGGTTTTCTCTGAAGTTCCCCCGAGGTCTAAGAAAAAATTTCAAAAAAATAGTACCTGTGCGAAAAATTTGATTAATAGTTTAGACACTACGAGCCTAGCAGAAAAGGGAAACCTACGGCTTAGGACAGCATCTTCGGTGTGCCCTTATATCAATATCTTAGTGGGAGACTCAGTGCATAAGGCCCTAGTTGATTCCGGGTCAGCCTGTAGCCTCATCTCTTCCCGTATTTTTGAAGCCATTTCAAGGTTAGGTTTGGTGAAGCACACCGAGGAGTCTTCTTTAACTTGCTGGACTGCTTCTAATTCCCCTCTTCCAATTTCGAAGAAGGCTTCAATCAAGTTTAAGGTTGAATATTTTTCATGGGTGTGGAGCTTCCTTGTGGCCCAGGACCTGAGTATGGATTGTATTTTGGGGGCGGATTTTATTCAAAAGACTGGTTTGGTGCTGGATCTTCAGGCGGGCCAGTCTTATTTCAAATTCAATCGGCGAGTGTCAGTCCCCTTTTCTGATAAATGCAAATCGACGCCGCAGGTTGTGGAGGTGGAGTGTGAGGAAGGTTCTGCCCCTGGGGACCCGTTCGGTCACTTGGATGAGGAGCAAGCTGGGGTTCTCCGTGAGCTTTGCTCAAGATTTCCGGAGGTCCTCACACCCAAGCTCGGTTCTACCCATCTCATTGAATATGAAATTCGTCTGACTGACACTCAGCCAGTACGCTCCCACCCATACAAGTTGGCTCCTCCAAAGATGGAGGTTATGCGTGGTATCATCAAGGATCTCTTGGATCAAGGAGTTATTGAGCCCTCAAACTCATCGTATGCCAGTCCAGCGTTCTTGGTTCCAAAGCCTAATGGAAAACATCGTATGGTGGTTGACCTAAGAAAACTTAATGCCAAAATTGAAATAGACTCAGTGCCTCTCCCCGATCTCCATTCTGCTTTTGATTGGTTCGGTAAGGCCAAATTTTTCACTATATTTGATTTGAACCAAGCATATCATCAGATTCCGTTGAAGAAGGAATCACGTCCTCTCACGGCCTTCTGTGTTCCGTGGAATTTGTATCAGTACCGATCTGTGCCTATGGGGCTAGCTGTGGGGGCCCAAACGTTAACTAGGTTGCTCGACTCCATCTTCCATGATGTGAAGTTCAGGTATGTCTTTAATTATCTTGATGACCTTCTGGTCTACAGTGAGTCTTTCACGGAACACGTTAAACATCTTGAGGAGGTCTTGGTTAGGTTGGGTAGGGCTGGCCTTACAGTCAATCCGGAGAAGGTGTCTTACGCCAAGTCTGAAATATCGTTTCTCGGTCACCTCGTGTCGTCTAGGGGTGTATCCTGCCAGACCCTGCCAGGACCCAAGGAATTCGGGATTTCCCTCCTCCGAAGGATGCCAAGGGTGTTGCCAGATTCATAGGCATGGTTAATTTCTACCGTAGGTTTATTCCTGACTTTGCCGAGGTGGCCGCCCCTCTGAACGCCTTAAGAAGGAAAGACGCAAAGTTCGTTTGGGGTGAAGATCAAGAACGTGCTTTTCAACTGCTTAAGGAGGCAATTATCCAACCTCCTGTGCTGCGAATACCGGACTTTAGTAGGCCCTTCATCTTGCAGACTGACTCCTCATCCTGTGCTGTAGGAGCTGTGCTTTCTCAAGAATTCGACGGTGCTCGGCAACCTATAGCTTTTGCATCTAGGACTTTGACCCTTCAGGAAAAGAAATCTTCTATTTATGAGCTGGAGTGTCTGGCGGTCGTTTTCGGCATGGATAAGTTTCGGAGGTTCCTAGAGCATTCCGAATTTCTGCTGGAAACTGACAATCAGGCTCTTTCCTGGCTATTGGCCCATCCTCGACAACTCGGGAAGATTGGTCGCTGGGTTGTCAAAATTGCGGCCTTTAAATTCAGGGTGCAGCACATTCGCGGCACCCAAAACGTCGTCGCCGATGCTCTTTCTAGAATGTATCATCTACCCAGCGATCCTGTTGGTTCTCAAGCACCGTTGTGTGGGACTGTGATGTTGGATTTCCCTGCTGCCGTTGAGAGTTTTGGCTCTCACCAACTTCAAGACCCCGAGTTGTCAAACATCATTGGTGAGCTCCAGGAGGGAGAAGCCCACTCTCCTTACTTCTTGTCCAAGGGTGTCCTCTGCTGTCGTGCCCGACGCGGAGGTGGTCCCAAGATTGTTCTGCCGAGTGCCATCATACCGATGGTCTTTTCCTACTTTCATGTTTCTCCCGTGGGCGGTCATTTAGGTATTCACAAGACCATCGCTAAAATCAGAGATAAGTTTATCTGGAAGAGTATGGACAGAGACATTGCTGGTAGAGTACGAGCTTGTCATCTTTGCTCGGTCAGTAAACCAGCACAAAATACCAAATTAGGACTTCTTTCCTCCGAGGTGGCGGAGCGGCCTCTTGAGAAAGTGTTCATTGACTATGTGGGACCCTTTCCCCGTAGCAAGTCAGGGAACACCTCCCTGCTTGTTGCTGTGGATGCTTTCTCTAAGTTTTGCTGGTTGATTCCTCTTAGGAGTGCCACGGCGACGCTCACCGTCAAGGCACTCAAGTCCCGCCTTCTACAGAATTTTGGAGTGCCCGCCACCTTCGTCTCAGACAACGGCACACAATTCGTGTCGAGGGAGTTTCATCGCTTCTGTTTTGGGCATGGAATCAAACATGTTACGACATCTCCTTACTACCCCCAGCCTTCTCATGCTGAGCGGTTCAACCGCAATCTCAGAGCCGCCCTCATCGCTTATCACGCTGAGAAACAAACTACCTGGGATGAAAACCTGAGCTGGCTTCAGTTAGCCTTCAATTCTGCTCTTCACGAAAGTCATGATTCCACGCCTTTTCAGGTCATGTTTAGTCGTCCTTCTTCTGATCCCTTGTCTAATCTCTGGAGTCTGGATAGTCTTCTACCAGTACCTGGTACTCCCTATGTGAGTGACACTTGGGAAGCAGTCAGGGTTAAGCTCCTACAGTCTAGGGAAAGGGTGAGGAGAAAATTCAATAAGGGACGTATTGCTAACCCCTTCCAGGTGGGGGATCTTGTCTTTTGTAAGGCCCATCCGGTCAGTTCGGCCGTGGATAAACGGGCAGCCAAACTTTGCTATCGGTGGACAGGTCCTCACCGGATTCTTCGTTTTCTCTCCCCAGTTACTGCTGAGTTGGTTGATCCCGTATCGGGGAGGTTGTGGCGGAGGGCCCACGTTTCTCATCTGAAGGCCTTCCGTGGTGATACCTCTGGTCATGCTCTGGATACTGGTGCGGCTGCGGGGGTGTCCGGGGACTGATCACCCCTGGTTTTCTCTGTGGTGTCGTTTTACTCTCTTTCTGTTTTCTTCTTTCTCCAAGAGAGGCGCCTCTCAAAATTTTTCAGGAGGACCGTGTTTTGTCTGCCTCCTGCTCAGGACTTCGTTTCCTGTTAGGGTTCTCGACTTCCCGTATCCTGTGCCAGAGCTTGTTGGTTCTTCTTTCAGTGGGGGAGAGGTTTTGTTTGGGGTTGCACCCTTTTTAGTGGGGGAGGTTGAGCCGGGGCTCAGTTTGGACAATTTATTTTTGTCTTTTATTTTGCCCACCTCGGCCACTCTTGTCGTTCGGTGGGGGAGTCACTCCGTCAGAGTATTGATTTTCTGCCTGGTTGAGGTCAGCTGGTTGACCTTGACTAGTTTACCGACCAGCTGTTCACCGGCACCGGCACTGGCTCTGGCTACTGTTCGGAGCGGTCAGACACGTTCGGAGAAGCTTACTGTGTTCTGGCTGTTCTCTGTTCTTCCCGTTTCTCCATGGCTGGCTAATTCACCGACTTTCGGCAGGTAATTGTCTTTTTCACTCTCTTAACTTATTTAGTTGGCGGTTTTTCTCTCCCACCCAGACATATATTATCGTAGATTAGTTATAAGTAATTTATATATATTTTATTTTGTAACTTGTGTTCCTCGTGTACGTGTTCGTGTCGCAAATTGTTCGTTCCTGTCTTTCGTACGTTCTAAAATTTGTTAATTTATTTACTATGCTAGTTTAATTTTTTTTTATCTTTCGCTCTTGTGCTTTCTAACTGATCCGTTCGGCGAACGGAAATTATTTATTCCGTGTACACACCTTGTTTTTATTTAGTGTAAGCGAGACGGTACAGACTTTGCAAATTTTTGTTACCTCGTGTTTTGTGTTGCGTGCAAAATTGGGTGGCAACATTCATGATTTCGATTTTATTATTTAATTATTGTTATTTGGGAAATAATGTATTGTTATTATTTGTAAATTATATAATTATTATCAGGCCTACCTTACAATTAATATTTAATAGCAAAATGTAAATTATTATAATATAATGATTAAAATCCAGCGAATTATAGTTACAAGTAAATGTTATCACGCTTAATCATTTAGTATGGCTGTCCTAGCCTATGTAATATTTAATATTGTCACCAAGTAGTGCATCTTAAAATACTTGGTGTCTTGAGTTATTTTTAGGAAATAGTCTTTGATACTTAAAAGGTACTGTTAGTTACAGATTGTTATTTTTTTTAATTGTTAAATTTAAATATTTTATTATACTTTGTGGCAAACATAATTAAGTTTTTATTATTTCTCGGGTTGTAGTAAAGTTGATCTGAATTTCTACTGGTTATGTTGGGATTCTACAGGGTCCCCGTGAGTGCCGTCAGCGGGACTGATGCGGCGAGTCTGCCCACAGCACTGAAACCAACTGAATGCCCGCGCCCTGCCAGCGCTATTGGACCGGCATCCAACCGGAGTGTAGTGCTCCCATTAATTTCTTCTGGAACAAGGTTGGATCAGAAATGTTTTTTACTTCTTATACCCCTTGAGAGGATAGGCTTGTATGGAGCGCTGCCAGATGTTAGATCTGGAGGAGGGCCAGTATATTAGCCAGTATTATTTAGTTTAGTTACATGAACTGAAGGGGAGGATTTCATCTTTAATTCGGATTCGTGGAGGCAACTAAGCCCCGCCTCCTTCGAAAATTGGCTTTAAATATTTTTTTTTAATTTTCGGCTACCAACTTGAAACCAAATTATTTTTTAAAAATAGTGGGCCTAGAAATTCTACAACCTTTTCCCTCCCCTCAGTTCATAAAAATTACCAGTTAAAATTTTGCTACTGCCGTACCTGATATATGTTATTTATAGATCAAATTTCTATTTATTGTGTTATTATTATATTATTTATTTATTATGTTATTGTCATTATTGGAATTATATTTATTGTTGTTATTTAGTTTTTAAGTTACGCGGTGCACCATGGTGCTGCATAATTGTATTTTGCATGGAAATGTTTGCCACCTATTAATTATATATCATTTACTCGAAATCTTGTCTCTCTTTGTCTCTCTTCCCACTAGTGGCATGTGATTGTTTTTTTTATGATTTGCTCCGAGTTTGGGAGGGGCACGCTTCCGAGGCCTCCTGTATTTTTCACTAACTCGGAACAGATATACCATTATTTTAATTATAATACAGTTAGTAATCAGTATAATTAAAAGTATTAACTATTTTTAGTACACAATTTAGTTGCGCTTACTTCCTAAACAGTACAAATTTAAAACTATAATTTTATCGACATGATTGTTATTTCAATAGAAAGTATTTTACAAACAAAATCAACAAAACACAATAAATAAATTAATTGAACTTAAGCTCAAAATAGAAAAGTAACTCCTAGTAAATGTAATCCTCTCTAATTGACTTAAAATAGACCTTTAATGAAGTACGCAATATAGCTCTATTAATGTAAATACCAATATACCAATTTTAAACATCTTCCGCCTAAAAGTAATTTAAATATAAATTGTAATAAATGTTGAATGTTTTTATACCCAAGCAAGTTCTAAGAGTCATCTTCTAACTTTAACTACGTTTAATGGATGACTGAGACCGCCTGTCAAATTATTCCTGCATCGTTGGCAATAATATGTTATGTGAAGTTCAATATTGTAAATTGTGTTTGATATTATTGTCTTGTCGTGACATATAAATCCTCTACATATTATATTTCAAAATATATTAATATTCATTTAACAAATGGTAGTTACATCTTTTGTATTAGGGACTTTTAGTAAGAGCAAAAATTTGTATTATTCTGTGCTCTTACTACTCGTCAGCCGTCTTCCGTAGCTAGTTGTTGTGTTGAATGACAGTTAAAGGTTAGACTGCAAAAGTTTGTATCATTATGAATGATAACTAGTCTTCGTGTAATAGGGACAGACTGTAACACATTCTATGTTCGTATTACATTAACGTATGTGGTGTTCCTTGGTAATTCTGCTTGCAGAAATATCGAATCTTTGAAATTTTGTTATTTTTATTACTATTTAGTATTACAGTACAAAACTATACACTACTAACATACATTACTACCATATAAATGTATATATATATATATATATATATATATATATATATATATATATATATATATATATATTTATTGACGTAGACGTTCAGAAACTAAATATTTAAAAAAATTTCAAAAATCTTTTAGTAAAACACAAACACACATATTTAACCAAATGTAAGCTTATGATACTATATAAATATTTATTATTAAGGAGACGACCTTTTTCTGTCTGTCATTCAGTGAGGTTTCGAGCTGGGGGACGATATCTGTGTGGTTAGAGCGTCGAATTTGGATTGTAAGTTCACGATAAGCACTTGTTCAGATCGTGTCTGTGACCTATTAAATTAGTTGTGGTCTTGCAACGACTTTCTCCCTTATTCTGTTTGATAAGTTCCTCCCGCTCAGGCCAGTGGCCCTTGTGGAGAAGCAGTATACTTAAAAGGACAGTCTTTAGTAAAATGAAGAAAAAACATATTGATAGTAAGTTTACATACATTTGATACTTGATACGTAATAAATAGCGGAAGAACTTGTTCCTCTTGCTTCAATAAAAATACCTATTAGTTTTGGGATCAAAAGGTCTACATAAATGAAGTTGGTGTTATGGGTATCATTGATCACAACGAGAAAACTCAAAATAGACAATATAACTAAACATATTTTGTTTCGTAAAGGTAGTAACACGAATTTTTTCGGTACATAATTTTAATATATACAGTATATATACATATATATATATATATATATATATATATATATATATATATATATAATGTCATTAACTCCACTTATATAGGGTTATCTGTATATATTAGGTTACAAACCGAAACACGTGTATGTCAACAAAAAGATTTTTCTAAAGGTTTTAGTTATTTTTTATTACAATTATATATATATATATATATAACTATTTTATACTGTACTATAACTGTATATGACAGGTTTACTAGTAAGCAAGTACTGTAAGTTTCGTATACATTTAACCTAACCTAACCTTCAATGTCGGTATGTTCTGTCGGGTTCATTGATTCTCCTTTGTATCCGTATATTTTCTTCATCGAAGAAATAACTCTGTTCTATCTTATCAAGAAGTCGTAAATATGCTTTGTTTGATGGCAGATGTAAAAAAAACTTTATTACATACCAAGAGTCATATATTAAATTATTTTCTTGAAGTTGAAAGCTTGACAGAACAGTCTTACTGTGAACCTTTAGTTGGAGGTACAAGCCGCCCAACTGTTGAGTATTCATCTTTTGATATCAAACTGCCGACTGAATCTCAGTGTTACGGCAATGCGCGTGTGTACAAAGCTTTGTGTTACAGTTAACAAAACAGTGTGACTGCGAGTCTGGAGTTGGAGTTACAAGCCGCCCAACTGTTGAGTATTCATCTTTTGATATCAAACTGCCGACTGAATCTCAGTGTTACGGCAATGCGCGTGTGTACAAAGCTTTGTGTTACAGTTAACAAAACAGTGTGACTGCGAGTCTGGAGTTGGAGTTACAAGCCGCCCAACTGTTGAGTATTCATCTTTTGATATCAGACTGCCGACTGAATCTCAGTGTTACGGCAATGCGCGTGTGTACAAAGCTTTGTGTTACAGTTAACAAAACAGTGTGACTGCGAGCCTGTAGTTCGAGGTACAAGCTGCCCGATTGTTCAGTATAAACCTTTTGATCTCAAACTGCCGATTCAATCTCAGTGTCACGGCACTGCGCTGGTGTACATATCTTTGTGTTGTAGTTATGTTACGAATAATGTTTAACATTTGTTTTTGACAAGTTATCTGTATCATCATTATCTTGCAAGTAGAGGTACAGAACCACTTTTCAAAGCAATAAAAATAAAATGAAAGTTGTGTTTAAATGTTTTTTGTAGTAAACTTATAGTTCATGATCAATGCGTGTGTTGAACTGATGATTATCCCTGTGACTGACAAACGTAAAGCTCTGAGACTATGTCATCTTCCAAAAAAACCTCTGTTAATAAAGTCTTCCTATTTAATATGAGGAAATTATTAAGTTAATTATTACAATTACTGCTAAACATGTAAGCGTATATAAAAAATACTATCGCAACATAAACCTATGTGTGTTAAAAATGCAAAAGTTTTGTGATATGTTTAGAAATCTCAATGTCTTGACGTTTTATCAGTCACAAATAACATAATTGGTGCATTAAGTCAAGATTTTGCATGTGCATTAGGTATATGTGGGAACCCAACATAATATGTTGCATATTATACAAACTTCTATTCCGAAATACTACTCACAAATAATTTTAAAGTTTAATTAATGATCATTTATTTACTGCAAAAATGTACATTATATTTGACAGATGATTGAGTCACTGTCACGCTATTCCCCGTTACTTTCTACTTGGATGAATAAATATCAGATGTCGTTGTGTGATGCATACAGTAACGACAGTTAAAAGTATTATCTACCTTTTATTAGAGATGGCAGTAGTGAAAAATCGAAGCCAAATTATTTATTATGGATGTTACTTATAAAAAGTATTTCGAATGTGTACGTGTAGGTTACTTGAATTTGGTTTCCTCAGGCATCGCGGGACGGCATATTTACAACAGCCAAAAGAATAAACGAAGAGACTGGGCATTACAATGAGTCAAACAAACCATTTGCTCCGTGACTATAATTTGAGAAAGCAAGTGGCCATAATGAGTTTTTTACTATTGCAATTCAAATGACAAAAGAAAACACAACGGGCTATGTGAATTTCTGTTGACACAAAACCTTTGAACGGAGATTGCGCTCATTATTAACTGGTGATGGATACGATAATGGTTATGTATATAAATATGTACATAATTTGGTTCCCAAACTTAACAAAGGAAATAGAATGATATATCGAACCTGAACATGGCCTGAAGAATATCGGGTTTACAGACAATCATTGTAATGAAAATTTAATGACAAGGCTACAATTGGCAGTAAGCTTGGTGGTCTGCTAAGTAGGCATACATTTTAGGGAATTAAACAAATCGTAAATACTATTGGTATATCGAGAAAGTTTAAAAAGTTCATGTTTTTGTATGTTTTTATACATAGGATTGTTCACATATTATCTAAAAAGCCGTTTGACGTGCAATAAAAAAATGTGTTCTAATGTATGTGAAATGAAGGGTGAGGCTCAGCCGGATGTTGGGATGATTTACTCTACCCCTTATAGGCTAAGTGGATTACAATTGCAGGGTTGTGTAGACACTTTTTATCTGTAGTGGGCTTCTCATTCCAGTTTTTCTAATATACTTTTTTGTGAACATATACATGGTGTGCGTGTATATATATAAACACACCAACAAAGTGTATTGCAAAAACAAATTATTCTTTTTAGAGTAATCATAACTAATCATTGGTTTTAAATCGTTCATCAAAATTCTAAGAAATTAGCGTTATCTTCACATGTAATTCAGCATAACCAAATGTATTTCAAATTTGTTTCCTAGTAAAAGGAATTTATTATTTATAATTGTAATGTCAAGATCACATTTCAGCTAATTTAAAATCGTATACTTAACCTAATATACATGGTAAATCATTATAATTACGTATTTAATAATAAGATACTTCATAAAATTGATCATAAAAGACTTTTAAGCAAAATTGCATTTAAGACCACCCTTTTCATTCAAACGTTAAATAAAAGAGTTCAATTCGTTAAAAACAATATACGTTATCAACTTTGGAGAAATTAAAAGCCCGCAGGCAGTTGCCAATGAGCTGTTCAGCTACATTGTTGTGGGAGTTCGGTTAATTTAAATCAGCTCAATTAGTACATATTATCATTCCATTAATAAGCATGAAATGGACTTGTGCTTTATTTTAAATTTTCTAAAATTACAGCAAATAATATATTACATATTGTCTGTACAATTCGAACAACATGTGTAATGGTTATTACAATTGAGTTTGTTTTGAAGAGAATCCGTCTATAACCACGCTAAACTTAATATACAATGCAAGATATGAAAAATATATCTTCTCTTATGTTAATATATTTTAATAAACAGTAGAAAAGTAAAAGGGAGTAAAGAGGAATTCATCCGGAAATAAAGCAAGATTAATCGTTCACACGGACACACGAGGTTTCTTTTCTTTCTTTTGACAGCAAAATCAATGGGTTTTTTTGGAACAAGAGGATCTGTGCCAAGGTTGTGGAGCCTTTAGGACCTTCAAATCAAGATCTGCCACACAGGCGGGCAGATGGACAGACAGACGGACGGACTGCCCCTGTGATATTTTGAATCCTACATCATTAGAAAATATAATTTTAAGTCTACGACATGACTTTAAGAATACCCTGTCAGGTTGTTATAGATCCCATCTTAGTCAGGATGACAGAGCACAGATTTGATATATTTCATAAATGTTAGGGTATGCCATTGGCCACACATACTGCTGAGCACAATATAATTAAATTTAAGATATTATGAACTTAAAGAAGTGAATAAAATACCCAGCTGCTCTTAAGATTGCATAAATTTAGATATTTAGAAATTTATATTTATGTCACTAATTGTATTTAAATTGAGTCTTTTAGTGTTTCAACTTCAATCGTTCGTTTATTAATTAAAACACAGTTGTATTGCTTTTATGTATATTATAAAGTTTATAATACCTCGAGACATGGACTACGCTAACGCCCAGTCATGTGCATGGGACATTTTGGCTATGAGCTGTGATGTAAACCTGTGGTTCGTTTTACTTTCCACAAAGTGAAATTGTTAGAAAATACAACTAAATTTAGAAAATCTATATTTACTAAATTACTAGAAAAAGCATAAATTTATGATATAATATTGTTAGGTACGTGATATTTGTTAAATTCTTTCTAATAATAGTTAAAACCTTCGCAAGAATATCAATAAGTAATAGGCCAAAATTGTAATAATAATTGGTTAATCCAGGTTTGAATTTAAATAGCTTGTTCTGCATTTAAATTCACAATGATCGCAGTTCAATACAGCGTTAAATATTTACATCACTGCAAGTACATTAAGGGGGCAATTGATTAATATAAGACATTTATTCTCCGACGCCGTCGTCACTTAGAAAATCTAACTTTCTGAGTTGGTTAATGAGCTTGTGCAGAAAGGTGGAAAGTCATTTTACTGATATACGTTAAATAAATGTACACTACGACTCTGACCATTCTCACTACTGAAATCTATGACGTGACCAGAACACTAACTCTTACGTAAAAGCACCATTTCAGTTTCCTGTTTCCTTATTTTAAAAGATAATGGTGGACTGGAAAATATAGCGGATATTCTACCGGTGAATATAGTGGAGATAATCATTGTTTTCAACAGGAAGATAGCTGATAACAGCCAACAAGATCTACTAGATTAGACCTTTATAACCTATACTTTAGCCAATGGCACGGATTTACTTGCTAGTTATGCAGTCATGCATCTCAACCAAGAAGTAATGCGCCCAATGAATTCATAGAGCATTAGGTTTGTCAGAAACAAAAATTCTAATCATCAGTTCGTCACAATTTTGTAATCGAAAGAGTTCACTACAAAATACATTGCAACAAAATATTTATACACGTGTTATTGTTTGGAAAGGTTTTCTTTCACCTCTACTTGCAATATGATAATATAAATACCTTGTTAAAAAATACTCGTGACGTATATTCAGAGACAAGCATTCAGGCTACTATAAAGCAAAGCTCTGTACACAAGCTCCGTGCCGTAACACTGAGATTGAGTCGGCAGTTTGAGATCAAAAGGTGGATACTGTACAGACGGGCAGGTTGTAACTTCAGCTACAGTTTCGCAGTCAAACCTTTTTCTTTTTTTCAGAATAACACAACATTTGAAAACAAGTAGCGTGCTGTGACACTGAGGTTTAGTGGGCAGTCTGAGGTCAAAAGGTGGATACTGTACAGACGGGCAGTTTGTAACTTCAGCTACAGTTTCGCAGTCAAACTTTTGTCTTTTTCTCAGAATAACACAAAATTTGAACACAAGCACCGTGCCGTAACACTGAGATTGAGTCGGCAGTTCGAGATCAAAAGTGTATACTGAACACACGGGTCAACTACAGGTTCACAGTCATAATGTTTTCTTGATCTTCCAACTTCAATGAAACACTGTCATATAAAGACCACATTTTATTGTTGTGTTTGTATAGTTATTTCTGCATACAATATATTACCATGTAGTAACCAATAAATACTACTAATAAACCGGTACAAACGAAATATCAAAGGACTCGACAGAACGTAACGTCATTGCAGGTGAAGTTAAATCTTTACGAGTTTGGTAACTTAGAGAAAAATATCATGTGATTGACGTTACAGTATACTATGTTATTTTACTAATTTGTCGATTCTGACTTATTATCTTTATTATCATGGTTATCCCTGAGACATATAAAAAATGTTGGAATTTTAAACTTAGCCACCCGTAGACGTTTTTATTCCAAAACTATTGTTCCTGGAAGCAACAAAAAGCTGTGTACCAAGTTTCAAATTCCTACAACTTTCATATTAATAGTTTTTTGTATTGTATTTTATGTACGAACGGATGTCCTTTTAGTTCTTATTTTGCTCATTGCGGCCTATTTGCATGATTGAGGATGTTATTAAAGAGAATATGGAGAGAGTCGTTGTAATAAAACTACTGTTAAATAGTGCGACTGTCACAGGCAAAATTTGAACCGGCCGTTTCTATAACTCACACTTGAAAACCAAACATGTACAGTCCGCTCAGCCAATGGCTCTCCCATCAGAGAGAGCCGCACACATGGACCGACTTCTATCGAGAAACTAAACGTTCATAGATATGTATGTATGCTAGTGATGATGATCAACTCCTTTATTAAAATAAATCCATTATTAATTAATAATAACAGTTACCCGCTGCTTCACATGCAATTTCTAAATCGAAGGGTGTTTACTATTTAATGAAAGCATGTATGATACAAACTTTTGGAGCCCAATAACACTTTTAAAGTAGAAGCAGACATATACCAGGTAAATATTATCTCACTATCCATGGTAAATCATATATAATTAAATATAATATTGATTGGTTCTACTTTACGTTTTGTTGTATAAAACTTTTACATAGGTTACAGATCTCAAAAACTAATTTGACAAAAAGATTGAGGTTCCGTCTGTTTAAATTTACTTTTTGTTTCATTTATGTCCCGTAACATAGTTGATTTTGCCGAGAAACACGATCTTGACAATATATGCCAATAAAAACCAACTTCGATCAAAAAGTATCCACTTTCGGCTCCTTGACAAGACAAAAGTATTGAAAATTAATTATTTTCTGACATGTACGCTATGTCACTAAAGTTTTACTTATATTTTTGGGTATAACGTTCGAGTTTAATCTGGGATTATTTAACACGTATAAACTAACTAAAAATTGCCTTTATTTATTTAGCTACAGTAAAAGAAATACTAAGAAAGTGAAGAAACACAAAAATAATAAAACCTGCTAAATGCAGAGGGACTAAAACCGTTTATACAACATGACTCGTAGATAATCAAACCCGACATAATACAATCAGTAAACTACAACACGTTAATCACCCATTGTCAGTGACATCGACCCTTAACACAATGGACTAAATGCACTCCCCTATCAGTGTTATCGCGATTAAACTATGCATGTGATTAATGATTGGCCAATTGCCGCAATCATTTTGAGAAGTAACTTGTCCGCACTCATTACAATCAAAGAGTTTGTTTTGTGTTATATGTACTGTATCAATATTCAATATATAAATGTATTTAAAATTTTTTATGGGGTGGACTGTAGCTCTGCTGTGAATTTTGTTCACTTGTACAGTATCACCATGTCGCCATATATAGCCATATCGATTATAAAAGTTATCGTCAATATTGTAACTTTGAAAACATCATCTTACTGAAAGCAAGTGGATTTACAGGTTTAAACATGTTCAATAAAATAAAAATTAGCATAACATTAAAAATTGTGTTATAAATGTATATTTCATTTTGTAAATTAATTTTATTATTAGCTAGTACTGACTCTCCTCATTATTATTTTTTCAACGGACGGACTGGATAAGGCTAAATAGGGGATCGGCCTCTGCCTTTTTCTAAAAAAATAATATATAACTTCCACGGTATTTTGTTACTAAGTACATTCATATACACAGAGTGTTTTGTAAAATTCAAATATTCTAACTCTATGTTCGTCGTAAATAATGGACAAAATAATGTATCCATCGAAGAACTATTGTGGCGTTTGCCACTTTGTTTTGTTGGCCGTTGGACGGGCCGGCAGCTGTTTCCTACAGCTGGTCGAGTCGTCTGTTTTTTCTAGATGGTTTACCTCTATTTCTAGATGTTTCTGTGGAATTCTGCCTGTTTTAATTGGTTCTAGTTTTCAGGTTTCTAGATATCTGGAATTAGGTTTCTTGCTCTCTTCTCTTCAGGCTTCCGTTGGGCGAGGACGTCTTAGAGTTTTAATGGTCGGAGTTTTATAATCAAAGCTGGCTGCCCGCTCCCTCGACGAACCGGCACGGTGTTTTGGTGTTAATATCGTAGGGCCTACCTTCCAATCAACGTTTCACGACCTCGTTTAATTAATTAGGACCCAGTCGTTCCAAATTCAGTGTACAAATTTGTCGCACTATTAGAAATTATAAAATAAAGATCATAAAATGTATCTCACAGATGCTATGGGAACAGTGTTATTACATCAAGGTTCCATATTAAGCTCGTCTAGGAGGTAATTAAGAAACGAGATGGTATATCTTACCGAGATTTACCAGTTTTCTTCCAATGATCATCTCTTGTCTCACGATTGATATAAAGAATTTTATTGTTCAATCTAGTATCCTGAGTTGCGTTTCTGTTAAAGGCAAATCAGACTCCATACTAGATTAGCGAAAACAACATAAACTTAATATTGCCATCAGAAATATAATGCACTCCATCCAGCAGTAGTCATGTACGTGCAACATCAACTAAATTGCGTGCAAAGGAATGGGTAACTGCTAGTTTTAGTATAGACAATTTTAAAATATGGCTTCTTGGTGGAATGAATTTAAAGTAAACTACAAAGTTGTGAAGTGAAGAAATTAATTCAATTTGCAATTAAAACGCTGTATTAAATAGCAAGTTGTATTATATAACAAGATATATTTCAATTTCAAACTAGATTATTTATTCATTTCTGCCATTGGATTACTGAAATGTTAAAGCATATTAAAACTGGAATTATGGTTCATACTTTTTACTTCTTAAATAAGTTAACTCTTATATAAGTTATGTTAACTTATATAAGTTATATTTAACTCTATTTTATTTCTCAAGTTAAATTGTGTAATATCCTCCAGTCAAATAGTGTTTAATTTGTTTTATAATATTCTTAATCTATATTATACAAACAATATTACTTAATGTATTTAAATATGGAAATTATATGGCAGTAGTATGAGTGTTGAATAAGGAACAAACGTGTCTTTGGATTGCAAACGTAAATACAATCGATTAGTCTTCTGCTGAATATATATTTACTAGTGGTATAAACAGTTCATAATATAAGTTATAATAAGCTAACTTAATATTGCAAGACAAGCGGTTTAATGATAATCAGAGTTCAGTTAGCGAGGTTACACAACACCATTAATGCGTTTCATAGAGTCTTTCAATTCACTGTCTATCGAGAAAAAAAATCATCCACTTACTCCCCTAAATCTTTCATTTGGACAGAGCTAAAGCCTAGGCTTTTTGTTCAAATTTCTCCATAAATATATTGGTCAAAATAGGAGACAATGGAAAACCCATTACCATCCCTCCACCTTTACGTTAAATTTTAGTTTCTAACTCAAAATAATTCCATTAGTTCTTTCATTTCATGTCTGGTCTTCTTTTAGACATCATTCAATGATTTTGAGAGATTCTTGAACTGGTAAATTTGTAAATACTCGTTAAATTTAAAAACTTTTCAGTTTCAGCCAACTTCAGAGATATTGACTTTTTTTACAAAATCTAGAATTTTGTATTCAAGAGTCGGTTTTTTATACCAAGAGCATTAAAATATTATATGGAGTTTTAGACAGTTTTCGGAAATCCAAATGACGTGAAATAATTATAGGACAGAGAGATATACTATTTTTTGGACTTTGGGAAGGCAACGCGTATATACGATTTTGGCGTGGGGAGGACTTAATTTAGATCTATTTTAGACCTCATTCTATACCGGCTATGGATGTTTTAAAGTTTTTCTGTTTAACAATGAGAATTTGAATCTGCCCTTCATTGGACTTGGAGCTTAATGACGTTTACCTTACATTCTTTTGGTGGAAAAAATTAGTAGGAAAAGCTGAAGTGTTCAATATAACTATTGTTTAATTCTCCCTTGATTCATACCCAGTTTCCGACCAGAAAGCTTGGACCTGTATCTTGGATTACGTAGAGGGGATGCTAAAACCACGAAAGTGGGGTAAATTTTATGAAACATACGTGTGTGTTTTTGTGTGAAATTAAACATATTTTGTAAAGCAACAAATTTGCCTTAGCAAATTTACCTACACTCAGCCGAATTCGTTAAGTAAAAATCACTGAAGGTAATTGAAAAATGGTTTATTTATACAATTAAGTAAAGTAAAAATTCATACACTCTATTGAATTATTTAATAGTTAATACATTAACGAGTATTAGTTGAACAACAAAAACACTTTTACCCATAGGTTAACACGATTGAAGATAATTTTATGTTTGCTTGTCTTATTCTGCTGTAACAGATGTAACAGGTCGTCACTTAATGAAGAATGAAGGGAGGCTTGACTTAGTACACATTCCGAGTCCTGATGAACTCTGCAATCATGCAGTAGTCTTGATTGTGATGTTAGAACTTAATGTTTCACAGAAGGCATGTATAAATTGGCCTTGAATATGTAACAATGTTATGAGACCACTTTAAATTGTTTTCGTGGTACCAGTATATCATTAATAACAATGAAAACAAATCGTAGGATTATAAATATTTGCTACATTTTTTCTGATCTGAAAAGTTTGTTCGAAGTAGCCAAAAGATGTACTTTTATCTTCTCACGAGTCTCTTTATAATATATATATATATAATAATAAATAATATATATATATATATATATATATATATATATATATATAAATACAGGGTGAGTCTAAAAGGACTTTACAAATTTGAAATTATATAGATATTTATTGACTTTACTTACAGACTTGATATATGTGTCATTCTGTAGCGAATTACTTCAAGTTTATTGTCATAATCTTATTTCGGTTCGATGTAACTTCCATTAGTGATACGGCAAACATCCCACCGGTAATCAATTTCTCGCCACACCCGTTCTAGCAAATCTGGCGTAACTTCAGCAACCGCAGCTGTGATTCTTCTTAGATCTGCAAGACTGGCTGGTAGAGGTGTAACATATACTTTATCTTTAATGAAACCCCATAGAAAAAATCCATAGGAGTCAAATCGGGGGAACGAGGTGGTGCATGGCCAATGCCCAATCCAGCGACCTGGAAAACGACCGTTTAGGAAATCCCTAACATCTGTGTGAGGTGGTGTTCCGTCTTGCTGGTAGTAGAAAAGAGAATCCTGTTGTTCATCTTCACCAATTTGAGGAATCAAACAATTCTGCAACATATCAAGGTAAATGATACCAGTGAAAGTTCTCTCCATGAAGAAAAATGGCTCGTACACTTTAAATTTACTCATCGCACAAAACACATTCACTTTTAGATTGTCCCGAACTCGTTCAAGGGATTCTCTTGGGTTTCCGTTCCCCCAGATTCTGCAGTTATGGGTGTTCACTTTACCACTGATATGAAAGGTACTCTCATCACTGAAGATTATTGAGTTCGGGAATGTCTCATCTTCCCCATTCGATCCAACATTACAGCACAAAATTATCCATGAGCAGCTTTATCCAAATCAGTGATATGTTGTACCATCGTAAGTCTGTATGGTTTTAAGTGCAAACGTCTCCGTAGCACTCGCTAAACTGTCTTTTGTGGAATTCCAGTCTCCACAGCTGCACGCCGCGTTGATTTTGTAGGACTACGGGCAAAGGTTTCCCTGACCTGTTCGACAGTAGCATCACTAACCTGTGGGCAACCTGGCGATTTCTCATGACGAACACAACCACCTGTCTCGACAAAATTCTTGTGCCAACTGTAAATAGAAGGCCTGCTTCCGTATTCCGTGTGAAATCTACGCTGAACACTTGTAGCAGAGTTTGTTTTATGAAACAATAACACACAGCGAGCACGCTCTGCACCAGTGAAAGTAGCTGGTTTTATTACAGACGAAGCTGGCGCTCGCAGTGGCGGAACTTGGTACTACAGCACTACGGGAGTCAAACTTGAAATAATTTGCTACATAATGACACATAAATAAAGTCTGTAAGTAAAGTAAATAAATATCTATATAATTTCAAAGTTGTAAAGTCTTTTTAGACTCACCCGGTATAGAACAGATGTAACGCTGTTATTAAACGAGCTCGCATTTGTATATCCTGCATATGTATTTCATTTACATGATTTGTCGAAACCATAAGATACCAGATGAAAACCCAATAACAAACTCTTAACCTAATATTATCAAGATATTATTATGGAGACAAACAAACAGGAAAAACTTAAGTTTTTCAGCCCTTCGTACAATAAACTTCGCTGACGTTCAGCCAATTATGTAATAATTTATTTGTGGATCATACAAAATCTTTTTTGGTTTTCAGAGAGAAAGAACGGACATATAAACAGTAAATTTTCCATAAAGCTTCATTTCTATACCCTTCAATGAGATTTTGTTGATCGTTAGCAAATATTTTTACATTTGTGTTACGGTTAAACGTAATAACAGAGAATGAATATAACCTGCCATTTAATTTAACTTATATAGATATTCAATCCAACCAAATTCATAGGCCACACTGAGAGATTTGTATTCTTATTCATGGTAAAATAAATATCATATCACAGACGTTATAATGGGCTTTACATGTAGTATAACACTGATTTGATATACCCTGTCGTAACGATGCTAAGGCAAATACTGCTCTATCGCCTTTACTAGGAGGTGTGTTAATGGGACCATATGGAATTGATGAGCATTGTTTATTTGTCACGAGAAGGTTCTGCTATTTAGATGAATCCAGGCGTGAAGACTGGGCGTTGTTGTGAGAATTATTTCAATGGGGAGAATATCTGGACAAAGGTGCAGAGATCACTGCCAGATGGTATAATTAATTCTGGAAGTCTTCGTATAATTAATTATCATGTATAAGGGGAAAACGATTAATATATTAACTAGTAGTCGGGTAGGCTTTTATGCTCTGGAATTATGTTTTGTGAGATACAACCTTGCCTGAGATACCTGTCTTAGTAAGATAAAAATATATATCGTTTCTTGTTTGCCATGAACCGATATAAGAAACGCCTTGGGAAATGGGAAACTGGTGCTTTCGTACACTTAAGTTTAGCATCATACATATAAAGACCTCAATCGTTAATTATCTTTAGATCTACCTCGAACTGGACGCACGTTAAAGATAAAGAGGGTTTCGGAGCTTAAGAATAACATGGTAGGTTTTTTGTAAATTCACTCTCCTATAGTCAATGGTATGAGCTATTTAATCTCAAGTAGTGAGCCTAATAATTACAGGCTAACTATAAAGAGATCTCCACTTAGTGAGGTTCTCTAGTATGAATAATGTGCATAAATCTCTCATAGCAATAAATTGTGCATAAGCACCAAATTATGCCTAAAATTCTACATGGATTAACAATTTATATTGCGTAATATAGAATTCAGATGTAGAATTAATTCACTATAACCACAACTGTAAGAACCACATAAATTTAATACGTATTTACTATTTGAATCTGTGATTTAAATTCTTAACAAATTAACATCAATTGCAACATGATTCTTTGTTATGTGAACATTATAAGCAGTAACAACCAAATATTTCAAGAAGATAACTGCGTAAGCAATGCTTCGATAAGGTTTGAACTGGAAGTCTTCCTTGATAGATATGGCATCTACCGAATAAGCCTAAGTAAGACTGACGATTATGTTATATATTATAAAATGTCCACGAGTTCACGGCTGAAATCATTGTTTTTAAAATGTATATAATTATTACACAGTTATATACTTATAATATAAGTTATTGTACGAGTTCAAATTAACGTAAATTTGTTTAAAATAAGTTTTGTGATTGTGCAAAATATTTTAGTTTCTAATGAAACTGACAGTTCAAAAGTGTTATTTGAAAAAATAAATAAAAGATGATAGAAAAAGTCTGAAGATTGGTTAAAATTCGGCTCCCTAAATAATATTTGGCTGAATGATGAAGTTAGAAAAGTTTAGTACGTTACGAGGTGTTATGTCTTCGGGGACTGAAAAAACCATCGCAAAACTCCGAAAATGTATTATCTCTGCCTTGAAATCTGAGATTTAATCAGGAAAGTTTGCTCCTCCTAAGTAACCGACAACAATTATGTTAACAATTTTAAATGCCCAATTCCGTAAGAAATCAGTACAGTGTTTTTCCATACAACATAGTATACATACCAAACTGACCAGAACCAACTTTGGTGTTTGTGTCAAACATGTTTCAATACCTGTGAGAAACGTACATGTATTCAATAAATGTATTATAGAAAAGAACGTCACATGGGATAGCTGCGTGACTGAGAATTTCCAAACATACTCCCGTAGGGATCGAACTGGTCGGAACCAACTTTTGTGCTTGTGTCAAACACACCTCGATACCTGTAAGAAACGTACATGTATTCAATAAATGTATTATAGAAAGGGACGTCACATGGGATAGTTGCGTGACTGAGAATTTCCAAACATACCCCCGTAGGGATAAAACTGGTCGGAACCACCTTTTGTGCTTGTGTCAAACATACTACAATGCTTGTAGTGACATGTATTTGAGAGAGTAGGCCCATACAGGAGAGGCTACATGACTGGGAAGTTATGAACATAGTTTTGTAGAAACCAAACTATTCGGGTCAAATTTTGTACCTTGTACGTAGTTCTATGCAATTTAATATTGTTTACTAACTTTTTTGTACCATTTAAAAAATTGCTTTTTTCATTGATCTATAATTTATAATTATAGGTACTAAATGGTCAGCTTGTTATACTGGAACATTCGATTAATTACTTTAAATTTATTCTACACAGAATAACGTATATTATTACATTTTTACATTTCAAGTCAAAAATAAAATTATATTAAACCCAATGATGTAGAAAAAGTTGACAGACATGTCAACAGTATTAGTTTTACATTTTAGTTAAATATACATATAAGAAAAAATCTGCGATGCTGGTGATTTCCTTGTCAATCACAATATACGAAAAGGCGAGTTAAGCTTAGAAACGGCATATTAACGATTTATCTTAAAGTTTATTTTAGTAAAAAATATCCAATAGTAACTAAATGCATTTTTTTGTCTACTAGGAAAACTAAATATATTTACTTTTTTACAGATTTTAATTTTTATTCTTTTCTCGTAAACCTTTTTATAAAGATTTTAAGTTTAAATTTACATATTAGGTGAGTAAGTATACTCGTACATATATTTTTCCCCATTTTATATGGTCATCTTAATGAAGTCGTGTAAAATTCATAGTATACAAACAAACTAGCCATAAACCATCAAGCTTTTATTGAAACATTTAACATTAGTAAACAGCTCAATTTCACCAACGTCATAAAAGTGTTACTTATATGGCTGATTGAAAAGATTCATAATGTTGTATCACATATTAATTTGTTCACCATGTTATTCTAAAATACAGTTTTAAAATTCCACTGTTGTTTCCATTTTTTTGCTTTCTTTGCGTATTAATCAACTATCTTTTATCACGTATTGTTATTGAGGTAAAGTTACATTTTAATTTATAATTTATATTTTTAAGTTTAGTAAGTTTAGATATAGTGAATACTCATTGCCACTTATAACCAATCTTATCTCAGCAGGTAATTATGATAGTATACCTAAGTATGTACAAGTTTTTACATTGTATGATACGGTTGGAAAATTAATTAAATAGCATAAATGAATCAATAAATATTTTTCTTATTAACATCCATACATAAAAATAATCTATGGCTCAATATTACCTATGTAAGGCATTTGATTGTGTAAATCGTAAACTCCTACTTTTCAGACTAAGGACGATAGGGATTTCTGATTAGTTTCTTTTCTTGTCTGAGGTTATATCTGTCCGGTTGGCGGCAGTGTGTGCAAGTTGGTAACGAAACAACAGACTGGGTATCATTTACTTGTGGTGTACCCCAATGTTCAATAGGACCTATTTTGTTCTTATTTTATGTCAACGACATAACATCAAGTATTTTTCATTGTAAATATTACATGTATGCCGACGATCTTTAAGGGGAGCGGGTCGTTCCTATCCCGCGCATGTTAAATTTACAAACTTTAGGTACATGTATTGTCAAAACTAAGTAAGTTACAACCTTCAAATTTTTTTTAGGCAAAGAGTACTCCTTTATAAACATCTCTTGCAACTTTAGTAAAAAAATCTTTAAAAAAAATTTTTTTAGGAATTTTTAAATATTGTGTGTAAAAAAATTATTTTTTTATACCAAAAAATTTTTTTTTTTCTCATTTTTTTTTTAGATAGAATGATAAAAGATGCAACACCATTTTGGAATTGCACTGTTCTATATGCATAACCAAATTTCAATTCTCTAGCATTTATAGTTTTTGAGATACATGTACCTTTATATGAAAAAAACCAAGTTTCCGGGAAATTGTCCGGTAAAAGGCAAAAATGACTGCTAAACTAACCTTTTGCTGTTAAAACATCCCAGCTCCGTACTCAGGGTCATCTGGGTCTTCATTTTCCTCTTCTAATGCAAGTTTTCTTTTCCTCCTAGCAACTCTAGCCTCCTTGGTCATGTCTAAAGCAGATTTTTCTGCCTTTTTTCAATCGTATTGTATCAAAATTTCGCAAAGCGGCAACAGACTTCTCGCTCAGTTTTGATTCCTAGCTTGTTATACACATCCAATTTGCTGGTGAATCCATTTATTACTGGTGAAAGTTAAAACTGCATCATATATGCCAAGTTTTAGAGTGTTTAGCCTTACAAAAAACATTTTTAGGCACCTTAGACCAGACGGCATTGTTGAAACTTTCGTTCTGGTTTTGAGTCTTTTGGTCAAGGCATTTTTTTAGAAGATCCGGATTGGCTAAATCTCTAATAAATTTGTTTGATCTGTACCATCACTTCATATGGCAAATTGTGTGACTTATGGCTGAAAGTCTGATGTAGGGCTTCGGCTTTATTATAACCGCACCACGACTCCGGCCCCTTTGGACATAGGCCATGTTGCGGAGTGTCATCATTCGATATTTTGTGGAAATAAGTTGCCCACCACATTTTTAACTCTGATCCACCTCTTTTTATAGCTAGGCCATAATATTCTTGCAGCTTGTCTATGTCGTTATTTGTTAGCCTATTCTTGCCCCTATTGCTCTATTATCTTTTAGTTTTGTTTTTCCCAACCGTTTCTTCAATTCCCTTAGTCTACTCCCCATTCTCTTCTTGACATGATTGACGCATTCCAGTTTTCTTACTTCTACTTCATCTCCATATGGCTTACGTCAACCACCTTTTTAAAAACCATTGCTGTCACCATCTCCTAAGTAGTATCGTACATACCGTACATTTCGATCTCTGGACTTTCGGAAAACATCTAGGGCACCCGCAACTTCCATGCCGCCACTTGACCCTTCGTAGTTTTTTGGAACATATATGATCAGGTACTAATTTTTTTTTATTTTCATGTTACAGTGCAGATTTGACAGTATTTGGACATTATTGGAAACATCCAACACCTTGCCAGTATCTAATGATGTTACGCTGACAACCCCATTCAGTAACTTGTGTCCCCCTCCTTTGCCAAGACCCATCTAAACAAACCGTCAAAATCTCTTTTTGACGTTTCTTCACACTCATTTACAGACACAGCTTCCTCAATTGCCTGCTTCATACTTTCACTAGCACAATTTTCAACAGCCTGATATATTATGTTACTAACAAGGTCCTATTTTTTGAGGTGGTAAAGGTAAGTCTAATAATGAACACAGAATGTTACCTGCACTGACACCTTTTCCGATCGTTCTCATGCCATAAATAAATTTCAAGTTTTACCTCATATTTTCCATTCTCATTTTTTTAGAGTTGTAAAAATTAGTTGATTCCAAACAAACACAACATTTCAGTTCAATATTCACAGCCAATCCAAATCTTTTCTTATCCGTAGTACAAAGTTTCTATGCAGTCCTTCGCTATCGCAGAATTTACATTTTACAAATTTTTTTAATTGCTCACTAAATAAACTAAGATCCAAAATAACACTACCCATTCCAGTTCCTTCATAATTGTCATATTTATCAAAGGACAGTTTTTTTAGAAGCAGAGCTAATGTTTGCATTAGTAGTAGGCCTAGGGCTAGGGCTAGCAGAATCTGTTTTGGGTAGGCCTAGATTTAGAGTCCAACTTACGGTACTTGTTTCCTCTAAACTCACGTTTAGATTTAGTTTTGTAACTAACCTTTGCTCTTGGCATGGTTATAAGAAGTTGTAAAACACTTCAAGAAAACAATACACACTCCTAATCTACCACTAACTATGAATAAAGTGCAACACTTTTAGTAAAACA
Source organism: Homalodisca vitripennis (assembly GCF_021130785.1). Lineage (NCBI taxonomy): Eukaryota > Metazoa > Arthropoda > Insecta > Hemiptera > Cicadellidae > Homalodisca > Homalodisca vitripennis. The sequence goes on along the minus strand of NC_060209.1, from coordinate 128,909,232 downwards.
CAATTATCCCGACACAAACACATATAACATAAACCTCCTAAGCATATCAAAACAAATAAATCAATATTCTTTCTGTCATCTGTATTCCCAGTTGTCAGTACCCAGGTTGACCAACAGAGCAAAGCCATAACATACTTATAACTAACACACATGATATATATGATTGTGTCAGCCAAACATCTTACGAACTGCTGCAAAAAAACTAGTGAACATCTTTTGTTTGTGAATTTTTTTTTGGTAATTTATAAATTTATTTGAGCATTAATACTTACATATTTTTAAAATACACACTTTAAACTATTTAAAAAATGCAATAAAAAATTTTTCTAAATTTATTAAATTTTCATCGACCTGCTCCCCTTAAATTTAATATACATCTACTATAACAATAGGACCTATTTTGTTCTTATTTTATGTAAACGACATAACATCAAGTATTTTTCATTGTAAATATTACATGTATGCCGACGATCTTTAAATTTAATATACATCTACTATAACAATAGGACCTATTTTGTTCTTATTTTATGTAAACGACATAACATCAAGTATTTTTCATTGTAAATATTACATGTATGCCGACGATCTTTAAATTTAATATACATCTACTATAGCAATAGGAACTATTTTGTTCTTATTTTATGTAAACGACATAACATCAAGTATTTTTCATTGTAAATATTACATGTATGCCGACGATTTTTAAATTTAATATACATCTACTATAGCAATAGGACCTATTTTGTTCTTATTTTATGTAAACGACATAACATCAAGTATTTTTCATTGTAAATATTATATGTATGCCGACGATCTTTAAATTTAATATACATCTACTATAACAATAGGACCTATTTTGTTCTTATTTTATGTAAACGACATAACATCAAGTATTTTTCATTGTAAATATTACATGTATGCCGACGATCTTTAAATTTAATATACATCTACTATAACAATAGGACCTATTTTGTTCTTATTTTATGTAAACGACATAACATCAAGTATTTTTCATTGTAAATATTACATGTATGCCGACGATCTTTAAATTTAATATACATCTACTATAACAATAGGACCTATTTTGTTCTTATTTTATGTAAACGACATAACATCAAGTATTTTCATTGTAAATATTACATGTACTCTTTAAATGGACCTATTTTGTTCTTATTTTATGTAAAACGACATAACATAAAGTATTTTTCATTGTAATATTACATGTATGCCGACGATCTTTAAATTTAATATACATCTACTATAACAATAGGACCTATTTTGTTCTTATTTTATGTAAACGACATAACATCAAGTATTTTTCATTGTAAATAATTACATGTATGCCGACGATCTTTAAATTTAATATACATCTACTATAGCAATAGGACCTATTTTGTTCTTATTTTATGTAAACGACATAACATCAAGTATTTTTCATTGTAAATATTACATGTATGCCGACGATCTTTAAATTTAATATACATCTACTATAACAATAGGACCTATTTTGTTCTTATTTTATGTAAACGACATAACATCAAGTATTTTTCATTGTAAATATTACATGTATGCCGACGATCTTTAAATTTAATATACATCTACTATAACAATAGGACCTATTTTGTTCTTATTTTATGTAAACGACATAACATCAAGTATTTTTCATTGTAAATATTACATGTATGCCGACGATCTTTAAATTTAATATACATCTACTATAACAATAGGACCTATTTTGTTCTTATTTTATGTAAACGACATAACATCAAGTATTTTTCATTGTAAATATTACATGTATGCCGACGATCTTTAAATTTAATATACATCTACTATAACAATAGGACCTATTTTGTTCTTATTTTATGTAAACGACATAACATCAAGTATTTTTCATTGTAAATATTACATGTATGCCGACGATCTTTAAATTTAATATACATCTACTATAACAATAGGACCTATTTTGTTCTTATTTTATGTAAACGACATAACATCAAGTATTTTTCATTGTAAATATTACATGTATGCCGACGATCTTTAAATTTAATATACATCTACTATAACAATAGGACCTATTTTGTTCTTATTTTATGTAAACGACATAACATCAAGTATTTTTCATTGTAAATATTACATGTATGCCGACGATCTTTAAATTTAATATACATCTACTATAACAATAGGACCTATTTTGTTCTTATTTTATGTAAACGACATAACATCAAGTATTTTTTCATTGTAAATATTACATGTATGCCGACGATCTTTAAATTTAATATACATCTACTATAACAATAGGACCTATTTTGTTCTTATTTTATGTAAACGACATAACATCAAGTATTTTTCATTGTAAATATTACATGTATGCCGACGATCTTTAAATTTAATATACATCTACTATAACAATAGGACCTATTTTGTTCTTATTTTATGTAAACGACATAACATCAAGTATTTTTCATTGTAAATATTACATGTATGCCGACGATCTTTAAATTTAATATACATCTACTATAACAATAGGACCTATTTTGTTCTTATTTTATGTAAACGACATAACATCAAGTATTTTTCATTGTAAATATTACATGTATGCCGACGATCTTTAAATTTAATATACATCTACTATAACAATAGGACCTATTTTGTTCTTATTTTATGTAAACGACATAACATCAAGTATTTTTCATTGTAAATATTACATGTATGCCGACGATCTTTAAATTTAATATACATCTACTATAACAATAGGACCTATTTTGTTCTTATTTTATGTAAACGACATAACATCAAGTATTTTTCATTGTAAATATTACATGTATGCCGACGATCTTTAAATTTAATATACATCTACTATAACAATAGGACCTATTTTGTTCTTATTTTATGTAAACGACATAACATCAAGTATTTTTCATTGTAAATATTACATGTATGCCGACGATCTTTAAATTTAATATACATCTACTATAGCAATAGGACCTATTTTGTTCTTATTTTATGTAAACGACATAACATCAAGTATTTTTCATTGTAAATATTACATGTATGCCGACGATCTTTAAATTTAATATACATCTACTATAACAATAGGACCTATTTTGTTCTTATTTTATGTAAACGACATAACATCAAGTATTTTTCATTGTAAATATTACACATGTATGCCGACGATCTTTAAATTTAATATACATCTACTATAACAATAGGACCTATTTTGTTCTTATTTTATGTAAACGACATAACATCAAGTATTTTTCATTGTAAATATTACATGTATGCCGACGATCTTTAAATTTAATATACATCTACTATAACAATAGGACCTATTTTGTTCTTATTTTATGTAAACGACATAACATCAAGTATTTTTCATTGTAAATATTACATGTATGCCGACGATCTTTAAATTTAATATACATCTACTATAACAATAGGACCTATTTTGTTCTTATTTTATGTAAACGACATAACATCAAGTATTTTTCATTGTAAATATTACATGTATGCCGACGATCTTTAAATTTAATATACATCTACTATAACAATAGGACCTATTTTGTTCTTATTTTATGTAAACGACATAACATCAAGTATTTTTCATTGTAAATATTACATGTATGCCGACGATCTTTAAATTTAATATACATCTACTATAACAATAGGACCTATTTTGTTCTTATTTTATGTAAACGACATAACATCAAGTATTTTTCATTGTAAATATTACATGTATGCCGACGATCTTTAAATTTAATATACATCTACTATAACAATAGGACCTATTTTGTTCTTATTTTATGTAAACGACATAACATCAAGTATTTTTCATTGTAAAATATTACATGTATGCCGACGATCTTTAAATTTAATATACATCTACTATAACAATAGGACCTATTTTGTTCTTATTTTATGTAAACGACATAACATCAAGTATTTTTCATTGTAAATATCACATGTATGCCGACGATCTTTAAATTTAATATACATCTACTATAACAATAGGACCTATTTTGTTCTTATTTTATGTAAACGACATAACATCAAGTATTTTTCATTGTAAATATTACATGTATGCCGACGATCTTTAAATTTAATATACATCTACTATAACAATAGGACCTATTTTGTTCTTATTTTATGTAAACGACATAACATCAAGTATTTTTCATTGTAAATATTACATGTATGCCGACGATCTTTAAATTTAATATACATCTACTATAACAATAGGACCTATTTTGTTCTTATTTTATGTAAACGACATAACATCAAGTATTTTTCATTGTAAATATTACATGTATGCCGACGATCTTTAAATTTAATATACATCTACTATAACAATAGGACCTATTTTGTTCTTATTTTATGTAAACGACATAACATCAAGTATTTTTCATTGTAAATATTACATGTATGCCGACGATCTTTAAATTTAATATACATCTACTATAACAATAGGACCTATTTTGTTCTTATTTTATGTAAACGACATAACATCAAGTATTTTTCATTGTAAATATTACATGTATGCCGACGATCTTTAAATTTAATATACATCTACTATAACAATAGGACCTATTTTGTTCTTATTTTATGTAAACGACATAACATCAAGTATTTTTCATTGTAAATATTACATGTATGCCGACGATCTTTAAATTTAATATACATCTACTATAACAATAGGACCTATTTTGTTCTTATTTTATGTAAACGACATAACATCAAGTATTTTTCATTGTAAATATTACATGTATGCCGACGATCTTTAAATTTAATATACATCTACTATAACAATAGGACCTATTTTGTTCTTATTTTATGTAAACGACATAACATCAAGTATTTTTCATTGTAAATATTACATGTATGCCGACGATCTTTAAATTTAATATACATCTACTATAACAATAGGACCTATTTTGTTCTTATTTTATGTAAACGACATAACATCAAGTATTTTTCATTGTAAATATTACATGTATGCCGACGATCTTTAAATTTAATATACATCTACTATAACAATAGGACCTATTTTGTTCTTATTTTATGTAAACGACATAACATCAAGTATTTTTCATTGTAAATATTACATGTATGCCGACGATCTTTAAATTTAATATACATCTACTATAACAATAGGACCTATTTTGTTCTTATTTTATGTAAACGACATAACATCAAGTATTTTTCATTGTAAATATTACATGTATGCCGACGATCTTTAAATTTAATATACATCTACTATAACAATAGGACCTATTTTGTTCTTATTTTATGTAAACGACATAACATCAAGTATTTTTCATTGTAAATATTACATGTATGCCGACGATCTTTAAATTTAATATACATCTACTATAACAATAGGACCTATTTTGTTCTTATTTTATGTAAACGACATAACATCAAGTATTTTTCATTGTAAATATTACATGTATGCCGACGATCTTTAAATTTAATATACATCTACTATAACAATAGGACCTATTTTGTTCTTATTTTATGTAAACGACATAACATCAAGTATTTTTCATTGTAAATATCACATGTATGCCGACGATCTTTAAATTTAATATACATCTACTATAACAATAGGACCTATTTTGTTCTTATTTTATGTAAACGACATAACATCAAGTATTTTTCATTGTAAATATTACATGTATGCCGACGATCTTTAAATTTAATATACATCTACTATAACAATAGGACCTATTTTGTTCTTATTTTATGTAAACGACATAACATCAAGTATTTTTCATTGTAAATATTACATGTATGCCGACGATCTTTAAATTTAATATACATCTACTATAACAATAGGACCTATTTTGTTCTTATTTTATGTAAACGACATAACATCAAGTATTTTTCATTGTAAATATTACATGTATGCCGACGATCTTTAAATTTAATATACATCTACTATAACAATAGGACCTATTTTGTTCTTATTTTATGTAAACGACATAACATCAAGTATTTTTCATTGTAAATATTACATGTATGCCGACGATATGACCGATCTTATCTTAAGTACATTGTATACATGTATATACTACTATATAGGACCTATTTTGTATTTTATGTAAACGACATAACTCAAGTATTTTTCATTGTAAATATTACATGTATGCCGACGATCTTTAAATTTAATATACATCTACTATAACAGGACCTATTTTGTTCTTATTTTATGTAAACGACATAACATCAAGTATTTTTCATTGTAAATATTACATGTATGCCGACGATCTTTAAATTTAATATACATCTACTATAACAATAGGACCTATTTTGTTCTTATTTTATGTAAACGACATAACATCAAGTATTTTTCATTGTAAATATTACATGTATGCCGACGATCTTTAAATTTTAATATACATCTACTATAACAATAGGACCTATTTTGTTCTTATTTTATGTAAACGACATAACATCAAGTATTTTTCATTGTAAATATCACATGTATGCCGACGATCTTTAAATTTAATATACATCTACTATAACAATAGGACCTATTTTGTTCTTATTTTATGTAAACGACATAACATCAAGTATTTTTCATTGTAAATATTACATGTATGCCGACGATCTTTAAATTTAATATACATCTACTATAACAATAGGACCTATTTTGTTCTTATTTTATGTAAACGACATAACATCAAGTATTTTTCATTGTAAATATTACATGTATGCCGACGATCTTTAAATTTAATATACATCTACTATAGCAATAGGACCTATTTTGTTCTTATTTTATGTAAACGACATAACATCAAGTATTTTTCATTGTAAATATTACATGTATGCCGACGATCTTTAAATTTAATATACATCTACTATAACAATAGGACCTATTTTGTTCTTATTTTATGTAAACGACATAACATCAAGTATTTTTCATTGTAAATATTACATGTATGCCGACGATCTTTAAATTTAATATACATCTACTATAACAATAGGACCTATTTTGTTCTTATTTTATGTAAACGACATAACATCAAGTATTTTTTCATTGTAAATATTACATGTATGCCGACGATCTTTAAATTTAATATACATCTACTATAACAATAGGACCTATTTTGTTCTTATTTTATGTAAACGACATAACATCAAGTATTTTTCATTGTAAATATTACATGTATGCCGACGATCTTTAAATTTAATATACATCTACTATAACAATAGGACCTATTTTGTTCTTATTTTATGTAAACGACATAACATCAAGTATTTTTCATTGTAAATATCACATGTATGCCGACGATCTTTAAATTTAATATACATCTACTATAACAATAGGACCTATTTTGTTCTTATTTTATGTAAACGACATAACATCAAGTATTTTTCATTGTAAATATTACATGTATGCCGACGATCTTTAAATTTAATATACATCTACTATAACAATAGGACCTATTTTGTTCTTATTTTATGTAAACGACATAACATCAAGTATTTTTCATTGTAAATATTACATGTATGCCGACGATCTTTAAATTTAATATACATCCACTATAAGCCTAGTAAAATAAACCAATGCATTTAAATCATTAACACATTTTAAATATATTGGAATGGGCAAGAAATAACGGTTTAAAAATAAATAACAGTAAACACTATACCAATCCTTATTTCTCATTTTCGTCTACAAAATTCAATAAACTTAAAAAAAAAATCATTATATAAATGTAAGTGGACAAGTTGTGGCGTTACTGTACCAAAGTAAAGAGTATTCGGATAACTATTACACAAGTATCACTTAGAACAATGCCGTAGTTGAATCGTGAATTGTAAAAACCCCATAACTGACATTTTGGTCAAAATAGTTTTTTTGACATATTAGGATAGAATGAATGCAGATGCAAGTTTTAGTGTAAAAACAACACATTTGACATACCCACAACACATTGAAAAATGGTCTTGAATTATGTGTTTGTTGGAAAAACCACACAAGTAACACTACTTATGTTGTTTTTTACAACAAAGGACAGTTGGTGGTCCTGTAAAATCAGCTGTTTTAATGTATTGTTTTTATGTTTGTGAAGAAACACTGTTGTTGATGTGTTGTTAACCTAACCTCTAGCTGTTTTCTCTGAAGAATAAGCAATATGAGTGATTCGATAGATAGTGAAATGAACACTAATGAAGTGTTGAAAAGAAAACGAAGCATAAGAAATGATGATAAATATCAAATAAATGTCATTAAACATAAAAGGTTGAAACGTGAAGATTACACAACAAAGAAAGGAAACCTTGTGCCGAAGGCCACTATTGGACCAGATTGCAAGTAACACAGTTGCTGGACTTTGTTTTGACTAAATGATGTGTGTTCAGCTGCCTGACATACCATTTCAGGATGTATTTTATCTTAGACAGTTAACAGTACATGTTTTTTGTGTGACCAACTTAAAACTTAAAAGACAACAGCTCTAAACTATATGTTTATCACGAAGGCACATGTCATAAAGGACCAAATGAATTGACCTCCTTCATTCATGACTACATTCAAAACAAAATAAAGAGGAAATACTAAAATTCTGTATCTATTTTCTGACAATTGTGGAGGTCAGAATAAGAACCATACTTTGGTCAAGTATTTTAATGCTCTGGTTGAAATGGGGGAGTTTGAAAAAATTTAACAGTTTTATCCTTTGCGGGGGCCATTCTTTTTTGCCTTGCGACCGAGCATTCGGTACAATAAAAAGAGCAAAGAAAAGAGTTGATAGCATATACACAATAAGAGAACTAACCAAAATTATTGTAAACTCTTCCCCATTGTTTACAGTAAACTTGGTTGAAAAATAAAATGTACTCGATTTCAAAAATTGGTGGCAAGCTTACTACAAGCAATTATGTATGTCTGACCGCTCTTATGGACGCAATGTGCCAAAACATGATAAGGTTCATTTTAAGATCACAAAGTTCCACCACTTTCTGCACACAAAAGAACAGAAAGGGAAGGTACTGTGTAATGAATTTATTAGGGGAGTTATTCCTCATGAAGTTTTCACCATACGTCTACCCGTTAGAAGATCTTCTCAAGATATTATTATCCCATCCATAGTGGCCTACAAAGACCGAATGCCCATAAACATAAAGAGATGATAATGATGCAGAATGAAAACTTCTGTAAAAATATGATTTTAAGACTATATCAAGTATCTTATGTAACATAGTATTTAATAAAAAAATTGTTTTCAACTTAAATTACAGTAAAATGTTATTGAACCCACTAATTTAGCATAAGCAATATGTTAAATAGTGATTTGTTGGAAAACCCCCATAAGTGCAACATAGTTAATTATATAATTACAGAGATGCTTTTAGTGTTAAATTAAAAAATATATGTGATAAATATGTCTTTTTGCATGTACTAAACAGACACAAAAATGCAATAGTAATAAAAACTTAATAAGCTATTTAAGTGGTTTTTTGCAGTTTACCGAAAGTTTACTTTTTGTTACTTATGGGGTTTTTACAATTCACGATTCAGTTGAAATCTTCAACAAAGTGTTTAGAAGCACTCGATTTAAACACTTTTTACCAGCCGAGGTCAAACAAATTCTCGTGAAATCACTCTACTTACTTTACTTACTATTGTAAAATAAATCGAATTTCTCTTCTACATTTAATTATAAACGATTTCAGTATTAATTAAACAATTTTAGACCAGCGTAGAGGAATCTTAAGGTCGGAGTTTTTGGCTTTTAAGCGAATACACTAATGATTTAATGAATAATGGGGTTCTAATTAATCTTGAAACTGAAATTGATTTTACTATGATGTTCCGATTAAGAAAATATACACTAAAACAGGCTTTAGAATCCTATTTAGGTAAAAAAATGTATACCTATACTTACGCCATTGAAGTTTATTCCGATGTAAGGTATTTCTGGTGATATTGTTGAGTTTTTATAAAATGCCTACTTCTGTCAAAAAACAAATAAGATGTGTTTCATAAACAAATTTAAATCTGTAGCAAAAGTTAATCAGTAACTTTGTGTTTGGTTTCTGTATTTGCAAGAAATATATAGTGAAAATTATATTTTAAATAGTTCAGGGGGTTTGAGATAATAATAGGCCAATATTTTAACCAGCGATCCTAAAAATTTCGCTGTTAAATTCAAATTCAATCGGTTCAGTGGTTTTTACATGATTGAGGTAACACACAAACGAACACTCAGCCGGACACATTAGATTTGTATATAATACTATAGATATTATATAATATAATATTATACATTTTGTTTGTTTTTGAGAGCCATATTGGTTATCCTGCTGTCATATTATTATTATTGAGTATAATCCTGGTCTTTTACGTGTCTTTACGGTCTTATAAACGTTTTTATACGGAAAACACATAATAATTGATAATGTATGATAACATTCAACATGATAAAAGAATACAACAATTTCCAGATTGATAAAAATGAGAAAGAGGAAGATTTATTATAAGAGCCACACAACACCTAATTGTAGACACAATGTATCTTAAAATGATTTAGAATTATACATTTTAATTTTACTTTATACTTTATGATTCAACTTCTTAGGGTACAGGGTACAAACACTCCCTATAAATTCTGATTACTTGGATTTTTAATACAAGAGCAGTGCATGTGAATGCTGAGAATAATGAACGTGATTGCTGGAGTACAGAGCACATTTTATATTGAGTTATTTATTATGTTTTTAAGTGAGACATACGCTCCAATTTAGTGACCTCTATCAAATTTCCCTTTAGATAGATATTCTACAAAGTCTTTAAATTTATATTTTTACCCTCAAATACATTCAAGTTTAATCCCTATAAACTTACCAAAGATTTACAGAGCTGTTCAGGTCCTCCTGTTGTTTTGCAATCGGATAGAAAAGGCTTCATTTAAAACTGTAAAAATAATTACATGGACAGATTTAACTAATATTTAACTGAAAAATACAAAGTAGCAAACAAGGAAAATATCTCATAAATAAAACTTATTCAAGATAGACTGAAGACAGTCATTGTCAAGTAAAAGAAGGAAAACACATTTAGTAAGAAATATGAGGGCGGCTCCATCGATCCTACACGGCAACTTTAGTGTTCTGTCGGAGAAAAATCCAGCTGTGATCAAGTTTTAGTTTTCTTACGAAAACTCTCCGCTACTTTTGTCTTACGTAACGTCTTACTTTTGTGAACACAATAAGATTGCTATAACATCTACAATATAATTTTACACGAGTGATGTACGTTGTACTCATCCACATTAAAGTAAGATGTTAAATTTCTAATCGATGACGCTAAAATGTTATTTACTGATGCACAGGAATAATGTTTAGTAAGTAAAATGAAACCTGATAATTTAAAATAATTTGAAGATCTATAATATCCAAAATAATCTACGGCGTGGTTAAATTTAATATAGTGGAACTTGGAGTAACTCTTAGTAAATGTATCGATGCAACACTATCATTTAAAAATTGGATCATTCCGCTGTGATTGTTAAAAATCTATGTAAGAAACGGGAGTGCCAATGATAGTCAGGTGTATAGTAATTTTCCAGCCGTTTTTGTTAGTGACTGCGACGCAGCACTAGTTAACTAATTATACATTTCATCATTATGTTGTTATTTAAAAACCCTCGTAAGCTTCTTAAGTGCTATTTCTTGTGGAATACTATTGAACATCTTAGCTAGTTAAAACCAACAGATATTATATTTTATTAAAAAACGTTGTTGTTACACTGTTTTGGTCTTCAAGAGTTCTGTTGTAATTTCTAAGACATAACATTGTAGATATTAAAAACATGACAAAGATAGCTCTAAAATATCTCGGCGTGATACTATTTACCAAACTCACGTTCTGGGACCAGATCTCTGACGTGGAAAACATGGTGGGGGCTGTTGTTACCACCTCTCCCAACTGACTAATACAACAAATCGGAGGGCCTGTGGCGAGTAAACGCCGGCTGGTCAAACCGGTGACGCACTGTTTATACCTGTACGGGTGCGATATATGGCCTGAAGCTCTACGTCAAGAGCTGAATCAGATGTAGGTAGAGAGAAACCAAGAGAAAGAGATATTCTGGATGGCAAGTGTTTATCGAACTGTATCCAAACCGGCCGAGCTCGTGATACCCAAGACTATTCAAATGAAAGTGCTCGATTTCTAAAGAAAGCGTGTAACTGAGGGGACGAAGTGGTAACACGCACAGAGGCCCGAGTACAGACTATGATAGAGCACAGAGTGCACTGATGAATCACTTTGTCGACTTAAATCGGCACCCTCTTGTAGTAGTAATACGGAAAGCAGATCCGAGAGGGAGTAATTCCCTGGGCCAGAGAGGTTTTAATAGGTGCGAACCCCACTTTCTAGCGGAATACGCTGACATCTTATTAAAATTCTTCCCGTCGTAAAAAAAAACATCTTACTTTCTTGTAGGGGTTGTCAAAACTGACGTACACTATTCGAATGGACTAATTGAATACTGCAGTTGCGTTTTTATAGAGCAGTTTCCATTTTAAATCGATAAATTATAGCTAAATGACAAGTACTTGTTTGTGTCAATACAATAATGGAATATATTAAACAACACATAGCGTTTCTTTAAAGCATTACTGTATAACAAGCATGACAGAGCTTCGGCAGACATGTTCTTAGAGAATCTAATGTCCCACCTAATAGTTTAGTTTAATTTTTATTAGCTTGTCATAGTATATCTAATAATATTTATATAAAATAATAAGGTTAGTAATTTGGGTACGCTATGTAAAACTGTTATTTGCTTTCAACTATCTTCAATCTTGGTCTTATTATAGCACTTTGTAAATTTCGATATTATATAATAAATTTCTTATGATTACTTTTTTTTAAATATTTAGAATATATCAGTCTAACAATTAAGTTTTTGTTTAAGAGCAATTCAAACGAATACCAATGAACTCTATCACTAATGCCTTTATCATACACAACACTGCAATTGAAAAATCAACACTGCAGCAACCGTCTAGTTTGTAACACAAAAGAGAATAAACAGTGAATTGGTTTTCGCTGAGACATTGTTTACTACACCCCTGGCCATAGCATTGTTTAATTCCTACTGTGTACTATCTAACTTACTAAATATGTATTGCGCTTAAAATTTTTAGAACAACAGATATCCGCAAATACTTATACAGTCAAACTTTACGTCCGAGGGCAACTAAACTTTAAAAAAGTTATTCATATCCTTCTACAAAATATGCTTCTTCGAAATGAAAACATCAAAATAATCAAGACATACAAATTTCCATAATTTTAAAACACTGTTACAAAAATATAAGACACTTAACTTACAGTTTTGTATCATCATAAAATTAATATTTATTTTTTCAGGATGAAGTATCTTATACCCTATTATTCCTACACATTATGTTACAAACGCATTGTCTTAGAACACTAAGTGAGAAATCTCCTTAGAATATCTGAGCTAATTCTTAGTGATTTTTAAAATTCACTTTGTTCAAATTTGTTTACTTTATCATGTTGCACCAATATAGTATGATAAATTTTAAATAAACTGAAGATCTTCCAAGCAACATTGAGGGCATTGGAATAAAGAAGAATATCTAAATACTTGTGTGTCTAGCTATTTCAGAACACGTTATTATTCTTCTTAAACGTAGAATTATGTTACAAATATTGGGAAATCTCTATTTGCTACAAAGTTCCGGTTTGCATCCTCAAAATAGTATATTAAAATTGAAGCTTGTTATTAAATATTCTAATGCCAACAGAGAAGTAATCACGTGCATTCCTCATACAGAAGTTCCTAAGAAAACGGAAAGTAATATTCATTTTTATTAACTGAACCTAAGCGAACCCTTTCATTCGACCGTGATGACAATGAGACAATCGGAGAATTAATAGATGTTTAAACATCGCGAGTACAATACATATTACATTGTTATAACATAGACATGACATTTTGCATGCACACTCAGCGAAGGCTGTTACATAACACGTGATGTGGCGTACTCACATCTTGCAATACTGACAAGTTTAGAAGATGCTTTAACTTTCACTATAAATATATAAATCTAATTTCAATGAAATACGAAGCTTATAAACGAATACATACTAATAAATAAGTATTCCTCAATAAAAAATTCATCTCTACTATTTAGCCACGCGCAAGTATGCGAAGTTTTAATTCCCTGTTAGTTAAAAAAAGATGCGTCCTCTGTACGCTAGTTGTTTGGTAAAAATATAATGAATTATTAAAAGTAACTAATCGATTAGCTGTCTAATGAGCGTTTTGGCACCGTATCCAGAAAATTACAATGATATTAAATTAATGAAGCTGCAGTCTTGTTATAACTGTCCAGAAGCCACAAGCACGTCAGCAGAAGTTACAGAATCGGTACTGAGTCAGCTGGTCTGCGGTGACTGTCAATCAGTCCTTTATCGAATATCAAACTTTAACTTAGATTAATTATATCTAACTGTAGTTGTTTCTAGCTTCCTACAGTTTTCCAACAGTTACTTAGTGTATTATAAATAAATCTGTGTTCCTAATGGGTACAGTTTAAAAGACAATAAATAATGTTGTTTTTAGTAATCTTTGTTTCTGTATTCAGATTTTATTTCCCCTACATCTCCGTCTGTCTCTAATAACTCTACAAGAATTCAAAGATTAAAACATTGAAGATTTATTCTAATTCACATTTTTATGGGATTGTTATTTTACATTAAATTAATTCCCGTAAGCATAGCTTTCTTCCATAGCTCACAGATAATGAATGAATCTTGACGATAAGACTCATGTAACGAATTTCTGACATCTAATGTTGTCGGAGAACCAACCACAATATAAGGGTTTTAAGCAAATTAGTAGATCATAATGTATAAATAAAAAGAGCATATAGATTATTTTTCTACTTCTATGCTCTGTTTGTTATCAAAACTATTGTGTCATCTGCTAGCTTAAAAATCGTTAACACCGTACGTTTATGTGTATTTACACCACAGATATGGGTGGCAACCTAGGGGAATTTCATTGATTCTCATTGGGTTTTAAAAATAAAAAAGGAGAATTCTAAAAACTATGTTTCATTTAAACTCTTTTCAGTCGTGTAAACAATATTTTTTAATGATGAATTCTTAATATGACATTCAATATACATTTATGTTTGAGTTTTTGCCCTGAGGTCATACTTTGTATATATCTTTCAAACAAAAGAACTTTACAGTTCCAACAAAATTCCCTTCATCCAACAAGTCTTCGTCTTTCATTACTTGAACACGGAGCATAATACTCCAACTTATTATAATACACACTCAAAAACAAAGCGCAATGGTCTGTGATGGGATTCGTTAGTGAATTCTAATTGTGGATGGGAAATCGAAACCTATTTATTATGAATCATGTTATGGTTATCTGAGGGAATTAAAGTAAAGTAATAGATATCTATTTTTTTATCCAATTCCTTCTTGCTATGTTTGGAGATATCCTGTCACTGTTGAATATGGAGCTTGTATTAGCTACTGCTAATTTATTTACTTTTAAACAGATAAACCAATATTAAAACTTTCATTTTTGTTTGACCTTGCTTCCTAAAGGGGAAAATACCTTTCGATATCAAGGTCTCACGTAAATAAAAGTTTAAATATTGGTTTATATCCTGTCACTGTTAACATATAATAAAGAAGCAGTGTTTTACAATCGATGTGTCTCAATGTTACATATGTCTCCTACCTCTATGAAAATTTATCAACTTTGTAACGCTTGTAAACTTGAATAATGGTGACACGACATTAATAAAAATGATATCTGTGATTTAAATTAATATTATGCATAAACATGAATCAATACATTTGTGACTAATCACTAATCTGAAGAATGGCTGTACCAAATCAATTCTTTGTTTTTTACAGACATTCGTTGTCGCCTGAGGATGAGAATTTTATTTAAATGGAGAGACAATAAAAATTTAGCCGGAATATTTTTGAATGCAAAAAATAATGATAATACCTGTATTTACGAAACAATCAAAATTACTGAAAGAGAAACAATGCATTGATTGATAATTTGTGAACTGCATATTTCAGCAATGAAATTAATATCAAATCTTTTTTTACATATTGCACCTGAGACAAAGTTAAACCATCAAACGGTTAAAATTATAAATACTATTGAAACCCTTCTAGAATCACCACTTTAATAAAAAAAGCTATGAATATTTGCAGATAAAGTACACGGAACTAGTCAGATCCCTTTAAATTGCGTATGCAATTCGTTTGAGGGGGCCATTCTATCCTAAACTATATTAAAACAATACTATATTCTACCATTCAAATCTTATTACACACGGTTATTTTTAAATATGGAATAAACTGACTTTCAAATATTTACCACTCTGCCACTTATATTGGAGGCAGAACACGTGACGAAAGTGAAGTTTTTTGACCAAAATTAGTCTTTTTAACTTTTTTAGTCCCATTGGAGTCTATATGTCCCAAAGATTTCCCAATATTATTAAAAGCATTGTTATTAATATAAATTTCCACAAGCATTATTATGACTACATTTATTACGAAAAATATATGAAAGATGTTATAATCTATCCATTTTGTGCAGTTAATATTATGATTACAATTGGTAACAGTAACATTGCTAATGAATATAATTTCAGTAGTTTCTTTCATGGGTACAGGTTATTTTTGAACTGTGTTAATGGCTACTTTGTGTTTTCACTGCCTATTGTCAGTTTGTTTTTATTTTATGTGTGTAAATTTTAGTGGAACATATAAGTCCCATTATGATTCTTGGATGTGGGTCTTTACAAACAAGAGTGACTTTTTGCTTTTAAGTGAGATAAAAAGAGTTTTAAATGAAACCCCATCTGAAACAAAAAAGTTTTCAATAGTGAGGTTAATCCAGGGATTCCGATGCAGATGAAAATAATGGCGTTGATCTGGCCTACCACCTTCGTGGTACCAGTTCTTAGAAGATAAGATAGCTTTCGATCGGTCCTTCAGCAGCGTGCTTCTGATAGACTAATTATAAAACTCCGAAGTTGCAACACTCATATCTTCTTGTTAATCATTGCCAAAATTTTAAAACTCTTTAGGGAAATATGAATGTAAATTTCTTAAATAAGGAAATCGAACTCTTACGTGCTAGGTGGCACGATTCAAAAGTAATAACCGTTCCTAGTAACGAACATAAATATAACACAACTTGTCTTGAGAAAAAAAGATGGAAGTTGGAATGTCCAACTGCAATATTGTGCTACAATAAAATAATGGAAGGTGTAGATCTAGAATATTATAAAGTGTGTGTATGTGACCTAGATCGTAAGTCAACGAAATATTCTATATATATTAGACTTCAGGTAAATTTGAAGGTCCAAAAGTAGGCATTCTGTTTTTGAAACGAGCGTTGTATATATTTCGTATATTAGGGTTGGTACAAGGGAAATTGACATGTGGCATCGTGAATATACCAGTAGTGAATTTAATGGTCAGAATAGACAGCCTAGGCCTCCGTTCGTTGATAAATATGTCGTAAAGTAGACGCTTTTTAACCTAATTAGGTTTATCATAGGGCAAAAATAATACATCGTAAACGCTTTTACTAAAAATGTTACGCCTTTTGAAAATAACGTGTGAATTTGAGTGTAAATGCTAGTAAGGAATGACCATTAGCAAATTTACGGTACATAAAGAGTAAAGAAATTACATTTTTTTTATTTTAACAGGTTGCATTTAAATATATTTAAAAATAATTAAGGTATAATATATTAACTAGTAATTCATGTTATTGATAAATTTAATACTTCAAGCAGCTGTCAGATTCCAATCACATGTCAACTAGTAAAGCATCCTAATTGTTAGTAAATTATCTGGTTTATTGCACAACTGACGGTAATCCCACAACACTCCCGATTTTGAGCAGTGGTTCTAGATACACTATTTATCGAAACTTTCACGGTAGTGAACTTTTTTGGTGTAATCATAGCAATCGTAATTCTTGACTAAGAATCGTTTCTGTCTACCACAAGAATTCAGCGTCAAAGGACTTCGAATTATGCTAAAAATTAGTTTAAAACAACCCTATTGTCCAATACATCGTGATCACGTAGACCATCATTATTATTCAGGCATCTCAGTTCCCCTCATCTTAGGATGACTTACTAGGCCTATTATTAGTTGAATGACGCACACATATTAGGGACTTCGTTGTCCGAATTTGACCCAATACAAATTAATTTCATCCAAGAAGATCTTCATTAATCATCCAATTACTATATACGTTTATGTTTCAAACTCATTTAATGCTAAACAAAATACTTACAAGGCAAGAACTATCCCATACAGGACAGGACATCAATGACGGAAATATCAACGAGAGCGGTAACTTGAGCGTGAGGCGATGAGGGTGGGAGAATTTGAAACTGTAAACTAAGGATCTGGAAAGAAGATATTTCAGAAAGTACAATCTTTTTTATAAATCAAATAATTTTTAGTTAGTAGCTAACGAGGCCACATTTAGGTGTACATGAATCATACGAATAGTGAAACAAGAAAGCTTAACATGAAAGTGGCAAATATCCTATGATACGGGATAAGTGAGTTTTGGTTTTCATAGACTGGATATTGTAGTTGGTAAAAGATTTTTTATTTATTTAAAGATTATTTTGAAGGTTAAAGCAATGGATCGTTATGATAATATTACCTTTCTAAGAGTTTTATAAATTAATAAGGCGATTAAACTCTCAAATTACCCATTTATTAAGTTATTCACTGAACTATGCTACTAACAAGAATCAATCACAACATCAACTGCGATCAACACCTGCTCTTAAATATAAATACTAGTTATCACTGCAGAACTGCCACTACATCACACGGTTTATAAAAAAACAGATATAGATTAAACGATTTCATTTTATTTCTTATCCATTCCAATGCATATTGGTAAAAACTGCTTATTACAAACGTATTAGGGAGGTCTCACTTACGTTAAGTTGGTATACAAACTCAAACAATAAGCAACATGTTTTAAAAATTCATAATTATTTTAAATTTTAATTAAATTTGCGACGTTTCAAAATTACTTGAACCGAGTATTGCAATGATAGTCATTTATATTGCTCTTATTAACAGTACACATATTATTTCGCAGAGTTGACCTAATAGAGGTGGTTAGTTATAGGTTATGATGATCAAACAAACATTGTTTCGTATAAAGCGGTTTTCGTACACCACACAACAGGTATCTCATAATTGGGGGCCATCATGGACCGGATATCTAACAGTGCCAGAATATTAATAATTGGTGTTTATTCCTTTACATATTATTTTAAAAGAATATATCTCTCTATCTCTCTCTAAATATAATAAACTAAAAACTAACCACTCAATGTTTAGAGCATTATAATTTATTGGTGTATGAAATACTAGTGTTAGATATTAAACCAAGAATTAGGCAATTTATTAGTTGTTATTTGTGTCTAATCATAGTTTCGTTTCGTTTATAGGTATTTAATCTTTTAAGACAATTTCCATTTGCCATATCTATTTATTCTTTTAGTAATTTCAAGCTGAAGATGACTTAATAGCTATATTACTTCCTGTATTGCAATTCATATATTAGTGTATTAATCCAGGAATAATTGGTGGTAACAAATGTAATTCAACTAACTATGAAGCATATTTTTCATGTTATTGAATTTAAAAATTTTAAGCTAACTATTACAATATATGATCACTTATATTGTTATATCAAAAATAGCAATTAAAAAGAAATATTTTCCGCACGACATGACATCCAAATTTAGATTTTTAAGAGGCAGAGGTATGCAATATCCAATAAGGTCTTCACAGAAAATTCGTGGAACAAATATATTGTGATCAAATTATACAGGATTTTGAATTACGTATATTTTTAAAAGACACAAACTAATTGAATTTAAAAAAGTACAAATTTTCTGCAGATTTATATTTACTTATGACCGGACAATTTACACATATTTTACCAGATCTTTAAAAAACATGATTCGTTCCTTCTCTAGTAAAAGTTGCCAAGGTGTATCTAATTTATGAAAAATAAAATTCTTATTTAATAAGAAAAAAAACTATTGGTCTGACTTTGACTTTTCTCGTCCTAAGAAAAATATTCAACGACAAATATTTGTCAAGAATGCTAAATCCAATTTGGTTGATCCGATATAGACGCAGTGAATTGAATGAGAGAATCTTGTCGATACATTTATAGAAGGGATATAAGGTCTTAATAAACACATTAAGTGTTTTCATGACCTTTCAAAAAGAATTAACCTGTGTTGATCACAAAACATCACAAAACAGTTCTTAACAAATTAGAATCCCACGGCTTCAAAGGCGTATTGTTATATGGATTAGTTTATTTCTAATTCTTAGCACTCAGATCGTCTCAATTTTGAACAATTTAAATAAACTTATTGCATTCAGCTATTAAGCTTACTTTCCTCATATGATGTCAATGACGTTAAATCATCACTTCATCACGGAAAGAAATGATGAAAATCTCCTCAAACACTACAAATTGTTTTACAGCATTGATGGGTTTCTGAAATTTCATTGGGAAAGCACACAGTGAGAAAACTAATTCGTTAGTTAAATTTATATATATATATTATATATATATATATATATATATATATATATACATACATTGAATTGAATTGGTTTTATTTCCAAAAGCTTACTTTTCAATGGCCCCGCTAAGTACAAACACTTATCAGCGGGGTCCAAATTAAATTATCTTAACTAAACCATAAAATGTATTTATTAAATTACGTATCAAAATTGGCACGTATTATTTTGTTAAAGTTTACAAACAAGAATAACAGCATACAGGTTTGTTTTATTTTATCTTTACATTTTCAAATTATAAACACTGATAAAACCGGTCTCTTAACTCTTAAAATTAAGTTCATGTTCCCTAACTAACAAATTTGCACTGGTCATATAGTGTGATTGGATTGTATGATTTCGATTCAGAAGCAGTCGATGTCCTTACCCAATTCCAACCGGAATGAGAAGAATAAATACCCTCTCCCATCAGGCGTTCCTTGATCGGCCATACCAGTGTTTATTTCTGCAATTGCAATGCACGTGCAAAATCTAGCAGGAATTTTTGCTCTAATTATTAAAGTTCATTTTAGTTGATTATCAATAAATAAATAATGTGTTAATTTATTTCACCCCATGTGTAGCATTTACAGCATTCAAAATATATGTCAATGTCTCTGTTTGCCTATTCAGTCTGTGATATGTGTTTGTGTTATCCCTGTGCTAACCTATTGTGTTTTTGTATTGTGCTATTTTGTATGTGTTATTGCATTGTGTTTTGGACGCATTTATATATTGATAATAAATTCATTTTCCTACTCCTTCCAAAAATGTAAGTTATTTCATATTGCATATTGTTTAGTCATATCTAACGAATTTCCATTCCCTAACCTCTCTTACTGCAGTACAGTACGCGGCCACCACTACAAACTGCAGCTCCAACTGCTCTTTAGTCTAGGCTTTCATACCAATGGCAAACCCTAGCAAACGGTTTATTATTGTATAGATAAAATTCATGTGTTATATTTGGCATGTGTTTACATTAAAAATCAATAAATAAATAATAATAATTAAACTAATAAACTTTAACAAAAACAACTTATATATCATCAACAACAACAACAAAAACTATAGGCTATGCTTTATAAATATATCTATAACATTTCTTAACAACAATCCCATCATCACATCAAAACATTTTAAAAAAACACAAACAACTGACAATATTATGTCAGAATTTGCAACAAAAATATACAATTTACTCTGTATCTGATTTTATCTATAATAGGGCAACCAGATCCACCATAGATTCACGAAGCTTAATCAGATTACATAAATAATTAAAAACTATTAAGCTAGATTATAAACACAATAAATAACATATTATAATAGCTATATATACTAGGCCTATATGTTTATCACATATAACACAATCTAATAATGTTTATTCATAATATTCAAAAGCATAACAAAACTATAAAAAATATAACATGGACCACAATAACAGATTAATATAACACTATATTTTTATCACAGCAATAACCAAAAATCTATTGGACTTCTCCCTCTGTCTACTAGAAGGCAACAGGCTGATTGCTGTCTTTTCCTATGGGGAGTTCTTTCGTGGCACGGTCGATTGTCCTGACCTACTCTGTCGCATTGATCTGCGAGCTTCAAGACTGACCCGCTCATGTAACCTGTTTTTTGGTCGGTCGCACCCACCAACTACATCATGCACGGCCCTCTTCCACGTTTGCATCGACTGGGGCAACCAGCTGTGTCGCCAGTTTCGACTTCTTTGATTGACAGCCAATCTGTGATCAGAGGAGTCTTCCAGGGTCGGGTTCCCCGGTGAATGTTTGTTTTTCCGGAATGGAGTTCTCCTATATAAATAAATATATTATATCTCGAGCTTACTTATTGTTTTATGTTTATGTATTTTATCGTTGTTTCTTGTCATTGTTATGTTAGCTATTGCTATTATTGTTAAAACTGTTATTGTTATTGTTTATACTGCTTTCCTCGTATTACCTCTATTTATTGAATTGTTGATTTAGTTTATTAGTTTGCCTATTGAATTAGCTTATTGTTGGTTGACCAAAAAAAAATGATTGCTTGGTTATTGAATTGTTGTTTTAGTTTATTAAGTTTGTTTTATTGATTTAGCTTGTTGTTGGTTTTACGTGCTTGCAATATTTTATTGTTTTGTTCTTTGTTGATACCTTTGTATTGTTTTTCTATTATTTGTATTTTCATCTTGATATCCTTATCTGTAAAATGGTGTATTACCGTTGATAAATAAATAAATAAATCAACAACAGACCCCAACAACAATATTACAATAACAAAACAAAACTTTAAAAAATAAACAATTATTATAGTATAAGTTTAACAAAAAGTTAATATACACTATATATTTATGAATTATACAAAACCACTAATCATTAAAACTAAACTACGGAATACAGGTCACAATAACGTCTTCACTCGTCTACTAACCACCTACGACTGACCAGAGGGACTAGCCAATGGTAATCGTGACGGCTGGGCTAAAACAAGATGGCGGAAATACAAGGGAAGGGGGACAGGAATGGGCCCTTTCGTTATTATTGTTCATGCGAGATGAACTTCTTAAAACATATTGTGACTCCGCAGTGGTTTATTACAAATATCTGATCCGTTTTGATACTTTTTTGGTTTTCTCTTTAGTTCATATTTTAGAATTGGCAACCAAAGCGGCCTAATCTCGACTGATGCCTGATTGGTTGGTCTGCCAATTTAATGTAAGTTGCCTCAATTAGTTTCCTTTTGAAGAAATGTGGTTCTCGATGTATTATGTGGGCCTCATCCCAATTCATATGATGGGCTTCGGACCAACAATGGTGTGCAATTTTTGACTTTTCTGTGAAAACCCTTTTCTCGTGTTTTCTTTGTGTTCTTTTATCCTTACGTTTAGTGGTCTTTTTGTCTCGCCTATGTATTCCCCTATTGCAGCTACATTTTATACTGTAAAACACAGTTTTTGGAATCCTGTGTGCCATTTTTTGGTTTTGTTTTTTTACGAGACTTTGTCTAAGAGTGTTGTGTGTTTTAAACGCGGTAGGCTACTCAGCACACAACGAGTAGTTTACTCCTTCTTTGACAGATTTTTGATGGTTGGATTGATAATTTAAATATTTTTTCTGTGTGTGTTATCTTTCGTAATCTTGCGTATAGTTTTTGTATTAAGTGCATGTCTATAGAGTTAGTGAAGTTGACAAACAACATGTAGGTTGTGATTCCTGACTTAGGCGTGCCACAACGCTTTAGTAAGATTTGTTTATTTTAACCTAGTTTGAAATTATGTATTAGGTTAGTTCTTTGCCTGAATAAGAGATCAGATTGCAGATCTCGAAACGTAGTGTTACTGTTTTCTTGTTTCACTGAATGATGGCAAATGTCCGGAAAAATCCTGTTCCCTTCACAATCCTTCCATCGTCAAAAATAACCTTCAAAACAAAGTATATATTTATCACAGCAACAATCATAAAAAAAACAGTAAATGTCCACAATAACATTAAAATAATAAGATACATACATAACCTACATAATCACAAATTTCCTTTACTAATAAACATAATAAGTTAATAATATCTAGAAATGTTTATACAGATCTATATTCTAAAATCTAATTTGGTAGAAGACTGTTAAATAGGCAAGGAACAATATATTTGCCAATCTTTTACCAAAAGTATTTGTTTTTCTATAAACTTTGAATTTTTCAATATTTCTTAAAGCTATAGAAGTGTTCATTGCTGTTAGAAATTTTATATTGATTGTCTGCAAAATAATATGCAAGATGCTACTTGTAGTAACCCTTTTGGTGTTAGGTATTGGCTTGTATATACAACTGTTTTTTCTGTAATACCATTAGCACTGCCATTCAATATCATATCCAGACATTTCTTTTGAAGGTTTTTGTATCTTATTGAGGTGGTTGTCTGCAGCTGTTCCATATGCAATTATTCCATATCTAACAATTGACTCCACTAACGCCTTGTATACTGAAATCTTGCTTTCAATATTCAATATATATTTTTAATCTATAAAATACAGCAACACACGAGCAAATCTTTTTCTGGATTTTCTCAATGTGGTATTTCCATGTTAAACCATTATCTATTGCTATCCAAGATAATCATACGTACATACTAATTTTTATTCTGTCACAATCACATGACACACACACACACACACACACATTTATATATATATAAATATATATATAGTATTATAAAATCATGATGTTTTTTTACCTCTATGTAAATGGTACATTTGTGTTTAATTATTATCATTTATATACACGGTTTTTACAGAAACGTTTCTATCGTATTGGAGAGAATGTGTCATAGATCGGCACTTGCCTGAATGTAGTGTACGATGTTGACAATTTGGCTCCGAACTTGAATAGTCTCTGATATAAGAATAATATCTGGTGTTGAGTTAAATCAATATGTTTTACAATGTATGTTGATACTTAATAGGTGGCGAATGACTGCCAAAAGAAAGTGTAATAAAATATCCATGATTCCAAGCGAGATATAGCGTCTCCAATATTATTTATTTTAAAATTAAAATTGTATATGGAGGTATAAAGTGACTATAGAGAAGTACCAGGAATGATTAAATAACCTTTGACCCTTTTAGGTCACGGGGCAGTGATTTGATTTTACGTTTCAGTTCACAAGAGCAGTTGGATAGCCGCAGTAGTTTCCTGTGCGCTAGTTACACTAGTTTATGTCACTAAACATTAATCATTTTTAGAACACAACTATAAAGTATTAGTTTCTATTACGATAAAGTATGTATAATTTGATTTTGAAATAACACAGTGTTCTTAAAAAACTTCTTAAAAAATACAGATAACATTAATACTTCACAGTAAAAATTCCAAATAGATTGTAAGGTAAAATTAGTATAATTGTACTTTTTATTGCACTTGAAAAAAACAATAGCAAATATGCCGTAACAAATTACAATTATTGATTTTATGCTTAGCTATTTAAACTCGTAAGTAAATTTGTAATAACTTAACTGTGTTTGAGATCGATTTTGTTGTAGTTTTCCTCATCGAAAATTTAAATATTAACTTCAATGGACAAGACTTCAAAGTTGAAAATTATATATATACTGTATTTATACATATATATATATATATATATATATATATATATTTATATTTATATTTATAAATTAATTATAGTTTTAATATTGTGTGTGTGTGTGTGTGTGTGTGTGTGTGTGTGTGTGTGTGTGTGTGTGTGTGTGTGTGTGTGTGTGTGTGTGAATTTAATTATTTTTTATTTTTTCTGAAACCTATAAACGTTGAATTCTAGTCAAAGATATTTCTAGTAGATTATTTGGGATTTTATTGTTTTCTGGATGAAGAAAAAGTAAATACACACATTGGAATGATTAAGAAGCCTATTTAAATTCACTTACATTACGTCATTTGAGTTTACATTATTGTTTAAATTTTAAAATATATAGATATGTAGCTCTCGGTATCCTACATCGGTCAAAAAACATCAACTTGAGGTGTAAAATATTTCCAGTGCCTTAGTTAAGTTTGCCTTTATATGAAGAAAAATGTACCTACATACCAAGAACTAAGAAACTTATTACAGTCTAAGGAAAACTCTTCTTACTTCCGGCAAACGGATAAATTCTTCCAAAATTTAAAAATGATCCTAAAAGCGATAAAGATAGCAATAGAGACAAACGTTATACAGATTGAGGTTTAGTTGTTTTACGGACTGTAGTCTAGGAATATATTCCAGGTAACTATTCAACCGATTGTACTGAAAATTTACATAGATGTTCTTATGATCCCTAGTATACATATTAACCATATTCTTATTTGTAAAATCTATTCTGCCTACGTCGCAATGGTCCCCAATGTAACTAAAATTCCTCTTAACTTACTGTAATCGACTGTTCTGTGTAAAAACTGCTTTATGACAGCACAATCTTTACGTTTCATTAAGTTTACTACTATGTTTTAGTAACAATAGACCATTACGGTACATTTTAGCATATGTTAAGTATGTAGTGCTTGGTCAGTATTGTAATCATAAAAGACAACGTTACTATCTAACTTTCACTATAAATAAAAATCTGTTACAAAACCCATTTTAATAGTGTTTGTACAGAAGTAGGCTTCTCAAACCTGAATATATATGTATGGTTTCTTGGTGAGAATACAAGGAGAATCAACTATGGAACAATACAACTGTAACTGAAACATAGTAAATGGTAATAGTATAAGTACAACAGATTTTCTTGATAGCGGCAAGAAGGCAAAGTCAACATTGTAGTCTGAAATATAATTCACTTGAACCAGAATTGCTCATACATATTGTGTAAAGTGTAAGAAATTGCGATTGAAATTTTAAATAGTTCCAGGATACTAAATATTTGAAACTATTCAATCAAATACATGGATATATATATATATATATATATATATATATATATATATAAAAGATTACATCGTTATTTCATTCTAATATTTATCATATGAATAATAATATTAACTATAGAGGACACTATAATATCAGAACAGTTTTGATCTTAGTTGTAATTGTTTCGGATAACTTACAAACAACTGATTAAGATTGAAACATTAAGGAATGCCAAGTTTTATTAAATATTACGAGATTAATAATATATTATAAATTATATACTTATAACACGGCCAACAGTATATCTGTACTCGTATACTTAACTTTTAAACTTCTTAAAACGTGTTTTTAAAAATACATATTTGTATAAAAGATATCTGTAAATTTCAGTTTTAAACACGTAACTTAGATTATATAATGGTGGAGTAATCCTGGTGAGGAAGCAAGTGGCAGGTACGAGAAGATAAATATAACGAACTATAACATTGGTTCACGTTGTAGGATTACTGATGTCAACACAATCTCGCTAAGCTGAGATGATTCGCCAAGTCTCTTCTTGAAAATGATTAACAGTGGATCGATCGCTAGGAAAAATAAAATTAAACGTTCCTGCAATACAATTACAGTGTTAATATTCTTTACAGCAGTACCTTACAGTATCTTACGCCTGTAATTGTGGAACTAGTTTTGCTGAGATTGTAAGCAAAATTTCAAGTGCATAGCTCATTTCATTCCAGAAAAGTCCTGAGAAGAGACAGACACAACTATATTATCCCCCCCCTGTATAACTCCTGTATTATATCTTTTCTGAAAATAATACAGAAAAGAAATGTTTTATCTTACGGTAGACAAAAGAAAAGTTGAGCCAACCTACCGGTTATAGGCTTTAATGACAACTGGCCAGATATAATCGTTATAAGTAAACCGCTAACAAAAAAAGCCTTGGTTGATTTGAGTTCACGCAGCGTGGGGTAAATATCCCTCCGCCGCCCCTCCAAGCATCCCCACCACTGCTCGGCGCTCACTCTAATTCAATCTAATAAAATCAGCTGACTAATCCGGCTCGGTCGGTATCGTTCACGCTGCTGCGACCCGTTCAGTTGAACCGGTCAGTACAGAGTTACTAAGCCTTCCCGCTAGAGCGTGTTTTACCGGTCATCGTGTTCAACAAAATAAACGACTGAACGAATGGCCCAGTGAACGAAAGGATCCGTTGCAAAAAAGTGTTCGGATAGAGGAAGAAACAACATATTTTATACAGTGAATGGATAAATATATAACAAGAAATGTTTCAGGAATCTAGTAAATGTAAATGTATAATATATTATTATTAGAACCGATTAACAAAAATTAACTGTATGTTACTATATACATTACGAAATATTTTAAACGTTAATACTTATGATCAATAGACTTGGTTGATTGCCTTTGGTTCATATGCTTTGATTTATCGTAAGATTATTTCACTACAAATGTTTCAATAAATTACTAAGACATCAAACAGACACATTGCATTGTTTGAAATAAATTTATTTTTATAAACAAACAACACATTTTAAACATTTTAATCGATTAAGTTCCACCATTTTTCATAATACCCAGGCTGAGTCATTAAAATAATATTACGCACACTACTACACAGAACGCTTCCTCTCAAATCGACCCTGCATATCGCACCTATATCGACCATGTGCCACTTTTTAAATGGTAATTGGCAATCAAATTTTTAACAGCACTAATGTTAATGTTTTTGCATTACAATTTCAGAATATTATTACAAATTTCAATACTCGAATAAATTGCGTAAATTAGTGAAAAAGCAACTACTTATGTGGAGCTTAAAATCTGCTACGTAAATTGCAGAAAACTTTAAGCAGAAATTTAAAGCAACTAAAAAATATTATTTTTGTGATAAATTCGACCAAGCTAATGGGGATTTTAAAATGTTTTTGGGGGGTTTTATTTACTTAAATGAGTGGTAGAGGGATTAACAAAGTTTCTTCCCTAACAATAAATATTTGCCAAATATCAAATTATTCAATGACAAAATTAAGCTTGAAGTAGCAAACGAATTTAATGAATTCTTTTACTAATGTGGGTCAGAACTTGGCGAACTCTAATACGGCTCAAATATTAAAATTTTTTTTGAAGATAGATCTTATAGGCTTCATTCGACCTTTAACTTACGCACTGTTACAAGAGGTTATACCGTTACGTACCCAGTTTTGAGAGGAAATTCTGCTCTTGGGCACGATTTAACTACCTGCAAAGTAAATTAAAAAAAATCACATCATAATGTGAATGTGTCAAACACATTCATTTTTTGACAAATAAAATCCGCAAGTACATTTTTTTTTCCTTCAGACAATTATGAGAAGTACTCACAGAAAAGGAAATTAAAGTAGCCTATTTTGCTTTGGTTCAATCCCACTTTTCATTTGGTATTATATTATGATATTAATGGTTGCTGCTTTCAAAACTATTCTTGAGCCATTAGTTTTTGAACAGAATACAATACTTAAACACACGTTCTTTAAGAGTACAATATATTCTTTAGAACTGATTTTCTTCGAGGAAGAACCTAATGAGTATAAGAAAATAATTTCTTAATTTTTGTCAATTTAGCTTATACTCATAACACAACGGTACTCGCAACAAGCCATTACCAGTTTCTATATTAAAAAAAAAAAAACGTTCAGCGTAACAAATTGTTATTATATTTCTCAAGTTTTGTACCGTAACGTATGTTTGAGTTAAAACTTCGCTTCTGTGTTTCAATTACCTAATCTTTACTGGTTTAAAAAACGCGTGAAAGGATGGTTTACTATCGTTAGATGGCGAAGAAGTATATAGACTTATTGTCCCTTGTTATCGCTGATCTTCTAACACTTCCTCGCTATTGTTATTCGGTCTGTCCTTCACTATAATTACCATAACTAATACTTCATTCGACAGTGCAGCAAAACTAGATTTATACTCGTTACGTATCATTATCAATGTGACCTCATCAATTGCCTGGCGTGGTCACTGTTGTCATTGCCATCCAGCCAGATTAAAAATAAATTCTAAAACCATTAATAATATAAAAAAATTACTAAATTACTAATTTTTACTTATAAAATTATTTCTTCTATTATTAGTTTTGGAGTTCCAATATTCACGACCAGAGCCTACGCCACAGGTCCTAGGCCCATGTATGCTCATAGCCCGGTTAATATTACTCTTCTTATTTCAAATTTTAATTGAATTAAATAGAATTATTGCAATGTTTATTATAATAAGAAATAATTAAGTACGTATAAGTACCGTATTGTTACACTCTGATACATGATGTCAGACATTGTATATATTTGCTTACGTTTGTTGCAAAACGTGTATATGTGTTTTATTGTAACTATTTTTAAGAAATAAACATTTTAAATTCATTTTTCATTTCACCTGATTTGGAAAAAAGTATCAAATTTATTCAGTTGCCAGGCCAAATTAAACAAAACTTTCAAAGTGAACGGGTCTTTTGAAACATTCCGATCCGGATCACTCGTTCACCTGAATGACTCGATTGAATTGAACGGTCCAAGTAAGTAACTGCAGTATAAACAATACCGGAGAGGGCCGCCTCCTGCGCGCTGTGCTGCTCAAATATTTGCTTCTGCGCAGGTTTCTTTATTAGCGCTTCACCTATAGACATGCATCATCATACACCGCATTCTTACCTATGTACAATGAAGATTTACGCAACTTTTAAAGTCTATAGACTAAATCTTTCTTAAGATATCTTGTTAATAGTTATATAATGATTACTATTTCAAATGTCATATAATTGTACTTAGTTTCTTCCCAACATTTATTTATTCTGTAATTTTCTTGTTGCTTTCATGGTTACCTCAAAAGACCAACGTAAACATTTTCACTAATGCTCTGCAAACTCCGGCAGCGTCGCCATAATCGACCTCGATGTTGCCATATTATAAGTATATAATTTAAATTCTTTAGATATCGTATTGAAAGACAGACTGAAAGTAAATTCTTCCAGTGCTGGTGGGGTAGGATAATGTACAGCATATTAGTAGTAAACGAATATATGTATCGTTTTGAATAATACTCTGTTTAAATGTACTTAAGTTGTAATATTGTTTTAAATAACAATATGTATTTTAAAGTACAAAAATAACTATACGTAAATAAATTTATAAATAAATATCATAATTCAGTGTAGTCATATACGATATTTTCAATGTCAGCAATGATATTATATATATTGGAATTAATTAGAATCATATACATTTTTTAACTATGATGAGTATTGCAGTGCTACCAGTCGTATGGAAAGTGCATTTTGTTTTCATGATTCAATATATATCTTAAATTGAATTTAGTTCTTATTTATAAAAGTTTAGGAAAACGCAGTACATAAGTTATTCGTATTCTTAAACAAATGTGTCATTAATATCTTTGTAATGGTTCTAACAGCTTTTGGAGTCTTCATCTATATTATGTTGTTCTGTATTAATTACAATCGTGCCTTGGATTATGTCTACACATAAATTACAAGGCATTCGTAAAGTTGAAAAAAAATACCCCAATGTTTTCATAGCTATACATTTGAAAAGTACAAATATATTAACACCTAATTCAATGATATAATCACTTACAAATTTGGGTACAACAAACTCCCCATGTTTTAAAATTAACTCAGACTGTAACGATTTGAATCAATTTAGTAATTTTAAGACAACTTCACATTGTACACCTATGGTGGGAAAAGTTAAATTTGACAACATACTAGAAAAAAATACCCACAATAAACATACGTAAGAGGATACGTAGTTTTCTGAATCAGGCCAGTTTAAACAGAACAGTGCAAAGGTTTTTGTTTGAGAATAAGTATATGTAAACTACATTTGGTATGCTCCGTTATCTTGATGGGATTCACTATGTATGTATCTGAATTATTATTTATTAAATAGTTAATCAAGTTGTCAATCTTATGTATGTAATAATCAAAATTTCAATATTTCACCTTTAAGGTGGATAAAATATAATTATATCTAAATATATTTCTCGTTTGAAATGTTGGTAACAAAAAGAAACAAAAATCATACGGAATGAAATGAAACTCATCGCAAAAAACACCTGTTGTTTTTGTAACGTATCTTCGATTAACCAGAAAGCATAATTAGTGCATTTCATAGGATACAACTATTTTCAAAGCCACATAATGTAAAAAATACAATTTAAACCTTTTATAGTCTAAAATAAACAAGCTTCTTTGGTTTATTGTACGTTTATGCTACAAATCATACTGCACATGAGTACTGTCTATATAAAAATGACTTAAATTAGAGTTATGAATTTAAAAAATTTAATGAAATCTACGTAACAATAATTATTGAAATGATTTGTTTAGATAAATATAATTAGTTTAACTGTTTATGAAACTACTATAAGTATTATATCCTTTTAATGCAATTAAAGTTGTTACATGTAGAAATGATGAGATAGATAGCTACCAGTATTTTAGATCTAAATCTCACTTCCAATCAGAGACAACTACTTAAAACTTGTGCCATTAGAGGATGGTGATAAAAAGGAGTAAACTTTGCACAAATCTTTGTTAACAAATTACGACGTGCTTTGAAACTCTGGCGTATTGAAATTGTTTTTTAGACGAAGTTGCTTTTATGGATATGTTTTCCATTTGCGAATACCGTAATTACCAATCTCAGGAAGAAAATGCTTTGCAATCGTTTTCCACCAAATCGTATCAACTCTTTAATTACTATTAGAGTATGCTGTTATATAAAGTTATTAAAATTATTACTAATAATTAGTAATAATTTAATCAGCATTTAAAAGTTTATAACTGTTGACATTGCCCTGCCTCTACATTTTGGAAACGTCCACCTTTTTCAAATAAAAATGCTATCACACAAAAGGTAGTGACGTACACTGTTACGAAACAAGGGGCTGGGATAACTGCCGGACTGTGAAACAGAAAGTTGTTCTGTTTCACATGGAACGGTGTGAACGGAGTTTCAATTTGTCAACAGTTGCAAAATTCTATGCAAAGTGTCCCAATGCCAAAGAAATTTAAAACGCGTTTAAAACAATTTCTGATCGCAAGGACTAAACGTCTCATAATTGAGATAAATATTGTTACGTAATTAATTGCTAAATACAGTAAATGTTACAATTTTTTATTATATTTGTTAGGATGAAGGAGTAAGAAAATATTACTGACTAATATCAAATCAATGTAATTGTTCAATTAAAGGAACTTAAAAAATAAAAACATAACACATACAGTATCTTTATATTATAATGCAATTTGGGCTGTAAAACAATCCACAAGAGTTCTGATTACCAAGACACTATCTCTAAGGATTAAATTTAGAGACAAAAGCTGGAACTAAATTATAGTAATGGTAAATAAGGGGAAATGGTTGAGGCCTAAATATTTGTTTTAAATCAGTCTATTTATTTAGTGGCTAATTGGATAAATGAATAGCTTTATTCACGATCCAATATAAACCAATAATATTGCATAGTTGCTAATACTAATTAAGGGCATTTGTTAGCAGAGTAATGGTTGGTGCACCTTTAAGGTCGATCTCTCTAGACAACGACCTTACAATCAAGGTTGTTTCGATCAACAACCCATAAATCCCGAGACATATCCTTATAGGTTCAAAGCTCTAAAAGTTTTCGTAAAAACTATTCTGGTTTTAATAAGTTTAGTTTAGAGTATAACAGAATATCAATATACTGCACAGTACTTTTTAGTTTTTTACTTAAGTCCACATATTGTCGAAGGAGGAATAAAATATTGATTTATATCCATGTTAAAAATTGTTTTATATTATCTGTGATTATTCCTTAACTTAAAGCCTACATGGATTGCCATAAAACTGAGTCAATCAAGTTATAAATACTTTCATTAACTTCACGAGGCAGTAGCTTAAACCGCCAAGTTTATGGCATTGTTACACCTTGAATATGAGGTAAAAACATTAACACAGTAGACGTTATTCCCAACGTTAACTTATTGTACGTTTATGTGTTTTCTGTAGTAAACCCAAGAAATTAACATACCATATTAATAAATTCTTTACTTGATTTTTACATGTTTATTATATAATATGAATTAGATTAGCTACACACGGATTGAATTAGTATAGTACACAGAACATACGGTCGTAGAAGGACTTGCTCATGAGATTTTAATCCTATAGTGAGTTTGCCGCCTCAACCGGGATGGATCCATTGCGGGGTTTCTTGACTGATTTTGTCGGGGCGCCTTATTGACAAGGAAAAGGCTCAAATGAGTCCTTTTCTTATTCCTTGTGTTTGCATACAAGGAGAGGGAGAATTGGTAGTTGGTCGTCATTTGTATTGCTTCCGTTTAATTGATTTTGTTTGTGTGTATAATCGCCAATTTCTGACCAAGAAGAATATTGACGTTTCTCTATTATTCAGTTAGTGTATTTTTCCCAAATGAGGTTGGACTGAATGCCCACATCCATAATGTTTATTGTACCAGCGCATTGAATTTAAAGTTGCTGGCTGGGGACGAGTATAACCTAAGGAATTCGTTAGCCTTAGCTTGGCATTCACCCCTATCCTAATTCCCTTGGGCTAAACTGTTATCTCGTTTAACCGAGCCGGCAATACACGCACATCTGGATCGATCAAACAAGAAAATGTCCAGTGTCAAGAATGGAAGAGGGTAGCCAAGTTTTGCCAAAAATAGAAGAAAAGAAGAAGTGGATCTCATTTAGAAAGGAAGTAAAATTAAGATCCAATGGAAGAGGCATTTCACAGGTAAGTGGATGTAATGCCATACTCAGGATGTGTATCCCATAGTCGCAATAGTAATTATAAAGGTTATCACCTCCTCGGGGACTTTTTATCAAGTAATCCTCTTGTTGTTTAGTTGATGGTTTGGCAGATGGCAGATTGTTTGTCAATTAACGCAATTAGAATTACTATACCTTTAAATATAACGAATTATTATAGGAAATGTATTGTAAAAAAACATTAAATTTAAATAAAAATACAATTAAATTAAAATAATCTTGTTATAAGTGATTAAATTATTTAATTTTGTTTACTGTATTACGCATTAATTGTGCATGTATAAATAACTGTAAACAGGTAATTAACAAATAGTAATTGAATAAAGAATGTTACTTAGCTTAAATTAAATGCATTAATATTTATTTATATATCTGAAAACGTGTAGTATTTTCAATTAACTCATCGAAGTCATAGAAAACAACTGAAGGTTTGTACATAAAAAGCTTAAGGATATACCTGAGGATCCAAGATTAATGTCGAGGTTCACTTACTATGTCAATTTATAGAACAAGTGCACTGAATACAACATCCGTAAAATAACACTACCATAACCCAATAGTTTACGACAAAACACTTAAATTTATATGGATTTTGAACCATAAAACTCTAAATCAAAAAGTAAAGGTAGAAAGGAAACTATGGGTATATAATGAGATAGAATGTAAGTTTAGGCTGTACATTTTTACATTTGTTCACCCAAATTTCATTTTACCTTTCTTTTATGAGGGCTCTTAAAGAGAATTTCCGAAAGGTGCCCTTATTCTACATTGTAATTTAATATTGTTGTGTAATTTTATCTATTAAAAGCCTAAAAACGCCAAGACAACATTAGGAGTTCACGTCTATTAACACCACCAATTGCTCTAAGCAATAGAGATTTGCCATAGAAATAATGCTATATTAGTAACTAAAATCTTTTTTAATGATGAAATTCTTCATAAATTAAAAGAATGTAAGTTAAAAGTCTGCTATGAATGTGTTTTGCGTACAGATTTCTATTTTTTCAGAATTCACTATTTATTTTAAATTTCACAATATTCCATGCCTCATTCCTCCAATTGGTATTAAAATTTGTATTATAAAAAAGTTTATTAAACTAATGAGATTGACTTATGATAATTGAATACTTTACCTCTTTTTTGCGAAATTCCGATTTTCAATACAAATGCTACACACCTTCATTCAATAAATTTTTTTATTAATATTTTAAATAAAGTATACGAGATGGTGATGAAGTAAATAAATTTAAAATATTTAGACTATTTTTATTGTGTAAACTAACACTCAATTTTAATTTGTTTTGAGATACATCTATGAAACCGTAACACCTGAAATAAACAAATTGAACAGATAACAGCAGCCAATGTGGATTGCGGCTTACAAAGCTGACCAGATTTACCAAATGCTATGTGTATTGTTTCATTTCCTATCACTAAACCTTTTACTAAGTAAGTCCGATAAAAGAGATATCAGCTAACATCAAACTATCGAATAATCAAGAAATATATTAACTGTTTAGCCACTATGACATTACGTATAAGATATTCGTTTTCAAACAATATAGTAGTAAAAAGTGCTGATTGGTGCTGCAGTGTCTTACGGACCTTGGAAGCTCTTAT
This sequence comes from Homalodisca vitripennis, assembly GCF_021130785.1. Taxonomy (NCBI): domain Eukaryota; kingdom Metazoa; phylum Arthropoda; class Insecta; order Hemiptera; family Cicadellidae; genus Homalodisca; species Homalodisca vitripennis. The sequence goes on along the minus strand of NC_060209.1, from coordinate 128,872,702 downwards.
ACATAATATCAATATATTTATATTGATGATGAATATTCGTATAATAATTTAATATAAAGCATCTTTTATTGGTCCAATTTTTATGGTTCTGAGATTCTAATGAAGGAAAGGTTATATCTTAAGAATAGTTTCATAACAGAGGATTTAACTTGTGTGTCAACGATAGTTACTTACAAAAGGTAACTTACTATATCACTCCGAATAATTATGAATGTGGTTTTTAATTTTAAGTTTCTATATTTGTTATTTTGACGAGCTTCTGGATGACAGGGTTTTATCGGTCGGTGACAGCTATTGGAAATGTCACAGAGATATGGTGAAATGATATTTTTGGCCGAAGATTGAATTGAAACGTTTAAACCTTCAACAGGTATATTTGTAGTTGACAATGATTAAAGTGATATAAAAATAACTGTCGTACACCTATATTTTATAAATTTATATTGATAATATTTAATTACGAAGACCTTAACTTTGTTTATCTATAATAAGTATATATCTTGAAAGTTTAAGTCATATACAATCTCATAATTTCCAACCTTTTAAAAACATTATTTTGTTATTATGAGTATATTTGAGTACGTAATTAACAACATTAATGTTATGTTGCGAATGGATTTCTATTTTGATTTAATATTTCGGTAAATTAAAGACTCATGTATGCGTATTATGCAATCGCTATTAGATGTTTCCACCAACACAGATGATATAATTTATGAAGGGCGAAGAACAGAAAATATTAGCAGTCAATGCAAAGAATGAACCTTGAATATGTATATCCACCAAGAACAAGTCTCTCTAAACTAGTAAACTTAACAGAGTGGAAACAACCGCAACATTCGTATGGGTGGCTCAACTGGGTAGCAATTCGTAGAATAGTATTTCCATTCAACCAGAAAGAGCTGTAATGGTATTCAGTAACAATATTATTTTTGGTAAAAAAATGTATATATATATATATATATATATATATATATATATAAATAAATAAATATATATATATATATATACACGTTTATTCCATTAGGTTTAATGCAATTATTAACTATAAATTTGACGCAGGAATTATTATTGTCTGAGCTTAGACTTAATTTGCATTGCTTGATCAAACACCAAAGTTTACAATTAGTTAATATGAAACAAATTTTTAATCAGACGCGATCATTTTGGTATAGATAAAAATGTGAGAATATAAAATACATCTTTATTATTTCACATTTTTAATAACACAACTTATACAATTAATACATAATAGATTAGAAACCTAGCGTCATACTTAAAGTTAAAGTTAAAAAACACTAGTAAACCTTGTAAATAATTACTTTTTGGTTAAAAGTGGTGACTGTGTTTGTTAGTTTAACGCTGATTAACCTGTATTTATATGACTGATTAACTTTATGTGTGTCAAGGTAACAGTTAAATTTGGTTTGGGGGGATTGATATAGTCCTTGCGATACCCTCTCTTATCGAACCCTTTCAAAACTACCCCAGCTGACGATCTGTTGAGGAGGTGATTATTTTTAGGTTAAACTACTGTATTGGTTTTACCAACAACTAGGGCGTTTTCTTATACAACAGAAATTGTCTCTCAACTCCTCGATCTTTACAGGCACATTTTGTTATAAGTAATTTCTTATATATCTATGAATTTTTATAATTTAATTTTTCAGTAAAAGCCAATTATTTAGCTATTGATATGCTGTCTTTGTTCATCAGGTGAATCAAAGAATACATTATCTAAAATAGTGTTTATTATTTACTGTGTACTGACATGTAGAGTTTGTTAATGCCTGATTCAGTCCATGTCTTATAGAAATACAAAAGGATGTAATGAAATAACATTATTACTTACATAAACTTATTTACTAGGTGCCTGAGAACCAGGGAATGTATTCCTTTTGGAATTATTTTGTTATTTCAAGCGTGAGAATTTTATATTATATTGTAATACATAATTGTACCATTCAAAAATGAAATTCAATATTATTTTTAAAAATGAAGTTTTATTCATTTATATTGTGTTTAAATAAAATCTCAAAATATATGATCGGCCATAAAGTCGTTATTCTCCGCTGTTCATTCTTTGATAGAACATTTTACAATAATCGTGCACACTTACGTCATGAAGTCTAAGTAGGCAAAACGAATACTTGTTTCAGATGTTTTAAACAACTTAATTGTAGAAAATTGCCACAACGGTTTTACGAATTGAACTTTCAAAAGTAAGCTACACGTAGAAAAGAACGAAATACGGGTGAATAGGTAAGCTCCTAATAACAAAGGAAGCATCTTATCTTTATATGTAATATAGAGGTTGTTACATGTCGTGACTGTACATGGTGTGTAGTACAGTCTGATCACGGAACGATGCGGTACAGCCATTATCGGTGTATTTGCATCGAATCTTACAACCCTTTCCTGAATACAGAACTGTTGTGTATAAGTTGTCCTCAAATTCTGTAAGGTTTTCAGAAAAATTGCTATTGGCAAAGTAACAATCGTTCATCCTCGGTGAGTACTGGCACCTATTTTAAAAGGGACCTATATTTAATCATGTAACATAAAAACAAATGTAATTCAAAATTTATACTTAAAAATAAAAATAAACTGCATAAGAAGGATTTTTTACAAATATGGTTACTAACACAGTGAGGGATGATGTGCGTGTGTCCACCGTGTAAAAAGATCTTAAACGGTGTTAATAATTCCCGAACGGTTACAGGTAAAGCGATGCACCTTGGTACATATTTGCTGCATCTATAAATGTACTTTTTGTAGTAAACTACCATATATTTTGTTTAATATTCTTGTCTTGGTTCAATTTGTGAAAGTTAAACTAGGTAAATTATTACTAAACTTATGAATTAGTTTTTCAAGGTACTTAGCGACCATCATATCCAATGGAGGATGGTTTTACAAGGAGTTCGTAAAAATTTAACGTAAGCATAGCTTAAGGTTGTAAATTGTTTTAAAGTGTAACGTGTGTGATGTAATACTAAAAAATGTGGAAAAATAAATAGTAAAATATAGCTTGATATACTGAAAATCAATCGTCAATGTTGAGAAGTCAGTGTCAGATAATCGTATGAGGTATGAGGAATCGTTATGGCACGTTCAGTAATGTAAGTAATTATAAAAACTCACTTAAGTGCATTAAATAATATAAACCACCGCTTCTGAATGTTTCAGATAAAAATTAAATGGCATTTTAACGTATATTACTATAAGTTGGATGAGTTCTTTACTATCGGATATTAAATGGCATGATTTGATTGTAATACGTTTGTTTGTGTTTAATTTAGTAGTATAAGCTGATAAAATGTAATTTACCTTTTGTTATTGCCAATGGTTATACCATATCAACCATCCTTTTGAGTATAAATTAGTTCTTGAGAATAGGGTAGAGAAGGGAAAATTGCTTCAAAGCCGTTTACAAAGCAGTTTACGTTTGTACCTTCCACTTCAGTTATTTCTGATCCTACCGTAATGTAAAATATTTTCAAGTCCCTACCCAAGTTGGTTGGGTACCAGGTTGTTGTAAAACCACCTACAACATTAAGCCAGTAACTGTAACAAAAGACCAACTACCTTTTTTTTATTTTAACCGGTCATTAGGTATATAAAAGTCTACGAAAGTGTGGTACAATGTTTCTGTGCTATTTTTGTGTAACAAACATATATCTCTGTATTCTCTACTTCAACAATATAGAAATGCCGTGCCATGGAATTTTGACGCTAATTTTAGTACCATATCTGTACAAATTCACAGCATTATTGATCATGTTGGGATTCGCAGTTTAAATATATCCTGGAAGTATTCAACGAATTCGTCACTGGAATCTCCTTGCAGTAAATGTTGAATGGTACTTTTGTCCATATAGGCCTACTATTAATGTTATAAATTTATAATTCCGCATTTCATAGTACTACTGAATACTATAAAAATATAAAGTACGTTTTTAAAACCTAATAAACACTGGCACATAGTATATCCAGTGTTTGAAGATATTTGTATTATAATTACGATAGTATGAAACAATTTTAATATTCATTTTAATTTATATTGATATGCCCCTTGATTTAAAAATAAATAATCAATTCCCATACCTCACACTGTTTTGTTAGAAGATTCGTAATGAATTATTTACTTATGATCATTCAAACAATATCCCCACAGTTTTTCACGCAATTTCCTGCTAAATATCTAGGACATCAAATTGGGAATACTTTTCAAATTACATACCAAAACACGTCTGTGATAAGTAATAGTCATTAGTCACTGGATGACTGGCCTATTTTATGATCAATATTCAAATACATGTGTTCGTCAGTCATCTCATATGTAGTACAAGTTAGACAACACTACTGTCATAACTCCTTGCAGAACACTACGACATATGGTATTTTGTAATTACCAAAGTAAATACAAAATTATTCATAAAGTATTTTACTAGTAGTACTGCGGTACACAAGTAATTGTACGCTTAATATATAAGTAGTATTATGCTAAATTTCGTATCAAACGACCAAACATAAATTTTCAACTCGTTTGCTTTTATGATACTAATATGATAGTTAAATAGTACACAACGTTAAAAGCTATATTTATAAAATAATTGAGATTTGTTTGCATTAGATTTGGGTAATATGTTATTTGTAAAAGAAATGTGTACTGTTTGCTGTAAACATTATGATTTAGTATAACTGACTTTAGGACTAGTATAACTTTAGTCAGCATTTCAAAAAACATGAGTTTAAAACTGTTAGAATAGTGAAATGTAGGTAACATATTTTTATTAAATACAATAACTTATGAGTCTTTTGTGCATAATTTAACCTTGTCGGTAGGCCAATAATTGATTACATAGAGATATTTATATTCACAACTGAAATTTCAAGTTTCTGAATTATTTATGTATAACTTTTACTTTAGAGTTTTTTTTTATAAGTCTTCCAAGTATTATGCCACACACAAAAAATTATATTGTTACATCAATAATTATATAGATGACAATAAAATAAATAGTGACAAATATTCATATTGTGTAAAAAAATAAGAACATTTCACTAACTAAGAATACAATATGTAACTCATGTTTCATTCAATTTTATGTTTAGTTTTCTAATAAACAGACACAGGCATTATTACGACTAAACTGTAATTAGAGATTAATTTGCAGTTCACCGTTAACTAAATGTAAAACAGCACGAGAGCAGCAACAACAATTTTGTAAACTTTAACCTTTTTTATTTAAGTTTACTTAGTTTAATATTTGCAGTGCTCACGGTTGACAGCCGGGACTATATATTTTTTAACACAAATTCGGTTCATTATTTAATAAGTGACTTCTGGTGTTATGATTCGTATCACATTTTCTTTAATTGTGCTGGTCATTATCATACGTTACTTTCTTTATTTATAAAAACTCAAACTCTTAATAGACGTTGTGATTTATTTCAGCACTTTGCTTTACAATAACTTATGCTTGTGTTTTGACCAGTAGTGAACAAGGCTGACTTCACTAACTCAATTAGAATTAAGTATAAGCCATAAACCAATTATTTTTTTTACTTTTAATAGTGTGTACAGTTTTATAGTAAAGTTACACATACTGTAAAGTTTACTTTAGTCTATTTTCATGCAGCGGTTTTATCGAACTGTGTGAGTACTATAAGGTTGGTTAAACTGGTCCTTGCAACATAAAAGAAATACACAAAAATATGTATAATATTTTAATCAAAATATACAACCGAAATTTTCGTCAATCGATTTTATAAATAAACCATTAGGTTTAACAAGTTAAGAAACTAGTCACAACTCATCTTTGTGATTTTTTAAAATCTCATTGAAATCAATGGAAAATTACACATCCACCATATTCAACTACAAATTAATTACAAAATAACTCATTCAGGAACACCAAAACACTTGATTCTCCTCTTATGAGTCAAGATATTATTACTCGTACCATAAATATAGGCTAAACTTCTACATTGTTATGTTGGCTAATGTTAAAAATATAACTTTATAATTATTTCTTTAACAAATGTAAGTAATTACAATTAATATAGAAAAATGATATAGAATTTGTGTTAGTGAATGAAAACCTAATTTTTGGGTAGGAAATTACACCAATACGTATTGTTGAACGTTGTAATTAGCTTACGTAAACAGAGAACATGTTTAGTTTTGTCTAAAATGGTAATTTTTCTGTTAACGTTCAACAAACTAATTATTCAAATGCATAATTATCAATATGGTTTCATTAAAAATCCTTAGATTATTTTTAAATTTCTTTTATAGGATGTTAGTAAAATCTCATACGGTGTTATCCAATTTGTTTACTGATGAACTTGTTCTGTTATATTCCCATTGTCATAATGGTTGTTAATAAGACCAACGCCTAACCTAACGCTCAGCCAAATACCATTGCGTGGAAAGAACTTAGGATTTACTATATAAAATGAAGCTTCATGCTAAATGTCAAGTCTATAGTTTAGTTCGTTCTCGAGATATCGTGCGGACAGATAGCAAGGCGGACTGAAATTAAATTACTCTAGTTCTTTGAGCGATAGGCTTCGTCACGCTAAGCCAATCCAATTTTGGATATAGTGATGCTTTAAGGAGCAGTTAAGGTATGTGAGTAATGATAACACGAAATTAGCATTTTAAAGAAATATAAATACTTTGAACGTAAGAATTGCTACGCCATTAACAGTGTTTAAGCCTCTTTCCGTTATTAGTTTATTAATTTTAAGATGCACAAATAATTTGAGTTCCTATTGAGATGGCAGTTAATACATAGACTAGTATGTTAGTCTTGCTCAATAATATACATTCAACATTTTTCCATAAGAAAATTCTTTTTTAATAAGATCTAAAATTTTATTGTGTCTCAACACAATAAATACCAATGTTTTTTAGTTTTATTTATTGTGTTATAAATTTATGACATAATTTGCTAATTAAAATAAGTCAGTGAAAACACATTGGTTAGTAGAGTGAAACGCCGCCTACCGCATCAGAATACGACGATCCAGTCAGAAATGGCAGCGCATAATGTACTTCACAATGTGTACCTAAAACAAGCCGCAATTTCTGATTTGATAAACCTTTTTAGATGCGGTTTGCGGAATTCAACTCTACTAAGTGAGCTCTTTCAAATGAGGTATCACTCGACCCATGCTTCAATTTAAGATTTCCATGTTTTCCTCTGTGGGCCGTCCCCCCATGGTTGGCATGTCATGGTAATAGCAAGGAAAAATAGTTTACATAGCCATATGACACTGTGCAAAGTTTATAGATGTTATCTCCTATGGTTTTTAAAATATAAAGCCGTACCCATACTTTTCAAACACCCTGTATATTGCATAGCAAAAGTCAAGGTACTAATTATAATTTGGTAGGCTCACCACAGCTTTCTCCATGCAAGCCCACAAATATGCATATTCACTCGCCAATATTTATTTATGTATTTATTTACTCACAGACCCAGCTTCGAAATCAGTCACCGAATGGGCGGTCTCCCAGTCAGATGCCAGAAACTCCCCGTCATTATAAAATGCATGTAATAGTGTTACAGAATCGATTTAGATGCGGTCTTACCGCCTTAAACGTTGATACCCACTTGTTTATTCTAGTATTTTCTTGCTACTATAATTTTTTTTAATATTTACTCAAGTTAAACCAAATCCCATGGCCTGAAATTCTCCATCATCAAACCAGTGTTTTCTGCAATAAAGCTTCTTAAAAGATTTCAAGTCTATATTTCAACAAACATTTCTGGGCAGTTTGTTCTCCAGGTATCGTGTGGACATATAAACAGATAAAAAGAGAGATACAGAAATAAATTATAATTTTTCACCCTGTCAAGTGATAGAACTCACTAATGTCGACCCAATAAGATAATACATAATTAAATTATAGATGTAATGTCTTCCTTGTAATGGCTATCTCCTGTTCTGGTATTTATTATGTCGGTGAGTTTGTAATATTAAATAATGTGGTTACTATTTCTATTTCACCGGCTGATTTCACCATTGCTGTTGAGATTGTATTCATTGATGTAAACGGTGCTACCCATATCACATAAACTGACCCAGGGATAAAAATAAATTAAAAGCTATTTCGGTTTTTTCAAACATTATTAACCTATACTTAAATGTACTTACAGTTTCCTCTTATTTGGGAAATAGTCATTTAAAATTACTCACATTATTACTCGAGGTTATTACAAAAACTCATGGTATGGATGTCGTAACTAGCCATTGGGCACACAACCAGGACCCATATCGTACTTTCAATTATTATATTATTTCATATTATTTTGTTAGAAGTGATAAATATTTCTGGCACAGTATTAGAAGATGTAACCATCGCAATGCGTCAGGCACACTGCAAAGCACTTTCATCCACCATTAATCATAGCAGAAGGTGGCTCTCAGGACATTTTATATATCCTGTCCATTACGTCATGCAGATAGCGTTTAGCGTTGGAAAGTAAAACGTTTATACACGTGCACCTTGACTCCCATGTGGCACAGTGTCTATTATTGCACTGGTTGTGTGGTCAGCTTGGGAAAGCTCTGAGACCTGGCATGGTTTTAAACCTTTTATTGAAATAGTACGTTTCTTTTAATAACTCTTGAACATTTATTCCTACACTGCTTTCCATAAATCCGGTTTGGTTACGCAAATTCATAATTATTAATTAATCTAAACGAACCGTACAAGGTAGCCGTACGTCAAAATCGTGTTGCAAATACAGGCTTTGCTGAGGTGGCATATACAATTTTACATAACTGATAAAAAAGATGTCGTGCAAAAAGAACATTTTTACATTCCACCGTCACAGACAGATAAACAATGTTTGGCCTACTGACGTTCAATGTTAGTGTTTGGACTTGAATCATCATAAATAAAACTCAATGTTGTAAGGTTACAAAGGAAGTATTCATCTTATCTTCACATTAATCACTCTTGAGATATTTTACCAATTGATACATTCATGTTTTTATTAGTATCCATAGCAATATTAAAATAATAAACAATCCATGTTTCTTTTTATTTGGTATACAAACGCATCTCAAGTTAAATTGTCAAATAAATCTGTTCAGTATGTTTACAAATTGTGATATACTATTTTCTCCTTATAATCATTTACGTAATAAGAAATATTTAACTATATTTGCTAACGCTCAGCTTACTCCCATGAATTAACGTACACTATCATAAACATCATTGTTGAATATACGTAAACATGCAAAATGTTTATAGATTACTTTGTTTTCGAGATATTGTGTGGACAGACATATAGTTGGAGAGAAATGAATATTTTTCTGCTCATCGATTTATAGGCTTTGCTCACGCTCGCGTCGTCTTTATATCACGCATGTGATTGTGACATGGAAAAAGTTGCCAACGATTAAATCCATTCATTTCTATCATTGTACTAATAAATATCCAGGATCGGCAGTTTAATTGTTTTGTACGTTAAAGTTAGCCTTTAGTGAGAAATTTTGTGTATTTTCGAATTAATTTCAACAGGATTTTCCTCTAAACGAAGATTCAAGTGGAGAACGATGTCATTTCCGCTTCGCTTAGAACTTCTTCCATCTCGGTGACTCTAGAAATGTTGCACGTCAGATAACTCTAATAACTAGACAATATAACATTTAAATAAATTTCCTGTCTGGTATTACTAAATGTGTTCTCCTTTACGTTCACAGTAGGGACGTAAAAATATTGTACAAATTATATCTTGCTTAGATCTGTAAATTTGAAGTAATTGAAACAATCTGACGTCGGTAATCGATTCATAGGAGGCACCATCTGATCTTAAATCTCCAACAATGTATCAATATGTCTTGGCACATTACAGTCACTTATACAAACTTCCTAACCATGCAGACAGCAAATTAAAATATTTTTAATGGTATATTTTGCAGAGAGAACATACGATATCTGTCACAATAAAATTATAAGGAGTATCAAAAGTCCTTGTCACACCATTTTATTTGGTTTCGTTATAATTTAATTCTTTTCCACTAAAAGACAAGTCTGGATAGCTCTATAAGTCTAGCATAGCGGTATTAGATCTGCAAACAATAAGTATAATTCAGTGGGAGATGTGGTAATAGTGTAGTAAATGTTATAGCAGTAGTACCTAGTTGTTTTTTGTGGTCTACAAGTAACCACTTAATAAAACTATTTTGAATACATGTATATTAACCGCATTATCAAAATCTCAACTAAAAAATTGCAATAAATCCCTTTCTTAAAAAGTCACTTTTAGCGGGGTTTCTAATTGGACACATCTGTTATGCTATTAAGTTTAGTATGAAAACTATATAAGAATACCATTTCAAGCAGTATGCGAGAGGTGAACAAAACTTCCATAAGTAATGTTATCATAAATATTCGGGGAGGCTGCAAACAAATACCGTTTCCCATTCGTGATGATGCCATAAACATGTAAAACTAAAACATATATAGCATCAAGGGTCCCATTTTTACTAGTTTTTAGTCAGTGCGCAAGAATCCTGATCAATGTATCAGTTTCACGTGCATACATATATTTGATGCAGAATAAATTTAAAATAGAAATATTTTATAAGTTAGTAAAACTTATTAAACTCTAAATTTCGACAAATAAAAAGTAAATTACAATTATTCTAGTAAAACTATTCTAGTTAAAAGTTATTTTTTAACTTATCCATCATTACCTTCTTCGTCAGTGCAACGCAGTACTTTTGACAAAGTAGGGAGCGTTTTGATTGATGGGCATCTCTTTTTACTACCGTTTCAAAGATTATCTTTGGTAAGTTTTAATCTTAGTATGAATATATATATATATATGGAGAATATATATATATATATATATATATATATATATATAGTATATACGGTTCACACACAGAAAAACTGTAATGTTTGTTGTATATATTTAGTTAACGTCAAGGAAGAATATATAAAACTATTAATATACAAATAAATGTAAATATAATAAATCGAAGAAAAATAACGAAACAATTGATATAAAAATTACAATATGGTATCAGAAACTTATACCAACAAAGTCATGGTAGTTTTAGTAATGGCAGCGTCAGTATAAATATTTAACTATTAGATTTAATGGTAAATATAGATATATGAGTAATCACTAACATGGTTACATCTCATTAGTGACTTTTATTATATTATTACACAAAATAGCGATTAAAGTGTTTACAACAAGTAGCTTTAACAAAATAAAGATTATAAAAAAAAACAAAAGGCCTGTATTTTTACACTTAAAATTTTATTGTCGAATGGCAATTAAGTCTAAATTTTGCCTCTGAATAAAACATTTATAAGTTGTTTAGATACGTAAGACTGTATTTTCGTTTAACATAGAAGACGTCGAGTGTTAAAGAACTTTAAAAAAAGAATATTTACCCATATAGCTTGAACTGTATGTGTGGTTTATTACAAGTAATGGTTATATATTATTAATAAACAGATAAATTCTTCGTATTATCGTATCGATGACAAACCGTATGTCGATAAATCTGGATATAAATGTCCAAGAGGCTAGGCTAACTCACAACTAGTGAGCAACTGTGTCAGTTACTGTGTGTGGTAACTGTGAGCAACTGCCATGTGCTTTCATTATGAGAAACTTCAAGGTATTAAACAGGTGTAACAGATTTATTGTCGGCAACATTTTATCAGCAGTAAAGAAGTGTTTACTAAGAATCCAGAAAATTAATTCATAACCCCGAGGCCGATATCGATGATACGAGGCGTACTATAACTTCTACCTCAACCAATACTTGTCACTATCATGAATTTAACCAAGACGTTTTCATTGACAACACTCTTTTAGACAACTTAAATTAGTTCGTTGAAACTGAATATACAATCTTGTTGCGTGTCAACCAAATTTTTTCCAGTAGTATTACATGGTATTGATAAATAAATTGAAATTTAACTAATGTTGTTTTATTAACAAAACAATATTTTATCATATAACTTTTCTATTACGTGGTATAATTAAGTATACTCGTCCTAACAACCACTTATTTACAGCAACTCCTTGCTCTTGTGATTTTCTCAACTGTTATACAAGAAGAAAATCCTGGAATGCTATATCATAGATAAGAAACATATACGCACAACCAAACGAGGCTGGTCATAAAATGTTTTTAGATTTGTTTAGTTTTAGTTGTGAATCAATAAAAACTGACCATTCATATTCCCATAAAATTTAACCTTGGATTTAAATGAGTTCAGCTCATTAAGTTATAATACAGGATCCCGGTCTTTTTAAAATTCAACTTACAAGAACCTAAATAAAGGAACAATGTCTAAATGTATTTATATTTGTCAAAGTACTTCTCTGTGATTATCATGAATGGGAGTTTCCCTAAACTAAAGTTTCTATTTCCTAGGAAACCCGCTTTCAAACTAGATTTTTGTAAGAGAATGCTGCTCTTCTGGTGACTAATTCAAAATGAGGAACGTAATTAAGGTGAAACAGTGAATTTGTCTTTATAAATATTATATTATCGTCTATGAATTCATTATTTAAAATGAGCTATATTCCATTGGACTCTAATATTTGCAAACTTGGGTGTTCCTTCGACAATTCCTGCACTGGACCTAGAGCACGATGGCCAACCAGGGATTCCAACCACGATCTCGTGGGATAGACTGTTAGCTCCTGTAAGTACTGAACCTCCTATGTGATCATTGTCTATTAGCATAGTTCGGATATCGGCATAGATGTCCTAACCCTATGGTCCACAGTTAAAACGATGGCGAATGAATATGTCACGATGTCCTCTCGACTGACCGGCAGGACCGTCAGATGCAAACTTACGAGTAACTCTGATGAGGTGATCAGGTGATGATTCACCGACAGACTGAATCTTAAAGGCACAAAATCTAGATGACGATTGTGAAGGAGGTGGGGCAATATCCACTACTACCACTACTGACTCAAATCATTCGTGTAGGGTTCTCAGTGGGTCACCACAACCGTCCAAAGTACTGAGGACTCAGCATACCCTGGTGGGGGTTCGAAGGCCACAAAATTCTCTTCCGACTGATCAGGCCTATAAGGCCCGACTTTCTAACCCCATGCCATCGGCCAATATCTCATAAAGTACAGTGGGAGGGGGGAGTTCTAACATGGTGGAGGAGTAGCAGACAGTAGGGATTTAGCTATAGGGATAGATGTTTATGATCCTTGACGTCTCATTACAATCATGAAAGCAATAACCTTGAATTCATTGCAATGAATTACGCATTACGCTCATTGCAATCTAAATATTTTACATTTCGCTTAACCAAATCATAATGTAGGTAAATTTTATATTGAAAACATACGCAAACTAATTATGATAACATAACTGGTCTAGTTGTGCTTTTGCTCCCATTCCTTTTTAGACCAAATAATAATCATACTTCTTGTTTGGATGAAAGTTGACAGAGCTATCGGGCAATGTTTATTTCCACAGAAGTAGCTATGGTCGATAGTTAAGATTTTGAAGTTTGTAGATTTATTTTGGATAGGCTTAGGTAAAAAACCTATTTTAGACTAGAAATGCCAATTAATTTTGTTTGTAAACGAGTTCTTTTCTAACGACGTATTTTGCTAAAGAAGTATTTAAAAATTTATAATTCCAACCAACCTAAACTTATATTATAATGGGGGGGGGGGGGTGGGGGGGGGGGGGGGTGGGGGGGGGGGGGGGTGGGGGGGGGGGGGGGTGGGGGGGGGGGGGGGTGGGGGGGGGGGGGGGTGGGGGATTTTTTCAGGAACTAAATGAGTGCTAAAAAATACGTTTATTGAGTGAAAAAAAAAAAGAAACAAATACGTGATTCGTGAAATGAATTTTGGCCAAAGTCATTTTGCCATAGCCTACACAGATTCGATAATTCATCATACATATTTAAGTATAAAGAAATGTATATTTATTCTAAAATATATTTATTTGCACTACTGCAATAGATCTAACAACTCACAACACCACTAAACACAACACTTAAAACACAAATAAACATTACTAATAACACGAGACTCGTCACATAAAACAAATCAGACGGCATCGACAACATGGCGGTCACAATGTAATTGCATCATCTTCTTTTACGTTCCAAACTACTAACTTGGGACGTTGTAAATTACAATAACAAAGAGGAAATAAAACTATAGTATTCCTTAGGCTTTTTTTTTCCCGAATCCAATGGTGCATTGAATCGAATCGATACGTTTGCCGGAATATACTGTAAATGGGTGATTATGCAAGGGAATGTTTGTTTATCAAAATTTTGACGAACAACAATCAACAATGGGTTATGTTTATCAAAATTTTGCATGAACAACAGTTGGAGGGTTAACATCTAAAATTCAATTGATTCTCGAACTAGCATGCGGACATACATACTGAAGAGAAATATTCCCTAACCTCTGAATGCAGCGTTAGTGGACTTGTAGAGTTTTAAAAATAATATTATATAAACTCTTGTTAGAATTGGAAAGAAAAATTTCAAACTATCAGTTACAAGCATTTAACTAAATTATAAAAACAGTGTTCATGTACATGTGAGAACGGTATGAGTGTAACCAATACAGATTGTAACCGACCGCAACAGTAAATCGATAAGCAACAGCACACCTGGGTGCACCCTGTTCTACCTTCACACGAACTATTAATGTTTCGACATAAAAACAGTTCCCATAAGAAAATAAATGTGCTGATTCATATCGATTCATTTGATAAAAGTGGTTTTATACTTTTATTTCATATTTTGGATCCATACTCTTATAATATTATCTTAGATGTTTTTTATAATATCAGAGGATCCTGAGCTTTACCAAATTATGTGTCACGAGATTAATAATCATTAAAAAGTTGTTGGTCATTTATATTTTTGCGTCCGTTATATCAGAAAGTAGCGAAATTGTTGTTTCAAGATTTATTTTTCATCCAAAGTGCAGGAAAATATTTTTTGTTCTAAAAACTACTCTAGGTACCAGGAATGTTAATTTGATTATGTTACAATTGTGATTAATAACTTTTGAGCGTATTTATTTTTTGTAGACATTTTTATCAAGAGCTCCACGAAAATTTTACTTACAAGTGCAAATACTAAGTATTAAATAATATTGTAAATATTACTTGAAAATTAGATAAAACTAAAATTTTTGCTAAGCTCTACATAGTTATGGAATATAGTTGTAATGTAGTTTTTTAAGGATTATTTAAAATAGTCCCAGTAATTTATTTTATTAAAGGGATTTGTAATTGTACGTGGATTTCAGTTAACGTCTCTCATTTCATTTAAAATTATGCAACATGTTAATATTTTATTTTAAATACCTGATTCTATTCATGATATGAGATAAGATTACTCTTTACATTTGCCTTTATTTAATATTTAGGAAACAAAACGGGGTCCATTGAATTATTCATTTATTATAGTTTTTCGTTAAATTTTAATACTTATCCGCAACGTTTTATAAAATAAATTAATTAAACATAATATTCACAAACGTACACTCCTTACTGTAATTAATTAGTTTTATTTTGGCGGATTTTCATAAGATAGAAATATATCTAACAATAAATTCACTTCAGTGATCTTAAATTTCGACGTTATTGTTCCGTCTTTGAAACAAACAAGAAGGTTGGTGAATCTTGTAACTTCTACTTTTAATAACAACCTCCTGTTATTACAGCGCTGGGCATTCCAGTGTATGTCTTAAATTGAAAACTGAATAATGATGATTAAAACCTATTTATTTTAGGATTTGTTCAGGAAAACCGTTATAATGTAATTATACTATTACTCTGATGGGATATTATTTTTGAGTTTGTATATATATTTTGCCTATACTGTTAAATATTGAATCCTACTTTCTACATAATTTTAACAATTTATGGATCCTACCACGTTATTATATTCTATATCAATATCTTAATTAATAAATGAAATCAAATCTCTTTTTGTTAAAATATTTAATTTATGTATTTTATTTTATTTCCAGATTCGTTTACTATATATAAGCAACACCGAGCTTAGATGATGGAGTATGCTACTTACAAGGGATTTGACTGTTCGTTTGCATAAAGGAGGTTTTTTACACTGATTTTATAAAGTAATCTTGAAGTCAAACAAAAAAAA
Source organism: Homalodisca vitripennis (assembly GCF_021130785.1). Lineage (NCBI taxonomy): Eukaryota > Metazoa > Arthropoda > Insecta > Hemiptera > Cicadellidae > Homalodisca > Homalodisca vitripennis. Next base: position 128,856,528 of record NC_060209.1, on the reverse strand, counting down.
GTCGAAGAGATGTAATAAATTTGTAAGGGTAAACTGAAAATAATTGCCTGAAGGATTTTGATTTGTAACATATTATCACTTATAGCCGAACCACACCGACACCATACATCATCAATCATGCAGTGACTTTTTGTTTGGCACTGAAGTGTGTGGATTTTTATTACTGTAACATTTGGGCAAGATACATTGAAAAATCATGTCCAATACGTACATATAACATGAATATTTTCCCAACATTTTCCAAACCCTAAGAAAATATGCGTTCAAATTTGTCTCGCCACTTTTTTTAGTGTAGCCTATATATATGAAAACAAAATAATTATTAGGTGAGCTTAAGCAAATTCTATCGCTCTATATAGAGTTAGAAAAATAATCATTCCTTTCTAACTTTAAATTATGCATGTTGCTTCATATTTGTATGAGGAAAAACTGAGCTTTATACTAGTGCATTGTAACCCTCCATGGTATTTGGCGCTGAGAGTTAGTGAACTATTCTTACATTGGACTTTTTGGGTAACCTTCCTAGTTGAGAAGAAAATACCAAAAGTAAATTAAATATGTAAAAGAAAATTCAATAAACCACTAAAAGATTGAAAAATTTGACATTACCATGATGTATCATTATTATCTCAAACAAATACATAGTTTAATATTAATTTTTTGTGTATTCCCTTTTAGTAGGGAAACACGGACATAGACTCCAACATTTAATTATTACTTCCTTACCTTGCAAAATAGTTTACATAAATTGTTTTTATATGTGTATTGGAATTTTAGGTTATTTTAGTTTAACAATATTTTGTACACACACAGAAACAGTTAAAAAAAGTTATGTTTGCACCATTTTTTGAGATTGGTCTGAAATGTATTCCTATAGATCAGCAATAGCAGACATCGGTTTTTAAGACGATTATTTCAGTCACACAGTGAAATACAGTCTAATTTGTCTGAAACCATAAGGCCTGCTATATTCCGTTATGATTGCCAATCCCAGCCCAACATTACATTCCAGCCACACAAGGGAATATGTATAGTCACAAACGGGTTTTTTTAGTTTTACACATTTCATTTTATCATATTTTTTTAAATTTAAGATTGAAATGTGTCTGTACCTGTATATTGATATAAGTAAAATTTAAAACTAATTTATTACATAAAAACATTATTAATTGATATTAAGAAATAAACTACCTTTTAATTGCCTTAGAGTGTATTGGGACCACAGAAAATATACTCTAAAAAGTGGTTTTATCTCCAACGCAAGCTGGATTTTTTTGTTAACATCATATGTTAAAATTATAGAAATGTACACTGGAGAACTTAATTAATTGACAGCAAATGGAACATTTTCTTTATTTATAAAGGAAATGTTTAGCGGCCGCATGGCCCTTTCTTACAATTTAAACTTGCAAACAACGTCAAAAAAAAATGAATCTAAATGTTTCATTAAGAATAAACAATTAAAGAGAAGAATAGTTACTTATTATAAACAACGTGGAGAAAATAAATATTCATATTTTCAACACGTAAGGCAATAAAAAAGTTAACAAATTAATAAATTAAACTAATTCTGTAATAATTAAAAACATATTGAATAAAAATATACTTTTAATATGCATTTAACAAATAATATATCCTTATCATAAATAGTTATAGCTAATAAGTCTCTAAACTTATATACACGCTCAATTTTACATTGATCCCTCTGTCAGTATCACGCCCACAGAATCTCCAAACCGAACACTGCCCTTGCGTCTAATCCACCGATCTTTCAGTTTATCGACAACCGTGGCTCTGCAGACAATGTATAAGTCTTTGCATGTGAATGAGCCCTTTCCGGTTCGGACGTGAATTATATTTCCGGTGCCAATTTTGAGTTTGCTTTGTTGCCCACGATAAACAAAAATATTATACGAACCCACCCCCCCCCCCCCCACCTATATGACGTACAAAGTTGTGTTATGGCCTTACATTCTGGTTAAGAGACAACTACGATGGGCTTTCCTATCAGTGTTTAAGTTGGTTGTTGTAAAAATTGTTGTATAGTTAACTTTGACTTGTCATATTTGCACTACAGTATAACTAATATTTTGCTAAAATATATAATTAAAACAATATTTTTATTAAATTCCTTTTAATTTTCAAAATCCAGATATTAATTTTACTATTTGCTCGACAGAGGTTTCCAATAAAAAGGTTTGTTATATGAAGTTTATGTTAGATGTCAAGCTCCATCTTTTGTTTTGAAGGCTATAAATATAAAGAAAATTGAAGTGGTTAAACAAATTAAAACATAGAGCTGTGCTGTAATTAAAATAATTTTCCCACTGAACAAATTTGAATTTACACTTAAACCAAGGACTCTTTCAGTTGAATTATTATTTGTTTTACATGGCAATACAAAATTTAAGAAATCAATGAGGATTTTTTTTATGCCATATTTATGAGACCAGTAGTGACGTAACCCAGAGGAATTTTATAAACAAGGAATAGAGATAATATATCAACCAGAGATTCTAGATGAATCTGTTTTTATATTATAGTGTAGATTACCAAAATAGTATGAACCATATCATATACTCAAATATTAAGAATATAGTGTAAATACTTTGTTTTGTATTTCTGATGTTGTATTAAAAGAGTATTTTATTATATTTATAATTTTTATATGTCAAATTATTATATGTGATCTATTTATATGTAATTATTATATGTATAATTGATATTATATGTATTTTATATTGTAAAAAGGCGGCAATCCTGAGATAGCAAAACGTGATGTTACAATGTAAACGTTTTTTGTAAGCCGAGAGAAGCCTGTCTAGGTTCTGTGATGGACGAACAGCCTGTCGTTTTATTTTGTCGTTGATTTGTAACTGCTTCTTTCTTACAAAATATTCCCATTTCCCACTTCTGTTTATTTTATTTTAAACAAGTATTTCTATCTCCTCTAAAGTTTATTATACGATTACCTTTACTATTACCAAACTAAAAATAGAAACCACAACCAGCCTATGCTGTTTACCGATGTTGATGGCTCGTAGTTTTAGAATATTTCCAAAACCTAAGAAAATTTTATTTTCTTCTACCCAATTTTGGGTTATTTTATTTTTCAGGTATTTGTAGACAAATTCATTTTTTGAGTGAATGAAGCCCTATAAAAATGGAGCCCTGAAAATTATTCTCTTTTCTGGTCTGCTTGTCCAGTCCCTCTTATTATTTGGGAAACGGAAATTGGGTCTATCTATAGCACTTGGATTCTTTAAAGGTTTGGCTGATTATCATCAAGCGACTTTGTAAATTTGTAAATTCAGGAAACTTGCCAGAAAACAGATGATTTTTTAAACAAAATATGGAGAACAGTCCATTTGATATTTTACTACGTATTCATATAGTGTAAACACCATGTCTGTTTTTTTTTTATTTTTTGGCTTTACAAGATTTCTCAAATAATTCGCTCAGTAATTTTTCTGTTATTAAAATTCATTTTCTACATAGGCAAAAATGAGATTCATGAAGGTGCAGAGTCCCACTCGTAACGATCTTATTCAGTGTTCCATAAAAGCTTTCATCTCAATATGCTCCGCACATATTCTCTTTTATTTTCTCAAGGAGGTTGATAAATTTTTCTGTATCTGTATGATTCGGGTTCTTTCTATCCGCACAATAACTCGAGATTCGATCCAGCTAATTTCACTTTGATATTGTTAATTTTTACGTGAATGGTGATCTTGACGATACATCACATCTTCTTGTATTTAAAAATTTACAAATAAGGGGTTGTTGAAACTTCTCAATATTTTATGATTACCAAAAATATAAACAGGCTCATCGATAGCTCCAAACATCAAATTAAATGTCGTACTTTTCCACTTAAACTATTTTACAATATTTTATCGATACAGAACGCCACAAAAAAACACACAGGAACAAACATCTATTTTTAGTTAAAAATTTTGATAATATGTTCAAAGAAATGCGAGGGTAAGGTAATAGCTATAATTAGATAGTGGTATAGGACTGTGTAGATGAATGTGTGTTAAATTTGGAACTGAAATTATTTCTACCTGCTGTAATGTAAGTGGAACTTCAAATTACCCATTGGTCCCTTGTGGTTTACACATTGTCAACCGATTTACAACTTCTCTTACAGCTAAATTTATTTTAAAAATCGTCTTGTGTATAGCAGACATAAACGTAATTTTTAGTTTTTACGTATTTTTTTCTGAATTGCCTAGTTATTTATACTATACGTCATTTCAAAAAATTAAATTCAGTTGTAGCTTCACTTCTTTTTTGATCTTGTTAGAAATAATCCTATTTTATTATTTATATTTATTTGTATATAACAGTACAGATATAATTTATTACTCTTAATAAGATTATAAATTTGTTTTAGTTATTTGTAGTTAATGCTATACTTTGTTGTGGTTTACTACTTTACTTTGGCTATTAAAAAGATATATTGTTTTACAGTACGATCTCCCCTTAGACCCGAATGTAAAGTTCTTCTTCCATTTAGAATGGGACAGGAGATACGGCCACCACTCACGTTTGGCATAAGTCTATGGGCTAGTTTTAATCTTCTTGAGTAGAGGGAGGGGATGAGGAGGAGAGCAGCGAGCAGAGCAGAGGTAGCAGAGCATGTGAACAGACAGAAAGACAGGGCGATTCAAACAGAAATTGTAAAGCCCCGAGAGGGGGCAGTCTAGTAAATCTGCCGGCCTACTTGAGCCATAGAATTCAGTAACCTCTGTCGGAATCGTATGGATCATCATCAATCTAAATCTTTGAATAAGTATACTACAATTAAAATGGTTTACGTCTAACAATTTAAAGACTGCCAGGTCTATTACTGATATATGATTATTTAATCGTATATGATCGGATTGAATTAAAATCCTGATATGAGATCTTGATAGGATATGAATTTAAATCGCCATTCGGATTATCCTGTGAACTATTTAGGCTACGTAAGAGCCTCAGCCATATTCCCATCATCAGAACGTGACGTATTTTCTAGGTAGAAATGACGTTCTTGTACGGAAATCCGAAGTAAATTTCTCAATTATTTTGACGAAATATTAAGATGGCAGACATACGGAGATATGAATATAGTTGTTCATTTGATACAAAAATTTTGACATTAGGTGTCAAAAAAAAGAATCATAAATTTACTGTTTAATATATATAATTTATCATCTAAGAAATTAACTATTTGAAAATATTATAATTGTTTTTAATAAAGTTACATTTACAAATGTAATTGTATAGTAAGTAGTATAATAAAATTAAAATAATTATCGTCAGATTGACTCAGTACATGATAAGGAACCAACCCTACGATTTCGAATTGACGACAAAGATTAGCAGATGCTATCAATACTAACGACGCCCTTGAATGTTTATTCTGCAATTGCTACTATTCTAAGAAAAAAAAAAACATGGAGATAAACGTTGATTAACTATATTTGTTTTGACAAATGGGTAACAACGATGTCTATGTGGCATAGGGGCGAGAAAAGAAAAAGGCTTTAAAGAAGTGGTTGTATTCGTCCCTTTTGCTTTATAAAATGAAATACTAAACAGATACTGTCAGCCCAATGTATTTAGGTTTAAAAAAAATTGTGTTCTTCAATTCAGAAATAATATTTAAGATATCGAATAAACTATTGTTAAAAAAAAACTATTTTTATATTAGGTTAAAATTGATCTTATTCATGGAGAACAAAATATTTAAATCCTTTCTTTGACCATAAAACTGAAACACTCTTTGGTTATATAAAATTCACTAAAATATGAAGTGTGGTGGGGGATATTCAGAGCACTTTTAAAACATATAAACAATATTGCCTTTTTTATGGAAAAGTTTGAAAAATTGTATTAAATAATGTTTATATGTTTATTAAATATTTTAGGATGTCTTTAGGTAAAATATATACTTTGATTTGTATTGATGGTTGTAATAGCACTGACATGACAAAGGAGGTTCTGTATCTTATATGGGGGCCATATACCATATTTTAAAATAAAACTGATAGTAGTAAAGGTCTATTTTATGTGTTCAGTTATAGACTTCTTTATCTATACTATTTCGCTTATTTCAGGATGAGGTTCTTCAATATTAAATTTAAAGTATATAGCTTCAATTTCAGTACATACACAGAACAGCAAAACATTTTATAGAGAAAAGAAGTTTTTACTTTCCCCCGGAAATCGAAATCTTTTCAGCATACTAAGATTCTATAGTTGGACATGTATCACCAATTAAAACGGATTATTGTCTATTTATTTGTGGCTTATTATACAGAATTATAAGAAATTTCGGATTTGATATATCTTTTCACATGATACATTAACATTTTTTTAATTCAATTAGATTTTTATACATACATTATTTAAATTTAACAACAGTTTACACAGTTATCCACCAAGTAACCATAAATAATGGTGAGTATTAACAAATATACACATGTTTTTCTGGGTAGTTATGAGCTACATGAAATTAGTTTTCTTTAAAGAAATTAATTTATTCTACAATTGTCTCGCTTGACATCGTGCTTTTTACACCATAAGCCAATGTACAAATTAATAATCAATAATGCTGAGCCAAGTCCCATCGTGTGGACATCAATCAGTTTTCCTTGTATAGATAATAAAGCTTCACATACAGTTTATAATTTTATAGGTTGGTTTTGTTCTTTCGGAGGACATCATACGGACATGACGAACTTATAAAGTTTTCCAAGTCTATCGAATGATGGGCTTCGTTTAACGCTTTTAGTATGTAACATAATTATTAATTATCCTCGTTTACGCTAGTTGCAACTTGTAAACACACCAACAGTACTAAATCTTAATATATACACCGTGTTTAGTTTTCTAACAGCAGTACAGTATTTTAAGTAATCTCATGATTCATCACTAAGTGTAACATATATTATTTCCAATACGTCACCATATGTTTATCACAACATAGCTGTCTGCCTGTTGAATACGTACATTCTTAAAAAAGTTGAATCCATCATTTTACGACTCGAATCCTTTAAAATTTACTTGTTATAGATATAACTTTGTTACAAAAACAAATGTTAAAACATCAATCCTAGCTCTTCTATTCTGAAACAAGAACTCAGATTGGACTGTGCACATCCACAAAGCATTGTACACAAGTGCCGTGCCTGTAACACTCCATTGGAATCGGCAGTTCAGTTTTAGTTCAAAAGGTGGATACTGAACAGACGGACAGCTTGCTAACATCCAACTACAGTTTCACTGTCGCTACTGTTGTGTGGACCCTTCTCAAATTCACAGAAACCATTTCTAAATGTGTTCAAGTTTATCCTGCTGATTACCTTTAAAACGAATTATTTATTCTCTGATAAGTATATATAACGTTCAATCATAGTACATATTATAACTTTAACTAGTTTTGTACTTTAATTATTTAGGTACTGTGTGTATATTCCGGGTGTCCAAAAAAGTCCTGGGGGGGAAACTCTTAAAATAATTTGAAAAACGTTTTTAAAATACTGCCACAGAAATTAGAAAAAGTACCTCGATACCAAATATTCTAATTTACCAAGTATTTCTGTGGACCTTTATTTCCGCAGAGGGATGACTTACTATGGGGTCAGCAAGAAAATGTTAAAGGTAAGCGTAGTTGATATGCACATTCAATTAAATATTCCATTAACCGACTTGAAACGAGCTGGAAATGACTGCCGTTAAAAAGAAAACGGCTGTGAAATTTAAGACGAAGAGACTTTGGATTTGTACAATTTGTAATTTAAGTATAAGATATTTGTGGACCTTCTAGGGAACAGCGCCGCCTGAAGGATATATTTAAAATGAAAACGTTATTGTTGATATAAAACAATTGACTGAAATGTTTTGATCATATTGTATAACACTTTACGGAATAGATGAAGATAAATATATGCTTGGAATAAAAAACAATAGGCGGCGTAATGATTCTGAGAAAATAAACTTTAGTGTTTTGTATTTTTGTTGCCTTTCTGTTTGAAACAATTTCCCGATAAAGTGTTTAATATAGTAGGAATTTGAAGCATTTTAATTAATAGAGTGTTTAATTTGTTTCATCAATTTAGTACAGTAACATATTCATGGCAATTATTTGCACAGGACGTATTTTTATTTGAACATTTCCCCTACCTCAGTAAGAAAGTAAGATGATAAGTTTGATACTATATCTTCCCCTTTGTATATAATCCCTTCAGTTTAACTCGGTTTTTTTATCACCACCATGTTTCCCAGAAGTTTCCATTTAAGTTGTCTATTCATGGAATGCATACATCGTATCTACATAATATTTATACCCTCTTTTTGCGATTTTTTCACTGTCTCATTAATCTCTGTAATTTCTTTATAATTCTTATAGTTGCCCGCAGATTTAAACTAGTTTTTTTAGGACATTTGTTCTCTTAATGGGTTTGAATAGTAGAAACTATCATGAAGGATAGATATTTCCCTCTTGAATTCATAATTTTTAATTTCCCATATTTACAATAATTTATTAATGTTGGTCAAGTAAGATATAGAAAAGCTAAATACCAAAAGCAACTTTCAAATGTTAATGGCAATATGATAGCCTGACTAAAGATAATCATAATAATTCGTTTTATAAAATAAATCTGACAAACAATCAAATTGCATCGTTTATCATAAAAACGATTTTCTCTGCCAATTAACCTTTTTGCAATTAATATTCAAAGTAATTGTGGTTCACCGAGTACCTATAGATATGATATACAGGAGGCCATTGGTTACAACTGTATTGTCCTTTAATCAGGCTACATTTCGTTAAGTACATTTCAAAGATTTAAAAAATAAAATTCATTCAAAATTTTATACATCTATATACATATATACATCTATACATCTATACATTTATATTATGATTATAACTATAACTCAGTACTAGTTATAATCAATATAAATCAATATTGTGTCCCCAAAGTTATTTCGGATGAAAAGTAAATTTGCTTGGATGATTCGTAAGTATGGTGTGCAATAAATATGTGGAACTAGGAAATTAACATATACGAGAATCTAATAGATAATTTTCCGCCATATTTTTAATACTGTAAACCGATATGGTATCTATAACTGAAATTTTTGCTGCCAAATGCAATGTCCTAAAACTGCATATATTACAAGGTTGTTTCTGAATTAAATATTGTCCCTTTCCATATGTCGAGGGTACTAACGACCCGTACTATCTTGAATTTAGATTAAAACTAATTACCGTAATTAGTTATCTGAAGGTTCATGACAGTCTACTATTCTCTCACACATAAATAAGAGGAGAGGTTAAAATAATTAAGCACACCACAGTTGATTTAGAAGAAAGTGGTTCGCGAAACAGAGGATGTGACACGGCTGTGAATAGAGATCAAATCAATTTCTTGTATAGTCATATTCACCATTTATATTGTTTAAAGTTAGGAATTAATGTGAAGATATAAAAATATTAATGGTTAAATTATTTCTTGTTTTTAATTCAACATGGGACTAATGGAACAATAATATTAGTAATTATTTCTGATCAATTATGGTCCTAATTTTGAGTTTTCATGATCATTAAATCTGTTGCCTCATGACAAGCGATTTTTGCAAACAAGTACTAAGTTAAAATGGTGGGCAAATTCTTTATGTTTATTTGTATACATTTTCTTTGTTGTGTGTTCACCTTCTTCCATATTATTTTAAATTTCTTCATAATATTGAAGTTTTGAGTTGAATTCTCATAAGTAGGCTCAACTAGCAACCCAAAACAACACAAATAACCAATACCACAAATATTACGACAACACAGTATCCACTGTCAACAATCAAACACGGACACTCGTTTCATGAATATATTTATTTCATAAATGATCTTGGACTTGGTATATATTTAATATTATGCACCATAACCACTTTTTAAATAATAAATTAATATTTTTATATTTTAAGTTTATTTTACACAGTATTGCCTAATTTATTGTTTACGAACTTTATTACCTCTATTTTGATGCTGATCATTGTGATTCTAATCAAAAACTGCATCTCAAACTATTTCACATTTTTTTTAGATAAGATACAATAAAATATGGCCCAAAAACCAATGATTAGTGGAAAAAGGTAAAAATTTTAGTCTTCTTAGAATTAACACAATGGAATTAAATTCTGATACGAGTATTTGAATTTTCTATCTCCAACAATGCTGAATACAATAAATTTCTCATAAGCACTTGTTGTCCGTGCACAGTTTCCCAAAACCATTAGAAGCCTCCCCAAATGTTTAAAAAACATCGCTCAGTTTAGTCCATTATCCCATTTCAGCGTGTTGAGTGAATACAGCTCCTTCACCCCGCCTTAACTATCTCACAATGATTTAGCTAATAACAGTACTAGTAATAAACCTAAGCATCTGTCCCCTTTAAGACCTGGTGTCGAAAATTTACTAGGCCGTCATCAAAAAAGCGCTTAGTCATGTTTTGTGGTTTGATAATGTTGGATAACACAGGGTTTTTTTCATATGCTAAATCTAATCTTCCCACTGTCTTAAAAATAGTGTTGTACTTTTAAATTGAAACATTCAATTTGGTTTGTAAGTATTTTTACTTGATGGATACTATATGGTTTTAGTATATTAATAAATGTTACTTCATAAATTATACCACTTACAAAGGAGACGGGTGCCGTTTGGGTTGACAGGTTTCCCTGTATCCCAGCTTTGTGTAATACCGAATTTTCCGAAGAAAATAATTCAGAGAACGTGTCATTTATTATTCAATTAACTTAGGGACTCTGATAATTTCTAATTGTCATATTTAAAGGTGTGATATGAATATGAATAATTTATACAAAATGGGATTAAACATTTGCGATATATATTTCGCATTTTAACTTTAATAAAAATATAATATATAAATTAATATATATATATATAAAATATATATTTTTTTAAATAATATATAAAATAAATGCGTTAAACGGCATAAAACTTTATATATTTATGTTTATTTGTTGTGAATGTTTAGTCTTTCATTCTAAGATTCTAACACATAATACAAACTATGTTCAATTTATATTGTTGAAGGCAACCTTTCTTCAAAAATATACAGAAAATTTTTTCACATAAAGTACTGAAAAAAATTTGGAAAATACTTTTAAAATAAAATTTTTTTTTTAATTAATAAACTTTTTAAGGGGACGAAAAAACCCCAAATTTTTTGATATTTTCCCCTAAAAAAACTTTAAATTAATTTTCCCCCCCACAAGGGTTTTTACTTTTAAAAAGGGCCACCTTAGGGGAAAAAAAACCAAAATTTTCAGCTCGTGTTTTTAAACCCAAAATTTGGTCATTTTTCCCTTGTTCTTTAAGGTTTTTATTTGCAAAAATTTTTCCTTTCCAATTTGGTTTCGTTGGCCCCCCAAAAGACTGCCATGCAGGTGGGGGGTTTGGGAAAAACCCCGGGGAAAGCCCAGTCTCTGACAGGCCCCGGCGTTTGGTTGTACCTGGCCCTGGCAAGGTCCGGCCCCCGGCAAACCCCCCCCTTTTTGGGAGGTGCCGCTATCTAGAAGGTCCCCGGCGTCCGTCAAGCCCCGGTCTTTTGTAAGGCCCCCAGAAAAATTTGTAACTCTTTTTCAAATATAAAAGGTTTGTGTAACGTTTTAAATATCATACAATTTTAAAAAAAATTTTTAGAAAAACATAATTTTATATAATTCAATTTTTACCTAGGGGAATAATGAAAAAAAATACGCCGATGTTCATCTAAGGGCCCAAAGTTTTAACATGCACCATCATCAATTCAGCGTAGTCCCCATACATAAATAAACCCCTTTAAAGCAAAAATATTAAGGGGGATTTTCTATAAGCAGTTCGTTTTTTTAAAGGTTTTTTAAAAAATTTTTTTAAAAAAATTTTTTGGGTTTTTTCCCCCCTTTTTTTTTCCCTTTTTTCCCTTTTTTAAAAAGGAAAAAATTTAAAAAAAAAATTTTTTTAAGGGGTTTTTTTTAAAAAAAATTTTTTTTTAAAAAAAATTTAAAAAAAATTTTTCCCCCCTTTTTTGGGGGGGGGGAAAAAAAAAAGGGTTTTAAAAAAAAAAAATTTTAAATTTTTTTGGTTTTTGGGGTTTTTTTAAAAATTCCCGGTTTTTTTAAAAAAAAAAAACCCCTTTTTTTTGGGGGTTGGGGTTTTTAAAATTTTTTTTTTTATTCCCAAAAACCCCCCTTTTTTTGGGGGGGGGTTTTTTCCCCCGGGGCCCGGGGTTTTTTTGGTTTTTTTTTTTTTCAAGGGGGGTTTTTTTTCCCGGCCCCGGGGGGGAAACCCCGGTTCAATTTTTCCCTTTTTTTTTTTTTTTTAAACCCCCGGAAAATTTTTTTTAATTTTAAAAAAAATTTTTTAAAAAATTTTTTAAAGGGGAAAATTTTTTAAAAAAAATTCCCTTTTTTCAAAAAAAAATTTTTTTTTTTTAAAAAAATTTTTTTTGGGGTTTTTAAAAAATTTTTTAATTAACAAAATTTTTTAAAAATTTTTTTTTAAAAAAAAAACCCCTTTTCCCCGGTTTTTTTTGGGGGTTTTTTTTAAAAAAAAATTTTTTTTTTTTAAAAAAATTTTAGTTAAAAAAATAAATAAAGGTTAAAATTTTTTTTTTTTTTTAAAAAAAAACAAAAATTTTTCTTAAAAAAATTTAAAATAGAAAAAAAATTTTTTTTAAAAGAATCCCTTTTTTTCAAAATTAAAACCATAAATTTTTGTTTGAAACCCCCAAAAATTTGCTTTGGGTTTTAAAAAAATTCCTTTTTTTGGGGAAAAAAACTTTTAAAAATTTTAAATTTTTTTTTTAGTTTAAAAAAAAAAAAAAATTAATTTAAAAATTTTTAGGGTTTAAAAAAAAATCACCCAAAATTTTGGGGGGAAAAAAAAGGAACTTTGGATTAAAATTTTTTAAAAAAAAAATGTTATTTTTAAAAATTAAAAAAATTTTTTCAATTTTTGGTGGGGGTTTGGGGTTTTTTGGGGGGGCCCCTTTTTTAAAAAACCTTTTTTTTAAAAAAATAATTTTTTTAAAGGGGTTTTCAAATTTTACAGAACAAGGTATTTTTTAAAAAAAAAAAAAGGGCTTTTTAAAAAAATTTTTGGGGAAAAATAAATTCCCGCAAAATTTTTTAAAATTTTGGTTTTTCAAAAATAAAAAACCCCCCAAAAAAAAAACTTTTAAAAATTTTTTAAAAAATTTTTAAAAAAAAATTTTAATTTTTTTTAAAATAAAAGATCTTTTATAAAATTTAAAAAAGGTTTTTGGGAAAAATTAAAATTTTTAAAAATTTTTAAAAAAAAAACCTTTTTAATAAATTTTTTTTTTTTTTTAAAAATTTTTTAAAAAAATTTAAATGTTATGGGGAAAAAATTTTTAAATTTTTGAAAAAAATTTTTCTATATTTGAAAAAAACCTTTTTTTTGTAAAGGGGTTTTTTTTTAAAAAAATATTTTTATCCTTTAAATTTAAAAAGGTTTTTTTAAAAAAATTTTTTAAAATTTAAAAATTTAAAAATAAAATTTTTTAAAAAAAATTTTTATTTCCCAAAAATTTTTTTTTAAATTTTTAATTTTTTGGAAAAAAAAAAAAATTTTTATTTTATTTTTAACCTTAAAAAAAAGGGTTTAAATTTTTTAAAAATTTAAAATTAAAATTTTTTTTTTTTAAAATTTTAAAAAATTTAATTAAAAAACTTTTTTTATAAACCCAAAATTTTCCAAAAAAAATTTTTTCCAAAAAAAAATTTTTTTTTAAAATTTTTTTTTTATTTTTAAAAATTTTAAAATTTTTAAAAAAAAATTAAAAAATTTTAAATTGGAATTTAAAAAAAATTTTCCCAAAAATTTTTAAATTAATTTTTGGGAAAAAATTTAAAAAAATTTTTTTTTAAAAATTTAAATTTTCAACAATTTTTTAAAAACTTTAAAAAATTTTTTTTTTCCCCAAAAAAATTTTTTTTTCCCCGTTTAAAATTTTTTTTCCCCGAAACCCAACTTTAAATTTTTAAATCGGGGGGTTTTTTAAAGAAAATTTTAAAAATTTTTTTTAAAAAAAAATTTTTAAAAAAATTTTTTTTGGGGTTTTTTTACAATTTTTTTAAAAAAAAAAAAATTTTTAAACTTTTTTTAAAAAAATTTAATTTTTAAAAACTTTTAAAAAAAAAAATTTTTTTTCCCCCCCAAAAAAAAGGAAATTTTTTAAACAAAATAAAAAATTTTGTTTTTTTAAAAAAGGTTTTTCAAAAAATTGTTTTTAAAACCCATTTTTTTTGGTTTTTTTAAAAAAAAAAAAAATTTTTTTTTTTTTTTTTAAGAAGGGGGGGGTTTTTTTTTTTTTTTTGTTTTTAAAAAATTTTTTAAAAAAAAAGTGTATTTTAAAAATTTTTTTTTTTAAAAAAATTTAATTTGTTCCCCTTTTGAAACAAACTAAATAAATTTTTTGAAAAAAATTTTTGGGAAAAGGGGAAAAAATTTTCTAGTTTTTGGGAAAAACCCAAAAAAAAAACCCAAAAGGGGGGAAAAGGTTTTTTGGGGGAAAAAAATTTTTCCTTTTAAAAAAAAAGGGGTTTTAAATTTCCAAAAAAATTTTTAAAAATAAAAAAATTTTTAAAAAATTTTTTTTTTCCCAAAAGAAATGATTTTTTTTTTTTTTGGGGGTTTTTTTTAAAAATTTTTAAAATTTAAAAAATTTTTACGCCCCTTTAGGGTTTTTGTTTTTTGGGAATTTTTTTTAAGGAGAACTAAAATTTTTTTTAAAAAAATAAAAAAAGTTGTTTTTTCAAAAAAAAATTTTAATTTTAAAAAAATTTAAAAAAAATTTAAAAAAAAATTTCCCCCAAATCCCTTTTTTTTCCTTTACATTTTAAAAAAAAAAGAAAAAAAAAAAAATATAAAAAAAAGGTTTTCCCCCAAAATTTTAAAATTTGGAAAAAAAGAAAAAGTTTAGTTTGGGGACCCAAACCCAAAATTTTTTTTTTAAAAAAAAAAAAAACCCGTTTACATTTAAAAATTATTCAAAACCCTTTTTTTTTGTATTTTTTTAAATTAAATTTTTAAAATTCTTTTGGGCGTTAAAAAAAAATTTTAAAATTATTTAAAAAACCTTTAAAAAAAAATTTTTAAAAATTTTTTTAAAAAAAATTTAAAAAATTTTAAATTTAAAATTTTTGAATTTTAAAAAAAATTTTTAAAAATGGGTTTAAATTTCAATAAAGGGGGAAAAAAAAATTTTTTTTGGGGGAAGAACCCAATCAAAGGGGGGGTTTTTGGGTTTTTTAGAAAAATTCCAATATTTTTTAAAGTTTTTCCTAAAATTTTTAAAGATTCCCCCCTTTTTATTTTTAAATTTTTAAAAAAATTTTTTTTTTTTTGGGAAAAAAAAAATTCTTTAAAGTTTTTTGTTTTTAAAAAAAATTTTTGGTTTTTTCTTAAAAATTTTAAAATTTTTTAAAGAAAAATTTTTTTTAAAAAATTTTAAAAAAAAAAATTAAAATTTGGGGGGGAAAAAAAATTTTTTAAGGGGAAAAAAGTAAAATTTTTTAAAAAAATTTTTTAAAATTTTTAAAAATTTAAATAAAAATAAATAATTTTTAAAAAAGGGAAAAATTTTAAAAAAATTTTTAATAAATTTAAATTAAAATTTAAAAACCAAAAGGGAAAAAGAAAAAAAAGAAAAAGGAAATTTTGGGGGAAAGAAAAAAAAAAAATTTTTTTAAAAATAATTTTTTTAATTTAATAAAAAAATTTAAAAAGAAAAGTTAAACAAAAACGTAAATTTTTAAAAATTTTTAAATTTAAATTTTTTCCCCTGTTTAAAACAAAACCTTTTTTTTTAAAAAGAAAAATTTTTTCAAATTTTTTTAATTTTCAAAAATTAAGAAAAAAAAAATTTTTTTTTAAAAAAATTTTTAATTTAAAAATTTTTCCCCTAAACCCCTTTTTTTAAATTTATTAATTTTTTAAATTTTTTTTTTTTTATAAATTTAAGGGAAAAAAATTGAAAAATTTCTTTAAAGGTTTTTTTTAAAACTTTTTTTTCTAAAATAAAAAAACTTTTTTAAAATTTTTTTTTTAAAAAAAATTTAAAAGAAACTTTTAAATTTTTTTCTTTTTAATAAAATTTTTAAATTTTTAAAAAAAAATATTTAAAAAATTTAAAAATTTTTCCAAAAAAAAATAAATTTAAAAAATCTTTAAAATCGGGGAAAAAAAATTAAAATTTTTTTTTTCTTTTAAAAAATTTTTTTTTTAAAATTTTTTTTCTTTAAGGGGTTTAAAATTTTTAAAAAAAAAAAGAACAATTTAAAAAAAATTTTTTTTAAAATTTTAAAATTTTTTTTAAATTTTTAAAAATTTTTTTAAAAAATTTAAAAAAGAAATTTTAAAAAAAAAAATTTTTTTAATGGAAATTTTTAAAATGTAAAATTTAATTTTTAAAAAAATTTTAAAAATTAAAATTTTTCATTTTAAAAAAAATTTAAAAAAATTTTTTAAAAAATTTTTTTTAAAAAATTTTAAAATTCCCATTGACCCTATTTCCTTAAAGAAAAATTTAAACAATTATTTTTAAGGGGTAAATTTTTTCCAAATCCAAAAAAAGGAAAAATAATAAAAAAAATTTTTTTAAAAAAAAAACCAAAAAAAGTTTTGGGGGGGTTCAAAATTTTTTGTAATTTATCCCAAAATTTTTTTGGGGAAAAAAAAGATTTAAAAAGGGGGGGGGCCCTTTTTTAAAAAGGACCTTATTTTTGGGATTTCCCTTTTTTTTTTTTTATAAATTTAAATTTTAAAAAAACATTTTAAAAAAATAAAGTAAAAATTTAAAAATATTTTTTTAAAAATTTTTTTTTAAATTATTTTTAAAAATTCTCTAAACGATTTTTTTTCCCAAAAGGGTTTTTTTAAAAAAAAACCCTTTTTTTTTACAAATTTTTTTTTACTTTCCCAAAAAATTTTTTTTTCCAAAAATTTTTTAAAAAAAATTTAATTCCCAAAAAAAAAAATTAAATTTAATTTTTAAAAAAGTTTATTTTCAAAATTCTTTTTTTAAAACTTTTTAAATTTTTTTTTGTGATTTAAAATTTTCAAAAAGGAAATATTTTAAAAATTAAAAAGGTTTAAAAAATAAAATTTTTTAAAAATTGTTTTTTAATAAAAAAAAAATATAATTAAAACAAAAACCGGAATAAAAATTTAAAAACCTTTTGGTTTTTTTCAAAAGTTTAAAAAAAAAAAAATTATTTTTAAAATAACGGGTTTTTTATAAAAAAGTTCCCTTTTTTTATTTAAAATAAAACCCCCTAAAAATCCAAATTTTTTTAAAACCCCGGGTTTTTTTTTTTTAAAAATTTTTGTTTTTCAAAAAAAAAATTTTTTTTTTTCATAATAATTTACTTTAAAAAATTGTTTATATTTAATAAAAAAATTTTTTTTATTAAAATTATTAAATAATAATTAAAAAATTTTTGTTTTTAAATTTTTCTTTTTTTAAGTTTTTTTTAAAAATTTAAAATTTTTAAAATTTTTTTTAATTTTAACCCCCAATTTTTTCATTTGTTTATAATTAAAAAAAAAATTTTTTTTTTTTGGAAATAAAATTTTAAATACAAAAAAAAAAATTTTTTTTTTAAAAATAATTTTTAAAAAAAAATTTTTTTTAAAATTTTAAAATTAAAAATTAGGGGTATTTAAAAAATTTTTTTTAAAAAAAAATTTTATCAATTTTCCTAGAAATTTTAAAGGGAAAAATTTTTAAATTGAAAAAAATAATAAAAAAAAAAATTTTTTTTTCTTTAAATTAAAAAAAAAGGGAAAAAAATTTTTTTTTTTTTTTCCCCTTTAAAAAAAATTTTTTTAAATGTTGAAAAAAATTTTTTTTAAATTTTTTTTAAATTTTCCCCCTTTTAAATCATTTTTTTTTTTATTTCCCCTTTTTTTTGAAATTATTAACCCAAATTTTTCCCGGCCTTTTTTTTCCCCCGGAAACCCCAAAACCCCAAAAAGCCCCGGGCCCCCCCAAAAATTTTGGGTTTTCCCCAAAAAAAAATTGGGAATGTTTTTGTTCTTTTTTTTGGAAAAATTTTGGGACAAATTTTAAAAACAAAATAAAACATGTGGTTTTTTTTAAAAAAATTTTTTTTGGGGCCCCAAAAAAAAAAACTTCCCTTTTTTTTCGGGCCAAAAAATTTAATTTAAATTTTTTTCCCCTTTTTTTTTTAAAAAAAAAATTTTTAAAAAGATAATTTTTTTTTTTAAAAAATTTTTTCTTTTTTTTTCCCCATTTTAAAAAACCCAAAAAATTTTGGGAATTTTTTAAACCCAAAACTTTTAAAAAAAATTATTTTTTTTTAAATAATTTCTTTAAAAAAAAAAAATTAAAATTTAAAGGGTTTTTTTTAAAAAAAGTTTTTGTTTTAAAAAAATTTTTCCCCTTGGGGGGGGGGGGGAAAAAAAAAAAAAAAAAAAATTCAAAAGGCCCCTTTTTTAAATGAAAAAAAATTTCAATTGGGTTTTGGAGTTAATAATGTTAAACAATTTTTGGTTTTTTTTTTTTTTTTTTTTTTTTTTTTTTTTTTTTTTTTTTTTTTTTTTTTTTTTTTTTTTTTTTTTTTTTTTTACACAATCTAGGCAATCTAAAAGGATTGGTATTCACCAATTATTCTTCTCCGTAACTTAAACCCGCCTAAATTATTGCAACGTACACGTTTTGTTTGAATCAAGAGGATCACTGGAAAATATTCTTTGAAGCTAAACAATTTTGACGGGAAATCGTTGCTAAAGTGCGAAATCGTCGGCTGATTGCCGCGAATTCCATTAATAGCGTCAGAAAGTTCAATTACATTCAAAAGGCTTCAATTTCACCAATTTTCGTTTTAGCTATTTGCTGATGGAACCCATAAACAAATCGCTGAGGTTCAAACAATATTGACTTGCTGTGTTGTACGATTTTTAGAAAACTACAGTGTTTTTCCAGTCATGGACAACTGTATGTGGCCTGTTCAGCGTAGTGGGGGGGGGGGGGGGGGGGGGGGGGGGGGAAAGTCATCAAATTATCTGTTTGTATTAGCATAAAGACAGATTAACTCAAGATATATTGTGCACAAATTAGTATACGAGAACATAATATGTCAAATTTTAATATTTAATGGATAAATAAATACTTTAAATCAAAACATGATTGTTCAATATCAATGTTATCTACCTCTTTTATAGATTATAGGATGTAAATTATTCTACAGCTTTAATTAAAAGGGTTTTAATATATAATTTAATTGTATTTAGATTAATGAGTAAAATATTAATTCTAACTCTATAGTTTAACTGAGCCAACATGCAACGCGTGGCCGGGTCAGCTAGTACACTATAAAAGGGCAGACCCAACATTGAACGCATATTTTATTAGGTTGGATAATTGTTGGAAATTATTCCACGTTATTGTTGTACGGATGGGAACTGAATTTCAATGTATCTTGCCAAATGTTACATTAATTTTTTATTTATTACCTCTTTAATTAATGCAAGTGTTACTGTAATAAAAATCCACTCACTGTTTTACTCTGTGCCAAACAAAAAGTCACTGCAAGATTTATGATGTACTGTGTCGGTGTGGTTCGGCTAATAAGTGATGATATGTTACAAATCAAAATCTCAGGCAATTCATTTGCAGTTTACTTTACAAATTTATTCTCTCATCGAATTTGTTGTTGACTTCAAGATTACTTTATAAAAATCAGTATAAAAATCTTTTTGCAACGAAAACAGTCATATCCCTTTGGGTAGCTTGCATTATCCATATTCTAACTCGGTGTTGCTTAAATATAAACGATTTAAAACATAAAATTAAAAATACATTAATTAAATATTTTACAAACTGATTGATTTCATTTATTAATTAAGATATTAGATATAATATAATAACGGGTTGGATTGATAAGTGTTAATTGTTAAAACTACGATTCATTATTTTAAACAGTATAATATATATTATATTAATATAACTCAAAAATAATATCCATCTGAGTAATATTTATAATTAATTTACGGTTTTCATGGACAAATCTAAAATAAATAGGTTTTTTTTTTTTTTCTATCAATTATTCAGTTTAATTTATGACCACACTGAATGCCCAGCTGTAATAACAGGAGTTGTTATTAAAAGTTAGAAGTTACATGATTCCCAACCTTCTTGTTTGTCAGACGGGGAACATTAACGTTGAAATTTAAGATCACTGAAGTGAATTTTATTGTAAGAATATTTCTAATTATGAATAAAATCGCCAAAATAAAATATAAATTAATTACAGTAGGAGTTACGTTGTTGAATTGATGTTATTGTATTTATTTTTACAATGCGGATAAGTATTTAAGGATTAACAAAAAACTATAATAATAATAATTTAATGGGACCGTTTGTTTGCTTTAAAAATAAGGCATTGGAAATGAGTATCTTATTCATATCATATTACAAAAATAGGAATTTAAAATAAAATATTAACATGTGCATAATTTTAATGACATGGCAGACGATTAGCTGAATCCTAGTACCAATTAAAATACCCTTTAATAATAATTTGGACTATTTTATTAACCTTAAAAATGATCATTTAACTATTCGTCTAAACTATGATAAGCTTAGCAAAATATTTTAGGTTTTATCTCATTTTCAGTAATTGTAATATTTATACTTAGTAATGCATCTTGTAAATTAAAATTTTCATGGAGCTCTTGATAAAAAAATGGTCTACAAAAAATAATTACGCTCAAAAGTTATTATCACAATTGTACATACTCAAAATTTAATCATTCTCGGATTTGAGTAATTTTTAGATACTATAAATATTCTGCACTTGGATGAAAAATAAATCTGAATCTACTATTTCGCTACTTCCTGATACAAACTGAGCAATATATAAATAACATCTACTTGTTTTGATTATATCTCTTGAAACATAACTTGGTAAAGTGGTCTCTATGATTAGTAAAAACATCTAAGATAAGTATTATAAGAGTATTGATCCAAAATCTAAAGTAAATGTATAAACACTGTTTATTAATGAATTCCCCGATATGAAGCAGCACATTATTTCATATGGTAACTTGTTTTATGTGGATACATTAATTGTTCGTGTGAGGTAGACAGAGTGACAAGTGTGCTGTGCTTATCCGATTTCTGTTGTGGTTATGTTACATTGCTGTATGGTTTACACTCATCAGTTTCACAATGTGTATTGAACACTGTTTTATAATTTAGATTAATAGCTTGTAACTGTTGGTTTAAAATCTTTCTTTCCAATTCCACAAAGTTTTATCTATATTATTTAAACTTACAAGTCACTAACGCGTCTGCATGCTAGTTCGAGAATCAATTGAATAATAGAAATTTTAATAATGTTTTATTTCAATGTATGCAACATCGAATTCAATGATGGTGCGTGTAAAATTTTACAGATCTTTAATTGTAGTCAGTAACAAAGTATAATTACCAGGCGTACGTTGTACTCCCAACCACAGTTTTTATGGGATACGGATTTTTTTTTTAAATGGAGGGACTTTTTTAGGAGAGCAATAGAATATGTTTTTACTACCAGTTATAGAAATATGAGTAGAGGGATAACATGTTTTTGTACAGATTCCTTACGAGCAGTGTTGACTAAATAGAGCTTCCTTCTCTGAATTATGTATAAATTGTTATACATTCGGTGCCTAGAATTGTAAAAGTCACCATGTAAGGATTAATATAGATTGAAATAGCTACAAAATTGATGGTACGTTATAAAAAACACTTAGCCGATGACACGGTGGTTATCCTTTTTGCAACCAGGCTTCCTCTGCATGACATAAAGCCGTACTGTTAAATGTTACAGGCAAATCTAATCAGTGAATCCTGAAAATAAAGGGTAAACATTCCCCAAATACCAGCCCTTCAAGAGGTGGTGACGTATCCTACTAAAGGCCAATGCGAAGAAATACCCACTATGCTTATTAAGAGTCAAAACACAATGCTATCAATCCGGCACACCAATTTTCGTAATAGGTTTTACCTAAAAATTTCTTCTTGGGGGATAGCCCCGTGTTGGATAGGCTCAATATCTGATTCATATTCACGAAATCCTACGCCATATCTCAAATTTTGTAAATTTAATTATTTTCTCGAGATCGTATTACTCAAATCCACTGACAGTGGTTTGGGCAGAGTCTCAAACGTTAAAGCCTAAGCCGTATCCACTTCCCAAGTTTTGTTGGCTCCTTTGGAACAGGATTTGCTGTCCTGTTCTATTGGAGTTTTTCGAAATATAACATCTGTTTTTCTTTTCCACTTTAAATCAACATACTTATAGGACGCTATTAGCAAAAATCCCATATTTGTCCCTGGAATATTGCATTTTGTTTTAATTTTATCAAAAGCTTGGCAAGATGAAGGTAATTGAGCCTTCCAAGTCTTTTTTTAGCTAATCGAGTTAAAATTTCTCAATGTAAAAACTTCTATATGTAATTTCTATATAATATAAATATTATTTTACAATTACTTCAATAATAATCTATAAAAACCTCTTATATCTCCCTCCTTTCACTTTGGTTGTTATATGTGCAGTGTAAGGTGATCAATAGCTCAAAGTTTTATTGGAATTTACAATAGTGTTTTATTTGGAAATGACAAATTCAAAACGTCTTTCGAGCTCCCTAGGTTTTTGTCATAGTTTTAGACTGCGTTCAGTACTATTTTAAAATCCTATGGAATCAAGGAACTCTACGACTAAAACAAGAGAAGAGAAACAAGTATTAAAGAGCTCTAATAAATATATGGAATGAGGAGATCTTGTTTACCCTGGGCTAGTAGTTATTAGTCTACAAAGAGAAAAGTGAGTAAGGGAAGGCATTTCGGCATCGAATAAAGGTACAGATGTTTTTAAACATTTCATAAAAATTCAGGTGGACATAAGATGAAGGTTATATGCTGCCGATAAAGAGATAGAGGTAATATGCAGTAGTTACACCAACGAAAAAAATGTTGAAAAATGCCAGGTTATAATTCGTCTATGCTGATCTTGAATTACAGTATCGTATATATGGACATTAAAAAAGATGAAAGAAGTGAAGTAAATTTTTTTAAATGAAATTTCATATTACACCAAAGAAATTAACAATTGAGTGCAGGGAAAGTAGGAGGAGCAAAACCTGGAGAAAAAGGGTATGGCAAGAAAAAACTGTTTTCATTTCAATGGCTAGAGCTACATATTGTATTCAAGGATTGTGTAATATATATATCATATATATATATAGTATATATATTTATAGATATATTTATATATATATATATCAAGGTGTAAACATGTGCCATTACATTGTGGATACGATATTGAAATGTAAATGTTGAAAAGTTTGACCGTCGTGCACTCCTGCATTCGGGATCTGAAGAATTCTGGATGCTCTTCTTGATCATGAATAGAGTTATAATTTGTTTTTTTTAATTTCATTCGTAACGTACGAATCCGAAGCAGTTATTCGAATTGATCAAGCTTTTGAGCTATCCCCTCAGTTATGTTTAGGATATGTTGTGTTAGGTTGGTAACAAAATCTTAAATTGTCTCTTTTACAATGAACCAGCTGGAAACATCTTGATATGTGAGATAAATACCAGCTGTGTGAAATTAGTCATGCTGCAAAATGTACAAATGCAAAGGTCTTATTTGGTCTAATATAAGTAACATACATGATTGTCGAGTTCGTGAAATAAATAATAACGTTAGATCATTGTGTTACATATAATCACATTGTTTTTTTCAAATTAAATTAACTTTAAATTTTGTATCAATACAATGCCATTAATCCTCATCAGGAATTTCCGGAAAGTTAATATAGCTTTTAATTTTATAAATTCTTATATTATTCAGTAAGCCATGTATTAGTGTGTGTTTTTTGGGGTGTGTGTGTGTGTGTGTGTGTGTGTTGTGTGTGTGTCTATCGATTATTATAATGCATATCACTATTAAACATTATAAAAGTTTTGGATCTTTTATTAATACAGATTTAGTTAACGACGATAAAAATCGAATAGTTTTAATAATGTTTGTCTAAATTATTTTAAAATTACAAAGAAACGGTTTTATAATCATATTTTTTGAATTATTTAGTATTTATGTCACCCCCCCCCCCCCCCCCCCCCCCCCCTGTGATGTAACACTTTATAAGGTTTTGTTACACCAAAAAAGAGAGGATGTATGGATTATTCTTTATATTACGTATACATATTTTACTTTTATATTTTCCACTAATTTAAAATTAAACTGTCCAATAATAACAATTTTGATTTCTCATTGAGTCCTTCCCTTTCTAGAAAAACGATATGACCAAAGTTTAAATGAATATAAATGGTGGTTACAATTACGTATATAAACAAGTGTATTTAAAAAAACACATGTAATTATAAATACAAAGGTGGATATTTTTACATTTGAAAGTTATAAGACATAATAAAATAAAAAACATAATAATTTTATATATTTTTATTAATTTTAAATCAAGGGGTTATTACATTCAATAAGAAATGGGAATTTTTCCACATTAATTTTAGAGTTACATTTTTTTTCGTAATTGTAACCTGAATACCTTTTGTAAGATTAAACAAGATTATTCCCATAAGCTCCCGACTCTAAGATGCTTAACAGTAGCTTATATGAGTGAGGAAAATATCTGTTTTAAAGTGGTTTTTTTGTACAGGTTTTTACTAGTAACGATAATAATGTTTTAACACATTCTTTACAAACGAAATTTTGGCTTCGGTCTTAAAATGGTTTATGGAACCTCTCTATATTTAGGTATTTCTATACTAAATATAGAGAAGAGGTCCATTCCATTAAAACAGTTTAAGACCGAAGAATTTCGTTTGTAATGAATGTTTTAAAACATTATTAGCGTTACTAGTAAAAACCTGTACAAAAAACCAACTAACAGAAGTTTTCCTCACTCATATAAGCTACTGTAGCATCTAGAGTCGGGAGCTTATGGGGAATAATCTGTATCTTACAAAAGGTAGTCCAGGTTACAATTACGAAAAAAAATGTAACTCTAAATATATTTTGGATTCCCATTTCTTATTGAATGTAATATTTGATTTAAAATTAATAAAAATATCTAATTATTATGTTTTTATTTTATTATGTCTTATAACTTTCAAAAATTTAAAAATTTTCCACCTTGTATTTTTAATTACATGTGTTTTTAAATACACTTGTTTATATACTTAATTGTAACCACATTTAATTCAGTTACAGTATTTGGGTCATATACAGTTTTTTTTTTTTTAAAAAGGGAAGGACTCAATGAGAAATCTTGTAATTATTGGACAGTTTAATTTTTTAAATTAGTGAAATATATAAAAGTAAAATTATGTATACGTAATATAAAAATAATCCATAAATCCTCGTCTTTTTGGTTTAACAAACCTTATATGTGTTACATAACTGACATAATTACTAAATAGTCTAAAATATGATTAGAAACCGTTCTTTGTAATTTTAAATAGCTTAGACAAAACATATTAAAACTATTCGATTTTTATCTCGTTTAACTAAATCTGTATTAGATAATATTCCAAAACTTTTATAATGTTAATAGATATGCATTATTAGTAATCGATAGACACACACACACACACACCACACACACACACACACACACACACACACACTATACATGGCTTACTGAATAATATAAAAATTTATAAAATAAAACTATTTAACTTTCCGGAAATTCCTGATGAGGCGTAATGGCTTGTATTGATACAAAATTAAAGTTATATTTATTTGAAAAAAACAATGTGATTATCTGTACACAATGTCTAACGTTATTATTTATTTCACGAACTCGACAATCATGTATGTTACTTTATACTAGACAAGATAAGACTATTGCATTTTGTACATTTGTAGCATGACTAATTCACACAGCTGGGTATTTATCTCACATATCAGAGATGTTTCAGCTGATTCATTGTAAAGAGACAATTAAGATTTGTTACCAACCTAACACAACATATCACTAAACATAACTGAGGGGATAGCTCATAAGCTTGATAATCTCGAATAACTGCTTCGGAATTCGTACGCTACGAATGGAAATTAAAAAAATCAAATTATAACTCTATTCATGATCAAGAAGAGCATCCTGGAATTCTGCAATCCAGAATGCAGAGTGCACGACGGTCAAACTTTCAATATTTACCTTTCAATATCGTATCCACAATGTAATGGCACATGTTACACCTTAATATATATATATATATATATATATATATATATATATATATATATATATATATATATATATATATATATACACAATCCTTGAATACAATATGTAGCTCTGCCATTGAATTAACAGGTTTTTCTTGCCACACCCTTTTTCTCCAGGGTTTTGCTCCTCCTTCTTCTGCACTCAATTGTTATTTCTTGGTGTAATTTGAAATTTCTTTAAAAAATTTACTTCACTTCTTTCATCTTTTTTAATGTCCATATATACGAGTCTGTAAGTTCAAGATCAGCATAGACGATTATAACCTGGCATTTTTCAACATTTTCGTTGGTGTAACTACTGCATATTTTACCTCTTCTCTTATCGGCAGCATATAAGAACCTTCTTCATGTCCACCTAAATTTTTATTAAATGTTTAAAAACATCTGTACCTTTATTCCGATGCCGAAATGCCTTCCATTAGTCACTTTTCTCTTTGTAGACTAATAACTACTAGCCCAGGGTAAACAAGATCTCTCATTTCCATATATTTTAGAGCTCTTAATACTTGTTCTCTTCTCTTGTGTCGTAGAGTTCCTTGATTCCAAATTTCTCGGGGTTTGCCACTTTTTCTCAAAACATCCTTCTTATAACTTAAACAAACTCAAAATAGAAAATATATAATACGTTATTTTAAATTGATGATTCAAACGGATAACTAAAAGTATACGCATTTGGCATCGTTATGTTTTAAAAAAAACCGTGCTTTAGGTATCAAAAGCATGTTAGGGATATGGTAAAGCAAGAAAAAATAAATATATGGGGACGATCTCGCCAAAAGTAAACCAAAGAAGAAAATTTCAACTCTTGGAACGTAGTCTTCTATGTCTTGACATGTAACGATGGTCCTATAAGTCTGAGAATCATTGCCCTTTCACGTTTTCTTATTTTCTCATCCAACTTTTTTCATCATGCATTGCTTATCTGTAGTTTATTACCTAATCTCGAAAAAATTGCCGACTAGTGTTTTGAAACTCTCAATTTGTAGCTTTAAAATCATATACATGCATTGAGATTTTAGTAATAGATGTAAAATAATCTTAGTAATATTACAATAATCTTTTATTACTTAGTTAAATAAATAAAGCAAAACTAAATAAAAATTGTTTTTAAAATAGTACTAACGCAGTCTAAAACTATGACATACCTAGGGAGCTCGAAAGACGTTTGAATTGTTCATTTCCAAATAAAACACTAATTGTAAATTCCAATAAAACTTTGAGCTATTGATCACCTTACACTGCTCATATAAGCAACCAAGTTGAAAGGAGGAGATATGAGTAGGTTTTATAGATTTTATTGAAGTATTGTAAAATAATATTTATATTATATAGATATTATCATATAGAAGTTTTTACATTGAGAATTTACTCGATTACTAAAAAAATTATGGTTGCCTGTAAAGTCGGTTTTACGGGCGAAGATTTTACGTGACAACGTCTTTTTTCTCGGTAGAATATTTATTGATATGAATATTATTAAATTGCACAATAGGAACAAGGAATTGAATGAAAATAAGAATTGCACAAATTTTAACTATAGAAATATATTTTGTTTACTAAAACATTGTACATAATTTGAAATTAATTAAAATTTGTTATTGTAAATGGTAAAGTTGAATAAAACATTTACTAAAATTGGAATTTGAAATTCTTGCTAAACACAGTTAAATTCTAACTCCGCGCGTGGTGATTGGTCGGTTTAGTTCGTTTGTTTGGTCGCACTGTTATGACAGGTTAGAGGTTATAATTTGTTATTTTAAATGTTTGACTAGCAATACGCGCTGTTTCTTCTCAATCGACTGAATTACGATTGATTGCAGAGTGATTTAAACTAATAATTTACTTAACACTATCAACATTTGTTAATAATATGACATAACCTATAAACTCAGTTTCTCAACTTTTGTGTCAATCTAACAATTAATCAATCAATCATAGTTTACGATAATGAAATATCAGTGTACAATTATTTACCTTTATTGTTGTAGTTGTTGTAAATGACGAATCTAAGCACTCCACATTTTCACGAATAAACATAGTTATCTGCTTTATCCCGTGCGGCGGACCCACAGTTATCTGCTTTATCCCGTGCGGATCCCGTGCGGCGGACCCACTGGACGGGCATCGTAACGTTACCGGGCGTTACACTTTTTCATGAGTGACTCCGTGCCGCAACCTAATTTAAGACGTTGTCACGTCAAAAGAACTTAAAAATTTGGAAGGCTCAATTACCTTCAGCTTGACAAGCTTTTGATAAAATTAAAACAAAATGCAATATTCCAGGAGCAAATATGGGATTTTTGCTATAGCGTCCTATAAGTATTGATTTAAAGTGGAAAAGAAAAACAGATGGTTTTCGAAGAAGAAACTCCATTAGAACAGGACAGCAAATCCTGTTCCAGGAGCCAACAAAACTTGGAAGTGGATACGGCTTAGGCTTTATGTTTGAGAACTCTGCCCAAACACTTCAGTGGATTTGAGTAATACGATCTCGAGAAAGATAATCAAATTACAAATTTGAGATATGGCGTAGGATTTCGTTGAATATGATTCTGTTGAGCCTATCAACACGGGGATATCCCAAGAAGAAATTTAGGTTAAACTTATACGAAAATTGTGTGCCGGATTGATAGCATTGTGTTTTACTCTTAATAAGCATAGTGGGTAATTCTTCGCAGTGCCTTTAGTAGGATACGTCACCACCTGCTTGACGGGCTGGTATTATGGGAATGTTATCCCTTTATTTTCAGGATTCACTGATTAGTTTGCCTGTAACTTTTAACAGACGGCGTTTATGTCATGCTGAGAAGCCTGGGTGCAAAAAGGATTACCACCGTGGCATCGGCTAAGTGTTTTTTATAACGGTACATCATTTTTGTAGCTATTTCAATCTTATTTTAATCTTATCAGGTGACTTTTACAATTCTAGGCACAATGTAGTACAATTTATACATAATTCAAGAGAGGAAGCTCTATATAGTCTAAAACTGCCTCGTAAGGAATCTTACACATAAATTACATTAAAAACATAAAAACCAATATTTAATACATTTTATTGTTTTGTGAGGCCTTTCGATATCCAAGATTGGATAAGAAGATATCTTGGATATCGAAAGGCCTCACAAAACAATAAAATGTATTAAATATTGGTTTTATGTTTTTAATGTAATTTAACAGTGACCATATAAGCTCCATCTACAGCAATCTTACACATGTTATCCTCTACTCATATTCTATAACTGTAGTAAACATATTCTATGCTCTTCCATAAAAAAGTCCTTCATTAAAAAAAAATCCGTATCCATACTGTGAGGTGGGAGTACACGTACGCCTGGTAATTATACTGTTACAGACTACACTTAAGATACATGTAAAATGTTACATGCACCATCATCGAATTCGATGTTGCATACATTGAAATAAAACATTATTAAAATCTATAATTCAATTGATTCTCGAACTAGCATGCAGACGCGTTAGTGGACTTGTAGAGTTTAAAAATAATATAATAAAACTTTGTGGAATTGGAAAGAAAGATTTTAAACCAACAGTTACAAGCAATTAACTAAATTATAAAACAGTGTTCATACACATGTGAGAACGGATGAGTGTAACCAATACAGATTGTAACTAACCACACAGAAATCGATAAGCACAGCACACCTGGTGCACCTGTCTACCTCACACGAACTATTAATGTATCGACATAAAACAACTACCATAAGAAATAAATGTGCTGCTTCATATCGATTCATTAATAACAGTGTTTTATACTTTTACTTTAGATTTTGGATCAATACTCTTATAATATTATCTTAGATGTTTTTTATAATATAGAGACCACTTTTCAAATTATGTTTCACGAGATATAATCAAAACAAGTTGTTGGTAACGTATTTATATTTTTGCTCCGTTATATCAGAAAAGTAGCAAAATTGTTGATTCAAGATTTATTTTTCATCCAAGTGCAGAATATTTTTTGTTCTAAAAACTACTCAGGTCCAGGAATGTTAATTTAAGTATGTACAATTGTGATGGTAACTTTTGACCGTATTATTTTTTACAGACATTTTTATTAAGAGCTCCATAAAAATTTGATTTAGAAGTGCAAATACTAAGTATAATAATATGTAAAATTACTGAAAATTAGATAAAACTAAACTATTTGCTAAGCTTACACAGTTATGATATAGTTTAATGTAATTTTTAAGATTATTACAATAGTCCAGTATGGTTATTAAAGGGAATTGTAATTGTACGTGGATTCAGTGTACGTCTCTCAATTCATTAAAATTATGCACACGTTAATATGTTATTTTATTTTAAATACTGATTTTTTTATGATATGAATAAGATACTCTTCACATTGCCTTATTTACTATTTAGGGAAACAAGCAGTCCATTGAATTATTATTATTATAGTTTTTATTAATCTTAATACTAATCCGCAACGTAAAAATAAATAATTAACATCAATTCAAAACGTACACTCCTACTGCAATTAATTTTTTTTATTTTGGAGATTTTCATAAGTAGAAATATCATACAATAAATTCACTTCAGTGATCTTAAATTCGACGTTATTGTCCCGTCTGACAAACAAGAAGGTTGGTGAATCTTGTAACTTCTACTTTTAATAACAACTCCTGTTATTACAGCTGGGCATTCCAGTGTGTCTTAAATTGAACTGAATAATTGATAAAACCTATTTATGTTAGATTCGTCCAGGAAAACGTTAACGCAATTGTAATATTACTCTGATGGATATTATTTTTGAGTTGTATATATATTTTGTATACTGTTAAATAATGAATCGTATTTTTAATAATTTAACATTTATGGATCCTACCCGTTATTATATTATATCAATATCTTAATTAATAAATGAAATCAATCTCTTTGTAAAATATTTAATTTATGTATTTTGTTTTATTTCAAATTCGTTTATATATATAAGCAACACCGAGTTAGATGATGGAGCATGCTACTCCAAGGGATATGACTGTTCGTTGCTAAAGATTTTTACATTAATTTTATAAATAATCTTGATGTCAACAAAAAGTAGAAGAGTAAATAAATTTGTAAGTAAACTGCAAATAATTGCCTGAGATTTTGATTTGTCACATATTATCACTTATTGCCGAACCACACCAACACATACATCATAATCTTGCAGTGACTTTTTGTTTGGCACAGAGTAAAACAGTGTGTAGATTTTTATTACTGTTACATGCTATGAATTAAACGTAATAAATAAAAATACAAAATTAATGTAACATTTGGCAAGATATATTGAAAATCATTCCATCCGTACACATAACGACGGAATATTTTCCAACATTTTCCAACCTAAGAAAACATGCGTTCAATTTTGTCTGCCCTTTTATAGTGTAGCTATTATATTGAAGAAAATAATTATTAGCGAGAGGTTAAGCAAATCCTATCGCTCTATATAGAGTTAGAAAAATGTCATTCCTTTCTAACTTTAAATTGTGCATGTAGCTTCATATTTGTATGAGAAAAACTGAGTTTAATAATGGTGTATGTCAGTCCATGGTATTTGGCTGAGAGTTAGTTACTATTCTTACATTGGCCTTATGTGTAACCTTGATAGTTGAGAGAAAATACCAAAGTAAATAAATATGTAAAAAAACTCAATAAACCATAAAAAGATTGAAAAATTTGACATTACCATTATGTATCATTACTATCCCAACAAATACATAGTTTAATAATAATTTATTGTGTATTCTTTTAGTAGGTAAACACGGACATAGACTCCAGATTTATTATTACTCCTACCTTGCAATAGTTTACATAAATAGTTTTATATGAGTATTGGCATTTTAGGTTATTTTAGTTTAACAATATTTTGTACACACACAGAAACAGTTTAAAAAAAGTATGTTTGCACCATTTTGTGAGTTGGTCTGAAATGTATTCCTATAGATCAGCAATAGCAGAATCGGTAAGACGATATTTCAGTCCACGTGAAATACAGTCTAATTTTCTGAAACCATAAGGCTGCTATATTCCGTTATTGCCAATCCCAGCCGACATTACATTCCAGCCACACAAGGGAATATTATATAGTCACAACGGTTTTTTTAGTTTTCACATTCATTTTATCTTTTTTTAAATTTAAGATTGAAATGTCTGTACTGTATATTGACATAAATAAAATTTAAAACTATTTATTACATAAAAAATTATTAATTGATATTAAGAAATATACTCCTTTTAATTGCCTTAGAGTGTATTGGGACCACAGAAATATACTCTAAAAAGTGTTTATCTCACGCAAGCTGATTTTGTTACATCATATGTTAAATTATAGAATGTACATGAGACTTAATTAATTGACAGCAAATGAACATTTCTTTATTTATAAAGGAAATGTTACGGCCGCATGGCCCTTTCTTACAATTAACTTGCAACAACGTAAAATAAAAAAAAATGAATTAAATGTTTCATTAAGAATAAAAATTAAAGAAATAGTTACATATAAACAACGTGGAGAAATTAATATCATATTTCAACACGTAACAATGAACATTTAACAAATTAATAAATTAACTAATTCTGTAATTCTTTAAAACATATTGAATAAAAAATATACTTTTAATATGCATTAAGAAATAATATACTTATTATAAATAGTTATAGCTAATAAGTTCTAACTTATTACACGCAATTTTACATTAATCCCTCTGTCAGTATCACGCCCACAGCATAACTCACAGGTTCCGTTTTATATCTCAAACGTCCGAACCTGCTGCGTCTAACCACGATCTTTCAGTTTCGACACACGTGGCTCTGCAGACAATGTATAAGTCTTTGCATGTGAATGAGCCCTTCCGGTTCGAGTGAATTATATTTCCGGTGCCAATTTTGAGTTTGCTTTGTTGCCACGATCAACAAAATATTATACGACTATATACGTACAAAGTGTGATGCTTACTTCTGTTAAGAGACAACTACGATGGGCTTTCTATCAGTGTTTAAGTTGTTGTGTAAATTGTTATATAGTAACTTTGACTTTCATATTTGCACTACAGTATACCTAATATTTGCTAAAATATATAATTAAAACAATATTTTTATAAATTCCTTTAATTTTCATATCCAGATATTAATTTTACTATTTGCTCGACAGAGGTTTCATAAAAGGTTTGTAATATGAAGTTATGTTACTGTCAAGCTCAATCTTTGTTTTGAAGGCTATAAATATAAAGAAAATTGAAAAAAGTGGTTAAACAAATTAAACATAGAGCTGTGCTGTAATAAAATAATTTTCCCACTGAACAATTGATTACACTTAACAGGCTCTTTCAGTTAATATTATTTGTTTACTGCAATACAACTTAAGAAATCAAGAGGATTTTTTGCATATTTTGAGACCAGTAGAGCGTAACCCAGAGGAATTTTATAAACAAGAATAGAGATATATATCAACCAGAGATTCTAAGAATCGGTTTTTATATTATAGTGTAGATTACCAAAATGGTATGAACCATATCATGTACTAAAATATTAAGAATATAGTGTAAATACTTTGTTTTGTATTCTATGTTGTATTAAAAGAGTATTTTATTATATTTATAATTTTTATATGTAATTATTATATGTGATTATTTATATGTAATTATTATATGTATAATTGTATTATATGTTATATTATATTGTAAAAGGCACAATCCTGAGATAGCAAAACGTGATGTTACAATGTAAACGTTTTTGTAAGCGAGAGAAGCCTGTCTAGGTTCTGTGATGGACGAAGCCTGTCGTTTTATTTGTCGTTGATTTGTAACTGCTCTTCTTACAAAATATCCATTTCCACTTCTGTTTATTTATAACAAGTATTCTATCTCCTCTAAAGTTATTATACGATACTTTACTATACAAACTAAAATAGAACCACACACCTATGCTGATATTGATGATGTTGATTGCCGATGTTGATGCTCGTGGTTTAGAATATTTCCAAACCTAAGAAAATTTTATTTTCTTCTACCCATGGTATTATTTTTCAGGTATTTGTACACATATTTATTTTTTGAGTGAAGCCTATAAAAAGGAGCCTGAAATTATCTCTTTTCTGTCTGCTTGTCAGTCCCTATCATATTTGGGAAACGAATTGGTCTACCTATAGACTTGGATCTTAAGGTTTGGCTCATTATGCATCATCATATCATCATCATCATATCATCATCATCTGACGTTTCCGTTATCACGGGTCGTCGTTCACAGCCTCCTCCTCCACTTTTGTCTGTCATTCCAGGTCTCCTCTTCCTCCACCTGCATTTTCTGTAGTCCCCTTCTCTCTATGTCTTTCCACACTTGATCCTCCCATCTTCCTCTCGGTCTTCCTCTTGGTCTTCTTCCTCTTTCCTCCTTCTCCAGTGCTATTCTAGGCATTCTATTATCTCCCATCCTCTTCACATGCCCCATCCACTGTATTCTTTTTCTTTCCATTGTCTCTTGCAGTGAAACTACCTTCAATCTTTCTTTGATTATTTCGTTCCTTATTCTATCTCTTCTTGTAGTCTTCTCTACCCCTCTTAAAAATCTCATTTCTGCAGCTTGCAATCTGCTTAAATCATTTTTAGTCCACGTCTCTGCTCCATATAATAAAATTGGTTGGAAAATAAGATTTATACATTATTATCTCATTATTATCCAACACTTTGTAAATTTGTAAATGAGAAAATTCCAGAACAGATTTTTAAACAAAATGAGAACAGTCATATGATATTTTATCGTATCATATAGTAACACCTGTAGTCTATTGCTTTGCAAGATTTCTCAAATATTTCGTCAGTAATTCTGTATAAAATCTCATTTCTACATAGGCAACAATGAGATTCATGAAGGTGCAAGTCCACTCGTACGATCTTATTGAGTGTCCATAAAGCCTTTCACTCAATATGCTCGCACATATTCTCTTTTATTTGTCAGGAGGCTGTAAATTTTCTTATCTGTATGATTCGGTCTTTCTATCCGCACAATAACTCGAGATTCGATCGAGCTATTCACTTGATATTGTTAATTTTTATGTGAATTGTGATCTGACATACTTCAATCTTCTGTATTTAAAATTACAAATAAGGAGTTGTTGAAACTCTTAATATTTATATTACCAAAAATATAAACAGGCTCATCGATAGCTCCAAACATCAAATAATGTGCTTTTCACTAATTTTTTACAATATTCGTGATACAGAACTCACAAAATCTATAGTAATAAAAATTTTGATAATACGTTCAAAGATGCGAAGGTAATAGCTAAAACAAATATAGATAGTGTATGACTGTGTAGATGAATGTGTGTTAAATTTGGAACTGAATGATTACTACCTGCTTTAATGTAAGTGGAACTTCAATTACCCGTTGGTCCCTTGTGGTTACTTCAATACATTGTCAGCGATTTACAACTTCTCTAAATCTGAATTTATTAAAATATCTTGTGTATAGCAGACATAACGTAATTTTCTGTTTTACGTAATTTTTCTATTGCCAGTTATTATACTATACTTATTTCAAAAAATTATATTCAGTTGTAGCTTCACTTCTTTTTTGACTTGTTAGAAATAATCCCATTTTATTATATATTTATTTGTTATCACATACAATATAATTTATTACTCTTAAAAGATATAAATTGTTTTAGTTTTTGTAGTTAATGCTATACTTTGTTGTGTTTACTTACTTTGCTATTAAAGTATATTGTTTTACAGTACGATCTCCCTTAGACGTGAATGTAAAATTATCTTCCATTAGAAGGCAGGAGTACGCCACACCACGTTTGGCATAATAGGCTTCGCTCAAGTCTATAGTTAGTTTTATTCTTGAGAGGGCATGTTAACGGACAGAAAGACAGGCGATCAAACAGAAATTGTAAAGCCCCGAGCGGGCAGTCAGTAAATCTGCCGGCCTACTGAGTCATAGAATTCAATAACGCTCTGTCGAATAATATGGATCATCAATAATCTAATCTTTGTATAAGTATCAATTAAATGTTACGCAAAATGTAAAGTCCAGGTCTACTGGTAGATGAATTTAATCGGATATGATTGGATAAATTAAATCGGATATGAATTTAATCGCATTCTTGGATTATCCTGTGGATATTTAGACTACGTAAGAGGCTCAGCCATATTCCCATCATCAAACATGACGTATTCTAGGTAGAAATGGCGTTTCGTACAAAATTTGAAGTAAATTTCTCAGTTTGTTTACGAAATATTAAGAGGCAGACATACGGAGATTAATTAAGTGTCCATTTGTACAAAAGTTTGACATAAGGTGTCTAAAAAATATCATAAATTTTCTGTTTAAATATAATTTATCACTAGAAATTAACTATTTGAAAATATTATAATTGTTTAAAAAGTTACATTACAAATGTATCGTAGTACTATAATAAAATTAAAATAATTATCGTCAGATGAAGTACATGATAAGGAACCAACCTACGATTCGACTGACGACAAAGATAGCAGATGCTACAATACTAACGACGCTGAATGTTTATTCTGCAATTGCTACTATTCTTAAGAAAAAACATGGAGATAACAGGATTAAATCTATTTGTTTTTACAAATGGGTACACGATGCTTGTGGCAGAGGGAAAAAGAAAGGCTTTAAAGAAGGGTTGTATTCGTCCCTTTTGCTTATAAATGAATACTAACAGACAATGTCAACCAATGTATTAAAGTTTAAAAAAAAATTGTTTTTCAATTCAGAAATAATATTTAAGATATCGAAAACTATGTTAAAAACTATTTTATATTATTAAAATTATCTTATTTATTCATTAAAACAAAATATTTAAAACCTTTCTTTGACCATAAACTGAACACTGTTTGGTTATATAAAATTCATAAAAATATGAAGTGTGGTGGGGGATATTCAGAGCACTTTTAAAACCATAAACAATATGCCTTTTTTATGAAAAGTTTGAAAAATTGTATAAATAATGTTTATGTGTATAATTATTTTAGGATGTTTTAGGTAAATATATATATACCTTGATTGTATGATGGTTGTAATGCACTGACATGACAAAGAGGTCTTATCTTATATGGGCCATATACCATATTAACTGATAGTAGTAAAGGTTATTTTGCGTTCAGTTTAGACTTCTTTATCACACTATCCTATTTCAGAATGAGGTTCTTCAATATTAAATTTAAAGTATATAGCTCATTTCAGTACATACATAGAACAGCAAACATTTATAAAGAAAGAGAAGTTTTTACTTTCCCCGGAAATCGAAATTCTTTCAGCATACTAAATTCTATAGTTGGACATGTATCACCATAAAACGGATTCTTGTCTATGTATTTATGGATTATTATACAGAATTAAAGAAATTTCGATTGATATATATCTTCTTATCACATGATACATTCCCATTTTTTAATTCAATTAGATTTTACATACATTTTTAAATAACAACAGTTTACACAGTATCCACCAAGTAACCACAAATAATGGTGATATAACATATAACAAATGTTTTTAGGGTAGTTATGAGTACATGTAATGAGTTTCTTTAAGAAATTATTTATTCTACAATTTTCTCGCTGACATCATGCTTACACATAAGCCAATGTACAAATAATATTCACTAATGCTGAGCCAAGTCCCATCGAGTGACATCAATCAGTGTTCTTGTATAGAAATAAAGCTTCACATACAATTTAAAATCTATAGGTCAGGTTTTTTCGAGACATCATACAGACAGACGATATAAAAGTTTCCAAGTCTCTCGAGTGATGGGCTTCGTTAACGCTTAGTCGTAACATACATATTAATTATCCCTCGTACGCTGTTCAACTTGCAACACACCAACAGTACCAAATTAATATCTACACTACGTTTAGTTTTCTAACAGCAGTACAGTATTTTAAGTAATCTCATTATTCATCGCTAAGTGTAAAATATATTGTTTTCAATCGTCACCATTTGTTTATCACACATAACTGTCTGCTGTTGAATACGTAAAGTCGTAATGTTGAAACCATCATTTTACGACTCGATCCTTTAAAAGATATTTTTATAAATATACTTTGTTACAAACAAATGTTAAACATCAATCCTAGCTTATATTCTGAAACAAGAACTCAGATTGACTGTACCACCACAAAGCATTGTACACAAGTGCCGTGCTGTAACACTCCATTGAATCGGCAGTTTTAGTTCAAAAGGTGGATACTGAACAGACGGGCAGCTTGCTAACTCCAACTACAGTTTCACAGTCGTACTGTTTTGTGGACCTCTCAACTTCACGAAAACATTTCTAAATGTGTTAAAGTTTATCTGCTGATACCTTTAACGAATTTTTTTCCTGATAAGTATATATAACGTTCAACATAGTACATATTATTACTTTAATTTGCAAAGGAAATAAGCGAAATCATTCTTACTAGTGTTTTAACTAGTTTTGTCTTTAATTATTTAGGTACTGTGTGTGTATATTCCGGGTGTCCAAAAAGTCTCGGGACTCTTAAATAATTTTGTAAAACGTTTTAAAATACTTTTAAAATATTAAATAGAGAAAGTACCTCGATACAAAATATCTAATTTACCACGTATTCAGTGACCCTTTATTTCCTCAGAGGGATGACTTACTAGGAGTCAGAAGAAAATGTTAAATGTAAGCGTAGTTGATATGCACATTCAATTAAAATTCATTAACCGACTTTGAAAACGGTCAACCGAGCTGGAAATGACTGCCGTTAAAAATGGCTTGAATTTAGTATTAATATGATATACAATATTTTATTACAATATGGTAAAGAAAGCAAATTTAAGAGAAAGACTTTGGATTTGTACAATTTGTAATTGAAGTATAAGATATTTGTGGACCTTCTAGGAAACACGTGAAGGATATATTAAAATGAAACGTTATTGATATATAAAAACAAACTGACTGAACGTTTGATCATATTGTATAAACTTTACGAATAGATGAAAATAAATATATGCTTGGAATAAAACAATAGGCGTAGATTCTAGAAAATAACTTTAGTGTTTGTATTTTTGTTGCCTTGCTGTTTGAAAAATTCTGATAAGTTATCACTATAGTAGAATTTGAAGCATTTTAATTATAGAGTTTTTAATTTGTTCATCAATTTAGTACAGTAACATATTCATGGCAATTATTTGCACAGACGTAATATTATTTGAACTTTTCCCCTACCTTCAGTAAGAAAGTAAGATGATAAGTTTGATACTATATCTTCCTTTGTTATAATCCCTTCAGTTTTACTCGGTTTTTTTATCACCACCTGTTTCCCAGAAGTTTCCATTTAAGTTGTCTATTTATGGAATGCATACATCGTATCTACATAATATTTATACCCTCTTTTTGCGATTTTCACTGTCTTATAATCTCTGAATTTCTTTATATTCTTATAGTTGCCCACAGATTAAACTATTTTTAGACATTTTTCTCTTATGGTTTGAATACTAGAGCTATATGAAGATAGATTTCCCTCTTGAATCATATTTTATTCCCATATTTACAATAATTTATTAATGTTGTCCAGTAAGTAATAGAAAAGCTATACCAAAAGCAACTTTCAAATGTAATGGCATATGATAGCCTACTAAGATAATCACATAATTGTTTTATAAAATAATCTGACAAACAATACAATTGCATCGTTTTAATGAAAACGATTTTCTCTGCAATAACTTTGTGCAATTAATATTAAAGTAATTGTGGTTCACGAGTACTATAGATATGATATACAGGAGGCCATTGTACAACTGTATTGTCCTTTAATCAGCTATTTGTTTATGTACTACCAGCATATGGATAGAATGGGTGGCGTAGGTACGTTATTATTAGGATAACATTCCAAAGTTTCTGTTTTAATGTGTAACTCAGTAGCCCCTGTTTTTAGAACGAATCTCGATAGATGCAATAAACAGCTAAGCAATTCTGAATTGCTGGAAGTGTGTTGGCAGTGCATGCAATTTCAATATTTCTTAATGCTGTATTCTGTTCGAAGTTTTTATTGAATAAGTGCCATTACCAACTAATATTCTGGTATGTATAAGCAATTTATAAAATTGTGTGTACTGTATAATCAGTATTACGTGAATTATACCAACATTATGATTGTAATTTCTAAGATGGAAGATAAACATTAGGTTGGCCTATATGGATGAGTAAACGTAGCTAAGATATACATCAATTAAAAATCGCTCTACATTAACAGGTTGACTGCCATGAGTATCATATATGATACTCAGCGCCCAAGGCCTGACTGCCAAGCAGATTTTCAGGTTCCATCCCGTGGGGCCACAAAATGTTTTTTCTTCAAAAGAATAATTCTATCTGTAAATACTATTTTAATATAAATAAGTGTTAAATACAATCAATCATTTTGAAGTAAAATTGTTTAAATTATTGTGAGTATCAATTTTGATTACTCATGGCCTCAGCTTGTAACTTTTTGTAACTGAAAAAATTGAGGGTAAGAAAACACAAATTTTAGGTGTTTTATAACTTTTAGTTGTTAGCTTTTAGTGGCTAAATAAAACAAAGAATCAGTAAAATAAAAGGAAACACACAAACACAATTTGTTGGTATAAAAACTTAATCAACTGTTTTTTAGCTTTATATTTTTACATTGTGAACTAAGAAAAAACAGTCTTTTACAAAAGTATACATCACACACTGCACACTTTGTAAAAACTTGTTTAGACGATCTTTGAGCTGTATTGTAGTCCATAGTAGGGTCTGGTTTCATCGTCTTTTTACCTCCTTTACCTGAAACTTCTGTAATTTTATCGCCGTGCTTTGTTCATAGCATGAGCACATCCCTCTTATCTTTCCACTTGAGTACAGTTATGTTACTTTCATTTTTTCAAGGCTATTACCTGTCCTTTTTTAGGTTGGCCTTTACAATATCCATCGGATTGTCTTTTTCTTGCTTTGTTTAGGGTGCCTACTAAGTGCGTGCTTCTTTTACCTAGCTCTTTCAGCCAATGGTACGCTGGTATACCAGTTGTCGGTGTTATACCGTTCTTCCAAAGTCAAGATATGGTTCTACAAACCTCAAGAACAACTTTAGCAGCTAGATTTTACTCTCTGATCTTCCTTCCCAGCATATATTTTGTATGTCAAGCAATAGCTACCTTCAGAACACAGTTTAAAAATGTTAATGCCATATTTATGGCTTTTATTTTTCAAATTACTGTTTAAATATCAAGCGACCAAGGAAAGGGGCCATTGATTCGTCCACACAAAACTTTTTCAGTAGGTATCAAAGCTCTTTTGAATTTGTCATTCATCACTAAAAGTAATCTTTAAATTTTTTTGTCACTGTCATAGTCTAAAGAAGCATTATTAGTCTTTAAACTTTCATTTAAAATGTTTAAAATATATTCATCGTCAAGTTTTATTAGCCATGGTTAATCAATACACACCACAACAGTAATGAAACTTGAATTACTATTATAACCTCAAATAAGCCTGACCAAAAACAATCTGCAGTGATACCAAAAAACATGTGTTGTAAACAAAGCCAATACAGCAAAAAA
The DNA here is from genome assembly GCF_021130785.1 of Homalodisca vitripennis. Lineage (NCBI taxonomy): Eukaryota > Metazoa > Arthropoda > Insecta > Hemiptera > Cicadellidae > Homalodisca > Homalodisca vitripennis. The sequence goes on along the minus strand of NC_060209.1, from coordinate 128,814,624 downwards.
ATGAGTGGCTAATGTTAAGGAATAGTATATATAATAGTTAATAACAAATAATATGTTTAATAATATATTAAAATTACCAATAAATACCACATTTTTTACATTTAGATACTAACATATGTTTAAACCTGTGAGTATCACATATGATTACTCAAGGCCTGTGGAACTAAACAGATGAGTATCAAAATTGATACTCATGGCAGTCAAGCTTTGGGACACAATATCAGTGTGGCAGTCAACTGTTAATTGAAGTACGTTTCAAAGAGTTAAAAAATAAAATTCATCAAAATTCTATACATCTATATACTCAGTATAGTTATAATCAATATAATCAGTATATTGAGTCCCCATGTTATTTCGGAAGAAAAGTAAATTTGCTTGGATGATTCGTAAGTATGGTGTGCATAATATGTGGAACAAGGAAATTTACATATAAGATCTAATAGATAATTTCCGCCATATCTAATACCTGTAAACCGGTATGGTATTATACTGAAATTTTTCTACAAATGCAATGTCCTAAAACTGCATATATTACATGTTATGTCCGATTAAGTATTGTCCCTTTCATATGCGAGGCTACTAACTACCCGTACTATCTTGATATTAGATAACTAATTACCGTAATTAGTTTCTGAAGGATCATGACAGTGGACTATTCTCTCACACATAATAAGGGAGAGGTTACAATAATTAAGCACACCACACGTTGATTTAGAAGAAAGTGGTTCGCGGACAGAGATGTGACACGGGTGAATAGAGAGCAAATCAATTTCTTTCGTAGTCATATTCACCATTTATATTGTTTAAAGTTACGAATTATTGTGAAGATATAAAAATATTATTGATAAATTTATTTCTTGTTTAATTCAACCTGGACTAATGGAACAATATATAGTAATTATTCTGATTAATTATGGTCTAATTTTGTGTTTCATAATTATTAAATCTGTTGCTTCATGACATCGATTTTGCACAAAGTACTAAGTTACAATGGTGTGCAAATCTTTATGTTTATTTTATACATTTCTGTGTGTGTGTTTACTTATTCCATATTATTTAAATTTCTGCCAATAGCGATTGAAGTTCTTGTTGATTCACAAAGTAGCTCACTAGAAACCCAAAACAACACAATAACCATACACAATATTACACCACACAGTAACCACTGTCAACAATCAACACGGACACTCGTGTCATGAATATTTTTATTTCATAAATGCTTTGGACTTGTTATATTTAATATTATGACATAACCACATTTAAATAATAAAATAATATTTTATATTGAAGTTATTTTACACAGTATTGCCTATTTATTGTTACGACTTTATTACCTCTATTTTGATGCTGATTATGGGATTCAATCACAAGATGCATCTCAAATATTTCACATATTATTTAGATAAGATACAATAAAATATGGCACATGATTAGTGAAAAAGGTATTTTCGTTCTTAGAATAACACAATAGAATTATTCTAATACGGTATTTTCACTTCTACTCCAACAAGCTGAATACAAATATTTCTAATAGCACTTGTTGTCGTTCACAGCTTCAAAACCATTAGAAGCCTCCAAATATTTAAACAGCGCTCAGTTTAGTCATACTCATTACAGCATGATGAGTGAATACAAATCCTTCACCGCCTTCTAACTATCTCACAATGATTAAGCTATAACAGTACTGGCAAGAAACCTAAGCAGCTTTCCTTTAGACCGGTGTCGAAAATTTAATAGCGTCATCAAAAAGTGCTTATCATGTTTGTGGTGATAATTTGATAACACAGGTTTCATATGTAACTCCCTCTTCACTGTCTCTAAATAGTGTTGTACTTTTAAATGAAACATTCAATTTGGTGTAAATATTTTTACTTGAGTAATATGGTTTTAGTACCTATTAATAATTTACTTCATAATATATTCCAGTTACAAAGAGACTGCCGTTTGGTGACATGGTTCTGTATCCCAGCTCTGTGTATACCGAATTTACGACGAATAAGTCAGAAAAGTGTTCATTTATATTTAATTAACTTAGGACTCTGATATTTCTAATTGCATATTAAGGAGTGATACGGATATGAATAATTAAACAAAGTGACACAAATTTGCGATATATATATATACATTCTATATATACAGGGTGACCATTAAGTCTTAGGACGACTTTATAACTTCTAAACGACAAGAGATATCACTACCAAATTTGGTATACCGTTACTGGAAATTGTAAGCTACTTTTCTGTGTACATGATGGTCGGATTTCGCCTTTGGGGGACGGCCCGTCGGGGGTTATAAGAAAATCTTTAATGACAGCCTATGTTGAGTTGTACATCATTTTAAATGTCTACTAGAACTGAAAACAATGCCGCAAACCGGACTTCGTAAGGTTGATCCAGTCAGAAGAAATCGCTGTTCAAAGTTTAAAAATGTTTCATAACCATTATTACATAAGAAATAACTAATACTGTAGCTGTTAGATGTTAATGAGAATACTTACTGAAAGTCTTTCAAAGTTGGTGTTCAAAATGTTCACCATCGGTCGTCTGGCAGTGTGCTAACCGGTTATAAAAGCCGGCTACTGCATTTTGTATGTATTCTCGTGGAATAGCTTGAGCTTCATGTGATATCCTATGTCTAAGTTCGTTCAGATCTGTAGGCTGAGTTCGATACACTTTGTCCTTGATGTAGCCCCATAGGAAGTATTCAAGCGGAGTTAGGTCAGGGGAACGAGCCGGCCACTCAATCGCACGTCTTCCAATCCACCGGTGTGGGAATACTGCATCTAGTATTGCCTTACCTGAACACCATAGTGTGGCGGTGCTCCGTCTTGTTGGAAAAAACATGTTTGGAAATCAGCGCCCAGAGTATCTTGTAAAGCAGGAACAATCTCATTTTTGAGCGTATCATGATACTTGTTGGCATTTAAATTTCCATCGATGAAAAAATGGTCCTATAATTGAATTATGTACGATAACTGCCCATAAGTTTAATTTTTGGGGATGTTGTGTGTGACACTCACTCATCCAGTGTGGGTTAACATTATCCCAATACCGGCTGTTCAGTACTTATTTCTTAGTTAACCGGCTGGTGTTGTTACTGGCCCGAGATGACGTCACCGACTCGCAGCCCCTTCTCCAACCCCTTCAAGATAAGAAGACGCGGCTCTTTATTCTCTCCGCAGGCGGCGTACTGGACACACGCTGCTGCCCGCATTCCACCCCAATACATGAACAGTTTCACGTTTATACAGCTCTATTTTGTTTTTTATGTATTTCAAGTCAATATAGTTACTTTATTTACCCTCTCGGAGTGAATCATTCCCCTTTTTGTCCACCGCTCTCCATCTACAAGACCTACCCAAGACTTCTGGTGATCCTGGACTTCCCCGCTACCTGACCGAGGACCTCGACGACCCCGTTCTACGAGGACTCCCCCAAGGTTACATCACCAGTCGTTTTTATTTCGGCTATACCGCGGTTACGGCTCTTCCTCAAAGACCGTACTTTTGGTCCTTCGAGCCGGATCAGCTGGTCCTATACGAACGCTTCAGTTTCATGCAAAAAACAGTCCACTAAGTTTTAACATTTAATTTGAGTTCAAATCAAAACTCAACCGCCTCATGAAACAAACCTGATTAGCATTAAAAATAAAATTAGCATTTGAAGCTAAGTTTCGTGAAACTGAACTATAGAGCCAGACAGACAGGTACAGAACTGCAGGTTATGTTTATTGATTGCGCTGCTTATCGGCCGCTATGTGATTGTCGCTCAGCTGATCGAGTATTTCTGTCCGCCGACCGGACGCTCTTATCTATTTTGAGCAACTTATCTGTCAGCTGTTTCTATTTAAAAACTAATAATTTTCTATCACTGAGGGAATCATTCTTATTTTCTTAATCACTCACTATCTAATATTATTTCTGTGTCAATGTTTTGTTTGAAGATTACTTGTTTTATTTTTGTCAAGGTTTACTAAATTAGTTTGTAAAGCAGGTTTAATTTAGTAAATAAGGATTCTGTCTTATGTAGGGTGTATTTCACATTTTGTATTTAATTAGTGTTTGAAAATATGGCTACTAAAAAAACTAGAACAATGTGTGAAAAAGAGAGAGAAAGGTATTTTCAAAAGTTACAGCTGTGTTTTGATTTAATTCAAGGAACTTCCAGGTGAAACTAATGATTTTGTCGCTAGGTATTCAAATTTAAAGTCTTTGTACTCAGACTTTGAAGCCCTTTCAGAACAGATGGATAATCTTAATCTTGAATTAGATGACCCCAAGGACACTGTAGATACTAGTTCCGCCCTTCAAGCAGTTTGATACCATGTACTATAAATGTAAAGCCACCTATGATGTTATTGTAGCTACTAAGACTAAAACTGTCGATGTAGATCTCTCACAAACCTCACTTGTAAAACCTAAGCTTCCGCAAATAGATATAAGTAAGTTTGGTGGGACAGTTAGAGCAGTTTAACTCCTTCAGATCTCTGTATGATAATTTAATCCACAATACCTCCATGGCCCCTATTGAAAAGTTTAGTTATTTAAAAAAGCTTACTGGAAGGCCCTGCTCTGGGCATTGTTGAAGCCATACCCTTTGATCCAGCTAACTACACTCTAGCCTATGACACTCTAGTGGAACGCTACACTAATCCACGCCTCCTAGCTAGTTTTTTATCTTAATAAAATACTTGATCAACAACCTGTAAAGACCCCTAGTCTAAGTAGCCTAAGGACAGATCGTAGATGTGTTTCACATAAATGTTCAAGCATTGAAAAGTCTTTAATATCAGTGACTTGTCTGGTTTTATGCTCTTGCAACTAGCTTTACGGCCTCTTAGACAATAATACTAGAAAAGCGTTTGAACTAGAAGTGAAAATCCAAACAGTTTCCTAAATTGGAAGACCTTATGGAGTTCTTCGCGCTCAGTGTACCGTCTATGAACTCACCAAAGAAAACACACAAAGCTAGTGTAGTTACGTCAAGACCACCCGCACCCCTTCCCCCGCAAGGCGTTGTTCTCAGCTCAAACACGGTGTTTCACATTCAGAGAAGACTAAACTCGTCGCCTTGTCGCCCTGCCTCTCAGTGTCCTATGTGTAAAAATAACCATCAACTTTACCGCTGTGACCAGTTTATTGCTTTGCCCTTACATGAACGTTATAATTCTGTGCGCTCATTTAAACGATGTTTTTCATGTCTTGGGTCACACCATGTGTCTGCGTTGTACTTCAAATGCGAGTTGTAGATTTTGTAAAAGTAAGAAACATCACTCTCTACTCCATGACAAGCGGGTCTCCACTCCGCCGCCCGTCCACGCAGACGCACCTCACTCTCACATCTCTACACCTGCGTCACCCCCTCAGTAGTCGGCGCTTCCGCCGCCGCGCCTACACCTCAGACAACCGCACCCGTTCAAACACTGTCCTGTCAGTCTCAGCGAACTAACACAGAAATGTTTGCTTTGTTAGGCACCGCTCAAAGTACTCATTCAAGGACGATTTAGGTCACTGGCAAACGTGCAGAGCTGTCATTGACGGAGGTAGTCAAATCAACTTTGTCACTCAATCATTAGCTCAGACTTTACGACTACCTATCAAAAGGTGTAATGTTAACATTTCAGGCATTGGTCATCAATGTGGCATAAAACACAAAAGGCCTCGTTACTTGCAACATAGCCTCTCGCTACAACAGCGACGTCCAACTACAGTTGGATGCAGTTATCATTTCTAAGATAGCATCTAATCTTCCTACAGCCCCGCTTTCAGAATCTCTAAGGCAGAGATTCAATTCTTTGAATCTAGCAGACACCTGAATTTATTCATCCTGCTAAAGTTGACATTCTCTTTGGAGCTCAAGCTTTCACAGACATGCTTACCAATGAACTTTCCATCATCAAAGGGCAGCCCTACCGCGCTGCACACACAATTTGGTTGGGTTCTCATGGGTGATGTCCCCATGGAATCACCTTCTCACCAAACGAAACTCTCTCTTTGTTTCATCGTCTCCAAGCACTGATCGACTCCTTGAACAATTCTGGGAAATGGAAAAGAAAATCAATTTTCCAAAACCCCTCAGTCCCGCTGATCAGTTCTGTGAAGATTATTATCAATCAACCATCTATAGAGACGAAAACCGGACGATATGTAGCCTCATTACCCTTCAAAAATGGCGTCCCCTCTGACCTAGGCTCCACACGAGAAATAAGCTCTTCGCAAGTATCTCCAACAGGAAAGACGGCTTGAAAGAAAGCCGGGAAATCTCGCTCATTATTCAGACAATTTACAAAAACTATGTTGACCTAGGTCACATGTGTCTCGCCCCTCAGCCCTCTCCTTATGTCCTCACACATCACGGAGTTGTAAAAGAATCATCTTCATCTTCACCTCTCCGAGTTGTCTTTAAACGCCTCTGAAGTAAGTGACACGAATCAGTCTCTTAATAAATTGCTGTTGACTGGACCCAAGCTCCAAGCCGACATCGGAAACTGTTATCTCTATGTTTCGATTGCACCCCATCGCTCTGACATGCGATATAAAACAAATGTATCGAGCCATAAAAGTTGCTCCTTCTGACCGCAAATACCAACATTTGTTTTGGCGTTCTGACCCTTCTGGCCCTGTCCAAGAATGGGAACTTCAACGATTAACTTTTGGTCTCTCATCAAGCCCTTTCATCGCCCTTCGAACTTTGAAGCAACTAGTTCTCGACGAAGGTCCTAACTACCCCAATGCTGCAGAAGTGCTAAACTCGTCCTGCTACATCGATGACATCGTCTGTGGTGCCTCTTCGGAACACGCAGCCCTTCAATTGTTTGATGAACTCAATCAACTCTGCGTTATCTGGTGGTTTCGAACTTCACAAATGGGCTAGTTCAAGTGTTTCCGTTCTCAACACCATCCCTTCTGACCACAGAGAAAGACCACATCCCCTTGGATCCATTCACTCCATAAAAGTACTAGGACTTGAATGGGACCCTTCCACGGATTGTTTTCACTACGCTATTGCCCCTGTAAAATAAAACTCCGACCAAACGAAATGTCTTATCTCAAGTTGCCCGAGTGTATGATGTCAACGGTTTCATCAGTCCAGTTATCTTCACACTAAAACACTTGCTTCAGCAAATATGGGTTGGAAAATTAGACTGGGACGATCCACTCCAAAAACATCTACACATTGTTTGGGATAAATTTGTCAAAGAACTTCCACTTATGTCACAAATAAATATCCCTCGCTATATCCTCAGTACGTACATATCCGTCCAACTCATAGGTTTTTCAGACTCTTCTCAGAAAGGCATGTGCTCGGTATTGTATCTAAGAGTCGAATGTGAAAACAAAAACTACCGGATGTAGCCTATTTGCATTCTAAAACCAAAGTTGCTCCACTCAAACCACTAACGATACCCCGCTTGGAATTATGCGCAGCGGTTGCTCCTCTCCCAACTGGTCAAAGCTAACCAGAAGCTTATCACCAAACTACAGATATCAGATATCTTTTTATTCACAGACTCAATGAATGTTCTTGGTTGGATAAGAACACCTCCGCACCTTCTAGAAACTTTCGTCTCAAACCGAGTTTGTAAAGTAACGGAAAAACACGTCTATTGATGTTTGGCGTCACATTTCAGGAGACAACAATCCCGCAGATTGTGGCACTAGAGGTCTGATGCCCTCTGGCTTACTTGATCACCCGCTTTGGTGGCATGGCCCCTCTTTTCTACTAAATGAAATTTCCTCTTGGCCTGTATCACCTGGAAAAATAGCTCCTCTGAAGTAATTGAGATCAAGAAAAACACCATTTAGCAATACACTAACAACTAACGTTATACCACCAAACGATCTGTACCAGTGGATAAATCGATTTTCTTCACTCACTAAACTACAAAATGCAATGAGTTATGTACTAAGATTCATTCATAACATCCGATCCAGACAGTCTGCTAAACGTTTTGGTCCTTTATCTGTAAATGAACCGAACCGAAGCCCTTGCTCAATGTGTAAAAAACTCGTTCAAAAGCAACACTATTCTCCAGAAATAAAAGCAGTCAATCAAGGAAAGCCATGCTCTCCTTCGATTAAGAAAACTCACACCATTTTTATCATCTGATACCCTCATGGTGGGGGGTAGACTGAAGTTTTTCTCCCTTGCCTGAGTCTTCGAAGCACCCTGTTTTGATTCCTTCTCAAAGTCACTTCGCAACTCTATTGTGTGATCACTATCACCTGTACTCTCTTCATGGTGGTCCCAAAATAGTTCAATCTCTTATTCAACGCCGCTACTGGATTCCGGGTGCGAGGAATCTCATCCGAAAACGCATTTTTCGATGTCTCACTTGCTTTAGAATGAAAGCAAAAACCCACACAACCCCTAATGGCAGACTTGCCCCCCTCTCGCTTCAAGCAAAACGCGATGCTTCACCAAACGTTTGGATTGGATTTTGCTGGTCCCTTTCTTGTTAAAGAAAGTACTAGAAGAAACGCAAAATTGTCTAAATGCTACATTGCTCTTTTTGTATGCATGACAGTCAAGGCTGTTCATCTAGAACTAGTCCACTCTCTCAATACTGAATCTTGTCTAGCCGCAATCGACCGTTTTATTGCTAGAAGAGGTTTATGCCGCAACATATATTCTGATCAAGGCCGCAACTTCATTGGTGCTGCTCGTCAGCTTCAAGAAGTTTATTCTCTACTCAAGAACTCCACGCCACTGATCTCAGACCACTTAGCCAAGACCGAAATCCATTGGAAACTTCAATCCACCCTGTGCTCCGAACTTTGGTGGTCTCTGGGAAGCTGCAGTGAAGTCTACCAAGCATCATCTGAAGAGAATAATACAAAACCACCACTTCACTTCAGAAGAATTCTCGACATTCTTATGCCGCATTGAAGCTGTTCTGAAACTCCAGGCCGCTCTGCGCACTTCCATCATCACCTGACGACGACTTCAACTACTTGACTCCAGGCCATTTCCTCACTGGAGATCTTCTGCTGTCACGTCCAGAAGAGGACATCACTTCCGAGCCACTCAATCTTCTATCTCGTTGGCAACAAGTGTCTCGCGCCACTCAACACTTCTGGAAGAGCTGGAAGAAAGACTACCTCCACTCGCAAATCCAACGCCCAAAATGGACTGAACAAACTACAAATGTAAAGGAAAATGACCTAGTATTAAATGTACTCTAGCAATAGTGATCCTCTAACTTGGCCCCTAGGTAGGATTATCAAAGTGTTACCTAGCTCTGACAACATTGTTCGTGTGGTCCAAGTGAAAACCCCGTCAGGTATTGTAACCCGTCCTGTAAATAAGTTGGTTGTTTTACCTAATGTTTAGTCATAATCTCCTTAGTGTACATATAACTCCATTTTCTATTCATATTTAGCTCTTAATTAATGATAAATTGACTCAGGTATGTTTTCATGACGAATGGTAAATTTTCTTCAATCATAACGTTTTCTTTTTTTCTTTTACTTGGGTCAAAAAATGTCCTTTTTTGGGGGGGGGGGGAATGTTCAGTACTTATTTCTTAGTTAACGGCTGGTGTTGTTACTGGCCCGAGATGACGTCACCGACTCGCAGCCCCTTCTCCAACCCTTCAAGATAAGAAGACGCGGCTCTTTATTCTCTCCGCAGGCGGCGTACTGGACACACGCTGCTGCCCGCATTCCACCCCAATTACATGAACAGTTTCACGTTTATACAGCTCTATTTTGTTTTTTTTATGTATTTCAAGTCAATATAGTTACTTTATTTACCCTCTCGGAGTGAATCATTCCCTTTTTGTCCACCGCTCTCCATCTACAAGACCTACCCAAGACTTCTGGTGATCCTGGACTCCCCGCTACCCTGACCGAGGACCTCGACGACCCCGTTCTACGAGACACCCCCAAGGTACATCACCAGTCGTTTTTATTTCGGCTATACCGCGGTTACGGCTCTTCCTCAAAGACCGTACACCGGCAGTTATGCCTGTTAACATGGCCATTCATCATAGAAGTCGACTCATCTGAGAACACAATACCGTCTAAAAGTATTTGGTTTTGGTCAATTTTATTCATCATAATTTCACTAAATTCCATCCGGCGATAAAAATCATCTTCGCTTAGTTCCTGCAACAGGGTAACACGGTATGCTTTGAAACCAGACTTCTTTAATAATGTGCGAACTGATTCATGACCTATTCCATGAGATTGTGCTTGCTGATCTAACTGATTCATTTGGATTCTCAATGAAAGACTGAAGAATGTCTAATGAGCCGTCTTCGTCTGTCACAGTACTTGGTCGTCCAGATATGGCCCGATCCTTAACACTACCAGTGTCTACGAAGCGAGCAACTGTGTACTGTGCTGTGGATTTAGAAATATGAGCTCTATCAGGAAAAGTAGCATTGAATAAATTTGTTACTTCTACAAACGGTCTTACATTATCACCCCTGCCGTATACATCATTAAGAGTGTAATTCATTCAAGCTCACTAAGCGACATCTCTTTAAAACTTATAACTTACAGTAACAGGATATGGCTGCAAAAAGCACTGTAGCTTGAGTGAAACTGATAAGAGAACTGATAGACAGATAACAGCCATTATGGGGAAGTCCAGTGGATGGGAAACCCAGACCTAGAGGCACTGCTTTCACTTTTCATTGTACTTCTTAATGAAAGTACAGCACCAGGTTTTTCTGATTACACGTAGGCACATTGTCAGACGGCCGAAAGGAAACATTTTGAACATCTACTTTTAAATGAGTTCACTAAGTATTCCCCTTAACGTATAACAGCTACAGTATTAGTTATTTCTTATGTAATAATGGTATTAAACATTTTTTAAACTTTGAACAGCGATTTCTTCCGACTGGATCAACCTTTTGAAGTCCGGTTTGCGGCATTGTTTTCAGTTCAAGTAGACATCAAAAATGATGTACAACTAAACATAGGCTGTCATTAAAGATTTTCTTGTAACCCCGACGGGCCGTCCCCCAAAGGTGAAATCCGACCACCATGTACACAGAAAAGTAGCTTACAATTTCCGAGTAACAGTATACGAAATTTTGTTATGATATCTCTTGTCGTTTAAAAGTTATAAAGTCGTCCTAAGACTTAATGGTCACCCTGTATATATAGAATGCGTAAACAGAATTTATATATTTTTGTTTTTTGTTGTGAATGTTAGTCTTTCATTCTAAGATTCTACATCATACAACTATGTTCAATTTATTTTTGTTGTAGGCACCTTTCTTCAAATATATACAGATAATGTTCACATACAGTATTGAGGAAAATGAAATAAGTTTAAGTATATTCTTTTTCAAGTATAAACATTTTAGTACGACAAAACTCAACTTTTTGATACTTTGCCTTAGAAAAAACTTTAAACTTTGTGCCGCGACTGACGGAGCTTTTACTTATAAAGAACCTAACAGCTTATTGAGGACACAGCCATAGTTCAGTCTTCGTGTTACTGAGAACTGCGAGACTTTCACGTGTCCATTGTTCTTTCATGTTTATTATGTATGCTAAAACTTTTCTTCCGAACTGGATTTCGTTAGCCCCCCATAAGACATGCCATGGCAGGTCCTGGCTTCTGGCAAACTCCGGTCTCTGGCAAGCCTCAGTCTCTGACAGGCCCCGGCGTTTGGTTGTACCTGGCCTCTGGCAAGCCCCGGCCTCCGGCAGTCCCAAACCTCTGGCCTTCCCCCGGATTCTGGCAGGTGCCGCTATCTAGAAGGTCTCGGCGTCCGTCAAGCCCCGGTCTCTGTAAGGTCTCCAGAGAATTCTATATCTCTTTACACTATAAAAGGTTGTGTAACGTTAAAATATCATACAATTGTAAAAATTTTGAGAAAAACATAATTCTATATAATTCATTGGTTACCTAGGAGAATAATGAAAAAATATACGCTGATGTTCATCTAAGTCACATAGTTTAACATGCACCATCATCTAATTCAGCATAGTCTATACATAAATAAACCTTCATGCAAAGTATTAAGGTCATTTTCTATAAGTCAGTTCGTTTTTGAGATATAGTGTGGAAAGCCATACAGTTACGCAATCACACATGACATTTTCCAGCCTCCAGAGCGATAGGCATCGCTTAAAGTTAGCTTATAAAAAACCAATAATATACAAACCAATTTAACTAGGTCAAACTATTAAAAATTTGATTGATGGACTTATATCTAAAAGATAAACGAGTCTAAAATTAGCACTAAAACTCCTACCATTGTCGTGACTATATCTAAATTTAGGTTAATTACAGAATAAAGCTGTGTATTTATCGTATATCGTAGTGTTGTATAGGCTATATTTTGTATTTATTTATCGTTAATTTGTGTCGAGAAACTGATACTAATATGTTATACTTATGCTTTACTACAATAATACCGAATTGTTGTATGTATATCTTACTATCTGGAATCTCAATACTTTTATTACTATAACTAAATCGACATATTACACTCAGCATTATAAAATCCTTATAAACATAAATTAAAATCTTTCATTTTTGAAAAATTATTTTGTGTATAGTTTGTATTGTAGCTTAGCGTATTACCTAACTAGTAATAAACAATGTTCCAAACTTTCCAAATACCTTGTATATGTTTTGAAAATTATTAAAGTAATATAAAGCAAACTTTACTTAAACTTGATATCTGCATCACGGTGCCATGCAAATTGAATGAGCAATGACAACAAACTGTAACACCATGCTTTGGTAGTTACACAGACTTGTCAGAGGGAAAGTCTTTGTAAACTAGGGTTACAGTGTGTTTTTTTTCTAAGCAATTTCTCTAGGTTTTTAAAATGGAATATTTCTAGAAAAAATGGAAACTATACCTTGTTGTAAAATTCAATAAATGATATGAATTCTCCAGTATTAGTAAAATGATAATGCACTATTTCTGAGCATCTCAATAAGATTTCACCGCATCAGCTAAACCAGAGCACGTAAATCGAATATACTTGATAAAAGGATAATAAAATATGTAGGTACCTAGTTATATTATTACGACTTCAGACAGAATATTTAAAACGTATAGGATTACATTTCAAAGTTCTCTGACATTAAAGTATACGACATATCTAGGAAAGTTAAGTTGTAAATTAATGGGCACTGATATAATTGCCAATTTATCACGTTTTTAATTTTTAAATGTTGCGATAAATTTTGACATTGGAAAATATTTGTTGAATTAAATTCATACTTCCTTTTGACAACTTCTATAAATACAAATAAAAACAGAAATATTCTGTTTCGCGCCACGTCAAAATATAGTTATTATATTTAAGAGTTATATAATTTTTAGGGAATGAATGAGTTTTATTGATACGTACTAATTTTGTCAGTAAAAATACTTTGAAAATTTTATTTTTTCAAATGAAGGTATATTGAAAAATTTTGAATAAATAAAAATATGTCACTCCCGGACGGATTACTCGTGTAAATACTGCAAAAAATTCACCTTTCAATTTTAAAACTGTTTTTTTGTTGGGCCTGATTACAAAGTGGCCTAAACTTTATTAGTTTAAATGCGTGTAATTTCACGATGAGTGATTAAAAATCTACTGTTTCTGTAATGAGGAAATTTATCACAAAGAGCCATAGATTGAAGATAAATACAATATTTTCCAAACACAAGGCCGATTATATCACCTTATTGCTTTATCAGGCTAATACAAACAAGCATGCAATGGGCATTGTCAGTTTAAAATTGATATTTAATGTTATTAATTTAAAACTTTATAACACTCCTTCTTAAACATATCTAAAATGAAGGAAATATAAAATTACATTTCAATTGTTGATTTACAAAATACGACTACATTGGTCTCGTATATTATATTTGGTGTGTAGTAGGTCCGCGCAGATGGATCGATCGGGATCTCGCCCTGTCTTGTCTTAGGGGCAAGTAAAAGGTAATGCAAATTCATTACTTAAATTTAATGTTATTTAGGTTGTAGTTAAATTATTACACTTACATTTAAATATTTTAGTCAAAACTGAAATGATGTATTTATACCCTTGATAGTATAGAGAATCTATTTATTTAACACATAAGACTACTGGTAAGTGTCGGCCACCCACCATACGATTTTCTTGAATACACCGCTTCTGGTTATTACATGGAATGGTGAAAGTACAATTTTTTACTGCTGACCCTAAGACCATTATCCACGTATTATATACTTGCAGCATAACTATAACAGCTAAATATATGATTCTTTCTACAAAAGGGACAGCAGAGTAACAAACGACATTAATCTGCATGGTTCAAGTTCAACTTCAGTGTTTATTCAAACTAAGCAGAATTACAAATAACACCCTTGGTTCCACATAAGAACCCTGGAAAATCTCCTTTTACAAAGCTGCAGCAATAACAACAGGAGTTCTTGTAAGAGATACAATGTACCTCATTTAGACATAAAGGAATCTTCTAATAAACAAGCAGTCACCTTTTAAAAATCTTAATTCATTAAAAGCAATTACTATCTAAAACTACGCTAAATAATGTTTACCTGTGCTTGGTACGAAATGTGATTAAAAAATGTATTTCAAAATTATAGTCACTACAGAATTGTATGCCTATATGATTTACATTAACATGCGTAGTAGGGACTCCAAGAAATGTACGACAGCAATCAATAAAATATGAGTAAAAGCTTCAAAAGGCGAATGTTACAGGAGCAGTTCACTAGTAGAGGAAGTGTACCAATCACTTCACCCCGACCCACACATGTGTCCATTCATCCTTCCTGAATCAAGAAACACTTCCTGCATCATTATCACACCCCATTTCGTCGATAACGTAGTGTTTTATGTGCTATTCATAATATTGGTTTTACTCTGAACTGATCCAGCCAAACTTTTATTAAACATATAACAAATATTTGAATTATCGAATTTTTCTGCACAAACTTTGTTAAGCTATAAACACTTCAAATGCATAAGTGACTTGATAGTGACCCAGTCCTGGTTTAATACTTCGTCTTTGTTTCATTGACCAATTTACCTTCATGACTTAGGAAAAAAACTCAAGCAGCAAGGCCTTTTCAAACATTTTATATCCAATTCAATAAACTTGGTGTTAATTGAAACTGTTTATAAACAGTTAAAACAATACAATATTATGTATAAAATATTTTTTTATTATGTATCTAATATTTAATTAACACTTACTTTATAATAACATATACATCTGACTCATATCATAAAGGTAATGTTAGAAAGGTTCATTAGCCTAGTAGTCTTCAATTATTCGTTTTTTTTAAAACACATGATATTAAATATTATTATACCTCAGATTCAACGAGGTACATACGAACGCTTATATGGATTATTTTCAATAAAATAATTAATAATTCTCTCTTTGGCAGTGCTTGAGTTTCTGGTAAATGGGTTCACATAGATTAGCAATTATAAGAACCATGGTGTATTGTGTAATAATGGATCACTCTTCTTTCATATTATAATCTTCACCTGTTCATTTTTAATCCCTCAGACTGGTGTAGGTTTGGTGGAAATTTATATGACTTTAAGATTTCATACAGCTTTTAAAGTAATCTGGCATTGTAACGAATAGTAATTTAATCAAAAACAAAATAAATGTAATAAAAGTGGTACAAGTGATATCTACACCCATGTTACGATGCACTTTTCATTTTCTATTACAATTTTTATGATGTGTATTTTTAATCATTTATGTTCTTTGAAAATAAATGGTAAAACTAAAGTAACGTACCAGTTTCCGATTGGGAGAATCATCACAGACTCATTTGTTGCCGAACGGGAACAAATTTACTTAAGATTAGTGTTGTCATCGTACTGTACTTACTCTTCCTCTTACTCATACAGTATGTGGTCCTACTCATGCGCAGGTCTATAATGGTTAAGAATATACAGACTAGGTTTAAAAGTAAGATAGTAATTGTGCATAAATGAACAAGTAATATAAAATCAAGCGTTTAAACCTCATCGTTTGACACCCGGTATATTACTAGCATCTCGTTTCCAATTGTGGTGCATTATATTTTCTCGTTGAGACAGTGAGCGATTCATGTTGCTATAGTGAACTGTTATGGCTGTCTCAGCCTATAATAATCTCACAATAACAAAATATGAGCTTAACACATCTGTTTATATCATAACAAAATATAGTTAATCCGTGGCATTTGCATAATTTTTTAGCATTAATCAAAGATTTACCTGAGAATTGTTTTAATACTTTTCAAGTGCAAAGCAAAATTTTCAGGCATATCTTAGACCTCTATACTACTCAAAATGAGGAGACAATTTCATGTTGCAAGTTATGTATATACTCGATTCATTAGCAGCAAACTTTATTATATTATAAAGATTAGAATATAAAAATTTGAATAGATAACTTATTCTAACCAATATTTTAGCAGATAATGCATTTCTGCAGGACAGATTTTTTCATAATTTTCAATCTTCAAGTGAATTTTGTTATTAAGAAAACAAAATCAATATTATTACAATAATTAAATTTATGTTGTTTTTAAGAAAATTCCATTGCAAAAATGCCACATTAACGGATAAAAAAGACCAATTGTTGATTCAAACACTTCTTTACGGATGTAAAAATAAAATCTGATCTCTTCTTCAGGTAAAGAACTAACCTAATACATAATTACAAACTAGGTTAAAATAAACAAATCTTACCAAAGCGTTGTGGCACGCCTTAGTCAGGAATCACAACCTACATGTTGTTTGTCATATTCACTAACTCTATAAACATGCACTTATAGAGTTAGTGAATATGACAAACAACATGTAGGTTGTGATTCCTGACTAAGGCGTGCCACAACGCTTTGGTAAGATTTGTTTATTTTAACCTAGTTTGTAATTATGTATTAGGTTAGTTCTTTACCTGAAGAAGAGATCAGATTGCAGATCTCGAAACGTAGTGTTACTGATTTCTTGTTTCACTGAACGATGGAAAATGTCCGGAAAAATCCTGTTTCCTTCACAATCCTTCCATCGTCAAAAATAACCTTCAAACAAAGAAAAAAATAAAATGTTGTAACTGGGATAAGTGTCTTACTCTCAGTGATTATTTATTTCCCTTACTGAACCTACTATAAATTGAGATACTATCAAGTCGATATAGCTCACTTAAGTTTTAATTCTTTGAAATTAAAAGCTCTTCTCTCTTAACACAATAATGATAATGCAATATGACTTTATAAGTATATTGCTGAGTAATGCACACACATTTTATACGATATAGTCTTGAGATACTATATTCAATGTTAAGTAATCTTTATAGACGATGGTAAATATTGATGATGGTGCTTCCCTGCAGCCAAACTGTTAGTCACACTAACGACTGGAAAATGCAGTGTCAGACTTGATAGAGAGCCAACTGTCCATCTTCCGTCTTACTGGACTCGTTATATTCTATGATTCAGTAAGTTAGATTGTCAAAATACTACTCATATAAATCGTATACAATGTAACCCCTAATATTTTCTGGCAAATATCATTCAACATTACAGTGATTTTTAAAAACAATATTTTCTAATTTTCACTAACGTAATTTTACATATATCATACATAATTTTACCCTTAATGAAATGTATATATATATATATATATATATATATATATAAGTCATTATTTAAAAATCAGCTTTTAACTTGAAAGATACGTAACCCCTTAAGAATACTAAAAAAAAAAACTACTTCAAGTATTTTATTTGGTAGTGAAGTATTTGAGTTTATGTGTTTTATAATGTTGCAATGCAAACACTGCTTCATTGGTATCACCAGTTTCTCCATAAACCCTCTGCCAGTTAGTGATAAACCTCATGACCTCACTTTCCCACGCTAAAGAAATAATTATTCAGGAAACTCTGAATTTCGATGCAAATACACCGCGATAATGGGGTGGCTGTACCGCATCGTTCCGTGATCAGACTGTACTACACGCCATGTACAGTCACGACACGTATCAGGTTCTATCCAACCAGAGATTTTCAAGCTCCTTTACCACACAGTTTCCCAGCCTTTTTTTTATAGTTAATTTTAATCTCAAGGTTGTTGAAAAAAAGTCTCTGTATAATTTAAATTATCCTTCGGGCCTTACTTAACGTGTCAGTTGTACTGTTCCTCTTTTGTATCTTGGGTTTGGAGCTGAATATACTTTTATACAAATTTGGAACAGTATCAGACACAAAATTAAATACACTTTTAATTTGATTACAAACTTGATATCTTTTACATTCTTAGTCTAATATATTTTAATTTGGTAACAATATAGTTAAAACTTCACACAGCTTTTAAGTAAGAAAATATATTCAATGGAAAGTATCCATAAAAAGTATCATAGTGTGTTAATTAATGTCTGAAATGTTTAGTAGAACTTATTTTATCCGCAGTAACCTTACTCTTGCCTTTGGCAGGAACACGCTTTTCCTGGAAGAGGCAGCAAGTGTGCGATACTTGTATATCTTCTAGGGTTGATATCCATTGTTATTATACCCAAAACTGAAATATGCATTAAAATTTCTGAAACATTAATAATGATCTATTTATTGCTTTTTGATAATATATCACATTGTATAGAAGTTGTTAATATATGAATATGCATACAGCAAATATGCTACACATTCACACACAGACATACTTACAGTTCTCTCATTCACACTAATTCACTCTGTTATTGGATTCAGCTTTTAAATTTTTTTTATATTAGATGTTTTCGAACCCCAGCGAATCAACATGAACTCCTCCGGTAATTAAAATGCTTCCGACATGTGCCGTTTGAGACGAGTTTTGAATTTATTTTAATTTCATGATCTTTTACACATTTAGAGAGCTAATTTATTAAACCTACACCGACCCGATGTGGTAAGTGATGAGATATCGTCGGTCTATGACTATATACTTTAAAGTTGTCCTTGCCTATAGTTCCATAATGACGGAATTACAAATTTTCAAATCAGTGTTGCAAGAGTAAATCTGATTATTATAGAATGCTACAATAAATAATTATAAACTAGGTATTCGATTTATTTCCACAACAACAGCTAACATGATTAACACGTGCAGACATCAGAAGTTACAACAGTGCAGATCATAAAGCCTTAGAAGTTTACCACTATAATAAAATACTATAATTAGTGTCCTAAATATATTCTCTTCTGGTTGACAGTTAGAAATCTAGCATGGAACATGAATGTATTTCTTCTCAGGAATTAAGGTAGTTACTTTTCCAATTCAGCTCTTCTACACAGTGGATTTTTACATTAGATTATTTATCATTCTAAACATTTGTTTGCTACCACTGCATGTAATACTGGTAGCCGTTCTTTAGGTTTTCTCCACACAATTAATTTTTGAGGAAATATTTCTTTAAGGAAATACTACTACAACCAGACTGTGTCTATATGCCAGTATATGGCCTATGCCACATACATTTAAAGTAAGGAAAGCTATTTAGATGTAAAGCATTTTAACCAAAATACTACAGTTTGTAATCGTTAATTACCATAAATAATGATGGAAACTATTATGTCCAAAAATAACTGCTAACAATTTAATTGTTCAAGTATGTTTAACGCTAAAAATTATCACAAACCAATATATATATATATATATATATATATATATATATATATATATATATATATATATATATTATATAGTTGTACTGGGTGGAGATCAATTCATAATAAAAAATTTCGTTTTTGAGAAAGTGATAAATTTTAGAACAAGGTGTGATCTGTAACGTCATGTTCATATGTATATCATATATATATATATAATTTCAATAAACGTTGAATCACAAAAACGTAAATAAAAGTCGTTTGATAGGTATTTGGTCTTCCGATCATATGTTAGTTTGCTTATTTAAACGCATATGTGACAGATATGGCCAAATAAAAAATAATTGAATCGGAAAAAGTAAGCGCTCTGTGGTGTAATGGTAGCACATTCACCCGGCAAGTGAGAGATTCGGGTTCGAATCCCGGCGGAGCAAGTACTTTTTGTGATTCAACGTTTATTGAAATTAAATAAGGCTATTGCCATTTATACAATTTAACGTAAATAAAAGTCGTTTGACAGGTATTTGGTCTTCCGTTCATATGTTAGTTTGCTTATTTAAACGCATATGTGACAGATATGGCCAAATACAAAATAATTGAATCGGAAAAAGTAAGCGCTCTGTGGTGTAATGGTAGCACATTCACCCGGCAAGTGAGAGATTCGGGTTCGAATCCGGGCGGAGCAAGTACTTTTTGTGATTCAACGTTTATTGAAATTAAATAAGGCTATTGCCATTTATACAATTTAACGTAAATAAAAGTCGTTTGACAGGTATTTGGTCTTCCGATCATATGTTAGTTTTCTTATTTAAACGCATATGTGACAGATATGGCCAAATACAAAATAATTGATTCGGAAAAAGTAAGCGCTCTGTGGTGTAATGGTAGCACATTCACCCGGCAAGTGAGAGATTCGGGTTCGAATCCCGGCGGAGCAAGTACTTTTTGTGATTCAACGTTTATTGAAATTAAATAAGGCTATTGCCATTTATACAATTTAACGTAAATAAAAGTCGTTTGACAGGTATTTGGTCTTCCGATCATATGTTAGTTTGCTTATTTAAACGCATATGTGACAGATATGGCCAAATACAAAATAATTGAATCGGAAAAAGTAAGCGCTCTGTGGTGTAAGGGTAGCACATTCACCCGGCAAGTGAGAGATTCGGGTTCGAATCCCGGCGAAGCAAGTACTTTTTGTGATTTAACGTTTATTGAAATTAAACAAGGCTATTGTTATTTATACAATTTAACGTGTATATATATATATATATATATATATGTGTGTGTGTGTGTGTGTGTGTGTGTGTGTGTGTGTGTGTGTGTGTGTGTGTGTGTGTGTGTGTGTGTGTGTTTATAAAATTACTACATTTATTTTTGCCTTCAGCAGTTTTATTCTAAGCTCACTAGAATCCGAACATATTTTTCATTTTCAATTCTAAGCAATGGCACGTTAAGAGTAGTGTATTTTATTTAAATGAGCTTAACATGATGAAAATAATAATGTTGTAATACATTTCTAAATTAAACCATTTGTAACATTCAAACTTTTGAAATTAATTTCGTTATTACAATAACAATAACAGTTATACCAACATACAAGAAAATATGAATCAAGTTTAAAACTAGATATTTTGGGACTTGATAAGTTTAGGTATGATGAGCTGTAAAAATTATTAGATCCCATTTCTTTTATATGAACTAACAGCAGGTCTGTAGTATTGCGAGGCGATAAAGAGCTTTTACTCATGTATTATTCATTTCAATGTTCTTCATTCCACTACTCTTTTAAATGAAACACGAAATTATAATAAGTTATATGCTTCCTTCCTCTATACTTCCTTTAAAGTATGATTGGATTAAAAGGGTTATACGGTTACCTTTAAATATTTAGGAACCTCATTTCGTACAATAATATTTCTACATTCCATTATAAGATAATTTCGAGATATCTGTTTTTTGTTCAGGAGGGATGTACTTACTTAACAGATAATAATATACATACTATATCATATAGTAGGTTATATTAAATACGGAATGTGCTGTATAACTGTATAAATATTATTTTTATTCATAAATTATAGTTAATATTAAAATTATTTTAAAATCACTATTATGTTATTACTTATTGTTTTTAGAAATTAATAACATTTACTGTTGTTGAAACTCCAAACAATGAATCCACAAATAATATTTATGTCTTACATTTTTCTTGGATAGCCTTCAGTAATCCCTAAACGTCTTTAATTGAAATAGAAAATGGAAGAAATTGAATGTATTGAAGTTACACAATATGAAACGTCCATGTATGTTAAATATTACAAATTTCATGATTTTGATATAAAACAAAGTCATTTTCCAATGACTGTATTTTTCTTGAGAAATCATAATTTATTGTAATACAGCTTTACAGCTTATTAGGTTTAAAAATATAAAAACTAAAGACATTTGGAAATATCAAACAATTATTAAAAAAATATTTTTCATATACATTGGTACATTTTGTTAAAGAAGAGTTTATCAAAGGAGTTGTGGCAGAAACATCTTGAGTTTCACTGAGTGTAAAACTGTAAAGTGCTCTAGTTTGTTACTTCTGCACAGATATTTATTGGATGTTCTCAACGACTTTTAGTTATTTCCACCTTTAGCAATTTTATTCTTGACTCAAACACGCTAATATCTTACCGTACTTGGTAAAATGTTCAATCTATATTAACACCAAGCAAACACCAAGAATGTTGAAAGTTAATGTGCCCAGTTATTTCATTTAGTGATAAGTTGTTATTGAATGCAGAGCAGTGATAAAACACCTTGTTGTCTTCCAAATACTGTAGTCGACAATGTGGTGGTGGGGGGACTTGGCGGAGGCGCGATCTACTGTTAGAGATAACAATATATTTAAGCGATTTAATAGTTAATAACTTGTAAAACGGTGATTACATTAACAAGTCTTTTCAATAGTTTATTATTTAAAGGTAAATTTCTTTTAGTAAAATACCTAATATTTATTGGAAACCTTTTTTCTTACCACATAAACCTAGCGGAGAATTCAAAAAGCATTTAAAAAAGGATTAGACGCATTTGTCCAAACGTTCTTGAAATTAGTGTTTTAAATAAATCACGTGATTCATTTTTATTTATAAGGAATAATACGAATAATAAAAATATTATCAATGTTTTTATTTTTATAATTTAAAATTTATGTTTTAGTTACTGTTGTGGTTTTCTTCCTTTTAAAAGCGTTTTATAGTTTCTTAAAACTTCCATAAACATATAATGGTATAAAGGTGATACATTTATAACAAGACGATCTTTTAAGGTTTTTGTTAGTGCATAGTGGTATTAACTTGTGAACGGTGAGTTCCTGTGCAGTTAACATTCCTCTTAATGCAGCGGCCGGACGTTGACGAAGAATCCAACAATCGTTGATGAAGAAGCACTAAATGAACTCTTTACATAGTTTTTTAAGCGGAGACACCTAAAAAAACATAAAAAACATTATGGTTGCCTGTAAAGTCGGTTTTACGGGCGAAGATTTTACGTGACAACGTCTTTTTCTCGGTAGAATATTTATTGATAGAATATTATTAAATTGCACAATAGGAACAAGGAATTGAATGAAAATAAGAATTGCACAAATTTTAACTAGAGAAATATATTTTGTTTACTAAAACATTGTACATAATTTGAAATTAATTATAATTTGTTATTGTAAATGGTAAAGTTGAATAAAACATTTACTAAAATTGGAATTTGAAATTCTTGCTAAACACAGTTAAATTCTAACTCCGCGCGTGGTGATTGGTCGGTTTAGTTCGTTTGTTTGGTCGCACTGTTATGACAGGTTAGAGGTTATAATTTGTTATTTAAAATGTTTGACTAGCAATACGCGCTGTTTCTTCTCAATCGACTGAATTACGATTGATTGCAGAGTGATTTAAACTAATAATTTACTTAACACTATCAACATTTGTCAATAGTATGACATAACCTATAAACTCAGTTTCTCAACTTTTGTGTCAATCTAACAATTAATCAATCAATCATAGTTTACGATAATGAAATATCAGTGTATAATTATTTACCTTTATTGTTGTAAATGACGAATCTAAGCACTCCACATTTTCACGAATAAACATAGTTATCTGCTTTATCCCGTGCGGCGGACCCACAGTTATCTGCTTTATCCCGTGCGGATCCCGTGCGGCGTACCCACTGGACGGGCATCGTAACGTTACCGGGCGTTACACTTTTTCATGAGTGACTCCGAGCCGCAACCTAATTTAAGACGTTGTCACGTCAAAATAGCTTAATATAGGTGAATATTATTAAACAAACATTTCTTAAACGGACTGTTATAATAATAAAAAATGAAGTGTATTATTCAAAGAAATAGAACCTTTAAATAATTCAATATTAAAGATAATACTTATTGTAAAAAACCTTTTGAAAGTTAACATATTTAGATCACTTTAAACACTTTTACAACTGTGTTGGATCTATAACTGTTCTAGATATATGGGTCGCAAAGTAAATCCCCCTCCCGTCAAGTTCCTAGCTCACAGCAATTTGTCAACTTCAGGGGGGGGGAGGGAGTAGAAGATATCGTGTTTTATGATCACTATATGATCTTGGGCATATTTGGTAGAAATAATACCATAATATTGTTTAAAAGATATGAATCTAAGTACTAAACTGAATACTTATAAGTATAATATTTCTTTTTGTGACTTGTGGTTGTCTAAGGCACTTTTTCCTAAATGTTTAATTCGTTTGAGATGAATGAAGAGCAAGAAATATGCTTACTGAGCTGGCTGTAAAGTAGATACATGAGATATAAAACACAAATATGAAATAGTTTCCGTTTCGACAAACAATTTACTTTTGCAATTACTATTTAATAGTCAGGAAGTGGGTTATGGTTAAAATGTGATAAAATATTATATATTTATTTTTTACGTTAAATGATGATAAAAACATCCTTTTTAAACATGTTTTTTCGTTTAGTTTAATACTATCAAAGATTTAGTTACTTACATTTAGTTATTATATTTATGAACTATAACTTTTTTCCAACATCATGTTATTTAATATTATAAATTGTTTTTAATTAAAATTGTTTGTTTTTCTACCTGAATAATTACTTTGAATTAATATTATAATGGAATTACAATTGGACAAGGTTTGTAGTTTTATAACTGATAAAAGCTATAGTTCCCTGTATGAAAAGGTCATTAGTGAATCTTTTTGTCGAAATTGAAGTAACAACACAAACTGATACAATAAAGCACAGTGTGGTGAATCTCGTTAAATCCAACCAACAGTTTATATGCAATTCATGTTGGCTTTTTCAATGTGTTGAATTAGTTTAAAGACGGTGTTTAAAAGCCGTGAGTAAGGACCTGAAATAAACTAAAAATTACTTGTATTACTCAAGAGAAACCTTTATAATGTTTTACAATACGTTGAAAATATCGTAATACCTTAATTGAACTAGACATTGTTTAACTGATAATCTATTACAGAATATTTGTCAATAACATTTCAAATCTTCTACAGCTCAAATAAAGACGATCAATAAACGTAAAATATAATAAATTTAGAACTTCTATTGGGTAATATTAAAATATCAAATAGTGTATTACTGTACGTATTAGCAATTGCCCTCAGCTTTGCATGCGATTTACTACTGAGTAACAGGTATATGTAGCATTGATAAATACACTCGAAAATACGTAATAATCAGGGAGGTTCTAATATTTTGAGACATTTCAGTATAATTAGACAATTTAAAGAACAGTGATTTTGGAGTCTGAAAACGGAAGGTGAAAATGTTTTTATGAGCATTAATAAAATATATTTTGCTACAAAATTCAATAATATTTGAATGAATAACTCGTTCAGTAACACCAACTACCTTAGGCCAGAGAATAATACTCTAATAATAGAAGTTTTATCTTCGTTTAATCCAGGGAAGGTAATAGTTTATAACACTATGGAGTTCTGTGATAATTCAGAATTGGAAGTAGGTTTGTTTAAGGTACGTATTATTTCAGTGTTCGTTATTAAGAGATTCAAATGTTTCAGAAATTCAACATCAAATATGAACTTCAGAATAACTGATTTGTATGTTTATAGTGCGATGTTTGAAGACCCTAAAGTCAGAGAGTTATATAATTTTTTAAATAATACTGAAATTCACAAATTTCTTTGCAACATATTTTCAATAAACAGCTGCAACAGAATTAACAATTAATGTGATATTTTAGGACAGAGTGTAGGAATACTATCTACTAAGTAATCTAATTAGAAGGACATTTGATATAGTATGACGGATCGCTATAATAATTTTGAATCAGCAATAGAAATTTTTGTGGAACATAATATTTCAGTATTCAAAATAAAATTAAAAGGTTCAAAAGTTAAACAAAATTGCCACTAGCCCTTATTTCAAGTTTAGCGAAGGAGAATTTCTAATTCAAAACAATTATTTTTCACATGCCATAGTAGAGTGTGTCATGCTTTGTCGCCACAGTCTGCAATGTGTATATATATATATAATATATATATATATATATATATATATATATATAATATATATACATTAAATTGTATAAGTGGCAATTGCCTTATTTAATTTCAATAAACATTGAATCGCAAAAAGTACTTGCTCCGCCGGGAGTCGAACCCGGATCTCTCACTTGCCGGGTGAATGTGCTACCATTACCCCACAGAGCGCTTACTTTTTCCGATTCAATTATTTTGTATTTGGCCGTATCTGTCACATATGTGTTTAAATAAGCAAACTAACATATGATCGGAAGACCAAATACCTGTCAAACGACTTCTATTTACATTAAATTGTATAAGTGGCAATTGCCTTATTTAATTTCAATAAACATTGAATCGCAAAAAGTACTTGCTCCGCCGGGAGTCGAACCCGGATCTCTCACTTGCCGGGTGAATGTGCTACCATTACACCACAGAGCGCTTACTTTTTCCGATTCAATTATTTTGTATTTGGCCGTATCTGTCACATATGTGTTTAAATAAGCAAACTAACATATGATCGGAAGACCATATGTATATATATATATATATATATATATATATATATATAAATTAATTACTTATAACGATTTTGAAAATGAACAATAAGCAATACAACATTTTCTTTTCTAATACGTTTTGTGATGTATGAGTATTAGTGGTCTAAAATATGGCTTTAGCGAAATGTTACTATAAAACAAAGATTTAAGGGATTTCACGAGCATTTTATCAGGCATTATAGGAATGAAGAGTGGCTCAGTATATTGTGGCCAATATAGAAAAAAGTCACAAAATGAATGATTACCAGACCAAAATACCGAAGAATTAAATCGAGTGGCAATATAATGTCCTATTGAAATCTTGGGTTTTGTTTCTAAAATACAAGAATTCATTAAGCAAAGTGAAAAAAATCTTGGTGTAATAGCACTATTATAATACGGCGAGAGCAATACATTATGAAATGCCAGAAGGGTTCACTTTTGCATGATTTGTACCTTTCAGCTAAAACTACAACCTCAGCTATACCCATCCTGAAGATCCTGTCCCTCAAGGCAATGCTAAAGGTTTTTAAGGACCAAATACAATTAAAAGTTTCTGTGCATCTTATTCCAAATAAACAAAAGAAATATTTACAAACCTACATTAATTACCTACATCCATAGTGCGACAGTGTAGTTCTTATATGCTACCGCACTTATTTGCATTTCTAGCTTATCATAAATGGAAGTAAGTATAGTATAATTGTTATGAGTAATAATAAAAGAGTTACTGCTTAAAATGGTTAATCTTAATGAATAATTTATTTGTTAGTGTTATTAATTTCTGATTACAGTTATTAAAGCCCATTTCTTTAGTATTTTTCATACCTAATTATTAGTTACAATGCTTTATAATAATATTATTAATTGAAAACTTTTTTTGATCGTTTGATAATCAAAAGCCCTTTGTAAACTACACCATAAAACCGAAAATATATTTTTCAAAATATTACAATTTTTATCAAAAAAATTGAAACAGTTTTATAATGTGTAGGCTATTTACACTGAAAATGTCAAAGAATATGATGTGGTATATCAATATGATTGGTCACGTGGAAGTCATGTGTCATCGCTATCTTCCGTCAGTCTGACAACAGATAAAAGCCACAGTGAGTAATGTCATTAATCATACATTGAAAACACTCGACAGTGTAGAAATACGTAACATTTCGCTCATTTAAATTGTAATAATTTGACATTATTTGGTTTACTCTTGGTTTTCAGTTAAAACAGAATATGATGATGATAAAATATTATGGAAAATCATTGAAAAATTTCTTGAATTTGGAATTTATTAAGATTTTGTATGTTTTTTTTCCAGTTATTAAGGATCTAAAAGAGCTTTATTGAAATCTTTTCGTCCATCTGTCTGTGGGATAACTCTTGATACAAAGGCCTTGGAGACTTGGAACTTAAAAAATGACACTCTGGTCTAGAGAATCATCTGTCTTTTTCACCATGATTACCCTTCTCTGGACCAAGCGTAAGCCAGCTTTCCAAATGTTCCGAACTCCCTGGCACGCCCCATCATGGCCCTGCTGTGCACCGTGAAATGCAAACTAATGGATAGAGGCGATCGTGGAAATGAATAAGCTGTCTGTAATCTCAATGTGATATTTTATTGCGTCAATCAACCGTTCTACTCAAATAAGATCGAGATATGAACTGGATGACGATGCTGGGACGATTTCTTCTATCTCTGGGAGCCGGGACCAAAACTCTAATAACTCATAGTCGTTACTCTGCTCGTCTATTGGTCCGTCAGCGCCTGCTCATTCAGTTATGTCACCAAGTTTTTACTTTGAACATTTAATTAATTATTAATTATTCACGTATACTTAAAAAAAATCAAAACACCTTACGCACAAAGACGCTAATAGCCAACTATTGCTTGTATATTATAACATTTATCGTAGGGAAGATTTGAATTGCTTCGTATTGAAGTAACCACAAGGGATATATGGGTAATTGTACTTGTATTTCAAGAAACTAGAAAAATAATGTAGTTACTATTGTTATATCAACTGAATGGAGCTAAGATAACATACATTAAATCTCATATTTATAATTAGTTTATTTATTATACTCGCAGCTATGCTCAGGTACATAGATAAAATATAAATGTTAGCAACGCTGGTTTTTTGAATATAAATGTTATTAGACAATGGTAAAGACAAAACACAAATCTATTAGCATACATTATAATATATAAATTATTCATATACATTTATCAGTAGTCATAGCTGTTTCTTCAATTTTACTTCCAGTTCTTAGGTATCGCTTCAACCTAAAATAAAAAAAATCAATTATTTTTGTTTTTATTCCCATCTTTTGGTGTTCCCATCGCAATATCTCCAACTTATGCTCCAAATATCTAATTGTAGGGTTTTAGGGGGTTCAGAATTTCTTAGAAATCCTACCTATTTCCTGAGAGTCTTTAACCTGGTTAGGGTTTTATTTCTCTTTGAAACTGTAACCCCTATAAACTCTTAATATTTTCTCGTTTTTTGAAGTGTTTACTCTATAGAAACTACCAACTACTACGAATCTACATATGTCCTATGGAAGTCAACCTGACGAAGCACTAAGTAGTTTTTATCTCGGCTAGTAGGTCTCGTGGTTTGGGATACATTCAGATTTGTGATAATTTCACACTTCTGGGAGCTTTGTGTTACTGAAAGCATGTGGCCTCTAGCAAGACCCAATCTCCAAATAACAGTCTATGTAAAATCCTTACATTTGACTTTCAGTAAGTTTTACGAGTACAAAACATTTAAAAATATTATTTATACGAGTATGATAATAGAACTTTTAAACCTATGAGAGGTTTGAGAAATGCACATGTTCCTTATTTCCTTTATTCAATAAACCGTTATATAATAAAATAATATGAGTTTTGTATGTATTCAAGCAAAAATCAATTACAAATCATATCCTGCCTTTAACTAGTGTAAGTTTTTAAAGTTAAACTTAATATTACGTAAAATATATAGGTCTATGATTCTTGTTTGATTAAAAGGTTTATATTTATATAACGTTAACAAGTTTTATACTGATTTAATAGGAGGTGGATATAAAACTTCTGGTGGAAAGTAAACACGTTATAAGTAGACAGTGGGGAAATGGGATTGTTGGTAAGAATATGCAAAACAAATCGTCGACAGAAAAAAAGACAGATACATCTTCGTACATCATCTCATGTTGACGAAATGTATACAACATGCTGAATATTTTATAGTTTGATATTTTAAACATAAATGTACATAATTCTCACTCTATAAAATA
Source organism: Homalodisca vitripennis (assembly GCF_021130785.1). Classification (NCBI taxonomy): domain Eukaryota; kingdom Metazoa; phylum Arthropoda; class Insecta; order Hemiptera; family Cicadellidae; genus Homalodisca; species Homalodisca vitripennis. The sequence continues at coordinate 128,784,685 of NC_060209.1, read as the reverse complement.
TTTTTAATTCATTTAAAAAAATAATATTGTATTAAAATCGTTAAACCCCCAATCTAACTAATTTTTTACTTTAGAAAAGATTAAGATCTTTTGTTTCATGCAAGGCATATGTGGTATATTCTGAATATGTAGATGGAAAGAATATGGGAAGGATTATTAAACGAAGATTTTGCCTACTCAACAGCCTAAATCTCAAACATTTCTAACTGTAATCCTTCTTTTGTGACACGTTTATAGAAAGTGAATACAAATTAACAATTTGGAGGAAACGATTATTAATTTTTTTTAGTTTAAGGTACACTTTATATAAATATTATTTACAACAATTTGTCTGTAGCGTTTTAAATATCAGAAAACATATTAGGTTAACAAAAACTTTAATGTAAAACTACACAGTTAACTTTTCAAAATCTAAAAAGTGAGTGTGTTTTCCATTAAATATCTAGAATTTATACATGGTAAATAAATTATTAATATTAACAAGCTCTAACGTACATTAAACAATTATATTATGAGCTACAAATGCTACTTGTTATTCATCGAAAGGAAGTAAGTACGAATCAGATAAATAGTTTATTTATATACATGTTTTAAATTTCGATTAATGGTTTCGTGATTTCTTACCGATATTGACTATTCAACTAAAATATTGCAATCCATCGGAAATGTTGAGAGTCCAGATCTCTCTAAGGTATTATCAAACAAGCATCGGTTAGTGCGACGATCCATGTATACCATGGAGAAATCCTATAATCTTCATTCAATTGTTGTCCATGGTTAGCCATTAAAATAAATTGTGCTTCCTATTTTTTCGTGAGTTTTCCGTCGTGAAGCTCGACCCAAACGTAGAAAGCAAGCGAACATAGTGCAATAAATTGTTAAACCATACATTGAACACCCAGATGACATAATAATCTACTATAGATCAGCTAGCATTACAAGCCATAGTTAGATTTAGCATACAACATCATGAGGTTTGATATGGCCTCTATGTATTCTGTATAACATGAACGGCTGTCTTCGACACAATATGGGTGGTCTCCACTGAACATACTGTCGTATGTAGGCATTTATTTTACTCGGAAGCAATTTATTCAATGTGGATCGTACTGAATATTATTAGAATACATGAATCTCGCAAAAGAAGAGTGCACCCATACATTTTGGTATTTCCTCAGTTCAATATCGCCTGTTGAACTGGAAGTTTCTAGCTCACTATGTATCTCGTAGGTAATGTGCACTTGTAAATAGTTGTACTCCATAGTCACATGTAACCATCCGAACGTAAGTAAGTCATTTCTTGGACATTTGAAACAAGCCATCACTTTAACAAAAAAGAATTTTTAAATATTTTTAAGATTTGGGAAGGGTTGTAAAAGCTTCTAACTTATTTATTGAATGTAAAAGTAAATGTTTATACGTACTTTATTCTGTTATACCAAGTCTGAGAATTTATGTCTGCAGATATTTGAATACGTGGAAAACATATCTTGTAACAACAGGTAAACGTGATGTGAGGCAATCTGTCACGGTTTGCCTTCCAATTTCACAACAATTTTTTACTGTCGTTATATTAAAACACATGATAGATTAGTTTTCTGAACATTAAATAATGCTCTTTGTATAGGACTCGTGTGTACTTCCAGTGCTTCTACGTTTATTCAATTTATAAATGTTTAAAATATAAACACATTTTTCATTTATGTTAGGATTTATATTTAATATGAGCTAAAACAAAATCACGAAATAACTTATATGTAATATAATATAAAGTCCGATGATCGTGAGTAAATTAACTAGTGTATTAACTGGCTTTTCACTAGCTGTCAGTTTATTAAACCTAGGTGATAAATAATGAATTGTGATGAATTAGAAACAGTATCAAAATTTGATCAAAATATACTACATGTAATCAGCAGTGAATATAAGAAATTTAATTAAGTATAGATATGGATTTACGAAATTACTGTATTTTTACATCAGTTAAGAGATACGGCTTGAATTCCATTTATTAGAGACTGTGATTAGAGAAAGATGGAAACTAAAATTGGAATCAGAATTTTAGGTAGTATTGGAAAAATTATTCAGAGTGTGATTTATTTTTTGTCTTACAAATTCGACTCTGATAGTTTAATATATGCTCTCGCTTATTATAATGTAAGAATCAATGAATGAAGTTTCCCACCACACTAGAGGAAGGGATGCCAGTACTCTCACATTACTTTCTGTAACATCCAAATGTTATTGATTCAAAACTCTTTATAAAACCGTAGGAAAAATAAATAAAAGCAACAGACACTAACCAAGGATGTATAGCATAAAACTAAATCAATACATGATTTATCATTAAGTAAGAAACGCACTCTCGGCGGTTACTTAACAGTCTAATCAGAATTCCCTTAAAGTGTTCATTCTATCATATCATAACAGTAAGAAGATTATTTAGAACATATCTACATAGTGCATCGTTATAAAAATAAGAGCAGATGGTACTGGGAAGACAACTGTATTTAAGGGCAATTTAAATTTAGAAAGGCAAGGATACATTTTCATGGTGTAGTGTCTGCTTTTAAATTACGATTAATTGTTTTATTTAGAACAATAACAGTAAGAATGGGTCAAAGGGCTAATACATTCTCTTAAAAAAAGAAATCTTTCATTTTATGATCTGTATTTACACTCAGGTGAACGTGGTAGATGTTTTGCGCTCATATGGGAAGTAGTTATAATCATCAGACTGGGAGAAGAGTTACGAGATGGAATATCCATTACCACTTGCTTTTATAAAGCTTCCAATCTTTTCATACAGGCCGGCCTGGTTTTGAAAATGGTAAATACAAATACATGCAAATTCAAAGCTGTTGTATAACTTTCTGTAGTTTTTATAAAACTATCAAAATGTGGTGAAAATAAAAATAAAACACTGACGAGACAAAAAACTTTAATTTGGAAAAAATAGTTTTAATTTTATTGCAGTATTCTTTCAGCCAACGGTCTACCAAACAGGTGTTATTTGCGAGTTATCTTATATGGACCAGCCATATAAAATTGTAATAAAATAATAACCATAATGGGAATTGCATGATCGTAAGTGCCTAATATAATACTTTACACTCTCATGTTAGTAGTGGAGTAAACTTTGTAAATAGACCTTTGAGACGTCTCCAACGATTCTTTGGCTAGAAGTTCTTTAAAAAAATTCAAATGATTTAGCTTCCAGTACTAATTAGGAGGAACAGTAGCTGCACTCAAGCCATTATAATAAAACGTATATGTGATATGCTCTATAATTTTAAGGACATTATTTGAAAACAGGCCTACTTATTTTAAAATAAAAACAAATATTTAATACACAGTAGACTGCGGTTGTTAATCAAGTTACAAAATTTTTTAAACTAAGATTCTAATACGTCACGTCTAGAAACCATAGGATTGTGAGGTCAGATACTCCCATGCTCAGTTTATTTAAAGCCTAAATTCAACTGTACCGTATTGCTAAGAACTGCTCTTAACAAATCCTTTCAAAATATAAATTGTATGTTCTCCGAAACGATGCGTTTATTGGCTGAGCGTTAGTAAAGACTATTAATTAAGGTCTTTTTGTCAGTCTGTAATCCTATCTGTCTGTTTATCCGCACAATATCTAAAAAAAAAAAAACTGACCTATACATTAGACTAAATAGGTAACTTAGAGGTCGATGGTAGTGTACGTCCCTCCATGATATTTAGCTGAGTGGTAGTGGATATTTTTATATTGGTTTTATAAACTTAACTTAATTAACCATAAGTTACTGTAAAATGGTCTGTCTGTTATCTGTCCGCAGGACATCTCCATATTGAAAAAAGCTATAGCTTTGAAAATGTACAAGCAGTCTCAATGAAGTCTGTTACGCAAAGCGTGTCTCCTGTCTTGTATTATATACGATTAAATTATCATGTAAAACTGTTTCTACGAATATTCTAGCTTAGGAATATTAGTTATCAACTTAATGAAATATGAACAGGAACTTGAAATATTTTTATAAATCCTTATTATAGGTTATTGGGAAGTACTTCGAAACTTATTATTGCAGATATAGTTGCAATTTGGGTGTTATGTTATACAATTATTCCTTATTCTACAGTTATTTCCAAGTTACAATGTTACATTATAAGTCACGATGTTAAATGTATTTAAAATTTACCCCTTGTTCCATAATTTAATTTAATTAACATCAAATTTACGTTTAAATTGTTATTAGATATAATATAAAATTTATAACGATTGATTGCTTTATTGATGAAGCTCTTTACATGACATGCGAATATAAGAGCATTAGACTCTTTCTTAAACTTAACCTATAATAACAAACCATAAATGGTTTGTCATGTATAAATGGTGGAACCGTTGGAAATAAATAAATAACGTACACAACAGGTTATTTCTGCTATAATACATTGACATTGATCTTATATTTCTATAGGGGCAACACAAAGGCACCAACAAAAGCTGAGCAAATTATGAAGAAATATTTTTTTTTAATCTAAAGTAAGTAATACATGCATTAAATTTGTTATAAATAATTGACAATACCCGCGTGTATTGGTGGTTCACACAGACACACACTACGACAGCAAAGAAATCAACGTGCGCATGCGCCAACTTTTACAACAGCTGTTATAGATAAATATTATTATTATTCTTTTCCGTACGTCTTCCACGTGTTACATTGTCGGTGTGCTTAATGTGTATATTTGCTAATTAATAAACATTAACTTGATTATTAATCCTCTGACTATTTATTTACAACAGGTTATGGGCCCAGTAACGTTTGTGTGATAGCGTTGGGCATTAAAAGTTAATAAATGTCAGTAAAAGTGAAATTAAGTGTGTGTATCACGTTGTGTTAAAAAGTGGTTTGTATAACCTAAAAAGGATGGCTGGTACAAGTAGCAATATACAAGCACTGTCGAAGGACAATTACGACACATGGAAAATTCAGATTCGGGCATTACTGATTCAGAAGAAATTATGGCCGTATGCCGATGGAAGTCTACAGAAACCGGCAGAAAGTGTTGAAAATGGAAGCGCTGTAGTCAAGTGGGAAGATGGAGATCAATCAGCTCAGGCAAGCATCATTTTGGCGATGGCGCCATCAGAGTTGAAAAATATTAAAAATTGTAAGACAACTCGTGAGCTGTGGCTGAAACTTGAAACGATCTACGCATCAAAAGGGCCGGCAAGGAAAGCCACGTTATTGAAGTCGCTGTTCGTGCACAAGGTGAAGGAGGGGGAAAGTATACACCAGTACCTGGACAACTTCTTCGACGTAGTTGACAAATTGGCGGAAATGGATATCGAGATTCATGAAGATCTGTTAACTACTATGATACTGCACGGTTTGCCACCAAGTTTTGAGAATTTTAGATGCGTAATCGAGAGTCGTGATCAATTGCCAAAGCCGGAAGAGCTCAAGATAAAAATCTTAAATGAATGTTTGGCCAGGGTAGGCGATTCACAAGACGCCGAAGACAAAGCATTCATGGCCAGATCCAGAACACGTAATTTTGGTAGACGTAGCAGCGGCGGCGAAAAAGGTAATTTCAAGGGAAAATGCTTCAAATGCGGCAAGGTTGGCCATTTTGCCAAAAATTGTCCCGAAAAGGAGGATGGAAGATCAACACAAGGAAGTGCTAGGGTAGCACAGGATTTTTACATCTCGGAACTGAACCGAGAAGAGGTCAACAATGTTCAAGGTCGTAGCCAATCCAAGTGGTGTTTGGATAGTGGATGCACAACTCACATGTGCGGCGACGAGGATATTCTTGAAGATACGGTGACGTGCGATTCGGTGCTCAAGTTAGCAACAGAAGCATCGACAAATGCAAATATAAAGGGCGTAGCCAAGATAAATGTAAGTGGTGGAGTTATTTCAACCGCGAACTTGCATGGCACACTGTATGTACCGGAATTAAGAACTAATCTGATGTCGGTATCGAAGATTACTGACAAAGGTAATACAGTAATCTTCAATGACAAATTAGCTGAGGTACGTAATACAGATGGCAAAACCGTGATTATCGCCGATAGACTGGGAGACCTGTACTTTGTAAGAGAAGAAAATACTGAACATGCGCAGGTGGTTACGCGAGCGCAAGCAAATTCTGAGGACACGTCAAGTAAAAAACCTTTTAGAAAAGGGGCAAAAATTTCACCGAAAATTTGGCACAGGAGACTTGGGCATATACACATGGATGCAGTCAATAAATTATTTGATGAGCAGCTGGCAACCGGGATAAATTTGTCGTTCAAGGGCAAAGCAACAGTATGCGACGTTTGCTGTCGCGGTAAGCAGGCTGCCAGACCGTTCACAGAAAGGGTTGACAGGAGTAGAGTGCCACTAGAGATTGTACATACCGACGTTTGCGGGCCAATGAGGGCAAATTCCAACGGCGGATCGAAGTACATGGTGACGTTTGCCGATGACTACAGTACGTGGTGCGAGGTGTATTTCTTGAAGAAGAAATCCGAAGTACTCCGTAAGTTCAAAGAATATAAAAATTTTGTTGAGACATTTACTGGCCGAAAAATTAATTTTTTACAGTCGGACAACGGTCGGGAATACCGAAATGGAGATTTCGACGAGTATCTGAAGCAGGAGGGGATCCAGAGAAGACTGTCAGCGCCATACACACCTGAGCAGAACGGTGTAGCGGAGAGGAAGAACCGAACGCTACTGGATACAGCCAGATGCATGCTGATCGAGACCGGGATGCCAGAATCATTTTGGGCTGAAGCCATTGCGACGGCGAATTATATCAGGAATCGCTGTCCAAGTACATGTATCGGTGGAAAAACCCCGTACGAGATTTGGCATGGCAAGTTGCCGGACCTCAAACACATGCGTATATTTGGTTCGAGAGCGTACGTGTTAGATAAAACAGTCGGACTTGGAAAAATGGACCCGAGAGCTGCTGCAGGTAGATTCATAGGATACGACCTGGAATCAAAAGCGTACAGAGTGCGGCTGGATACTGGAAAAACGGTCGTGACCCGAGATGTACGTTTTGACGAGAATATGGGGTCATCGAGAGCCAACGTTGATCCACTGGAAGAGTCGATAAAAAATAAAAATTTTGAGAATCAACAATCGAAAATTCAGGACAAGCCAGAGATAATCTACGCGAAGGTCGAATTGGATCCACTTGAATTCGAAGAAGAAGAAGAAAAAGAAATCGTCAACGAGCAGGAAAACGGGGAGATCTTCATCGTCAAAGGAAAAAGAGTCGGCAGACCGCCTAAGATACGGACCGGCAGCCGAGGCCGTCCACGAAAGTATCGTAGACCCGAAAGTGTCTCTAGCATTGGATCAGGCCGCGGAAAAGATACGGATACTGGTGACGACGACGTATTCATTGACGACGAGCAAGGTCGTGTTTTTAAAAGGCCGTTAGAATCATCCTTTGTGCAAGTTGGAAAGAGACACCGCGAGCAAAAAGACTCCTGCGATTCTGATGAATGCAACAACGAAGATAGGCACATCTTCGAGGAGTTAGTGTTCAATGCCGACGTGCAAACAGATAAAGCATTAACTGGAGATGACGCTGAGCTGTGGAAGCGTCCTATCATGGACGAGGTGAAGTCACATCTCGAATATGGGACTTGGAAAGTAGTGCCAAGGCCGGAAAACAAGAACGTCATCGGTACACGAACTGTACTCAAGAATAAATTAAATCCAGACGGTACAATCGAGCGCAGAAAGGCACGCATCGTCGCACGAGGGTTTACTCAACGACCAGGATTTGATTACGACGATACATTTGCTCCGGTGGCAAGATTCGAGTCGATTAGAACTGCGATGGCATTAGCAGCAGGGTTTAATACCAAAGTTCAGCATTGGGATGTCAAGACGGCATATTTGAACAGTGAGCTCAAGGAAGAGCTGTACATGGAACTGCCTGAGGGGCTAGCTGAGGCCGTGAATGACATCGTACGAACTGAAAGACGTGATTCGAAGACATACAAAGCAGCTATGGAGATGCAGAAAGCATTGAAGAAAAAGAACCAAGTATGCAGTTTGAAGAAGGCTATCTACGGGTTAAAGCAATCAGGGAAAATGTGGTACGACCATTTAACCAAAATTTTAAGAAAAATTGGATTGCAACCGACGGTATCAGACCCGTGTTTATTCACTGCAAAGCACGAAAATAATATCATCGTAATTGCTGTCTGGATAGATGATATGTTGGTATTTGCGGACAATGAGGCGCTGCTGGATCACGTAAAACATGAAATAAATAAAGAAATAGGCATCAAAGACCTTGGAGAAGCCAAATATTTCTTAGGCATCGAAATTGATCAACAAAACGGGATCAAAATGGGACAAAGAGGATACGTTCTGGAAATTTTGAAGAAATTTGGAATGGATTCCTGTAACCCGGTGGAAATACCAGCGAGTCCAAGTACAAAAATCGAGGGAACAGCAGAAGACCAAGGAAAATCTTCAAATAATCATCCGTACAAAGAGCTGGTAGGCTCATTGATGTACTTGGCGGTATGTACGAGGCCGGATATAGCATACACCGTGAGTGTGCTCGCACAATTCAACGACAAATCATCCGATCATCACTGGGGTTCGGCTAAAAAGGTTTTGAGATACCTCAAAGGGACAGCCAATCATTCCCTGCATTTTGATGGAAATATCCGAAAATTGACAGGCTACGCTGATGCGAATTGGGGTGCATGTACACTGGACAGAAGGTCATACACAGGATACACCTTCTTGTTGGGCGGCGCAGCCATAAGCTGGCAAGCCAGAAAACAAAAAACAGTGGCACAATCAACTGCCGAAGCCGAATACATGGCTCTGGGCGAGGCTGCAAAGGAATCAATATTCCTGAATATTCTACTGGTTGAATTGGGAGCAACGGAGTCAATCGACGGCACAATTCTTTGCGACAATCAGAGTGCCAAAATGATGTCAGAAAATGCTATGTTTCACCCCCGGACAAAACATATAGACATTCGTCATCACTTCATCCGAGAGAAAGTGCAAGAAGGCCAGATCAAGGTGGAACATATACCGACGGACGAAATGGTAGCCGATATTTTCACGAAATCACTACCATCAATCAAACACTGGCAACATTGTGGGACCTTGGGTCTGAAGTAACCGATCCACGCAGATATTGAGGAGGGGTGTTATAAATAATTGACAATACCCGCGTGTATTGGTGGTTCACACAGACACACACTACGACAGCAAAGAAATCAACGTGCGCATGCGCCAACTTTTACAACAGCTGTTATAGATAAATATTATTATTATTCTTTTCCGTACGTCTTCCACGTGTTACATTGTCGGTGTGCTTAATGTGTATATTTGCTAATTAATAAACATTAACTTGATTATTAATCCTCTGACTATTTATTTACAACAAAATTGATGATAATTAGGGACGTATTTTAATTTCAGTATAATCATAGAAAGGACTAATTATAACTTATATCATTATTCTTTTTAATACTTCAACACATGTCAAACCATCCCTAAAGTGAAACTTAAAATGATAAGCTACTTTATCTAGAACATTTACTATTCGTTCTGAGTGTCTGCTGCGAAAGATTCAATTTTAAAATCACAATTAAGCCTACTGCATGATTGCCGAGTCCTTTAGGACTTGGAATGTATGCCAAGTAAAGCTTACCTTCCCTCTCCATTAGGTCACGTCCTGTTTAACCTGTTACAGCAGGATTACATTAGCAACCAAGATAGTATTTAACAACATAAATTCATAAAACTATGGTTACGTTTTTTATAAATAAACAATCCAAAATAAGTACTCTTAAAATATGAAACAAAGTATCAATGAATATATTACAAATAAAGCTTCTCTACGTAAGTCGAAAGATTTGGCATAATCTTCGTACCTCGCCAAACATAATAACAGATGAACGATTTGATAAAATATCCTCAGACTATTATATATTCAGATCAGTTATTTACTTACTTAAATAAATCCTCCAATCCTCCTAGTTTGTATAGCTATCTTAAAATAGAATGGCATTTTATTGAGTGAGATAAAGAGATAAAATCTTTTTACAGATGACAGTATGTGAGATAATTTAGCTAATATGTAGGTAAAAAATAAACGATTAACTAGAATCCTCCAGCCTTTCTATAAATTCCTTTACTATATATATATATATATATATATATATATATATATATATATATATATATATATATATATATATATATATATATATGTAACATTTACTACGTGTGTAAGTTAATGATTTCAAGTATATTTATATAGTAAGCTGCAATAAAGAGAACCCTGACCTGATATTCTTCTTATTGACCTGTCAAAAGACGAGCTAAACATTTTAAACTATAAGTGTACTATTAAACGTGTAGCTTAATTTATTTGAAATTCTAAAATTCAATATTAATTAAGATAACAGTTTCAGTATAAAAAATATCAGGCATCCTTTGAAATCCAAATGATTGGCTAAATAAGGATTAGAATTGAAAAAGTAACAAGAAATGTATATTAATATCAGGATTATTTTAGTTCACATCATAGCATATTTATCGAATTTACATTAAAGGTGTCAAACAAGGTGTTAAATGTATTAATAATCTATAAAACTGTTAGTGATAATTCACTTAATTTTGTATGACAGGTAGTTGGATATTCAGTTTGAAAATTGTAATCAATGAAGTAAAAGAAATTGTTCATACCAAATCCCAACAATTAATTCCAATATGGCCTTTTTCATTACAGTTGTAGAGTATATAATTGCGCTTTGAAATATTAATTACGATATCAATTTCCAGGAAAATAGTTTTTACATTTTTAAGTTAATTTTTGTAAATGTAAACTTGTCAATAACATTATTTATAATATTCGGTAAAGTAATATTATTGTATCTCAACAATAAACGAAATAAATATCTGTCCCTAAGGTCTTCGCTTGTATAAAATCAAATTGTCTGTCACAGTTACTGTACCCCACTCGTTGAATTCAGAATTTATTCAGTTATGCAAATAATGCGTGTAACTTGGCTCCAGGTTTTGCTGAAATGTGTGTAGCCACGGTAACACCACTCCAAGTGACAACTAAAAAATCACTCGTATTTTAATTTTTTTTCCAATGATTAAGCTTCTGGTAACATTATGTATTTCATTCATAACGTTAGCAAACACATATTACATAAGTTACAATCTATTGTTTTTTATTTTTACAATTAAAATTAAAAAATATCTTATTTAAGTCACAGTCAAAAAGTGCTATTATTTATAAAAAATGGAAAGGCAGTCGCGGACTGACCGACACAAGTGACTAAGTTTATAACGGACTGGGATTATATACCTTAAAAAGTACATTTGCTTATTATTAAATGGTTACTTTTATAATTTAAAATGATACGAGACACTCATTCTTTGACATAAAAAAGATATATTGATTTTATAAATATTTTTGTAAAATATTTTACATTTCATATATTACAATGATCACTGACTTCTAAATATGAAAGTAATAAATATTTGTACATTTTCATCATTAACGTTTGCATTAGTTTCAATAATTTGGTCAGTATCATTTTCACTACAAACATGGATTTCCGAAATCATTCCTTCATTTTCATTGACAATATGTTGTAAAAATGAAATGTTATGTTGTGCTTATGTTTTTATATCGCTTGACATTGTTAAATTACCTTTATATTTCAAAAATTCAACTATTGGTTTTGATATTTCATCAGCAAAATGTGTATTAAAATCTTTATTTATGTAATTATTTTTTAAGTGAATGCAAGGTAAGGCCGAATATTATTGAGTAAAATTTTGAATTAAAATCAATATAAAGACTAATTTTCTTGCAGGTTTAAATTACACTATGGTTTTGTTAGCTGAAAAAGATTTTATAAATTTAATTTTGATCTTTTTTTAAATCTCGTCAGGACTAAACTTGTAGTGAAATTAAATATGAATTGACATTAACCATGATAAAATTAAATTTAGAATCTGATAAGCTTTAAGTACTGATTACTTTTATTCATGTAGTAAATTAATCAATTTTACCTTGAATTCATTAATACATGAATTCGTAGTTTATAGATTTATTCAAACCAGTATTTTAAAATGTGTTTTATTCTCTTTACAATGAATGTTTGGCGTTGGAAATTGTTTGGCATGTTAAAGTCAATGTAGTTACTAATAGCAGAGTATGAATTGATTTTGTAAATTTTTACAGCTTTTAAATTGGATCATTATTAACCTAACCTGAACAATTCCATAGTTAGGAACATTTTTAGCAAGATCTCCTGGAATGCTATAACCCCCTAAGGTATTGAACCTCCTATGTGGTCAAGATCTAGTAGCAGATTTCGTAGATCGGCATACCTGCCATAACCCTAAAGTCCCCAGTTGAAACGATAGCGTATGGTATTATCGCCTTTGATTCGATGTACTCTCAACTGGCTGGCAAACCTTCACATTCAAACATACGAGTACCTCTGATCATGTGCTGATTCTGAAACAGAGTGAGTCCAAAACACGCAAACTCTAGACGCCGATTGCGAAAGGGGTGTGGTATTTATATGGATAGGTTTAGGTTAAAATCCATTTTTGGAATATAATTTAAAATCATAGAATCTTTTTTTGAAATACGTAAATACGAAGTTCAATTGTAGTTAATGCCTTACTTTTCACCACACAAATAGTACTCTTATATAGTGTTATAGTTTTAAATCTGTTCATAAATATTAACCACCCGGAACTATGAACATAACAGTACTATATACATATACTGTAATTGTGCTATTTTCGCAAATGTGATAATAATGACATTTTACAGATAGCAAGAGAGAATTGCCTTTGTGTCCGCGTCAGATTACCAACATGAGTGCAGACGATTACACAACAGCTACTGTAATGGTTATTGGCCTTCGTCCTGATTATCTAACTAACCGTTGTGATTTATCTAACTTTTTCGTACACCCTAACAAACTAGCTTTTAATGCATAACACTAAAATATTTCTTGCTTCAAATTAGAAAATACGTTACCCATTTCTAATATAAAAAATTAGGATCTTTTTCATACACCCTAACAAACTAGCTTTTAATGCATAACACTAAAAAGACCATATATTTCTTGCTTCAAATTAGAAAATACGTTACCCATTTCTGATATAAAAAATTAGGATCTTTTTCGTTTTAACTCAATTTAATGCTAAGTATGTTATTTGTGATAAGCGTTTACCAAGAGTTCAAGTTGAACCAGTTGATACTGCGTCTGTTTACCTCGCCAGCCTTCGAGCAAGTAAGCGTAACCCTGTTTCTTTCAATTATTTTTTAGATTCGCGCATACGTGGATGTTAAGTACTTTAGGTTGTGTCTTAAGTATGAATTGTACACTTCTGCTAACACGTTTAGCAGAACAGTGTTTCTGACAAACAATATTCAGTATACCATGACAATATTTTATGTATTTGTCCAGTTCATGCAATTTTGTTTAACGCGAAACTTAATAATAATAATCATCATAAGTCTTTCGTTAGCTGCAAAGAGTTTACATAGACATTGAAATTTGTTGACTCAGGATAGGAGAGTAGCTGAGCAAATTCAAATTAGTCTAACACAGCAATGCCAATAATCTCCTGTTACGAATTCTGAAAGATTTTCCTTGGATCTAGATGTCCGTTTATATGATGGGTGTACTATGGGTGCCACTGAAATCTGCAAGAAGCCTTACTGTAGATATAGTTATCATAAAGTACATAATAGCTTTTCATATTTGCATATGCGATATATGACGTGTATATTCCGAAGAAAGCAAATTCAAAATAGGTCTTGTTATGTGGAAGTTTACAAATAACTTAGGTAGAAACATTGAAAATATCATAAATTTTATAAATCATGTCAAACTTAGTGTTGTGTTCTTTCTCAAATCATCTGTTTTCATTAGAAGCAGTAGGAGCAACCGTAATAACATGAAAAAGAAAAAAAAACAGAACGTAATATAAAAAAACAACCTAATTCAGTTGCATCACTGTTTTAGTTTAACTATTAAAGTGTTGAAAACCATAGAAAGATGAATTCATGAATCCAACGTTACCACTATACCGGATGGTCAATTTACTGTACACGTAATAGTACGTTAGGCAATTTGGGCAGCCACCAACCAGTATTAAACATTAAATAATGAAAACATGTTAACACATAAACAAGTTATAATATAAGTTTAGGTTGGTTGGAATTATAAATTTTTAAATACTTCTTTAGCAAAATACGTCGTTAGAAAAGAACTCGTTTACAACAAAATTAATTGGCATTTCTAGTCTAAAATAGGTTTTTTACCTAAGCCTATCCAAATAAATCTACAAACTTCAAAATCTTAACTATCGACCATAGCTACTTCTGTGGAAATAAACATTGCCCGATAGCTCTGTCAACTTTCATCCAAACAAGAAGTATGATTATTATTTGGTCTAAAAAGGAATGGGAGCAAAAGCACAACTAGACCAGTTATGTTATCATAATTAGTTTGCGTATGTTTTCATATAAAATTTACCTACATTATGATTTGGTTAAGCGAAATGTAAAATATTTAGATTGCAATGAGCGTAATGCGTAATTCATTGCAATGAATTCAAGGTTATTGCTTTCATGATTGTAATGAGACGTCAAGGATCATAAACATCTATCCCTATAGCTAAATCCCTACTGTCTGCTACTCCCACCATGTTAGACTCCCCCCTCCCACTGTACTTATGATATTGGCCGATGGCATGGGGTTAGAAAGTCGGGCCTTATAGGCCTGATCAGTCGGAAGAGAATTTTGTGCCTTCGAACCCCCACCAGGGTATGCTGAGTCCTCAGTACTTTGGACGGTTGTGGTGACCCACTGAGAACCCTACACGAATGATTTGAGTCAGTAGTGGTAGTAGTGGATATTGCCCCACCTCCTTCACAATCGTCATCTAGATTTTGTGCCTTTAAGATTCAGTCTGTCGGTGAATCATCACCTGATCACCTCATCAGAGTTACTCGTAAGTTTGCATCTGACGGTCTGCCGGTCAGTCGAGAGGACATCGTGACATATCATTCGCCATCGTTTTAACTGTGGACCATAGGGTTAGGACATCTATGCCGATATCCGAACTATGCTAATAGACAATGATCACATAGGAGGTTCAGTAGCTTACAGGAGCTAACAGTCTATCCCACGAGATCGTGGTTGGAATCCCTGGTTGGCCATCGTGCTCTAGGTCCAGTGCAGGAATTGTCGAAGGAACACCAAGTTGCAAATATTAGAGTCAATGGAATATAGCTCATTTTAAATAATGAATTCATAGACGATAATATAATATTTATAAAGACAAATCACTGTTTCACCTTAATTACGTTCCTCATTTTGAATTAGTCACCAGAAGAGCATTCTCTTACAAAAATCTAGTTTGAAAGCGGGTTTCCTAGGAAATAGAACTTTAGTTTAGGGAAACTCCCATTCATGATAATCACAGAGAAGTACTTTGACAAATATAAATACATTTAGACATTGTTCCTTTATTTAGGTTCTTGTAAGTTGAATTTTAAAAAGACCGGGATCCTGTATTATAACTTAATGAGCTGAACTCATTTAAATCCAAGGTTAAATTTTATGGGAATATGAATGGTCAGTTTTTATTGATTCACAACTAAAACTAAACAAATCTAAAAACATTTTATGACCAGCCTCGTTTGGTTGTGCGTATATGTTTCTTATCTATGATATAGCATTCCAGGATTTTCTTCTTGTATAACAGTTGAGAAAATCACAAGAGCAAGGAGTTGCTGTAAATAAGTGGTTGTTAGGACGAGTATACTTAATTATACCACGTAATAGAAAAGTTATATGATAAAATATTGTTTTGTTAATAAAACAACATTAGTTAAATTTCAATTTATTTATCAATACCATGTAATACTACTGGAAAAAATTTGGTTGACACGCAACAAGATTGTATATTCAGTTTCAACGAACTAATTTAAGTTGTCTAAAAGAGTGTTGTCAATGAAAACGTCTTGGTTAAATTCATGATAGTGACAAGTATTGGTTGAGGTAGAAGTTATAGTACGCCTCGTATCATCGATATCGGCCTCGGGGTTATGAATTAATTTTCTGGATTCTTAGTAACACTTCTTTACTGCTGATAAAATGTTGCCGACAATAAATCTGTTACACCTGTTTAATACCTTGAAGTTTCTCATAATGAAAGCACATGGCAGTTGCTCACAGTTACCACACACAGTAACTGACACAGTTGCTCACAGTTGTGAGTTAGCCTAGCCTCTTGGACATTTATATCCAGATTTATCGACATACGGTTTGTCATCGATACGATAATACGAAGAATTTATCTGTTTATTAATAATATATAACCATTACTTGTAATAAACCACACATACAGTTCAAGCTATATGGGTAAATATTCTTTTTTAAAAGTTCTTTAACACTCGACGTCTTCTATGTTAAACGAAAATACAGTCTTAAGTATCTAAACAACTTATAAATGTTTTATTCAGAGGCAAAATTTAGACTTAATTGCCATTCGACAATAAAATTTTAAGTGTAAAAATACAGGCCTTTTGTTTTTTTTTATAATCTTTATTTTGTTAAAGCTACTTGTTGTAAACACTTTAATCGCTATTTTGTGTAATAATATAATAAAAGTCACTAATGAGATGTAACCATGTTAGTGATTACTCATATATCTATATTTACCATTAAATCTAATAGTTAAATATTTATACTGACGCTGCCATTACTAAAACTACCATGACTTTGTTGGTATAAGTTTCTGATACCATATTGTAATTTTTATATCAATTGTTTCGTTATTTTTCTTCGATTTATTATATTTACATTTATTTGTATATTAATAGTTTTATATATTCTTCCTTGACGTTAACTAAATATATACAACAAACATTACAGTTTTTCTGTGTGTGAACCGTATATACTATATATATATATATATATATATATATATATATATATATATATATATTCTCCATATATATATATATATTCATACTAAGATTAAAACTTACCAAAGATAATCTTTGAAACGGTAGTAAAAAGAGATGCCCATCAATCAAAACGCTCCCTACTTTGTCAAAAGTACTGCGTTTGCACTGACGAAGAAGGTAATGATGGATAAGTTAAAAAATAACTTTTACTAGAATAGTTTTACTAGAATAATTGTAATTTACTTTTTATTTGTCGAAATTTAGAGTTTAATAAGTTTTACTAACTTATAAAATATTTCTATTTTAAATTTATTCTGCATCAAATATATGTATGCACGTGAAACTGATACATTGATCAGGATTCTTGCGCACTGACTAAAAACTAGTAAAAATGGGACCCTTGATGCTATATATGTTTTAGTTTTACATGTTTATGGCATCATCACGAATGGGAAACGGTATTTGTTTGCAGCCTCCCCGAATATTTATGATAACATTACTTATGGAAGTTTTGTTCACCTCTCGCATACTGCTTGAAATGGTATTCTTATATAGTTTTCATACTAAACTTAATAGCATAACAGATGTGTCCAATTAGAAACCCCGCTAAAAGTGACTTTTTAAGAAAGGGATTTATTGCAATTTTTTTAGTTGAGATTTTGATAATGCGGTTAATATACATGTATTCAAAATAGTTTTATTAAGTGGTTACTTGTAGACCACAAAAAACAACTAGGTACTACTGCTATAACATTTACTACACTATTACCACATCTCCCACTGAATTATACTTATTGTTTGCAGATCTAATACCGCTATGCTAGACTTATAGAGCTATCCAGACTTGTCTTTTAGTGGAAAAGAATTAAATTATAACGAAACCAAATAAAATGGTGTGACAAGGACTTTTGATACTCCTTATAATTTTATTGTGACAGATATCGTATGTTCTCTCTGCAAAATATACCATTAAAAATATTTTAATTTGCTGTCTGCATGGTTAGGAAGTTTGTATAAGTGACTGTAATGTGCCAAGACATATTGATACATTGTTGGAGATTTAAGATCAGATGGTGCCTCCTATGAATCGATTACCGACGTCAGATTGTTTCAATTACTTCAAATTTACAGATCTAAGCAAGATATAATTTGTACAATATTTTTACGTCCCTACTGTGAACGTAAAGGAGAACACATTTAGTTAATACCAGACAGGAAATTTATTTAAATGTTATATTGTCTAGTTATTAGAGTTATCTGACGTGCAACATTTCTAGAGTCACCGAGATGGAAGAAGTTCTAAGCGAAGCGGAAATGACATCGTTCTCCACTTGAATCTTCGTTTAGAGGAAAATCCTGTTGAAATTAATTCGAAAATACACAAAATTTCTCACTAAAGGCTAACTTTAACGTACAAAACAATTAAACTGCCGATCCTGGATATTTATTAGTACAATGATAGAAATGAATGGATTTAATCGTTGGCAACTTTTTCCATGTCACAATCACATGCGTGATATAAAGACGACGCGAGCGTGAGCAAAGCCTATAAATCGATGAGCAGAAAATATTCATTTCTCTCCAACTATATGTCTGTCCACACAATATCTCGAAAACAAAGTAATCTATAAACATTTTGCATGTTTACGTATATTCAACAATGATGTTTATGATAGTGTACGTTAATTCATGGGAGTAAGCTGAGCGTTAGCAAATATAGTTAAATATTTCTTATTACGTAAATGATTATAAGGAGAAAATAGTATATCACAATTTGTAAACATACTGAACAGATTTATTTGACAATTTAACTTGAGATGCGTTTGTATACCAAATAAAAAGAAACATGGATTGTTTATTATTTTAATATTGCTATGGATACTAATAAAAACATGAATGTATCAATTGGTAAAATATCTCAAGAGTGATTAATGTGAAGATAAGATGAATACTTCCTTTGTAACCTTACAACATTGAGTTTTATTTATGATGATTCAAGTCCAAACACTAACATTGAACGTCAGTAGGCCAACATTGTTTATCTGTCTGTGACGGTGGAATGTAAAAATGTTCTTTTTGCACGACATCTTTTTTATCAGTTATGTAAAATTGTATATGCCACCTCAGCAAAGCCTGTATTTGCAACACGATTTTGACGTACGGCTACCTTGTACGGTTCGTTTAGATTAATTAATAATTATGAATTTGCGTAACCAAACCGGATTTATGGAAAGCAGTGTAGGAATAAATGTTCAAGAGTTATTAAAAGAAACGTACTATTTCAATAAAAGGTTTAAAACCATGCCAGGTCTCAGAGCTTTCCCAAGCTGACCACACAACCAGTGCAATAATAGACACTGTGCCACATGGGAGTCAAGGTGCACGTGTATAAACGTTTTACTTTCCAACGCTAAACGCTATCTGCATGACGTAATGGACAGGATATATAAAATGTCCTGAGAGCCACCTTCTGCTATGATTAATGGTGGATGAAAGTGCTTTGCAGTGTGCCTGACGCATTGCGATGGTTACATCTTCTAATACTGTGCCAGAAATATTTATCACTTCTAACAAAATAATATGAAATAATATAATAATTGAAAGTACGATATGGGTCCTGGTTGTGTGCCCAATGGCTAGTTACGACATCCATACCATGAGTTTTTGTAATAACCTCGAGTAATAATGTGAGTAATTTTAAATGACTATTTCCCAAATAAGAGGAAACTGTAAGTACATTTAAGTATAGGTTAATAATGTTTGAAAAAACCGAAATAGCTTTTAATTTATTTTTATCCCTGGGTCAGTTATGTGATATGGTAGCACCGTTTACATCAATGAATACAATCTCAACAGCAATGGTGAAATCAGCCGGTGAATTAAAAGAAATAGTAACCACATTATTTAATATTACAAACTCACCGACATAATAAATACCAGAACAGGAGATAGCCATTACAAGGAAGACATTACATCTATAATTTAATTATGTATTATCTTATTGGGTCGACATTAGTGAGTTCTATCACTTGACAGGGTGAAAAATTATAATTTATTTCTGTATCTCTCTTTTTATCTGTTTATATGTCCACACGATACCTGGAGAACAAACTGCCCAGAAATGTTTGTTGAAATATAGACTTGAAATCTTTTAAGAAGCTTTATTGCAGAAACACTGGTTTGATGATGGAGAATTTCAGGCCATGGGATTTGGTTTAACTTGAGTAAATATTAAAAAAATTATAGTAGCAAGAAAATACTAGAATAAACAAGTGGGTATCAACGTTTAAGGCGGTAAGACCGCATCTAAATCGATTCTGTAACACTATTACATGCATTTTATAATGACGGGGAGTTTCTGGCATCTGACTGGGAGACCGCCCATTCGGTGACTGATTTCGAAGCTGGGTCTGTGAGTAAATAAATACATAAATAAATATTGGCGAGTGAATATGCATATTTGTGGGCTTGCATGGAGAAAGCTGTGGTGAGCCTACCAAATTATAATTAGTACCTTGACTTTTGCTATGCAATATACAGGGTGTTTGAAAAGTATGGGTACGGCTTTATATTTTAAAAACCATAGGAGATAACATCTATAAACTTTGCACAGTGTCATATGGCTATGTAAACTATTTTTCCTTGCTATTACCATGACATGCCAACCATGGGGGGACGGCCCACAGAGGAAAACATGGAAATCTTAAATTGAAGCATGGGTCGAGTGATACCTCATTTGAAAGAGCTCACTTAGTAGAGTTGAATTCCGCAAACCGCATCTAAAAAGGTTTATCAAATCAGAAATTGCGGCTTGTTTTAGGTACACATTGTGAAGTACATTATGCGCTGCCATTTCTGACTGGATCGTCGTATTCTGATGCGGTAGGCGGCGTTTCACTCTACTAACCAATGTGTTTTCACTGACTTATTTTAATTAGCAAATTATGTCATAAATTTATAACACAATAAATAAAACTAAAAAACATTGGTATTTATTGTGTTGAGACACAATAAAATTTTAGATCTTATTAAAAAAGAATTTTCTTATGGAAAAATGTTGAATGTATATTATTGAGCAAGACTAACATACTAGTCTATGTATTAACTGCCATCTCAATAGGAACTCAAATTATTTGTGCATCTTAAAATTAATAAACTAATAACGGAAAGAGGCTTAAACACTGTTAATGGCGTAGCAATTCTTACGTTCAAAGTATTTATATTTCTTTAAAATGCTAATTTCGTGTTATCATTACTCACATACCTTAACTGCTCCTTAAAGCATCACTATATCCAAAATTGGATTGGCTTAGCGTGACGAAGCCTATCGCTCAAAGAACTAGAGTAATTTAATTTCAGTCCGCCTTGCTATCTGTCCGCACGATATCTCGAGAACGAACTAAACTATAGACTTGACATTTAGCATGAAGCTTCATTTTATATAGTAAATCCTAAGTTCTTTCCACGCAATGGTATTTGGCTGAGCGTTAGGTTAGGCGTTGGTCTTATTAACAACCATTATGACAATGGGAATATAACAGAACAAGTTCATCAGTAAACAAATTGGATAACACCGTATGAGATTTTACTAACATCCTATAAAAGAAATTTAAAAATAATCTAAGGATTTTTAATGAAACCATATTGATAATTATGCATTTGAATAATTAGTTTGTTGAACGTTAACAGAAAAATTACCATTTTAGACAAAACTAAACATGTTCTCTGTTTACGTAAGCTAATTACAACGTTCAACAATACGTATTGGTGTAATTTCCTACCCAAAAATTAGGTTTTCATTCACTAACACAAATTCTATATCATTTTTCTATATTAATTGTAATTACTTACATTTGTTAAAGAAATAATTATAAAGTTATATTTTTAACATTAGCCAACATAACAATGTAGAAGTTTAGCCTATATTTATGGTACGAGTAATAATATCTTGACTCATAAGAGGAGAATCAAGTGTTTTGGTGTTCCTGAATGAGTTATTTTGTAATTAATTTGTAGTTGAATATGGTGGATGTGTAATTTTCCATTGATTTCAATGAGATTTTAAAAAATCACAAAGATGAGTTGTGACTAGTTTCTTAACTTGTTAAACCTAATGGTTTATTTATAAAATCGATTGACGAAAATTTCGGTTGTATATTTTGATTAAAATATATTATACATATTTTTGTGTATTTCTTTTATGTTGCAAGGACCAGTTTAACCAACCTTATAGTACTCACACAGTTCGATAAAACCGCTGCATGAAAATAGACTAAAGTAAACTTTACAGTATGTGTAACTTTACTATAAAACTGTACACACTATTAAAAGTAAAAAAAATAATTGGTTTATGGCTTATACTTAATTCTAATTGAGTTAGTGAAGTCAGCCTTGTTCACTACTGGTCAAAACACAAGCATAAGTTATTGTAAAGCAAAGTGCTGAAATAAATCACAACGTCTATTAAGAGTTTGAGTTTTTATAAATAAAGAAAGTAACGTATGATAATGACCAGCACAATTAAAGAAAATGTGATACGAATCATAACACCAGAAGTCACTTATTAAATAATGAACCGAATTTGTGTTAAAAAATATATAGTCCCGGCTGTCAACCGTGAGCACTGCAAATATTAAACTAAGTAAACTTAAATAAAAAAGGTTAAAGTTTACAAAATTGTTGTTGCTGCTCTCGTGCTGTTTTACATTTAGTTAACGGTGAACTGCAAATTAATCTCTAATTACAGTTTAGTCGTAATAATGCCTGTGTCTGTTTATTAGAAAACTAAACATAAAATTGAATGAAACATGAGTTACATATTGTATTCTTAGTTAGTGAAATGTTCTTATTTTTTTACACAATATGAATATTTGTCACTATTTATTTTATTGTCATCTATATAATTATTGATGTAACAATATAATTTTTTGTGTGTGGCATAATACTTGGAAGACTTATAAAAAAAACTCTAAAGTAAAAGTTATACATAAATAATTCAGAAACTTGAAATTTCAGTTGTGAATATAAATATCTCTATGTAATCAATTATTGGCCTACCGACAAGGTTAAATTATGCACAAAAGACTCATAAGTTATTCTATTTAATAAAAATATGTTACCTACATTTCACTATTCTAACAGTTTTAAACTCATGTTTTTTGAAATGCTGACTAAAGTTATACTAGTCCTAAAGTCAGTTATACTAAATCATAATGTTTACAGCAAACAGTACACATTTCTTTTACAAATAACATATTACCCAAATCGAATGCAAACAAATCTCAATTATTTTATAAATATAGCTTTTAACGTTGTGTACTATTTAACTATCATATTAGTATCATAAAAGCAAACGAGTTGAAAATTTATGTTTGGTCGTTTGATACGAAATTTAGCATAATACTACTTATATATTAAGCGTACAATTACTTGTGTACCGCAGTACTACTAGTAAAATACTTTATGAATAATTTTGTATTTACTTTGGTAATTACAAAATACCATATGTCGTAGTGTTCTGCAAGGAGTTATGACAGTAGTGTTGTCTAACTTGTACTACATATGAGATGACTGACAAACACATGTATTTGAATATTGATCATAAAATAGGCCAGTCATCCAGTGACTAATGACTATTACTTATCACAGACGTGTTTGGTATGTAATTTGAAAAGTATTCCCAATTTGATGTCCTAGATATTTAGCAGGAAATTGCGTGAAAAACTGTGGGGATATTGTTTGAATGATCATAAGTAAATAATTCATTACGAATCTTCTAACAAAACAGTGTGAGGTATGAGAATTGATTATTTATTTTTAAATCAAGGGGCATATCAATATAAATTAAAATGAATATTAAAATTGTTTCATACTATCGTAATTATAATACAAATATCTTCAAACACTGGATATACTATGTGCCAGTGTTTATTAGGTTTTAAAAACGTACTTTATATTTTTATAGTATTCAGTAGTACTATGAAATGCGGAATTATAAATTTATAACATTAATAGTAGGCCTATATGGACAAAAGTACCATTCAAAATTTACTGCAAGGAGATTCCAGTGACGAATTCGTTGAATACTTCCAGGATATATTTAAACTGCGAATCCCAACATGATCAATAATGCTGTGAATTTGTACAGATATGGTACTAAAATTAGCGTCAAAATTCCATGGCACGGCATTTCTATATTGTTGAAGTAGAGAATACAGAGATATATGTTTGTTACACAAAAATAGCACAGAAACATTGTACCACACTTTCGTAGACTTTTATATATACCTAATGACCGGTTAAAATAAAAAAAAAGGTAGTTGGTCTTTTGTTACAGTTACTGGCTTAATGTTGTAGGTGGTTTTACAACAACCTGGTACCCAACCAACTTGGGTAGGGACTTGAAAATATTTTACATTACGGTAGGATCAGAAATAACTGAAGTGGAAGGTACAAACGTAAACTGCTTTGTAAACGGCTTTGAAGCAATTTTCCCTTCTCTACCCTATTCTCAAGAACTAATTTATACTCAAAAGGATGGTTGATATGGTATAACCATTGGCAATAACAAAAGGTAAATTACATTTTATCAGCTATACTACTAAATTAAACACAAACAAACGTATTACAATCAAATCATGCCATTTAATATCCGATAGTAAAGAACTCATCCAACTTATAGTAATATACGTTAAAATGCCATTTAATTTTTATCTGAAACATTCAGAAGCGGTGGTTTATATTATTTAATGCACTTAAGTGAGTTTTTATAATTACTTACATTACTGAACGTGCCATAACGATTCCTCATACCTCATACGATTATCTGACACTGACTTCTCAACATTGACGATTGATTTTCAGTATATCAAGCTATATTTTACTATTTATTTTTTCCACATTTTTTAGTATTACATCACACACGTTACACTTTAAAACAATTTACAACCTTAAGCTATGCTTACGTTAAATTTTTACGAACTCCTTGTAAACCATCCTCCATTGGATATGATGGTCGCTAAGTACCTTGAAAACTAATTCATAAGTTTAGTAATAATTTACCTAGTTTAACTTTCACAAATTGAACCAAGACAAGAATATTAAACAAAATATATGGTAGTTACTACAAAAAGTACATTTATAGATGCAGCAAATATGTACCAAGGTGCATCGCTTTACCTGTAACCGTTCGGGAATTATTAACACCGTTTAAGATCTTTTTACACGGTGACACACGCACATCATCCCTCACTGTGTTAGTAACCATATTTGTAAAAAAATCCTTCTTATGCAGTTTATTTTTATTTTTAAGTATAAATTTTGAATTACATTTGTTTTTATGTTACATGATTAAATATAGTCCCCTTTTAAAATAGGTGCCAGTACTCACCGAGGATGAACGATTGTTACTTTGCCAATAGCAATTTTTCTGAAAACCTTACAGAATTTGAGACAACTTATACACAACAGTTCTGTATTCAGGAAAGGGTGTAAGATTCGATGCAAATACACCGATAATGGCTGTACCGCATCGTTCCGTGATCAGACTGTACTACACACCATGTACAGTCACGACATGTAACAACCTCTATATTACATATAAAGATAAGATGCTTCCTTTGTTATTAGGAGCTTACCTATTCACCCGTATTTCGTTCTTTTCTACGTGTAGCTTACTTTTGAAAGTTCAATTCGTAAAACCGTTGTGGCAATTTTCTACAATTAAGTTGTTTAAAACATCTGAAACAAGTATTCGTTTTGCCTACTTAGACTTCATGACGTAAGTGTGCACGATTATTGTAAAATGTTCTATCAAAGAATGAACAGCGGAGAATAACGACAAGTGGAAAAGTGCTTTATGGCCGATCATATATTTTGAGATTTTATTTAACACAATATAAATGAATAAAACTTCATTTTTAAAAATAATATTGAATTTCATTTTTGAATGGTACAATTATGTATTACAATATAATCTAAAATTCTCACGCTTGAAATAACAAAATAATTCCAAAAGGAATACATTCCCTGGTTCTCAGGCACCTAGTAAATAAGTTTATGTAAGTAATAATGTTATTTCATTACATCCTTTTGTATTTCTATAAGACATGGACTGAATCAGGCATTAACAAACTCTACATGTCAGTACACAGTAAATAATAAACACTATTTTAGATAATGTATTCTTTGATTCACCTGATGAACAAAGACAGCATATCAATAGCTAAATAATTGGCTTTTACTGAAAAATTAAATTATAAAAATTCATAGATATATAAGAAATTACTTATAACAAAATGTGCCTGTAAAGATCGAGGAGTTGAGAGACAACTTCTGTTGTATAAGAAAACGCCCTAGTTGTTGGTAAAACCAATACAGTAGTTTAACCTAAAAATAATCACCTCCTCAACAGATCGTCAGCTGGGGTAGTTTTGAAAGGGTTCGATAAGAGAGGGTATCGCAAGGACTATATCAATCCCCCCAAACCAAATTTAACTGTTACCTTGACACACATAAAGTTAATCAGTCATATAAATACAGGTTAATCAGCGTTAAACTAACAAACACAGTCACCACTTTTAACCAAAAAGTAATTATTTACAAGGTTTACTAGTGTTTTTTAACTTTAACTTTAAGTATGACGCTAGGTTTCTAATCTATTATGTATTATTGTATAAGTTGTGTTATTAAAAATGTGAAATAATAAAGATGTA
This sequence comes from Homalodisca vitripennis, assembly GCF_021130785.1. NCBI lineage: Eukaryota > Metazoa > Arthropoda > Insecta > Hemiptera > Cicadellidae > Homalodisca > Homalodisca vitripennis. The sequence goes on along the minus strand of NC_060209.1, from coordinate 128,757,968 downwards.
TTTTATATTCTCACATTTTTATCTATACCAAAATGATCGCGTCTGATTAAAAATTTGTTTCATATTAACTAATTGTAAACTTTGGTGTTTGATCAAGCAATGCAAATTAAGTCTAAGCTCAGACAATAATTCCTGCGTCAAATTTATAGTTAATAATTGCATTAAACCTAATGGAATAAACGTGTATATATATATATATATTATTTATTTATTTATTTATATATATATATATATATATATATATATATATATATATACATTTTTTTACCAAAAATAATATTGTTACTGAATACCATTACAGCTCTTTCTGGTTGAATGGAAATACTATTCTACGAATTGCTACCAGTTGAGCCACCCATACGAATGTTGCGGTTGTTTCCACTCTGTTAAGTTTACTAGTTTAGAGAGACTTGTTCTTGGTGGATATACATATTCAAGGTTCATTCTTTGCATTGACTGCTAATATTTTCTGTTCTTCGCCCTTCATAAATTATATCATCTGTGTTGGTGGAAACATCTAATAGCGATTGCATAATACGCATACATGAGTCTTTAATTTACCGAAATATTAAATCAAAATAGAAATCCATTCGCAACATAACATTAATGTTGTTAATTACGTACTCAAATATACTCATAATAAAAAATAATGTTTTTTAAAGGTTGGAAATTATGAGATTTTTTATGACTTAAACTTTCAAGATATATACTTATTATAGATAAACAAAGTTAAGGTCTTCATAATTAAATATTATCAATATAAATTTATAAAATATAGGTGTACGACAGTTATTTTTATATCACTTTAATCATTGTCAACTACAAATATACCTGTTGAAGGTTTAAAACGTTTCAATTCAATCTTCGGCCAAAAATATCATTTCACCATATCTCTGTGACATTTCCAATAGCTGTCACCGACCGATAAAACCCTGTCATCCAGAAGCTCGTCAAAATAACAAATATGGAAACTTAAAATTAAAAACCACATTCATAATTATACGGAGTGATATAGTAAGTTACCTTTTGTAAGTAACTATCGTTGACACACAAGTTAAATCCTCTGTTATGAAACTATTCTTAAGATATAACCTTTCCTTCATTAGAATCTCAGAACCATAAAAATTGGACCAATAAAAGATGCTTTATATTAAATTATTATACGAATATTCATCATCAATATAAATATATTGATATTATGTATAAGAGCTTCCAAGGTCCGTAAGACACTGCAGCACCAATCAGCACTTTTTACTACTATATTGTTTGAAAACGAATATCTTATACGTAATGTCATAGTGGCTAAACAGTTAATATATTTCTTGATTATTCGATAGTTTGATGTTAGCTGATATCTCTTTTATCGGACTTACTTAGTAAAAGGTTTAGTGATAGGAAATGAAACAATACACATAGCATTTGGTAAATCTGGTCAGCTTTGTAAGCCGCAATCCACATTGGCTGCTGTTATCTGTTCAATTTGTTTATTTCAGGTGTTACGGTTGCATAGATGTATCTCAAAACAAATTAAAATTGAGTGTTAGTTTACACAATAAAAATAGTCTAAACATTTTAAATTTATTTACTTCATCACCATCTCGTATACTTTATTAAACATATTAATAAAAAAATTTATTGAATGAAGGTGTGTAGCATTTGTATTGAAAATCGGAATTTCGCAAAAAAGAGGTAAAGTATTCAATCATAAGTCAATCTCATTAGCTTAATAAACTTTTTTATAATACAAATTTTAATACCAATTGGATGAATGAGGCATGGAATATTGTGAAATTTGACATAAATAGTGAGTTCTGAAAAAATTGAAATCTGTACGCAAAACACATTCACAGCAGAATTTTAACTTACATTCTTTTAATTTATGAAGAATTTCATCATTAAAAAAGATTTTAGTTAATAATATAGCATTATTTCTATGGCAAATCTCTATTGCTTAGAGCGAATGGTGGTGTTAATAGACGTGAACTCCTAATGTTGTCTTGGCGTTTTTAGGCTTTTAATAGATAAAATTACACAACAATAATAAATTACAATGTAGAATAGGGGCACCTTTCGGAAATTCTCCTTGAGAGCCCTCATAAAAGAAAGGTAAAATGAAATTTGGGTGAACAAATATAAAAATGTACAGCCTAAACTTACATTCTATCTCATTATATACCCATAGTTTCCTTTCTTCCTTTACTTTTTGATTTAGAGTTTTATGGTTCAAAATCCATATAAATTTAGGTTTTTTGTCGTAACTATTGGGTTATGGTAGTGTTATTTTACGGATGTTGTATTCAGTGCACTTGTTCTATAAATTGACATAGTTAGTGAACCTCGACATTAATCTTGGATCCTCAGGTATATCCTTAAGCTTTTTATGTACAAACCTTCAGTTGTTTTTCCATGACTTCGATGAGTTAATTGAAAATACTACACGTTTTCAGGTATATAAATAAATATTAATGCATTTAATTTAAGCTGAGTAAAATTCTTTATTCAATTACTATTTGTTAATTACCTGTTTACAGTGATTTATACATGCACAATTAATGCGTAATACAGTAAACAAAATTAAATAATTTAATCACTTATAACAAGATTATTTTAATTTAATTGTATTTTTATTTAAATTTAATGTTTTTTAAAATACATTTCCTATAATAATTCGTTTGTTATATTTAAAGGTATAGTAATTCTAATTGCGTTAATTGACAAACAATCTGCCACTTGCAAAACCATCAACTAAAATACTTGATAAAAAGTCCCCGAGGAGGTGATAACCTTTATAATTACTATTGCGACTATGGGATACACATCCTGAGTATGGCATTACATCCACTTACCTGTGAAATGCCTCTTCCATTGGATCTTAATTTTACTTCCTTTCTAAATGAGATCCACTTCTTCTTTTCTTCTATTTTTGGCAAAACTTGGCTACCCTCTTCCATTCTTGATACTGGACATTTTCTTGTTTGATCGATCCAGATGTGCGTGTATTGCCGGCTCAGTTAAACGAGATAACAGTTTAGCCCAAGGGAATTAGTTTAGGGGTGAATTCCAAGCTAAGGCTAACGAATTCCTTAGGTTATACTCGTCCCCAGCCAGCAACTTTAAATTCAATGCGCTGGTACAATAAACATTATGGATGTGGGCATTCAGTCCAACCTCATTTGGGAAAAAATACACTAATGAATAATAGAGAAACGTCAATATTCTTTTAACTTAGATGAAAAACATAAAACCAATATTTAAGACTTTTTTATTGATTTGTGAGGCCTTTCAACAGCGAGGCTGTCTTCTTCAGACACATCACATTTTTGTGATGTGTCTGAAGAAGACAGCCTCGCTGTTGAAAGGCCTCACAAATCAATAAAAAAGTCTTAAATATTGGTTTTATGTTTTTCATCTAAGTTAAAAGTGACCAATATAAGCTCCATCTACAGCATGTCAATATTCTTATTGGTCAGAAATTGGCGATTATACACACACAAAAAATCAATTAAACGGAAGCAATACAAATGACGACCAACTACCAATTCTCCCTCTCCTTGTATGCAAACACAAGGAATAAGAAAAGGACTCATTTGAGCCTTTTCCTTGTCAATAAGGCGCCCCGACAAAATCAGTCAAGAAACCCCGCAATGGATCCATCCCGGTTGAGGCGGCAAACTCACTATAGGATTAAAATCTCATGAGCAAGTCCTTTTACGACCGTATGTTCTCTGTAGTATATTAATTCAATCCGTGAGTAGATAATCTAATTCATATTATATAATAAACAGGTAAAAATCAAGTAAAGAATTAATTAATATGGTATGTTAATTTCTTGGGTTTACTACTGAAAACACATAAACGTACAATAAGTTAACGTCGGGAATAACGTCTACTGTGTTAATGTTTTTACCTCATATTCAAGGTGTAACAATGCCATAAACTTGGCGGTTTAAGCTACTGCCTCGTGAAGTTAATGAAAGTATTTATCACTTGATTGACTCAGTTTTATGGCAATCCATGTAGGATTTAAGTTAAGGAATAATCACAGATAATATAAACAATTTTTAACATGGATATAAATCAATATTTTATTCCTCCTTCGACAATATGTGGACTTAAGTAAAAAACTAAAAAGTACTGTGCAGTATATTGATATTCTGTTATACTCTAAACTAAACTTATTAAAACCAGAATAGTTTTTACGAAAACTTTTAGAGCTTTGAACCTATAAGGATATGTCTCGGGATTTATGGGTTGTTGATCGAAACAACCTTGATTGTAAGGTCGTTGTCTAGACAGATCGACCTTAAAGGTGCACCAACCATTACTCTGCTAACAAATGCCCTTAATTAGTATTAGCAACTATGCAATATTATTGGTTTATATTGGATCGTGAATAAAGCTATTCATTTATCCAATTAGCCACTAAATAAATAGACTGATTTAAAACAAATATTTAGGCCTCAACCATTTCCCCTTATTTACCATTACTATAATTAAGTTCCAGCTTTTGTCTCTAAATTTAATCCTTAGAGATAGTGTCTTGGTAATCAGAACTCTGGTGGATTGTTTACAGCCCAAATTGCATTATTATATAAAGATACTGTATGTGTTATGTTTTTATTTTTTATGTTCCTTTAATTGAACAATTACATTTATTTGAGATTAGTTGATTTTCTTACAACAAATATAATAAACGCAGAGTTTGGATAAAAAATTGTAACATTTACTGTATTTAGCAATTAATTACGTAACAATATTTATCTCAATTACGAGACGTTTAGTTCTTGCGATCAGAACTTATTTTAAACGCGTTTTATATGTCTTTGGCATTGGGACACTTTGCATTGAATTTGGCAACTGTTGACAAATTGAAACTCCGTTCACACCGTTCCATGTGAAACAGAACACCTATCTGTTTCACAGTCCGGCAGTTATCCCAGCCCCTTGTTTCGTAACATTGTACGTCAATACCTTTTGTGTGATAGCATTTTTATTTCAAAAAGGTGGACGTTTCCAAAATATAGAGGCAGGGCAATGTCAACAGTTATAAACTTTTAAATGCTGATTAAATTATTACTAATTATTAGTAATAATTTTAATAACTTTATATAACAGCATACTCTAATAGTAATTAAAGAGTTGATACGATTTGGTGGAAAACGATTGCAAAGCATTTTCTTCCTGAGATTGGTAATTACGGTATTCGCAAATGGAAAACATATCCATAAAAGCAACTTCGTCTAAAAACAATTTCAATACGCCAGAGTTTCAAAGCACGTCGTAATTTGTTAACAAAGATTTGTGCAAAGTTTACTCCTTTTTATCACCATCCTCTAATGGCACAAGTTTTAAGTAGTTGTCTCTGATTGGAAGTGAGATTTAGATCTAAAATACTGGTAGCTATCTATCTCATCATTTCTACATGTAACAACTTTAATTGCATTAAAAGGATATAATACTTATAGTAGTTTCATAAACAGTTAAACTAACTATATTTATCTAAACAAATAATTTCAATAATTATTGTTACGTAGATTTCATTAAATTTTTAAATTCATAACTCTAATTTAAGTCATTTTTATATAGACAGTACTCATGTGCAGTATGATTTGTAGCATAAACGTACAATAAACCAAAGAAGCTTGTTTATTTTAGACTATAAAAGGTTTAAATTGTATTTTTTACATTACGTGGCTTTGAAAATAGTTGTATCCTATGAAATGCACTAATTATGCTTTCTGGTTAATCTAAGATACGTTACAAAAACAACAGGTGTTTTTTTGCGATGAGTTTCATTTCATTCCGTATGATTTTTGTTTCCTTTTGTTACCAACATTTCAAACGAGAAATATATTTAGATATAATTATATTTTATCCACCTTAAAGGTGAAATATTGAAATTTTGATTATTACATACATAAGATTGACAACTTGATTAACTATATAATAAATAATAATTCAGATACATACATAGTGAATCCCATCAAGATAAAGGAGCATACCAAATGTAGTTTACATATACTTATTCTCAAATAAAAACCTTTGTACTGTTCTGTTTAAACTGGCCTGATTCAAAAAACTGCGTATCCTCTTACGTATGTTTATTGTGGGTATTTTTTTCTAGTATGTAGTCAAATTTAACTTTTCCCACCATAGATGTACAATGTGAAGTTATCTTCAAAATTACTAAATTGATTCAAATCGTTACAGTCTGAGTTAATTTAAAACATGGGGAGTTTGTTGTACCCAAATTTGTATATGATTATATCATTGAATTAGGTGTTAATATATTTGTACTTTTCAAATGTATAGCTATGAAACATTGGGTATTTTTTTTCAACTTTACGAATGCCTTGTAATTTATGTGTAGACATAATCCAAGGGCACGATTGTAATTAATACAGAACAAAATAATATAGATGAAGAATCCAAAAGCTGTTAGAACCATTACAAAGATATTAATGACACATTTGTTTAAGAATACGAATAACTTATGTACTGCGTTTTCCTAAACTTTTATAAATAAGAACTAAATTCAATTTAAGATATATATTGAATCATGAAAACAAAATGCACTTTCCATACGACTGGTAGCACTGCAATACTCATCATAGTTTAAAAATGTATATGATTCTAATTAATCCAATATATATAATATCATTGCTGACATTGAAAATATCGTATATGACTACACTGAATTATGATATTTATTCATAAATCTATTTACGTATAGTTATTTTTGTACTTTAAAATACATATTGTTATTAAAAACAATATTACAACTTAAGTACATTTAACAGAGTTGTGATGTTCGTGGCCGGTGGTAATGAAACTGGGTAATGAAATTACACCAATTCAGGAAAACTATTGTACTACATCTTGGTCGGGAGGACGCGGGTTTCACGGACCGTGGGTAAAAAACTGGACTGGGCAGAACACTCGCTGCTGGAATGGTAAGGTACGTTGGCGGGGAGAAGTGGCGTGACCTCAGTAGCCAATAGGATTTATTCAAACAGTATGGTCTCATATTAACGTCACATACATATAACCGCCAACGGCCAGATCGATAATCAACATTCCTATCTTTACAAATATATTTTAGATAGCTGACTATTTATATTAGATTCAGATATGTTACACCACATTTCCTCCCTTCCAAGTTGAAAAACACTGCAAAATAACACACTACATAGTTTAACAAAAAAAACATTGTTGAAATTCAATTAACACATTAATACAGTAACATCAATAAATTTTCCTTAAACTACAATTAAGTAAAATGGTATGAACGCTTTGGTTATCACAACTAAGACAAATAAAACAATATAATGAAACAAACTAAAATAGAACAAAACAATATAATTTACAAAGTTCAGCCTATCCACGGGATTTCTAATCCGCACAGGATAGCGTCTATCATTGTTGTTGTTTGGGAACAGCTGGCGCGGCATGACAGCTGCCGTCGCAGCCGGTGACGTGTTGCCACGATCAGCTGTTTGTTTACCGTTAGAACGGCACGACACTGAGAGGGGGAGGTGAGCGAGCCACACGGCCGCTCGGCGGAGAGTGGGGGACTCACTGCTATTGGCTCTCGCCCCACCACCGGTGTCATGACCGGGGAGGAAGAGGAACTGTCATCGAAAGCGTCAGCTGATTCTACCTGTTTGTTTACATCTGCTGGCTCTCCCTGCACGGCTACAATCTGATCAATATGCCGTCTGAACACAATGCCAGACGTTCAATTCAACTTCGTATATAACATTGCTGATCTGCTTAATTACCATAGCACTAACCCATTTGTCACGGGTGCGATAGTCCCTAACAATTACATTTTGACCAGGATAAAATAGTATCTAATTTTAGTTCCAGAGGAAAATACTCCTTTTGCTTGTCTTGTCTTTTACTAACTGTCATTGACAGGTTAGGCCTTAATAAATCTAACCTAGTCCTTAATTGCCTATTAAACATCAACTTTGCTGGGGTCTCATTGGTGGTAGCATGAACAGCATTTCGATAATCAAAACAATATTCTACTTAAAGCTATATTTACATCTTTCTTATCACGTAAAGCACATTTGATCTTATTCTTAGCATATTTGACAGAGTTCTCTGCCAAACCGTTACTCATGGGATGGTATGGAGGACTCAAAGTATGTCTGATTACCATTGTTTGACATAAAATTATGAAATTCAAATGAGGAAAATGGTGGACCATTGTCACTGTGGACAGTCTCTGGCAGACCAAACCTACTGAACAAAATCTCTTAAATGATTTATGGCTACATTGGCTGAAGTGGAAGCTACAGGAAACACTTCCAGCCACTTGCTGTGTGCATCAACAATTAGTAGATACATTTTTTCCATTAACCGGACCTAAATAATCCATGTGAAGCCTTTGCCATGGACTTGAAGGATAATGCCACATATGCAGCTGACACTTGCTAGGGTTATTTCTCTCCATTAAACAGGAAAAACAATTATTTGCCCAAGGACACAATTTGATCATCAATATTAGGCCACCAAACATAACTACGGAGCTATCGATTTCATTTTGACTATACCCATGTGGGATGAGTGAAGCTCGTCCAGCACATATTTTCTCATTTTGCTAGGCACTACTACTTTGTAACCCCACAACCCAATATATTATTTACTATAGACAACTCCTCCCTCCTTGCAAAATATGGCAACAACTCCTTGTCATCCCCAGGGATGCTATTGGGGCCACCCGTGCCTTACATAACCAATAACTTTGCATAAAATTGGATCTTTTAGCGTTTTCTGCTTGTACATTCTCAAAAGTTAAGGGCACAGAGCTTTCCAAAAGACAATGCAAATAACTGCCCTTCCAGTGGTCGTCGCCGCTCACTTCCGGCTCTTTTCATTGTCAGTGGTAACCTGCTGAACGCGTCGGCATTACCGTGATCAGCTGATTTTTATATATTCTATATTGAACTTGTACCCTGACAAAAAAATAAACTATAGCGCTGCAATCTGCTGGCGCTAAACACTGACAAACCCTTATGAGGACCAAATATTGATAGAAGCGGTTTGTGGTCCGTACATAAAGTAAATTCCCTACATACAGATATTGGTTAAATTTCTTCACGCCCCAGACAATTGCTAGAGCTCTCGATCGATCTGGGAGTAGTTCTTTTCAGCATTAGTTAGCGTTCTAGACTGGTATGCTAATGGTTTTTCAATACCCTCTGGTGTGACAACACTCAGGACCGCACCTAGTCCAAAAGAACTCGCGTTCTACCGCCAGCTTCAACGGAAGTTTGCCGTCATAGTGCGCTAAGATAGTCTCACTACTTAGCAGTTCTTTTACTCTATCAAATGCCTGAAAACATTGCCTGTTGAAATCAAATGGAACGTCTTTCTTTAATAAATTTTGTACAATGGGCTTAAAATGCTTGATAAATTTGGAAGAAATTTAGAATAATAGTTAATTAGCCCAATTAGCGATTTTAATTTCTGTGACATTCTTTTGGGATAGGTGCGTTCTTGATTGCTGTCTACTTTCTTGGGATCGGTGTGCAAAACCGTGTTTGTCAATGACAAACCCCAAATACTCTACTTGATTAGCAAAGAAAGTACATTTACTCTTTTTGACAGTTAAGCCTTTCTCATTTAACCTCTTACACACTTCTCTTAACTTCTCATAATGAGCCTTATCATTTTCAGCGGTTATTAGAATATCATCTAAAAATACTGCAATTTGATCTATACCCTGGAGAGTCTGCTCTATTTTCTTTTGAAAAAATTAGCACTTGCTGACGTTATGCCAAAAGGAACACGGGAATAACAAAATAAACCTTTGTGTGTACTTATGGTACACAGTTTCTGAGACTCTGGATCTAACTCTAATTGGGTATTATGCTTGACACAAATCGATCTTACTAAACTTCTCGCCCTTTTGCAGGTTTGCGAACAACTCATCTATTCTTGGTAACGGAAATTTTTCTACTTCTAAACAAGGGTTCAAGGTTACTTTAAAGTCACCGCAAATCCTGACTGAACCACATTTCTTTAATACAGGAAACTATGGGCGTACCCCAATCTGAGCTACTTACAGGTATTAACACTTTCTCATCTACTAGCCTAGCTAGTTCGTTTTCAACCTTGGCTTTCAGGGAAAAAGGTATTGGCCTAGGTTTGAAATATTTAGGAACCGTGTTTTTCTTTTACTGTTAACTTTACAGGCTCGCCTTTAAAACAACCTATCTCGTCACTGAATACCTTAGGAAATTCTTTGAACAACTTGTTCTTAAGTTCAAGACAACTATCGGCATCGGTTTTACTTATCTCAAATAAACCTGTCATTATTTTTAAACGAAATTTCAACCCCTAGAGCACTTAACCATTCCCTACCTATAAGTGGATGAGCACCGGACTTGATGACATACAAGTCCATTACTTTGTTTACTTTGTTATAATTAACTTTAACTTTGATCTTGCCTACAGGTGTGATAGGTTGATCGGTATAAGAGCTGAGTGTCAACTCACTAGGTTTCTAATTTACACATCTGGAAATGAGAATTGTAATATTCCTCACTGCAAACACTCACAGAAGCCCCTGTATCACCTCAAACGTTAAGCTTTTACCATTAACAATTAAATCAAGCTGAATTGGGTCTACCTTGACCCTGTCAGTCACCTTTTCATTTCATTCTAAATAAATTGGCTACATCCTCCACAAATTGCTCAGTGTCCCCTGACACCTGATTACTGTCATCAACACCTTCTAGGTAGTTGATGTTTGCGATAATTTTTGGAATTCCCAGTGCTTTTACTATCTCTAAAATTAGTCTTATCTCTATTTACATTTGTACCTTGCCGACCAGCTAACTTAGAACGACACACTTTTGCTATGTGGTTTTTGTTTACCACAGAAAATGACACTTCACACTAATAACCTGCACTGTGAACGGAAATGCCCTGTGAGGGCCACAACATAAACATTGCGCACTGCCACTGCCACCTGGCGGAGATCGCCGCTGCCATCCAGAAGGCCCTGGTGACGTGCCGCCGCTGACCTTGGCTGTTCCCCTGCTCCCTTCCAGGCCGCTCCAGCGTTGTCGCTCCGTGCTGTCTGGGAATGCGTGCTCTGGGAATGCGGTGCGCCATTTCCGAATCTCCCCCTCCTGGCCACCACGCTGCTCAACTGATGGATCCGCTCGGGTCTTCCGACTGATAGAGCTGCCGCCGATTTTTCTGCTTGCTCCATTGAAAGCACTATTTTGGTCGCTTGCTCGAAACGTTTAACGAGGCTTCGATAAAAGTTTTTGTTTGGCACTTTCACTTCTGATGCCACTCACCAGTCTGTCTCTCAAGTAATCATTTAGCGACGCGCCAAAGTCACAATGGGTTGTCATTTTTTTCAAATTTGCAATATACTCGGCAACCGACTCGCCTTCCAACTGTACTCGCTTACTAAAACGATATCGCTCCGCGATGAAGCTAGGAGTCGGGAATAAATGTTTTTGCACAAGTTGCACCAGTTCATTAAATGTCTTTTTCCGACGGTTTATTAGGATGTGCACCAGGTCTCTCAACAAACTATACGTTTTTACTCTATCACAGTTAAAAGCGTACTGACCTTTTTACCCGCGTCAATGCTATTACAGTCCACATACAGCTCAAAAACGTTCGATGTATGACGCCCAGGTTTCAACTGACCCGTCATATTCCCCGATAACGCCTATTTGCGCCATTATATTAGTTACAGGAAACGGTAGTTCGTCTAGTTGTACTTGCCACATCAAACTGGTAGCTAAAATAATTTGGTTGCACACTACACTTCCTCCCACACTAATTTGGTTTGAAACTAAAGAAAATTTGTACTGTTAATCTTCGTGATGTTCACTCGCCATTTTGTGATGTTTCACTCGGTCAAAAAACTGTCCTCGTGTTGTTCGCGCACGTGGTGTTCACTGTTGATGTCCAGCGGCGATGTACACTCGGAATTTCGCACCTAATACTAATTTCCACAAATCCTCGTCGCCATTTGTGATGTTCGTGGCCGGTTGGTAATGAAAACTGGGTAATGAAATTACACCAATTCAGGAAAACTATTGTACTACATCTTGGTCGGGAGGGACGCGGGTTTCACGGACCGTGGGTAAAACTGGACTGGGCAGAACACTCGCTGCTGGAATGGTAAGGTACGTTGGCGGGGGAGAAGTGGCGTGACCTCAGTAGCCAATAGGATTTATTCAAACAGTTATGGTCTCATATTACGTCACATACATATAACCGCCAAACGGCCAGATCGATAATCAACATTCCTATCTTTACAAATATATTTTAGATAGCTGACTATTTATATTAGATTCAGATATGTACACCACAAGAGTATTATTCAAAACGATACATATATTCGTTTACTACTAATATGCTGTACATTATCCTACCCCACCAGCACTGGAAGAATTTACTTTCAGTCTGTCTTTCAATACGATATCTAAAGAATTTAAATTATAGACTTATAATATGGCAACATCGAGATCGATTATGGCGACGCTGCCGGAGTTTGCAGAGCATTAGTGAACATTTTTACGTTGGTCTTTTGAGGTAACCATGAAAGCAACAAGAAAATTACAGAAAAAATAAATGTTGGGAAGAAACTAAGTACAATTATATGACATTTGAAATAGTAATCATTATATAACTATTAACAAGATATCTTAAGAAAGATTTAGTCTATAGACTTTAAAAGTTGCTTAAATCTTCATTGTACATAGGTAAGAATGCGGTGTATGATGATGCATGACTAACAATTATATCTGGCCAGTTGTCATTAAAGCCTATAACCGTTAGGTTGGCTCAACTTTTCTTTTGTCTACTGTAAGATAAAAAATTTATTTTCTGTATTATTTTCAGAAAATAAATAATACAGGAGTTATACAGGGGGGGGGGATAATATAGTTGTGTCTGTCTCTTCTCAGGACTTTTCTGGAATGCAATGAGCTATGCACTTGAAATTTTGCTTACAATCTCAGCAAAATCAGTTCCACAATTACAGTCGTAAGATACTGTAAGGTACTGCTGTAAAGAATATTAACACTGTAATTGTATTGCAGGAACGTTTAATTTTATTTTTCCTAGCGATCGATCCACTGTTAATCATTTTCAAGAAGAGATTTGGCGAATCATCTCAGCTTAGCGAGATTGTGTTGACATCAGTAATCCTACAACGTGAACCAATGTTATAGTTCGTTATATTTATCTTCTCGTACCTGCCACTTGCTTCCTCACCAGGATTACTCCACCATTATATAATCTAAGTTACGTGTTTAAAACTGAAATTTACAGATTTCTTTTATACAAATATGTATTTTTAAAAACACGTTTTAAGAAGTGTAAAAGTTAAGTATACGAGTACAGATATACTGTTGGCCGTTTATAAGTATATACTTTATAATATATTATTAATCTCGTAATATTTAATAAAACTTGGCATTCATTAATGTTTCAATCTTAAGCAGTTGTTTGTAAGTTATCCGTAACAATTACAACTAAGATCAAAACTGTTCTGATATTATAGTGTCCTCTATAGTTAATATTATTATTCATATGATAAATATTAGAATGAAATAACGATGTAATCTTTTTATATATATATATCCATGTATTTGATTGAATAGTTTCAAATCTTTAGTATCCTGGAACTATTTAAAATTTCAATCGCAATTTCTTACACTTTACACAATATGTATGAGCAATTCTGGTTCAAGTGAATTATATTTCAGACTACAATGTTGACTTTGCCTTCTTGCCGCTATCAAGAAAATCTGTTGTACTTATACTATTACCATTTACTATGTTTTAGTTACAGTTGCATTGTTCCATAGTTGATTCTCCTTGTATTCTCACCAAGAAACCATACATATATATTCAGGTTTGAGAAGCCTACTTCTGTACAAACACTATTAAAATGGGTTTTGTAACAGATTTTTATTTATAGTGAAAGTTAGATAGTAACTTTGTCTTTTATGATTACAAAACTGACCAAGCACTGCATACTTAACATATGCTAAAATGTACCGTAATGGTCTATTGTTACTAAAACATAGTAGTAAACTTAATGAAACGTAAAGATTGTGCTGTCATAAAGCAGTTTTTACACAGAACAGTCGATTAGAGTAAGTTAATAGGAATTTTAGTTACATTGGGGACCATTGCGACGTAGGCAGAATAGATTTTACAAAGAAGAATATGGTTAATATGTATACTAGGGATCATAAGAACATCTATGTAAATTTTCAGTACAATCGGTTGAATAGTTACCTGGAATATATTCCTAGACTACAGTCCGTAAAACAACTAAACCTCAATCTGTATAACGTTTGTCTATATTTCTATCTTTATCGCTTTTAGGATCATTTTTAAATTTTGGAAGAATTTATCCGTTTGCCGGAAGTAAGAAGAGTTTTCCTTAGACTGTAATAAGTTTCTTAGTTCTTGGTATGTAGGTACATTTTTCTTCGTATAAAGGCAAACTTAACTAAGGCACTGGAAATATTTTACACCTCAAGTTGATGTTTTTTGACCGATGTAGGATACCGAGAGCTACATATCTATATATTTTAAAATTGAAACAATAATGTAAACTCAAAGGACGTAATGTAAGTGAATTTAAATAGGCTTCTTAATCATACGTATGTATTTACTTTTTCTTCATCTAGAAAAAAGAAAATCCCAAATAATCTACTAGAAATATCTTTGACTAGAATTCAACGTTTATAGGTTTCAGAAAAAATAAAAAATAATTAAATTCACACACACACACACACATATTAAAACTATAATTAATTTACAAATATAAATATATATATATATATATATATATATATATGTATAAATACAGTATATATATAATTTTCAACTTTGAAGTCTTGTCCATTGAAGTTAATATTTAAATTTTCGATGAGGAAAACTACAACAAAATCGATCTCAAACACAGTTAAGTTATTACAAATTTACTTACGAGTTTAAATAGCTAAGCATAAAATCAATAATTGTAATTTGTTACGGCATATTTGCTATTGTTTTTTCAAGTGGAATAAAAAGTACAATTATACTAATTTTACCTTACAATCTATTTGGAATTTTACTGTGAAGTATTAATGTTATCTGTATTTTTTAAGAAGTTTTTTAAGAACACTGTGTTATTTCAAAATCAAATTATACATACTTTATCGTAATATAAACTAATACTAATAGTTGTGTTCTAAAAACGATTAATGTTTAGTGACATAAACTAGTGTAACTAGCGCACAGGAAACTACTGCGGCTATCCAACTGCTCTTGTGAACTGAAACGTAAAATCAAATCACTGCCCCGTGACCTAAAAGGGTCAAAGGTTATTTAATCATTCCTGGTACTTCTCTATAGTCACTTTATACCTCCATATAAAATATAATTTTAAAATAAATAATATTGGTTACGCTATATCTCGCTTTGGAATCATGGATATTTTATTATACTTTCTTTTGGCAGTCATTCGCCACCTATAAAGTATCGTACATTGTAAAACATATTGATTTAACTCAACACCAAAGTTTTGATAAACAGTGTATCTAGAACCACTGCTCTAAATCGGGAGTGTTGTGGGATTACCGTCAGTTGTGTAATAAAACAGATACTTTACTACCAATTAGAATGCTTTACTAATTGACATGTGATTGGAATCTGACAGCTGCTTGAAGTATTAAATTTAGCAATAACATGAATTACTAGTTAATATATTATACCTTAATTATTTTTTAATATATTTAAATTTAACCTGTTAAAATATAAAAATGTAACTTATTTACTCTTTGTACCGTAAATTTGGTAATGTTCATTCCTTACTAGCAATTACACTCAAATTCACACGCTATTTTCAAACTCATAAGGCGTAACATTTTTAGTAAAAGCGATTATGATGTATTATTATTGCCCTATGATAAACCTAATTCGGTTAAAAGGTATCTACTTTTGACCCTTGTAATCTAATTCCGATCTAAGATAAGTACTATAAGTCCACTTTGCATTGTTATAAGATGAAGAAAATGTATGTGCATAAGTATGGCTGAAAAGGCTTACGTGTACGGCATATTTATCAACGAACGGAGGCCTAGGATGTCTATTCTGACCATAAATTCACTACTGGTATAGTATATTCACTATGCCACATGTCAATATCCCTTGTACCAACCATAATATACGAAATATATACAACGCTCGTTTAAAAAAAAAAAAAAAAAAAAAAAAAAAAAGAATGCCTACTTTTGGACCTTAAAATTTACCTGAAGTCTAATATATATATAGAATATTTCGTTGACTTACGATCCAGGTCACAGACACAAACTTTATAATCTTCTATATCTACACCTCCCATTATTTTACCGTAGCACGATACTGCAGTTGGACATGGTAAAATATTCCAACTTCCATCTATTTTTCTCGAGACAAGTTGTGTTATTTTTATGTTTGTTATTCGGAACGGTTATTGCTTTTGAATCGTGCCACCTAGCACGTAAGAATTCAATTTCCTTTTTTAAGAAATTTACATTTATATTTCTCTAAAGAGTTTTACAATTTTGGCAATGATTAACAAGAACATAATGGGTGTTACAACTTCTGAGTTTTACAATTAGTCTATTAGAAGCACGCTGCTGAAGGACCGATCGAAAGCTATCTTATCTTCTAAGAACTGGTACCATGAAGGTGGTAGGAAAGATCAAGGCCATTATTTTCATCTGCATCAGAATCCCTGGATTAACTACATTATTAAAAACCTTGTTGTTTCAGATGGGGTTTCATTTAAAACTCTTTTTATCTCACTTAAAAGCAAAAAGTCACTCTTTATTGTAAAGACCCACATCCAAGAATCATAATGGGACTTATATGTTCCACTAAAAATTACACACATATAATAAGAATAAACTGACAATAGCCATAACTACACTCATTGTTATCTATATACACTATTAAAACTTCAGTTCAAGTGAAAATACAAAGTAGCCATTAACACAGTTCAAAAATGACCTGTACCCATGGAAGATCCTACTGAAATTATATTTATTAGCAATGTGGCTATTACCAATTCTAATCATAATGTTAACTGTACAAAATGGATAGATTATAACCGCTTTCATATATTTTTCATAATAAATGTAGTCATAATAATGCTTGTGCGAATTTATAGTAATAACAATGGTTTTGGAAGTTTTTGGGAATTCTTTGGGACATATAGATTCCAATAGGACTGAAAGAGTTAAAAAGACTAATTTTAGCCAAAAATCTTCACTTTCGTCACATGTGTTCTGCTTCCAATATAAGGGGCTGAGTGGTAAATATTTGAAACTAAGTTTATTCCATATTTAAAAATAATTGTTTATAATAAGATTTGAATGGTAGAATGTCGTATTGTTTTAATATAGTTTAGGAAAGAATGGCCCCCTCAAACGAAATGCATCCGCAATTTAAAGGGAGCCAACCAGTTCCAAGTACTTCATGTGCAAATATTCATAGCTTTTTTATTAAAGTGGTGATTCTAGAAGGGTTTTAATATTATTTATACTATTAACCGTTTGACGGTTTAACTTTATCTCAGGCACAATATTAAAAAAAGATTTGATATTAATTTCATTGCCGAAATATGCAGTTCACAACTAATCAATCATTGCATTGTTTACTTTCAGTAATTTTGATTGCTTCGTAAATTAATATTATCATATTTTTTGCGGAATTAAACATATTCCGGCTAACTTTGTTTGTCTCTCTATTTAAATAAAATTCTCTTCCTCAGGCGACAACGAATGTTGTACAAAAGGAAAGAATTGGTTTTTGTATAGCCATTCATCAGATTAGTGATTAGTCACAAATTTATAGATTCATGTTTATGCATAATATTAATTTTAATCACAGATATCATTTTTATTAATGTAGTGTCACCATTATTCAAGTTTACAAGGGTAATCTTTATAAATATTAATATAGGTTGAAGAAATATGTAACATTGAGACACATCGATTGTAAAACACTACTTCTTTATTATATGTTAACAGTGACAATATAAAAACCAAAATTTAAACTTTTATTTACGTGAGACCTTGATATAGAAGGGTATTCCCCCCTTTCGATAGCAAGGTCGAACAAAAATAAAAGTTTTAAATATTGGTTTATGTGTTTAAATGTAAATAAATTAGCAGTAGTTAATAAAAGCTCCATCTTCAACAGTGATAGGATATCTCCAAACATAGCAATAAGGAATCGGATACAAAAATAGATATCTATTACTTTACTTTAATTCCCTCAGATAACCATAACATGATTCATAATAAATAGGTTTCGATTTCCCATCCACAATTAGAATTCGCTAACAAATCCCATCACAGACCATTGCGCTTTGTTTTTGAGTGTGTATTATAATAAGTTGGAGTAATATGCTCCGTGTTCGAGTAATGAAAGACGAAGACTTGCTGAATTATGGGAATTTTGTTGAAACTGTAAAGTTCTTTTGGTTGAAAGATATATGCAAAGTCTGATCTCAGGGCACAAACTCAAACATAAATATACTCCTGTATTGAATGTCATGTTAAGAATTCATCATTAAAAACATATTGTTTACAAGACCGAAATGAGTTCAAATGAAACATGGTTTTTAGGATTCTCCTTCTTTATTTTTAAAACCCAATGAGAATCAATGAAATTCCCCTAGGTTGCCACCCATATTTGTGGTGTAAATACACATAAACGTACGGTGTTAACGATTTTTAAGCTAGCAGATGACACAATAGTTTTGATAACAAACAGAGCATACTTAAGTAGAAAAATAATCTATATGCTCTTTTTATTTATACATTATGATCTACTAATTTGCTTAAAACCCTTATATTGTGGTTGGTTCTCCGACAACTATAGATGTCAGAAATTCTTTACATGCGTCTTATCGCCAAGATTCATTCATTATCTGTGAGCTATGGAAGAAAGCTATGCTTACGGGAATTAATTTAACGTAAAATAACAATCTCATAAAAATGTGAAGTAGAATAAATCTTCAATGTTTTAATCTTTGAATTCTTGTAGAGTTATTAGAGACAGACGGAGATGTAGGGGAAATAAAATCTGAATACAGAAACAAAGATTACTAAAAACAACATTATTTATTGTCTTTTAAACTGTACCCATTAGGAACACAGATTTATTTATAATACACTAAGTAACTGTTGGAAAACTGTAGGAAGCTAGAAACAACTACAGTTAGATATAATTAATCTAAGTTAAAGTTTGATATTCGATAAAGGACTGATTGACAGTCACCGCAGACCAGCTGACTCAGTACCGATTCTGTAACTTCTGCTGACGTGCTTGTGGCTTCTGGACAGTTATAACAAGACTGCAGTTTCATTAATTTGATATCATTGTAATTTTCTGGATACGGTGCCAAAACGCTCATTAGACAGCTAATCGATTAGTTACTTTTAATAATTCATTATATTTTTACCAAACAACTAGCGTACAGAGGACGCATCTTTTTTTAACTAATAGGGAATTAAAACTTCGCATACTTGCGCGTGGCTATATAGTAGAGATGAATTTTTTATTGAGGAATACTTATTTATTAGTATGTATTCGTTTATAAGCTTCGTATTTCATTGAAATTAGATTTATATGTTTATAGTGAAAGTTAAAGCATCTTCTAAACTTGTCAGTATTGCAAGATGTGAGTACGCCACATCACGTGTTATGTAACAGCCTTCGCTGAGTGTGCATGCAAAATGTCATGTCTATGTTATAACAATGTAATATGTATTGTACTCGCGATGTTTAAACATCTATTAATTCTCCGATTGTCTCATTGTCATCACTGTCGAATGAAAGGGTTCGCTTAGGTTCAGTTAATAAAAATGAATATTACTTTCCGTTTTCTTAGGAACTTCTGTATGAGGAATGCACGTGATTACTTCTCTGTTGGCATTAGAATATTTAATAACAAGCTTCAATTTTAATATATTTTGAGGATGCAAACCGGAACTTTGTAGCAAATAGAGATTTCCCAATATTTGTAACATAATTCTACGTTTAAGAACAATAATAAGGTGTTCTGAAATAGCTAGACACACAAGTATTTAGATATTCTTCTTTATTCCAATGCCCTCAATGTTGCTTGGAAGATCTTCAGTTTATTTAAAATTTATCATACTATATTGGTGCAACATGATAAATTAAACAAATTTGAACAAAGTGAATTTTATAAATCACTAAGAATTAGCTCAGATATTCTAAGGTGATTTCTCACTTAGTGTTCTAAGACAAGGCGTTTGTAACATAATGTGTAGGAATAATAGGGTATAAGATACTTCGTCCTGAAAAAATAAATAATACTTCTATGATGATATAAAACTGTAAGTTAAGTGTCTTATATTTTTGTAACAGTGTTTTAAAATTATGGAAATGTTTATGTCTTGATTATTTTGATGTTTTCATTTCGAAGAAGCATATTTTGTAGAAGGATATACAAAAATTATGGTTGCCTGTAAAGTCGGTTTTACGGGCGAAGATTTTACGTGACAACGTCTTTTTCTCGGTAGAATATTTATTGATATGAATATTATTAAATTGCACAATAGGAACAAGGAATTGAATGAAAATAAGAATTGCACAAATTTTAACTATAGAAATATATTTTGTTTACTAAAACATTGTACATAATTTGAAATTAATTAAAATTTGTTATTGTAAATGGTAAAGTTTGAATAAAACATTTACTAAAATTGGAATTTGAAATTCTTGCTAAACACAGTTAAATTCTAACTCCGCGCGTGGTGATTGGTCGGTTTAGTTCGTTTGTTTGGTCGCACTGTTATGACAGGTTAGAGGTTATAGTTTGTTATTTTAAATGTTTGACTAGCAATACGCGCTGTTTCTTCTCAATCGACTGAATTACGATTGATTGCAGAGTGATTTAAACTAATAATTTACTTAACACTATCAACATTTGTCAATAGTATGACATAACCTATAAACTCAGTTTCTCAACTTTTGTGTCAATCTAACAATTAATCAATCAATCATAGTTTACGATAATGAAATATCAGTGTACAATTATTTACCTTTATTGTTGTAGTTGTTGTAAATGACGAATCTAAGCACTCCACATTTTCACGAATAAAAATAGTTATCTGCTTTATCCCGTGCGACGGACCCACAGTTATCTGCTTTATCCCGTGCGGATCCCGTGCGGCGGACCCACTGGACGGGCATCGTAACGTTACCGGGCGTTACACTTTTTCATGAGTGACTCCGAGCCGCAACCTAATTTAAGACGTTGTCACGTCAATAACTTTTACAAAGTTTAGTTGCCCTCGGACGTAAAGTTAGACTGTATAAGTATTTGTGGATATCTCTTGTTCTAACAATTTTAAGCGCAATACATATTTACTGTAGTAAGTTAGATAGTACACAGTAGGAATTAAACAATGCTATGGCCAGGGGTGTAGTAAACAATGTCTCAGCGAAAACCAATTCACTGTTTATTCTCTTTTGTGTTACAAACTAGACGGTTGCTGCAGTGTTGATTTTTCAATTGCAGTGTTGTGTATGATAAAGGCATTAGTGATAGAGTTCATTGGTCTTCGTTTGAATTGCTCTTAAACAAAAACTTAATTGTTAGACTGATATATTCTAAATATTTAAAAAAAAGTAATCATAAGAAATTTATTATATAATATCGAAATTTACAAAGTGCTATAATAAGACCAAGATTGAAGATAGTTGAAAGCAAATAACAGTTTTACATAGCGTACCCAAATTACTAACCTTATTATTTTATATAAATATTATTAGATATACTATGACAAGATAATAAAAATTAAACTAAACTATTAGGTGGGACATTAGATTCTCTAAGAACATGTCTGCCGAAGCTCTGTGATGCTTGTTATACAGTAATGCTTTAAAGAAACGCTATGTGTTGTTTAATATATTCCATTATTGTATTGACACAAACAAGTACTTGTCATTTAGCTATAATTTATCGATTTAAAATGGAAACTGCTCTATAAAAACGCAACTGCAGTATTCAATTAGTCCATTCGAATAGTGTACGTCAGTTTTGACAACCCCTACAAGAAAGTAAGATGTTTTTTTACGACGGGAAGAATTTTAATAAGATGTCAGCGTATTCCGCTAGAAAGTGGGGTTCGCACCTATTAAAACCTCTCTGGCCCAGGAATTACTCCCTCTCGGATCTGCTTTCCGTATTACTACTACAAGAGGGTGCCGATTTAAGTCGACAAAGTGATTCATCAGTGCACTCTGTGCTCTATCATAGTCTGTACTCGGGCCTCTGTGCGTGTTACCACTTCGTCCCCTCAGTTACACGCTTTCTTTAGAAATCGAGCACTTTCATTTGAATAGTCTTGGGTATCACGAGCTCGGCCGGTTTGGATACAGTTCGATAAACACTTGCCATCCAGAATATCTCTTTCTCTTGGTTTCTCTCTACCTACATCTGATTCAGCTCTTGACGTAGAGCTTCAGGCCATATATCGCACCCGTACAGGTATAAACAGTGCGTGACCGGTTTGACCAGCCGGCGTTTACTCTCCACAGGCCCTCCGATTTGTTGTATTAGTCAGTTGGGAGAGGTGGTAACAACAGCCCCCACCATGTTTTCCACGTCAGAGATCTGGTCCCAGAACGTGAGTTTGGTAAATAGTATCACGCCGAGATATTTTAGAGCTATCTTTGTCATGTTTTTAATATCTACAATGTTGTGTCATAGAAATTACAACAGAACTCTTGAAGACCAAAACAGTGTAACAACAACGTTTTTTAATAAAATATAATATCTGTTGGTTTTAACTAGCTAAGATGTTCAATAGTATTCCACAAGAAATAGCACTTAAGAAGCTTACGAGGGTTTTTAAATAACAACATAATGATGAAATGTATAATTAGTTAACTAGTGCTGCGTCGCAGTCACTAACAAAAACGGCTGGAAAATTACTATACACCTGACTATCATTGGCACTCCCGCTTCTCACATAGATTTTTAACAATCACAGCGGAATGATCCAATTTTTAAATGATAGTTTTGCATCGATACATTTACTAAGAGTTACTCCAAGTTCAACTGTATTAAATTTAACCACGCCGTTGATTATTTTGGATATTATAGATCTTCAAATTATTTTAAATTATCAGGTTTCATTTTACTTACTAAACATTATTCCTGTGCATCAGTAAATAACATTTTAGCGTTATCGATTAGAAATTTAACATATTACTTTAATGTGGATGAGAACAACGTACATCACTCGTGTAAAATTATATTATAGATGTTATAGCAATCTTATTGTGTTCACAAAAGTAAGACGTTACGTAAGACAAAAGTAGCGGAGAGTTTTCGTAAGAAAACTAAAACTTGATCACAGCTGGATTTTTCTCCGACAGAACACTAAAGTTGCCGTGTAGGATCGATGGAGCCGCCCTCATATTTCTTACTAAATGTGTTTTCCTTCTTTTACTTGACAATGACTGTCTTCAGTCTATCTTGAATAAGTTTTATTTATGAGATATTTTCCTTGTTTGCTACTTTGTATTTTTCAGTTAAATATTAGTTAAATCTGTCCATGTAATTATTTTTACAGTTTTAAATGAAGCCTTTTCTATCCGATTGCAAAACAACAGGAGGACCTGAACAGCTCTGTAAATCTTTGGTAAGTTTATAGGGATTAAACTTGAACGTATTTGAGGGTAAAAATATAAATTTAAAGACTTTGTAGAATATCTATCTAAAGGGAAATTTGATAGAGGTCACTAAATTAGAGCGTATGTCTCACTTAAAAACATAATAAATAACTCAATATAAAATGTGCTCTGTACTTCAGCAATCACGTTCATTATTCTCAGCATTCACATGCACTGCTCTTGTATTAAAAATACAAGTAATCAGAATTTATAGGGAGTGTTTGTACCCTTTAACCTAAGAAGTTGAATCTGAATCATAAAGTATAAAGTAAAATTAAAATTTATAATTCTAAATCATTTAAGATACTTTGTGTCTACAATTAGGTGTTGTGTGGCTCTTGTAATAAATCTTCCTCTTTCTCATTTTTATCAATCTGGAAATTGTTGTATTCTTTTATCATGTTGAATGTTATCATACATTATCAATTATTATGTGTTTTCCGTATAAACACGTTTATAATACCGTAATGACACGTAAAAGACCAGGATTATACTCAATAATAATAATATGACAGCAGGATAACCAATGTGGCTTTAAAAAACAAACAAAATGTATAATATTATATTATCTAATATCTATAGTATTATATACAAATCTAATGTGTCCGCCTGAGTGTTCGTTTGTGTGTTACCTCAATCATGTAAAAACCACTGAACCGATTGAATTTGAATTTAACAGCGAAATTTTTAGGATCGCTGGTTAAAATATTGGCCTATTATTATCTCAAACCCCTGAACTATTTAAAATATAATTTTCACTATATATTTTTTGCAAATACAGAAACCAAACACAAAGTTACTGATTAACTTTTGCTACAGATTTAAATTTGTTTATGAAACACATCTTATTTGATTTTTGACAGAAGTAGGCATTTTATAAAAACTCAACAATATCACCAGAAATACCTTACATCGGAATAAACTTCAATGGCGTAAGTATAGGTATACATTTTTTTACCTAAATAGGATTCTAAAGCCTGTTTTAGTGTATATTTTCTTAATCGGAACATCATAGTAAAATCAATTTCAGTTTCAAGATTAATTAGAACCCCATTATTCATTAAATCATTAGTGTATTCGCTTAAAAGCCAAAAACTCCGACCTTAAGATTCCTCTAGGCTAGTCTAAAATTGTTTAATTAATACTGAAATCGTTTTTAATTAAATGTAGAAGAGAAATTCGATTTATTTTACAATAGTAAGTAAAGTAAGTAGACTGATTTCACGAGAATTTGTTTGACCTCGGCTGGTAAAAAGTGTTTAAATCGAGTGCTTCTAAACACTTTGTTGCAGATTTCAACTACGGCATTGTTCTATTTGATACTTGTGTAATAGTTGTCCGAATACTCTTTACTTTGGTACAGTACGCCACAACTTGTCCACTTACATTTATATAATGAATTTTTTTTAATTTATTGAATTTTGTAGACGAAAATGAGAAATAAGGATTGGTATAGTGTTACTATTATTTATTTTTAAATCGTTATTTCTTGCCCATTCCAATATATTTAAAATGTGTTAATGATTTAAATGCATTGGTTTATTTCACTAGGCTTATAGTGGATGTATATTTAAAGATCGTCGGCATACATGTAATATTTACAATGAAAAATACTTGATGTTATGTCGTTTACATAAAATAAGAACAAAATAGGTCCTATTGTTATAGTAGATGTATATTAAATTTAAAGATCGTCGGCATACATGTAATATTTATAATGAAAAATACTTGATGTTATGTCGTTCACATAAAATAAGAACAAAATAGGTCCTATTGTTATAGTAGATGTATATTAAATTTAAAGATCGTCGGCATACATGTAATATTTATAATGAAAAATACTTGATGTTATGTCGTTTACATAAAATAAGAACAAAATAGGTCCTATTGTTATAGTAGATGTATATTAAATTTAAAGATCGTCGGCATACATGTAATATTTACAATGAAAAATACTTGATGTTATGTCGTTTACATAAAATAAGAACAAAATAGGTCCTATTGTTATAGTAGATGTATATTAAATTTAAAGATCGTCGGCATACATGTAATATTTACATTGAAAAATACTTGATGTTATGTCGTTCACATAAAATAAGAACAAAAGGTCCTATTGTTATAGTAGATGTATATTAAATTTAAAGATCGTTGGCATACATGTGATATTTACAATGAGAAATACTTGATGTCATGTTGTTCACATAAAATAAGAACAAAATAGGTCCTATTGTTATAGTAGATGTATATTAAATTTAAAGATCGTCGGCATACATGTAATATTTACAATGAAAAATACTTGATGTTATGTCGTTTACATAAAATAAGAACAAAATAGGTCCTATTGTTATAGTAGATGTATATTAAATTTAAAGATCGTCGGCATACATGTAATATTTACAATGAAAAATACTTGATGTCATGTCGTTCACATAAAATAAGAACAAAATAGGTCCTATTGAACATTGGGCTACACCACAAGTAAATGATACCCAGTCTGTCGTTTAGTTACCAACTTGCACACACTGCCGCCAACCGGACAAATATAACCTCAGACAAGAAAGAAACTAATCAGAAATCCCTATCGCCCTTAGTATGAAAAGTAGGAGTTCACAATCAAATGCCTCACATAGGTAATATTGAGCCATAGATTATTTTATGTATGGATGTTAATAAGAGAAATATTTATTGATTCATTTATGCTATTTAATTAATTTTCCAACCATATCATACAATGTAAAACTTTGTACATACTTAGGTATACTATCATAATTACCTGCTGAGATAAGATTGGTTATAAGTGGCAATGAGTATTCACTATATCTAAACTTACTAAACTTAAAAATATAAATTATAAATTAAAATGTAACTTTACCTCAATAACAATACGTGCTAAAAGATAGTTGATTAATACGCAAAGAAAGCAAAAAAATGGAAACAACAGTGGAATTTTAAAACTGTATTTTACAATAACATGGTGAACAAATTAATATGTGATACAACATTATGAATCTTTTCAATCAGCCATGTAAGTAACACTTTTATGACGTTGGTGAAATTGAGCTGCTTACTAATGTTAAATGTTTCAATAAACGCTTGACGGTTTATGGCTAGTTTGTTTGTATACTATGAATTTTACACGACTTTATTAAGATGACCATATAAAATGACCACGAGAATACTTACTCACCTAATATGTAAATTTAAACTTAAAATCTTTATAAAAGGTTTACGAGAAAAGAATAAAAATTAAAATCTGTAAAAAAGTAAATATATTTAGTTTTCCTTGTAGACACAACAAATGCATTTAGTTACTATTGGATATTTTTTTACTAAAGTAAACTTTAAGATAAATCGTTAATGTGCCGTTTCTAAGTTTAACTCGCCTTTTCGTATATTGTGATTGACAAGGAAATTACCAGCATCGCAGAATTTTTCTGATATGTATATTTAACTAAAAAGTAAAACTCATACTGTTGACATGTCTGTAAACTTTTTATACATCATTGGGTTTAATATAATTTTATTTTTGACTTGAAATGTAAAAATGTAATAATATACGTTATTCTGTGTGGAATAAATTTAAAGTAATTATTCGAATGTTCCAGTATAACAAGCTGACCATTTAGTACCTATAATTAAAAATTATAGATCAATGAAAAAAGCAATTTTTTAAATGGTACAAAAAAGTTAGTAAACAATATTAAATTGCACATAACTACGCACAAGGTACAAAATTTGACCCCTTTGAAACTATGTTCGTAACTTCCCAGTCACGTAGCCTCTCCTGTATGGGCCTACCCTCTCAAACACATGTCACTACAAGCATTGTAGTATGTTTGACACAAGCACAAAAGATGGTTCCGACCAGTTTTATACCTACGGGGGTATGTTTGGAAATTCTCAGTCACGCAACTATCCCATGTGACGTCCCTTTCTATAATACATTTATGGAATACATGTACATTTCTTACAGGTATCGAGGTGTGTTTGACACAAGCACAAAAGTTGGTTCCGACCAGTTCGATCCCTACGGGAGTATGTTTGGAAATTCTCAGTCACGCAGCTATCCCATGTGACGTCCCTTTCTATAATACATTTATTGAATACATGTACGTTTCTTACAGGTATCGAGGTGTGTTTGACACAAGCACAAAAGTTGGTTCCGACCAGTTCGATCCCTACGGGAGTATGTTTGGAAATTCTCAGTCACGCAGCTATCCCATGTGACGTCCCTTTCTATAATACATTTATTGAATACATGTACGTTTCTTACAGGTATCGAGGTGTGTTTGACACAAGCACAAAAGTTGGTTCCGACCAGTTCGATCCCTACGGGAGTATGTTTGGAAATTCTCAGTCACGCAGCTATCCCATGTGACGTCCCTTTCTATAATACATTTAGTGAATAAATGTACGTTTCTCACAGGTATTGAAATATGTTTGACACAAATACCAAAGTTGGTTCTGGTCAGTTCGGTATGTATACTATGTTGTATGGAAAAACACTGTATTGATTTCTTACGGAATTGGGCATTTAAAATTGTTAACATAATTGTTGTCAGTTACTTAGGAGGAACAAACTTTCCTGAATAAATCTCAGATTTAAAGGCAGAGATAATAAATTTTCGGAGTTTTGCGATGGTTTTTTCAGTCCCCGATGACATAACACCTCGTAACGTACTAAACTTTTTTAACTTCATCATTCAGCCAAATATTATTTAGGGAGCCGAATTTTAACTAATCTTCAGACTTGTTCTATCATCTTCTATTTATTTTTTCAAATAAAACTTTTGAACTGTGAGATTCATTAGAAACTAAAATATTTTGCACAATCACAAAACTTATTTAAAACAAATTTACGTTAATTCGAACTCGTACAATAACATCTATTATAAGTATATAACTGTGTAATAATTATATACGTTTTAAAAACAATGATTTCAGCCGTGAACTCGTGGACATTTTATAATATATAACATAATCGTCAGTCTTACTTAGGCTTATTCGGTAGATGCCATAGCTATCAAGGAAGACTTCCAGTTCAAACCTTATCGAAGCATTGCTTACGCAGTTATCTTCTTGAAATATTTGGTTGTTGCTGCTTATAATGTTCAGGTAACAAAGAATCATGTTGCAATTGATGTTAATTTGTTAAAAATTTAAATAACTGATTCAAATAGTAAATACGTATTAAATTTATGTGGTTCTTACAGTTGTGGTTATAGCGAATTAATTCTACATCTGAATTCTATATTACGCAATATAAATTGTTAATCCATGTAGAATTTTAGGCATAATTTGGTGCTTATGCAGAATTTATTGCTATAACATGCATTATTCCTACTAGAGAACCTCACTAAGTGGAGATCTCTTTATAGTTAGCCTGTAATTATTAGGCTCACTACTTGAGATTAAATAGCTCATACCATTGACTATAGGAGAGTGAATTTACAAAAATACTACCATGTTATTCTTAAGCTCCGAAACTCTCTTTATCTTTAATGTGCGTCCAGTTCGAGGTAGATCTAAAGATAATTAACGATTGAGGTCTTTATATGTATGATGCTAAACTTAAGTATACGAAAGCACCAGTTTCCCATTTCCCAAGGTATGGTTCATGGCAAACAAGAAACGATATATATTTTTATCTTACTAAGACAGGTATCTCAGACAAGGTTGTATCTCACAAAACATAATTCCAGAGCATAAAAGCCTACCCGACTACTAGTTAACATATTAATCGTTTTCCCCTTATACATAATAATTAATTATACGAAGACTTCCAGAATTAATTATACCATCTGGCAGTGACCTCTGCAACTTTGTCCAGATATTCTCCCCATTGAAATAATTCTCACAACAACGCCCAGTCTTCACGCCTGGATTCATCTAAATAGGAGAACCTTCTCGTGACAAATAAACAATGCTTATCAATTCCATATGGTCCCATTAACACACCTCCTAGTGAAGGCGATAGAGCAGTATTTGCCTTAGCATCGTTACGACAGGGTATATCAAATCAGTGTTATACTGCATGTAAAGCCCATTGATAACGTCTGTGATATGATATTTATTTTACCATGAATAAGAATACAAATCTCGCAGTGTGGCCTATGAATTTGGTTGGATTGAATATCTATATAGGTTAAATTAAATGGCAGGTTATATTAATCCTCTGTTATTACGTTTAACTGTAACACAAATGTAAAAATATTTGCTAACGATCAACAAAATCTCATTGAAGGGTATAGAAATGAAGCTTTATGGAAAATTTATTGTTTATATGTCCGTTCTTTCTCTCTGAAAAC
The DNA here is from genome assembly GCF_021130785.1 of Homalodisca vitripennis. Taxonomy (NCBI): domain Eukaryota; kingdom Metazoa; phylum Arthropoda; class Insecta; order Hemiptera; family Cicadellidae; genus Homalodisca; species Homalodisca vitripennis. The sequence continues at coordinate 128,727,912 of NC_060209.1, read as the reverse complement.
AAAAAAAGATTTTGTATAATCCAAAAATAAATTATTACATAATTGGCTGAGCGTCAGCAAAGTTTATTGTACGAAGGGCTGAATAACTTTAGTTTTTTCCTGTTTGTTTGTCTCCATGATAATATTAGGTTAAGAGTTTGTTATTGGGTTTTCATCTGGGATCTTACGGTTTCGACAAATCATGTAAATGAAATACATATGCAGGATATACAAATGCGAGTTCGTTTAATAACAGCGTTACATCTGTTCTATATATTTAGATATACGTATATATATACGTATATATATATATATATATATATATATATATATATATATATATAATATATATATATATATTATAAAGAGACTCGTGAGAAGATAAAAGTACATCTTTTGGCTACTTTGAACAAACTTTTCAGATCAGAAAAAAATGTAGCAAATATTTATAATCCTACGATTTGTTTTCATTGTTATTAATGATATACTGGTACCACGAAAACAACTTAAAGTGGTCTCATAACATTGTTACATATTCAAGTCCAATTTATATATGCCTTCTGTGAAACATTAAGTTCTAACATCTCAATCAAGACTACTGCATGATTGCAGAGTTCATCAGGACTCGGAATGTGTACTAAGTCAAGCCTCCCTTCATTCTTCATTAAGTGACGACCTGTTACATCTGTTACAGCAGAATAAGACAAGCAAACATAAAATTATCTTCAATCGTGTTAACCTATGGGTAAAAGTGTTTTGTTGTTCAACTAATACTCGTTAATGTATTAACTATTAAATAATTCAATAGGGTGTATGAATTTTTACTTTACTTAATTGTATAAATAAACCATTTTTTAATTACCTTCAGTGATTTTTACTTAACGAATTCGGCTGAGTGTAGGTAAATTTGCTAAGGCAAATTTGTTGCTTTTCAAAATATGTTTAATTTCACACAAAAACACACACGTATGTTTCATAAAATTTACCCCACTTTCGTGGTTTTAGCATCCCCTCTACGTAATCCAAGATACAGGTCTAAGCTTTCTGGTCAGAAACTGGGTATGAATCAAGGGAGAATTAAACAATAGTTATATTGAACACCAGCTTTTCCTACTAATTTTTTCCACCAAAATAATGTAAGGTAAACGTCATTAAGCTCCAAGTCCAATGAAGGGCAGATTCAAATTCTCATTGTTAAACAGAAAAACTTTAAAACATCCATAGCCGGTATAGAATGAGGTCTAAAATATATCTAAATTAAGTCCTCCCCACGCCAAAATCGTATATACGCGTTGCCTTCCCAAAGTCAAAAAAATAGTATATCTCTCTGTCCTATAATTATTTCACGTCATTTGGATTTCCGGAAACTGTCTAAAACTCCATATAATATTTTAATGCTCTTGGTATAAAAAACCGACTCTTGAATACAAAATTCTAGATGTTGTAAAAAAAGTCAGTATCTCTGAAGTTGGCTGAAACTGAAAAGTTTTTAAATTTAACGAGTATTTACAAATTTACCAGTTCAAGAATCTCTCAAAATCATTGAATGATGTCTAAAAGAAGACCAGACATGAAATGAAAGAACTAATGGAATTATTTTGAGTTAGAAACTAAAATTTAACGTAAAGGTGGAGGGATGGTAATGGGTTTTCCATTGTCTCCTATTTTGACCAATATATTTATGGAGAAATTTGAACAAAAAGCCTAGGCTTTAGCTCTGTCCAAATGAAAGATTTAGGGGAGTAAGTGGATGATTTTTTTTCTCGATAGACAGTGAATTGAAAGACTCTATGAATCGCATTAATGGTGTTGTGTAACCTCGCTAACTGAACTCTGATTATCATTAAACCGCTTGTCTTGCAATATTAAGTTAGCTTATTATAACTTATATTATGAACTCTTTATACCACTAGTAAATATATATTCAGCAGAAGACTAATCGGTTGTATTTACGTTTGCAATCCAAAGACACGTTTGTTCCTTATTCAACACTCATACTACTGCCATATAATTTCCATATTTAAATACATTAAGTAATATTGTTTGTATAATATAGATTAAGAATATTATAAAACAAATTAAACACTATTTGACTGGAGGATATTACACAATTTAAATTGAGAAATAAAATAGAGTTAAATATAACTTATATAAGTTAACATAACTTATATAAGAGTTAACTTATTTAAGAAGTAAAAAGTATGAACCATAATTCCAGTTTTAATATGCTTTAACATTTCAGTAATCCAATGGCAGAAATGAATAAATAATCTAGTTTGAAATTGAAATATATCTTGTTATATAATACAACTTGCTATTTAATACAGCGTTTTAATTGCAAATTGAATTAATTTCTTCACTTCACAACTTTGTAGTTTACCTTAAATTCATTCCACCAAGAAGCCATATTTTAAAATTGTCTATACTAAAACTAGCAGTTACCCATTCCTTTGCACGCAATTTAGTTGATGTTGCACGTACATGACTACTGCTGGATGGAGTGCATTATATTTCTGATGGCAATATTAAGTTTATGTTGTTTTCGCTAATCTAGTATGGAGTCTGATTTGCCTTTAACAGAAACGCATCTCAGGATACTAGATTGAACAATAAAATTCTTTATATCAATCGTGAGACAAGAGATGATCATTGGAAGAAAACTGGTAAATCTCGGTAAGATATACCATCTCGTTTCTTAATTACCTCCTAGACGAGCTTAATATGGAACCTTGATGTAATAACACTGTTCCCATAGCATCTGTGAGATACATTTTAAGATCTTTATTTTATAATTTCTCATAGTGCGACAAATTTGTACACTGAATTTGGAACGACTGGGTCCTAATTAATTAAACGAGGTCGTGAAACGTTGATTGGAAGGTAGGCCCTACGATATTAACACCAAAACACCGTGCCGGTTCGTCGAGGGAGCGGGCAGCCAGCTTTGATTATGAAACTCCGACCATTAAAACTCTAAGACGTCCTCGCCCAACGGAAGCCTGAAGAGAAGAGAGCAAGGAACCTAATTCCAGATATCTAGAAACCTGAAAACTAGAACCAATTAAAACAGGCAGAATTCCACAGAAACATCTAGAAATAGAGGTAAACCATCTAGAAAAAACAGACGACTCGACCAGTTGTAGGAAACAGCTGCCGGCCCGTCCAACGGCCAACAAAACAAAGTGGCAAACGCCACAATAGTTCTTCGATGGATACATTATTTTTTCCATTATTTACGACGAACATAGAGTTAGAATATTTGAATTTTACAAAACACTCTGTGTATATGAATGTACTTAGTAACAAAATACCGTGGAAGTTATATATTATTTTTTTAGAAAAAGCAGAGGCCGATCCCCTATTTAGCCTTATCCAGTCCGTCCGTTGAAAAAATAATAATGAGGAGAGTCAGTACTAGCTAATAATAAAATTAATTTACAAAATGAAATATACATTTATAACACTATTTTTAATGCTATGCTAATTTTTATTTTATTGAACATGTTTAAACCTGTAAATCCACTTGCTTTCAGTAAGATGATGTTTGCAAAGTTACAATATTGACGATAACTTTTATAATCGATATGGCTATATATGGCGACATGGCGATACTGTACAAGTGAACAAAATTCACAGCGGAGCTACAGTCCACCCCATAAAAAATTTTAAATACATTTATATATTGAATATTGATACAGTACATATAACACAAAACAAACTCTTTGATTGTAATGAGTGCGGACAAGTTACTTCTCAAAATGATTGCGGCAATTGGCCAAACATTAATCACATGCATAGTTTAATCGCGATAACACTGATAGGGGAGTGCATTTAGTCCATTGTGTTAAGGGTCGATGTCACTGACAATGGGTGATTAACGTGTTGTAGTTTACTGATTGTATTATGTCGGGTTTGATTATCTACGAGTCATGTTGTATAAACGGTTTTAGTCCCTCTGCATTTAGCAGGTTTTATTATTTTTGTGTTTCTTCACTTTCTTAGTATTTCTTTTACTGTAACTAAATAAATAAAGGCAATTTTTAGTTAGTTTATACGTATTAAATAATCCCAGATTAAACTCGAACGTTATACCCAAAAATATAAGTAAAACTTTAGTGACATAGCGTACATGTCAGAAAATAATTAATTTTTAATACTTTTGTCTTGTCAAGGAGCCGAAAATGGATACTTTTGGATCGAAGTTGGTTTTTATTGGCATATATTGTCAAGATCGTGTTTCTCTCCGCAAACTCAACTATGTCACGGGACATAAATGAAACAAAAAGTAAATTTAAACAGACGGAACCTAAATTTATTGTCAAATTAGTTTTTGAGATCTGTAACCTATGTAAAAGTTTTATACAACAAAACGTAAAGTAGAACCAATCAATATGATATTTAATTGTATAAGTTTTACCATGGTTAGTGAGATAATATTTACCTGATATATGTCTGCTTCTACTATAAAGTGCCATTGGGTCCCAAAAGTTTGTATCATACATGCTTTCATTAAATAGTAAACAGCCTTCGATTTGGAAATTGCACGTGAAACAGCGGGTAACTGTTATTATTAATTCATAACGGATTTTTTCAATTAAAAGAGTTGATCATCATCACCAGCATACATACATATCTATGAACGTTTAGTTTCTCGATAGAAGTCGGTCCATGTGTGCGGCTCTCTCTGATGGGAGAGCCCATGGCTGAGCGGACTGTTGTATATGTTTGGACTTCAAGTGTGAGTTATAGAAACGGCCGGTTCAAATTTTGCCTGTGGCAGTCGCACTATTTAACAGTAGTTTTATTACAACGACTCTCTCCATATTATCTTTAATAACATCCTCAATTATGCAAATAGGCCGCGAGGTGCAAAATAAGACTTAAAAGGACATCCGTTCGTACATAAAACACAATACAAAAAACTATTAATATGAAATGTAGGAATTGTAGGAATTTGATTCTTGTTACACAGCTTTTTGTTGCTTCCGGGAACAATAGTTTTGGAATCAAAACGTCTACGGGTGGCTAAGTTTAAAATTCCAACATTTTTTATATGTGTCAGGGATAACCATGATAATAAAGATGGAAAGCCAGAATAGACAAATTAGCAAATTAGCATATTAAACTGTAAAGTTAATCACATGATACTTTTCCGTAAGTTACCAACACGTTAAGATTTAACTTCACCTGCAATAACGTTACGTTACGTCGGGTCCTTTGATATTTCGTTATACCAGTTTAGTTTGGTACAGAATGCGATAATAGAAATAAAACAATAATTTATTTATACTGCACAAGAAATAGAAAAAATATATACATACAGATATTTATTGAAGAAATAACCATACAAACACAACAATAAAAAGTTGTCCTTATATCAGAATGTTTTATTGAAGTTGAAAGATTTAAATAAATTTTGAGTGTGAACCTGTAGTTGGCCCGTGTGTGCAGTATCTACTTTTTATCTCGAACTGCCCACTCAATCTCAGTAGCACAGCACGTTACCTGTGTACAACGTTTTTGATATACTTAAAAAAAAAACACAAAAACAATAACAGTGTGACTGCGAACTTGTACTTGAAGTTACAAAGCGCCCGTCTGTCAAGTATTCACGATTTGATCTCAAACTGCCAACTCAATCTCAGTGTTACGGCACGGCACTTGTGTACAGAGCTTTGTTTTATAGTAACCTAAATGGTTGTATCAGAATATACGGCAAGAATATTGTTTTAACAAGGTATTTACATTATTATATTGCAAGTTGAGGTGGAGAAAACCTTTCCAAAAATTGAAACTCGTAGAAATATTTGGTCTCAATTTATTTTTTAGTTTACTCTTTGATTATCTTTGGAACTGATGACTATCTTTGTTATAGACATACGTAATACTCTATAAATTCATTAGGAGCAATACTTCTTGATTGAGAAGCATGACTGCATAACTAGCAAGTAAATCCGTGGATAAAGTATAGGTTATAAAGGTCTAATCTAGTAGATCTTGTTGGCTGTTCAGCTATCTTCCTGTTGAAAACAATGATTATCTCCGCTATATTCACCGGTAGAATATTCGCTATATTTTCCAGTCCACCATTATCTTTTAAAATAAGGAAACTGGAAACTGAAATGGTGCTTTTACGTAAGAGTTAGTGTTCTGGTCACGTCATAGATTTCAGTAGTGAGATTGGTCAGAGTCGTAGTGTAAATTTATTTAATGTATTTCAGTAAAAGCTATTTCGCTCTTTCTGCACAAGCTCATTAACCAACTCAGAAAGTTAAATTTTCTAAGTGACGCCGACGTCGGAGAATAAATGTCTTATATTAATCAATTGTCCCCTTAAGGCACTTGCAGTGATGTAAATATTTAACGCTGTATTGAACTTTATAGTCACGGAGCAAATGGTTTGTTTGACTCATTGTAATGCCCAGTCTCTTCGTTTATTCTTTCGGCTGTTGTAAATATGCCGTCCCGCGATGCCTGAGGAAACCAAATCCAAGTAACCTACACGTACACATTCGAAATATTTTTCATAAGTAACATCCAGAATAAATAATTTGGCTTCGATTTTTCACTACTGCCATCTCTAATAAAAGGTAGATAATACTATATGTAAGTGTCGTTACTATATACGTCACACAACGACATCTGATATTTGTTAATCCAAATAGAAATTAACGGGGAATAACGTGACAGTGACTCAATCATCTGTCAAATATAATGTAAATTTTTGCAGTAAATAAATGATCATTAATTAAACTTTAAAATTACTTGTGACTAGTATTTCGGAATAGAAGTTTGCATAATATGCAACATATTATGTTTGGTTCCCACATATACCTAATGCACATGCAAAATCTTGACTTAATGCACCAATTATGTTATGTGTGATTGATAAAACGTCAAGAAATTGAGATTTCTAAACATATCACAAAACCTTTGCATTTATAAAACACATAGGTTTATGTTGCGATAATATTTTTAATATACTCTTACATGTTTAGCAGTAATTGTAATAATTAACTTAATGATTTCCTCATGTTAAATGGGAAGACTTTATTAACAGAGGTTTTTTTGGAAGATGACATAGTCTCAGAGCTTTACATTTGTCAGTCGCAGGGATAATCATCAGTTCAGCACACGCATTTATCATGAACTATAAGTTTACTACAAAAAACATTTAAACGCAACTTTCATTTTATTTTCATTGCTTTGAAAAGTGATTCTGTACCTCTACTTGCAAGATAATGATGATACAGATAACTTGTCAAAAATAAATGTTAAACACTATTCGTGACATAACTACAACACAACGATATGTCCACCAGCGCAGTGCCGTGACACTGAGATTGAATCGGCAGTTTGAGATCAAAAGGTTTATAGTGAACAATCGGGCAGCTTGTATCTCCAACTACAGGCTCGCAGTCACACTGTTTTGTTAACTGTAACACAAAGCTTTGTACAAACGCGCATTGCCGTAACACTGAGATTCAGTCGGCAGTTTAATATCAAAAGCTGAATACTCAACAGTTGGGCGGCTTGTAACTCCAACTCCAGACTCGCAGTCACACTGTTTTGTTAACTGTAACACAAAGCTTTGTACACACGCGCATTGCCGTAATACTGAGATTCAGTCGGCAGTTTGATATCAAAAGTTGAATACTCAACAGTTGGGCGGCTTGTACCTCCAACTAAAGGTTCACAGTAGGACTGTTCTGTCAAGCTTTCAACTTCAAGAAAATAATTTAATATATGACTCTTGGTAATTAATAATAATGTTTTTTTACATCTGTCAACAAACAAAGCATATTTACGACTTCTTGATAAGATATAACAGAGTTATTTCTTCGATGAACAAAATAGACGGATACAAAGGAGAATCAATGAACCCGACAGAACATACCGACATTGAGGGTTATGTTAAATGTATACGAAACTTACAGTACTTGCTTACTTGTAAACCCGTCATATACAGTTATAGTATAGTATAAAATAGTAATATATATATATATATATATATATATATATATATATTGAAATATATATAGAAAAATCTTTTTGTTGACATACACGTGTTTCGGTTTGTAACCGAATATATACAGATAACCCTATAAGTGGAGTTAATGACATTATATACATATATATATATATATATATATATATATATATATATATATATATATATATATATATATATATATATATTAAAATTATGTACCGAAAAAATTCGTGTTACTACCTTTACGAAACAAAATCTGTTTAGGTATATTGTGTATTTTGACAACTTCATTTATGTAGACCTTTTGATCCCAAAACTAATTATAGATATTTTTATTGAAGCAAGAGGAACAAGTTCTTCCGCTATTTATTACGTATCAAGTATCAAATGTATGTAAACTTACTATCAATATGTTTTTCTTCATTTTACTAAAGACTGTCCTTTTAAGTATACTGCTTCTCCACAAGGGCCACTGGCCTGAGCGGGAGGAACTTATCAAACAGAATAAGGGAGAAAGTCGTTGCAAGACCACAACTAATTTAATAGGTCACAGACACGATCTGAACAAGTGCTTATCATGAACTTACAATCCAAATTCGACGCTCTAACCACACAGATATCGCCCCCAGCTCGAAACCTCACTGAATGACAGACAGAAAAAGGTCGTCTCCTTAATAATAAATATTTATATAGTATCATAAGCTTACATTTGGTTAAATATGTGTGTTTGTGTTTTACAAAAAGATTTTTGAAATTTTCTTAAGTATTTAGTTTCTGAACGTCTACGTCCATAAATATATATATACATATAAATATATATATATATATATATATATATATATATACATTTATATGATAGTAATGTATGTTAGTAGTGTATAGTTTTGTACTGTAATACTAAATAGTAATAAAAATAAATTAAACTTTTTAAAACAAAATTTCAAAGATTCGATATTTCTGCTAGCAGAATTACCAAGAAAAAATTACCACATACGTTAATGTAATACGAACATAGAATGTGTTACAGTCTGTCCCTATTACACGAAGACTAGTTATCACTTATAATGATAAAAAGTTTTGCAGTCTAACCTTTAACTGCCATTCAACACAACAACTAGCTACGGAAGACGGCTGACGAGTAGTAAGAGCACAGAATAATACAAATTTTTGCAGTCCCTAATACAAAAGATGTAACTACCATTTGTTAAATGAATATTAATATATTTTGAAATATAATATGTAGACGATTTATATGTCAGGACAAGACAATAATATCAAACACAACTTACAATATTGAACTTCACATAACATATTATTGCCAACGATGCAGGAATAATTTGACAGGCGGTCTCAGTCATCCATTAAACGTAGTTAACGTTACAAGATGACTCTTAGAACTTGCTTGGATATAAAAACATTCAACATTTATTACAATTTATATTTAAATTAATTTTAAGCGGAAGATGTTTAAAATTGGTATATTAGTATTTACATTAATAGAGCTATATTGCGTACTTCATTAAAGGTCTATTTTAAGTAAATTAGAGAGGATTACATTTACTAGGAGTTACTTTTATATTTTGAGCTTAAATTCAATTAATTTATTTATTGTGTTTTGTTGATTTTGTTTGTAAAATACTTTCTATTAAAATAACAATCAGGATGATAAAATTATAGTTTTAAATTTGTACTGTTTAGGAAGTAAGCGCAACTAAATTGTATACTAAAAATAGTTAATACTTTTAATTATGCTGATTACTAATTGTATTATAATTAAAATAATGGTATATCTAAGCTTTTATATATATATATTTATTTATTTATTAAAAAAACATATATACTTATTTATGATTTCATAAGTTTTTCTGATATGTGTCAAATATATATTTTACTGAATGTTCTCTGTCGTATGAAACAAGAACTTTCGGCTCAAAAGTCATAAGGTTCAGGCAGATATCCGTTGCATTAACTCTGAATCACTCCTCGCCTCTGGGAGCTCATGTCTTTTTTAGAGTTCTCACACTCAATATCCCAGGAGACTAACCTCTGACTGCTTCTTCCGGCCTCTAGGAGATAAAATACTCTAGAAGTTCTGACATGTCTACTTTTTGTATTTGTTTACATTTTGGATGATATCTTGTTTTCAGTCCCAATTTTTATATAGAGAATTCCATTTTAATTAGTTCTAACATTAAAACGTTACTGTATTCTTTTATTGCAAAACGCTACTTTAACGTGAGCCAATAAATAAAGTGTTTCACGTGTGTTTGTTTTAATGTAACAAAATTTCAAAATATCTGTAGTGAAAAAGTAATTTGTCTTTAAATATATATAAAGAAATATCCACCAGTTAAATTTATCTTCTGTAAAGATTTATTTTAAGCGTTCGACAGGGTAGGTGCTCAGATACGGGTCAGAGAGCTCGCCTACAAAATTAATAACGAGTCAATGATCATATCAATGCATCATATATACATCTAATAGCATGTCTACCCCAATATAGAAGCATATTTCAGAACATATCAAGTATGTGAACATATATTATTTCAATTAGTATATTTAGTAATAGACTAATTTTATTTCATAACATTTTTATTTGCAACAAGTATTTTCCATTACGGGGCCTCGAAGCAGGGCCTCGCACTTGCTGGTCCAGCATGCTACACAACACCACACAGTTCTCACCTTTTATACATATATATATATATATATATATATATATATATATATATAAGTTATTTTGAATAATTTATTCATAGTAAATAATTGCTCTGTGGTGAAGAGGTAATATGCTCGCTCGGCATATAAACATAAATAAATAACTGATCACTGTACAAAACAAAATTGATATAATATTTTGTGGTCGTTGGCAGTAAATTTTGATAATAGACGTCTTCAGATGAATGTGTTGTATTGAGTAAAACTGTCACTTAAAAGAGAAACGTATTCAAACTAAATCAAACAAACTCTTAATACAGATGATGTTAAGAAAACATATAATCCATGCGAAAATCTGTTTATTTTTTGCAGTCATATGATATTAGATCTTGTTATGGATCAATGTTAGATGTTGAATTTTATCAAGCAGTGTGCTTGTTTAGGTTTTCTGATAGGATTACATCGGCGTTCCTATAAGAAGTAGGTTAACAAAATATGAGTTTTCTATCAAATCACTTGTTTTCTTTAAGATGTTTACCTGTGTTATCTATTGACCTGATATCCATGTCCTGAAAGCATTTGTAGTACATGAAATATAATCTGCAGGAAAGTTTTTAAAGTTAATTAGTTGTTTTTGTGTTATGTCTTGTAATTAAAATCAATAAGCTACTTATAGCTGCTAAAAGATTTATTTTAGAAAACAAATATGTTCTTAAATGTTTTACTGCCAGACCAGAAGTCTACTTTCATCCTGTCGTTATTGAGAGGGAAACCATTTTATCTACGCAAAAATTTTATTCCATGTACGTATATATGGAATTTCAGTCAGATACCTTTTTTAGTATTTTTATTTATTTTAAAAGACAAAGTAACTTTTTTCAGATTAATTTCTATTAAAGAGGATTTAAATAACATGAGTAGGCAGTTTACTCATGTTATTTAATACTCAGATTCTTTATTCTGTAAAAGAATCGTCGTAAAATCAGCTACGACGATTTGGTATTTTACAGAGAAAATAGTTGTTTATTTTGTTTAAAGAGGAAGAATGTCTGAGATGTCGGTTGGGATTATTACAAAATATAATTTGATGGCAACCAGAGAGAAAACTAACTTCTGGCCTTTGACATTTACATCACAAACATTTATCTTTATAATGATTCATGGAATATTTTAATACATATTTGTTGAAAGCAGTGCTTCTGTATGAAAATCATTACAAATTATCAATGGTTGATTTTATCGGAGATTGTTAAGTATTATCCCAATGACTTGTTAATAACGCTCAAACGTTCTGCCATTTGTTCTTGGTAAGTATAAGTTTTAACCTAACGTTAACTTTTGTTGGTTCAATTTAATATTTAATATTTGCACTTACAATATTTAAGGACAGGATTACCTGTGCCGGAAGAAAAGGGTTAAATTGTGTTCCCAACATTTCAGATTGAACTAATGTTTTGTAATCTTTTGTAAAAAAGGTGTCCTCTTTAGCTAAAATGCATTCAATGCGTACATAAAAATTTTTTTTCTATAGATATATTATATTATTTAATCAATTAACAAACATATTAGAACAGGATAATTTTAATTTTCAAACTATAAGGTGCTTGTATTCATCTATCTGTGTTGGATTATAGTTCATACATTTTTAGAGTTTAGAGTTTATTACTTTCTACGGCCAAGAACCAATTCATATTTATAAAAATAATACATATTACAACATGGCTAAATTCTACTTACAATATAACCCGTATCAGGCTAAACATGCAAATGGACCTAGTAGGTCTAGAAATATTTTTAATACTATATCAATAAAAAGTACAATATTTAATACTTTATAATAAATACTAATGATAGTAATAAATAAACAAATTGTAAACGATATTTAATTTATATATACACACACACACACACACACACACACACACACACACACACACACACACACACACACACACACACTTATATTACAATATTTCAAGCATATTTTTATTTCAGAATGTCAATAAAAGCAAAATAACAATAAAGGAAAAGAGATTAATGAAGTTCTTTCCAGTCAAAGAATTTTTTTGAAGGATTCATCACTCGTGAACGATTTCTAAATTATTCAAATTATCAAGATATGTGTAATTATGTTTTATATTTGCTTTAAATTTATCTTGTTCAGGTTAGTTCTACTTTTACCACAGCATAATTCTCTTCAACACCAATTAAACAAAAAATAAAATCAAGGACTACTTTATTACTTTACTGAATTAAAAATCTGTTAAGATATTGATGACTTTATACAGTTTTTTTAATGCCTTTTACTAACTTAGGATGTAAAAAAAAGATTTCGGTATGTAAAATATGTTTTACATGATTTTTCGTAATAAAAGTACATGAATCAAATGTAGGTTTGTAATTTTTGTATGTATTACAAAACATATAAGATTAAATCTTAACACCCCTTGTGCTTGTTATGACACAATGACTGTATGAGGCATGAGCTGATTGTATTGTGAGGTTGACGATATCTCCACCATTTTTGTCTGATATAGTGGAATTTGACCCATCACAATGGGATAATGTGATATAAGGGCACACGCTCTTTGACAGTTGATAATTTGTAACCATTCTGCCTCGCAGCCTCTGATTTATGCTAGAATTGTCAAATACTATAGTGATATAACATAATTTGTTTGTCCTATTTCAAATGGAAAACAGAACTTAAAATTACTACTCGTTATTTAAAACTGACAACTCATAAATCAGAGTAAATATTTAGATAAAAGTAAAGTTATTGGCATGGGATTACTTGTAACACACTTGATTGTTAACTGTAATCTTCTCATGAATAAGGGATCTTTTTTGTGTTCTATTTTTATACATCCACGATTGTTCCCAATAACCGAAGGTAATAGATAATTATAAAAAAAGCAACTACGCTGTTTACCATTTATTATTCACGACGGATACTTTAAAACTACAATATAATCTTACATATTTGCCACTACTAAATTTTACAATATTAAAACATTACTTTTACATGACTGGTATATATTATCTTCTTTAAATTTCAAAATATAATGATAATGATGTATTTTACGACAATATTATTAAAACTGTATCTTAGTTTTAAGTAGAAAATCCCAATAAAATACAAAGAAATACTATGACTTTGACGTCCCTTATTCTATCAACCATCTCCATCCAGTTTATTAGTTCAGATGCACTCTTTTGGAATGGCAGCAAATTGATTTTTCCTGAGTCTCTCACCTTCTTGGTAAAGTTCAATGATTTATGTATAGCGTGACCGAATTATGCAGTTTTATGATGAATTATGTCAAATGTGTTAAATATTTTATTTTAATGTTAATATTGATACAAGATGCTGTCACTTTCAAAGGAATAAACATGTTACTTTTACTAATTTCTAGGTTGTGAATATTTCATACTAGTGTGCAATATAAGTAGTTACGTAACTATCCAAGCAATTTTTTGTTTTTTGTTGTTGCATAATCTATGATAACCAAAGGTTTATTCAACGTATTATGCAAGTACAAACCTCACATATAAAACTGTAACCGTTACACTAGGGTACTGAATTTCGACATAAGTTATATTTTCTAAAATTTAATTTTTATGTTAGTCTTTTGCTTTAGACATTGATTTTGCGTTTTTCGACCATAGATCATGTACATTTATACTCATTTTGTCTATAACTCATTTTTGTCGATTTACTGAATACAAGCTCTCTATAATAATGTATAAATAAATTTGTTTCTTGCATTCGATCAACATTACGTTTCTTAAGTGTCATTCTTCTTACATTTTTATAATAAACTTACAGGTCAAAACGTATATCAATATATTGCAAACTAAATGTTACAAGATCAATTCTACGAGTGTCATTCGAGAAAACAATTGTACTCGCAGGTTATACAACATCACACCTACATAAGTCCGGATAACCAAAACACTAAACTAAACACTTATAGAGACTGGATGGTTTTATTGATGTTATCAGAGTTGGTCAAGTCAGCTGTTTTCTCTTCATGACATTACAAGTTCCAAACTATTTGCACAGAAGAAAAAGGAAATATTCCGATCCTAGATAAAGTTAATCTCACATTTCAGATGGTGTTTATCTTTTTGGACATAGTTATTTGTAAATTTATAATAATAACAGTCCAGTAGTTCTTAATTATTATTTTGGACGACTTGCTTTTTTCAAGAATACATCGCTAGAGACCCAAAACTGTACAAAGTTTTGAAACTACTCTTTTAAAACGAATAGGATCTTACGAAACAGTTACAAATAATTAGAATGAATTATATAGCTTCGTAACAAATCATAAAAAAATAATTAAAACAGTAAATTGTATATGAATAGATTTCAATGTATTTAGGAAAAAAACATCATATAAATATACTATATACACTTTATAAGGAGATAAACATGTAAAATATAAATATTTTTTACACAGTTAAAATTGTTTAGTTAAATCCAATAAAAAATAATACCGCCATTCAGTTAGACATTGGTTTCTTTAATTAAACACCTTTTCCTATGAACTAACGGATTTGAATCGATTTTACACCTTTAATTTTGTTTTATGTGTAACAAGCGCACTCGAGTGTGTGTGTCTGTGTGTACCTCACATTAAAGGGGAACCCCAGGTTTTAATCAAATAAGGTAGTTATACTGTACCGTTATACTGGCACATGAGGGGTTAGCTTTGAAATTTAAATGTTTGTGAAGGTTCAAAAAAAGGAAAGTGAAAATCTTCTGAAATAAATAAAGTTGAAACTAAAATAAAACTTCTTATTAAAAATAATTACTGGATTTAAAATTAAAATAAAAATTTTTTGATGACTTAAATTCAAACTTGTAATATATTCGTCACTCCAAAAATGTAGAACGTTATTACAGCTTCTTTTATTCCATTTTCAAAATTCAAAACTTTCACACTCTAAATCTGATGATCTGGCAATTCTTCACTTTAATTTATCTTCAAAATTCAATTATATTTGTTACTAATTTTCTTTACTTTACTTTAAATATTACTTCTTTTCAGTGTTAGAAATTTTTATTATACAAATTCTTCAGTGTTAGAGAATTAAACTTATTGCTGAAAGCATTTGTAACAACCACAAAACTCTTTTAGTATTTTTACATAACATTTTATATACATGTGCTCACTGTACCAAAGGTTTTATATTGCACAGATCAAAAGGACAAGTTCCTAAATTCGCATTAAATTTAATTTTTACAATATTTCTTTTCCCAAAATTATTCAAAATAACTAAGAAGGAATACTGACTGGACTCCAGTTAAAAGGTTCACTTACCCGCAAGGTTCGATGACGATTAGCAAAAAGATTAACTCTAAGCACTTTCAAAGTCTACTCGTTACTATAATTTCCGATCAACTGAGACGGGAGGTACGGCACGTCTACCTCACCCCACCTCTAAATTTTGTTATCAAACACTGCCATCTGCGATGCGCGCCTCTCTGATAGCGGCCTCTTTTGTACAGTCCAGTCCTTATAATTCTTCTGGGCCTACTCCTTCCACCGGTAATCCAGTTACCCCAGAACTACAATTTAATACAATCGGTACAATACATTTTTAATACATATCAATAGGAATAAATCATTTTACTTTCTGAAAAAATATATTTAAATACTAAAATTTAAGACTCGAAGTATCATACATTACAAATAATTACCCTATTCTATATCGAACTTTCCAACGCTTCACGATCAACTTTTCATATCTATTTTCTATCCATCCCATTAACTATTCTTCCGTATTATATAACAAATTATATCCTATGAATTAACTTTTGTTGACCATTTGTTAAACATGTTTCGTAATCAACTTATTTTGAGTGATTATCACAATTTTAAATTAGTTAACGTTTTGGTTATACACATATCCTGTCATTTTGGATCTTTGCAAATTATAAATTACGGTTGTAAAAATTAGGTTGAAAAATATTTAAGTTTTGTTTTAGGTTTTACGTAACAATCCAAACAACACAATTTAAAAGAGGATAAGAGTTTATCAATATCATCACTGTTGATATAATTGTAGACATAATATAAAACATTGAGTGCCTCTAACTTTTTCTTCTTTACTGTCTGAAAACCTGTTCTTTTGTCGTTCATCCAGAGTCTCAAATATAAAACGAGGTATTAACTTAGAATTTGACATCCAACCTTAGTGAAGCCACGCATTACGTGATGTAGCGTACTCCAACCTTATACGTAAATGCTACAAACCTTTAAAACGTATTTATATTGCTCTAAAATTCTAAATGGAAAAATATTTTACTTACGAACTAAAAACCCCTTAAAATATTCAGCAAGATTCTTTTATTATTAATAAAGCATAACTTTAAATAACCTAATAACAGGCATCTGTATAACACTGGGAGTCCACAGTGGTAACTTCCGACCAAAGTTTATTATTGGGCCCTGGGCTGCTTTGCTAACTTCTTAATTTGTGTATCTTGCCTTTTCTCCTCTTTGGAAAAATATATCTGTTATTCCATAACGCTATTTAAGCAATTATACATATTATAAGCAGAAACAAAATATCTATGAATTTGGGGGTTTTAAAGACTTTGTTCTAAATTGAACCTTAATTTATAAGCTTACTAGCTTTGCAGCATTTTTAAACAATCTAAATCAGTACTATATTGAATAAACTTTTAAATACATGAGTATTAAATGCAAATGTTGAGTTTAGCTCCTATTCACCTACCACTTAGTTCAGCAACTGGAATCAGATTTTGTCACAGACTTGATTCCTGGAATCAGGAATTTCACAGATAAATGCCATATTATAACGAAGGGAGGATGCATAACAATTTAAAAATATTTATGTAGCTCGTAATACTGTGACGATAACATTTTATAAGTGTTCAATTTTATGATACCGGATTCATTAGACGGAAAAACAGAACAAGGATCAATATTTGCATCTCAAATGTCTTTGTTCATTGTATCGTATTAAACGTCACTGTGTCCCGACAGCTGACGGACTGACAGTTGTAGGCTTAACGCCCGGACGGTGCTGCGGCTATTTCCATACATTAAAATCTACGACCTAACAGCGTCAGAATTACTGGGCAGTAAGGTAGTACCAGATATAAAGTGTTAGTTTATTGGAATTTCCAATAATAGAGAGAGATAAATTGATAAATTATTGATTTAACCTGTACTGGTTTACACCAACGGTCCACTCTTACACCAGAACAGGCAGAAAAATAGACAGAATATTACAAAAAATTACAGTTGCGGGTTTTGTCTTACTCTAGTTGCTAAATACAAACATACACAGCACATATTACTACAGCCTAAATATAATATTTCTTATTAAAAGTTACATAGACTTTTTTCCCATCTCAATACGCTGTTTTATGTTATGTTATTGTATAACTCTAAGAATCCAAAAATCAATACAGTTCTCATTATATTACCACTAATTATACACTTATACTTCTCACGTACAAAGACACATCATAAAGGAAAATTTACTTGACGTTTAACTATTATTCGATTATTTATTCCTTATAACAATATTATGTTACAAAAGTTGTGATTTTGCTGCAATTACATTGAGCAGTTATATCACCGATACCAATCGATCACTATTTCTAAACATGCATATCTTACAACAGTAATTATTATTTTTGTTTTCTTTTTGTTAGTTCTCATATCTTAGTAACATAAATCTTTTACATATAAGCAAATATATGTTCTTTTTCAATTCTCTTTTTATTATTTTCCACATTATTCAACAACCTTATTGATGTTACTAAAAACGATTTTGTCCTGTGATTTGGAAACTGAACCAACTCATCGCCAATTCTGGTTGCTCTTAAATGGACGCTGTGCATTGAATTATAACATTCAAATAAATATTTTGGTTTTTTATATTATAAAATCTTAAAATGTAAATTTAGTACACTAAGTTCCCTTCTTTCTTGTACTTTTAGCTATTTCATTTGTTTATATTACGGTGTTACATGCTCATCATATTTAAAGTTATAAATATAACGTATGCAAGCATTCTGAGCTTTTTGCAATTGATTCGTTAGTAAACTTTTAACATCACAGTAAGCTGCAGCAATTCCGTAATCAATGATAGGAAACACTAAAGCCGAAACTAGTTGCTTTCTTACACCCAAAGAAGGTCTAAAACGTAAGCGTTTAATTGATATAAACATTGAAAGATCCTCTTAGTGACATTAATAACTTGATTATTCCAAGACAATGAATCACTGAGCCTTAGACCTAAGCTAAAAACATCTCTTTCAAGTTAAATAGTCTGTTCGCCAATTTTATTGGAGCTACATTATTGTATAAAATATTTTAGTAGTCTAGAAGATTCTATTAAAATTGGTTTACATTTTGTTATATTTAGGTTTAAGCCATGATCTCTACACCAAAAATACACAGTCGTAAGCTCAATATTAAGTAGGTTTGTAATTTTATGTATTACTAAATAATATATTATCACTGATCCTATTTATATACAAACTAAATAAAAGGGCTGACGACGTAGAGCCTTGTGGAACACCAACAGATTGAGTTCTCCAATCAGAGGTTGCTCCATCTTGTGTCTTTACTCTTTGCATTCCATCAGACAAATAGGATTCAAACCATTCGATAGATGCATTGCCAAAATTATATGATTTCAAAATGGACATAAGCAATAAATGGTTGACACAGTCAAAATCACGACTGGAATTCAATAAAATAAGCACAGTTAGACGTTTATTGTCAATACCTCTTTTAATATCATCTGTAACTTTAATTAGGAAGAAATTGGTTGAGGGAAAATGCCGATTTATATAACATAGGGGGAGTCTACATACCACCGTAGGATGTACTTAATTCTACAAGAAGATCGTGGTATCAACGATATAAACGTGTAGTAGAAAATCGTACTGTTACATTTTTGAATTGTTTAATTATTTCTTGAAAACGACAAATCTTATTCATAAACTAGACTAACTAATTAACTGCATGACATAAATACTTTTTCTAAAAGAAAATATTTGTATAATTAATCCGCTTCTAACTTTAAACTGTTTTCCTTTTTTAGTGGTTTTATAAATGTTTTCCTCACAACGTTCCTATATTACGAAATCAAAGGATAAATATAAGTATTAAATAAACAATCGACACCTTCTTCAGTAGTATTAACTCTCAAAATTATGTATATATGTTGTATTTCCTGTTATATCCCAAAACTATAATCCTATAGTAATCTTATGATATATATTCCCATGTATAGACATGATAAACCTAACACGCTGGCCATTTCAAAACTCTGATTTATTTATAACTGATTTTTAACTTGATTAAACAGTTATATACCAACATTTGTCCGTATGATATATCGGCAAGAAAATGTTCCAATGGAGGATCAGACATATGCAGAATACATCATGTTGTGTTCGGTAATAACAGATTACATATGCAAACATGGCCCTTACACCAGTTCATTGTGAATAATTACATCTAGAGTCCATCAATATGGAAATTACCATGCATAACGTTTGTCACTAAAATGCAGGCACCAGTGAATATTATCTCTGACAACTGTGCGTGTGCACGTTTAAGTGTACGTAAAAAACTACATGTATTTTTAACTTTGCATTTAACTAATTCATATATTATTATTAATGAAATTATCAGCATGAGTCAACATCGATAAAGAATCTTGGAACATTGAAAAAAGTTTAATTTAATATTACTAGTAAATTAATACACATTTTCTTATATTAATTTTATTGTTGCGAGGCTTTCAGAATCAATGATTCCATCACGAGGCAATTTCCTTGTATTCATTTATTAGTAATATTAAAACATCAGAATTTTAATAAATCAGGTATGTTAGAAATAAGGAAGTTATCATGCAGTGAAAATTAAATGAAATTATCTTATATTGACCCAGTCCTTTAATTTCTCGAATACCAAAAAGTATAACAGCGTGTGCTCTATACAAGTTCTTGATACTTGTATATTTACTTGCGTTACTCCACTCTTAATATGGAAACATTAATTATATTTCAAGATTTCTAAAATTATAAACCAGTTATCATTGTGATCCAATATGTAAGCTATTGCAGTAGGATGGCCTCAAAATCCCTTAGCTAGATGATATTCCTAAGTTCTATTTCCAAGTCCTAAGCACATCCTGTCTCGAAGGAAAAGTTTTGGAAGTTCACAGTATCAATGAAGAATATCATGGACGAGTTTGACATTTAAACTGAAATATCGAATATGACCTCGTAACAAATGCTCTATAGAATAGTCTGCCAAGGACCTTGCTTACCCATTACAGCAGTTATCGTAAAATAACGTAATAAGGCAAGAATGTTTCTACTTCTTGAATGCATGTCTGCTTAATGATCTGGTCTTGTAAGAAACCTGTTCCCTTTACCTCGCCATGAGTTGTGGAGCTGCTCTCAATATGCCAGTTTTAAACTCGTGCAAAATAAGAGGCAAAACGACGTAATTATATTTTTTATGCTTTTATGCTAGTATTCAAAGTTATAACATGTTTGACTTTTTTCTCACAATCAAGAACAAATTGTCTGACTTTTAAAATGAAGGTGTATATTATTTTACGAGATTATAGTATACAGTTACTATATTGGTTCATTTTAGGGTGAGATGTAATTATGTATCATTTCCAAACACTTAGCAACCTGTAATAACACTATAACCATAAATATTTAAATCCTACCAGGTAGTGGATGGACTTATAGCAATTATTTCGAAATTATTTTATTTAAACATATTTAATTGTATATTTTCAAAAGTACAAAACTGTTTCATTCAAAACTCTCTTTAACAATATGTTTATGTAAGCTTACGGGAAATTAATAGAACTTTGGAAACAAAATTTGTTGTAAATAATTTGTATTGAAATTATTACAGTTACGTACGATTTCGACCACCTACCTAACCTACCTAAAAGTTAAATTATCAAAATTTCCTTTCTTATAAATCTTGTACGGCCAAAAGAATTAACAAGGTTTGTTTGAAAGCGTTCATTATTAATAAAAAACATTGTTCTCTATATACGTTGTGGGATAGCTAATGTCAGGATTTTGTACTTATTAATAATAATGGCCACTATCATGCAACTCTTTATTGGTTTATTACGGCTGCAAAATGTTTCTTGATCATGAGTGAAACTTTTAATTTGATAATACTAACTTACAAACTTTTCTTTTAACCACTTAAAATGTTAGCATTTATCGTATTTACACATGAATGTTATATCGCAATAGCTCATACATACCCTACACTTGAATTATGATCGATGAACAAGCCAGACTGCTTGTATAAATGTTACTCCATTTGGCACTTTTCAATTATACCTACATTAATTGATTAATTAGCGTCAAGAAATGGAAAAGTAATGGTGGAAAAATTTCATAAGTAAAGATTCCTAGTATGCGGAGTTGTAGAAACCGTTAGTTTAAAGATTATTTTAAACATTTTCTACTTTTTTATACCTACGACCACGATTGAAAAATGCAGTTACATATAAAAAATAAAATACATTAATATAATTCAGATACAATTTAGAAGTGATACTTTTAACTAATTTTCTTGGAGACAAGCCATCTTCCTGAAATTGATATAGTATTAATGTATTGTCCTTTATTCGCGAATCCTAGTTGTAAGTTATCTTTAAGGCAAAAAAGAATGTAACTTAAAGTCACTTACTAATTATCATTTGCAATTATTTTTGCTACGTTTTGTTATTATTGAAATTTATTATTTCTTAAACAAAGCAACATAAGTATAATCACACAACAAATTAGTTTTATTATGGTTTTCTGTAACATATTCTTTTTGGGCCTACGATTCAAAAATAAGTAGTTACCGTGACAATTAAATACGGGAAAGTCTTACATCTTCAGTAACTGATTTTTTTATGTTTGAGGCCATGTTTCCCAAATGACATAATTTTTCAAGATATCTGTGTTTTTAATAACTAAAACTCATCCATCAAATAGTTTGGAACACCAAATTTAAGAAACGTAAACCCGATAAGATATTGGATACGTGCTAATAGCATTTTGCAAAGAAAGGTACACCAATATGCTAAAAACTTAAAAAACTAAGTTCTGATTTTAGGTAAAACACCTGCAGTGAAGATTATGGTTACCATTTAATGCCATTAAATTCTGCAAATATTTAATCTACCAAGAAATTGTCGATAAAATTATGTCCCCATATTTAAAAAAAGTATTATTATTGGAATAAATTATGGTTACAAATTTCTGTTAGTATATAAAATAATAACGATAGCAACGTTGGTCGTGTAAAGAGGGAAAGTTGATTATTTCCACTATTTACTTTGTAAGACGCTACATATATAATAGTAACTTACCATAGGTCCTATTAGAGTATTATCCCGAAAGCAAGTCAGTTGTAAAGTAATCTGTTTGGTATGAGGATCAATTCCACCAGTAATCACTCTATTGAGTAGAGTAATCACTAGAGAATGACTGAATACCGTCATGTCATTCATGGTCAATGAACGCCCTAATGAAGTTATCAATTGATGTTTTAGTAGACACCTATAGACTGAAATTACTACTGAACTAACAGAATGTAGTTTTGCCCGCGTCGGGGACCAACCGAGTAGTTTTTTGTTTCAGTTAAAAAGGTGTGAGAAAATTTAGAATTTAGAAGTTGTGAGTCCTAGTTAACAGCAGAATATGACCAAATACGTGTTTATGTTTAATATTATAAGTCGCTTTTGGACTGAATTAGAATTTAGAGGGCTACATATCTGTATAGTTCTTTATCGGGGCAATGTGGCACACTCTACTGTAGTACCTTAAGTGGTTTTAAACGGTTCAATGTAGAAAGGTTTTAAACTAAATATCCTTTCTAAACCTTAACTTATGTACACTTTTTTTCTTCATTGGTATAAAAAAGGTGGACTCCATTAATACTTAAATATATTTATGAAGTAGGATTCCGAGATGTTGTATTTGTATTTATAATCGGGGAAAATAGCACACTGAGCTATGGTGTTGGAAAAATAATGAATTCAAATAAAAAATGCAACAGAAGGTGTAAAACATGATGAAAGAGCCATGTCTTACATGTCTCTGATTATCTTTTAGCATCGCCACTGAACGAATGTGAACCTAATGTATGCCTACTTAAGTTTGTAAAATTTCATACGACTCCATCATATTATATCATATGTGCTTTAATTAGTATTATAAGTACTTTGATTGTGAAGATGTTGTGTAATGCAGCAGGTAACAATTAGAATGGATTAAATACGATATATAACCTTTTTTAAGTTTGCACTATATTATATAGAAACACCCTTTAGCTAACCGGGGATAGCAAATATTTCCTTCAGTATCTACTAGATAGAATTCAACCTAAAATCTTCTTGGATATTGTAATAAAAGTATTATTTAGGTTTTAACACCAAAACAGCTATAAGAAAAAATGTTAATCAAATGACCAGAAGCATTGTTTGATAATATTTATAACTGTGAACACAGTCCTAACTAACTTCAAGTAGCCCTCTGCTAACTCACACAGATTGCGGATCTAACTTAACCCTAAAGTTTAATTGCGCTCTCCTTCAGCTTTACTAACTTATTGGCCTTAGACGCTCCTGATCTAATCTAAAGGTAAATATAACTTTCTCATAATGTGATCATAATTATCATAGTTATGTAATTTACACTTTATTTGTTTGTCTGTTTATATACATATGGTTTCATTAACAATTAAGTGTATTTTATAGACTAGAAATAAACAAACAAACAAATTAATAGGAACACTATTCGACCAGCGGATCGTGTATATGAAGGTAAGATTTATTCCTAGTTTTTCTTATACATGATTGAGTATTTATATTACCACTTATGTAGTTAGCTTCGTAATATTTATCCTGAATTAGATCTGCAAATCTCTATTATGCACATCTTACATAATCATTTACATGTTCTAGAAAACATTGTGCTTAAAACTTTTGCAAACACGTAATAAAATAATGTAAACGTAAGTAGCATATTATTTCAACGAAAGAAACATATTGTAACATGATACTGTTGCTTAGTTACATAAAAGTTAGAAAAGTTGTTTAATAATAATTAAAGTTATTATTAAAAATAATAACTAATAATTTATCCTTGGCTGTGAAATAAACACTATGCTGTATATCGGGATGTGAAGGAAAAAAGTGAACGATCAAAGTTATCTCGTGTTTATTCAGTGCCATAAACATTAGCAGCAATAAATTATTCCTGTAAAATAGAAGTGCAGCAGTACACAGTGAAACAAGTGGTAACTATGTAACCCGTAAAATAAAGCTATTTTTAAACCAAACCATTGACACCGTGTTAAGGAATCTAATTATACTTATTATGCTACTTTCGAATATTAATCTTGTATTGTTATTTTCGTTGTACTTCCAACAGATTTGCAAACGTATAATAAGAACGCAAATGTAAGAAGCATATTTTTTTAAATAAATGAAGTTATTGTGATTTTATATTGTTGCTTATGGACGAAGTATTTTGAAATATCTTTAATAATAACGTTAACCTCGGTTGTAAGATGAACATTATGCTGCATCGGAATCTGTAGGAAAATAGATAATAAATAAGAAATTTGTATCTTAAAAACAGGTTGATTTAAACTAATATTGTGTGAAATGTATTTATCGACGTGAATGTTAGCAACGTTGAATTATTCATGTACAAGAGAGCAATGCTTTTAACCCAACCGTTGACACCGTGTAAAGGTATATGATTACAGCCATTATGCTGCTTTCGAATGCCAATATTTGACAAAGTTTATATTTGCTAATGGGGTTTCATTAGGATTAAACCATCGCAAATGAATGTTGACGTCACATTAACACACATTAGGCTATTTGTAATCACATACTGGATGTATTTAATGTAGAAGTTGATTTAAATGACGGTAAATAGCTTGACATCCAGATTTTAAACCAAATTAAATTGATTATTATTTTTTAGATTTTAAATACATGTATAATAGACTTTATAAAATTGTTTTAATCCTCAATTTAAAGCAAAATTTAGATATGTACAAAACTGTGTTCATTGAGATTTATTTCAAAATTTTGCTATATATATATATATATATATATATATATATATATATATATATATATATGTAAATGTTTTAATAAGGGCATTTATTTGGACGTTACTATTAAACATGGGTGATAGTTGGTCAGACATCACTATATAGTGGCATTAAACAATCGTTATGTTTAAGACTTTGGAAAAATATCACTACATGTATTCCGTTGTTTTCTTCTGGTAAGTTGGACTCACATCTAACAAAAAATTAACGGTTCAGGTACCACTATCACTCGGGACTGTTTCTGCTCCTAACTCTAGGTTGTTTTAACGAGGATTCTAGAGGATCAAATTACATGTTTAACATGTTAACTGTTTGCCGATATATATATATATATATATATATATATATATATATATATATATATATATATATATACTGTTGATAATTACAAATGAATCATCGTTCAATAATTCAAAATATAAAAAACAACGTACAATTGTGTTGCATTTGCGTTGTAATTCTTTCTAATAATATACATTTTTAAATACAAGGACAGAACTCTTAATTGAAAAAATAAGTTTTTGAACATGATTTAATGGCCTATAAATTCGACAAACATGCTTTTTTGTAACACCTTGACCTTAATATGTTAACATCAAAATTAATGTTTGAAATGCTTACAAGAAGGTTTTGAAACATGGATATATAATTCTTTATATATCCATGTTCTTTATATATATATATATACGTGTGTGTGTGTGTGTGTGTGTGTGTGTGTGTGTGTGTGTGTGTGTGTGTGTGTGTGTGTGTGTGTGTGTGTGTGTGTGTGTGTGTGTGTGTACAGAATTATTCAAGTTAAATCCAATACAAATTTATTCATAAATGTAAGTCATATGTAATAATGCATAATAATAATTACGAATATACGTTAAGAAATTACTATGTGGATCTTATAAACTTTTACAATGTGTGGTAAAAAATAATCTAATGGGTGTTAATGTGACGTCACCATTCATTTGCGGTGGTTTACTCCTAATGAAATCCCATTACCAAATATACACTTTGGCAAATATTGGCATTCGAAAGCAGCATAATGACTGTAATCATACACAATTACACAGTGTCAATGTTTGGGTTAAAAGCATAGCTCTGTTTTACGGGCAACATCATTACCCTCTGTTCCACTGTGTACTCCAACCCGTATTTTGTACATGAATAATTCGAATTTACTAACATTTACGTTGATGAATACATTTCATAAATTATTTGTTTAAACCAACCTGTTTCTAGGATAAACATTTCTAATTTGTTAGCTATATTACTAAAGATCCCAATACATCGTATTGTTTATCTTACTACCGAGGTTAAAGTTATTAAAGGATCTTTCAAAATATTTCGTTCCTTAGCAACACTACATAGAATATCACAATAATTTCATTTATATTAAATAATACGCTAAATTACGTTCAAGTTCTTATCATGCGTTTGCAAAACTTTTGGAAGTACGACTAGATTAAAATAAAAGGTATGTCATCAAAACTCTCCAATTTAAAAAGTTTTTACAAGTGAAATTATTGTATAAGGTATGGTGTATACCAATATTATTCTTTGATTTAACAAAACACCATTGCTAGGGTATATGTAGGAATCCATGTTCACGTGAACCTAACTATACTACGGCAGTATCAACATTTTAATCATATGCTATTGTTTTGTATCTTTTGTGAAGCACAATAAAAAAATATTTATGAATTTATTCAACAAATCTGTTACATGTATTATTATTTTAAATTCATATATATGTGTAATTGAAGAAATTTACCAGAGTATACATCAAAACTGTTTAGAATAAAGTTAACTTGTGAAAAATCACTAGGGCAAACAGGGGAATGGGAGTTTATATAGAAACTGTAAATGTTATAATTTTATTTAATAAACTGTTTTATAACTAATGATTTATTTATTTTTGGTACTCATATTGGAAATAAGATTTAAATAGTCTATTTGCAGATATAAAGCTTATAGTTAATTCTTATTTTTTTATTTATTTACATAAAACTCCATTACATAACACGTACAACATTCAATGCATAGAGCATGAACTGAAGCAACGGTATAAGAACGGTGCCTTATAATCAGGTATTTCATAAAAAGTAATGTAGCGTTTTAAAGCTACATTGATTTATCTTTTAAAATTAAAACTTAAATTCAATAAAAATTTTGGGATCGAAATATTGGGATTTAATTTTAGATTAGATTGTGAAAAGTTATGGTAAAAACGAACATGTAATCCTTTGGCAAGTTAATACTGGTAGTTATAATTGTTAGGAAGCAGGTTGACTGCCTTGAATTGATTAGAACTTGTCTTGTTGCGACTATTGTTCTCCTTGTTTGATACAGCTGGACCAATAAGAGAACACCGCGGATGTCCTGCAAAGTTGATTGGAAATGGAAGTATTTAAGCGCCCGCTCATAATTTTCGCCCTTCTTTTGGTTATTTTCGTGAGTTAAGTTGATTACAGTGCGCCGTGTTTCTGAATATTTTTCCGCGAGGGATTTTTTGGAAAAAATTAAATTCATAGAAACTACAGAGCAATCTACAGAGCATAATTAATTCTTGATGAACAATAGAGCATAATAGAATCATACAAGTTACTTTTGGTTCAATCTTGCAAGAAAAGTGAATTAAAATTGAACGTTGGTAATAACTTTAATTGAGATTTGTTAATTTAGTAATTTATTAACATTTAATTGGAACTGTTTTATTGTGAATTATTAATTGGAAATTAATTGAACATTAATAATTGTTTGAGAGTGTTCTAATCTTAATTGCAGAGACTTGAAAGTTAAGGTTCAACTAGTGGATAGAGAAGTTAAAATGTTTATTTTGAATTTTGAGTGAAACTTAGAAGTGAACATTTTTATTTTAGTTATTTCCAAGTGGTATTTGATTTTTATTTTAAAACTGTATTATTTTATTTTAGAAGAGAGCTCTGATTTTAGTTTGATATATTTTATTAATATTTTTTATTTCTTGCGAAAGGAACTTTTAAATTTACTAAAAGGTTTGTCATTTCTTTGTGGAAAATAGAGTTTTAAAAATTCTGAAACGTTGAACTTATTAATTTGCCAGTTTAAAATAAATCCATTGTTTTTATTTAGAACTGTGATTTTTATTTTAAACCACCCAGATAGTATTTAATAGTTAACAAATTTAGTAATAAATTGTACTTAATATTCACTAAGAGCTTACTAATCAAAAAATATTTCATATCATCTTGGATGTCTCATTGATAATATAAATATTAATACTGTGGAATATTAATATCCACAATCCAAGTCGTTATAGGTAAGTACCAGTTAGCATTAAATTGTAATTTACATCTGTCTGTTTATAATTCCAAAAGGAATTCCTTTATTGGTTAATTAGTGAATTAATTAAAAGTATATTCACTCAAGGTTACCAACAGGCAAATATATAGTAAAATATACTCACTGGTGCAGTACTCTTTTGTGTATCATAACGATTTTATTTAACGATTTCATTTTGAAACAAGTACTTGATTCTAAATAACGAGCAGTAAGCCGCGATCATTAGTTCTCTTTGTTTTACATGTAAGTAATAATTAAAGATAACGGGTTTATGTTTGAATTAGCTGGACAATTTTAACGGAACTGGACATTTTTTTCGTGCGTTTGGTTCTTTTAAGGAAGCTAGTAAAAAATTATAAATTTACAATCTTGTTTATAGTCTTTGAATGAAACGAATAAAGTTGTTGTATAACAAGACATGTGTTCTACAGAATCCAGAACATGCTGTTGTAAAAACAGTACTCGACTGGGACTAACAAGAATCTACGTCTTTCTCAGGACTGTTTTTCTTCTATCCATTGGTTCAGTAAAGCGAATTCTCAGGACCGGGTCAATCAGGATTCGAAATGGCTTTTTTAATAACGTAGCGTGAAATAAAATAAATCCATATCATTATTCTGTGATAATTTGTTTGATCTATAACAAATTTAAATTTCAAAACTAATAATTAGGTTAGTGTCAGTTTATGTTTCATATAGGATTCGTAGAGGAAACCAATGATTTATAAAGTATATTTGAATTATAAATCTTTGGTTTAAATGCCTCTCTTTCCTATTGACCTCATAACATATTGCTCTTTAAGAATAATGCATCACATTAACAATGAAAAATTAAATCAATGTGATCTAAAGATTACTTTGAAGAGAGTTGAATATGGGTATATTTCGCCAAACTGTTGAAATGTTTACATTTAATTTATTCGCTTCAAATACTTTGATTGAAAGGCATCCTACCTTATCTGTAAAAAGTAAACGAAGAGAAACCATGATTACTTTCCGTTCTGTTAATGGTATTAAAAAAAGTAAAACACTCAATCCTTTATTTTTCATTTCATTTCTGATTACTTTCTAGTCTTGTACAATTTACCTCTGAATTATTTTACCACATTATTCCAATTGTTTATAGCACAAAAGTTCATTGCACCCTAATATTTTAGAGAACATTGTTAACAAAGACAAAGTTAGAGGGATTGTTTACACACGTGTGTAAAATGGGGTATTGTACAAGTTGTTTTAGATTAAGTGAATCATTTACTTGCAAAGGAGCCATTTCATGGAGCTACAGAATATAGAGATATCGTAATTGCCCAAGCTACATACAAGTATATTGAATAAAAATTTGTGTTGCAAACTTTATAGATCTGATGATTAAGGATAGCTTTGAAACTCATTGAACATTGTGAAATAGGAATTTTCGTGTTAGATTACTTTAATAATTCTTAGGAACAAAGACATTAATGTTGTAATAATGTTTTATGAATTACATTAAACTGATTCCGGTTCATTGAAAATTATCCCTCCTACTTTCGGGTGTTATTTACTTTTCAAATTTCATGTACAAATTTATAAAAATATTTATAAAAAGGTCTCGCAGTCCTGACGTTAAAATTAAAACTTACTTACAGACTATCAATAGCCTTATATAAAATTATGTTAATGTGCGTTTTAATGAGTTGAATTTTAACAGTAACAAAACGAATAAAATAATACCATTGTGGGTTTTACCCGATATGGAAATTACGTGGTAAAATATATATTAAGCAAGTCTATTTCATGGATGTATATTTATTTGTCGTAATTATATGTTGTTTAATCTCAAATGGAATTAAAACCTCCATTTAGCTAAATGGAAAGTCAAGGTTTCTTAAATAATTCATTAGTTCTCTATGACCGAAAGTATTTTGTTATAGTTGATTGGTTAAAATAATGACTACATCTTTTAGCCAACACCCGACTTCAGCTACGACCATCGATCCTAATAAAAGATTCTCTTATCCAACTTCTCAATCATGTCGAAGATCCTTCCCACATTCCAATACCATCAATTCAGGCAGGTGACCAAGGATCACTTTGTTGTGGTCTGACAAAACCAGTCAAGCTACTCGATACCTATTACGTGGAAAACTATCTATAATTGTGATGAATGGTAGGCCGGCAGTGTAAACTATTTATTATTAAAACAATATAAAACAGATTATTATCTTTTTAAATAAATGCTTGAGTGCTGTGACCTCTACCACTAAAAAATATCCAGCTCTTTATGTACTGCGGCACTCATTACATCACGGACAGTTTTGTACTCATATAGTTCAAATCTGTTTTCACTGTTTATAGTTAGAACTTTTATGACAGAGTTTTCAACTCTGAGCCCAAAACGTAAATTTTGGAATAGCAACAAATGTGGTTTAAGTAATCGAAATTAGATTTAATCCTATTGTATTATAAATTTGGGTATTACCAACATGCGTTAGGTAGGCAGTTAGTATAAGGTCTAATATTTACTCCGGCACTTACCATTGAAATAATGTAACTTTTTATTAATTAGTTTCTACTTATGACTCTTTTCTACTTTGTCAAACTCATGTTTGTCAACTAGAAATATTTTAATACGCATATCTTATTGAGAGAGCATTTAGTTTATAATCTATTATATTTCTTATCACAACTAAAATTAGTTATTAAAAGAATGTAATTAGTTATTAAGCAGCATATAAATGTGTGATTGTAATACAACATAGGCTGTATACGTAAGGTTCTACAATATTGTTAATAAAATATTAAAATTGTAGGATTCATATATGCTGATTGTTAGTTGAAATTTTACAATAACATGATGTAGAAATAAATATAAAGTAATAACCCAAGTGTTTATTTATTTGTTGTTCCGGAAAATCTATTAGATACATCCTTCAGTATTTTTATGTTTATATTACCAGATAAAAACTGTTATTATTCCATACAGAAAAGGGGTACAGTACATAAAGGGAGGGAGAGTATGATTATAAAGTCCGCTAATCGACGACTATCATAAAACATGTAAAGTGTGATTAGGCTTTTATAGCCCCCTATAGCCGTGGGTTTTCTGAAAAAACGAGTGTAAAAACTTGATAAAATAAGCCTCAGGAGCGTCATAGTTGGTTACAGCATTAGGTTCGAGTATTGCTAAATATTAACTTTTGAAATTCACCTTAAAATTCCATTTCACCCGCTTTTTCATCTTAGTAGTAGAGAACTACACACTAGTAGTCATTAAGTTTAGATAATGCTACTTAAAATTGTTAATATACTTTAGCCAATAAGAATACATATTTCACGAGAAAATTTACACATTTATTCCGTTACTTATTATACGTTCACATCATAGAAGATATCTAAATCTGTGTCTATTTACATGCAATTATATATTGTAAATATTTTACTTACCTTTTTATGTGGATGCAATTTAGCCTTAACATTTTCAAAACACTATTATTAATAAACTAATAAACATAAAATTTTTCATTCTGCAGTAAGTTACACTCTAATAAGACATATAAACCATGGAAAATTATAACGCCGTAACTTAAATAATGTCTAAATTATAAGTTTTTTAAAGAAAGGCGCTCAAGAATGCGAAAATCAATAATGTGGTAGGTTATATGCTTTTTATGCTTAGCGTTTGGAAAAACAAATGGAATTTATAAGAGAAAACTGAAATCAAATCTAATCTCTGGTGTAGACAAAACACAGACAGATAGAGAAGCCATTAAAATGTTACAGGTGTAAAATGGATTTCTGAATCCACGTCCCTGGATGCTTGCCAAGGAAGAATGAGCACGAAATACTCAAGATTGTATCTCAGAAAATGCATACTATTCTTTTACTTGAAATCAAATTTAAGTTATATCTCGTATCGAGTTACCTGGCATCGAATAAAACTGTTTAGTAATAACTAAAACAATATTGTTGTCTGTTTCAAGTTGTACATTTGATACATTTCATATATGCGGTTATTATTTGTAACGTAGAATTTGATACAGATTAAGACGTAACTTCATTCCATAGCGCACAAATTCAGTACACTTGTTAATTTTTATTGAGTTATTCCAACATAAATTTATTAAATATAAAACTTACTGGATTAAATTACATTCCAGCAAACGGTAATGATTTTTATTTACAGCTTTTTATTGACGATGATAAGATAGAAAGGATAATATGATTTCGGACATTTTCCAACGTTATATGTAACAAAATATTTATCACTACGTTTCGAGATCCGCAATCTGATCTCTTCCTCAGATAAAAAAATAAACAAATCATACCATAGCTGTTTAGAGTCCAGTCCAGGCGCTGCAATAAAAAATCACAAGTACACGGAAGTCAAGGTTGACTTAGCGGTTGGTCTGCTAATTTCATGTATGAAGTTTCAAAAGTTTGTGTTTAAAGAAATTCTTTTCGTAATGTATTGTATTGGATTAATCCCATTTCATGGGTTGATTGCCAAACGAGCAATGTTGAGCAATTGTAGACTTTTCTACGAGTCCTTTATTCATATTTTCTTAAGTCTCGATATGGCTATCGTTTATGGAACTGAATGTATCGAAAGGAAATTTAATTCTCCACTAAACATGTACCAGCATTACTTGAGTAACGCTCGCATTAGCATCTCTTCTCCGCTCTCGTTGGTGGTTCGGGTTTCTAATCTTTTCTGAATACGCAACGTTATTGTAATCCTTTGGAGTTTACTTTAAACTCCTTGCAATCATTGTATCGGTCCTCCTCCTCCAACCCATTTATTTTGAAACTCGTCATCTGGAACATGCCGAACATGGTTATAGAAATGTGGTGGAGCTCCATCGTGCTGGAAGTTAACTGGCTTTCGATTTGAGGAAATTGAAAAGTTTCTAGCATATTGTAATAAATTGTATGGGTTACAGAACTCTGCAAAGGAAAATGGCTCCACACATCCATACACACCCAAAGTTGACTTTTTGATTGTCGTGCCCATTTTACAAACTCATATAATGGTTCTGACACCCAAATTTTACAATAATGGCGATTGAAACTACCATTATTGTGAAAAGTTGCTGCATCTAGAGAAATGGAGTCTTTAAGTATCAATAATCTTTATGCACGATACGTATGCGATATGCCAAATTTCTAGTTTTTACATACACAGCCATCAGCGGTGGCCATATCAATATTTTACAAACTCACGCAAAACACATTGTCGAGTTATTTTATCTATACATATATAAATGTTATTATGTAGTTTAATAATACAAGTTTGTAATAAAAAGACTTACAATTCAATAATGGAATTAATTAATTAATTTTTCTTAGTTGTAAGAGGTTAGAATGATTTTCAGAAATGCTTAGCATATTCTAGTATTTGTCACGAAAAGAACCTTTCACACTCTCACATTACTGAACTGTGCAGCTGCCATTTCCTCCTAAGTCAGAGGAAACTAAATGTTCTCAGCAAACACTTCGCTCTCCTAATTAAGTTTCCTGTACGTATTGTATACTGTGCAGTTTTATAGAATTTTAAAGATGTACAAGTAATTGCTTGTTGCAGCTGTGAGTGTTTAAAAAAAGTGGACATTTTAATGAATGATAAATGTGTCATTATAATGTTATTGGGTTTAAATTTCATGATACAAAGTTGGTAGGAAAATGCCACATACAACTACACTGAGGTTGTATTTAAAGATTTATGTCTACGTCACTGATATTTGGGGTACATGTTTCGTTATGTTACAAGTTTAAATATTATGTCATAATCTTTTTTCTTGTTGCCATTGTTACTGGCCAAAAATATACGCTAACGATCAGCTAACAAACGCCAGATATGCGCTTACCAGCACGTGTAAGCTTAACGACTACATTAATTTAAAATTATCTAACTTAGTAACAAATTACCTTTATTTAAAAGGTGTTCACGTAGCCTCCGACCTCCTAACTATAGCATATCGTGTCCACAATTAAATGTCGTGTATATTGAGAGTATTTTGAAGTGACAATGGAGAAGTGTATCTAATTGAATAAACAAATTTTACAATACAAGCAACATTTATTTAATTCCTTTAAGCAATATTTTGGATGAGCTTGTTCATACCTTTTAAAATCTAAAACAATTTTGAAATGCCATAAGTAATAATAAAAGTACCCATATCTCAAGAACTAATGAGATATTAAAAGCCGATTGGGACATAAAAATACCAACACACTATGGAAATATAACAGACATTTGACGTCGAGCGTCGAGGGCTGCTTGTATGGGTGACCGTTGAGCGATCCTGTCCTTGCAAGCAGCCCGCCTGCCGGCCATTGGTGGTCGTTCGGAAGTCACCTTTAACCAGAGAAACAGACGTAGCCATACCAAATGAAACAGCAAGGGCTAGACTCTAATGTAATTTAATTAGACTACTAACAATGTAATTTTGTTACGAATTATGAATTTAAGTTTATAAGAATAAGTTTCTAAATTGGATATAATGGTAAACCATAAACTCCATGAATCGTTAGAAAGGCTTGAAATTTAAATTATCATGTAAGATTTTTAAACATCTTTTAAATAGTTACTTACGATATTTTTGTGCTATATTCGAGTATTAAAACGCAATATATTTCCCTATAATAATACACGTAAACAGTAAGTGTTGTCAAACACACCTGGGCGTATGACGTCAATAAAAGCTGTCACTACAATCTGCGATCTACTTTGCCGTCACACAGACCTTTCATTTTATAAGTTATAAACCTTAATATTGCTTTCTAAACCATGTGGATTAAAAGAAAAGACGATTTATCTGTAATAATGATAAGTAAGGCTTTTTTTCTGGTGAATAGTATATTTTTAAAATAAAATATATTGTAATAGTATTTTAAATGAAAATGTGCCTTTGTTGGTTTTGATTTCACGCTTCAATCATTCAACTGATGAATCCAAACTTTACATTGACATTATTATCATTCGTGGTAGGAATATAATCCTACTATTTTTTATTATACATTCATTGGAATCAATTTCAATAACAACTCTATTTTTTACAAAATTTCATTGTGTTAAAAACTTTCAAGACACATATCTTTTTTAAAGACACAAATTTAACACTGTATAAACTCCTTATTACATAAGTTCCATAAGGCACATAACAATTTTGATATTTACAAATGTTTATAAGTTGTTTATTTTTAAATAAAAATAATGTAATACGATTTTACATTTTGATCAATTTACTAGATACGTATTTACGGAGTCAAGTAAATATAACAATGTAGGAAATGTTAACTCCATTAGGCTGTTTAGACTTTTATGTGAGCTGATGTGCTAATGCATAAATCCTTTGCGACAAATCGTTTCATGAATTAATATCACTAAAACCTCATTCGCAACCAAATAGAATATTTCTTAAACGTTAATCAGATATATAGTTTGAATGAAAAGAACGATATGGTAAGACCAAGTAATAAATCTGCTATAAATAAATCTGCTCTAGTGCAAACCGTATTTCTCAAATTTTTTCTTCTGCATTGTTATATACATTATCATACAATCTCTCATAATGGCTGCCTCGTGTCCAATCTGTGTGAGGGCCGTTCTTGATGCTGAGGGAGGGTATCGGCTGCGATGCTGATTGCCAGCGGTGGTTTCATAGGGATTGCGTAAGGATGACTAAACAGGAATATCAACGCATAAGCGGCAATTCTAATATAAAATGGTTTTGCACAAGGACGGACTGTAAGGACCCACAAGACAGTTCGGCCACTCTTAATGGTAGCCTTCTGAATTCACTTGTCACTCAACTGACCACTCTTACCAAAAGTGTAACGGAGCTATCATTGAAAATTGATAAACTTATTGATGTTCCACAAAAGATAGATGAGTTGAACTCTAACATCACTCTGTTTCAGACCAAGTTTTCGAGCCTAGAAGAGCGGGTGTCAGCTATTAAGCAGTCGCCTTCTACTAAACATAACATCAACCGGAGATGATAATCTCTGAGATGAATGACCGGACTCAACGTGCTCGCAATCTTATGATTTTCAAGCTTCCTGAATCTAAGAGTCATGATACGGGTACAAAAAAGGACCATGATAAGAAACTTGTCTCTCTTCTCTTTAATCACCTGTGTCCAGGGCTTATCACATATAATTTTTACTTACTTCAGAGTTGGTTCCTGGGAAAAGTAGACCTATTAAGGTTATCCTTAATAATGTATCTGAAGTCAGTCAAATTACGGGGAGCTTCTCTACCGTTGACAGATCTGGCCTTGATGATGCACTTGCTGGTATTTCCATTGCCAGGGATCGTACTCCTGGGGGAGGCTAAGTATTTGAATGACCTACGGGATGACCTGAAGAGGAGGACTGATGCTGGGGCCAAGAACCTGACAATCAAGTACCGAAATGGCGTCCCAACTATTGTCCAAAAAAACTAGCCTGTATCAACGGTAAACCAACTCTTAATTTATATTTCCAAAATGTCAATGGACTTAGATCTAAAGTTCTCTCTTTTAAAAACAAGCCACGGCTACGTGTGTTCATGATGTACTAATTTTGGTCGAGACCAAACCTTACAATTGGGAATTCATGACTCAGAATTGGGACTCCACAACTTTTCCACATTCAGGTGTGATAGATCCATAAGTAAATAGCGATAAGGACAGTGGTGGTGTCCTCATTGCTGTTTGGTTCTTATCTTCTTTGCGCCCAACTAACTTCTTCTGTGACTGATGTTGAGTGCGTCTTCGTGAAGGTTCTTACTAAGGCATTGCCTCTCATTCTGTGTGCAGCCTATATTTCCCCCTAACGTGCCTATTTCCAAATATGAACGCTTTTGTGATGCCGTAATAGATGTGGCCTCATCCAATCCTGCAATCGATAACTTTGTTATTCTTGGTGACTTCAATCAACCTGACACAAACTGGAAAAGATACGTCTTCCTGTTCGCTCAGCAGCCCCTCTCAAAGTCTTGTTTGGCTTGGCAGAACTGCTTCAGCTTTATCAGCACAACAGGATTGTAAATCACCGAGGTGTTTATTCTCGGACCTAATTTTTACTCCTTTTATACTGACACGATAGTAAGCCCAGCTGATGATGTGATAATCCCCGAGGAATTAAATCACCCACCACTAAATTTTTCAATCAACCTCAATTGTGCGAAGACCAATTCGAACCCTTGCTCAAGTCACAACTTCAGACGATGCAACTTGGATGCCGTCTTTGCCTGGATACAGGGATTGTCGTACCCAACGGTTGATTCCACTAAAGCTGAAGAACACTTCACTACATTCTGTAGGAACCTTGCCGATGTTATCAAGCTTAACTCTCCCATTAGGAACTCAAAAAGATCAACCTTTCCAAGTGGTTTACTGCTGACCTCAGGCGCCTGGTGATCGAGAAGAAAACTGTCCATAGGCATTTCAAAGAGACTGGTGATCTCTCCTTATACGATTCTTTTAGAAAACTTAGAAATCGGTGCAGGCAGTTTAGCCGGTGAGTGCTATCGTGACATATACAAACTATGTGGAGTCCGCCATTCCTAATAACATTAAGGTTTTTTGGGCACACATCAACAATCTGAAGAAAGCAAACATCACATCGAACCTGGTGTATAATGATGTTGATGTGGATGAACCTAGCGGCCAATGCGAGCTATTTGCTGATTACTTTTCGTCAGTCTATACCAAAATGTCACTCCCATCATCTGACTTTGACTTTAGAACTTCTGTCAACCTACATAGCCTCGTTTTAACTGCTCAAAAAGTGGAATCAAAACTTAAAGCCCTTGATCCCTATAAGGGAATGGGTCCGGACTCTCTACCTCCCGCGGTGATCAAGTACTGCAGTCCAGTTTTGGCCCCACATCTCTCAATTTTTTTCAACACACTGCTCGCCAGTGGCACCTTCCCTGCAAATCTGAAGATTAGTTTTATCACCCCTATTTTCAAATCTGGTGAGCGATCCAATGTAACCAATTATAGGCCGATAGCCATTCAGTCGGTGCTTGCAAAGGTTTGTGAGAGCCTTGTGGTGGATAAACTTGTATTTGATCTCAAGCGTGTAATCGCTGAGGAACAACATGGCTTTAGGAGTGGTCGATCGACCTCTACCAATCTCCTGATGCTACATAACTATGTCACATCTCCATTTTTCCAGGCGGAGGCAGGTCGATTGCATACTGCTCGACTTCTCAAAGGCGTTTGATAGAGTCAACCACAATCTTCTCATTTCTAAACTGAGAGGCTATGGTATAACGGGATCTCTACTGGAGTGGCTGTCAAGTTACCTGAATAATCGGGGAATGATTGTGAAGTTTTGCCGGCTCTTACTCTGAAATGTTTCCAGCCCCGTCTGGTGTTCCGCAAGGCTCGCATTTGGCTCCTCTCCTTTTCAGTCTTTTCATTAATGATATTTGCGAAGTTATCTCTACGGGTTGTCTCATGTTCGCTGATGACATCAAGATATTTGTCGAAGTGAACTCTTCTGAGGACTGTCAGCGACTACAGGATACTTTAGATCATATCGTAGCCTGGTGTCAGCGTAATGGGATGGACCTGAATGCTGATAAAAGTGCTGTACTCACGTACTCCCGGCTGGACTCACCCACTGTATTCAAACTACACTCTCTTCGGCTCCTCACTAAATAAAGTCTGCAGTTTTAAGGACCTTGCGGTCGTCATGTCTCATGATCTCAGTCCGTGGAATCATATCTCACGCATATGCAGCAAGGCTAATTCACTAATGGGATTTCCTATGCAGAACATCGAAAGACTTTCAATCCCCAACTACATTGACAAGACTGTTCAAAACCTTAGTGCGTCCGATCCTAGAATTTTCATCTGTTGTTTGGTGTCCCTACCTGACAGGGCACATTGATACTCAGATTCTTGAGGCTCATCGGACTGCGTCTTGGCTATCAGTTCCTGGAG
The DNA here is from genome assembly GCF_021130785.1 of Homalodisca vitripennis. Taxonomy (NCBI): domain Eukaryota; kingdom Metazoa; phylum Arthropoda; class Insecta; order Hemiptera; family Cicadellidae; genus Homalodisca; species Homalodisca vitripennis. The sequence continues at coordinate 128,687,879 of NC_060209.1, read as the reverse complement.
ACGCCTGTTGACTGTTTGAGGATCTCCCTTGGCCTTCCACATTTGACGACTATAAGAAGGATGGCGGACATCTTGATTCTTCATAAGATGGTTAACGGTGCTCTAGACTGCCCTCGTCTTCTCTCTCTTCTCGAGTTTCGAATTACGACATCCACACTCGTTCCGGTGACATCTTTTTCAAGAGGGCACTTCCTTCTCTTTACAGCTACCACAGCTGTATTCCCAGACTTATGAGAGAAGGTAATGAGGTTTCAGGTGGTGTGGAATTTTTTGGATCCTCTTATCAGTCTTTTCGATCGTGCTTGGGAAGCTACTATGACGGGCAACTGTGTTAGTTCTTAATTTGTTGTTGTTTAGCTGTTTACTGTTATTATTATTGTGTTCATATTATATACGTGTTTATTATTGTTGTCCAGATTCCTATATATATATATATATATATATATATATATATATATATATATCATAACACTATTGACCGTAAAGTAACCCACCATTATTATTTTTATTATATAATTTTTGTTGTTGAGCTGTTTCTTTCTGTTGTTATTATTATTGTGTTCAGATTTAATACCTGTTATTACTGTTGTTCCAGATTACATAAATATCATCTCACTATAGACCATAATGCAACTCGCCATATATTATTATATAACTTTTTGTTGTTAGCTGTTTGCGTTGTTTATTATTATTGTGTTCAAATTCTATACGTGTATTATTGTTATATAATTTTTGTTATTTAGCTGCTACTTTTATTATTATTATCTCGCTCAGACTCTTTACGTATTATTATGGTTGTTAACTTGCAATAATTATTGTTGTTCAGATTCCATGGATAAACCTTATTATCCATGTTACACTACTGTTAGCAGATTCCATGTTACACTCATTATAAACCTTATTTTAACTCACCATAATCCTTTATGTTATTATTGTTATTTTTCTCTGATTGTGTTTTGATTAATATTAAGTAAAATGCTTGGTTATGGATAGCTGCCACCTTTGTTAATAAGTTATGTTGTACAAAATGGTTTACCGTTGAAATAAATAAATAAATAAAATATCTAACGACGCAGAAGGATAGAAATCTCTAGAGAACAAGAAAAAAAGAAATCTCTAGGAGACTACTAAATCCTTAGATGCAGTGAGGAAGAATAATAACCTATAAAAAGTTTCCTTTTTGTGTTTTATTTTACAACTATGATAATAAACTATAACGCTTTTTAAATAATACGAAAGGAATATATGTATATAATTAGAGTCCTGTCTATAATAGAAACAGTATACAAAACTAAAGCTCCAAAATTGAACACAATAACATACATATTCACGGAAGACATAAAAATAACAAAATGTATTTTTAATGTAACAAAATTTTAAAATATACATATAATTCCTAATAATTTCATATGATATGATAAGAACTCATACATTTTCTTTAAGCTGTTTGATGTTTAACTTAAAAACTGAGTTTTTAAGCCATTAAACGACTTGTTTAAATTTTAGACGATGAAGGATAACCTAAGTTTCTTTCTGCAAACAAAATCGTCAATTACTGTGAACTATCTAGTGAGGGAAGAAACTAATGTTCCTTTCCAACCCAATTTTGTGAGATGAATAATACTCACTAATTATTTTGTAAATGCATAAATTCTCTCTGTTTTATTTATATTTCATAATTCATAGAATATTAGGAATGAACTTGAAACTAAATTGGGGAAGGCATGCTATAGACCTTGAGGCTTATAGATTATATCGCTTTTAAATGAATATTTAAGATAGTATTAATGCAATAAAAAGATTATGCTATCATAGTAAATAGTTAATTAATATATTATTAATAGTTTACTAACTATTAAAATGTATCACTAATGGATTTTCAGGTTTATAAAGAATTAAAGATTACAAAAAATTAATTGATTTCAATAATAGCATAACATTACATTTATAAAATAAATAGTGTTATTGCAAATAGTGGTTTAATTTTTTTGCAATACTTTAAAATAATGATAAGGCTTTGATAACGTTTTAAACGTTCCAGTAGCACACATTGCTCATTAATTGTTAACTGTTTTCACAGGTAAAGCAAGGTTCAACAATATGATGTAATTTTTGATAATTCCATAACAATTGGGTGAAGCCTCATATTAAGGCCTTAACGTGATTGATAACATGGGTTTATGTAGCGTTGTTTTACGAAGTTTTTTGTGTTGAATAAAGTTATATCATTCTAGCAATCAATATATTTGAAAATAAAAAACAATCTTTCCATCAACTTGGAACGTTACCTAAAACTTATAACGTCAACCTTATACGACCAAAAAGTGTATTTTCATAATTTTTGCAGTGATAGTGATCACTTTTATCAACGTCCTAAAGGATAAAACAAGCAGATTTACGCGAGCAAGGACATCCATATACTGCATTGTATGGGTCCACGTCACCACCACACCGTCAGCTATTGTTAGGTCTGAGATAAACGCATAGAAGATAAATTTACCTGTAAAAGCTTTTGTTCGGTAATCATTAAATCTGTTTGAGCACTGTAACTATGATGAAAAAAAAAACTAAATATGTTTAATATTAGTGCGTTTACATTTCAATTAATAAGGTAAATAACATTTTTCAAACACTTTTTTAAATAAAATGTTTCCTAAAGTTTATTTCTATATATTTAGTGGCCTTAAATTAACATTTACAAGTATATAATCATGATTTGTAAAATACACAATTAATTATTACTAGTATAAAATTCATTATACCTGAGCGTTTTACTCGCTTAGCACTCACAAGCTATCAAAGTACCACATTTGTATGTCTTGTAATAGAGATTTCAATATTGAGAAAGGAATGAGATATTAAATTATAAACTCAGTGAGTTGTGTAAACACTGTTATACGTAAGGATTGACAGTTAATCTATATGTCTCATTCCAAACTTTTAAAGACGTTCCATTATATTTTGAGCTTTATAGGCCTACTTATTCATAGACAGACTCCTTATAAATAAAAAGTTAACTGAACTTACCTGTTTATAGTTGGGAATGTAAGCAATTTCACAAGCACTCAGATTTTTTAAAATTAACACACTTTGTATCAAAAGTTATAAATTTATAAATAGTAAATAAAATAATTTCAAAACACACTTTGTGCAATCAATGTAGAATTTAAACATACAATGTAAATAGAATTTTATCACTAATAGCTCTAAGATTAACTTTATATCAATATAAAGTATTTCGAATCAATATTATATTTAACGAATAAAAAATATTACATCGCGTATTATATTTCATTTAACTGGTTGACCCAAAAAACTTTGGGCAAAATTAAATTTGAACTCTTCTAATTTCCATCATTGGACCTCCTAATATCAAAAGTATTAAGTGCAATTTGTTCAGTTCACTTTCTATATAGTTAGTAATTGGTGCTATTACAAATTATCTATAATAAAACATTCTCATTAATAATAAATAGTTTATGTCAAAATTCTTTAAAAATTAATTTACTTTAGCAACAAAATGCGGTTCTCAGATTCATTATTTAATTCTCATTCCTAAGATAAACTACACTGGTTACAACACCCGAAACGTGTGTTTATGGTGCTTGGTACAAAGTATAAGTTCTTGTACTCCAAGCCAGTAAGTTGCGTCATTTCCCTACGAAACGATTCAAACACAAACCCACCAATCAATCAATATAATCCTAGTTCTATTTTCTAGAAGGTCTGTCATAAGGATAGATGACGGATATTAATTTATATTATTATTTCTGTTGTTTGGTTAATCTGGCTTCTAATAAATTATAACAAAGTGGTATTCAATAATCTACATTTATTACTTTTGTATTAATAGATTACTTGTAATTACAACTACATACAAACTGAGTTTTTTTATTTTAGATCGTTTTATTTGACTTTTTGAATAAAATGTACTAGGTTTTTTCATTGATACAAATTACTTATACGCAATAAATCCCATGTGGCAACCTAACTCATTAGTTGGTTACTTGTTTTGTAGGGTTAAAAACAACATTCTCTTCATGAACTTAATGCAGATTATATATTTGCAAATTATCATTATAATGTAAAGACCAATAACCCCAACATGAATTAATAAGCAATAAACAATAACGTTTTTTATAGGCGGAACTGGTGTCTACAAAAAATACGATTAGTTTAATTTTAGTTACATTTGGAAAAGTCGCAAGTAATTGGGAAGGAACTACTCAATATATTTTTTTAAATTTGTGTGATATATACAATTATTTCCTTATATTATTTTCATTAATAATATATGAAATAGTTGCTAAAAGTTATTAATTCTTCCTTATTTTAGAGATGGGACTTGTCACTTTTCTGTCCGATTTGCTAGATAGAAAGCATCAATATAAAAACATTATCTTTCCCTCATCAGCAGCGGCTAAGAAGTAAATTATATGTTAATAAGAGCATCGTTTGTAAGCAAAAACAAGCGTGAGACAACAGCGCATCCAAGCGATGCTGTGTTATTTTAGTATTAATTTGAATCTAAACAGACACTAATTATTATATGATAATACATTATATGGATGGTTACACAATTTTAATAGATTAGTTAATAGAACTACCGCTTAAAAAGTATATACTAAACTAATTATTTTGGAGTATAGCATGTTACTACAAATTATGCAACTAAAACTATTAATTAAATAGAAATACAAATAATGTATTCCTTAAACAAAATATAAACTAATAAAACAACATATTACGGATTTTAATTAGTTAGTTAGACATCTCAATTCACTTGGTGCATTATGTTTGTTAGTTACGTACACATGCCAGTATATATAGGGCCAAGACAAGAGCTAGTTAAACAGAACAACGTAGCAATGACACTCCACTTACCGTTCTATCTAGTACAACGTGATGTTACGTTAATATCATAGATCACACGTTTATTGTTGAACTACAGTAGACACTCGTCCTAGATTGCATTTTGCTTGTTGAGTGCATGTTCTGATGTCGGGTTTTAAAACTAAGAACGATTTAAATATGTGGCTGTCATAGGTCTCTTCACATTGCTTGTTAAATTGCGTGATTTTAGACAACTCTTGTGACAGTAATTTTTTATTACATAAAAGCTATTCAAATAACTCATATTTTCTGGAACAGAAAGGGTGGCCTGTCTTGATAAGTAAGCCAAAATATTATTGGAATTATTTTACTATATGTTATTCCTATATGTTATGACACGACTTTATTAGTAATGTGTTGTATCTATCTTAGGTTTATCAATAACTATCGGCGAAGCTTGTTATTTTATTGTACCTACACTATACATTTTGCAAAAAATGGAAATATAAATGAATATTGAGAAGCAATGTTTCAACAGAGAAAATGACCTTTGATATTCTCTCACTTTACCAAAAATATGTTTTTCCAAAAATATTCATCAATAATGTTTTCCTTTGCCTGGGCTTCCCTGAATCGCTTCCCTAAGAGCTGTCTGACCTTTTTGGGGGTGGTGCTAGGAAAGGGTAGCCTTTTAATTCATCAAAACTGGTAAAAAGTTCACTTCAGTTGTGGACAGTGGTTCCCGGTCCAAGCTGTCGCCATGACTGCGGTCGGCAATGCAATATTGATATTATTCCGCCGTATCTGTGTAGCTGGACATGGGCAAGACGATTAGGGTTACCAGTACGTGCTTCATATCAAACCAATTTCTGCATGAGGGACACTAAGGTTTCTTCGCTTCACTGGTGCTTCGTTCACTGGGTGCGTCTCAAAGTTTTCCCCTTAAATGGCTGCAGGCGCTGGAGTGTTTCCGCCGATGCGGCCGTCATGACGAGACCCCGTCGTATATAATTTATCAATGGTCCATCCCCTGGTGTTGAGGTACGTCAGAACCAGTGAGTGCCCCTAGGGCTGCTGGAGGGACGAAAAGTCCACTAAATGATTTACCTCCAATCGGATATGGTGGTCATCGTAATCGAAATTTATTATGCAGGTCAATGTTACCGTGCGTTCCATTGTCGATTTTTGAGAGGTGAATACGAAACCCTCGCCCAGACTCTTTAAGAGCCAACCACGGTGATGGATTCCAAGTCATTGCATGGTTTTTTGGCTTCTTCTGGTTTGGTGAGTGGAGCCCTGGCCCGACTATGCGTCTCCTAGAAGTATTTGTAAGTGCATATCCACTGCCATCCGCTAGATGGCATTACTCCTATTTGGGACATATACGTAAAGCATATCACAGTTTGCCAACGCCAGGAGCCTCAATATACGTGAGCTTAGTTTCATATGGGCCTTAGATAATAAGTATTTGATTTATTATTAGTACATAATACGTTTTTAGTACCTTTTAATTTGAATGAAACTTTTTTGCTTTTTTATATTTAGTCGTAATACTTAGAAGAGTAGGGCCATGGCTATATTTGATCTTTGTTTAAATTATTAATGTAATTATACTGTTGTTTTATAATTAAGTACTACCGCAACTTGCTTGTTCCATACTTTTTTAATGTTATTTGATTCTCATTATTTTATTAGAATAGGTGATGTTTTAAGGAAAGGCACAGCATATTATAGTGAAACAGTAACCAAATTTTAACGCCAATAAATATTACGATAGCATTAAAAACTAATAAGAGATAATCTCTCCCAAAGAAGATGTAAATCAGGGCAGGAGATGGAGCCCAACGCTAAGAAACACCCGCTCATCCGCTGACACAGTAAATCGGCGATTCACACAATGTGAGTCTATATATCTTTACCAGCTGATCGTTCCCGCTACACTTCTCTCTTGGAACTGGAGGGCCATTAGTTACAATAAAACACTAGACACGTTTCTATTCCAATACACATTTAACTATACGGCTTACTGCTTTACTGAGTTCTATTGAGTTTTGTTTTCATACTTCCGTACGTATCCGTTATTTCAATATTGAAAGTTATTAAATGTGTAGTCCAGTTTCAAAACTCGTTATGTCCGAAAATTTAAAAAAATGAGTTATGGGTACCATTTTGTTAAGTAATTTAAGAGGAACACTATAATAAATTCAGGTGGTTGCAAAACCCGCTAAACAACTTAAAATAAATAAAGAAATATTATAAACTGCTGCAAAATCCGTTTTGTCCTTATCTCAAACTGCAACAAAACTTGTTATGTCCATTCTTAAAAACAACTTCAAAACTCGTCATGTCCGCCTTAAATTTAGCTGTTATGAAAGGCAACTGTACAAAAACTCGTTTAGTCCCATATAGGTCAAATTTTTAGTTTTTAACTTTATTATAATATCATAATTTTTGTAGCTGGCTAAAAAATTTATTTGCTTTTACTATGTTGGTAATACTACCTGCCTGAACCCTCCAATACAGATGACTCATACAATCTCATTTCTTTCTTGTCTGAGAAAGTAACATCATCTTTTAGTGTGGTTATTTAGATTATTATTATATTATTTAGTAATTATAGTGAAAAATAATGAACCCACTAACTGATCAACCAGTTCCTCCAGGATGTGGAAGAAAGAAAAGGAGAAACATAGAAACCTGCTCTCCATAAGCGTAAAGCTAATGCATTTTTTGGTGAACTGAGAATATCTCGTGAAGGTGAGCTCACATTAACATTTAATTGTCAAAAAAATCAAATTGTTCCAAAAATACCCGATCAAGATGCGTATTATTTACGCCAAATGTACATCTATAATTTTACAAAGTGCCAAGGCACTTCACATGACCAATTAACTAAAGACAAGGTGTTTTAATACGTCTGGCTAGAGAAAGAATTCAAGAAGGGGTCGAATCAAATAGCCTCTGCCATCTATCAGAGGTTAAAAAATACAGACCTGACTGGAATCCGCACCGTCAAGCTTGTTTCTGATGGTTGCGGAGGACAGAAAAAAAATAGAATGATTATTGGTATGATGTCTAAATTTTTGATGCACGATGCTCCGTTTTCTCTAAAGATTATCAAAATTATATATCCGATTGTCGGGCATTCTTTTATCCCCCCTGACAGGATCTTTGCGCAAATCGAGAAGGATGTTAAAAAGCATAGTACCCTTTTAACCGACCAGGACTACATAACGATTTTTAAGAAACATGCTACTGTCATAAGACTAGGAGACAACTACTGTCCTGTATATAACTGGAAAAAGGCTGTGTTTGAGGTAGTGAAAAAGCCTGCCAGCTGGCATTTCAAATTACAGCCGTGCAAGAGAATAGTTGTTTCAAAAACAAAGAAAACTGGGAATTGTGTTGTTATGGGAGAACTTCATTACAACGAAAACATTGGTGAAGGGAAAAGTTTGCTAAAGCGAGGGAAGAAAATTCCCTCAATAAATCCCAATCTCATTCCAAATGGAGTTCAGCTCAAACTAGCAAAGTTGACAGACTTGAACAAATTGCTATCGAAACACTTCATGCCTCACTGGAGGAAAAAAGAGCAGCTTCTTTTTTTTCAAAGAACTCTTTCAGCAACAAGAAGAGTTGCAGTACCCATGTGGAGAAGATTTTGATGAAGACTCTGATACTGGTGACATAGTACAAGAAGCCACACAAGTTCCACTACATTTTTGTATTCTAACTACTTTTGAAAATCATTAATTCATTGTTAGTTAAATGCTTCTTGTGTAATACGTTTAAAATAATGTAAAATAAAACTCAATTTTTAAAAGTCACTTTTACTGTACTTTTTATAAATAAAACTCGTTCTCTGGTCTATTTAACCCCATTTTCACAAAAAAATTTTGTTATACATAGATAAATGTAATTTAGTGTTTCAAAAACCATAAAAATATAAAATATTGTCATAAAATCATTTAAATATTGCAAAAATATCAGAGCAAATAAACAGAACTAAAATTTATTATGTCCAATACTGATGCAAAACTCGTTAAGTTCCGAAAACTGCTGCAAATATCGTTATGTCTAAACGTTTTTTTAATTTTTCCAGTAAACTATCAATGTCAGATTTTTGCCATTAATAACCTAATGAAAGTATGATTTTTACAGTTAAAAAAATAGATCCAATTTTAGGGTATTAAAATAAACTAGCCACAGTTTTTTGCCCTTTCTGGAAATTTTGTTTGTATGGACATAACGAGATTCAAAACTGGGCTACTCAAATGTTTTAGATTATGATATTTATTTTACTTATCAAAAAGCGCTTGTATAGAAGTTATCAGGTGGACTATTGGTATAATTAATAATGTACTTGTATTGGCCTTTCACTAGTTGTATCTTTCCTATATGCAATTTTAATCAAAATACCTTAATACATAGATCTTTCTAAAAACATTAAGACTAAACACCTCCGATAATAACGTACGTATTATAAAAAATAATATACCGTTACTGGTAAAAAGCGTACTAGAGACCAGCTGCATACCTGGTCTTTAATCGTATAAGGTATTGTTACATCTGGTCCATGGTGGTTACTCCCTATCTTACGAAAGGTGACTTAGGTAAGTTATGTCTAATGAACGTACTTTGTGGACTACGCTCACTGGCGTATAAGAAAACAAATTGCAAAATAAAATGTTCTAAGAACTGTAATTAAATAAAAGTATTTAAAAACGTTGTAGATGCTTCTTGCTCGTTGAATTTATTTATTAATAGTTTAAAAATCAATCAAACTTTCCAGTAATTACATTTTTGTTTTATAACTTGTTTTATAACTCGACATTTGAAAATTTTACCTCCTTTTGTCTTTAATTTAAGTAACATATACTTTATAGTATTAACTATAATAACACTGTATTCAATTATGTGGTTCTGTTAATGTCTTCCTTGAAAGCGAAAGGACTCAATGAAATACAATTTATTCATTGGGTATTTGAATTTTACATAACTAAAAAGCCTGAATGTTAAAATACATATAATATCGTAGGAAAAAGTCATTGAAAGACAAACTACACATTTTACTAAGCTGTTGATAAATTTTGAGACAAATACAATGAGGAAGATTTAACTCAAATTTATATGTAATACACACACTTTTCCTATTGAAGTTTTTAAAATTATAATTCTCCTTAAAGAAAAAGATAAAACGGACAAGCAGTTAAATACAGTACATCATGGCAATACCAACTATAACAACAATACCAACATATACACTGATAAATACAGCGTATAGGAACTTGCAATGTAGATTGGGACAATTTACAAAACACTTGCAATCTGTTCTGTCCCTTTTTTCTAAGACATATATTCCACAAGTTCTCCTACGGGTGACATCCAAAGCAATTAGGCACAGTAGAGTTTTACTGCCGTTATTGTGTTAAGTTGAAGTAAATTTAAAAAAAGTATTTCTGTTTTACTTTATTAACTTAGAATTTACACAACACTAGATGCTATATAACGTAGGAACATTTTCTCAATTAAACAGAAATGAATATAAAAAAATTCTTAATCTCAAGAAATGAATTCTTTATTATTTATTAAATATTCCCTTTGTTCCTTCCGTATTTTCGTCAAAATTTTCCGATTTTTCCTTTTTAAATATACTACCTTTAAATCCGAGTACAAACGAAATTGTTGTGTATCTTAATAGTAGCAGTGTATAAACGTAAGTAACTTACGTTGGAGTTCAGGATAGATTATAAAGTTAAATAACAAAATTACATCTGTTGTTTTGGTTTAGAACCTGTTTATTAAGGAAGGTTTTTTACATGTTTCTAAAATAAAGATATTCCATACAAATACATAGAGATTATTTATAATAAAAGTATTTAATTTTTTAAGAAATGCTTCTACAACGGTATATATAAACTCTGATTCCAATACTGAACTTAGATAATAATTTTTGGAAAGTAACTTAAAATGACCTCCAAAAGTCGGTGCGGAGGTAGGAGATACCGGGAGTAGAGTATAGCAGAAATTCTCCAACAACATCCGCACATAAAAATATTACTTATTATTAACAAGTTATAATCAGTTTAAATGAAGTAGTTATTTACCATGAAGGTGCTTAACAAAAATAAAATTACCTCGAGAACTAAGAAATATATTTAAAAACAAATTGAAATGCAAAAAATACATTGAAATCATGTATTACAACACTACTCTTACATTAAAAACATTTAAAATAATTAATAAATGATGGATCTAAAATTAAGTCCGTTAAAAGTAATCTACAACAACTACCGATGGTCTATAGCTTATTTAAATCTCATTTCTAAATATTTATCATAAATGTGTATATATCGGTAAAAAATACACTGATATGTTTCTAAGCACTACTACTTTTTATAATTCTGTAGTTTTTTTCATTGATCATCTACTACATTATGAAGAACACATCTAAATAAAAATTTTAATGTTTACAAAATATTGTTTAGATGTGTCTCTAATTAAGTTTTTAAGTGACACACTTAATGACTTCAAAATTGGTTTTATAAATGTTATTATGTTACACAGTCAAACTATAATAGCTACCGGAAAAGTTTAATACCGTTATTTAGCCTTAAAAAAATTCCTAAAAAATATTCTAGCATGATATAAAATGTAGATTTGGGGTTATCAGCAAATATGTTCATATATATATATGTGTGTGTGTGTGTGTGTGTGTGTGTGTGTGTGTGTGTGTGTGTATGTATGTATGTATACATATTACTGTACTTAATAATTTATAAATTAAAAATATTTAATGTCCCGAAAAGTTCTGACGAGACGAAATGTCTTGTGGTCCCATGTAATGATATTACTATTCACTTAAAAAAATCAACGGGATTTTATTGTACTTAATATCAATGGCTATTATTCATTTAGTAAAGCGGGGATGTGATGTTATGGTACGTTTCTACTATACCGCACAAGACTATTTAGCCTTAATTACGGCGGAAGATTTATATTGGGACTACTTCACAGTGCTGTGTAATTATCCCATATATCAGAGGTGTTTCAGCTGATTCATTGTAAAGAGAGCATTACTATTTGGTCCCATCGTAACACAAGATGTCACTAAATATAACTAATTGGATAACTTCTAAGCTTATCCGAAGATTCAACGACTGTCATTATTTATGTTAGTTCTGGTATGTGATGAAATACCTGAGATAAGTCACATCGATAAGTTTGTACAGTCAATGACTCTTCAGCTCTGATATTGCATGAACAGCTTTATCTTACTTTTCACAAAACTTTCTACTACAACAAGATCACTTTATCTCAAAACGTTTCTCCTCTTCTTTGTGCATTCCTACGTTTGTGTTTAGTATCATTAAATAACTTTTAATGTTATTCATTACTTTAGACTTCTACAATGTTCAAATATATTTTTATTTTCTTATCCCAGTATTTGTAACTTAAACAAGTTCAAAAGAGAATATTTAAAATGATATATTAAAAATAGATAGTTCTAAAGGATAACTAAATAAAATTTTTTATCATTATACGAGTATGTCTAATACCCTATTCTTTAGGATATTAAAATCGGAGAGATATGGTAAAGTAAGCAAAAAAATGAATAGTAACTGTCCCACTAAAATTAAATCAAAGAAACGTAGTATTCTATTTTTTATCACATAGTAATGGTAACAAACCGGAGATACTGTTACCTTTTCCCGATCCTTTATTTTCTCATCCAACGCTTCACACCATTCGCTATCTTTTACAACATTTTCTCTGAAAACCGTTACCCAGTCTTCGTAGAGAAATAATTTTTTATTTTATAATCATTTACATGATCACCATCTCTGTTGACTTTAAGCGGAAGTTAGAGCTTATAAGTAGAGAATCTTATAAACATTAAATAAATATTCAATTATTTAGTTCATTAAATAAAATAAACCTTAATGTCAGTTGTTTTAAAAGTAGAACCACCGCAACCGTTGAAGTTATGAAATAAATGAAAAGATTAAAAGACCTACGTTTAAATATATAATCGTGAATTCCAATAAAACATTGGTTGAAACTGTTTATGAGGTCACAACACTGGTATAAACACCCAAACTGAAATAGAGATATAAGTACGGGTTCTAAATTTTTTCTGGAATATATTTAAAGAAGGATTTTAAGAAATAGAAAAATTACATTATGCACTAAAAACTCCAAAAAAATTTGATACAAAAATATTTTAAGCTTGAAAATCTTGTAAGATGATTATGTCAAATATAATCTCTTGAGGAATAAATGCGGGATATTCGATATGGGCCCTGTGGGTATTGGTACTTAAGGTTATTCAGTTATTAAGGCAGATGGTTTTATAAGTAACGCGATAATTCTATTAGACACGTAACAGCAAATCCCGTTGCAGGAACCAACAAAACTTGAGAGTCGATACGGCTTAGGCTTTCTGTTTGAGAACTCCCAAATCACTTCAATGGTTTTAAGTCGTGAGAGATATATCGAGAAAGAATGGTCAAGTATAGATTTGAGATTTTGCTTGAATTTTCATTTCTTAACAGACAGTCCAAGTTGAATGATGATACGTGTCCATCCGTGGGGTTTGGCTGAGCGGTAGATGAGCCTATCTGATATAGGCCGATATCCTGAGAACGAATTGAGGGACGTTCTTTCTGAAATCTGTCTCAGTGTATGTATCTTACCCTGAGACGTGCCTTGTCGTTCCTGTATGATAATAAGGAGATCTATAGCCAATAAATCGTATGTTTCCATTTCATATCGCTATCACCCCTAACTGTTAGAATTCAGTCCCGACATATGTTGTTCTTTATTATTCTCTCCATGCGGCGACCTTATTTTAAATATTTTCACTGTGTTACAAAACAAGTACGATGGAACAATAATCAGAGATATTGTTTATGCAACAACTTTTGATCCATTAGGTGATCGTACTGTCGTACTATCACACTTTATATTACCATTTAGTTTAATCCCTAATAGGTTTTATAAATCAAACAAAAATAACATAAATGTTATAGTAAAAGAAAATATTATTCGAAACACATCATTTTTACAAACCCCCACAAAGCATTAATTGACAAAAAATATAATAAGTAGAAGTTACCTTTGAAATACCAGACGGTGTTAAAATGAAAAGTATAGTTACGCTTTTTTGATAAAGATGTATTTATACTACTGGAAGAAATTTTATGTTGTTAAATTATTTATTTATTTATTTCTGTAAACAAAACTATACTAAAGTACTCGTTAGTATTGATTGTTATTCGCCAGCTTGCTTTCACTACATAAAGCAATATAATGAAATGAACTTACATGTATGTAGTAGCTGTATTGAATTAAAACTGTTTAAGGTGAAACCTGTTTATCTTGGAAATAAATATACAATATGGTGATATTAATTAGAATCTGCTTCTTAAAATTGGTCATACTATTTTATGTTGAAGTTTATAGATTCGTACGACGTTGATGGTAACTTTAGAAAAATTAATGTTATAGAAAAGTATCTTACACTTTTTCAAATTAATCATATCCAAAGTAGTAAAAATCAATATATTTTGCGTTGTGCACGAAGTTGTCGAGAAAAAGCTTAATAGTTATTGACTTATAATGGAAATAGTTAGGATACCTAAAGGCCTACCAAATTCTATAAATCCTATTAACATGGAAAATTTCAAACGAGATCCAGGTATCCAGTGGTAAAAAGATACACATTCAGATGGAGAGACGGAAAATAGATTAGTTACAACGTTTAGTGACAGTTAAGCAAAATATACAATGTTTCGTGTGCATAGTCTCATTCAATCTCGAAAAATTAATCTGAGTAATATGATTGTAACGGAGGATTAAAGCAACTGATAGAAGTAACATGTTAAAATATCGTATTATTGTGCTCAAATCTGTTTTACAAATATGTTTATTCCCTGATTTTCTCGTTCTTTGTTACCCATAATACCAATGTAAAGGTGTTCTTTAAATCTCAACCAAACCTTATGAAGTGGCATTCATCATCATCTAACACAATTTTTCGCATGTAGAAATGAATGTTTTCGCAAAATTTCAAGTCTATAGGTATGATTTCTCGGTATATCGTGCTGACAGGCAAACCGATAGAGTGACAGAGAGGAATGAAATTTTCCAGTTCCTTACATACCATTTTTCCAAGACATATACCTCTATCTCTCAGCTATATAGGCTATGAATGAATGAATTAAAATTGCTTTATAACTATTTGTACGATATCATATCTCTCCTAAGCATCTCTGTTAAATGGTAATGCTAAATCAATATATATATATATATATATATATATATATATATATATATATATATATATATATATACTTGTGATTGGCTTTGAACACAAAATAGATGCTATGGAACAGCGAAATGAGAGATAAAAAGTATAATTTGTTAGGTACATTGAACTACATCATCTAGCTATAGCTAATACCACATTTTAACTTACTGTAAGTACTCTGTCACACAACTGACCTACATAATAGCACAGGTACTTGGAGGTAGCAGGTAACTTGTGATCACGTAACACTAATCATATTACCTTAGAGCAGAATAAGTAGCTGAAACCTTGGAACTAGGAAGTTATACGCTATCTATTACCTAATGCAAGATAGTCACGCGGCTAATAAGATCACTGATTAACACCCAAATATAATATCCTGTCAGTCTAATTCGGTTATAGGCAGTTTGTAATGGGCATTTATTACAGTAAGTTTAAATGTATTTAAAAGTATAACGTATAGAACACATAACTGTAATTTTACATTGTAATGTACAAATTTTCCCTTTTTCGGCCTGGCCTAGAAAGGTGATATACACGTTCCCTCAATGAGAATACCTGAAGAAAGTACACGTCAACTAAAATCTCACTGCTAATTAATTTTAACCCTTACACCTGTGCCATGGTGTATTTTACTTAAATATACTGTAACCTCAACGTTTTATGTAAATGAAGTTTCGGTGTATTTGAATTTATCAATCTCGCAAAAAAATAAATTTTGGTGTATTTATAACAACAGTATAACATACAATAATATCGTTGTTATAATGAAAACTAACTTCTCACTTAATTTAAATTGTGATATCTTTATAGTAAATCATACTTTATTGACCTTCACACCTTAATATTATGCTTGTCAATATATGTAGACATGATGAACTCTTGGAGGAACTAAAATACATTGTTACCCTACTTTGTAGGCAATATAACTTTTACAATTCCAATCGGAATGTAGAAGAACTTACTACATAATTCAAGAGAGGAAGCTATATAGTCTGAAATAACACGGAAGGACTTCCTTCAATATGGTATCCAGTATTCATATTGTATAACTGTGGTAATTATATTAGATAGGATTCAATAAAACAATTCGTAATTTTAAATCAATGAAATATCCATATACAAGATAGGAGTACCATTTATCACGTGACAATCTTCATTTAAGTTTAATGTAAAATCTTACATAAACCATCAATGAATTTAATGGTGTATGTATTGAAATAATACAAACATATTAAAGTTTATGAGTCAATTCATCCTTAAACTACCATGCGGACAGACTTAAAGAAGGTAAATTTTGCCAACTGCCTGAATTATAGTATAAGCTATAGTGGATTTGTAGACCTATTAAATAAATTGTAAAGCAATGTTCATATATATGTGAGAAAGGGTCAGTGTAACAAATACAGATTGTAACCGACCGCACAGCAATCCATAAGTACACCACACCTGGTTCACCTGTCTACCTCACACGAACAATTAATGTATCGAAATAAAAATGGTACAGTTACTTCAATAAATAAATAGGCTCCTTTAGATCAATACGTTTACAACGGTGTTTCAGATTTTTACTTTTTATTTTGGATCAATAATTTTATATTATTATTCTAGAAATTTGTTATTTTGCGACACTTTACAATTAATGTTTCATAAAATATTATCAATAGAAATTGTTAGTGAAATGTTTTATAATTTTCTTTTTTATATTAAGATTTAACGGAATTTTTTATTTAAAATTTACTTTTCGTCCAAGTGAATACTATTATGGATAGTTATAACTTTTTAGGTGCTAAGTATAATATTTGAATTTACTCAAAAAAGGTGGAAAATCTGCATACAACAAATTCCTAATGGTATATTTTAAGTAATTTTGAAGTTGATGATATTTACTATAATGCTCCTAACATGTTTTACACGATAATTGTGCGTGCTTATTCACTTGTTGATATAAACTATTGGAATAGCCCAGTTAAGATATAGGAGAATTGTAATTGTTTGTTGATTCAGTGTATATCCCTCATGTCTAAAAGATTATTTTTGTAAATGATCGTATATCATTTTTATAAATTTTAAATATTAATATGTTGTGATAAGAGTAATAATATTTTATTGAATGCTTTGTTTTAATTTAACCTTCCTCCTACTAATCCGCAAAGTAAGAAATATGTAATTAGGATAAAACCAAGACAAAAGGTAAAATACTATCATACTGCAATAATTTTAAAATTTTGGCGACTATTCTTAATACAAATATCTGATAGTACAAATATTGATTTCGTTTTCGTAATCTTCTTTTAAATACAATGTTATTGTCACTTTTGAAAAATAATACGGTTTGTTATTCTTGCGTTTTCAACTTCACCTTCTTTTACTAAAGCCGGATATTCCGATGTTTCTCCAAGTTTTAACTTCCAATGCATAAGTGATAAAGTGAGTTTATCTTAGATTCCTCCATAAAAACGTTACTGTACTCAAAATATTACACTCACGAATCATCTCATTAAGTCGTTATTACTATTAAATTTTAATTTTTTACGATTGAAATATTATCGTACTGATCCATTGTTCCATTATTTATATATTTATATATAGATTAAATAAAAGGAAAAATCTAATCCAGTGCTTTTACAATATATATTTCATTGAAATTTTTATTAATTACTAAACAGGTTTGTCCTATTGGTTGAGTTTTATTTTACTCAAACGTGAGTGTTCAAAGCAGTTAAATAAACGTCTATTAAAATAGGAATTTCACTAATACACTCAGGGAAAAAGTTTAACATTATTTATTTGGAACAGGCAAGAGGTATTTAATAAATTAAAAATAGTTTGTATACATTTGTTTTATGTGCAATAGTTGCAAGAGAAGAGAAATTGAGGTACAATGAGTTTCGATTATGGTGCATGTGTGACCATGGGATTTGGCAGAGCTTTAGCAAATACTTTGGATTGACTTTTAGCATTGATTTTATGGATAACCATAAAACATGTAAGAAATCGCAGAACAAAAAATATGTCCAAACAAACTGTGTATACTCACAAGAAATATTTATGTGTGAGATATTAAAATATGTAGTAATATTATCCCAACACATCTATCATATTTTATGGTAACTTGGTTGCGTAGACTTTTATTGTTTTAAAACGTAAATTAAATTAAACATTTAAAAATATAACGTATTATAGGGCATATCGAGAAAATGTTAATTGTCTTTTTCCTCAAGTCTTTACATTTTTTATGAAATTTAATTTTTACATAGGGAATGATACATTTAATGATGTCCAACCGTAAAATTTAGCTTGGCATCCTTATAAGCTATAATTCTGATAAATTTAGTATGCATTTTTGGTTTTGTATTTAAATATTAAAATTAAATTAGCAATTCATAGGCCAAGTACTTTTAGCATGGTTTAAATGTGTAAAAGCTATATGATCAAAGAAAGGAAAGTTTGAAAAATCAGTTTTAGGTTATTATTTAATAGTGGTACGGATACTCTTATTTAATGTGGACGATTAGGAAAAACACGATATAACTAGGAACTTAAGAACTGCCATTGTCGTCACTGTGCACACCTCTGAAAGCACTGTCAAATTGTGGAGTCAATACTTTTCTATTCCATCCTTAATGACCTTAAACAATTATTAAATTGTAAAAGAGTGGGTACCAGATATTCACGGATAGTGAATCGTCCTCTTGTCATCTGTGAAACTAGACTGCAATAGAATAAACTGATTACTAGTACTGCAAAACTAAACTAAACAATTGAAATGATTCTTGCCACATGAGTTGCATCAAGAGTGTGCGATAGGCACAGTTAAGTAGAGTCGTTTATATCCAAAGATGAAAATCAGACAATACCGCATTGCTAAAAATAACGCGTTCCCTTGCGTGAAGTTAAAGCACCAGGCCTTAGTGCATGAATTAAACAATAGTTGGCGGTTCTGCCGCATGTCGCTATCGTAGTAATAGGTGCCAAGATACCAACATATTCAAAGCTAAGTCCTGTTCAATTTCTGTACAGAATATTTTACAACACATCGACCTTGCAATTGAAGCAACATAAATACTTTACGTCTGCCCATGACTATATTGAAAGTACTAAGTAAGATTAAAGTTTACTTTAAGTTGTAGGATTTGTACAACTGGTTCAGTAGGAAGGACAGCCAGTTCTGGATGCCAGGAGAAATTATTGCGGAGGACAGACTGTGCATTTCACATCTAATTACCACTTAAGCCAAAAAATAATGATTACAGCTTCACCTTGCGTGACTGGCAATTGATTCACCGTGCGGTTGCCAGTATGTTTGCCAGCCATCTCTTGCCACCCGAAAAAGTCTTAAGATTTACAATTTTCGTCAAAATATTTAAAAATGTCTGTTCAAGCCATATACATGATCCAAATTATTAAAATGACAAATTCAAATACCTATTATAATTTTTTTTACTTTCTGGCTTTGTAGGTGTACACGACATTAACAATTTGAAGTAAACCTCAACAGTTCATTTATCTTACAGCTTTTCTTAAAATAATTTAAAAAAATTCTTCGAGATATAACTGATATATCTACTTTTCGTAATGGGCTGTCTACTAACTGTAATAATGATTTTTTATACAGTTTAGATGTAAATACTAAAGTTTTAGTTATATGCAGAGATCATTAATCGAGAATGTGTTACACACGTAATACTAATAATATTTATGAATATTAACCTTTAAATAGTAATACACACACACTTTTAACTCATAGCATACTTATAAAAATAAATTACAATTATATAACCGAATACTATTTTTGTAAATATATTTTTTACTTTTGGATAATGTGTGACTATATTCCTTGGAAGAACAAAAAACACACATACACACACAACGAGCGGAGCTAATACTTTTTGTTATTTATTGTTTATAAAATTATTGCCATTTATACAAACATTATATATATATATATATATATATATATATATATATATATATATATATATATATATATATAAATCTCATTGAATATTTTCAAGTTTTGTGATACCATTTTCATTACTTCATTTTTGGCTGATGTAAAAATAATTCTCTTTGAAAGTTTTCTATCTGAAAAATTTTAATAATTCTTTCTAGGTATATTCCACAAAGTTTTTTAAATAAAAAATCAAACTCAATGAGTTAGAATACCACTACAATAATACTTGCACTTACAAGATAGGAAGTAGGTCACACTACTTGTATCCATAGCTTCGCTGATATTGCAAGGACCAACAACCAATGTGATATGAGGATTTTTGTAATAAAATCTCATACCACTGGAAAATTTATTATAGTGCTAAGATTTTAGATCGTTGCACAGTGTGAGTGGAACCTGCATAATAATTAATTTTAAACAATAACAAGTATAATTTTTAACAAACAGGTATATAAAAGTTTATATATAGCAGTTTAAGAATAATTTTTATTTTTTATGAGATGATATAGGAAGAAAGGTTCCAATTACAAATAAATGAACTATTATTGCTTTATGGTATTAATTACTTTATTCACAGAACCGTTGTAGATTACAACGAAAAATATCTCTCTTTTTTTGAATTTATTCTCAGAAAAAATTAATGCTTTGTTATAGAAATAAAATAAAATGAAAGAAATTTATTAAGTTATTGGCAGTAAGTAAGTAATACATCAGTGGTACCAGTAGTCAAATATTAATTTTTCTCATTCTTTAGTTTGTATTAAATATTATTCAGAAGATTAAACCATTTTACTTACAAGTAATAAACAAAGAAACCCAAAGTGGGCAGTTCGTAATTCAATATGAAAAGGGTGGTTGTTAAATCGGTGTAAAGGCCCTCTAGTGTACGTGATACCCTACATCACGTCCCAAGTACGTGACGTCTCTTACTCGCTGAGTGTGGCTACTGTCGGTTTGCAGACCAGTTGTTTGGTAACTATTCTGTTTGCACGTTTGTTGTAATGTTTCAATTATTCAGAAAACAAAACTTGAATATATTAAAACAGACTGTATAATAAATAAAACCGCATAGTAAATATACACTTGTTTATCTTAAAAAGAATTATACATAGGCTAGCTGATTTGATTTTATAATAAATAATTTTTTGAACATAACAATATTATTACAAAGAATTTATGTGTTGGAATTTCAGATAAAAGAAATAATTATACGATTTTATGGTTTTTTACCTTATTATTGTATTCATTATAATAGCTTGACGATTACACGAATATATCACATAGAAGTAAATTCATCCCATAAGACTATTGCAATATCGAGCGTCCGTCTAGGTATAATGTATTTCCTTAGTAAACACTTGGTGATCGAAGAAAATATTCGTGCAATTCCGAGCTGCAAAACGCAACATTATGCAAAACTGTTACAATTTGTACATATCTGAGATCTGGTATCTGTAACAATTACTATACTCACTATAGTCCAGACAACTATCACTATAACGGTGCCTATTATAAATTTCGTATATTAAACATAATTTACACGATTTTAGTACATTTTAGGCAATACAGATATAGGCGAATGGTAAATATATGTCTTAGCTTTGTTGGAATAACTTTTGTGAAGTATTTCGTCTATATCCTCTAAAAAACTATAATATGTGACTGCTGTAACTAATTTTTCTATAACAAATTATAAAAGTATACACAATAATATTGAATACAATTCTTCATTTGGACTTATATTCTGACGATGTATAAATAATAGGATTTCGGACATTTTCCACATTGTAAAGTATGCTATTACATAAAAACAGAAAGCCTCATATATACAGCAGAGAGTTCATTTACCAATATCGTATTCAAAGCAAACCTGTGGTTCCTGCCCTTAAAAGGTTGTTTGAAGTATCCAACTCATTAGCCCTTTGGTTTAAGAGAGTTCACATGAAGTATATTCATTCAGTTTCAATGGCAACTGTACAAATTATTCAGCAAAAAGATTTACGCTTTCGTACATGAGCACGAACTTCAGCTCGAGGATGTGCATTATGTATGTTGCAATCAACTTTTGAGTTTAATTACTTCAATAAGCTCCATTAAAGATTAATTTAGATTCAAATGTAATCTTTTTTATTTACTTACGGTGTGTGACAGCAAACTTCATTAAACCTATTTAAATTTATTTGTAGTTATAAAAGCTAGGGGTAATTCCTGAAATTAAGATACACAAGCTCTTCTATGAACTACAGTATACCATGAATGAACCAGAATAAAGTATTAAATTTTTTATTTTTTGTTTAATTCTTGATTAAGGTTTGCGAATTCTTCTTTTAATCAACATTTTGTGAACACATGAGAGAGAGAGAGAGAGAGAGAGAGAGAGTGGGGGGGGGGGGGGGGGGGGTTAAGTAGGTTTTCTATATAAAAACTCGTTGACTTCCGGTCTTAGATAGTATAATTTCCCTATTTGTCGTGACATATTTAATATATTGAAATTTTATATATTTAAAGGTAGGACTGAGAAACCTAAGTCTCACTGAAAAGGTGAAACGTACATCTCTTTCAGCCTTTAAAAAGTTATTCAATTAATAAAAAATAAGGTCTATTTTATATTCAATTCATATCTCGCAACTTTTTACATTGACGAGATCAAGCGTTAACCATCTAAATATTTTGAAGGTATTTCACTTCAAACTTAGTGCAGCTGAAATTAAGGAGGTGAACAATCTCGATAAAGGCGAAGGAGGCCGCCGGTTTCATCTGGAAGCCATAAAACCTCATCCCGAATATCCTTATCCGCGATAATATTTTATTACTAGATTCTAGAGCAATTTGCTTTAAGAGGAAATATATATTGTTTTTCTGTACACTTTCACTTAATATCACGATATGATTAATCTAATGGTTATATTTTACAAACTCGTTGTTAAATTTTATTATCAAGTTAAAATACAATAGCTATAGATTGATTTAACTTTAAGCTATACAAGTTTGTGTAGTAGTTATCAGAAGATGAAAAGACTGTGGAATGCATTATATCACAAATGTCGATAAATCCTCTTAACGAACACTCTTATTATTGCCGTGATAACAATAATAAATTTAAATTTCTTTGTAACAACAATAGAAAGGCAATAGTAATATCACATTTATCTGATGTAACATAGAAAGAACCATGATGATTACTCACAGGAATTATGGGTAACAATAATGGCAGTGAGAAAATAACCAAATACTAAATTTCTAGACAAACTCAATACACTATAAGATAGCATTGAAACATAATAAATGTATTATATGCGGCCTAACCATCCCTACATAATTTTACAGTGATTACTTCTGTGTACGTACTTTTAATAGTCAAATATAAAACTAAATGTAATGATATCATGTGGCAAAGCATGTCAACAAATATTTTATACGTAGACTTTAAGTTTTACATAAAAATATATATCTACGAGAATAAATTATTTGGTTATTTTTATATTTATGAAACGAGTTATAGATTAGAAATGTTGCATGTAACCACAGCAAAAGCTCTTACCAACTGGTGTGGCTTCAACTTTTCCTCCTAACTTGTCTATAAATCAATGAAATAGTTTTTATATGGCTTTTCACATTTTAACGTGTCTGCAGTCGAGTACTATTTTGTAATCACACAGCTACTATGTTCACAAACATATCTTTTGGTACAATAACTATATTTTGTAATTTATACAGACATTTAAATTTAGGTTCAGTAATAGCAGTTTCGCTTAGGTGATATTTTCAGTCTACGTGAAATACATTCAATTACGATTATTATAGAAGAATTAATTTTCCATTTAAAAACGAAATTGAAAATTCATATTAAATTGCACATTAATAATAATAAAAAAAATACTCTTCTTACACTTTAAAAATTCACAGAAATTCGGCTGTATTTTATGATGATACTTTTAGTTAGTACATAACCAGGGTTTTCTTGAAATCCACCGGTAATATTTTCCTAAGAAAGAAAGCGCAAGAAAGTTAGTTACGATAATTTTGGTCGAGGTCAAAATGGGAAGATATTAACCCTTTCAGGGCCAGGACCAAATATGAGATGTTGCAAAATTTTTTCACATATCTATCCCCTTGTGACTAGTCAAAAGTGCCAGGCTAAAATTGGCGATTTTGCAGTCTCTTAGATTAAAATTTATAACTTTTCATAAACATTAGAGAATGACCTAAAAGTTGCACCAAATTACTCGTATAGATATATATACTATCAACAAAAAAATATAAAGATGTAGTTTTAAGTAATTTAAAATTTAAAAAAAATAATGTTTTAATGGATTACATAAAAAAAATTTAATTTTTTAATTTTTTTTCGTAAATAACTAAAAAAGGAAAAAATAATTTTACCGTAGAAAGCTATGTTATTATATTGTACATTTATAAAGGAACAACCATACAAAATTTTTGTGTTATTTCTCTCATAAATAAATTTTTTTATGACACATTTTGTATAAATACGCATAATTGTACTTCGCAACAAGTGATAAAGCAACTGACTCTTAACTGCAAGAAACTTAAAATAAATATTCACATTACGGATGTACCGGTAAACAGATGATTGTAGGATCCATAAGCAGTTTCAATACAGTTAAAAACACTATTTACCAAGAAATATTTACACAATTTTATTTGAAATTTATTTACACTTTTTCTATTTACAAATATGCTACTTACAATTTCACTCCCGTGAGATCGCAAATTGTCAGTCATTGTAACTACTACACACAATAGCTAAGCAGGTAACACTACTAATATTTACAACCACAAAATAAAATAATGAAGAAGAATCCAGCATACAATGGTACGATTGCACTAAAGCATAAAGAATTAACAACAATAGATCGAGTCACCTGATAATGTCACGTGACAATTACGAAATAAAAATGCATAGACCTCCAAAATAAAAATTATATTCATATTAAATATCTACAAATATACCAGGGAATAAAAAAACATAAAACTTTAATCATTTGATGTCGTATTTTTTAAAGAAAATTACGAATATCCTGGCGCTTTTCGCGTATGTCACCGACGGCAATATATTGCCGCCTGGCACTATTCAGACACGATCTATGGCGGCAATATATTGCCGCCTGGCCCGGAAAGGGTTAAAAGTGTTAATTACATGAAACGAAGTTTTTCTCGGCGTATACTTTTTAACCTTAATTCACTCCAACCAATCGTTAGACACATACGAGTAATATTATCATAGGATAAGATAAATAGACTAAAAGTTGCCAGTTTTAGGGTCTGTATATGGTTTTCTAACGTTGATTCAACATTGCTTAGAATGT
Source organism: Homalodisca vitripennis (assembly GCF_021130785.1). Classification (NCBI taxonomy): domain Eukaryota; kingdom Metazoa; phylum Arthropoda; class Insecta; order Hemiptera; family Cicadellidae; genus Homalodisca; species Homalodisca vitripennis. The sequence goes on along the minus strand of NC_060209.1, from coordinate 128,662,447 downwards.
ATAACAATTAGCTTTAAGATTGTCTAGCTATGAAAAACTTGTAATAAAAAAGTTTCATGCCATATTTTGATTTATTATGATAGTCAATTCGAACTCACCACAGTTATTCCGTGGAAAACTTTTCTCCCTATGTCAAGAAAATCCAGACTGTGTATTTGTACAATGCAAACTCTCTGATTCTGGACTAGGCCTACACCAATTATGAAAAAATACTACCGCTGACTTAATGTAAATGAACACATTCAATCTGATGGTATAGCAAGGTACCACATCTAGTGTCGTGTACCTAGACCTGTAACTTATATTGGAATATACTTTTTGCAAATCATCTCAATAACTAATTATCTTCTCACGACGACTTGTATGTACTGTAATGATAATGAGTCGCACACCACGTGTCGCTTAACAGGCTTCGCTCAGGTTGTATGCAATATTTCAAGTCTACAGGTAATTTCATTTTCAAGATGTCCTGCATACACATAGACAACTACACATAAAAGAAATATTTTTATCCTTAAGGCAGGCAAAAGACAATTTATGCCACTCTACTGAGCAGATATATTATATTAGCAGTTATTTACACGCTGCTTTGCACGCATGTCCAAGATTTTTCGTTTGAATATGTCCTTCTGGTTCGAGTGAATAGTATTTCCGAACAAAGGTTGAATTTTCCTCGTCGACACTGCATACTAAATAATTGGTAAAGCGTACAGTTCAAAGTATATATTTACTAAAAGTTTTAATTTTAATATCTGGAAGTTGTCTTAGCCTCAATAGGGTTTGTAGAAAAGGTTAAAATAAGATGTAATGTTACTAACAAGCTTCCTCTTTGGTTTCAAGACTATAAATTTAAAGGAAATTGAAAAAGTGGTTAAACGAACATAAGTCTTTACTGCCATTTAACATGTTATTTCAATTATTAATATTTGTGTTTAACGTTAGAGAGCAAGAGGATTTTTCTTACCTTTATAGACCAGTGGATCGTAGCACAGAGGGATTATTAAAATAAGAATAGGCGTATATATATATATATATATATATATATATATATATATATATATATGTAGAAAAAGGCCAACATATTAATATTGATTAACTATATTTCGCATTACGCTTCTTCAGGTCAAAACAACATAACAAAACACATAAAATAATCAAAAACATACATGTAAACAGACAAATAAATTAATAAGCATAATATTCTTGAAATGATAAACATATGTTCAGACTGTGGGTGTAAAGATGTGATGAGTGTCCAGATGATTCATATTTATCGAAGATTTAATCCATGGGGAATTTAGATTTTGTGACAATTTGACATGCTTGTTCTAAATTTCTTAATTTTGATGTATTTGAATTATTTTGTATTGATCGTATTGGTTTTACTGTGTATAAATTTTCAAAAGATTCTTTGTGTATTTTACTATGAATAACTAATGGTTTTGATTCATCATTATGCTTAAAATCATAACGGTGACCTGTCATTCTTATTCTTAAATTATTTGTTGTAGAGCCGATGTAGTCTTTAAGACATTATTTACACTGAATTTGATATACTACATTTTTTGTATCACATGTCAAATTTCCAATAATTTTGTATACTTTTTTAGTTGAACTACATTCAAATTTTGATGACTCTTGTTTTAAAAAAGCATCATATATGTTACTAACGTAATTTTTAAGATCTTCACTCTCACTGCATAATTTGGTTGCTCGTGTAACCAAGCTTTTGGGAATTGATCTTTTTACATATACAGGGTGACAACTGTTGTAGTGTAGATATTGAAAAGTGTTAGTAGGTTTTACATTAATTTTGTGTTTCAAGTAACCTTTCTTGATGTAAACGTCAATATCCAGAAATGTAACTGACTCTGGTGAAATTTTCCAAGTAAATTTTAAATTGTTATCGAAGGAGTTCAATGCGTTTAAGAAATCTAAAAGTGTTTCATTACTCTCTGTCCATAAAAATGTCATCTATGTATCTAGACCAGAATACAGGTTTAAATGTTTGAGAATGTAGAAAATCTTGTTCAAATTTTGCCATAAAAAGATTTGCGTATGATGGCGCTATTCGGGTACCCATGGCTGTTCCTTTCTTTTGTAAATAAAATTTGTTTTGAAATCGAAAACAATTGGAAGATAATATAAAATCTATGAGAGCAATGATGAAGTTAGTGCTTGGTTTTGAATTTCCAGGTCTTTTATCTAAAAAGTGTTTCACAGCTTCCATACCTTTATTGTGGTCAATATCAGTATATAAGGAAGTTACATCAATTGTAACTAACGTCAAATTTGTTGCAATAGGTTGTACCAGAGACTCTAACCAAGTCAATATAAATATCTATTCAATTGGTTTCTATATAATAGTATAGATAACAAAAAAGTATCTGTTTCACATAATGTTTTTAGTTAGTAAAGTACTAAAGTTAAAATACAGTTTAAATACTTTCTTTTGTTTGCTAAATTATATTATATTGTGACAGGCGCAATCCCGAGATAACAAATCGAGATGTTACGTTGTAAACGTTTTTGTCAGCGTGAGAAGCCTGTCTCGGTTTTGTGATGGACGAAGCCTGTCGTTATATCTGTCGACGATTTGTCACGCCTTTTCTTACCAACAAACCCATTTCCTCTTCTTTTTACTTATAACAAGTTTTCTCTCTCCTGCCAAATTGGTATTTGATATTTTACCATCTAATCGAAACTAAAATAAAATACACACATGTTTTGATGATTAAGTTAGAGGACGTAGTTTAGAATATTTACAAACCCACAAAAATATATCCTATGTAGTTAACAAAAGAACAAAACATTATTAATTTTACGGTATTTAAGCATATTTATTTGCTGAGTGAAGCCTTTAAAACGGCGGCTGAAACAATTTATCTTCTGTCTGCTTGTCAGTCCCAACGACATTAGGGAATAAAACTCACCTATAGACTTGGGTATTAGGGTTTTGCTGAGCATTAGTCAAAATGTTGTACATTTGTAAATGAGAAAATCACGGAACAGATTTATAGACAAACAGAGAATATTTACATGATAATTTATCATTTTATATCGCAAGATACTTCAAATATTTCCTCTGATTGAAATTTCATTGAACATTGAACAGTGAACAATGTGATTGATGACGGTAAATGTCAATCCGTACGGCTTGACCGAGCGTCATTAAAGTCTTTCCCTTATTAGGCTGTATATCTTCTCTTTTGTCTGTCCCTTGTATGATTCTGTCGTACATTCACACATCTCGAGTATTAAACACGCTTACTGATGTTGACTTGTTAATGTGTATTTATGTCACATATGGCATACCTTGTGTATTTAGAACTACAAATAAGTAATTATTTTAACTTAAACAATTTTAAACCGAAAATAGAAAATGCAAACAAGTCAACCTCTCTAACCATCAAATTATTGATGAAAGCATAAATGGTAGATACCATTTTGATAACATGTTCATCGCTGCGAGGGTAATAGCCAAACCGAATGTGAATAGTGTATGAGTGTTACATGATTGGAACTGAATGATTACTACCAGCAGCTGAAATGGAAGTGGAACCCATATGTCCCTTGTGGTTACCTCAATATATTGTGAGCAATATACATCTACCCTACGGCTAACCTTATTTCAGATATGTTTTATATAGCAGGCAGAACACAATTTAATGTTTACTACATTCTTCTTATGCCTGTTGTTTTACATGAATTACAATAAAAAGGTAAGTGAAGTGAAGCTTCACTTAGTTATATATGTTTTCAAAATAATCCAATTGTACTTAGTTAGGAGTACGCCAAACCATGGATGGTGTAAATTGCTTCGCTCGAGTCTATAGCTAATTTCAATCTCGAGATAAAACATTTAAACATTATTTATACAATATCTTGACGACCATTCATTTAGTTCCTTTTCGAGATATCATGCAAACATATAGACAGAAATAAAAACAATTTTTCTATCTCTAGAATGATAGGCTTCGTTAGCCCTCAGTTAATTAAATTAATAAGTAATATGACATTATAGCAGAATATTATTATTTTAAAGTACAGTATATACGATTAAACAGCTTACTACTCTCAAATATTGAATATTTATACCATAATGTTTCAAAATTAACGTTTTTAATGGTGTTAAAGATTAGGATTTAAAATAAATACAGCTAATGACAAGTTATAGATCACGCTCAGTCGTAAATATCTACCAAGTACTTGAAGCGTATCTCATTCATACTCTAATGTTAATAACACCGATGGAAAAGAACATTCATCCCACTGTGTTAACGGAGTACGTCACTGACAATGGCGTGAGTAAACCTCGGGAAACCGCAATAATTGGAAATAAGAATATGCAACTATTTATAAAATTATAATTAAAATGGTGAAATGCATCACTGTATTCTTTGTTGCACTGTCCTGATTTGGAATTAAATGAAATAAATCATAATAAGCTGAACAAAAATATATCCTAGTTATATATTTTACGTGACTACTTCATATAATGTAAGCAATATCCTTACTAATAAAACGAGGCAGGAGTGTGTCACACAACGTAACGCGTTACAGGCTTCTCTAAGGTATAATGTACAACTTCAAGTATATCTATTCATTTAATAGATAGAATGATATACTTTTATATAAAAAAGAATTACTTAAATTCCTTGGCAAAATACATTTCTGCCCACTGAGTAGTAAGCTTCAACCGTGCTCAGCCAAATTCTTTATGTCTGGATATTTACCGTCATAAAGCGCATTGTGTTCTAGGTAGATATTAAGTGAAATGTAAAATTTTGTCTACAGATGAAATCTTAATCGAGTTAATCGAAGTCTGCTGCAAACTGATTCATTTAATTAAATTGATTATCATTAAACTGGATTTCATATAAATGTTTAAATAGTGTTGCTGTTTTAACTTTGACTTACCCCTAAACTAAAAGTGGTCGAATAGCAGACATATAAACAAACTACGAAAGGTTTATCTTATTCTCAAATCCAGTCTATCCCTTTAAGTCCTTTTCCCCATAAGACCAATGTATAAATGTTACCTAACGTTCAGCCAAATCATATGGATTGATATGCACCATCATCCAACTCGATGTTGCTTATATAGAAATGAGGCTTCAAGTTAAATTTTAAGACTATAGTTTTAAATTCAGATATCGCCAAGACAGACTTTTTTCCAGCCTCTCGAATGATTGGATTGAATAAAGCTCGCACTATCTCGGTACCAACCTTACGAGACTCCATAATCTGGTTGAGGAAAAATTCTAATTATTTATTAACTGTAGCTTAATATTTCTTCTTGGGCAGTTACAGCTGAAGTGTTGTCAAAAGTTCCTTGTGCCGCTGTCATGTACGATCTCTTTCAGAAAATCATTTATGGTCATGTAATAATTTGGAGCACAATAGAAATTTTAGGCATAGATTCAATGTAACATTGGTTACTGTTGTCAGACAGAAAGTACACGGCACGTCAAGTCCTTCAATAACATTGGTCATTGTGTTAACTGAGAGAGCCATCAACCCCAACATTGCACAGCGCCGGCTTTGACAGAAATCCTTTTTGTGACTTTGTACACTCGAGAGTCCTCTTCAATAAAATCCCACTCATTCAATCCTATGTATTACATTTTGTGATTGTAAAACTGTGCTATAGAATCTTCGATTATACTATAACTGTAAAGTAATACAGATATACTAATATTAATTAAAATACTATTTTAAACTTTTAGGATCCAGCATAGCATAGGCAATAGTTTATTTCGTATTTTTTACCATCGTTGTATCAGTATTAATACATCTATAAACTTTGATTTATGTATAGTTCCTTGAGTAACAATAATCACACGGATAAATTTAATTATTTTTTTTGTGTACTAACTTTTTAGTAACATACATTTTAGTAAGCGGTTTCTGTAAAACTTTTTTTTAAAATATATTATAATATTTGAGTAGATTAAATAATATGTGTATAGTACAATATGCAGCAATTTTTCATTTACAAAAGTTCTATATCAGTTACGGAGTAATAAGGAAATAGAAAAGGAAAATGAATACTATCTGGTAATAATCAATAGTTGAACTAGATTGTTACGTGTTACGTAAAAGTTTACACTGATCATATAGATATATAGAATACTGATATCCTGTAGAAGTTTTTCCAATGATTTGAGGTAGGACATAGTGTGTTATGTTAGTGTGTTGATATTATATGTGAAAGTGAACTAAAAAGTACAGTTATTTGCGCTATACATTTACAATCATAGTCAACTAGACCTTAATTTCACTAGACCTTTTAAGGTCGTGTATTTTATTCTATATAAGAGTAAGAGCATTAGTAATGATAACTTTATAACAAATATTAATAGTGGATTATGAATGTTACATGTATTATGTATAATCATATCATTATATTTGCCCACAAGCTAGAATTACTACACTGTATAGCGTATAACAACTATTTTGAATATTTCATGACACAAAGGCAAGTGATATTACGGTTAAGAGAGAGAGAGAGAGAGAGAGAGAGAGAGAGAGAGAGAGAGAGAGAGAGAGGAGAGAGAGAGAGAGAGAGAGAGAGAGAGAGAGAGAGAGAGAGAGATACTTGATACTTGATACTTTCTTTATTTATCCTGTCATGGTTTAGACCAATGGTCCCACTCCACCACCATGACAGGCAACACATATTCATGTAATACAATGTTTGAGCAGTAGCCTGATTTTACAAATTACATTTTTTTATATCTATTATCTTATTCAATTTTTATTATGTGTTATAAAACTCTTTTTCTACTACTACACATTCTTATTTAAATCATATATATATATATATATATATCTAATTTTATCACTTAAATTATACCCTACTGCCCACCACGCCACCTGGTACAGTCAGGTTCTATATTTTACTATTTGGCTTTATATGTTTATTCAATACAAAACATAATTTCTTTTTTTTTTTCTTTTTTTTTGTATGGTCTTAATTCTAAATTCCTATACGTATAGGAAAAATTAATCTTACACAAGAAAGAATAATTTACACAGTATTGATGTACTATGAACTTATAATTCATATCTTTCTAAAAGTTTCATTTTGTATTTTCTTAACAAAGCTGCATTGCTTTCCCTATCACTTTCCCGCAGTTCTCTTTCTAGTACATTCAATAATCTAATAGATGTCACTAAGAAGGACTTACTGTAGATAACAGTTCTATGAATCGGAATTTGTAAGTTTATTCCTGAAAAACGAGTATTTCTAACATGTACATCAGTCATTCTTTTGTATCTTCAAACAAATACACTGGTTGTTCATTTTTAAGTACTTTAACTGCCAATTTCATTATATTCAATTCCATCCGCTCCTTAATTTTCAATAAACCAAGGTCTTTATAATATGGTGTTACATTGTTGATCCCACCTTAAATTATAGATATATCTTATGCATGCATTTTGCGCTTTCTGTAACTTATCAGTTAACCTCATTATTTATGTCACAATAAGCTATATTTGCATAAATCAAAAATAGGTAATACTAGTGTTGCTACTAGAAGGTTTCTTAATATAAATTGGAGGATTAAAGCTCCAATTTTCTAAATTTATACAAACACTGGAATACCCTCCGAACAATATAATTTACTTGTATAACGCCATGAATAAATCATTAGACATTCTTAAACCTAAATTGACAATTGAGCTCTCTAAATTTAAATGTACATTGTTTATCATCAAAAGGTGTCAAAACTGTTAACATCAATGTGAGGTAGCAACCTTGAGGATCCAAACAATACCGGCTTACACTTTGTTATATTAAGCTGTAATCCATGATCTTTACACCATGTATGTAATGTACCCAAATCCGCATTCATACAGTTAACAGCATCATTTACACATTGAATATTAGGCCTACTGTTTAAATATAACTGAATATCATCTGCATACATCATATTATTTTACAAAATATAACAGAACTACCATCTTATTAATGTATAAAGAAAAAAGCAAAGCAGAAAGTGTGGATCCCTGTGGAACACCTACAGAGTTATTCTTCCATTCTGATAAATTTCCATTATTTGTTTTGATCCGCTGAAGTCTATTGGTCAAGTAATCTCGAAACCAATCAACCACAGCGGAACTAAAATTGTAAGATTCCAGAACAGACAATAATAAATTTATGATTCACAGAGTCAAAGGCACGACTAAAAATCAAGAAGCATTAATAATGTTATCTCTCTGTTATCAATAGCATGTCTAATATCGTCTGTTATTTTAACCAGTGCGGTTTGTGTACTGTAAAAGGATCGATAACCAGACTGATATTATCTAAAAATACTATTCCTAGTAACATAATTATACAAATTTGGTTATAAAAACTATTTTATCTAATATCTTACCTAATACACTTAATATGTTTATAGGCCTATAGTCTTTACATTACTGAAGGTGTTTTTATCTTTGCTAATGGTATAATAAGAGCTCTTTTCCACTGACATTGGATAAACAGAATTATATAAAGAATAGTTAAAAATATGACACAACACATCACTGATTTCTTCACAAACCAATTTTAAAAATCTAATATGTATTTCATCATTACCAACAGCATTAGACGATATATCTAACATAATTTTAGGAATTTCTTCTCTACGTACTACAGAAAAAGAGAGAGAGAGAGAGAGAGAGAGAGAGAGAGAGAGAGAGAGATTATGAAAACTTTAGTGATTATTTGAGGTTCTTCTACACTTATCTGTGAGTAAACACTTATTTAACACTATGTACATTTGTATGAAAAGCGATTGCATTTTTGTTATATTTCAGTCACCTATTAGCTCAATAGAAACCCAAACCACAAAATCTATTCTACATTCAATACGTACATTCGTGTCGTGAGTACTTAGAATTCTTAAAATCTTTGTCTCTGTCGTGTTTATAACGCTCTTAGATGTCACTGCACTTTAATAAAAAAATCGATCTTATCTTTTAATATAAAACTGAACATTTTTGATTTATTTTCAAAACATCTTGGCAATTTGTTGTTATTACTTCATTAAATTGACTTTGGTGGGATTATGTGATTAAATTTAAAAGGTTCAGCTCAACTATTTACATATTTTTCAGGTAAGTCAAAATAAAGTACCATATAGTTAGAGAATTAGGTCCCTTTCCTACTAAGATATCGCAATAAAAATTTCTCAGAGGTTTTATTCATTTATTCTTCTGAAATGTTCACTAACATTTTCTACCAAGTAAGAATGTTTCTAATAGCCCTTTTTATTGTGCATAACTTAAAAAAATAGACATATCATATTTTTCAACGCTTTTTGTAGTCATCCTCATTGTAACATGGTGAGTGAATACACCACCTTCACTGCCAACGTTATCTCACAGTGATACTGACAGTATTGGAAATGGACCCAATGAAGCAAACCTGTAGGCCGGTGCCTAAAATTCACTAATGCAATCAAAAGATATTTAATGTAAATGTTTAATTTAGGCCCTTTTGTTCCTTTTATTGTGCATTTTAAGTCTAACTCTTAAAAACGGTGGTTTAAAAGGAAAATGAAGTGGAGGTAAACTTAATATTAATATTGATCCAACCTTTCCCACAATATGTACGGTATGTTTAAAAGGTATTTGTCATTTTTGTGGTGATAATTTCCAACCCCAATTTTCATGGGCAACTTGATACAACAACTTCACAGTGTGTAAGTAGTGTAATAAATACAAACTTTTAGGCTGTGAACCTGACGTAATAGCTGTAGATTTAACCACCATTGATGGTAAATCGGTTTCACATGAAACCGGGTCTTGCCTGAAATTTAGCAATCTTAGAAGAACGATGTTAAGTTTTACTTTTAAATTAGTAGCATGTGATAAAATATTTAATTTGAAAAATATTAAAGGAATATATTCATAGTTTACCTAATCAAATGTACTACTTACAAAGGAACTGCTATATTATTTTTAAAGCAATTTAAAATAAATCTCTCACTATTTATATTGAGTCTTATACATCCAAGTATATGTTTAGGATGAGTATGCATGGTCAATATTTGTTTAGATCTCAGGTTATACAAGAAACAATACAAATTTATGATATCACTGTCCGCTTCACTAACCATTCTCCATTATTAAAATTAAGCTTTTGATTTCATTATTTCTTTATATTTAAGACGTACGCTTCTCCATACATTTCCATAATGCTTACACAACAGCATTAATAATTACCTTTAAGGGGAAAGTTAGACAGTAACAGACTTACGGCATAAGTGCGCAAACGTATGTTATTTCGTACATAAATTATTCCTCATGAAACGCAACAAATGTATTATTTATGTATAGTAAAAACTTTGAATAAATAAAGTATATAAAAGTTGTAGAATATAATGTTTGCACGTGAATTTCTCTGAGACAGGTAAACAAGTCACGTCTGACATCAGCCGTAACCTGGTGACGAGTGTACCTGATCGCAGTAGGAGACTAACATTGTATCTGTATTCCTTGGCACTGTAACATCTGTATTTGTATTTACAGTCAGAAAATAATGTTACCACAGACAACCTACATTATTAATGTCCCTATTCTCTTTATGTTTAAGTGACGTAATTTTGATGCTAGTTTATTGGTATAAAAGTGTGCTTAATAGATAGAAACATTAAATATAAAAATAAAACTAATTTTATTAATTTAAATGCTCTAAAACATGTTACGTCTTATAATAAAACTTATATTTGAGAAATTATATGTGTCTCTTCTATAATTCTTTTAACACTTATAAGATTTAAAATTATCTGAAATCGTTTGTTCCACCTGAGATATATTATACTATTGTATATAGTAATGTAATCTATGTAATCTAAAATATTGTATGTAGTAGTAATTAATAATGATCCGTAACCTTGACAATGATTATTTATAAAGGTTTATATAAATATTATATTTGAAAACTAACTATCTCAAGTGTAATGGTAATATTAATGAAAATTGTTTCAATATGCATATAGCATTATGCAAGGACAATAATATTGCAATGGTCTTATTCCAGTTTAGCATCTCAATTAAATTCGATTCCATAAAGTCGTTGTGTTTGTATTATTTTCCATGTTATTATGTCCTTTACAGTTTGCTTAATATTATGTGAGTTTCAGACATAAAAACTTCTCTCATGTAATTCAAGCTTTCCCTGGACAATACCTTAATATACAATGTCGCACTTCAAAGCAAAAAAACTAAACTTCGGATAACATGTATTTACAATTTAATTACAAAAGCGTCAGAATGAAGCCTTCGTCCGAGGCAGATGAAAAAAAAAAAAACATCTTTATAAGTTTGGTTACATGTAGGAAAGTTTCTTATCAGCCTGACATCTGAGAGTCTTTTTTTAAGGGATATTCATCAATTATAATATAAGGTTCCACTAATGGTTTCAGACTTGTATATATGCCTATAAGCTACGCACTCTATATATTTTGTGCAAAAGTTAATTTTTTAATATAATATCTAACGCTGTATGAGAAGGCCAAATTTATAGTTATTGATAGCGCATTTCTTTAACTAATATAGATAGTTTTCAGAAATACTATACATGGAAAAAATTAAGTTCATTCATATTCCCGTTCATTAGTTACGATGTAATTAAGTTTTATAGCTGTATTCATATATAAGTTCCGGATAGCAAGGAATGGTTGTAGAGAGTAAGGTATAATAAATCCATGTCGTCAAGTTTTACCACTGAATTTCAACTCTATTATTTTTTTCATGTTGAAATCTCATATAACTGTAAAACAATCTTTCTGCTATGTTCCAGTCGCCGTCATGGTTACCAACGCTCAGCCAAGCTCCATCTTAATGGACGCTCTATTAGAGAAATGAATCCTCATGCACAATTTCAAGTCTTTTGGTCACTTGCTTTTTATCTACATCGTGCGGACAGACACAGAGGCAGACAGACAGTCATGACATTTTTCCAACTTCTAGAGTTATGAGCTTTGCTAACGCTCAGACGGTAAAAACCAATCATGAGGGACCCAAACACCTAAAAATTTCCAGGACAAGGTGTTTTTTTAATGCCAGAGAGTACTATACACTAGAAATTTAGATTTGTTTTTATCTGCCGAATATTTCAATGAGTGAAGTTAAGTGGACCGACGGATTACAAAAGAAGACACTGTGTCAGAATGTCTTAACATAAGAGTATTGGAGTTTTACAAAACAGACTTTGAAGATAGAGGAGGGAGGCAAGGCCGTTTGACTTCTGCGCTAAAGGAAGGATTGGTTTGTATTACAACAAAACCAACGCCGTGTATTTTGTTTCAAAATTTTATGGAACTAGTAAATCTGGACATTTTCTTTGATTGTAGTTACAAGTTATCGGACATAAAATGAGCGTTTTATATATATATATATATATATATATATATATATATAAATATAAATAAATAAATATATATATATATATATATATATTAATGCATGAAAACAGTTTTATTAAAATAACATTATTACATTTAAATTTACGCATTCGAGTTAATTATTTTCTAGAAACACTAGAAAGGGATAAAAAGGTTTCATAATATCAAACACATAAGCTATGCACACAAGCTAACTAAAAAACATAAACCAATTACCACGGGTTACTCTTGTATACTAAAGTTAAGCTGCATTATATTCCTTTTTGATATAGTGCAACGTTTCATGGTAAAAATAAAACAATCATACGTTTTCTTTTAATTATATTTTATAATTTAACATAGTTAAATCCATACTTAAACAGGAATATAATTTATCTTTATAACTGTGAACGAAAAAAATGTCTTTTTATCATATTTTTACGACAAATATTTACAGAATAATTCTGTTAATATTGGATTACACCTGTAAACGTTAGAAGGATACTGGATATACTGAACGATTTGCCTTATAATGTAGAAGGCAATGGGTATATCGGCTCTCTGTTTCATTAGTTACATGTATAATTCGAATTTTAAATTTGTCATTGGGTTCATCAGGATTTTGTTGATGAATTGTTATTAAAAACAGGCAAAACAAACATGCTGGGTACTTGTGTTGTTTCATACTCCGCTTATTTAAAAGTATGTTTGAAATTCGGGTTGGATATTATATATATATGGATATTATTATGGTTAAAAGATATTTAAACTTAATGAGATAAAAGTTTCGAAAAGAAGGTTTAAGGATTGATATTTAACTTATACTTTAATTCTTCAGTTTGATGTGTAAGGAGTTTGCTCGCTGCGCAGCTGTACTGATGGGAAGTTTACCCCATCCTGTCTTTGTGGCGAATGAAAGGTACTGCAAATGTATTACTTGAACTCAATGTTGTTTATGTATTTAAATTATTATTCTGAAATTCACATTTCAATTTAACACTGAAATCATAAAATACCATCCATCTTAGTATATATCATGTATTATTATTATTCGCATAAGATTCGGAAGTATCTCAGGCCAAGAATACTGTCTATTTAATAGACTGCTTCTGATTATTAAATGGAACAGTAAAAGTAACACTTTTTACTACCAAGCCTATGACTACGACCTTTCTTTATGTATAATTACTGTATCAATATTCAGCTAAGTGGGTAATTCTGTTTAATAAAAGGACAACAGAGTGACAAACCACTACAAACTATCGACATGACTAAATATTACAACTTTAGTTTTCATTTAAGCTAATTAGAATAGCAAAATAAAACTTTTTGAACCAAAAGACGAATTTTACAGCAGTTGTAGTTCGCCAATGGCGGAAATGTATTAATCACTCCACTCAGACCCACACATACTGGAAGTATCCATTCATCCTTACTGAATCAAGAAGCTTTTCCTGCATCATTATCACGCCCCATTTGGTCTATAACTCATGTTCTGTTATTAATATTGATCAAATTCAGAACTGTCCCAAATAAATTTTTATAATAGTGTTGAAAGTATTTTAAATACAGAATATTTTTGCAGAAATATATATGTAATAATGAATATGTATTTATTTTCAACGTTTAAATATCCGTGTCAAATAGTAATACATTCTTGTAGGTATGATACAGTTTAACACTTATAACCCTTTAAATAGTTTTATAACTTAAATTAAGTGTTTAAATTATGTGTAGCGTTTTCAGTTTCTTATAAACCATTTAAAATAAACCCGAGTTTATTAAATAGGATATGAAATAATAAAACAGGTTTACTATTTAAAATTTAATCTTGTTTTCGAATACCCTTACCATGCAATGAAGGTCAAGGAAAATTGGTCACTGAAACAATTATGGAGTACGAAACCTGTGCTGAGACACTACTAGTCACTTATGCTTATGAAGTGTTTACAAGCATAACTTTAGTTTCGATTTTAATTCACGTTTGCTTGGTGGGTACAGTTTTCCACACTTTGATAAAACGTCAACACAAGAGATGAAGTCCATGTTTTACATATTTGTTGCGTATTAAAAGGGTTGATACTAAAACCAATCAAACTTTAATAACCTCGATTTCTTTAAAAAAAAAAATACTATTCTCGTTGTTGTAAAAAATTTAGAACTCCCGGGGGGAGGTGTATGTAAGTACCGCTACCAAATTTCTAGCATAACCGTAGTAATCATGTTGGAATTAATTTTCCATTCTACCGTAAACCATTTCAATTTTCTTAATAATGGTTGAAGATATTTATTAAAGACTTTCTGTGATAAAAAGAATATTTTGTTTCAAAATGCGATCTTTTGTTCTCGTGTGAATTACAACGGTAAATTATTAATGTTAATGTCGCGAAATATCTGCTTAAATTCTCGGCTATAAAAGTCCTACACTATTGTGGCTGGCAAAATCTGCCTCTTGTAACAAAGTAAAAGGTAAAGAACTGAGAGTCTTATAAAATGAAGTATAATACTATTCTTTACAAAATAGTGGAAAAGAATTCCGGGCACCCAATTGCAGCAGAAACCCCGCCCATGTCCTCTTGTGTGTGTGTGGCTGTCTCCTCTAACTCTAAAGAGGATGCTTTGGGACCTCTGATGAGAAATTCTTGCATGACCCATGGATTTTAGCAAACAGTCTTTTCACGCCAAAAAGTAATACTAAACGTTTTTGACATAAACTGCTAGAAAATCATGAACTTTTTTGATTTCTCGTAACAACACCAAAGAAAGTCAATTTATAATGGCCATCTAGTTTAGGTATGATGAACATATAGAACCTATGGAAGAGAGCTCGAATTAACTAGCAAAATTTGACATTCTTTATAAACTTACCTGTTTTATATTCCTGCTCTAATAAACATTTATTATACAACGTAACACCTACGTATAATGGAACACATAGCATAACGGTGTTGATTGTAAGTCCAATAATTTTCACTGATTAGTTTGTTAGATCACATAATGTAAAAAAGTATTCTACCACAGATTGAATGAAATGTTCAGGAATGCTTGTTTTGATTAAAGATTGTTCAATAAAATAATTTTAAAAATTCACAATTCGACAGCACTTGATGTACTTTTATTATGAAAATAACTGCTAAAACTGGAGGAACGTACCAGTGTGTTCGAAAGAGATACCGCAGCTTCATTTGTTGCTGGAGCGGAACACGTTTTATCAAGATTAGTGTTCTCTTCGTAGTGCACTAACTCTTCTTCTTACCCTCCTTTGGTGCGATTCATGCGAAAGTCTATCTTATTAAAAGAATTAACAGTCAGATATCCTTTTCATAAAAAACAAATTTGGTAATATCCTTTACAAAGTTTGCAATAATTTAAATTAGATATTACATTGAATAGTATAAGAAAAATATTAGGAAACGTTGAGGAAATGGACACCAAAAAAAGCTATAATGTGAGTTACATCCCTTTTATATATAGCGCCTTTATAAAGCTTTATGATGATCATATTTAACATAATAATTATATGTTCCTGTATGTATACATAATAATTATATGAAGAGAATATGTATATGTATTCTCTTCATGCAGAAATAAAAATAAAAAACCAAATATTGGCTAACTCTTTATGAATTTTCGTATGTCTTAAGCATACTTCTTCAGATAACAATAAATAGTGTTTAAAATATTTACAAAATTAAATAATTGAACTAACTAAATATAAACAAGAAAAAGAACTGAAATAGAATAATCAACAGTGGAAAATATATATGATTTATGACAAGAGAACTATTATAATTTTAGTAGCACTAAAATACTGTAGTGGTTTGGTTTAACAATTGATAGCACTTACATTCTTATAATAACATCGAATTAATAAATAGTAATTTTTTTAATGACCTCCGGTCATACAGTTTAATTGATACATATATTTTTTTTCTCTTCAAATGGTAAGTGTTAAGGAACACATACCATAAAATTAGTTTTTATTCTAAGTCAATATTTTGTAAATGAACTCGCATAAATGGTATCGAAACAACCTAAAATCTGACGATACCTAGTGCAGTAATTGCCACACATACTAAAATGTCAACTCAGCGTTGAAAACAATAATTGTGTAATTACAGTAGGCTACAGTACAATCATGGACCCAAAACACTTATTAGAAAAACCTTCACATATAACCACACTTCCACGAGATATTATTTATCATTACCCATAATTATCAAACCGTCCAGGAATATTTGGAGATAAAATAAGAAATTAATATAAAATAGTGAAAATTAAAATCGTACACTCTATATTAAGTGTGGAGCTTAAATGTGAAGTTGAAACGAGAGGTTGGATTACGATACTTTTAACTCCTAATGATATAAAATTATCAAGGATACAATGTAGGTCATACATGGGAATTAAGGCCGGAAAGTATCTACCATATAGCCTAAGCAGAGATCAACTTGAGGAATTGTATGGAGTGTATCAAAGTGGACAAGGTAGCACTCTCTTATATCTAACATTAAAAAGTACCTTTAACGCTTGGGACGCGTCGACAACTCTAGAATATGCTTATCTATCAACACTTGCACCCTAAAATTTATGGTTAGTGATAAGCCGCTACTGGACATCCCATATACTGGAGTTGCCCATATTTAAGTAACATATCAGTTTTGCTGTACACAGTGTGATAAGTATAGACTAGCCAGAGTGAATTGTATAGGGGATAATTTCGCCTTACATTTAATTTATATTGTTAAAAGCAAAATATGTGCTTTAAATTTAACTTTGGATTTATATTAATTTGTGTTTCTGGCAATTCATGTTTATCACAGTTTCCGCTTAGAAGACGTCTTTTTCAGTTATTCTGTATAAAGTTTTGCATTACCAGATATCACCGAGAGAATACACATAAAATCAATAATAGTATAGGAATTTACTACGAAATGTTCTCATAAGATACAGTGTCTTTTAATATATACAAAGACCTAAGGAAAATAGGAATCATAAAAACGAAGTAAAACTTATTTATAGGGGGACAGGTAAGCTGTCTAAAATGTTCGAGACATCTTTACGGGGCTCTTATAAGGAATATAAGCAACACACATTTGCTGCATCTTTCAAGAAAACACTGCTTCTTCTGAAAGGAAGAATAAGTTTATGGGTGTAAAATAACTTAAACTTTACACTTTGGTCAATAGTTAACACAAAAAGGGGTAAAAAGTGGGTAAACTTTCCAATATTTTATTTCATTGTATTATTAACTATTTATTAGATATAGAAACAAAGGCATGCATTAAATTATTTAATTAAAGTACATTTAGATTGTTTGTGCATTCCTTTTTTTAAGTTACTTTAATATTCAATAATAATAAAAATATATAGTCCACTGTTAGCCTTTATAAAGCCCGGCTCTTTAATTAAAGCATGTAATAGATACATTAAATATGGTAGTGTTCATTTCTCTGTGTGTAACCACGCGGTTACCTATTTGTTTGTAAGTGAAATACAAAAGCACACTGTGTAAACTCGATAATTTAAATTTTTTCTATTTATATCAATGTAACTATATTGTAGAAACCTACCATACTGTTTAGTAGATTTCTCTTTGAAATTGTATTGATATTTAACAAGTTTTTAACATTTGTATATTTACATATTAAAACAAAAAAACTTGAAAGGGAATGTGCTGGGTGTCCCACGAAGAGGTTTAGATCTTTGATTTCATATTACTTGCCCATTTTACCGATCATTTTCAAACTGTACAAAATTCATTAAATGAGGTCTAAAAATACTTTGTGAAAATTTCAGCTCTCTAGGAAATGTTAAAACAAAAATGGCTGCATTTTGAAAAACTATATTTTAAAACAGTGTTTTAGGTTTTATAAAATTATTTATTATCATATTCTGGAGAAATAAAGCATTTTAATCATAAAACTAGAATATAGCCTAGTAAGAAAACCTACAAGTACAGTCCACCGTTATTAGAACTAATAATGTCGCTGTAATCTATCCACAGCGACACACTGATAACAATGTTTAAAAATGAATTGTAAGCTCTTACAAAGAAAGTCTGCGGTATTCGGAGAAGTTCCTAATGAATTGATTGTTTTAATTCCTCATCATTATTGAAGCTACAAGTAAGAACTTGTTCCTTTCTCCCCATAGAAAGAAATCACACACAGTTAAATCTGGGGGTTGAGGTGGCCATTATTAAAAAATACTTCCATGTCTAATCCAACGCCCATGAAGATTGTCACTTAGTAATCGCTTCACAGGATCTACGACATGAGGAGGACCACCATCCTATAACTATTCCCAGTCATTGTACTGAAATTTAAGATAGCACCCCATTACAACTGAAAGCTGCCCAAACGTTAAGTCCGTTTGATTTGAGTAGAGTCTGTTCAAAAAGTTGTGGATTACCGGTGTTGTAATAATTAAAATTATGCCTTTTTAAAGCACCATTGCGGTCTAAAGTGGACTCAATTTGAGTATGCAAATTAGGATCTAGCTCATGAAACTCAATAATACGAGAACAAAATTCCACTCTCCTCTCCGGATCATCTTCTAGAAGATTATGAACTAAGTGACTTTTTAAAAATTTAATTTTGTTTTTTTTATTATTCTCTGTACTTTTGAAAGACATTTGAACACCAGTTTCAAGTTCAACCTTCCTTAGTGATTTCGGTGTACCTAGAAACGAGAACAATGATGCGCGTTTTTGTACTTATTTTTCCTCGTTTTATCCTCTAGAATACATTTTTACGACACTTCCAGTTTCTAACAAAAGATTTTTCCACTTAGTTGTTGTTGGATTGCTAGGTGGTTCAACTCCTGGGTAAACAACCTGAAATTTTCTAATTACTTCTGTAATTTTACCAAAAGCAATAGCCCACACGCAACACTTCACTTTTTGTTCAAGATTTATCAATCAAACTTATCTATATCCATAAAACTGTAATGGAGGAGGTTAGGTTATGTTTTTATAGAACAAGCAATATTCTTCAATCAAAGAGCTGTTTTCAACAATGAGCGTTATTAAACAGCTGTTATTTTAAACTGAAACGCAGTAATTAAATCAGGGAATTCAAGAAATGAATTTGTATAGGAAGCAAACTGGTAAAATTTTGAATGTCACCATTTTGTTTCTACAATTGTTAGGAAGCTTTAATTTTCACATTCTATTTTTAAAACCTACTTTATTATTTACAGTTTGAAAATGTTCAGTGTAAAATGGGCAAGTAATATAAAATAAAACGTCTAAACCTCTTCGTGGGACACTATGTATTTAAATGGCTGATTAGATGGTTGCAGCTTCCCAAGACATGATGGAGGGAGAACTGATTCCTTCCTCGTAAAATCTTACAGTATAGTAATTATAGGACTATAGATCACGGCATAGTTAATAATAATCATTCACTAAAGTAGAAGCAAAGTTGTAAATTTATGTTTTTCAGAGAATGAAGCATAACTCGGTTCCTTAATGTGCAAAACCTGTAGTGATTTGTTACATACCTGCTAGCCAAGAAACAAACTTTCACTATTCTATATTGATCAAATTTTTTCCAACGTCTTTATTTATTCATATATTTGTGACATTGTTGGAAATAGCATTAAATTAAACTGAAATTTTCAATAATTTCTTAAATCACAAAATTTGGTGGTGGATTTTTTTTTTAAAGGGTGAGACCTGAGTGATATCTTTATGTGAATGTTATTTATAAAAGTTAATACCTTGGTCGAAAAGTAGGGACTACCGTAGTAAATTTTCCTTGTTGTATAATATCCATTTTTGTATAATACCCATTAAAAAATGGGTATTGAATAACACCTAACATTTATTGCTAAGCGTCTTTGAAGGCACGCAGTTATTCGGGGAAAAGGCTGCTATAAGAACTGGACCCTTCATATTTTAGTTTTTAGACAGATCAAACAGATAAAACTTGGTTTATCAATCCAATTCCTACAGTTACAATCTAAAGTCTATTTTTAAAACTTAAAACCCTATCTTAGTAATACGGGGTGTAATTGAAATATTACTTAGTTATACATTTTTATTGAAATATTCATTTTTTACACCGCCTATTGCCACCTTCGTACGTAGCAACAGTGGAACGCAGTTAATCGTGATAAAGGCATCAATATGAACTGGACTGTTCACTTTTTAGTTTTCAGACAGCTTAATCAGGAAATATTGATATCACCATCCAAATCCCTACCGAGGTTAAATTTGAATTTGTTTAACCTTATCTCATTAATAAAGGATGCAGTTGAAATAGTACTTAGTTTTGTAGTTTTAGTGAAATATTAATGGTTACAGCGCACATTGGCACCTTCGTATGCACGTAGCAACAGTATGTTTGCTATGAATTTTAAAAGCTAAGAAACTTGGGTTTACATTCTAAGATACGAAATGTGTATATGTGTACTTGTATGTTGAATATCTACAACATAATTAAATTATATATTTTAAAAGATATTTTTTTATTTAAAACGTATAAGAGTTATACCAGTCTAAGTTCATCAAGTATGGAAGAATAATATTGCAGTTTAGCCTTTTACATATATGAATCTACTATCAGTTACTAGTTTATCTACTGACGATTCAAATCAATGTTCATCAAGATATAATTTCTTCATATCTCTGTGACATGTTATATGCCTATCAATGATTTTTATACAGAGCCTCTTGTCCAGACACTTGTCAAAATGACAATCTATACGATAAAATAATATACAAAAAATTAGTAAATATGATTTAGTTATTTCACGTGAACAGTTACTATATTTCATAGTTATTAAGTTAAAACATATGTTGACAATTTAATAAGAAATATAACGTCTCATTGTTGATAGACTAAAAAAGAAAATTTAATATATCTGCGTGCAACGTGACTTGAAATTTGTAGGTAAAGACATAAGTAGCTATTTCTAAGCAATTGTCATTCTAAGATTGCTCTTTTTTTGTTAAACATTTTACATATAAATTAATCATGTGCTTCAGACATAAAATTCAAAATAAAACATCTTTACAGCATCTAATCCTTTGAAATATAAAGTTTACTCATAAAACATATTACAATATTACATTTGAAAGATATTTATGAATTTAGAATAATCATATTTTAGGACTTATAATGGAGGAAATAGTGGTAGTTTGCACTGTAAAGATTACTATATCCTATGACTTTTATATGAGCTAACAGCAGGTCTGTAGCATTCCGAGGAGATAAAGAGCTTTTCTCATGTATTATTCATTCCAATGTCCTTCATTCCAACACACTTTTAAACAAAACACCACATTATACTAAATTATGTGCTTCCTTTCTTCATAATTCATTTAAAGTATGATTGGATCAAAAGAGTAATATTGCTACGTTTAAATACTTAGAAAGCTCATTCCCTAGAACATTTTATTACAACCTATTACAACATAATTTTCCGATGTCTTTTTGTTCAAGACAGATGTAGTTACTTTACCGGTGTATTAAGAAATTGGTTATACAAAATTCGGGGTAATCTTAGTACTTCTCGTACCTATAAAATATAGTTTTCTTCAAAGTTTAACTCATAGTTAGCATTAAAAATGGTTTCTATAAATAATTGTTCCGTTATTCACTTCTTGTTCTAAGTAATAATTAACATTTACTGTAGTTAACATTCCAAATAATAAATCAAACCAGATTTGTTGATAACATTAAATATTTACATTTTTGAGTGCAATTCATATTCATAACATAATAAAATTCACTATATAATAGTAAAATATTATATTAAAGTGATCAATTTTACATATTTGTTGGGTACTAGAAAGAATACTTGGAATCAAATCGTTTCTTAGAAACTGTAGAAAGCACTCTCAAATATATAATCTTAATCTTGAAATAACTTAACTTAACTTAATTAATAAATAACTTAACTTAACTTGAAATAGATGAGCTATGGGAAGTTTTTACATTAATATTCGATGGTAAATTATTAAATACAACACGAGCAAGAAAAAAAGTAGCTTCCTAGAAGCAACAAAGTAAAAGTTTTCAAGAATCATAAGGTATTTATATTTGGTGTGATATATTTGATTAAGAATTTCAAGTTTTTTACATTAAAATATTCGCTGTATTTTTTATAGAATTGGTAAGCATGACGCCAAAGTGTACTTTGTTTGTTTGACAGAACATTGGGTTACTGCCGATGAAGCTAAAGCTGTTAACCTCAGTGGGTACTACTTTTTATCTTATTATTGTAGATCTTCAACGTTTCACGGTGAGTGGAAATGTGTAAAGAAAATTAAAACTCGTTATTGTGTCATACGGCACGGTGCTAAGCTCCACTTTGAAGTGACAGCGGTGTCGGTTTTTTAATTCAATATCATCATTGTTTGTGTATACCGGTCCCCGAATAGACTCTACTATTTTTATGGAAAAGCACCAAGATGTGTTTGCCTTTACTAACAAAGGCACCGGTGACATTTTGATTTCCAGTGATTCTAACAAGAAAATTTAGGAGTCCTTCAATGAGTCTCTTCAATTCTCTGATCTCATTAACAAGTATACTGGCGATGTTATGCTCTGATCTCACTATGAGAATCCGTCACCAATGTTCACGGAATTACAAGATAAACTGATAACGGGGGCTCTTATCTGAACAATACAATAACGAACGTCCATGCACATTAATATAAATCTACCATCATATTTACATAATGTCGGATATAAAGGTAAACTTTCACAAAAAATTTAATATACATATGTATTTTCTTTTTCTTAGAAACCAAGGTAAAGTCTAAACCCTTCATCAATCTGAATCATGGCAGTTAAATTCTTATTAAATTACTCAATAAACACACTGTTTACAACTTTCTCTGAAAGCCTCATAAAATGCCCAAACACTTCATTTTCATAGGTCAGAAAGGTGTTGACAAAGCCAAGTATGCCTAAGTGGCTTATTAGGGAGGTTCGATAAAGCAGGCGCAGCAGCATGACGCATATATTTTGCAGTTGTTAGTTGCAGCTTTGGGTCAACTATAACCTCCTGTAGTAACGTCACCAACAACTTATTTTACCTTGTAAGTCAAGACAGGCAGAGCAATCTATTTCTCGCATCCGCAACCCTGAGAGAGCGACTTAGTTACTAATAGCTGCAGAGCAGCCGAGAATCCATTTGGCGGTGGAGTGTATGAGGTTGAATATGCCTCACCCGTTGTGTGTTGTAACAAACAAATAGTTTCTATTCTAAACGATTCCTTCGTAGATGTTGAGGGTCATCTGAGCCAACTATAATCTTCAATAGCTGTCAATAACTCGCAGGCGGATATTTTTACTTCTATTCATCACTCTCATATTCTTTCTTTTTTCTGCAAAATTAAAGTTTAAGAAAAATTACAGGCCTTTTTATCTTTGAATAATATTTATTCAGGGATTTTTTTTTAAATCTATTGTCAACATTTATCAAAGAATATGCTATTGAACTGGCCCCATTATATACACACCTTTTTACCGCATCAGTTTCTGAAGTTGTTTTTTTCTTATGATTTAAAAGTCAATAAAACTATTACATTTTTTTAATAATGCCTCAAATAAAACGGATCAAGACTCTTTCAGACTCCTATCAAGACTCCTATTTATATAGCCCCTGTATTTTGCAATGTACTTGAGAGAATTGTTCACAATAGGCAGTTAGACCTCTAAGAATCGAATGATATATTTTCTCATTGTCAGTTTGGTTTTAAAACCAATCAAATTACTTCACGTGCAACCGCTTTTGTTTTAAGGCGGATTCTGACCTCCTTGGACGCCGGTGAACACGCTACACACTCAATAATTTGTGAACAGGGCATTTGATGAGATCGATCATCAAATCCTGCTGAGTAGACTTAACAGATATGAAATTTGAGGAGTTTCACCTGATTGGTTTAATTTTTATTTAATTAGTCGAAGTCAGTGCATCTAAATCCTCAAAACTTTTAACGCTCATTCATCACAATTCTAGATATTCAAGACAGGAGTACCTCAGAGCTTCATATAAAACTTCCGCAAACTCCATTGAACATTTAAAAAAGAATTTTCAAAATTGGTCAAGACATTACCAACTTTAAGACATTACCAATTAAAATGGTCTGAAGTTTTAATTGCTAGTTACTCAAATCATATTTCAGATCTGGTTGTCATTTTTCTCTTTATGCGTGTGTTTTATACAGTAGTTAATACTTATACCGTAAGTGTACAGTGGTTACAGCAAGGCGATGAATTTATAAAATAAGACTATTTTGAGCAGTTGTTCAGGTGTATAGTGGCATTAAATTGTGAAACTTGAGTTTAGCTCTAGTTCAACTTCCTCTCAGTGCAGCGTCAGGAATTTGACGCTGTCACAGGCTTGACTCCTGGAATCTGAGTCGTATGAAGAGATTTAAAAAAATGAGCGAGGAAGAAACTAAAAATAAACTCTACATTATTTCAATATCACAGACATCTAAACTATGAAATATATATATATATATAGAAATGTGTGTGTGTGTGTGTGTGTGTGTGTGTGTGTGTGTGTGTGTGTGTATGTGTGTCTGTGTGTGTGTCTGTGAATATTATTAGACTACGAGTTCTAAAAGGTCCTGTCATCAAAATTTAAAATATAGTGTAAAAGTGTGTTATTAAAAGAAATTAACCATTAACTCATAAAATATTTATATTTATTGTAATAAACATTTTTAACACAAATATTTCTAGGTATTACGTAACTTTAGTAAATATGCTTTATCTATAACGGTTCTAGATGTATGGGTGGAAAAATAAATTAACACACAATGGAAGTCCGGCTGAAGAGATCGTGTTCCATGATCACTATCAAACATTCAACAATAATCTTGGACACATTTGATTGAATAAATAACAAAATATTGTTTAAAGTTGAAGAATATAAGTATTTAACTGAGTATAAGCCTTTGTTTATCTTTCTGGTTGTCAACGATACGTTGATTACCGAATTCTTACCAGTGCAAGAAATATTTTGACTGATATAATATATATATATATATATATATATATACGATATCTAAAACATTGTCTACGATAAGCAAGTGTATTTTATAATAAACATTTAATAGTCAGGAACGGATGTATAATATTTGTTATAATATTGTTCAAAATATAGTTATAGTAATTTTTATTTGTTAAATTATAATAAACAGGACATTTTAAACCTAACTTTTGTTTGTTTGATTTACTTGGTATATTTTTTTTATACTTTGGGAGGTTTATTTATTTGAATAATTGTATTTAATCATTAATTTTTTCTGTTCATTTTTGTCAACATCATGTTATTTAATATTGAAAACTGTTTGTAGTTCAAATTCTTTGTATTTCCACGTGAATAATTACTTTGAATTAATATAAACCAGTACTAACAACTTGACAAGCCCTGCAGTTTTATAACAGATATCCGACACAGCACCCTCTATGAAAAACTCGTTAATGAATCTCTTCGTCGGAATTGAGGAACGGAATTGAAGTGACAACACAAACTGACACAACAACGCAATCTGGTGAATCTGGTTAAATCCAACCATCAGCTTGTAAGCCACAATCTACGTTGGCTTTTACTATCTGTTCAATTTGTTTCAAGCCGGTTTTACTGTTGCAAAGACCTAAAATCAAATAATACTTGAGCTTTACTACCCAAAAAATCTTTTAAATATTTTATAAAAGATAAAAAGTTTAAAATATTGGACTACCTTAAAGTAGACATTTTTTAAGTGTCCTACAAAAAAATGTTGACTTTTAAAATAAAGGTGATCAATAAACGTGAAAAAGATTAAATTTTGAATTACTATTCCGTTGTGATAATACTATTTCTGTAAGTGCTAGCAGTTACCCGTGGCTTTACATGGGGTTTATTATTGAATAACAGGTACGCCACAGGCATATACATAAGCTAACACAATATCTGCTAATCCCTACATGTTCTTTTAGATACATTATCCGTATTGTGTATTCTCTTACATTTACTCAATATCACACACAATATATGATTTTCTCATCAAATAAAATACATGAATATATGTATTCGATAAATTTAAAGATATATAACAACTATGATAGTATTATTCTACATCGTACAAACAGTCTTATTATCAATATCAAATAAGTTTAAATTGTTGTATTATTTAATGTGAAATATTTATGAAGTGCGTTTGATTTTGAAAATTAACCACGTACGAAGAGAGTAGTATTCCTGTATTTTATTGTAAAATTAAATTACTTGAAGAGAAAAATAAAGTTTTTTGTGTAATTTTAAATAACTGTCGATAAAATACAATGGTTTCGTAACCGAATTATTTTGCCAGCATTTTTATGACAAATCTTCATAAAGTATATTACTACATTCATATATTTTGATTGAAAGAGCTCAATTATCACACAAAGGGTAATTCAAGGTTTATATTATACAGAAGAAACTTATGCGGTAGTAATTACATTTTGGTTCGTACCATAATATGTAACTTTAACGCAATGTAACTTTAACATTTACATTTAACAATATCATAAATTAGGTGATATTTAAAATTCTTGGCGGTTATATATATGTACTGTAAGCCACTCACCCTTGGCTCGCTTGGGGATACGCCACCAGGCCCCTAAATGGGATTATTTTCGAATTCGGGGATAAGGAGAATTTGGAATTGAGTTGAATTCTATGATTAGATTTGCCAAAGATTTGAAAGTATTTCTGTTTAACTCTCCAGCTTTAGCAAGAAATTTAACTTTTGTGGCAGTTTTTGATTTAACTATTGTTCATATCAGTATGTGTTGTTATCTTGGAAATTCCATTTTCGGTTTTTCCAATTAAGTATAGGTGTAAAAACGTTAGAGTGGGCCTGTTGGTTAGCGGATGATGTATTTAGACGCTACACGAGATTACCAGCTTATTTGGAGTTAGAGATAAAGGAATTAGAAGTAAATTTCACTAGAGAACCTAATTTCGTGAATATTAAAAACTTCGTACCACAGTTAAAACCCCCTATTTCATTAATAGTATTAACTTAAAACCATTTTTAAATTTTGGAATAATGAAGATTGACTTTTAACCTTTTAATATAAGCCTCAGTAGTCAAATATATATATATATATATATATAATATATATATATATATATATATATATATATATATATATATATATATAATATGTTTTATCATGTAAATTTACACTTATCATTTCCCAGAACATGATATGATATATCATTTAGAGCTCCCATTTAACAATGGCAAAAGGGATAAAATACAAATGATTGGTCACGTGGAAGTCGTTCGTCATCGCTATCTTCCATCAGTCTGATAACAGATAATAGCTACAGCGAGTAATGTAATTAATCATACATTGCAAAAACCCTGTCAGTGTTGAAACACTAACTTTTCCCGTGAAATTAAATAATGTGACATTCTTTGTTACCACTAACTTTTCGCTTATAAAAATTATTTATTTATACAATACTATAGAAAACTATTTTGCGAATTTCTGATCTTAAAATTTATTCATGTATTATATATTTTTTATTTTTTTATGTATTAACCCTTTGGATGCCAGCCCATTTCCCAAAAGTACTACCCAGAAACGCCAAGGGCATTTACAGCAGTTTTGCAAGCTTTCACTAAATGTATCATAACTTTTTTATTTTTTAACAGATATTGATGATTTTTTTACCATTATTTTGCTTATGGAATGCCCTTGTTCTGTTGGTAAATTTTAGTTGCATAAATGTTATTTAAACTTTTAAAAAAGTTAAAAATTAAGAAAAAAAAGTTAAAATTTCCAAAAAACATTTTTTTTTAGCACAAATAAGTGGTTTAAAAGAAAAATGTATGCTGATTTCCTGTTACATCCTAGTAAACTATATCTAACCCTTAACCTAATTACAAAATTTCAAAAGCCTACATTATATAGAAGTCCAGTTATGATTTTTTTCACTAAATGTGACACGGGCACAGTTTTTGTAATTTGCATGGACGTTGTATGTAATGTTACACTATATTCACAAATCAATATTTGACACTATACAAATCGGTACTTTGGGATTATACCAACCACACCACTATGAAGAACACAAAAATATAAATTTATAGATATATTATAAACAAACATTGTAGAACGAAAAAACAACTTTTTAATTACAAAATTACAAACTTACAAAGATTATCAATTGTTAATGAGGTCAGATTCGCTTAAACTTTTTTCAATGAACTTAGAACATTATAAAACGATGTATTTGAGTAACAGAACTAACATTCCATCAATCAACAAGCATTTCCAGGTATTGTGATCGGTATTGTGGTCGCTGTTATCTTATCTTTCTCGAGAATCCCGATTACGGCAGGCCGCGCGGCATCACATGATTATTTAAGTTTTTTGCACGGTACATAATTGCCTTTCCATTACAATTCAATTTATATTTCTGATCAGCCCCTCTAGAATTATATTTACTGATAGATACTATCTCGAGGGATGTTTTTCTTTCGTTGACATCAGCGCGAGCTTCGGAAGCACCTTCGGCCGGAGGCACTCGCATTTTGGGTGGCGGAGTTTGATCAAGAATAATGACAAGTTTTGTGTGTTTTTTTTCAATAAAGAGTTTAGTTTTTGTTTGGTAATGTTTGTTTTTGTTGAATTTTTGTGTTTGGAGAAATGTAGGGGTAAAATACGAAAGTACAACAAAGCGAACGGGCGGCGAGACTCTGCAATCACGTTATCTACTACACCGCTCGACTTTGACCTCTGTCTGAGGATGGGGAGGGGTTTGCGATAAGACAATTCCTGTTTTATACTGACGAAATATTGTTCTACTCTAATCTAGTAATCAGTAGAAGCTAAATGTCAACTGTCTGAGGATGGGGAGGGTTTGCGATAAGACAATTCCTGTTTTATATCGACGAAATATTGTTCTACGCTAATCTATTAATCAGTTGAAGCTAAATGTCAAATAACGATTCATGTCTGGGTGTATTCTGTATAATCCCAAAGTACCAATGAATCTAATAAAAGGGGCATAGTAAACATGCCCTAACAACAAAAGTAATGAGAGAATTACAAACGTAAACAACGCATAGCAACACGAACGTAACCTCAATCTCGACCAAACAATTCAACAGCTGCGAAGCTCAAATACGACCAAACAAACAGTCCATAAACGAATTAACTACTTTGTGGTTGCAAAGCAACTAATCGACTATCGATTAGTCAAAATTTCGCGGCAATAAGATGAACTATAAGAAAATTACAGGTGAAAAACGTGACGTACCTATATTACGGCCGTTGGCGATTTTCAGTTGAGTAGCCGACGGCCGTAATACCGGTACGTTGTACTGAATTCATGTTTTCCGTCCGCCTGAGTGATAGCTCTTAATATTAAGGTCTTACAGACTTGAAAATTGTTACATAAGCTCCTATTGGTCTAATAAATCCCTTTTCATCCAAACGATGAGACACGCTGACATGGAGAATCAGCCGTCTTTCTCAACGTGATATTTCCCTCTCTGGACCACGCGTAATCCAGATTTTAAAATTTGACGAACGCCTTTGAACGCCCAAGGATGGCCTTATTGTACACAATGAGATGCACCCTGTTGAATACCGTAGTTATCGAGGAAAGGAAGATGCTAAATTTGTAATCTCTATGTAATTTTTTCTCGCGGCAAACTTGCTTCTTGGGCCATTTTAGAGTATAGACCAGGAGTTGTTTTCCTTTCTTCGAAATAAAGCAACTACGATTTGCAATTTTCTATTTACATAGCTCAAATCTGCGTTGCAATGCTGTAAAGCTTCACTTAGTTCTGAAAGCTCTTGTAAAGCGTCAGCCATCAAACCCAGGTCTAATATGAAATTTGAATCTGTGATTTTGTTAAGGAGGCCAGAAAAAGTACTTCTTTCTTTGTTGTCTCTAGTTGTATCATTTGAAGCTTCTTTGAAGTGTTGTACTAACGCCTCGTAGGACTCCCATACAGCTGAGACAGATCTGAAACTAGATGCGACCCAACGGGTGCTCAAAACTCTTTCAATTTTTAAAATTTCTGCCTCTAATAGATTCGCACAGTTCCGGAGTTGCCTACTGTTCTTTGGTGAGGCATGATAGATAACATAGAGTTTATCAATAAAGGATTTGAATCTGCTTACTCCTGAAACAGATTTAATAACGTCTGAAACTGACAGCTCAAATCTGTGGTTTGCACAGTGCCAGACAATAATAGAAGGGAATTTCTGACAAAATAATGCCCCAATTCCTTTGTGTTTTCCGAGCATGGTAGCAGCACCATCACAAGTTGAGCTTGTCAAGTTATCGCTTAAAAACTGCTCAGATAACCCATTTGAATGAAGGCAGTTCATTAAAGAGTCAAATACTTCTTTAGCGGTAACGCCATCAAGTTCTACCAGATCCAGAAATACGTTAGTGGAGCCACACATACCAGTTTTTTTTTTCAAAGAACACCGGGCGTATACAATAAAACTTGACTTATTACTTAAGGAAGTGGATTCATCAATTATCAGACCAATTTTTGTCTCATTCTCAATAATTTCACTTACAAATTTTTTCTTCATTTCCTTATTGATGTGCAAAGCATTGTTAGCACAAGCTTTGTCAGAATGTAAATGCGACCCATGTTAATACCGTTAAGTTCTTGCAAATCTATTTCTGTTTCAAAATCATTAAAGGATTGATTTTCTTTAACAACCTTGTATGCCGTTCGAAATATATTTTTAGCCACTTCTTTTTCCTGGGAACGCTGTTTCAAGATATTTTCTCCAATGCTCCGTCTTTAGCTTCGGATAAAATTTCATCTGCTGCTTTATGGCCAGCACTCTCTTTGTGGTCATGAATTTTTATCCTTAATGAAGTTTGTTTTTTTTCTCTTTTGTGTCTCCATAACTGTCTATCTCACCATTTGCCCATTCTTTTGAAATTTTCATTCCTGTTTTTTTCTTTACAGATAAGATCCCAACTTACTTACAAGTCCTATATCCTAACATTCCATTTTTATTAAAAAACCAGTCATACCTTTTGCAAAATTCAGTTTTTTGCGAGTTATTCCAACAATCTGGCAAGTCATTGTTGCATTCAATCTACTGTTCATTTTCTTTAGGGGGTTTCACATTAATTTCAAATCTGGTTACCTTTTTCACTGCTAGAAGATGGTTGTGACGTCGATGAAATCTGTTGTTCATGGTTGTCTGGACATGCAACAGTTCGTTTAAGTCTTTTACTGTCACCCGAAGACGACGAAAAGTAATCTGTAAATTCTTTGTTCATTTTACTTCACAATAAACACTTCATATATATATATATATATATATATATACAGAAGAAATGCTGCATACTCTCTCTCTCTCTCTCTCTCTCGCTCTCTCCAAAGTGTATTGTAGTAAATATATATACATATATATATATTTTATTATATATATATATATAATAAAAAATGGATACAATTATGTAAGACAACACCAGTTACAATAAATTAGCATATTAAAAATAAAATCATTATTATAAATCTAAAGGAAACAATACATAAATTAAATTCATGTAAATTATGGAAGGATATTGCATCAACATTATAATTGTGGGAATCAATATTTATAAGTTGTCTAGCTGTTTTGTTTTATTTACTTTAATGATCCCATACTGTCATCAATGTAGGAATTGTTAGGTTATACTAAATAAATATTTACTTAAGCTGGATTATTTAATATTCGTGTTAGCGTGTCTGCTGTGAAACATTAAATTCTAACATCACAATCAACCATACTGCATGATTGCAGAGTTCATCACGACTCGGAAGTCAAGCCACCCTCCACTCTTCATTACGTCATATCCTGTTTAACCTGTTACAGCAGGAATACATTAGTTAGCAATGTAGTAGTTAATAACGTATCTTTACTGTCCTGTAAGGTTAAAGTCTTGGAAGTAATTAATTGTCACGTTTTTTCTGGATAATAATATCGGGAGGAATGGCGAAAGAATTTATTATGAAAAAATATAAATTTTTTAAAGCTATGAAGTATTATTCTAAATGTAGAAAGCCTAGTCGACCTGAGACAGCCAAGAAAACAAAATCTGTTGTTGTTCTTCAAACAATTCCTTGGTTGAGCAGTCTGCAGCTGACTAGTGTTCCTCTCTGACCCGATTTTTAAGCCAGTTAATAATGTGCCAGAAACAAAATTATTTATAAAAGATGAGATTCTAAGACTGGAAAAACGAGGGAGACTAAACTGAGCCCACTCCTTCCAGCACAAATAAACTATACCAAATGTATGAATCATATTACATTTATGATATATTGCGTTCAAGATGTCTTAAGCAGAATGAATTTATCGGTCAGCTGAAATATCACTCATAGTTTAGTTGTAATAACGCTGATATGTGAGGTTATGTAGTTAATTGTGGAAACGATCGAAACCTTTTCATAATTGTCATATTATGGTTATAATGCACTGCATTGAACTATATAAAATTACGCGTGAATTTAATATAGTTGTTATAGTGTTTTAATAACTTAAATTTGCAACTATTATTTTGCATATTTTCAGTTTCTTTAGTGATATCTACTTAATTGATAATATATATCTAACTTGAATACATCTAAGGTTATTTAATTTGTTAAAGTATCGTTTACGTGTTAAAACAAATTACAAAAACATATTATAAGTTTGAAAAATATATGAAAGGTAAGGGCTGGGCATTAAATAACGAATTTAACGAAATACTTTCAGTTTAAATATGTAGAGAACATCCCTGCCCACTCCAACGGAATCCTTGCATTTTAAACTGAAAGCTACTCTTATTTGTGTCTCCACATACTTAATTGTAAATATTGTTTTATAAAAAAGGAGAAAACTATTTTGTATATAATCATATGAGACAAGTTAACAAAAACTTTAATATTAGGCCAAACATTAAATTTTAATCTAAATAAAAAAATATAGTTTTTTTATAACAAGTATTAATTTTTCAAAACCTAATACTTCAAAAAGTTTGTAATTTTTGGACTTATTTAGTTGTACAGAATGGAAACAGAATTTTCAAATGGTATGTGTTATGCATTTTAGTTACATTAACTAAATATTGTGCAGATATCCCCATGAGCTTGAAGTATTGATACAATAACAACATAACCCAATACTAAAATAGAAAATTTAATTTAATATTAAGTGATTCACTACTTTTCCTTATACTTAAAAGAAAAAAATTGAAATCTCAAATGTGTTGCTTATGTTAGTGATTTTAGGAAATTTCTAAGGTTCAAGTAAGTAATAGTGATTAAACCTACGGATTATGCTGACAAATAAAACTCACACAAAATTATGAAGATATTTATTACCATTAAGGAAGCCATAACGATTTTACAAAATAAGGCCACTAAATCTGAAGCATAGTGCTATGAGCAAAGGTAATCAAACTAACATATCAGTGGCCACTTACATAACAATCTCATTGTACTCAGTGACATGAAGATTAAACGATGCCTGCGACCTCACTGAGGCTGCTTTGGTCCAGTGCACGAAAAATACGCCTATCGAGTTGAAACACAGCACTTTTTAAAGAAAATTTTAAGGGAGGATTATCAAAAACACTTAAAAGTTTTTGTCTATCGGAAATATTTAGCGTTAGACATGATCAAATCATAATAAATATACTTTCTTAATATTTATGTGTGTATGATTTTACGCTATTTATGATGTGTTTAAAATTTACTTTACTCAGATTTAATAATGTTGACGTCAAATATTATATCGCCTACAATATCGATTGAAACCTGTAAGGATCTAGCCCTGTTTATTTACAAGTATCATTTAAAATAAAACGTTTGAAACTCACATAGAATAGATAAGTTATGTAGGAATTTTGTTTCAGAAAAATTCAATCTTGCTCTACAAAACAAAAGACGACATTTCTATTGAACAAATATTCAATATCTTAACGACAAAAGATGTTATAAAGTCAGTCATCCAAGTTTCTGCGGAACAAAACATCTGTAAGACATCGATATATTTAGAAAAGTTTCTTTTTTACTGTGACAACTAAAAGTTTTCCTTGAAGGGTGTTTAACCATCTGCAATAAAGTCTGAAATAAGTTTTCAGTTTAGCTTGGAGACTATTTTTACTTACAAGTGTATCTATTGTTACAAAGTTATTACGTGCAAAACTATACAAGATAAGGAAGAAAAGTAAATATATTATTCATGTTCTTGTCTACTCCAACAAAAACAACTGTATGACTAAATTTTCAAATACTTTAAAAACTGTTTTAATATCTAAAGTTTTCGATACAAATTCGTATGCAACATGTTCAATAAGTATAGTCATTATCAAAAGTTAATTATGAATTTTAGAATGGCTATGGATTAGTGTAAGTAAATCAATATAAATTACTAAGGTTATATTTGGTTTCTTTAATCTTTATATCAGATTTTTCGTCAAATGCATAATTTTTACAAAAAAAAATTAATTTTAAAGTCTATCGTAATTTTAATGCGAAATTTCAAGCCCATACCTGAATTATTTCTTGAAATACTCAATAAAAACAACGTACAGACAGATATATGTACAGAGGGAAGTAAAAATTTGCCAAAACTGTACAAAATGTCTAGCTTTCTAAGCTTAAGTCATTTTCGGGTTAATAACTTGAGTTATGCGATAAGCCAAACACCAAGTGGCGTGTCCCCACTATTATTTATCTTTCTATTGCATGTGTACAAAAGAAACCGATATTTAAGGACTCTTAGAGATATACTTACCGATATTCATATAAGTTTACCCAGTTTATTTCAAAATTATATACAGATATCCTGACATAAATAGAATTTTTACCTTTTGAGTGATTAGCCTTCGCTAACACCAAAACAATTATACTAAGAAAAGAATATTATAACAGTAATACTGTTAGTTATAATGAAGGTAAAACTCGGTTATAAAGTAGCAGAACAAAAGGCCTTAACAATTTCAAAACTAACAATAGAAACTTAATACAGATTATAAATAGAGAATAATAATATAAGTTTTAACAAATCATTATTCTTATGTTATGTAAATATATGCAATATATATAAACTAATTATTCCAAATTCACCTCCCCCCCTTGACAGGGAATAGTCTTCTAGA
Source organism: Homalodisca vitripennis (assembly GCF_021130785.1). Lineage (NCBI taxonomy): Eukaryota > Metazoa > Arthropoda > Insecta > Hemiptera > Cicadellidae > Homalodisca > Homalodisca vitripennis. The sequence continues at coordinate 128,626,940 of NC_060209.1, read as the reverse complement.
TATTTGGAAAGATATCTCTTTCTAGTTGAACGTCATAAACGCAGATATTCAGGACCATGATTTGTTTATTTGGTTCAGAGGAATCAATGTTTTTTAGCGGAACGTATGTATTATTGATCATACATGAATGAGGATGTGCTGCTAGATGATCATGATCCAAGTGAGAGCGACTTTTCACACCCTTCATAGATATATCCCCGATTAGATATTAGTGATTCGTCAGTGATATAAATGCTCGGTTGATCCACTACCAAGATATATTGATCTTTGTTATCTTTTCAGAGTTCAAAGGAATTGTCTCCTTTCGGAACTACCTGTTTCTGGGAAACTGTCTTTTCATATTCGTCATTGAGACGTATAGTTTTATATTTGGAATTTACATCTATTAGTTCGATTTCGTCTACCAGCAAATCGTACTTGCTCTGTCATATTTTTCTTCAAGAAATCTTTTTCAGATTAAAATAGCCAGGTTCGTAAAAATTGGCTGTTAGTAGATTTTCTGGAATTGATACACACTCGTTCATGTGGTGTTAAATGTGTAGCCGTGCAGCGTAAGGACCTAATAGAATGTAATGAATCATTTTAATCATACTCCCATTCATTTATTCTTAAATTGAGACTCTTTAGCAACGGTTTATGCCGTTGTAACGTTAGATCTAGCTTTTACTGTAAGGATTATATGGTGTAGTTTTACTTGTCACTATGCCTTTTGAGTTAAGAAAGCCTTTTAAGATCTTAATGGAGAGTAGAAATATAAACAAAATAGGTGAAATAAATTGTATATCACGTAATGTGCTCTACGTTATGTCGGGGCATGGAAAGAAAAATAAAGTCGCAGGAATTCACGAACATTATTCAAGTCGAGTTTTTTTGGCAATGAATCCTTAAAATCCATGTTCACACTTTCATATGGATTAGTTATGTTTATTAACAACGTTTCTTGGAGTTTAAAAAGTTGAGACTTCTACATCTGCTCAGATGGAACATGTAGCAGACATCTTCTTTATTTTCTTCAAGAAATAAGGCAGATTCCGACTTCTTACACAGTGGGCCATCCTTGAATATCCCAGGATGACAAATGTGAGATGGAGGTTGATCAGTTTGTTGTTACCTGTTAATCTGCAAACTCTGGGACAGGTCTCTCATTTTGTCTTCCAGGTCTGTAAACAATGTAGTATCTTCAATACGCCATTTATACACGTCATCTAAGTATCTTCTCTTGTTTTTTTACTAGAGTTACTACTGTGAAATATGGATGAGATGGATATCTGGTGAGTGATGAGTCGTAAAAGACAACCAATCAGAAAGTGTAACCACTTTTCCAAAGTTTCATCGATAATGTAAGATTCTTTTTCTACTGAAGAGTATCTCTGTTCACTTGATGTCAAGGTTCTTGAGAAAAATACTACTGGGCGTCCATTATTTTCAGAGGATAGCAGCAATAGAACGCTCAGATGCATACGTTTCAACGTCAAACAAAATATTTTCATCTATAGCAGAAATGGCAGATTTCATTATTTCTTGTTTCCAGTTTTTGAAGTCTAAGGCAGACTGAGATGAAACGGGTAACGTTTAAACTTTGTATTAAACTTGGAAAGTTTTCTGAATAATGCGATATCCATTAGAATACTGAACGAACTAAAAAAATGTGTGTCCTATAATCGGAAGTGACAACCGATCAGAAAGTGTAACCACTTTTCCAAAGTTTCATCGATAATATAAGATTATTTTTCTACTGAAGAGTATCTCTGTTCACTTGATGTCAAGGTTCTTGAGAAAAATGCTACTGGACGTCCATTATTTCAGAGGATAGCAGCAATAGAACGCTCAGATGCATACGTTTCAACGTCAAACACAATATTTTCATCTATAGCAGAAATAGCAGATTTCATTATTTCTTGTTTCAAGTTTTTTAAGTCTAAGGCAGACTGAGATGAAACGGGTAACGTTTAACTTTGTATTAAACTTGGAAAGTTTTCTGAATAATGCGATATCCATTAGAATAGTGAACGAACTAAAAAATGTGTGTCCTATAAATTATCGTCTGGAGTTGATGACAGGGCATATTTACATAGATGGAGAAAAGAAAACAGAGATACATAGTTTGTTTCGCAAAAAGAGCACAACATACATTGTACTGCACTCTCGTAGTAAAAGTCCAAAGAACAGGAAGTGCAACGAGCTTCCTCTATGTTTGTGGCTATGAGCATCCTTAATAACATACAAGACAAAATGGAATTTTCCCAAGGTCTACGAAACCATTTGGCGCAGTGAGCTCTTCAAGTTGTAGTGTTACGATACTCATCAGTTATAATTTTTAGAATTCCCTAGCTAACCACTAAAGAAAAAAAGAAAATAAAGAGACCAAGTTCAGAAAGACATACACTCTTTGGCTTATGGTTTATAGAGAACAAACTGTATTTTAAAGTAAACTGGTATTGAACTATAATTTTTTTATGGTTTACACTTCATAAACATCACTTTTGGAATATATAAAAAGTATTATTGTAGTATGGGTAAGTACATTAAAGATATCAACGTTTCGCTCCATTACCCACAGGTACACCTATTAAAAGTTTATTTTACAATGTATCCTAACACATGCCTTTGGAAAACAGTAGCTTAGGAATCTGAGACATTTGATAAACAAAAGCGGGATTTCCTTATCACCCCTGTGAAACTTGTAGAAAACAATGTCGTTCTCCACGCTAAAAAAGGAGGAGCATAACTCATTTTATATATTGTATTATACGAAGATAAGGTATGCTTCAACAGCATTATGCTGAATCGGTAAGAAAGGCAGAGGTGTAATTTACGGGCTTGTACCTGTTATCTTCTTGCCACGCAACTTGTGTTTGAGGGCAAACAAATGTGATAGACGTGCAATATAAATCTGGGCGATAGGAAATACAATGACTGAAAATGATTAATATAATTTCATACCATGAGAGTTTATGGAACTCCAGAGATGAATTATTAGGATAGTAAAAATCTGTGTCCATATTGTAGGTATATATTAAACGATTTATAGTTATGGTTGTACACGATCATTCAGATTACTCGTCTCAAATGTCTAATGGTCAAATGGATAATTGTATTGATTTTTTTGGACGAATTCCCCATTAAGTCGACCCTAGATAATTTGTTTCATATAAATTAATTTCTGTAAAAGTACAGAGTGTTCCAAAAACAGAGTGTTCCATGTTTTAATCCCGAAACGTTCAAATGCAAAAGCACGTCATGTTTTACACAATTTCAGAGGTCATTTCATCTTGAACATTGAGATGAAGAAATAATACATTTTGATTCTTCCTTTTAAATTGGCGCTCTAAAGTGTATGGAAATAAATCTTTTATTGCCACTCCAAAGAATGAACCCAAACAAAAATCAAATTTATTTTAGATACTCTACGACACAGGCTATCAAAAGATTTGAAACTTCCAGAGATCCAGAAATTTTTAATGATTTGTCTTTCCATTACATAGATATAATAAATCCAAAATTTCAGTTGTTCCTAAAGAGTTCCTAAACAGCAGTAGCAAGATTAATGTAACAGTAGTCCTTACATAGTAGTAGCATAGTATCACAATTAATCAAGTATAAAGCATAAACAATCCCGCTATCAAAGAATGATAAATCCACCTCTTAATTGCCACGTTATTAATAACAATGATTATTTATATTATTATTTTTACGTACAAAAGAGGTCTCGACATCTCCTACTATTGAATGTTATGAGTTAGCTTTAGTTTGGGTGGTCTGTTTTTTTCAATGCCCAAATCTCCACGATTTAAAACAAATCCGATGGAAATATACAATTTTGTGGTCTATGATCTTCAAGATATTTTATATAAAAGCCATTGAAATTATAAAATATGAAATTTATGAAATTAAACGATAAGGTCATAATATCTTATGAATGATTACAAATTTGGTATATTTACGAGTATGACAATATAGTTATTTTTAAAATAACCTGGAACTTCGTAGAGATTGGAGAATATTAGTAGGCCTATGGTAGGAGCAGGAATAACGCTATTGAAGGCTTCACACTTAGCTTGCTTTGTGAACAGCTTTGAAGCAATTTCCTCTTCTCTATCCCATTCTCAAGAACTAATTTATATTCAAAAGTTTGTTGCTGTGATATAACCATTGGTAATATTAGAGGTTAATAACAATTTGTCAGGTAGACTGCAATATTTAACGCAAACATAAAGCCTCTATAACTCACTTTTGAGATCCATTAATGCAGAGCTTATCCATCTCGCAATCTTATAAGTTATAATTCCATTTACTTATTATTTGATAAATTTCAAATTAAAGTAATAATTATTTTAGAAATCATAAAACATTACTGACTTACTGCGAATTAAGGCCAAACATGCATGTTCCATTTTAATTATTTACAGTACAATTCTTTAAGACATATAAATTAACAAATCATTTATAAAGTGGTTATTTATTTATATGACATCTGAGTTTTGGGTTTGATTTTAATATTATAAGCACTTTTATTATTGTAAAAAAGTAAAGTAAAGTAAAGAATGTCTTATTTTACCAGGCGAAGTTAGAGCTAAGAAGCCCTCTCTAACACTTAACCTGGGGACCAACGGCTTAAAGGTGACTTCCGAACCACCACCAATGGCCGGGCAGGCGGGCCGCTTGCAAGGACAGGATCGCTCAGCGGTCAACTATCCAAGCAGCGGCCACGCTCGACGTTGCTTGATCTAGTTATCTTGCGATAACCGCCGTACCCGCTAACACTGCGCCATTGGCAAAGAAATATGGGTACTTATTAATGTACAATAGCAATTTTTAATTAGAGACACATCCAAACCATATTTTCTAAAAAATCAAATTTTTTTTAGATATATTCTTCATAATGTAGTAGATGATCAATGTAAAAAAACTACAGAATTATAAAAATTAGTAATATGTTACTATTTGTTTAGTTTCTCATTAATTTAAATTCTTTAAATACTGCGGAAACACATGTGGCACTATAATCGTCTTACCATGTAGTTTATACAATTGCACATAATATTCGTACCGATTGAGTGTTATATATTGATGTAATGTAAAGTATGGTCAATGTTGATGATAGCGCTAGCCCGTGGCTAAACTGTTAATTACACTAACGACCGGAAACTGCAGTATCAGACTACCAACTGTCTATCTACCGTCTTACTGGAATTATCACTAAATCTAGTTATAAATGCAAGATGCCAGTATACTGTTCACATATTGACACAACCACATTATCATTCCTAACTGTGTTAGTACAAATTTGTTAACATCCTTTTATAAATATTACTTTTATTTATAAGAATAAGTTTTTTGTTGAATTAGTACTAATTACAAACTATTATTTAAGTATAGTAATTTGAACGTTGATTTTAACTGTTTCTATTATAAAATGTCTATAAATTACTGGGACTGAAACACTGTTTCTTTGTTAACAGCAAGTTTTCTGTGAACCGAAAAGAACCAAGGGTAATTTATAGACAGCAATATTCAAGAAATATCATGAAATTTGATGAAAAAATGGTTTTAAATACAGTGGATGTACCACAATCATCGTTCCTCGATCAGAAAGTAATACACGCCATTTTGACATGACACGCAGCAGTCTCTATCGTACACGGATTAGATATTTCCTTTCTTATTAGGTGCTTAGTTGTAGAGGCGAATTGTGTTCTTTCCAAGGTGTAATGTATTTTTTCTAATCAACACGTAAAATCATTGTGTCAATATTTTTTTAATTTAATTCCATACAAAAGATACTTTTAGACACAAATATTCGTTATGCACACTTATAACTAAAAACGTAAACGAAGTGCATAATTATTGTCACTATTATTTTACAATAATAATTATTGCACTATTATTCTACAATAGTAATTATTACACTATTATTCTACAATAATAATTAAAATAATTATTGTTCTACTAATTATTATTTTAATTATTATTGTAGAATAATCCATCGTGCAATAATATATTAACGACAGATGTTTCTTTGTCTTCTAGCATATACTTTGATAGATGATAATAAATGTAACATAATGCAAATGAATTTAATATATTTTAATTATTCTTAAAAATAATAGTCAATTTTCAATTTCTGTTCCGTAAAAATAAGTAATCAATATAATAAAACATTGCACTTGCTTCATATATCTGAATAATTCAAGAATATATTTACTTCCTGTGAGGCTCATATTTATTTAATTTATGTAAATAATCATTTTATCTCCTTAAATCCACCTTTATTTCTTCATTTGACATAGACTGAACATGGCATGTACACATGTTATATATTATTTACACAGTAATTAACACATTATTGTTGACTATGTGTTCTTAGATTCACCTTGATTGATAAATACGCTATTTTAAAAGCTATAAACATATAGACTTTTCACTGAAAAAGCAAAATGTACACATTCAAAAAAATGTGCAATTAGGTATAACAAGTGTGCCTGTAATGGTATAGGAAGCGAGAGCCCAATCCATTTGTACGAAAACATCCTAGTGGCTGGTGAAAGCAATACAGTAATTTCCTTTAAAACAATAGTCCTTTTAAATAATGTCAGCTGTGTTAGTTTTTATAGGAATCAATAACAGATGCTATCAACAGGGTTAAAAATTTCAAATTTAAATTTCTTTCTCCAAATCACATAATTATTAACTTGACATGTATAAAGCCAACTGTCAGTCACATAATTAATGGTTAATCAATATTAGAATAGAAATTCAGTAAACACTTTCAGCCAAAAAAGTTACCTTCATTTGGTTCGCTAGTGTTTTCACGATACTTTTTGTGTATGACGGTTGATTGAAATTTACTATGTGTTATATGTATATTTTGGGCTAACAAACTGTGAACTGAAAAACACATTTTACATATTTTGAAACATTTTTATACTCTCCCTTTCTGATATTTTGCCATTCATTATGAAAACTGCCACACACAAGGTTTATATGCTAAGCCCATTTGATGTCACTCGCCACCAGGCGGCGCTGAAAAAGATAGCAATGTTCAAAGCGCCTGTACATTCTAAACTGCAATTGCGAGACAATTACGTATTTTAAGTAACCAAACACAATTTTTAGGCAGTAAGTTACTATGTATATTTGTCTTTTAAATAATGTTCTGGTGGAACTTAAAGGTTGGGTGTTAGACCACCTTACAATAAAGTATATGTACGTGTACAGTGGCTATACACATACACTTTTGACATCTTTCCTTGATCGTGGCAAAAAGGTAAACTCCATATCGGCGGTGGAAAGACATAATTCACTTGAACCAAAAGTTTTGAGGGAGAAATGTTTGAGATTCACATTTATATAAGGATGTCAAATTTGTTGCAGTCATCTTTAGAGCAAGTTTCACTACCATATAAAAGAAATGTCACAGCATCATCACAATGTCTGGGCAGTTGAGATTAAATATCTCTGAGTAAGTTGGCCACGAAGAGAGAAGATAAAGCGAAAGTGATCCCACTAAAAAACAGTTAACACTTTTTTTAAAGGGTTTGAGGGAGGAATAACATACACGGCGGGAAGGGACATTACGGGACTCAGCAGCAGAGTGCTCATCGTGCTAGACCCAAGGGAAGCGACGCCACTCTCGATTTAGCCTAGAGGTGTACAGCTAATACATTCAGCGCTTAGCGTGATCTCCGACCAAGCTCAGACAACAGATCCCCACAATCAGCTGTCTTTATTACAGCTGCACAATGTAGCTCATTAGAAATATATAAAAAATACATGTACTAAAATATGTTGATAATTTTTGCCCTAAGTATTTTAACCAGTTACCAAATAATACAAAAATGTGTACCAATTTAAAAGGTTTCTGCAATCAATTGCAATCTTGGCTATTACAAAACGCCGAATTGATTTTTTGAATTCAGTCTTGAGTTAGATAAATATTGTATACCTCTTAATGTCATAAGCTATCATTGTTGTTTCTTAATTTGTGCTGTTTGTTCTTATGTGTGTCACACACAATGAAGGAAATATTAACTTGTATGAAACTGAATATATATAAAAAGTAAGTAGTTGATCTTTGCAAGTAAGTTCCATGTATATCTACAAAATTATTTACGTTTATTAGCCTTAGCCTATCTCAATCTAAATGGTAAATCTTGAATTTAATGTAAAATTGTAAACAATGAATTGGTTAATTTAGCACAGTTGTTTGCAACAGATGTTGCGGATTTTTATTATTATTTGTGATAAATTGTATTTATAGTAATGCAGGCGTGCTCCAGCTTTATAATGTTTTGTAAAAAATACTGAACTCATGTTGGCCATATACTAGTAACAGGCCAACATTATTTCCATTTAATACATGTATTTTATATTTACCTTATTTTTATGGAAATAAATCATTTATTCATATAAAGGAACAATATTATAAATACTACACAATAAGGATTTATAATCAAATAATAATATGAAATTTTAATTTTGTTAGATCATGCTTTTCTTACATTCCAATATATGAAACCAACCGTCAGGCCAATAGTCGGGAAAGCACACTTGAAATCAGCGTCAAGTATATGCAGATCTTTAAACTGGTAACTTTAAAAAATCCTTTTTGTATTTGCATCACATCGATATACCTATTATTTTTGTATCTGGTGGTCGGTTGAAGTGGTTAAAGCTAGGAAAACTATATTAGGAGAGAAATGTATTGTTTAACATTTTAATCTTACTATACCCTTCATTTGGGCCTCCACCAAAGTTTGCGTGGCTAACGTTCGACTTTTTTAGTCTTCTGTTACAGAATTTAAAAACGAGAATATATTAAAAACGTACTCTGTACACACAACAATTATTTGTTACACTTTAAAGTACTAAGCACACAAAAGTGTGTAAGGTGTGAATTATAAAAATGTGATATCTGTGAATGTGCTTTGATGTAAAGCACCTTTGGGCAATAAAGTTTTAGATACAATAGGTTAGTGAAAGAACTAATTTCCCTTGATAGCAATGAACTTAACGTCATTCGATAAATTATGTATAATTCCTGTATATTATGACGTTATTTACGACAATTCTTCCACTTGCTTTTTCACATTTTTATGTTCTTGAGCGTGGTATTTTTATTTTAATACAAAAATATTATCTGATTTTGACTAATGACGGCGCAACAGGTTGTGTTGTTGAAAAATTTTTGAGGAGGCTTTTTTATCTCCTCTGATATGGTGAGGCAACATTACATCTATCGTTATATCTACATCTATTTCTACAAATATTCTTAGGATTCTACAAATATTCACCAATATTTTTTACATTTTGCACTTATTTCCCCTTCTCGACTTAGTTCCGATGTTTGTGTCTTAGTTTGCACGTATGTGGAAAAGTTATTTACAAGCATGAATTTTTTGCCGACAATATAGCCTAAATGCCCGTAAGTGTGGGTACTATAATCGATCAAGCAATCAAAATCATCTTTATTTCTATTATGTTACAAACAAAATTTAGAAATAATAGGAGCACAATTTTACATTTATAATATAAAATTAGTTTTAGTAATTAACACCAAAACATAAAATTGCACAAAAATGTAATACTTATATATATAGACTGCTCTAATGATTGTGGAAATATTACCTCACATAGGTGCATAGCACTTGTGCGTGAGAGAATGAGTCCCATTAATTCAAAAATAAATTTTTTAGGTAAATTTGATGTATAATGTTGTTTACTAAAGAAAATAATTAATTTAAATAATTATAAATACAGATAATGCTCATAGTGCTAAATAAGAAAAGGCAATATGAGGTTATAGAAGAGACCCAATAGCAAACATACTTATCAGTGAATGTAGGTAATCAAAATAAGGATAAACGACGAACTCTTAGATGATAAGAAATAAAAAAAAAACCAACAGACAAACGGACTCTTCAGTCAGAATAATGCTTGAGTCCTCTGTCCCACCTTTCAGTTATCCTACCCAAATAATAAACGTGCTATTAACTGCAATTTTGTCCTCTTAATAGCACTTATGGAAATTTCTACATACACTTAATTCTACAGTCCTTTGCATTTATATTAGAAGTTAGTACTGTTAGTTTTAGTATTTCTGTAAGTTTTAAGTCACCAGTATAAATGTTTTCAGTATATTTAATTTTAACTTGATGTATAGGAGGGATTTCAATAATGAAATTATTTTTATTTGTGTTAGTAAAAACAAGCAATTGGCCAAAGCTCTCGTTAACGGTTTTTAAGCTTAACGGTTTTCATTTTCATATGCATCAATTGTGAAAGTAAGTAGTAAATCTTTCAAAATTATATAATTTCAAGGTTATATTATAAAGCATTTAAAATACAATTTTACCGTGTACTTACTATTAGTTACATAGATGCATTATACATTGTTACTTTATTTATAATGAGTATTTATATTTAGTGATATTAGATTTTAATATTAATAGACTTCAATTTGAAATATATAAAAAATAAACGAGAATAAAGTTGGAGCCGTATCGTTAAAATGTAATGTATAACTCAAAGAATATGGTTTGGTAATCCTCAAGGAGGTTAAATTACAAATTCATTTCCCTAGTACTGAATGCGGGTGTGCAAGCATATTTGGACATCCCCAAAAGTTTATCTGCACTATAAACAGTTTTGCTATTTAATTTGTGTTATTTTTTTATTTATTTTTTGTTCTTATTAAATATAACTAAGAATATGCACTTGAGTGAATATGAAGAGGAATTGCTTTGAAAACTTCACGATTATTTCTAACTAGGGGAAATATTCGAAAATATTATAAGTTCATTATAAACATAGCGGGTCACAAATAATCTGGCAGTGGTTTGATGTGGTTTCTTTGGAGCAAAGTATCTCAATCCTTGGCGTAGGTGTGGTTTATGGTATTTCCTTTGAACTGTTTCTCGGAATAGTTAGGGTTAAATTTAAATTAAGCCATCTGTGAAAAGCAGTTGTTTATGAACGTCAGTTGTTCCTGACCGTACATCATGTATGTGACCACTGGAGAAATTATAAACAATAAACGTCCACACATTGTGGATGCGAACAACAGGAAGTTCAGTGGTAGGTTCCAGTCACGTGATATACTGGCTCGGGTTACAAGGCGGAAAACACCGCACCCCATGGCTATACATAAGACAAGCTTCTGTTTGTTGTTAAGTCTATTATTGTTATTATCGTTAATATCACATTCATGCATTTTATTTAAGTTTTAAGTCTAGTACTTAATTTTCATTTGCTTATACTTTATGCAAACCGAGGTTCTTGAGAGCAAATTCCTGGATGATATAAAAGCAGCACTTCGATAACTATGTTATTAAGTGTTAGAGTGCACTTTAACTACTGTATTAAGTGAGCTCTCTCTCCGAATTAAAGGCATTTATGTTAATATATATGTGTTTAATAAAAAATTAAATATTTCTAGTAATCACATAAAATGTTAACGTCAAACGTATACCATTACAAAAATAAAAGCGGAGTAATTATTCGGTAATCGTATAAGTCAACAGTTTACGTAATTAAAATAATTTACTTTATGTAAGTAATTATCAGTTATGAAATGTTTCAGTAACCGATTAATTTTCTGGTGATCGTTTTAATAACCCTTTTGTTACTGCAGTCGCAACCTAATGTTTAAAGAAGAACAAAAGCCATTGTTCATAAAGGTTGGTTATCTGACGCATTAACAATGTTTGAAAAGGCTTCATTACCACACAATGGAAATTTAAAGATAAACTATCCATAAAAGTAACTTATATGGTAACTATGCTGTCTACACCGGTATACAAATAATGAATGAGTTGAGAATGAGAAATTATGAATTTAAATATGTAACGCAATCGAGAAACTTTAGTTAACGTAATTGTGTTTAATGTAACTGTTTAATTCCTTAGAACATAACAATATATAGCACGTATAGGAAATAATCAAGTATTATAGTGTTTGTAAGTTCTGCGAGATTTATGTTTATGTATTATCTTGAATATTATTTAATACAGGTATCAGGTACTTTGAAATTTTATAATAAAGCTAAACTACTGTATTTCATATGTAAAATGTATTACTTGGCTATTCAGGGCGTAAACATAGCATGTTTTATTTACTTCAAAAATTTGATATCTTTTTCTATATTCATATCGAACAACTTAAATAAAAAAGTATAACGGAGACACTCATTACGATATAGTATGAACAGTATAGATACATATGCTTTCGGAAACATAGGCAACGTTTGACTCTGTGACTTGGGTGTCAGATCTAAAGTTCCGTCCCTTACTGATATTGTATTTTGAATGTCAATATAATAATTCTAAGATCCTCACGTTACAGCTGGGCAAAACAGATTCATTCTAGAACCTGCATACATTGTGAAGCATAATAAACGTAATTACGATTAAAAATATAGAGTGTTTCTTGATTTTTGCAATGTCAATATTCTTCTCCTGTGTTAGCAAAAATATTTTGTTTGCAAATTCAATATACTCTTCCTATGTTATGGAAACCTTTACTTTAGTATCATAAATACAAGTTATACAAATAATTTTGGAATCGTTATTGGCTTTTCAAAAATTGCATAAGTTATTACTAAGTTGATTCCTATGCTTTTCTCATCTCCTACGTTAAAATACATAACTTTTTTTGAAACAAGTGATTACGACAGGAATCCATCATTATACTCATATTTATTTACATGAATAATAACCAGTTTTGAGATAAGGATAACCGCGAAATATTTCCATCATGCATTCTATTAAGCTGCATCAGTCTTGCAATTTCATAGACCCCAATTAATTGTATTTGTTACTTCTTAAATGAGCAAGGGTGTCAAAATTTACCTAAATAACTAATTTCTAATTTTTCGAATTTATTTTTTATACATCTTCTATTTGGCTATATTGAGATAAAGTGGTGTCCGACAGGAGTGCCATCAAATAACTTATCCTGGACAATTCTCTAGACATGCTTCGGACTCCTAGGCATTTTTAATGATGTGCTAAACATACAACAGTATTGTCTGTGTAATTCCACTTGTTTTAGAGATTTCTATTATTCAATAAAAGCTAAAAACGTGTAATATGTAGTTAAGCTAATCAAATGACAATGATACATCATTTGTGTGTATAATTCAACAAGAGTTATATGAAAGCTAATGTCAAATTCTTGGATGCTCACTTCAGTCACGCACTAAGGGCTCTTGTGCAAGATCTGGGCAAACGTTCTATATCAAGAGTGCAACCATTCTGCAGGCAAAATAAACGGTAGGACGGAGTAAAAGGGTACTCCGGATAGCCAGTACTTGCCGAACTGTCTCGGAACAGGCCGTCCTTGTGGTGGCGGGGAATACCAAATCGAACTGGTCGATCTCGAAAGGAAGTGGGCATAGGAAAGGAATCGAGTATAGGAAAGGAACGATGTGGTAACTCTCCCATAGATCAAGACCTACTAGATCCTAAAAATCCGCAATCACTCGGAGGTATGAAACTTCCAAACGCTAAATGGAAGCGCTCAAAAGTAAAAAAAGTTATCAGATAGAGAGATTCCATTGTGGCAGAGAACTAACTACGATCCGGCACTATCTAATGGCTAGAGTTCTTAAAGGCTTGAAGCTCTCAGAAACCGTGAGCTCTTAGTGCATGAAAGATTCAACAGTTTGCAAAGCATAATAAATGTTTTTTTATGTCTAGACCTTCAGAAGTTAGGAATTTACCGAGGCATTTATATCCCAATGACTAAGGGTGTTTAGATACTGATACCTCCTAGAGGCTTGTAGTTAATATTCAAATTCAAAAAAGAAACCTCTAGACGTGCTAATACGAAATAGTAGATTCACATTCAATGAAACGGAATCCATCGTTTATTACGGTGAAGACTGAAAGAGATTCTGTAAAATGAAACACAGATATACTTGGCAACATTTACCAGAGCCTGAAATCTTTCTATAGCGTTTTAATCAATATATAAGCAGCCCTAAACACAAGAAATCCCTATTGTATAACTTTAGTTGTGTTTGGATAGTAGAAGCCAATATAGCGCTTTCAGATCTTAGGGTGTACCAGAGTTGTTGTAGTGTACATTCTTAAGTCAATATACATTTCAAAATGCCAGGTTTTATGAACAACAGCAATACTCTACTTAAATCTTGTGGCCAGTCAGCCAAAATAACTTATTAGGTGCATAAAATATTCATTTTATAACCTAATACTCTTATTTTAGAATGAATAAACTTATTTAGAATTAGCTGTTGCCAGGGACTTTACACATGAAGTCCAAAGCTGCCTTAGAGAAAGCATTTACGATGTAATATGATGGAGGCCTACAAATTTGTTATACATAAGAAGACATGTTAGGTACATATTATTTCAGTATCTATGGTTGGGAGAATCAAAACCTAAATACAATATTTACTCCCTCTGTTTCAGGATTATTAGGCTCGAAAGAATAATTTGGTTAAAAATTGTCAACTTACGCCTATTTAAATTAATTTGGTATCTATGGCATTTCAAGTGCTACAGTTAAGTTTGACTTGTGTCCAGATCAAGAAACTTTATTAAAAAAGCGTCTACTTACGTCGCTTCAATTCTGCCTCTGATATAAGGATAAGAGTGTGCACATCAATTTACTTTTACAAAATTCTATAGTCTTATGTGCAAAACATTGACATCTTTGGTAACGATGGGTATTACAACACGGTATAAATATTATTTTTTAACGCACTAGATGGTTTATTCGTCAATGGAGTAATCTATAAAAAAATAAACAGTAACTTTGTATTTACAATCTACATAGCGCTACTGGTCAGGCACTGTAACTATTCAATATTTTCTCAAACTAAATGTAAAGAAATTTTTCTACCGCTTTGTTTAACTTTACCTGAAAGCTGTTTAGGGTCAGTTAACTTTGGATTACGTGTCGTAAATATTATCATTATTCTCTAGAATTGTTAACCATATTGAGAAACTTTTCCAACGATCCTCACCTTTTCCTCGTTTTTGAGCTTCTAAAAATATTTAAC
The DNA here is from genome assembly GCF_021130785.1 of Homalodisca vitripennis. Classification (NCBI taxonomy): domain Eukaryota; kingdom Metazoa; phylum Arthropoda; class Insecta; order Hemiptera; family Cicadellidae; genus Homalodisca; species Homalodisca vitripennis. Next base: position 128,611,915 of record NC_060209.1, on the reverse strand, counting down.
AAATAAAATTAACTGAATCGGTCCAGCTTTTCTCGAGTTTTAGTGAGCCTAACAATCGTCTTTCGTTGATATGAAATTCATTAAGATTAAAAATTTAATTTAATATTTTTAAAGACTAAAAATTGATAAATTTTTAAATTATGCAGAAAAATATTGTATGCAATTCATGCCTTTTTATGGTTATCTGCTTTTAATAATGGTAAAAATGTCACAGACATTTATGGAAGGTTGGAAAATATATTTAAATACATCTAGGTGTTATAGCCACAACTGTTTTCAGTTACAAGACAGATTTTACGATAAAATGTATGGGTTACCTATTGGTGGTGTTCTCAGCTCAATAATTATCAAAATACTTATCGGCCACTTTGAAGATGTTGATTTTGAAAATCGTAGTAATAAACTCAAAATTTAATTACAATATGTTGATGATGTGTATAGGAAAATTAAATGAACATTCAAAATGAATTTTTAAACATATCAATACAATTGATAAAATTTCCAATGGAAAAGGAGATTAATAGTGAAAAACCATTTCTTCATATTTTGGTAACAAAAATAAAAGAGAACACAATTAAAATAACATTATTTTACAAGAAGACTTTCAGTTGACAGTACCTTAAATATAATTCAAATCATCCCTAACATATAAAAATTGGATAAGTACAAAGGTTGTTCCAGAGATTGATAATTTGGTGACTGATGATAAAGGTAAAATTTTAAAGGAAAATGATACTACTAAAAGTTTTGATTAAAAATAACTATCCTTGGTCAATTATCGAATGAGCAAAGACTATAAACAAATATTGCATGTAAATTAAGAAATATTCTTATCATCTCACTTCTGTAACTATTCCTTATGCAAAAGGAATATAAAAAAAATTCGTAATATAAATTTCAGATCGAATACGTACTGTTTTTAAGTCTCAAAAAATCTAAGCAGTTACTTAACAAAATTGAAACCAAAAAACAAACAACAGGAAACCAAGAATGTAATACATAAAATTGACTGTCAATGCAAAATGACTTATATCGGACAAACATAAGATACCTGTGGAAACAAGAATAAAAAAAATATTTAAAGTTATAGAAAAGAACATAATGAAAAAAAAAGATTAGTTGAACATGCTATAAAGGAAAATCGCCATATAAATTTTGAATCATCTGGTGTAGTTTTTAAAGCATCATCCTGGACAAAAAAAAAACATTAAAGTAAATTTATGACGGTTTTTAATATAAAATATTATATTAAATTATTATATTTTATAGATTATTAAATATATTATATAATATTATATTAAATAAATTTAATATAATATTAACCCAACCTTTTTTTTAGGTATTTCCCAACCTTCTATAAATTTCGGTGACATTATTTTACCATTAGTAAAAGAAGAAAACCATTTGAAAAACTATGAATTACAAAACATATTTTCTACTTCACATTTTTGTGTGACAATAAATAGTGAATAAATGTTATTTTATTATTGTGATAGTAGTACTTGAGCTGTGTAGTTAGACTATGAACGCATAGACATTTTAAATATCCCTTCCATTTTATGTTTACCCAATCGCCAAATTTGGAATAATCACCACTTTATCATACATAACGTTGAGATGAATTATATAAAAAAAGATCAAACTAATGATAAAGGAATATATATATTGTTTAATAAAATCATCCTACACCACATTTTAAAGAGATATTTCAAAACATGTAGGATGATTTTTGATGATAATACTATTTCGGGCATTTGCCATCATTATACGTTTACAAAATAATAATACTAAGTTTCGAGAATTGGAAACTAACATACAAATATATACATATATATATATATATATATATATATACATATAATATTATATTATATACATGTATTAGCTTTATTTTGACGTACTCCATATTTAGAAGACAAATTTAGTTTAGAATGTAACAAGTTCATGGCCAATATTTTTAGTTTTAAGTTTTGATGCACGTATTTTAACCTTACTTCGTAGTGTTTTTCATACCTGAGGAAAAATTATTATTAAAACACAATTGTTATTATTATTTGTCACAACAAATATTATCTGATATTCAATTTTTCCTGTTAAACATCTGAAACGTGTTTTGTAAGAAGTACAAATTTTATTTATAATAATTTATTTAAACATACTTTCGAAGAAAACATATGAGACTTTAAACTTTACATAGATTGATAAAATGGATAGCAAGAGATCTATAGCAAACGATCACAGAACCAATTAATGGATAAGTTGAAGAATGTTTTTATCATTCGATTCATTGGTACCAATGAAAGAATTATCTCCATCAATAACACAGATCTGTAGAGCAAGATCATTGATGTTGTACTCATTAATGATGTACGTATGAAATAAATATAATAAGCAACAAAATAATGCTTTATAACGAAAATGATTCCGTAGTGGAATTTTCGGAATAAAGAATATCTTAAGTCACCTTGAGAAATAATAAATTCTTTATTTTATACATTTTATGATCAGCAAAATATTCAATGGTACAGAAAGGGAAGTATTTATGTAACATAATTAGGAATAATCGTGCAGGAATAACACTTTTTTTATTTCTAGCATATTTTAAAGTAAAGTAAAAAAAAGTTAGGGGTGAGAAGCCCTATATTAACACTTAACCTGGGGATAAACGGCTTAAAGGTGACTTCCGAACTACCACCGATGGCTAGGGAGGCGGGCTGCTTGCAAGGACAGGATTACTCAACGGTTACCCATTCAAGGAGCAGGCACGCTCGAAATTGCTTGATCTAGTTATCTAGATTACCATATTAAAATATTGTAATATTATCAATATTTTGTATTAAATCATTATTACCAACCATTTACATCAGTCAGGTTTCAGTTCAAAATGAAGTTGTTTGTAAACTCTTGTAAATAAAATACTAGTTGTAGTCTATTTTTGTATTATCAGGTCACTAAATAAAAACAATTTAACAACAACATTTTTAATGTTACTACTTTTGAGTATAATAACAAATTAAATTGTTTCTGTACGAATTGTTATTGTGATTCAACTTGATTTAATATTGCTTTTATTAAATAGAAAAAGACATGATAAGTATACATAAAAGTATATCATACATACTATTTTTCAAACCAACACCTCATATATCTCTTTGCCGAAACAAAATACAAATACATGACTCTTGTACAGCGAAAACGATATGCAGTATATCACGCTCTACAGCAGAGTTTCGTGTACCGTGTAACGCTTGGTCAGCTGACCCGGCTTGTGACCTATCTTACTTACCTTCTAAATCATTTATATTCACCACTTTACAAACATTTCTTGTCAGTTATGGCGATAGCTCTTTTTTGGATCCAGAATTATGTAGCCTTTCATATATACCTTAAACCTGTTATCTCAACTAATTTAGGAAGAAAGATATGCTAGGTAAAAAGTTACTACTACAATACAAAGAAACATATTGGCCCAGATGTGCGCGTGTGTTCGTAGATAACGGTGAAAACTTCGAAACAGGCATAGTCTTTCTATAGAGCTTTGCCATACTGGCTTTATATTGTTCAAAGCCTAATCCTTAAATGTATTATATTATAATTAATGACATTTTTCACAAATACCTGTAATATATTCTGGCTAGTCTTCCAATAACAATTTCGCTTCAATGCGTATATTAAGTTATTAACATTATTATGCTCACATATAACGAACTCACTGTCATATTAGTAAGCGTTGGAAGGAGCGGACAAATTATTTAACCATAAAATGATGTAGTAAGGAAATCTATCCAGTTAACTAACTATATTTAGCAAAAACTTTTAACTAAAACAATATGTGAATGCTCCTGGTGGCAACGTTTGTAGCGCCTTAGATCACCATTTCTCCTCTATCGCGGAGAATTACATCAATTCTTAATCTCTGATATTTCCAATAAACGTTTTTATGAACTTTTGCATATATATCATAACAATAGGGAGCGTACCTTTCTTCTTTTGAAATCTTTCTTTAGTGATTTATAAAATAATTGTGAAAACTACCTAGTCAAGCAAAAGATTTACTACATGTTTCTTTCGTTTCCTTTTAGTTATAGCTTTAACCTTCCTACACAGTTTAATTACCTTACCCATCACCTTTCATTAATCACTCAGTCAGTTTTCAATCTCGTTGATATTTATATTTAACTATAAAACGTTATTTTTTTGTTATATGTTATTCGTTTTTATTAGCATAATATCAGTTTATTACATATTATTATGTACCATTTTGTTACTCCAATGATTGCCCTCCATATGAATTAATTCACCGAAAATATTGTACGTTTTCTCTATGAAGATGAATCTAATTCCGGAAGCACGTCGCTACTCGGATGTTAGAAGAATGTGTAAATACCTTAAGCCGTTAAACTACAAGAAGGAGATTTAAGTGAGAATACTTGCATGGCGGATGAGAAGGCATTGGTCACTAACTCTTGAAACATTTAAGTAATATTAATGAATGTGCAATCATTAACCCAACAACTAATCGAGAAAGTAAATACTCTATAAGTTGTATTAAGGTTAGCAACATTGATAATTAAAAACGTGAGTTATGCATGAACAACAAAATTTTCATTAAGAATCATATTTAATGAAGCGGTTGTTTATACCGCTTTATTGCACACATAACATTAATAAATTAATAAAACACTACACATGCAAATGAAAATAGTAAGAGTTATGATATCATGTGAAAACTTTTGCAAGCATTCTCTTCCTGAGATTGGTAGGTACGATATTCGCAAATGGAAAACACATCCATAAAAGCAACTTCGTCTAATAACAATTTCAATACGCCCGAGTTTCAAAGCTCGTCGTAATTTGTTAAGAACGCTTCGTGCAAAGTTTACTCCGTTTTATCACCATTCCATAATGGTGCAAGTTTTAAGTAGTTGTCTCAGATTGGAAGTGATATTTTGCACTAAAACACTGGTATTAATCCATATCATCACTTCAAATTTAAATTATTGTGATTTTATTCAAAGGATATAATACGCATAGTATTTTTATAAATAATTGTAACTGATTGTACTTATATATGCGATTTCTAATAATTATTTTCATTACGTGAATTCTATACATTTTATAAATATAAAATGTTACTTTATTTTAGACATGTAGATACAGTATGAATGCACAGTAAAATTTGTACCATTGGCATAAAACAAAGCAAAATGACTTGTTTATTTTGGAGCATAAATAAGTATGTAACGTATATATTTCAATAATATAATATTGTAAAAAAATTTAGCATATCAGAATGAACTACTTGTTTATAGGTAAAGAAACGCAGAGATAAATTGTACCAACGTATGCTTTTTGCGAGTCTTCCTTTTATTTTCATAAAACAGGCATTTCGTATTTTTTCCGTGAATGAAATTTTCTAACTGCAATCTATCTCATGCAAATAGAACAACTGGTTTAAACTTGACTCTAATCTATCTAAATTTTATACAGGCTTAGTAAATAGTTAATTTTAGTCCTTCCTTTGCATTTAATATTTTTATAGAAAAAGCTTACCATGAAGTAATTCCAATATAAAGTTTTTCTAAAGAGCGTAGAAAAGCATATAAAAATCTTATTATGTAAAGCCATTATTGTTCCGTTATGCTACAAACATTGTAAACTAGGGATAGCTTTAAAGATTATAATATTGTATCTAATTATAGTGTAAAATATTGACTAGTGTTATTGACTATTCAACATACATAGAAAATAGGCAATATGGATAAATTAATGACTTGTGATAATTACAGGTGTCACTGAGCTGTTTAATAATCTTGAGAAATTAATGGTATTACAGTAAATCCCGTTAGGATAATGGAACATAAAACTTCTAGTCTACGTATGTATAGTTAGTCACATACAAATGCTTTGTATTGATCTGTATAGATGAAGTTAAATACTCTTCATAGATATATGTTATTGTACATTAATCCTAAATAGAGTAATATTTTTACATTGAGAAAATCCTATTCGATAACAAAAAATAACAAATTATATTGATATAACAAATATTATTAACCTATAGTTCAAAAATATAATAATTAGTACATTATATTACAGAATTATGTTTCTACCAAGTATTAAACAAAACATCACATTATGTTCGTTCACGAGTAATTGACTGCACTTTAGGAAACCCAGGTATCACTCCAGGTGGAGGAAATATTTCAGAACCATTGTCTGACTGCACGAAGTCTAAAGAATGAATTGAGCTGCGGATTTGAAATTGACAACGTAGAGGTCAGTGATGGTCCATGTAAATCCTCGGGAATTGGCTGAGCGTTAGCGAAACATTTTACATTGGTGTTATAGATAATCGTGAAGGCATCTAGAACATTATGAAATATATATAATTTTTTTATTCATTAACTAGAAATTTACAATATCTTTTTTTACAAACTGATTAAATTTTTGCGACATTATAATATTTGATAAAGCAACGCATATAGCCTAACTACTAGTAATGTATCTTGAGAAATATTTCTTCTTAATATTTTGCATGAAACTTAATTTATACGCTGACAAGAATGGTTTAATGAAGGTGCATGTCCATTAATTGGATCTGACTTCGCGTCATTAAAGCAATCACTCATAATTGCAAAATTTTCACTTTTGTCTGTCACTGAGGGGGGATGAAAAACTACTTTGTTTTATTCTTTGTTTGTGTCTTCATAGGACACCCAAAGAATAACACGAGCTTTGCAACTAAAATTGCATGAAATCTAAGCAAAGCCTGTTTTACGATCTAAGGTTTAACATAACTTTAAATTGTTTGTAATGATATTAAAGGAACGACGAAACTTTTCTTTCAAAACGATGCACTGTTAATTAGTTCCAAGACAATTTTTGAGCGCATCGTATCAGCTTAGAGAAATTGTGTTGACAACATTAATCCTCCAACGTGACCCAATGTTCTAGTTAGTTATATTTATCCACCTGCTTCTCGCATTCTCGCCAGGATTAGTCCGTTGTAAAATAATCTACGGTACGTGTTATAAAGCCTTAATTTACAGAAACTTCAATTTATACAGTATATTTTTACATGAACGTTTTAATACATTTATAATTAACTAAAGTTGTTGGCCGTGGGATAAAATATATCAATTACATTCCAATTAAAGTATTTTAATACTTGATTACTCCTTAAGTAAGTGTTAATGAATGCAAAAAATATACTTAAATATATGCTTTTATAATTTATGCAATAAGGTTTCAATTAAAATAACAACTGTTTTATTACTCTAGTCTTCTCTATAGTCTGTATCTTGTGATAGATATTAGAATAAATTAATGCAATATTATAAATTAAAGTCAATCGCCTCGAATACTCAGTGTCGCAGCAGACGAAGGACAACTTCCATCCTCCCCTTTGATAGTCCTGATTTAAATTCAGCTTCATCCCCTCTTTTTTCCTGATTAAAAGATCTCCCACTTCCAGACATTCTGAGCATTGAAGTCCCTGACTCAGAAGCGAGATGCAGAAAACAGTGGGCTTCATCGGAAGGGAGAAGAAACAACACAGCAGCAGAAGACAGTGCTATCTGGTAGAGACGGGCAGAATCTTCATTTCTCACAAACGGGGAGTCAACGAACACCCAAACATTGGACACCACCCGGAAAACCCCTATTCTCAATGCTTTATTAGTCGTCACGCCGAACCCACCTGGCTATCCGTTAGGCAGGGTAAGTATCCCAGAGGTGTGTTCCATTACCCCCAGGAATTACTCTGAACTCTCTCGCCCAGCGGGCTTGACTCGACCAGTTCGATATACACTACTGTCGATAACACTACTGTTTAATGAAAACAGAGAAATAAACAATAACATACCACAACAATGCCTTCTTTCCCAGACTACAATCCAGAAAAAAATACAAGACGCAAAACCTTATAAACGATTACTTTATATTTTACCCAGCGTCTTTATGACGATCCCGGTTACAGGAGAAACCGCAATGGCTAGATTGTCCCCAACATACGCGTAGTTTTTGTTCAATAAATTTGCTTTATGTTTTACATCATAAAGGGTTTTAACCTGTAGGGGACCCCCAACAAATGTAAAATTGGAATGCTTTCTTTATTTTTGCTTATACCCATGGCTTCTGCAATATTTCCTCACATATTCCGATTGTTATCTTTAGTCATATACCGGAAGTAGGAAGAAAATTCCACGAACCCATAATAGTTTTCTCCGTTCTAAATAAGGCAAACTTAACTATGTTAATGAAAATATCTTAGACCAACAGTCGACGTTTTCAAACATTTATAGGTTACCGAAATCTACATACTTAATTCTTTTTCAATTAGGGCAATAAAGTAAACTCATCTGTGGTCAATTGAATGCCAATTGAAATAGCCGCAGATAGGCTTCTCATGCATGCGTATGTACTGTATATCCTTCATCGGGACAAAAAAGTATCACTATAATTATAATTATTAATGGGGAAACGGAGTCTGGTTTTTGTTCTAGGATCAGTTCTTTTAATTGATATGGAAATTATCTTTAAGTGAGGATGACTGCAATAGGCTGACTTTGTATACAAAATCTATCTAAAACACAATTGATTCTCTTGAAACCTCACGTGCGAGTATTAAAAAGCACAACATTAATATATATTGTAATTTTTATTTTATATGTATTAATTACAAAAATCTTGTGTTCAGACCGTTTTTTTTCAATAATAAAGTAATGAAACCATAGTAGATTTTTGTGAAATAAATATATTTAGTTCTTTTTTAATTAAATTTTATTTTTGAATATTTTTATTTAGGCATTAAGGTAAATCTTTAGTTTGTATCTATTTAATTAAAACTGTCATATTCCAAAAGCTATTAATGAACATTTCATGACAATAGTGACTAAAATGCCAAAGTTTGTTGCAAAAAGTAACATAAATATTGAGTAACACAACTAGTATAAATAGTATATAGGAAACTAACTGTGTAGTTTGTCCAACCGCTCTTTGCAGAATGAAAAGTAAAAATGAAACCACTGATACGATACCTAAAAGGGTGATAGGCTATTTAATCATTCTTCGTACCTCACCAGCATCCTTTAATCGCACCATATAAAATAATAATCTAAGATTATGTAGAACTCGCCTAATCCTAAATGTTGTGTTGTGTCCAATAAATTTGTCACTTATATATGGTGTTTTAAAACATTAATTTGGGTAATTGAATCAAGTATAATAAAAAAAAAATGTTATTAACTGTGAGAATGAAACCAATAGGTGTTAAAGAAAAACATGTTCCAAATTTGTAATCATAAATAAAATAGCCATAGTGGAATTAAAATATGAAATCATTGGGTATTTCTAACTAAGAGGTATGATGTTTTATTCCTGAAGTCAGTTATTGTCATTAACCTGTGTTCGTTTTCACATTATGTTTCGTTTTTCTAACTATTTGTTTATGCTTAAAGCTCTTAGCCTAAACAAGGCCGTCGACTAAACTTCGAAAAGTAACAATTTATTACTAATTTTGGTAATGTAAAAATAAAAACAAAATTAAAAATATGGTGTTTTGAGAAAATGTTAAAACTTTTTATATTATACTCAGTAAAATGTATTGTAAGATTTTTAAAATGTTATAAAGAATGTTAATTAAACCAGATTATTCCTTACAATTCATACATCTTTCGATCTAATTGATTTATTTTATCAGTTATCATATTATAAAACTGGAAATATTTTCAAGGAGTATAATCTTCAAGTGTTAAGCCCAAACTGAAGTACGTAATACACGTTTACTTTATTTTATATTTAGAATTCGTTTTATCAACGTAGGTATATTATACGTCATACTTATTATGAAATTTTTACAATTTTGAACTGTAATATATATTACAGTTCCTTGTAAATAACATAATCTAACAAGTTTCTATTTGTATTAGCAAGACCTAAGGAAATATATACCCTACACATATACTAATCAGTAGACTTAAAGTGAACGTGGTGGATTAGAGTCTTGGAATAGAAAGATATCATGAGAGTAAATCTAAATATATTTAGATACACACCTCAAAAAATAATCCAATCAATAATATTAACTAAACTAAATAGATAATTGTAATAGAATTTGAGTGGCTATAGAACCAGACGTGACCCTATGTGTATTGATTTTTTAATTCAGCCCGCTTGTTATAGTAATTATCAAATCATTTACTTACTGTCATTTTTCGATTGTAAATACTCGTATTTATAAAACATTTAGAAAAATATTCAAATTTACCAAACTATAATATACTAAGTCACTTGGAAGCCAAATCATCAGCATTGTAAACTATATTTATAGTTGTTTCGATGTATAACAAATTCACTCCCTGAGGATACGCAAGTTCACTATGCTATACTACTCAATAATAGACACTACGGCGCTTGGGAGCTATCAATGTTTTGTACTACAATTGTAGTTGTGTCGATGTATAACAAATTCACTCTCAGAGGATACACTACTCTCAGATAAAACAGTTTAGATAACCTAGTTTGAAAATTTGTTTGTTTGTTTCTGCATTTAATCACATAAAGCAAATAGTTTACATACAATGACATTTCATGGCGATAACTACCTAAATAAATACCAGTTTTGACTTTGGCTATTCAATCAAAACCACAATTTTGAAAATTCATAAATTGGTAGTTTGATCCGATAAATCCTTATTTTATAAAACAGTACTTTTTTGCAGTATGTAAATTATAAATTTAGATTTTAATACGAAATATAAAAATTTGTATAAGAAGCAATCCTTGACCGGATTGTTACGAATATTTTGTACTGAACCACATCATAGAACTCCAACTGTCATTATCTTAGGCGTAAAATATTGATCTCCATTATTAATTTAGTAACACTGATTAAATAAGTTGGTTAATTTACTGTAACCGGTGTCTACCCGGATGATCGCAAACCACCAGACTTTAAAAAAACATCTGCCCGTCTGAACATAATTAGTCCACTGTACTTGGTCATAGTTGCTCTTTTTATTTTATCTCTTCTACTTGTAGCAACAATGAGAGACAGATCGGTTTGTACAGCCTTTATTCTTCCGATCCTAATGAGCCACGTGGCTTGTGCTCATTAGGATGAGGAAATGAGGTAAAGTAGAAGATCAGTGCTGATTTAAGGCCTACGGTCACACACATCATCTGACCCACCGATAACCCTGACGTTTCAGACTGTAAAAGCACTGGCTCTTGCGGTACATGGACAACCGCAAATATTTAACTCATAATTCTGTCAAACAACAGCCTCCATTAGTAATTTTATACTTATGATTGCTCTGTGTAATAGTTTTCAACATAGAAACAACAAACGATTCTTAAAGTTTACTTTAGAATCCACGGCGACTTCTAACCCAGTAGGTGCAGGAGGATTTGCTTGGAAATAAGGTGATATATCATAAAACGATCCAAGCTTTTCTAGCTGATCAGTCGGCTTCCATTTCTGCTGACAATATTGATTTTGCTATAAAAAGGGTAGCCACATTCCTCCTTCACCCCTATTATCTGATTTCACCAATCATGACTGTTGAATGTGGTGTATAGTGAACAAGTATCTAATTAAGTATATAGCATAAAGTTCACAAATACAACATTTAACTTATTTATACCATACCAAATAAAAATTTTTAAATAATAGTAACATTCAAACAGTAATTTAAATATTTGAAGGTATTAAGATGGTAGAGATTCTACATTTTTTAAATATGACGAGTATAATACAAGTGTTGAAAAATTAAAATAAAACTAATAATATACCTGCGTATAATTGAAATGTTAGTTTCTAGACCAAATCAAGGAGCTTTAGTTTCTTACTAATCAGTACAAAACAATAATTGGGTATTTTTATTCTCCTACAATTTTGTTATTTCAAGAGCTTACATTTTAATATCAATAATTCAATAGTTCATAGTACTAGTATCCTGAATATATATATATATATATATATATATATATATATATATATATATATATATATATATATGGTTAAATTAAAATATTTTCAGAAAACAAAAAGCATTTTGGCATATAAAATTTAAGTTTAATGTCTCTGTTTCCTATTTACGTTGAATGCAATATATTTTAACTATAATTTTAGGTGGTTAATATTCTTGGTACCATACACTGATGAATGCTACTTTCTTTGAAGCAATGTAACATTTAGAGGGAATGATTTATTATTTGAAATGATAAAGGTACATAAGAATACATAGCACGTAGGTGTTATTGAAAACACACAATACTGTGAGTCAAAAGGATGTGTATTTTCAAATCATCGTAGCCTCCAGGGAGCGAGACGTCTCGTACTGACGTCGTAGCTGCAGGCCTTTTTTTGTTCCCGGACTGTTTCTGTTTATTGGGACAAGTTACAATATAGACAATGTACTTTACAGTAACAGTTCTTTATATCTGAAAAACAATTACGTGTAACCATTATCATGTTTTTTAACTTGTGAATTATAAAGGTAGGAAACATAGACAAAGTATTTTTACTTATCTTGATTTTACTAGAATTAACCTTTTTTTAATAATGTAGATTCAACTACAGATTTTAGAAGCGGAACTAACTGTAGTATAAGTCATGGTGTTCGCCACTAATAATAGACCTGACGTTGTTGCACTGTGACATTCCTAACACATGAGTTAATATTACACTGATATATTCACGTCTTATGTAGGTAGGCACTATTCTTATTTAAAATGCATTACTAAAATTACCGTCCAACTTTAGACGCTCCGCGAGACTATTCAACCTTATCTCTGTATGTTGATACTTATTCTTGGATTTTGGGCTTAAGAAATTTGTATATAATACTGAGAGGCAATTTTTAAACGTTTTGAATAAATGTTAACTTACTTCCTTAATTATTTCACAAAGCTAAATATACCTTTAAGGAGAAATTTACAAGCAAGTCAGACGTTTAACTAATTCTTTGCATTCTATAAATTTCTAGATTAAAATTGTCAAACAACCGCGTGGAATTATATAATTTGTTTAATTAGGAAAAGTAATACATTTGGAAAATATGGTTAATTACTTATACTAAAATTGTACCAGTACTTTAAAAAGCTTATAGAAAATATAATTTAGAATATATACCATTACAATATATCTGAGACCGTACACGAGAAAACTATTTAAATGTGGTTATTTTATGATCTGGCACTGTAAAAATTCACGCTAAATACGTTTGACCTTTTTATATTAGGATTATCAAATGCATATTACAGAAGTAGATAATGTAATGTAATGTAGAGAATCTGTGCTGAAATATATTTATAAAAGTTAAAATTGGTGTATACTCACGTTGACTAAAAGGTTATAGTAATACTCTTTGTGTTTCGAAACAACTTTGGTTTAGTAATATAGATTTCTAGCTGAATATTATAAACAGAAAGAAGCTAAGAAAGTTCAAAACTTCATTGAAGCTTATAACAAACTTTCTTTCACACTTGACAATTTATCTTAAAATATTTTAACAGATTAGACTTTTAGGATGATTTCTTTAAATCAATAATGTAAAATTACTTTCACAATTGGAAACATCATTAGCCAAAGTCGTTTGAGCAACAACCATGCATATATGGTGTATATGGACAAACTCTATCAGAAAATGTATTACCTGTAACAAATGAATTTCTAGATGAATATTTTCTAACTGAGACTCACAACTAATACGATATAAAGAAGTTTGGCAGTTATGTTATTTTTGTTATTGTACATGTACATTAGCAGAATGTGGAATATTTAACACTATGATGTTTTTGCCGTCTCTCTGGATATTTATTTGAAATTATTGTTTGTGTACAAACAAACACTGATTTTTCTATTTTATTAAAGCTTTTAAAAACTTGGAGGAATATTGAAGCTGATTGGTATTACAGTATATACTCGTATATATATATATATATATATATATATATATATATATATGCGTGAATACATACATAGTACATATTATACATATTAGAGTATTGGTCACTTGGCATTTTTTCCCTCTGATCCACACGTTGACAATACTTGATGGCATTAAATCTTTTTGGGAATGAAAGATTGTACGCGCAGACCAACACGCATTGTTGAAATTGTATATGTGCATGATTCAGAAAAGCGATGAGATTGAAACCTTTTGTAACATTAAAGCTATATATCTTTGTCTATTACATAAAATAATATTATTTGAAATATTGTTTTTTAGTTCTAATAAACAAAATTACTATTGAAATAATGATGTTTAATTATGATTACGTGATTATTATTTATGTTTTTAAATTATTAAATATTATGCTATTTTAAACCAAAATCCTATTATGCTAATCAGTAACAAAAAGTGTAAAACAGTATTTTTTAAACTGACCTTGTCATATGTCTTATGTGTTACACTAAATAGCTGATTTCATTACTGCAATGAAACATCAGTCAGGTTCTCCATCTGTCTGAATAATATACAGTAATAAAACTTCTTTTCTTATTACAATACAAAGCGGGGTTTTTGTATTAATTGAGGAAACCAACAAGGAAAGTAAAACATTTAGATATTTTCAAATCAGTAAAAAAATCTACTTTCTTTTGATTAATTACAAAATGTACTTAAACCTTACACCTACTGCATGTTGACCATGACTGTTTAGTTCTAATATTTAAAAACCAGAAGACATGTCATACAGATTTCATGTGTAAAACGTCCCATTACATGTACTACTATGAGGGCTGTGACTTTTTACAAATTTGTACTATGACAGTTTTTTTTACATCAGTGAGTGAAAGATAAGATCAATAATAATTTCTAATTGTTGATTTTTGTTTTGTTACACACAACTTGGTCTTTCTAATCATTGTTATATCTTTTATAGTTCCTTCAATATGTCTAACATTTGAAACCCCGTTATGTACTTCTCAGGTCATTGCTTTATACATGGTTTTATACGAGTTGTTTACTTGTTTGATAGTAACACTACATTTAACATCTGAACGTTAGTGTTAAATGCTAGGACGTTTATATAGTTATAAAACAACGGCAACCCGAACATGAGCAATATTACTTGTATTTTGTTGCGTAAGATTTATTTAATAATTTATATTTTATTTATTGGGATTATGAACTTCAGACCGTAATGATAATATCAAGAAACTAGAAATTACTTTAAGGTTGAGAAATGTAGTTCTAAAGTAAGATCATATGCATCGTTAATTTTGAATGTATGATATATTTAATGGCATCTCTTGTTTTATGACGACAGTCAACAAACTCTGAAACCTTATAAGAACTTGTAAACATGTTTATTCTCTTCATCACAAAGAAAGTCGTATCAAACAATAAACATTGTTTGTTCAACGTGAACAAGTCTGGAGTGGAGTCAACAAACAATGAATAGTGTTTGGCTTCATTAAGTGCACTTTTGACTGCTTGATAACATTGTTTTACTGAAAGCAATATATTTATTTTAATTTCCACTAAAATATAATGATCGCCATTTGTTGGGCAACAAAGGTATACGCTAGTCCGGGCAGCCAACACCTTAGTTCTAACATATGGCACAACAATCCCCCCTCCCACCACAAAAAAACACGCACACACACACACACACACATATCCCTTATACAAGGGGTTGCTTTGTCTCTGAAGCAAAACTTATGTAATTTTCACCAAGAATAGAGCTTTCAATTGCCTTCGTAATAATTTATTTAAAATTAAGTCAAAAGTTTGGCATTAAAAGTTTTATAAAGACTAAAGAAAGAAGTATTTAAAGACAAAAATGAAATAAAGAAATATGGGCTGAGTATATATAGTGTAGGCTCCAGCAATGTATAAAAACGTGAACAAAGACTAAAGTAAATTGCTATAAAATAAGCGCAAGTGTGTATATAACAAATGGAATGCTAAGAACACCGTAATATTTTATTCACTAATATATATTACATAAGCTATAAATAATGTTAATATTACTTTGAAGTTATATCAGCTCAAAGTAAGTTAATATAAAAGAATCTTACCGGGAATCTTCTTCATTATGGCTCGAACTGGATGATCATGACAATGCTAGATATATTAAAGTAAACCATGTCAGCAAAACTTCTGTTGTGATTGTCATATATTTTTTTAATTTTTGTATTGGGTAACACACTGTTATCAGTATTGGTTCCTTTTATAAGGAGGAATAAGTTCTAAAATCATTTCTAAATTTAAAACATAAATTATTTTGTTTTAAATTTTAATTTTGGATAAGTAAGTTAAAAATAATAATAAACTATCACTGACGTGAAAATTATAAAAATAATCAAAAGTCTCTAGCGTTTTTTGATTTTGAGATAGTAAATAATCTGTTCAAAAATAAACATGCACGCTTATACTGAAATTGGACTGCATTGAAAACAAACCTATACATTTTTTGACTAAGTAGTAAACAAGGTAACCTAATAAGGGGGAAGGGGGGAGGTCGTCAGACGTTGCGTAGTTTAATTTACCTCTTGGACGTGTCAGTAAAGTGTCAGCCATTTGTCTCAGTCTGCCTTATCCGCGTCTTTGCTCTTAATTGAACTGTGATGTTATCAGATACCACCTCGTGCATTATCTGTGGCTTTCTCCTAACCTAATATAATATATTTAATCGTGCACTTACTATTCAGTGTTATATGTATCTCAACATTGTAATTTATATTCAGGCCCATCCAAAACGTGCCTTCTTTCATTGTGAAAGTTTAGCTCAGTGCAAACTTTAAGTAAATTAACTTCATTTTACTCTAGTAAATTTTTATCAAATTGTCTTACGTTTATGAATTGATTACTATTCTAGTGCTCACGTTTAACAAGTATGACAAATGTAACATTGTTCTTTTGATGTGTATTTTTATTTAGATAAAACTAACATAATACACTAATACATATTAATTAAGAGACAAAATATTTCGGAAGGTGAAATAATGCTCATTCAACAAATTAGGAAACATCGAGGTCGATGGGGTTGTATGTCACTCCATGGGGTTTGGTTTGTAGTAAAATTTATTAAAATACATGAATACAATAATGTAAAATTTAAAAATAAGCTATTTAATGAATTGGTTAGGAAGATTTACATTACATTGAACAGAGTCTTTTGATATTCCATTGTAACAATTTGTTTGTATACAGAAAAGATAGAGTTTGATGATAATAGATGATCATCAATGGGATGTGGTTAAGCATTAGTAAGTTATATTACTCTGGGTAATATCTCAAGAGTAAATAGACTTTATAAACTTTTTTATCACAATTACAATGGGTTCAAAAATTGCATTCCTGTCTGTAGGTTCGCTTATTTTTTAGCTTTCCCAAGGTTTCCACCGTGTCTATTAAGTTGACCGATTCGGTGCTATTTCCATTATAAATGGGATAGTTTAGACTTAATGTTTTTGGCATTATATGTGTTTGAACACTTTATGTATAAGATAATTTTACTTGCACTCAAGACTTTGTGAAATGAGATTTTTATATTACTGATGAAAGATTTTGATTTTTACAATTCAATTTACTTAGTAGCTTGTGTTTTTTTTAATACCTACAAATAATAAATACTTACTGCATGGAAATACAAAGTATTAGTACGCTAACCATATGTTGTGTATTAGTATTCGTTGAGATTGCTTGAAACATTTATACAGAGTGGCGCATATGTCAGTTTCCCCAGAAGGGAAACTTAAAGGGGCTATAGGTTAATTGAATAAAACATTTTTAAGCGAGAAAAAGTTCATTGATGAACTTACTTACGTGTTATCATACAATGTTATAGCAGTAGTTCTAAATGATCACCTTTATTTTGTATACGCTTCATACTACGACTGAGAACAGAATCACAATAATCGGTTATCGTTATTAACAGATTCAAATGCATTTCTAATTAGGTTACTGAGTTCGTCAAGATTTTGCGGTTTTGAAGCATACACAGTCTCCTTTATAAAATCCCACAGTGAAATATCAGTTGGGATCAGGTCTGGGAGCGGGCAGGCCAATCGATTGTACAACGGCGACCAATCCATTTATTAAATGTGTTATTTAAAAAATCTCAAACTTGGATACCAAAATGTGCTGGGGCACCATATTGTTGCCAGATGAGCGAATGAATATAGGAGACATGATTGGTTCTGAGCCTGGAAACAAGTACTTCTTGCAGAAGTCGTAAGTAACTTTATGAGTTAAAATTTCCTTGAAGAAAATAAGGACCAATCATTCCAGTACATGAAATACGTCCCCATACCATAACACCAGGCACATTGAATTCTGCTTGGATTACGTTATGAGGATTTACATCCGACCAGTACACGCAGTTATCATAATTAATAAGTCCATTTAATTTGAAACATACCTCATCACACCTGTACCGTTTGACGATTACACATGGGGGTGGTGACTTCTGAGGTCGTAGTAATAAATACTCGAATTGCAAAGTTTACTTATAAGTACATTTTAATTTGTGAAACTTACAAGCACCACTTTTAGATGGTAAATGAAATGTATGTAATGCCACGTTGCTGCCATTTAGAATATAAGAACTAAAAAAAGTATATCTGCTAGGTGGCCCTAAAATATCCAATGTTCTATGGAATTATGCCTACGATGTTTTACTTTATAAGACATTAAGATTTTACTTCCCTTCGCAATATGTAGACTCACAACCCGGGTGTCGGCGTCTTGGCACGAGACAATGGCGCTGTAGTCTAAGAAGGGTTATTTCTATTCGGTGGTTACTAGAAGATGAGTAGAAGTTATGAAACTGGTAGCCATCTACTCAAATAATATGTGCCCTGTGAGTCGTGAGACACGTGGGACACGTAAACTCGCCTAAAACCAAATTCGCGACGGTATTAGCCATTTAATGATACAAATTACTTATTATAACAACGTGGCCATAAGGAAGACGCCACAACTTTTATCTATCTATTTCAATCAAGCAAATAAAAGATCTTCAAGGGTAAGTTACTTTACTATTTACAACTTTACTTTACGTTACATTCATTTTTATATATTTGGCATCAAAGGGCTAATTTAATAATACGAAAAGATAAATTTTACTTACGGACAAAGCGCGCGAGGTCTGTTCGGTCACTTAGTTGGGCTGCTACAAAGGGTTAGAAGAAAATATTCATACGCGTGCCAATTAGGTAGTTACTCCGCCCAATAATTTAGTTCCGGAACATTGGATAAAATAATATTAAATTATACTGGCTGACTAGGTTGTGAAATTTACATTATATGAAATTTAATTAACCAATTAACGGTACACACCACAAAACTGATATACGTAATTTTCTTTTTTACAAAAGAAGGTTTTCAATTCGTAAATTAAATTCATGAACATATAAGTCTGTGTTAACAGGAGGAAACCGTATTTTATCTCTCAAAATACCATGCCGTTTTTCTGATTCTTTCTGAATAAAAACTAACCGGTGAAATACAATTTCATCACGTGTCATGAATTATTCAGAGATCTCAAACATCAGGTGCAGTTTTTTTGTCGAAATGTTTTTTCAACTGGTTCCTTTTGTCATGATTTAGATTTTCAAACAGCCACTTATCTGCATATTTGACAGTGGAAAAGTCATATTTGTGTTTTATCGAAGTTGGCAACGGCCGTGGTAATCGATGTGATATTTTACACATCACTGTGATGTTTTATGGATATCAGTTGACTATTTTCAGTAACTTTTGATTGATGTATTCAATAAAATAGATATTAAAATGGTTTATTTTTTTATAATATTTATTAATTTATTGTTGCTTATATTTAAATAATAAATATTTGCCTGTAGTTCTGAAAATTGTGACCATTTAAAGATTCAAAACTGATCTTATTTAAAAAGGCTCAAAATTTTAATGGTTAAATTGAAGTGTTGTTTGCACTATTATACAACAAATAAGGACATTTAAAATTTTATGGATAATTCAAACGAAAGTTAAATTTATATTTGAACAAATTTGTAATTTTGATAAGATTTTCCATTTATTGTTAAAGTATTTTGAATTCTCATTAAAGCATTTTAATTTATATTTATAATATTTTTAACTTCCAAATTATATTATTTTAGTAAATGTTTAATACTTCTTTGCGCTGCAACCAAAGAGTTACTGGGGGTTTTATCAGTATTTAAACACCCATACATGTTTAATTGATATCTGAGTGTTTTTTATTAATTATTCTGTTCATTTGAATTAAAATCAATTTTCAATGTTAACGCAGTTAAGTACAAATCTTAAACTTTCTTTACACTGAATGCATAAAATGGCATCTATTGAGATGACTTTTTGTTTGTTGCACAACATAATTCTGGTTAGAACATTTTTTAAATGAGCTACTTACTTAAATAACATGTTTTAGATTCTGATGGCAATCTCAACAAAATACATTATGAGGGAGGTAAAAGTCAACTTAAGTTAGTTACTTTCTGAAACACGGTTCACATTTATAACTTGTATATAACGTGATATGTATTGACCAATTGACCAAATAATATGGAAACTATACTACGGAACATTCGTATAAGATGAAAATACTGAAATCGTTTAAAGAGAGTACCATTAACGTACCAGGTATTTATAACAGTCTAGTTATTTAAATCAAGTTACGCTATCATTAACACGTTTACTGCAGTAGACATCTTACGGCGCGGACATCGGTAGAAAGAGTTGTTATTCTCACTCAGAATAGAGCCGCAGTGAAGGTGTTAAGAAGTGCGTGTAAACTCTACATAATGAGTAAGAACGTCATATGACGTATATTGTTATAGTGGCCCAAAAGAGTACGGACGTCATATTTTTGCCTCTTTATTTCTGTATTATCGTAAATTCATCGCTATTACTGATTGCCTTTATGTAGATTACTCTGTAAAGTGGTTCCATCTATCGGTAACATACTTAACATCCATGTTTGGGCTCGCATTCACTTGTAATCTGATTTTACCACCAGATCGCAGTAGCCACCTGGTAGAAGCCACTGACTCAAGGTCGTATGGCGCGCGCATCACTTTGCTGTCAGAATATGCCGCCACATTATACTAGCCATTTTTTGTATACTGCACACTGTGGCCATATTTTATCTTGTGAGAGTGACTTATCTAGTTGAGCAACCATCTAGTTTGTTACTGTTGTCCAAACGGCAGACACTATTGATAGAGTCTGTCGTAGTGAGAAAATAAGACATTTGATTAACGACTAAAGTGAAAGTGATCAAATTGCGGTTAGTGAAGATCAAGTTTTGCACTCAGATGAAGACCTTCTTGACACGGATTGACACCTCTTACGAGTGCTCAACCTGGGGTGTTGCTCTTTGTATATATCCCTGTTTTGAGGACTTTCATACTAAGAAAAAGTACTGACATATTGACTTGTAGAACATGTAGTCCTTTCTTAATATGCTTTCAAAACGTATATAAACATTTTTTAAGAGATTAAAAGTTTTTTTATATTTTTTACTCCTTTTGGTAATTTTTTGGATATCATCCCTTACTCATTTTAGCCTAAGAAAAGAAGACGTCATATGACGTCCATACTCTTTAAAGGGCTAGAAGTTATTAAAAAAAACAATAAAAGATATAAAAAATAACATGAGAGATAATATTGATACAACAGGAAATCCTGCTTGAAACATATTTAATTTTAATACGTACCTAAATTTTTTACAATTGTTACATATTATATTTTCATCTCGTGCAACACAATTCCGCATGAGGAACTCTTGATATTAACCCGTAAAAGTGATAGAAAAGGTTTGTTTTCATTATTCTTCCACTCCAATAGACACGGAACGGACTGTGATATCAAGAGCCGGAAAGCGATTGCTTTATAATCGTCTGTCAGAGACGGCTCACTGTCAACCGTCTGTTCGTATGTCGCTCAACGAATTTTCAAAGTTAAATGTGTTTGACATCCCATCACATATTTCCCTACTTGTGAAATAAATAAAAAAAAATCAAACTAGGTTATCTGTAATTTTATTTATTTTACGAACGTATTATGTGTACATTCTCTAATTGTACATTCAACAATTTGGAACGACATACTTTATTATTCGAGAAGCAAGACGGCAGTAATGCTTAACCAGTAAACACATATTATATCCATGCCTATGAAATATTATTTGAGTGTTTTCAAACCTAAATCATAGGTCAAATTCAATTTAAAAAATGTCACTTGGAAAATTTAGTATAAAAATAATTCGATGTTAAACTTGCAATCTTTATATTGCCAATCGCATTTAGATAAAACTGTATTGTAAATACCTTCGACAGGAATATTAATATTCACATATAACCGAAATAAATTCTCTCTTCTCCATAAAAAAAATAAAATCGGTTCTCCAAATAAAAATACAATTAAATTAAATCAAATTAAACGTTTTTCTTTCCCCTATCATCAAATTATCAATCATATTGAAACTAATTCTATTTATAGTTATAGTATAAAAAAACTAAATAAATCTATTCTAACGAGGTTCACATGTTGAACTAAAACTGCGAGATTTTATCTATTTTTCGCTATGATTCAAATAACTGATTATATGAAATGGAACTAGGCTGTTCGAATAGTGTATGTTTGTTTTGAAAAATCTCTACAAATGTAAGTAGGATGCCGACTACACTGTACTATAGTAAGTATCAGGAAACACTAATACGTCAAGTGGCAACGTCCTACACTCTCTACCATCCATCGTACATGTCATTCATGGTTTGTACTGGGCGTTTCGTACGAGTTACCACTCCGTTCCCTAACGTACGCTTTCCTTTCGAAAGCGAGCTGCGATCCTGATCACCACGAGGTCAGCCGGTTATATAAGTACTAGCAATGCGGAATTTTCCTCTTTTTCTTGTTGTTGCTATGATGCTATCTTGCTTAGCTCTTAGCGTCGAGCGTCTGCCCATATACGCAGACGCAGAGACGGAAAAAGTGTATGATATAAGCAGCCACCGTTTAATTTATAAGCGCCCACTGCAACCGGCCCGGCCTTTTTATAAAGACGAAATACACACAATGAAATAGATAACCCCCAACTGCGGCCAAGCCGGCCCAGCCCAGCCCTGACTTTTATATTCTGTCAAAACGCATACGATAAAATGGATACCAGCCGACTGCGAGCACCCCGGCCCGGGTGGACTCGACCCACACAGGACCGGCACAGTCTTCCCAAGAGCCGACTGAGGTCGGAAAGGCCGGGCCGGGCTGGGCTGGGCCAGGCCAATTGCAGTGGTTGGGTGTCCATTTGATTGCATGCATTTCGACATTTCGAGAAGGCCGGAAGGGAGGTGATGGTGAGGTGGGTTGGGGATACCCACTCTACATGGTCTCCTTTATTTGTCTAGAGTTTTTCCATTCTCCGACCGTAACCTCAGCAATGCAGATTACTGTATTGGTCCCTTTGAGACAAATGGTCAGTTGCGTCTATTCAGAAGAAATCTTGTTAGAGATCTGGAGAGAGAAGAGCAAATTAAGCACATTCTTCTCTTTTTCGATTGATATCGTGAATCCAGTACCTTGGTGTTCGTTTGCTTAGCTCATAGCAAGCTACAGCTATCATAATGTCTTCTTCAGGACTTGTATCTTCACAAATTAACATGTTTAGTAAATCACTAGTGGAAGTGGCAGCAGTGATATCACAACGGTATATCAACGAAGTGTGAGGCTGCAGAGAGACTACTGACTGCGCTGGCGCAGATATCACGGCGTTGTCGTAACAAGGGCTGACCGGGCCGGGCCGGGCCAGTCGTGAATCGGTAATGCGCGGAGGCAGACCGGAAAAGCCGGAATGGGCCGGGCCGCTCGAAGAGGGCGGAGTTAGGCTGCAGAGTGGCGAGCAGGCTGGGCCGCTCGCATTGGGCGGAGTTAGGCTGGAGAGTGCCGAGCAGGCTGGGCCGGGCAGCTCGCAGTGGGCGGAGTTAGGCTGGAGAGTGCCGAGCAGGCTGGGCCGCTCGCAGTGGGGGGGGAGTTAGGCTGGAGTGTGCCGAGGAGGCTGGGCCGGGCCGCTCGCAGTGGACGGAATTAGGCTGGAGAGTGCCCAGCGGGCTGAGCCGCTCGCAGTAGGGGGAGTTAGGCTAGAGAGTGCCGAGCAGGCTGGGCCGGACCGCTCGCAGTGGGCGGAGTTAGGCTGGAGAGTGCCGGGCAGGCTGGGCCGTTCGCAGTGGGCACCGTGCTTACTCGCCACAGGCCCGCCGATATTGTGTACCAGTCAGTCGGCTGGAGAGGCGGTAACAACCGCCGCCGCCTTGTTTGCCACGCCAGAGATCTGGTCTCTTGAACGTGAGCTTGGTATCTAGTAAATACGTGCCGGAATACTTGACAGCTCTCTGCAATAACGTTTAACATGGATTTACTGTTGAATACAAAAACAAATCGTTAACTTGAATTGATTAAGATATTCAATATTATTACACATAAAACAGCACTTGAGTTGCTTACGTCACTTTAAAAATAACAAAATATTGATGCAATGTATCATTAGTCAATGTAGCATCGCAGTCACTGACAAAAGAGAATGGGCCAGTATTTTACATCTAACCATAATTTGAACTTCAGGTACTTACAGGAGTTTCAAAAATCTGAACAGAATCATGCAGTGTTAGGTAACGTGATGTAGGCTAATGCTATATTTACTACAGTTGTGAAATGCCGTAAAATATCTTTTACAATACAAATATTTTAGTTTAGTTAATATAATGGTTGTTATTTTATTTTATTGCTGCCACACTATACTCTCTGTCCTAAAATATATTAAAAGCAATTTTTTTAGTAATAACGTATTGTTTTTAGTGATGTGTAATTTTGTTAGTTTTTTGATCATAAAAAAAACATTTACTTTAAGTACGTACAACACACATTATTTGTATAAAAATATATTGTAAATTCTACAGTAAACCATGTTTCATTCGCAAAAATAAGACATTAAACTACATTAGCGGAGGATTTTCTCAGGAAAATAAAGTTGATCACAGTAGGGTTGGGTTTTCTCAGAAAGAACACAAAAGTGGCCGTGTAAGATCAATATAACCGACCTCACATTTCTCACCAAACGTGTTTTCCTTCTTAGTACTTCGCACACTGCCTGTCTTCGCCGTATCTTCAATCTGTTTTATTATTTTGTTAATTTTTGTTTTTACTAGTGTGATACTTTGTATTTTTGAATGAAATATTTGTATTTTATCAAATATATTTCTATTTGCCTATGAACTAATGTTACAGTTTCGAATGACTGTCTTTACTATCCGGTTACAAATGAACAGGTGGACCTGAGCTGCATTGCAATGTCTTGATAAATTGATAGCGAATTAACGTGAATGAATTTTATTTTAAATATGTAATATTTATATACTTCATAAATATTAGGGAAAACCTTGGACGCTAAATTGAAGCATATATCACAGTTAAAACACAAGAAAGAAAATAACTCAATACAAAATATGATCTATTCTACATACTCCATCCAAGTTCAGTATCCTCATTGTTCACATGCACTGGTGCTGCATTTCAATCCAAGTATTCTATCTACAGATGAAGTACGTATACTTTAAGAAGTTCCCAAAGCTAGGTAAAGTAAATTTGCATTATTTTAATGTAGTTCAGGTTTTCATATCAATGCATTCAGTCTAGCTTTAGGCGTTTATAAAATACAATTTTAATAAATATACACTTTATTCCTAAATAGGCTTCTCAATCCTGTACATGTTCTTCATCGGGGCATCAACGCAAAATCCGTTAAAAAATAACATAGAGTCCTATTTCTCATTAAATCATGAGTGTGTTAATTGAATAGCTAAAAACGTCGAATTTAGCATTCCTCCACGATGGCCTTACATAGTGTAATTGTGAATGTTGTCATTTATGATATAATACTGAAGAGAAATTCGAGTGAATTAACGATACTCGTGAAAAAACTGATAATAATTATATAAATGTTAGGCGTTTATAAAATGGAGCCGTTGGTCAAAACAAGAACATCATGCTGTTAGATATAGGAAAATGATGTTGTTCTGGTAGTTTTATTGAATATTCACTTTGTTGAGTTCTAAACACAATTTTAGAAAATTCTTGTAATTTGGACATATATTAATATAGGGCTATATGACAGTAATTAAAGGAAAACTTTTTATGAAACAAATATTATAAATAACTAAAATAAAATGTTGTAAATTAAATATATAAATGTTCCATTATGTTTGAGAAAAAACAAGAAATCCACATACTAAAGCGAATATTAATTTCTTAGAACACTAGAGTTGTCTATTAAAATGTATCTCTTACATAAATTGTTATTAAAATGTTCATATTTAATAGCTTTTTGTGATTGATCAAACGTAAAGGGATACATTTCCGACAACAATATTAATCTTTTTCATGAAACATAAATTATCACTAACACTTTCTTGATGTTGACGAGATTGAACTGCCAAAAATGTGTCCCAATAATGGGTTGAGGCTTCAAGACTTGTTTCAAGGTTGTTTACATATTATATTATTCATAGACGACTTGCCTTAAAACGAATATACCTTATAAAATGGTGTAACTATATGACCGGGGATACTCATATAACTAAAAATTATTTAGGAAGTTAATATTTTACAAATAGGTTTATAAGTAAACAAAGAAAGTAAAAATCTGTAAGAACTTAAATATATCGCATTTCTCCATACAAAAAATAAATGCATTTATTTTCATATCGATATTTTTTTATTGAAACTAGAATAAATTTTAATGCGAAGTTTCAAAGTAATTTTTAATTAACTTCTCTGTTTATTAAATTGACAAGTACCTTGTCAGCATTACAAGATTTTGTTATGTGCAAAATAAATAAAATATAAAGCTCTAACTGTTCAGATATGTGTAAGCTTTTACGCTGTCATCACATTCTACGGAGCTGATATTCAATATCAATGCCAATAAAATATTTTACACAGGTTGAGTGTAACTGTGTAAATTGTCGAGTCATCAAATGTGTGACAGGTGCTTAGTTACATTTTATGGCTTTTGTTACCGCTGTGTGATTGAATTAATTTTCCTAAATATGGTTTGCATTTTCAATCAAACTTAACAAACTACTCACCAGTAAAAGGTTTTATAATTCACCAATCTATTCTGATCTTACCTCAATTCTAGTTTAATTAACTAAGCTGTTTTATACATTGGTTTGAGAAAAGTGAAATATAACATTTACTTTACTGAAATGTTGTACTTACTGCATAATAAGTGGATCTATTAATAATAATTACAACGACATTTTGTTTGTAATTTAAAATGGTTTCGTTTGTGATGTAATGATTGTTTATCATAATAAAGGGTTAATAGTTCTTTTATTTCAGATTTTTTCAATTAGTAATTTTTTTAATTATACGTGATCTGTTGTGGTGAATACATAATATAAAATGTCAAGTAGTTAAGTTTAATTATTTGTGTATCAGTTTCAAAGTTTGAACGAAAGGAAATGTCAATAGCAAACATTATGAACAAAAAGTACAAGCATAAAGACGTATTTCAGGAGCTAGTATCAAACCATATCTTAAGGTAAGATACTTTAATATTTATCTTAAGAAAGTCACAAGAAAAACGTATAACAATAAAAAAATAGTTAATAAACATATTACAATTGCACGTGAATTTATCGTTTCTTTATGAAAAAGATAGTTTT
The DNA here is from genome assembly GCF_021130785.1 of Homalodisca vitripennis. Lineage (NCBI taxonomy): Eukaryota > Metazoa > Arthropoda > Insecta > Hemiptera > Cicadellidae > Homalodisca > Homalodisca vitripennis. Next base: position 128,584,236 of record NC_060209.1, on the reverse strand, counting down.
CCTCAGAGTTTCCTCTCTACCAACTATGTTTGCAACTTCTTAGACACGCAACCCATCCTGCATGGAGCCCCTTCGCTAACACAAACCACCACAAGTATTGAAGCATGTTTGGCATCAAAGTTGGTTACGGCCAGTTCGCTATGTGCAGAACTATGTTTCCAACTTCCCAGTCACGCAGGCTAACCAGTACGTGACTCCCTTCTATAACACTTGTCAGCACAAGTATTGAAGTATGGTTGGCATAAGCTCAAAAGCTATTCCGTAACGACCCATTCTGTTGCTGATACAGTACGAAAATATGTTTTAATAGTCCTAATTTTAGTGGTTGATTGTTAAACGGAGTATAATAAAAAATGAACGTTTGTAGACGTTTGGAGTTCCCGTCGAAGCTTTCATTTACACTCTCAACATTTTTATGTTATATTCTTAGTCATGGTTTTAATATATAACATGTATTTCAGTATATTTAACCCAAACTGGTATTGAAAATTACATATTAAAATATGTTCGACTAGACTGATAGGAATGCTCCAGTAACTGATTTAAAAAATTTAAATTTAAAAGACTTCCTTAAAAAAATACCAATGTTTGAGATTGTACACACATTCACTACGATGTTCTGACGCGACCTCTGAGAAAGGTGAAGCAACTGAGTTTTCTACATATAACGTAGCTATGGTAGGAAGGTTTAATTGAATTGGAATTTTGAGTATAGCTTCAGTTCACCTTCCTATTTATTGCAACTTTCTATGTGTACTCAACTGCGTACCTGATGAGAAAAATAAGTAATCGTGTAGTGTTACTAGCAGTAGTACAGTAGTTTGTAGATTAATAACTGTAACATTATAAATTACATTGTTAGCTGCTGATGCCAAACGCCTTGGCCGATTACATTTTTTTTTACCAAAATACAGCATTTTTATGAGCTTAAATTTGATTTGTGACAAGGTATCTTATATTATTATCTTGCAAGTAGAGGTAGACAAAACACTTTCGAAATAACTAATCTTTTGTTTCAATGTTAGAAACTTATATTCGATGACGAATGCTTGTGATGAACTAATTTACATCTTTGTGACTGATAAGATTAAAGCCCTCGTAAGTATAGTATATCAATCGTCCCGAGGCTATAGGATCTTCCTTAAATTTACTTCAATTTGTCTTGTTGATCAAATAAATAATATATATTAATACATGCACAAAAGATGCTTATATATCGTGTCAGTAACATTGTAGTGCACTCAATTGAGATGGTCTCTAAGGATGGTATGGACACCAAATACAACTATCAGGCAGATTTACCAAAAAGTCTAAGTCAGCTCCCAACAACTCTCTTAAACCTGTCAGACCTAGCCCACCTGTGGCTAAAAAGAAGATTGTTTTGGGTACTAAATCCACTCAAGACAGAAAACTAACTGTAGCCAGTGTTAAGAGGAAGTCGTGGGTATTTGTGTCCAGATTGAATACTACTGTGACATGTGAGGTTATGGAGCAGTATCTTAGAGATTCTGATCTATCCGATTTTGTTTGTGTGGAACTCAAACTAAGTTTGGCGACTACAAGTCCTTCAGAATAGGCGTAAGTGAAGACACTGCTACTGTCATTCTTGAATCCAGAGTTTTGGGAGGAGGGAATTCTAGTCAAGGAGTTTGTTTTCCCTCGGCGTTACCAAAACGATTTTTTAGGCCAATAACGGGGTTAGGTTTGGCTTCACCCAACCTATCAGTATGTTCGAGTGATGTCTCCTGCATTACATCTGTACACACCTTCAATGCTAAAAATACTTTATTTAAATGCTCAGTCATTGATGGACAAACGTGACATGCTTGAGATTGTTTTGGCGGAATCTTGCTTTATTGGACTCTGTGTCAGTGAACACTGGTGCTCGGAGCTAACTTTTGATATGGTTAACATCCAAGACTTTGTGCCAGCTAGCATGTACTGCCGATCAATTAGTCAACGGGGTGGCTCGGGTGTACTTCTGAGGCAGGGATGTTCACTGTTGTAGATGTTGATTGAATTTTGCAGTGAGATGAACATTGAAGTGGCAGCAGTTATGTTAACGGAGTATAAAATTATCTTACTTGCACTCTATAGACCTCCTGGGGGGGAATATGGACACTTTTATGAGTCTCTTTGAACGATTGTTTGACCACCTGATTAAGTTTAAATGTTTTATTATAATGTTGTGGTGATTTCAATATTGATTTTTTGAATGTAAACTCTTCCAATGTTCGTGGTTTGAAAGACATTCTAAGATCAGTGGACTGTAAATTGACTATAAATACTCCCACAAGAGGCAATTGCTTGCCTAGACAATATTGTGACTAATCGGGATGATAATTACTTTCAAGTTAAGGTCTTAAATGAGTGTCTGTCCGACCACAACATGATTGAAATTTCTTTCGTTCCTGAACCCCAGACTAAGAAGAATTGTCAGGAGAAGCAAATCGAGGTGAGATGTTTAGCTCCTAGCAATATTGAAAACTTAATCTCTCATCTGACATTGATTGATTGGCCAACCATTCTTGCAGTAAATAACAAGGAAACAATATTATTTGACTTTTTTTTGGACAAATTTTTTAACAATTTTTGATCTATGTTGCCCTGTTTAAAACAAAAAAATCTTAAAATCGTTAGCAACTCTAAGTTGAAAAGCGTTAAACTCAACTGGTATACCGACCATTTTAAGGGATCTTGAAGAAACATCTAATGGCAATTTATACAGTTTACTGTCATACCAAGTCTGAACCTTCACGAAGGGGCCTACGTCGGTGAAAGAAACAAGTATAAAAATGAACTGAAGAAGGCAAAGCTTAAAGCAAATGAGAGGTTAATCAGCTCTGCGTCTAATCCTTGTAAAACTGCATGGTCCATTATTGCTGCAGTAAGGAGCCCTACCCCTCCATCCAGTCCAGATATTTCGCCGGAGGCTTTCTCCGACTTCTTCGTTGAGACAGTGAAAGAGGTACGACAAAGCATATCTCCCAGTAAACGTGTCTGCTGAGGATCTCCTGGGTCAAGCTCCACGTACTCCTAACACCTTTAAATGGAAGCCAGTGTCTTGTGATGAGGTTTTGCAAGTGGTGATGAAAGATATGAAATCTTCAAATAGTACAAGATATCTATGGCCTGTCTAGTGTTCTTTTAAAGAGAATCTGTTTCTCTATCATTATTTGCCTCTCACCTGGTGTATAAATCAGTGCCTGTGTATTGGTGTTTTCCCAAAATCTTTAAAAACATCTAAAACTGTGCCTATCTATAAGAAGGGTCCCAAAGATTTACCCGGTTCCTATAGACCGATCTCTGTGGTAACCGGAATGATCAACTCGGTAAATACTTTGAATGTTTCAACCTTTTTTCAAAACTCTCAATTCGGCTTTCGAGCAGGAAGAAGTACTTTGGATGCGGTCGGAGCTTTGGTGAGATCGATTTTCGATGGTTTTGAATCTAAAGCTGCCACCTTGGCGACTCTTTTCGATCTTACCAGGGCTTTTGATTGTGTCCCGAGAGAAATCCTGCTCTCTAAATTATCTTTTTATGGCATAAAACAAACCTGAATTGGCGCTTTTAAAAATCATACCTGGCTGAGCGTGGGCAGAGAGTTTGTGTTGGTGGTGTTCTTTCTGCCTATCGCTCGGTCGAGTTTGGCGTGCCGCAGGGATCGGTACTCGGACCCTTGTTATTCTTAATTGTTTTTTAATGATCTCCCTTGTAATGTTAAGGCCAACGCCATTCTGTATGCTGATGATTTACTCTGTTTAGCTCTGACAAAAATACCATTAACTTATGTAAGTTTATTGACGAGGCTTGCCTCGAGGCTAAGACTTGGTTTCAGGCTAATGAACTTGCTCTGAATGAATGTAAGCCACAACAAATATTATTTGCACTACAACCGATCAGTGCACTTTTTTACCTAATGTCAAACTGTTGGGAATTGTCTTAGATAGTAAACTAACATGGTCAGATCACATTAGCCAAGTTTGTTCTAGATTATCTAGAGTTGTATTTTTGTTAAGACAGCTAAAACACTTTGTACCTAAAGAATACTTAAAAAAACTCTTATTTTGCCTTTTTTAAACAGCATACTCTTATACGGCTTACTTTTTTTGGGGGAAACGGAGTTGGAATTGATAGAGTTCTTCTAATACAAAAGAAAGCAATTAGGATTTTAACAAACTCAGACAGAAGTGCTAGTTGTAGACCTTTATTTATACAAGAATCCATTCTTACAGTAATAAATCTTTATATATACACCTGTCTTGTTTATGTTAAGAAGAATTCAAATGATCTTGTCCATAGGAGTGATGTGCACTCTCACAATACTAGAAATAGGCATTTACTAGACAAAGATTACTGTAGATTAAGCAAAACTCAAAAGAACTTTGGTTATTTATCCATTACCTTTTTTTAATAAACTCGGTCGTATGGCAAATTCTGTAGACTTAAAAGAAATTCAAACAGGTTATTTTCATTTGGCTTGTAAAAAAACCCTTTCTATTCAATCAATGAGTACCTGACTTGTAAAAATGTAGATTGTAGTTTTTAACTTAAGAAAGTCCACATTTTTATTTATCTACTAAATTTTATCTCGTTGATTCTATCTTGTTGATTTTGTCTTGTTAAATTTTATATTTTAGGATTTTATCTTGTTATCAATTTTATAGATTTTTTATATTTTTTGTTATTGACTTGTTGATTATTTGTTTTTCTTGTTGACTCAACATTGTTGGTGTTTAGTTTATAAGTTACTCTAGTATATAATATTATGCTGACTGATTAATTGTAAGATGACTGTGTCCATTGCTCACAAGGCCTAAAGACATGAAATAAATTCAATTCAATTCAATTGGCCTCCTGATGAGATAATTAGAATGTCAATTACCCTGGATTACACTATATTTAGTATTTTTTGCCTCCGAGGTCGAAACGATTTAGATTGCTCGTTTGAAACGAGCAAATTCTTCGATATTTCAGATGAACATAACTCCAGATTACAGCAGTCGTCTCTAACAGCATAAAATTCCTTAAACTTAAGTTGAACTGCAGCAAACCGTAATGTTGATGTTAAATCAACCCTTCACCAACAGGTGGGTACATTATATAAAGGAAATTTTCTGACGACATTCCCGGACGACAATCTATACATCAATAAATAAGTAAAATATATATAAATATATATAATAAAATAAAATATAAATAAATAAATATTATAAATAAATAATATATAAATAAAATATATAGATCTTTGTATAAATCTACATATTTTAAATAATAATACAGTAGAAATTTCAAAAACATTCAAAAATATATACAAATAATTGTTACAGTAAACAATAATTTAATTTATACAAATATAAAGATGTCTGTTCCTAATTAGTTGAAAGAAAATAAATAAAAATTTAATTATTACTAATAAAATGTTAAAAAACTTTAAAAGATAATTTTAAAAATTGTCGATAAGAATTAGTTTAGGCCTAAATCTAACATTCAGCTAATTTATTAAAAGTAAATGAAACCAGCATTTTAGGTGATATGACAGCCAGCTTCCAAGGAACATCACTTACTTTTATGAAATATTAGCACAGAATACTAGAGAGTCTTGCAGTCTGGCCCTATTACACAAGGGCTATCATTTAACATGTTGGTAAGTTTACCAAGGAAAACTGCTTACGTTAATGTAATACGTACACAGAATAGTATATAATATGTTGCACTTTTATTACTTGAAGGTTACCTATAACGGTCACGGTAAAAGCGATGTTATATACGAGTGGGATACCTCTTACGTTACTGTATAAGAGCATGTAGAGCAGTATAGACTGCAATACTGCTAATAGGGACACTATTACACGAAGGATAAATATAATTTAGCATACAAGTGAAGTTACGAAGGTTCACCGCTTACGTTCATGTAATACGAAGACAGAAATTAGAGAGTGTTACATTCTAGTCCTATTGCAGGGTGATAGCTACTGTTTAACGTGACAATGAGGGTTACCGTGGAGCACTGCTTAAGTCGGTGTAATACGAACTCAGATTAGTAGAGAGTATTGCAGTCCTATCCCATTACAGAAAATCTAAATACAATTTGACACCAAAGTATGGTTTCTCAGTAACAGATTGAGGTAGGTGTAATACAAATATAGAATGGTAGAAAATGTGGCAGTACCCCTTAATATAGAAAATTTAACTGACTTTTTTCTCAATTAGCTGCATAATACAGAAGGGTAGAGATTTTTAAACCTGATTCTAATACATAAAATGCAACTACCATTTGTTGAATAAATATAATATATTTTTTAATTTTATACGCAGATGACGGATATGTCAGTAAATATATTTAAAATGAGTTTATATCAATCACAATATAGAATATAAAATTTACATAAAAATGTCATGCCAATGAAGAGGCAATAATTTGACAGGTGGCCTCAGTCATCCATTAAACGTAGTTATGTTAAAAGAGAACTCTCTGAACTTGCTTGATAATACAAATATGTTTATTACAAAGATTTAAATTTATCTATACAGCGTATAATTTTTAAAAGTCATAAATCTGTATTTACGTTGATACAGCTATTAAGTAAATTTAGTATAAGGTTTTTATCAAACCTAGCGAGCACACAGGAATGTTATCTATCTTGGGGTGAAATTCAATTTATTTAATAATTTTGCATTATTATATTTCATAAAATACTTACTGTTTAAATAAATGTCAGTAAGCGATAGTAATTAGTTAAAATATAATTCATATCAATATACAGCAATAATCGTTGTTATTTATTCTTTGGTGTATTGTAGTGCAGTAGACTGATTTAAGTTTCACTGAATGAATAGTTCTTGCTGTTGTTTATAGAATCAGCGAAACTAAACTGTTCACTGAAGTTACGTCATACTGTAATATACATCATATTACAGTAACATCATATTGTAACGTCATAATTTGATAATTATTTGTACTTTAGTTAAATTATTGTTAAATAAAACCTAATAATAATTTTCAAGTAACATATATATATATATATATATATATATATATATATATATATATATATATATATAGGAATGTATAATTTATTTAGAGTTTTTGTGACGTTTTAAATAAATATTTTTATGAATGTTTTTTAAGGAATAAAAGCAAATATTTCGGCTCAAAGGTAATAAGATTCAGGTATATTTTCGCTGGAGATTGGTAATACTGGTATGTATTAATTTATCGGCAATGATCTAACTATTTCAACAAGCATTTAGAGGTAAATTGCATAAACTCTGAATTAATCTAAGCTCCTTGTATTTAGTAGTATCCAGAGTCTGGAAGCTCTCATCCTCTAGATCCCAAGAAGCAAGACTCTGGCAGCCTCCGGTTTCTGAAACTCTCGGCCTTTAGGAAGTAGAAATTTCTGGCAACTTCTACCGGCGTCTAAGAGGTACAAGCCACTGACAGCTTTCGGTATCTGGCATCTCTACCTTAGTGTTTGATTATATTTCAAAATATATCTTTTAAGGCTTAATTTTTATACAGAGAGTTCCACTTTTCATTACTCAACCATTGAAGCTTCAAATGAATTATTTTGTCGTTTACTACCAGAAGCAAATTTGTAGCAGTATTGAATAATCAAAATAATTAAAATATTTTATGTTAACTTAACTTATAGAATTTTAAAATTATTGGTAATGAAAAAGTAATTTATATATTCATATCTTAAAATACTTTCATTGTATGAAACTAAACTAGACTGAAGTTGATGTGAATAATTAAATGTTCCGTTTGAAGTAAGCGTTCTTATTCTGCCAAGATTTGAATTAAAAGATAAGCTTTACACTCTCTGATATCAAGAGCAACAACAGCATTATAAAAAACGTCGTTTTCAGATCTGAGAAATGAATCTGTTGAATGTTTTACAACAATAACAAGAAATTCGCTGGGAGTTTTTTTTAAATTTAACAAATTGATGTTAAATTTATTTAATAATAAATAGTAGTAAATTTATATAAAATTATTATTTAACAATTTACAAATTTAATAACGTTAAATGGAGTTTTAATAATTTCTAATATTATTATTTATTTTGTACATGCATTACTTTTACACCGCCTATATTTTACTACCTAGCTTGCGGGTTATATAGTGAGGGTTATACCGTATCATTAGATTTCAAAAGTTGAATCGATTTAGGCATTAAATTAATTTTCGATTCGATTAAAATATAATTAAGTAGACTTTATTGGAACTACAGAACAGGTTACCAGGTGTTCCTTCCAGGTTATTTAGCATAATTCTAATGTATATCAAAGGTGATGTATATCAGCCTCCTGAAAGTATGTGACGGGCATTGGATAAAACATTAACGGCTACATTGGAATTGATAAGTTTAATACAGTGATGGCGCATAAATTTAACTTTCGAATTTCGTAATATTTAACAGTAGTCCTGAAAATGTTTAGCAGGGCATATATAAAAAAAGTAAATATTATTTCAAATCGTTCAAAAACTAACAAAACAATTAATAAATAACCCTGTAGTTTTACTGTAATGGTTTAATATAATTTAATATGTTATAAATATTTCAAACCAATACATTTTAATCTATAAGTATTAATTTACATAAATGAGTCATAAGACTTTCCTGATGGTGTGTGACGATGCCTTCAATAATACATCTCAAAATACTAATACATCTAACACAATACCATTGCGACCTTGAGTAATTTTTATAATTTTATAATTATAACATCACATTTTTATCTCCAAATAATCTTTAGAATGCAATAAACAATCATACGAAAAATTTGAAGTTGGGAGAAGAAATTTTCACAAATTTACGAATTGTTGATAATTAATTGCTAAATATGAAGTTATACGTTACATGAGTGTCATGTAGAAAAGTTAACAATACAAGGTCAAGTGGAGATCACGACTAATTATATCTAAAAATACCTCCCCACACCACTTCAGGAACATACGTCATGTACAATCACCGTGTTGTTTTGCACTGTAGATTTACTACTATACCTTTTACATACCTCTATGTTGTATATTCACTACACTACCTGCAACCTTCGTTACGTTCCTCTGTTCCAAAATCAGCATCTATTTACTAAACTGTGTCTGCAAGTGCCATAACAATGGTATACAAAAATGTAAATGGAAAATTTTTAATTAGAAAGTAAACAACAAAAACAAGACGAGTATAACAATAAGACAGGTGTTTTTGATACGATTATGTCCAATTATATATCTAGTGAAACGAGATATAGCTCTTATTTATAGCAAACATATATTTATGTAAAATAAAGATAAGTTATGCGATGGTAGGATTAAATCATTTTATAAAATTCTTATTTTCGATGGTTTTTATTTTTTACTCAGTTTGAAGTTAAAGTTAGGGCTCATTCACATAATATATATATTTGAAAAATAAAAAAACCAAATTCTTATTTATAATTTACTTACTGAACTTTAATTCTATGAATTTAAATACGTGTTTTATACATCTGACTTGTATCAGACACTTTTGGAGGCGACACACTTGGACGATTCACTAAATTTATATGATAATTAGAGAGAGAAGAAGAACAATGGAAGGCCACTGTAGTATTTTTTTAATTAGGAATCCTACTTCCATAATATATATATCCAATGACATGAATGAAGTCGTTTATGATAAATTGTAATCACGCCATGTTTTTGTCATAAGATAACAATAGGATTTAACGATTTTCAATTGTGTTAGACTAGTAATAATCTTATAATAAGTACCCTAGGTAGAATACCTAGTTTAGAAAGGATATTTTGAAATTTTATATATATTGTAGCATACTGTTCCTCTTGGTCCTATGAAATCCCCATTGATTTTAGAGCGAAAAGTCAAGGGGTAGTTCATCAGTATGTCTGTCTGACTGCCTGTCTATACAGTAACTTTTTCGTTGTATTTGTTCGATTCCTTTAATACTTCACTGTGACAATAAGTTTTCTGAAATATTCGAGTTTTCACATATCATACTCTGTCTTGCGTTTAGGAAGGCTATATACGAATTCCTATAAACATGATCTAGACCCTATTAACCATTGCATATGTTGTCCCAATTTTATACACAACTTGTAAAATTACAACTCGTATTAGTGGAAATTTCCCAGTATTTAAAACGGAGCTGAAATCAATTTCATGGTCATTAAGGGCAGGATAATATTTCCTAATTAAGCCGGTTTTAATTAACCGGTCTCGGAGAACAATGTAGCTAAACAGCTCAATGGAAACTGCCTGCGGGCTTGTTATTTGTTCTAAGCTCTATAACGTGTATTGTTTATATTGGTTTCAAATCTTATATAAAGACATTCAATGGAAAGGATGGCTGCATTAACGACATTAAAAATTACAATTCATGCAGAAATTTCTTTATATAAATAAATTATTAATATACATTAACATAATATTTTCTACTCACTCGATTATCTACATTTATAGTTACTGTCAAATATTATATATATATATATTTTTTTTAATAATATTCTAATTTCTGGAGAACTTTCTTGATATGCCCATTCAAATAAATTAATTACATATTTATAATTGTTTCTACTAACTCAAGAAGATCAAAGACAACTTAACGATTATATTGATTCAAACCCTTTTGCATGTGTAGTTAGGTGGTTATAAAATTATTAAAAGTTTTATAGTTATATAAAAAGAAATTACTTAATTAATTATCTATTGTTAAGACATTTAAAGTGAAAGTTAGTGATAGTTATACTTTTTTACTAGTAACGCTATTACCTTCAAAATACAAATTTTTTAATTACTTACAGATTTTGTGACTCTAAAGATGTATTCCTGGAAAATAGAAATTTATCAGAAATAAAACTTATGGGACTGTTACTTGATAATTATAAATTAATAAATAGCTATATCCAATAACACAAACATCATTTGTATTTTAGAACTTACTTAGTATAGGATTGCATTATTAAAATATTTAATACAAGAAAATAGTATGGAAATTGATAATAGGTATTCAATAAAAACCCAAAGATGAAACATAAATATTTAATCCAAAGAAAACATTTTCAAGACACATCTTGTTTTATATGAGTTATATATATATATATATATAATATATAACTATTCATATTTGTGTGTGTGTGTGTGTGTGTGTTTGATACATCGTGCTAACTTTGTTAATTCCTTTTATATAATACACAGTTGATGAATAGCTATCTTGAAGCCTTATGAAATATCAAAATACTTGAAGAGATCTATAGTTTTTGTTATGTGTCCTTTTATACTATATTATATAATATAAAATAATCAGTGCTAATTTACATTCCCTTATATTAACTGAGATACAGCCATCTCACATTTAAGCAGGTAATGGATACTATCTTGAAATTTAAGAGGTATAAAAATAAATATCATACTAAAGATTGCTTAACCTTACTTGAAAAGTCATAAAATACGTTTGATATCACGTTTAAGTTGCACTATAACAGATATAATGTTTGCGTGGATCATACTTCCGTTATCTTTACATTCGTATGTAAATTTCTATTAAGTATGATTTTTAAATTTTTATGTTATTTTTTAATTTTTTTACATAAATTTTTTTTATTCAGCCTATTTAAAATTTTTTTGAAATTCCTGTGTTAAGAACTAGGTTTAGGTTTTGATAAGCTGTAAAAACATTTTGGTGATGATATCTCTTACGGTTGTGGAAATATCCGACATATTAGTTAAAAAAACTTAGTTTACGGGAAACAGCCAAAAACTAACAGAAAGCGTAATAAGAGTATTAACTTACATTTTAATAATGTCCAGCATAGGAAGGGTTGTCTGGGTCTTTCTCCTGCTGAAATATGTCCTCAATCTTCCTTTTAATCAAAGTTTTTGATTGCCGCATTTTTTTCAAACTCCAAAAGAGCTTTTTCACCCTTGCGGATACGCTCTTCATCGAGGCGTTTCATGGCTTTCGCCCGGTTTACCCTAGCACTAAGACCTAACTCTTTCATCATTTTCACTTTGAAGAAGTAACCATCATTATAAGAGAGGACAGCTTCATAAACCCCAACAAATTCAGAAGCTAGGCCTACCGTAGTCTTCTTACTACAGCTAAGCGTTCCGTGACAAGATTTACAGACTGCAACCTCATCAAGAGCACTTTTTAGTTCAGCCAAGTCAACTATTTCATATTATAGGCTATCATTTGTGCTGTATTTACCTAAGTTGGGCTGTAGCTTTGGATTTAGAGGTAGAAGACTTCGATTCTGTGGTGAATAGATCAGTTACTTCAGTAGGCCTAGGCCTAGGCTTAGGCTTACCAACATTCTTCCTGACTTTGAAAGCCGAATAGCGGAACCACTTTTCTTTTGGTTACCCATAACTAATACAAAATAAAACAGTAATATTCACTAAACCAATTCACAAATAAACAATGTGCACTAACACAAAATGTAAAATAACTCAAACTAGGTAACTCAGATTACTGTATTATTCACTTTCAACACAACTGACAACAAGTAGAAGCATAACCACAAAAGTAAACACAAGTTAGTAAACAAACAATGTTGCCAGCTGTATAAAGCATAAACATATTCTGCAGGGACTTTGTTATTATGAGAAGTTCCTGTGACAAAAAGTCGTAAGAGCTGGCAAAATCCACGCTGAGATATCGTGCAGTACTTGTTTACAAATATTTTTAAGTTGGGTTATAAATTTATTAGTACCATGTGTTATACATCATTGGATTTAGAAACTTTCAAAGAATAATAATCAACAAAAAAAACAAACAAAAAACGAAAAAAATTAAATAAATTCGAGTTAGATTGTCCGTCTGTAAATGTAGATGATTTGTTTTTTTGCATGGTTTGTTTTTTGTCGACAGTTCATATGAGCTATAACATATCCACTACGAAAGGTTACAGGAGCAATATGTGATGTTTGTGCTTGTATTAGACTCTGTACTGCTAAGTAGTCAAAGTGATAAGCCATCCTGATCGAGACCCTGCATCCTGCGGAACCTGTTTTAGACCCAGATGACACAATTAAACTGTGGGGTACTCAGATATCATATTCGAATCAGAGCTTTCACGGCTCATCTTCATGCTCTCACTTCATCCGGCTATTTGATTATGCAAGCATATTCTACCAACGAGTTACTTGAAAGAAAATAAAAATGAAAATTTTGTTCATGTATTTAAGGATGACACTGTGAATATGCAGAGTTAGTGAGACAGATAGAGAGTGGAGGTAAGTAGAGATAAAGAAGGAGGGAATAATAGAGTTAGTTAGAAGGAGGAACATAAACTAATATGATGCTGTAAATAGGTGTAAAACTACCTTAGTTAATGCATTCTTCTAAGCCCCAAGGATGTGCTTATACCCACAGACGACCTATACAGTATTGGTACATACATAATACATTGGTAATGTGTGAAACGAAAATGTAACGCATTTTGTAGTTTCTCCGTTTAGACCATACACTATGCACTGCGAGCTAATAATATTATTATAAAAGAAATCCTAAGTAATGTTTTAGCGAGATGACCTGTAAGTCTACAATTACATTACACCCTAGAGATAAGTCTCTCCAGGACTGATAAGGCGAGGTTAAATCTAATCCTACTGAATAACACCTTAAGGATTTAAAGTAAGCAAAACTCCAGTATGTTCTTATTACTATGTTGAAATTTTAATTGAACACGTTTAAAAATTCTAAAACTGTTATGTGTTTTTCAAGAATCGTTTCAGTAGAGAACACTACAAATATACTAAATGTAAAGTAAGTCTACAAACATTCAGTACGTAGATACACACAGAGCTTTGAAATTGCACTACAGAGTTTGTAATGTTCTTATTATAATATTGCACCTTAGTATACCAGTGTTTCGTACAGTTTAGTGCACTAATGTTTTAGTTACCTTTGATATACTCTTGACATCATGAAATTTATCCGTGAGCTTGGTAATTTCTAAGGTTTTAGTCTAATATTTCTTATTACAATTTATTGTTGTTTATGTAAATGTAGGTTTAATCATATGCATTAAATAACAACATTCTTAATCATAGACTTATTATTGCATTTACTCATATACGAAAAACTATCTTTATTATAGTTATAAAATCGTTTAAGGTAATACAAATTTTTTATATTAGCAATATATTGTATGTACAGGCCATTGCATATTTTAGATTTCTTTGTACTAAATGTTCATGGCATAATATTGATTATAAATTGTTGACGACAACTGTAAAGAATGGATTTATTTCAATTAATACGGTGAAGTTTTTGTAAACTGTTTACTGATTACATAAATGTTGTACTGATTTAATATTATTATTTATTTTGTAAATGTATTACTTTTACACGCCTTATTTTTTTACTACCTAGCTCGTGGGTTATATAGTCATACTGATTACATAAATGTTCTACTGATTAAATCGCTTGTATTTCCTCACATTGTTCTTTAATGTTTAGTTTTTAATCTAAATGATTGTTTGAATTTCTTGTTTAATTTAAAAAAAGATGATATCTTAGGCTGTGAAATCTGTAGGTAGAACATTATTTCGTTCAGTTTAAAAACCAGGTTTACAAAATAGTTTGTGAGCGATTTAGAATTATTAGTAATAACCGCCGTGGTTAGTTGTATTGCAAATATATCATCATATAACAGTTGATTTCATTAAATTATTCATATCGTCTGCATATCACGGCCATTTGAGGGAAAACCCAAATTTATAATATAAATGGGGAATTTTTATATCAGCAATGGAATAGACTCATTTGTTAGATAGTATGTTGGTGCAAAGCTATAACCGCGATATCGGTGTAGTACAAGCAGCGTACGATTATGATTTGAATAATTGTATAGTGTTTGGTTGTACATGTGCTATAACACGAGAAAACTATTATATACACGTAGAACTAACTAAACATATGTTCTAATACCAATACGTCCACTATCAAGAATACGTATCAAGAGCAAAAGTAAATACTCCTCTCTTACATTTTTTTTATTCCTAAAGTTATAAATCAATGTAAGAGGTCTACATGAAATAAATTATTATTGTCCATCTGTACAATTTTCGGTAAGATCATATGTACTTTGATCGACTTCCGACTTAAAACTGTTTAATAACTTAGGTTTTATTTCCACTGGCATAATAAATTTATTTTCTTTCCTAGTTTTTCTCATTTTGAATCATTTTCGTTTTATTTTAAACGCTATAATATGCAAAAAGAGAAAAAATACAAAAAGAAGCTTAATTCTTAATATCACTTAAAAAAACAATAAAAATATCTATGTATATTGTGTTTCTTGCCTCAGGTTTAAACAATAGTGCTCTGGTAATCTTACAAAAATTGTTACGTAGAACCAAAGTGAACCAAATAGTTTTGTAATCACCGTTAGTGTATGAAGGACCGTTTAAATGTTTTGGTGAAAAGAACTGCTTTGGTTATTTAAGACCCTGGTTTATTTTAGCACTATGCAGAACCGCACTCCCTCTAGGCGGAAAAAGTGGCCATTATTTCAGTTCAAGATGCAATAAAAAAACAAGTTTCCCAAGAGGATGGATGATTCAACTCCCCTCCCCTAACCTATATATCGTTCTTTGTATCGGTAGAAATAGTTTTGTGTTCAAGCCGTCAAGAAGCCCAGATCTAACTCTATTAGACTATTTTGGGCTATGTTAAAATACGGTTATATTACCTATATCCCGAGCTTACGGTAAATAAATCAGTTATAACTACCATAACCACTAGCAAGATGAGCAGACCAAGAAAGAGATCACCAATCACATCGAAGATTAGGCTTACAGTAATATATACTAGGGCATATAAAACAACTTATTTTTATAGTCATTAAAAATACAATAGTTAAATGTATTTTTTCAAGGACATACTACCATCAAATTAATAAACGAAGTTTTATTGTAACGAAGTAAAATTTTTACATTTACCTCATATTTAACACAGAACTAAATCAGTTTATGTAAGTATAAAAATAATTATAATAAATATTCAATAGTAAAATTCTAGAAGTCATTTCCATGGATAGAGGGCTTGCCTGTTGTACCACAGTTGGTATGCTGTCTCACATACAGCATTACACTTTTGTATACCTGCCTCTCGTGCACTTTAGTGCACTCAAGCCGATGTAGGTTTATTTTATATCGATAAACTCATTTTGATTGTCAAAACAATGGGAAGTAAAACCGTTATAATGTAGTTCTTAGCTCCACATTTAGTTGTTAAAATGTTTTATCTGAACGTTACCTAAAATAGTTTTTATTATTGTCATATATGTGAAAATATTTAATGTGTCTTAATGACTACAGTTAAAATATTTGTTAAGTATCAAGTTTACTAATTGAATACAATAATTTTATTGAAAGAGGATGCTGCGAAATATTTTTTTTATTTATGTTGCCTGTTTCATAATGTAGGTATTATTAAATAGAAAGACATGAGACGAAACAACACTTCCAACTCAATTGTCTATGGTCATTATATTAAACGTCACCGTATCCCTAACAGCTGACGGACTGACAGTTGTAGGCTTAACGCCTGGACGGCGCTGCGGCTGTTACACCACATTACCATCTACGACCGGGCAGCGTCAAAATTACTGGATAGTATCACTTATTTTTATTTCAACCCAAACAGCTAACGATATTTAGTCCCAAATTGTAAGTTTCTATTCATTCCAAGCTCTAGTGATTTGCTTTGTGAAACTTTAATACTAAACTAATACAGTGAGTGCAGAGATTATGCCTCCCAGTAAACACGGCTTGTAATAAAAATTTTCCTTAATAGACAATCATATCCTAATTAGTAATCCCTAAGTTTAAAAACCACAACTGGCCAATAAATGAAAATTTTTTGTGAGGTCTTTCCACAGTAACGTTATCTTTGTTAGATTTGTATGAAGTTATTTTGATAAAAATATATAATCTTTGAATGTAAGTAATTAAAAGCTCAATAGAAAGATAAATCTGATATATATGTGAGTGTGTGTGTGTGTGTGTGTGTGAGCGCGCGTGTGTGTGTCAGGAATTGTTACAAATTAAACACAGCGATTTTATTTCATAAAAACTATTTTACCAGTTAACTTTTAATTTTGCACGAACCTCATTTCTAAATAACCAAGAAAGTATTCTTGATGGTACATGTTCAACCATGGAATATGGCTTATTGCCAATGAAGCATATCACTCAGTAGGCATAAAGATTTTTTATTTTTTCTAACTAAAATGTACATAAATAATATCGTCTTTTGCTTATAATATTGACTGTCTGCATTATTATTTTTCCTTTCACTCTGCTAATTAAAATTCCTTATTGTAAAATCACGTGGGTACAATCAGTTTGTGTGCAATTTTATATAGTGTGTTATTTTCGTGTTGACATCACGGTTACCATTATGGAAAATACTGAAACTCAAGGAATATTACATATAAGGAATTTTTATTTTATATTGAAACTAATTTTTTATATTTCGTGTTCAAATAATTCCTTCATATTGCATTTTAAATCGATGAGAAACATTTTAACCGAGAATATATTTTAGACATGTTTTCAAATTAGATGATAACTGAAATTAGCAAACGTTTTTGTATAACATTTCCATATGAGCACTGCATTTTAATGTTATTGTCGAAATACATTGAAACTTAGCCGTATAAAACATGTCTAAAAGGTCAGATACAAAATTGTTCGTATGATATATATCAGCGATGAAATGTTCCAATAGAGGAGCAGACATAAGCAGCATATATCATGATGTGTTTGGTAATAACAGATTACATATGCAAACATGGCCCTTCCACCAGTTCATTGTGCAATGTCACAGACACAGTTCATCAGTATGGCAATTACTATGCATACTGTTTGTCACTAGAATGCAGGCACCATTGAATGTTATCTCCGAAAACTGCGCGTGTGCACATATATATATATATATATATATATATATATATATATATATATATATATATATATAAAGATTGTTATGTATATTAAGAATATTAAGTTTGTAAAAAGAAAGTATATGCCAATTATATTTTTTTTCTAAATAATACATAGATTAATAGTGAAATTATGATGACGATGTTGATAAACATTGACATTAAACCAGCGGGAATACTTAGGTAGTCACTGTATATGATAATTGTAGAAAGTTCAATGAAATTATAATATAAACATTCAATTTGCTAATTTTTTACATTGCAAATAAAATACGTAGCATGTTAATTGTGAAGACAAAAAGTCAGTAAAATGTATTCAATGGTTATGTATAAACAATTTATTACGACAGTAAGACCGCATGTTTATTTTAATAAATACTTTCCATTTGTTTATACTTATTGTGTGAGTGTATAAAAAAGTTAGCTACACTTCTTATCATGACAAGAAGGGAAAATCGAGTTATTTATTCTAGGTTAAAAATCAATACACGGGACACTAAATGCAATTTCTACGACAGAAAATCTATCAGGTTACATTGCATCTGTAGCTCACTGATGAGCCATACAATATTGATTAGGTATATAAATAGTGAAAGAGTTCTTAGACTGGACGGAGGATATAGTATGATATAGCGAACATGTTTGGGAAGCATGAACTTTACTCTATCATCTGTTATATTTACACCCTATTAAAGGAATGTCTTTATGAAACTGTTATCAAGCATTTTTATGCAGAAATAACATTATACTAAGACATAAAAACTGAAAAATTACAACGCTGTTACTTAAAAAATTCCCGATTTACGGTTTATAAGATTAAACACAGACGCTCAAGGATGCAAATAGACTTTAATATTTCAGGAACTAGTTTTGTTGATATTTGCTTAATCAATTATATCATCAGATATTAACCCTAAGTTTTAACTCCTTGTATGGGTTATATACAAATTTTGTATATAGGATATTAATGGCTTACCTTTTGAAAATTAAATGGAATTTACTCGAAAAAATTGAAATGAAATAAAATCTGTGGTTTGCACAAAGCACAGACAGATGGAAGAGCCGTTACAATGACACAGGTGCAAAATGGATTTCTGAACTCACCACATCCCTGGAGACTGCTAAGCAAGACTGAGCACGAAAGTCAACATTTTATCTCAAGACATGTAAGCTGTTCTTTTGTTGAAATTCTATATTGCCAAGTTAATACTGTGTAACCAGGTAACGTGCATTTCACGCTTGTCTTGTTATCATAGAACTCATTTGTATCTCAACAAGCAAGGAACACACATAACAAAATTGTTTTAATTAACTACATAATAATTATAAGCTATCATAATAAAGGTATCACAAAAACTAATTTGTGTCATGTAAAGGGTTACCTATAAACTCAAATAGTGTGATAATATTTAATAGTTATGGAGCCCAAGCGGGGATTTTGCGCGTTACTTGAGCACATCAGAAAATCATATGTGGAGAAACCTTGCACCCTGTAATGTACCCCTACCATGTATAAACCCTTAATATAGAGGCGTGCGTTGAGGGCAGTAAAAAATTAAATGCGTAAAATTATAAAAATAATACAATCCTCAGAAAAATTCGCGGGCGACAGATTAAAACATGGTAATTTAAGTACATGAATAACAGTGTATATTTCAATAATCAGACGATTTGAGTGTGGCGTTTGGAGGAAATGGGTGAGTGGCAAAGTTGGAAGATAAAACGTCATGTTGAAATACTCAAATGAGGTTAAATTGTTTTGGTTTTGAAGGAAATCCTTTAAGGATTACAGAAAAGATATAATCTGACGATTTTCATGGAACGATATAGCTAAAACTATAAATAAAATGTGGAGCACACAGCTGTTGAGAATTGTATTTTCCACTCTGTGTCTTCTCACTCTTTCTCTATCTCTCACTATCTCGCACCATTCCACACTATCATCTGCCAACATGACGCCTTCTCAGCTGATCACAGTAATAACGTGTATGGTGTTGTTCACATTAGTATCTGGAACATTTTGAAATGACGCTTTGATTTGTTGGTGTTGGGTCATAAAACAATTTTATATGCAATAAGTTTTATATGCATTACAATATTGAGTGACGTATGTGTTAAATGTTCATTTTGTGGGGAAGAAACGTGTGCATTATTAATAAGTTTACAGTAGAAACTTAAAAAAAGTATAACTATTTTTAAGTATCGTAAAGTAAAACCGGTTCGAAAAAATCTAGTAACGCTTATAGTATGGTCGAAATTATTAATGAAACATCTTGCAATGATAGCTATCATGCCCAGAATTACAAACTTTTTACAGCTATAAAAAGACCGTCTGATTTTAAATGGCAAACTGAAATTACACTGAAAAGTGCTCAGTAATGTGATGATGCACCAGAACTTGCTCAAGAGAGTCCCGAATTACCTTTTTCTAGCACTTATACAATGCAGATTGCTGGGATTAACATTAATGTAATAGATTAACAAATAGTCTATTAAAAAGTCACACATCGATTTATATATTTTTAGAAATCAAAATTTAATTTTTTTTAATATCAATTGAGGGTCAGTAAAAGTTTGTCCAAGTTTGTAGGGTTGCCACAACACATGTCTCTCGACCTCCATCTTAAAAATGGGGTGCCAACGACTTGATATTTATCTTACAAACTGTTGTTTTTACAAAAAAACTGTTTAAACAGATTTGGCGCTAATTAAATTTTTTATAACTTTACTCCTGTAATATTATTTATTAAATGAAGACAACAAAGTTATTAAGAAAAAACGGTAAACATTTTGGGCAAAATTAATAGTTTTATATCTAAAAATATAGAATTGTATATATATATATATATACATATATATATATATTTGTGTGTGTGTGTGTGTGTGTGTGTGTGTATGTGTGTGTGTGTGTGTGTGTGTGTGTGTGTGTGTGTGTGTGTGTGTGTGTGTGTGTGTGTGTGTGTGTGTGTGTGTGTGTGTTTAAAAATGTCTGTAGGGCAGTATATTGCTGACTACGTGTTGAAGTCACTACAAGGTATGTATGTGTAATTAAACTTCCAATCCAGAAAAGTAATAATCATTTAGTAACAACTGAATAAAGCAAAGTTAACATAAATTTAATGCGTACAGTTGGTTTGTTATTGCCCTCGCAGCAATGTTCAGTTATAAACATCGCATGGGCTATAAATATCAGCCAACCATTATTCATGTGAGTTTTGTAATTTTAATGTTATAACACTTATAATACGAAGAATATATGTAAAATAAGTATGTAAAGAATGACACAGCATATTTCGGCTTGTCATAGCCCTTCACCAGTGGTTATAATTGTTTTTATATTTAAATTCCCGTTTTTCCTTCTCTAACTAATGACGTCTGTTGAGGATTTATGAAAAATCTAAGACTTCCTCTTTGCATTTCAATCCTCTTGGTGTTCCTCTGAGTGAAGGTCCCAGTACCTAGTTTCATGATTATATATTCAAATATTCAAGATTTCTTGTAGTTCATGATATCTGAGAACTTGTATTCACTAGAATTTCCCATTCTTTTGCGAGTTATTACTGCTATAATTTGTATGGTAGCTTCCCATTGCTTTAATATTTTGATGTACGGGAATTTCTAACTACTATTAACCTATGAATGTATTTTTGAGGTGTTTAGCTCAACGAAGATTTAAGTGCTTAAGAGACCATAAGCCAGTAGTTCTATTGGCTTGCGACATATTCCGACCTATGATAATGTCGTGCTTCTGGGAGTTCACATCGTGTGAACTCTGCAAGATCTCGTCTCTAAATAAGCATAATCTCTCGAATACCATGGTAATTGTATTTACAGTATTGTAAAAAAATTTACTCATTAAAACTCCATAAGAGATTCAAGAACATGCTCCTTTATTTTATATTTAGAGTGGATCTGTTATTTCTTTTATTTCTATATAAGCGAATATAAATACAATGTAATGTATGCAAAACTCAAAGTACTAACATACTTTAGTTGGTTCAGGTGTTTAAATTCACAAAAAATACAGAATATTATGGTCTGTGTTTCTTCTGTATAAAAAGTTATAATTTTATAAATATTTAGGGGGAGTTGTAAAGAAAATGTCTGGTGGAAAGAAGTAAACTTGGTTATAATTTAAAAAGCAAATGGAAATGGGTTTGTTGTAAGAATATGCACGGCAAATCGTTGAAAGTCATCAAGTCAATGACATGTAATGGGTGTCCGTTTATTACTGAACGGAGACAGGCTCCCCTCACTGTCAAAAAGTGTTCAATAAAACATCACGATTTGTTCTTAAATATTTTGAAATTTAAAATAAGTTTATGTAAGTTCACTCTATAACATACAGTTAATTTGAAAATAGTTATTTTAAAAACATAAAGTAACAATCATTCAAACTACTGTATTTGTAAAATTGTGAAAACCACTTGTTTCATTCAAGACATTACAGTATATTCATATGCATGTTTATCTGCTAGTTTTTGAATAGATAAGGAAAGTTTTGTCTTTAAAGCAGATATATTAAACATTTTCTTGAGAGTTGCCTCTTGAAGATGGAAGACACCGACTCATATTTCATACTGTAATCCTCCCTTTGTGAAAGGTTTTCAGAAAGGGAATATAAATAAAAGATTTCGTAAAACTTCACATATAGAAACATGAAATAAAATATCGTTGCAAACGTTTACGTTAGCAAGTGTTCGGTTTTGTCAAATACCAGTCATGTGTATAAACTCACATACATGTATGTAATTGCTGTCCAAGTAGTAATTTAAATGAGACTTAAATGGTATTAAATTCAGTATAGTATTTAACTAATAAATTAAAAGTATGTACTACACAGTGGAACCCATCTTACATATTATTTTTGTTTGGTTTTTTTTTTTGAAAATGAAAGATTGTGAAGGAAAAAGGATTTTTCCGGACATTTGTCAGTGATACAGAAACATATTACATAATATACTGATCGTTTTGGACCTTGGTAACTTAGATCCTTATTCCGAATCTCTTTGTATGTATTTTATCTTGATATTGGGCACTAATACCATCTAGAATATAAAATCCATGGGCCATTAAAAAAGATTATTGGAACTCGTGGCTTGTGAAAGCTCTCACATTTTTTTCGATTGCATATGAAGACCAAGTCCCTTATAAATCTATAAAGTCTGAACCAGAAACCCTATTTTTCAGCTTATGCTGGATTTTACAAACTCTAGAACTCCATAACCACCACTATTAGCTGTGACTACTTAAAATTTGGTTGAAGCATAGACGTTATTAACTTCAATTGACTTTATAGACAGAGACAAGCTTCAAAAAATAATTATCCCTTATACAAACTAGAACAGTTAAGTGTACACTAAAGACCGCAATAACCTTGTACCTTATTGACACCAACATACAGAATGGTGCCTTCCGTCGTTGTACACTTTATTATCAGCCCTTTTATCTAATTGTAAACATCAGCCCGAATAAAAATACACATATTTGTAAGCATAATGTTTTAAAATATAATGTTCTACAATTTTGTGACAGGTTATTATACAACTTTTCTTTAAATCTATAATAAATGATGTGATAAATTCAAAAACATACTTTATATAAAATATATTGATGTAATTTACATGACAAAAACACTTGGGCTATATGTTTTTTACCTAGATAAGCCGCCGAATATATGCAAGCTCTAATGAGCATTAACTATCTATTTATAATAAAATCGACTCTTCAAAATCTATGTCAATAGTCAATAGTGCTTAATTTTGTGCTGTAGGCGGAACCATAATTTGTGAGTCAGTAATAGATCTTTCCTCAATAGATAGACTCCTTAGATCTAGGTCAAACGTCTGTATATATTAAACTATTGCTTTAAGTGGCTGTACTTTTGTTGTCTTTATTAAAAGGCATGTTTTAACAAAATAAAGCCTTAATTATTTAACAATAAAAAATAAATACGTAAAAAATTTTGCCATGTCATGGGATAGATCACTTAAATTTGAAATTTGATCTCCTCAGGAATGTGTAGGTTACAGATTGCAGTGATATTTCCTACGGCATGGCTTTTTGTTTGCAGAAAGCTTGGGGATGGGCTAAAGGCATACTATTTTTTAACCTTGAGTACTTTTCCTCCATGGAAACAACACCATATTGATATAATGAAAACCATGAGTAAAATGTTTACAATATAATTACATAGACTTGTGCAATGTTACAAAATCTGCTCTGTTACCAAAATGAACTTTATATTATTTTGACATCAATCTGTGATAGCGAAACTATTTCAGAGGCTTCACCAAGAGGAAATCCATGTAACTGAACATTCACATTGAATATCTTTCATTGAGTTAACCCATCCCACTATAGCTACGATAACGTGATATAACTTAGTGTTGACGTGCTTTCAACTGTCTGTGAAAGCGAGTTTTGAGGTTATATTAAACATATAATGAATAATAACTTTCAAATAACTTTTAATAATATTGTTAAAAAAAGTACATTAAGTGCAGTAAACTGTAAATAATGATCTACTGAAATTAAAATTCCATACTTATGACAACGTATTTATATGTAATAATTACTTCAATACTAATACGACTTCCATACTAATTTCCATGTAGAATCATGGAATTTAGGAGGATGTAGTACCTTCCTATTTAGTACATCTCACTGCAATGTAAATAAATTTCCATACCTTGATTACCTTTATTTTATAAACCGATTTAACGGAATATTAGAGAAGACGAAAAAACGTAATTCATAAGTTATGTCAAAGGACAGACAGACTTACATTTGGTTTTTAACCCCAAAATAAATCAGGCCAGGTTGAAAATTTATACCAATTAATTTACAAGCCTCCATAACGTTTTTATCAACATTTTATGATACAGATCGACATACAGAAAGGTAGCCTTTTTGATCTTAAATAAAGAAACTTGTTCCTTTGAACAAGAGAAACCTATGTGCCAAGTTTCAAGTATGTCAGACCTTTCTATTAAAAGATGTCACATAAATGGATGTCCAGACAGATCTTTAGTTAAAACAGGTAAAACGCAGTAAAAAATCGAGTAAATTGTAATGCATGATTGTTTATCAATATTATTTTATATTATATATATATTATTTTAAAAGAAAATATTTACGTAAATGTTAGAATTCCATATTATTACATTTCAAATTAATAAAATGCTACGTATGACAAGACTGTGAAGGTTTTACGATGAAAGATTAATGACATTACTCACTGTAGCTTTTATCTGTTGTCAGACTGACGGAAGATAACGATGACACACGACTTCCACGTGACCAAATATTTGTATTTTATTTCTTTTGACTTTGTCAAATAGCAACGCTGAATGATATACCACTACACATTCTGCACGATAATACGTGTAAGGGAAGGTGAAAACAGTTGTTTTAATAAAATAAGTGATATTGCCTGATTAACGTTTACATTATTCATATATGGCCAAGAAAATATATAGATATATTCCATTGGACAGTCTATTGCAGACAAAAAGCGACTAATTCCGGGTATTGTAACCTAATTCCAGTTTAAGGTACTTTCGGTGTATAAGTAGTGTTTATTTTCTTATCCTGATTAAGAAAATACATATTAATTTGGTCTGTAAAATCTAATTTAGTTACAACGCAACACGTAAAGATCATTATAATATACTTCCGGTTTAACGTATTGGTACTGGTAGTCCATCAATGGCAAGTTAAAAATGTGTACCAAGTTTCAAATTCCTAGGATGACTGAATTTTGAAATATAAAATAAAGTATTTCTAGAAGATAGGGCCCATTTGAAACCTCATGGTTGGTTGGTCATTGATGAAATAGTTTATTTTCATTTATGTTTTGAGTAAAGTGTTGCAAATATCATATTTAGAGTACAATGAGGAATAAGAAGGAAATGTTGTTCTTCTACGAGTTTCCAACCCCATTTTAAACGCTATAGATGGTGGAATTTGAAGAAAACCTATAATTTTTTCCGTTCAGAGATTGAGGAATAATTCTTTTCAACATTTCATCGTTGCAGGGCAACGGTAAATTGACAATCAAAATATAGGTCTCCGACGGGCTGCGATTACATTTAAACCCCTTTGATTATTTAACCTTCTTGAAATTGCTATATAACTATTCATAAGGCACTTTCATTTCTCTGGAGCTTTGGGATGTAGTAAAAACAAAAATATAACTCTTTTAGGTGTTACAATTCCTAGGGAAAAGATTCGTGAAAATATTTTCCTATCAGTTGATAAAGTATGATGCATATTTGTCGAACTTCATATTTATATTACAATGAAATACTAGTATATATATATATATATATGGAAAAATTAAAGGTTTTGAGTGTGATTTGATTTTAAACATTGTTTTAATAATTAATTGATATTCAACAGTACTAAAACGATGGTTACAACAATAAAATGAGAACAATAATGGAACTAACCTGATAACAAACAAACGTAAATGGATATACACACTAATGGAAGAAATTATCCAACTCAACTGAAAATTAGAGTAGGAGGTTAGAAATATATATATATATATATCCACACACATCCACACGAATCCGCGTCAATTTTGGAAGGTAGTCAATGGCAATCCATATTAAATATTAAACCAAAAGTCCGAAGCTGTACTAAGATTACCAAACACTCTACACACGACAGCAAAAACATCTGCGGAACACAAATGCACGTAAAAGATTAATTATAAAGGCAAGTGGTCACATAAACAAGTAACAAAGAAGAATTAAACACTGCTATAAATCCGGAAGAATTCTCTAATGAAGTTTCAAGTCAATTCTTTTATCATGATAGGCCCAACTACTACTCAGCCAAATGCCATGAAGAGACATTTATCATAATTTTGTCTCTTTATGAAAGAAAATCCACGCAAAATCATAAATCTGTTGTTAAATATTCTTTATCGATATGCGTTTTACGACTCAAATCCGACGAGTTTACTGAGGAGAGATCTCAATGATAAAGCCAAGGCAGTACCGACCCTCTTTACGTTAAAATATTGTAATCTATATTACGCATTTGTTCATTGCAGTATAACATTTTATTTAAATTTAATAAACAACTTATTAAGCAAGAATGGCATGTAATGTTTTAAAAACTGTTTTGTAATGGATCACATTTGTTGTAATGAGAAAAATACCATAAAATACCATATTACTTTTCTTAACGCAAATTTCATAAACTCAAGAATCCATACATATGTTTTATATTAGTGGCGTGATTTAAACAATAGGTCAATTTTTAATTGGAGCTGATATTAATTATTAGGACTTGGGAGCAACCTGTTCAGAAGGGAATAATTTTAATAAAATTAAATATGTCCTTAGATTCCAATACATTTAACCATTGCTACTTTAGACACAGTTTGGATTGAATGGTAATTTATTCTCCCAACCAACTAATACAAATTAAATTAAATATTTTAAAGTTGTTTTACCTCCGTTTCAATACTGTTTTCCATTTGTACAAAACAGACGATGATCTGATAAATCATTTCGAAGTTACAAAAGAAGTGCCAAGAAAGACTGTCAGGCAAAATGTTTATAAGAAAGATTTTAAACTTCAGAAAACGATAGGGCATGGCTAAAAGCGTTGAGAAAAAACACAGTAATGTTGTAGTTGTGTATAATATGATCTGGTAACTGCAAGACGAGGAGAAAGGGGAGAAAAAAATATACAGTATTTTTTAATAGCAAACAATATAGTAATATCGTTATATTTTGAAATATACATAGTTTATTTGAATTATGAACAGGTTTTGTATTAAAAGGCCTTAGTATATTTTACAAAGATTTCATGAATATCATAGGCCTTTTGTGTTTAAACTCTATTTTAATAAAATTAAATGCAAAATTAAAATAACACAGGAATAATAAACAAACATACAAGTTTTTTAAATTAGCAGTTTTGCAGACTAAAACCTAGTATGTGCGACATCGAACAAAAGTGACGGCAGATAGGACAGGCTGAGCGTGTAACGGTGTGTGCGCGTTGGGGCGCGAGCGTCTCCAAATTGTCAGGGCGCATGAGGGTCTCGGACAAACTATATACAGTGTAGACTTATTGAGGTGTTAAAGGATTCCAGATTCGTTTACGTAACAGAGAACTACGATCAAATGAATACCAGTAGTTCTTCTACCTGTAGGCTGCAACAACACAACATAACAATGAAGAATATAGTGCAGCTAATCGGTACGATGGATGAAATTGCAGGTGCACAATGGCTTAAATATCAGTAGATGTTTAGTTACACGTTTTCAGCATGAAAAAGTCTACAGACATTTTGATTCACATTTAGAAAGTAAGAAGTCTGAGGTAGATCCCCGGGATCATCAAGCTCACATTTATTAGCATGTTGTGCTAGAGTATTAATAAATTGTAATGGTGACCGTACAATGAATCAGCTGGAACAGCTCTGATATATTGGATAGCTACCTAACCGTGTGAAGTAATCATGGTACACGTCTTTAGCCGTAATTACCGTTAATTAGTCCTGTGCGGTCTAGTGCAAATGTACATTATATTGTCGGTTTATTTAACAAGTGATATTATACGCATAGAATCCCGTTATTTGTTGAAATGAATATAACTATCATTGAATATAACTGATTACTACATACTTTGTCTCTTCTGAAATGTTTGGAAAACTATACAAATTTGTATTACATTATATATTTATTTACATTAATTAATATACATGTTGATAAACAAATACAAGTAATAATTTTTCATTGTACGATTATATACCAGAAAATCACGAAAGATTTCATGAAATAAGTATGGAACAGCTAGCCTACATTATATTTTAATTCTTATTCTGATAAAAACCTATTTCAAGCTTTGAATATCTTTTCTTTTTAAATTTGGATTATTGTAAGCACCTAGGGTACTCTTCATAAGATAGGGAATGAAAATAACACACGGAAGAGCTATAAGCTCTGGAACCTACTTTCAACGATAGTTCATAACGAGTACCCCTTAGTGAAGACCTGTTACGCAGATGGTCTTTACTAAAATTTTTACTATGATTAGTGACGCTTTTATGGTATAACACGAAAGCACATACATTACAAACGAAAGTATTTGATCTTCAGATTTGTGTTAGAGTCGCCGCTTTACTGTGTCAGCGGATGTGTTTCTTAACGTAGCCGCTTAATCTTTTACTTTGATTTATATCTGTTTTTAAAGTGTATTATCTCTTATTCATCTGTCCCTGTTATAGACATTGGGATTACAGTTTTATTATAGATTATGTAAATTACTCAGAAATGTAGCAGTGTAATAACCTTAGGCTTTTCAAGGGTTTCTATTAATTCGCTTAACGTGAGGAAAGACTATCAATCGTGGGGCTGGAAAATGTTATTACTGTCCGCCTCTATTCGTATGACATCCCCAAATTAAAGTGATTTATAGACTTTAAATTTTGCAACATTGTTTTCAAAGATAGTGCTCTGTGGAATATTTGCTAAATTTGTTTAAACCCTGAGTACCCCATAACTACAATTTTAAATCTGATACATTTGAAACCCTTGTAGTGTCATAAAGTTATAAAAAGTGTTTACTTGTAACCATAAATATAACCATATTTTAACTACCAGCATTTTATCACTGTTCAGTTGAAGTTTATATAAAGTATATTGTTCTTCAACACTAACACGATAAATTGCTAAAGAATGTGGTATTTGTTTCATACACAATTTTTTATAATGTTAAAGAATACGGATGAGTATTTTGTTTATCCTCAAAATAAGACCTGCAATCACAGTTCAATAAACTTTTTTTTAAATTTAATATTGCACGTATACGGTTTAAATTAAGATAAATATTTTAAAACTAAAAAATACAAACAAAATCTTGAAAATGAGAAGTCACTTGTTTTTCTGTATACAAATTATAGATAGCATCACGTAGAAAGAGAAAAGATTTCATTTGCAGATAACACAAGCGGCTGAGTCTCATCTTCGTAACTGTGAGGTGGAAATTTACTTTTTAACCTTGAGTGGTCAAATATGTCAGAATACAACTGTATATTATAAGTAGTTAAATACGATTTCGTGTAAATCACTTATTTCACAATTATTTAAAATATTCACTAAAATATACTGTTTAATATCTTATATTACGTATTGTGGATATATATTCTACAATCATTGAGTTAACGTCTCTAGTTCTCTTTTCGTAAATTGAAGTTCCGGCAATTACCTCAGAACACAAAGGCGGCAGTGAACAAAAGAGGGTGAAATAGCTTTTCTCCACCGGGTAACAAACTGAACGAGAGCCAATAACAATAAGAAGACGTTATGTTTAGAGCCTTCCTTGACAGTAAATGTAAGCAGTAGCATTAAAGTGAGATGTATTTATGTGATTCACATGTTGAATCTCCTAAAGCTCACCTGAACGAGAAGCGGGAAATGTACAATCGTCTTATTTCTTTACTTTAAAGATTACATCATCACCTGAATGTCTTTTTAGAATATCTTTTCAGTATATCTCGTGTACATAAATTATATAAGTCCACTTTAATTCTGATAATGTTTGCCGGTATAACTGATACAATCAATAATCTTAAATTTATTAGGCTTTTAATTTTTATGTGTATTATCTTTCAGGTGTTTTTATTAAGTAATTGTTCTGTACTTTTAGCATTTTACTGATTGCAATTCCTAATCATCTTTGTATTTTGATGAATTAGGCATGTTTATCCCAGATAAAGGTGATACAGTAAAAGTTTATGTGTAAAGCCTTAAACTTTATTACAAGGATATGAGGGTATATGTAAACCTTTCGTATATGCATATAAATATTTCATTTAACTGTTGATATGCAAAAAACAAATAAATAATAAGGAATTAGGACTTTTACTTATGAATATACTTTCCATATGTAAAAAAGCATAAACAGACACCAGTAAGAATTTATGTAATTATTTTATCCCACAACTGGTGTTAAAAAAGTCTGTATTATTAGCTTTGTAATTAAATGTTCAATAAATATTTATTTTTCAAATTATTACCTAGGATTAACAGTTTTTGGGATATCAAAGTTTGAAAAATTTTAAAAGCCATCATTTTGAAATTAAAAATGATAAGAGTCTTTAAAATTTTGTTATTTTCCTTTTAATTAGCGTAATATAAATGCCAAATGTCAAGTTATGTGCTACCACTAGTTCACAGATATGTCGTTTTAAATGAAAAACAAATATAGACAAAAAAATTAAAAGGAAGTGGGATAGGAAATATGTTTATATAAACAATTTTTTATATTTTTGGGTCTACAATCACATCATGAAGTTTTGCTAACCCTTTAGGAAATACCCTGCAGTACATAGGATATACAGGTGTATTGAATATTTATAACCTGCCCAAAACATGATAACTATTTCTATTAGTACATGGTTTAACATGATTTAAAAAAAATTAAATTAATTAAATTTTACCTAAATTTTTTATGATTTGTGCATTTTGATCATAACGGGTTACGTAAGGGTATCTTGATAATATTCAATACAAACACATCCTCGGGATTTTATAAAGCAGAATCTCTTGTTATTTTTATTCAAAATGCTACGAAATGATATTTAAAATGGGTGTTTAAACCGTCTAATATCTTACACATAAAAATTATTTACGAATTTATGTATCTTAAATATCCTTTTTAGCATACCAATATATTATATTATTGGATAATAACAGACTACGATATTAATAGATCATAGAGCTAGAAATGATATCTGGTAGTTTCAATACATCAGTATGATCAGTCTATTATAGATTTGTAAATATAACTCAAAACATACAATTTCAAAAAACATTAAAACTATCCAACAAGATACACTAAAAGGAACTTATTTTTAGTTTTAGTTTTTTTTTTTATATTTAGTTTGTTATTTTTATTTAACAGACATTTCAAATAAATTATCAATGATAAAATATGAACACTAACCCGGTATGTGAATAAAGTATTTTATTTATGTGTTATACAATTTCAATTCAAAATTGTCTTTCATCTCTAATGAAATGTACAGATAAAAATTCATTATTTTAAGAAAAGTGAGAAAAGTGACGAGCGATTATTCTATTAAACATTAAATTGCTTAACGTAATGGCATACTGATTTAATCCATCATGTCTTGTTTTAGCTCAAAAGTAAGTCGTGTAATAAATTATTCATTCCTATTTTCCCTTTCGTTTATAAGACAGAAACATGTATTTCGTATGGACTAAAGGCAAACGTATTGTTAAAGATAAAGTAGAAGAGAAATGTTTCAGCAGCTGTTCTGCCCACAACCAAACACAGCAGAAACAGGCTGACTCTAGGTGATAAATCACATTAAAACTCCATTTGTCGCGGCTGCAATATTAACAGCTTTGCTTTTCACCAGCTGAATGGTTTTCCCTTTGAATTTACGTTTAAATCAGTTTTCTTGAAAATCTATTTGTTTATTTAAAAAAAAGATTTAACGGGATATTACTATTAATAAAAAAAGGAAAAATTGTCCATGATTGAAATAGCCCTTTCCAAATCAATTTTTCCTATTTTATACTGTTCATGAATACCACCAAGTGTGTTAGAATACTATTCTGTTATGAAATAGATTAAGTAAATATTGTGTTATTAGTTTAAATATACTAGTTTACTAGTAATTTAACTCGTATGAGCTCATCGTTCATCTAGGTACTATATTTATATCACTTTTATCGTAGCTTTAAGCAGGAGTCTAATGATTATAAATAAGAAAGTGAACTACCACCTAGGTTATGAGTAGTTCTGATTGTTGTAACTTTTTTCCAAATCTAATTCCTAAATGACCACTGATTTTCAACTCACCGCTAACATTAAAAGCTGAATATTCCTGAGAAAGCTGTTTCGTAAAGGTAACTAAGTTAGTTAGGCGCATGATTTAACAACCTATTTTTCAACATTTAATCCACCTATTCGTGTATTTTTATTTAATATACAGGAAGAATTTGTAACGTCTGTATTTCAGAACCTATTGAACATAGCTTGATATCTGAATTATCATACAATTTTGAGAAAGGTTTAGAAACTTTAAAGTTCAAATAATTACAACATCTTACAAGATGAGCTATAGCAGGAATATTGTATTAAAATACAGTTTTTAAAAGTTTTTAATGAATTGAAGTAAACTTAAAATCATGCAACAGAGCGTTTTCAAACATTAGCTTCCTGCACGAAAACTCTAATGCTATTTGTAATTACAACATATTACTACCTAGTAGTGTAAGTGGTTTTACATTCGTAAGCTAATATAATACACTTAATTTTATTAAAAATATTTTGCATTGTACAATTCAATAAATGTTCGGCAATAAAGAGTAATTATAAATAGGTTCTATTAAATAGTGTGTCTTGCGTCATAATGTAAGCAGGAGATTTATGAAACTCTTGTAATCATAAGAATTAGAAATAAAATATTAGAAAAGCAACAGTGTCTACATAAAAAAATATAAGATTGTACTTAATAATTTCAAATAATCGGGTTTCTATTGTGAGCTACTGGGTTCAGGAACTGAATGAAAGGAGTAATTGAAATGTTTATCAGTGCGTCAAAAATTAAATACAAGACGGCATCCGCCACGCTATATATTTTTTTGGCCGGTTAACACAGTTCTTGGAGTTATTTAATAAGATGCAAACAACTCTCAAATTAGATTTTGGGTTCTGTTATAAAGTATTAGTAATTAATTATTATATATAATATATATATATATATATATATATATATATATACATATAAAATACTAATTTTTGAACTGATTAACGTGTATATTATGCTTGTGTGTGTCTATCAAGAGTACTGCTTAAAGCGGATTTATTGTATTTAGATGAAATATTTAGTATTTTAAGACTAATATCTTGCTTTGGTAGTTGGCATCAGACTTCATAAGGGAAATGTTTTTTCAAAACAGTTTTAGAATATATTGAGCCACATCAGTTCCTCGCGCCAACCCGGGTATCCCCGGCTCATGTGTGGATGTGGTTTGTGTATAAAATTGTTGCTGCGGGTTCATTTTGCTTTGTTTTTGAAGGCATTACCGACTCTAGTATGAAACATCAAGTCGGTTAGCTCGCCATAGTGGCATATGCTCTTAATACGCCAGTCACCCACTGACCAACTTTCTTAATTCTTTTCTTTCATTATTTGCATAAAACTTATAAGTTCTAAACCTTACATGTCTAACTACGCCTAGAATGCTCTACTGAGGTCCAGGGTTCAGTCACTTAAATCATTGTGATTGTTATAAAGTGTGTATTAATAATAAAACATATAGTAGAAGGGATTAAATATATCTTGTAACCTGAAAAACAGTGATGTTTCAAAAGTTGAGTCATGTTCAGAAAATCAGCCATCACCTTGCACGAATTATACCTGTAAAAGAATTACTACAACCCAAAATAAAAAAAAACACACACCATATCAGTAGAAAATTTATTTATATTTACTAAGTATAAGCTACCTGTTGAGCTGCGTGGTGTTGAGCTGAGTTAGAAATGATTCACCATTATATGAAGCCAGTGAACAATAATTCATTTAGTTAAAGCAATTGGTAATTGGTAATGCATTATTTCAAAGTGGCCAAAACCACAGAACAACTAATCAAGTGTGTTAATACAAATTGATTAACAATGGTTTACCTAGTTTTAGTCGATTTAAATCAAGAAAGTTTATATTGTACTAGTTACAGAAGTGGAAACATTACTTGTTCTATATAATACTAGACTGTAAATTTATTTAACTTACTAAATCTAGAGTTCTTCTAGACTAATTGTATAAAAGTGTGAGTCATTGGAGTCATTCTATTAATTAGCATAATTGAAAGAACCTTAACAATATCATTTCTTTATTATGAGTTTAAATAACTGGTAATAAGAAATATTATATTTTTTTGTAAGTGAGTACGTTTGTCGAAAAAATTGCAAATAGCATTGGAACCGACAGACCCACCCCCCAAGATATCATTTTAAATAATTATTAATATTTTGGTAGCAATGTGGCAAGTCATAATTTTATTTTAACATTTAAAGTGGTCCTTTTAGGTTTTATTTTCCATCATTAAACTTGTAACTAAACTTTACAATACCGAGTATTTAGAACTACAACCTCAGAGATCTCCAACCCCATGTGTTTTGTTCGTTCAGTACAAATTCCAGGGGCACCTATAAATAAACCCTATGAATAAATGTTTAAAAGTCTCCCACACATACAGCATATAAACTCTAAGCAAGTGTGAAGGTACCTTAAGGTCACTCCATTTTTTTCCTGATAGATAAAGCTGGATAAGTTTTTTGTTTTGTTTTTTTCCTGAATCCGTCCTGCTCAGGGTTAAGAATTTCAAACCATTGAAAGAAAAAACCTTTAGGCCTTCTAATGAAAACCTTTTCGAAAGTTTTGCTCACGACTGGAAGAATGGATACATGACGATAATTACTTGCGATGTAAGGATCTTCCTTTTTGAAGATCGAAATCGCTATTGCCGTCTTCGTTATGTAACCCTTTTTACTTCCCACGCCCACGCACTTTTTGAAAGATTGTTTCCGTTATCCAATTTTTGTTCGACCTGCCGTGCTTTTATTTCCTTGCGATAATTTTGTTTACGTGTTCTATAAAGTTTTCGTTATTAGATTTTAGGTAAATTGATTGGTAACATTTGAGCCTTTCTCTTAAGTAGAGAATATCTTAAGTAATCCACATATTAATTTTCTTATTAGATCGCTCGTTTACCAATCTATATGGGCATGCGATATTTAAGTAATAATTAAGGCAGTCATTGAATGCAGTGCAATCTTCCTCTACGTGTTCGAAAGCATCCACAAATTACCAACATTGTCTTTGGAGGAATCGGTTGAGAATTCAATGTTTTAATTTTTTTAAATCTCTTTTAAATTTTGCTGAAGAGAATTTAAACTTAGTATTGAATTGTTTAAATACAATCTCCTACGCGAAATGGTCAGAGATGGCCGCGTCGAAAACAGTAACAGAGACGCCCGGAAAGTTTGTGATGACATTGTGGATGGCTGTACTCGATGTGGCAGTCAATCGAGTTGGTGTATTCACGGACCAGACTAAATCAAAAGAAGTGAGGACACTGCGGAACCGCTGTGTTATAGGGTTTGTATGGTCTATCACGTCAATGTTGAGGTCACCAGTAGTAACGAATTTCAACGCCTTGGAACGTATCGAATTTAGAAGAGACTCGAATTGTTCAAAAATGTTGTGCAGTATCAGTTCCGGGATCTTTGTAAGCCAGTTGTTTTCTGACTAATTTTTGTTTACCTTTCACTTCAAAGTCCAACTCACGAGTGTGGTCAACTCTGAAGGGGTGAAATATCACTTTCAATTTGACAAAAGTTGCCACACCTCCCCTTTTGGAGTGTAGCTCCATTAATGTAATAGCAATGTTTGTATTTTCAAACAATAAATAGGGACAGATTTCTTATCACTTTTAAAAAAACAATGAAGATAATGAATAGTTTTTAAGAATAACAGGAGATAAATTCATAAAAAAGAAATGGAAATTATTATGTTCAAATTAAAACTATTTGTTTGAAGTGTCATACATCTGTGATATAAAAATATTTTGTACACAACTTTTGAATAACTTTTACCAATTAGGGTGGGAATTGATATATAGACAGACACATTATTCCGTATGATTCTCTTCATATTTGGTTATATAAATTGTGTACTTCAACATTAGGTTCTGCTATTTACTTGGACAAACTTAACTAAACTTTGATACTCTGAACCGAGTACAACCACAACGATGTAGTAGAGATTTAATCAAGCTGTAAAAGAAAAGATAAAGGCCACATGGGAAATGATGCTGTGCCCAGTTAAGAATGTATTGCCCAAATTCTCCTCGACTCCTGAAGTGCCCAATAAAGTGAGTGTATCATTTCACCAAATATTTGTGACAGGATAACTTCTTATTGTAAAACAGAAAACTAAAGTACAATAGACAGTTAAATACTATTACTAAATTAAAACTCTAATCAATAATAAATTGTTCATTATATTTGAAATATTTGACCAGATTGCAGATCTCGAAACGTAGTGTTACTGATTTCTTGTTTCACTGAACGATGGCAAATGTCCGGAAAAATCCTGTTTCCTTTACAAATACCATATTATTTTTGTGTAAATATGAAATATTTGTACAATATATCATATGATAAAAATATGAATAATTATTGACCTATTATAAAATGAATCCAATTCGATAAAGCAATCAAATTTAAATTTTTATTTTCATTAAGTGTGAGCTACATGATGCTTTCCAAACTATAAATTCTGTTGATTTTAAACCCACGACAAATAAGTACATGTTCAGCTTTTAGTGTTATGGTTTACCACGTTGTTTTTCGAAGGTTTGTTAGTTTTGTTGAAGCTCACAACCTACACTTATAAGTATAACTAATAAACTATTGATGTGAAGCACGTAAAAGCTCTTGTTCAAGACTTTCAATACGTGTAGGGTATTTATTGATAAATAATTTCATAGGTTGTACTGTTAAAGGCATTATCTAATCAATACGATTTTTACTTAATTGTAAATAATGAAATATTAACAATAAAAGATTTCTATTTAAAAATTAAAAAAAATAAGAGAAGCTCTTTTCTTAAAGAAGATATAAATCAGCCGCAATATATAAAGCGGCCACGCTAAGAAGCACCTCTTATCAGCTGACACACTAAAGAAGCGATTCCCACAATGTGACTCTATTTATCTTTACCAGCTCATCCTTCCTTCCACACCTCTCTTTGAATCGGCCAGCGATTAGTTACAATTAGAATAGTTTATATTTTATTAAATATCAAAAAGGGTTTAGGTTATGGTATATGTAATAGAGTTTGGGTCTTAGTACCTTTCATTAACACTTCAATAATCATTTTACAACAAAAAGTGCTGTTAATTCAAATTATTCGTATCAAATTTAGTATAAACAAACACTTTATGTTTAACCTACTTTGTTTCCAGGTTTCGTACCAAGAAATAATAGACATACATTCTGAGAATCTATTTTGTAATGAGATATAGTCACATACATGTCGTTCAATCTGGTCGCCAGATGTCATAGATTCTAGAGGTGCTATTGGTAAGCGTAACCTGCCTAAGGACAGACTAAAAACTTCGTCATAAAGCTTTTTTCAGACCACATTCTGGCCTTTGTGCATTTAAAATAAATTATATTTACTGTCATTTTGCTTTTTATGCTTTATATTTTCGTTTCCTTTAATTTATGAATTAATATCACTCTCCTTTGCATAATAACCCTTCTTTCCCATCCTTAATGTTACCAGATTGATTAAAGCTGTTCATCAAACCCTCAAGCAAGCTAAAGTATTATCATAAGATGAAGATCGGAGTTCAGAACTAAAATATTGTAAAATATATTTCACTAAAATTTCAATACGTCGTATACAAAAAATTTAGTGTTTGTTTCTTATTAGTTTTCCTAGATTACATTTACTTTATACAACCTCATACTTATTTCTCCTTTATAAATAAATCAATAAGATAAATCAGTAGCTATATTTTGAAAATACGGGGCTCCACGATAAACATCATATTCAATAAAAATTCTTTTTTATAAAAAAATGTATTTTTTAGTTATGAATCTGCTAATTCATTTTCAAATGCATTTAGTGCTAATTCATAGTTAAATATTTTCCATATTTATTATGCTTTTCTTAACGTAATTTGTGTGATAACGAACTCCCAGACCAGAAGGATATATTTGAATGTAGTTTCTAAGAAACTTGAACCCTTTCGACGAGATTAGCTTAAACTCAAACCTTGTCCTAAGAATTAACTTATAATATCGTCATTTGAAATGTGAAGGTAGAAGACACGTTACTAACCAAAAGTCCCGAACGTTGTTGTTTATGCTAGTTTTCATTACGGAGTTTGGAAATATGGCTTAAAAGTTGTGAAACGTGTTTACATTGTCCATTGTCCCAAAACTTACACGAATAAAAAGCTTTTATCACACGTCACATAACACGTTATATGTATCAGATCGTATATAAGTTGGTATTAGAGCATGCTATTAGTTCACAGACTTAACATTTCTATCATAAATGCGTTAATATGACGAAATCCGGTAACTTTATTGCTTTATATGTCGTGATTAAACATATAAACAATTTTACGCACGTACTAGAATACTATATTACTGTACTCTTTGCTAAATTATATTCACTGTGAAATTTTGATTGATATCCTAAAATATCCGTTGTAATAGTTCTTATTTAATAATATATGCCAAACCTTATAGTTAAACAAGATTAATTTTTTTCAATACGCGTGGAAAGCCTTACTAAAATCATCTTCAAACAAGACCGTGAAATATGAACAAGCATATAATAACGGAGGTTTAATTTACCGAGTGTAAAACGTTATGGTACATTTGTACTAGACCGCACAGGACTAATTAGCGTTAATTACGGCTGAAGATTTATACCATGACTACTTCACACAGCTGTGTAATTATCCCATATATCAGAGCTGTTTTAGCTGATTCAAAGTAAGGAAACCATTAAAATTTCGTACCAATAAAACTACATATGAATCTCAATAACTGAATGGAAAAATTCTCAGCTTGTTCTAATCGGAGATTGAGCCTAGTTTTATACGTCAATAAAAATAAAAATGTCCTTCCTCTACGGGAAAGACATGATTACTAAATGATGAGTCTGTTTATCAGTTTGGCCTCAGAGTTTGAATTTGAGATCCCCAGATGAAAGAGACTCATCTTTTTTAATTGTACCCAGAGCAGGTTTAACTGTAAGGTATAAGCCAGTCAAAAAGAACCTCCCAGGAAAGAAGGTCTTTACTCTTGACAGTTTACACCAGCTACTTACTAGCTGCTTGAGAGAACTGGTAATCTACCGATAGAAAAGTATGGGCAGAGATGGACATTAATAATTGCATTAATCTTGATATATGGCTATTTTAATTTCATTCACAAAAAGAATACAAACGAATGGAAGTATTATTGATATTTGGATTTTATTAGATGAGCTAATTGTAATGTAATATTATGGCTCATTAAGACGGAATTAACCACCTTACAATACGAAATTACTGCATAGAACAAGTAAAGATCGTTTGACACAAAATAAAAGTCGTAATTTTCAAACAACTTTTCAAAGAAACTAACAACCTAACCTTGAATTTAATCAACAACAATCCAACTTCTTAACAAACAGATAACTCCAGTCGTAAAATGTTATTTGTTTATAGTGTTTTTAAATTATTCAAAAACAATATTACTCTGCACGATATCGTATATTACATTACAAAAAAAAATATTTTCAAACCAATTCATAGTCATTCATTGCGCCCGCTTACACTCATGTCTACGCCATCGTTCTCGGCAGCCGCGGTCATCTGATCCAAGAATAGTTTTTCAAAACTGTATTGAACCGTGCCTGGCTTTCCAGTTCTGTAATGCTATCTGGAAGGTAAGTTCTTCATGAGGTAACAATAAAGGAGTTATTAAATACTGCTGTTCTATGAAATGGGATGAACGATCCAGTGCGAACAATTCTTGCGGTTCCATTGTTACAAATAAATTTGAAATTGTGGAAGAACAAAGTATTGTGGAAAACCATTTTTAAGAATAAAATATAATATGAAACTAGAATACTAAAAGTTATGTGGTCATATTGTCACAAGTCAAAAAAAATCTAACGCCATTATTGTGGATTTTCTTGAGTTCAAGCTTATGGTTGATAACAATAATTGAAATTTTTAACAATACTATCTTGTTTAGTATTCTAGTTATTTACGCATTTAATTTTCTGAGCACTTAAAATTTACTATGAACATTATTAACTTAATATCATAAATTGAACTACAATAAGTAACAATGTAACTAGTTTTTTTATTACATATAGGTTTTGCATTAAGGACATTTCTTAAAATTTACAATAGTACTTTCCCAGGATTATAAATTTCTATGTTGATACATAAAAATATAAATATAAAATCGGCAATATATAATAGCTGATACATGTAAGATGAAATGCCTTATTATTTTTAATATGCATACGTAAATTATAAAAAAATTACAGAGGAGACTGAAAATGTGCGTAGGTAGATTTTTATAATTTTAGATCCAAACAGACTAATAAAATATCAATGTACGAAACACAGAAAATTATTATGACTGTGTTTTAAGTATCCAAATTAAAAATATATTAAATATTATAACACAATGTGAAGGATTACATTTATATTATTATATGAAAATTCTGTCACAAAGTATTATTGCTTTTTGTCGCCCATAAATGCATTAAAATTAATGACTTCTCCAAGATTAAACCTTCATTTTTATGTAAAACATTAAAAATGTATATGTATAATTGAAGGTTTTTAAGACATAATACTATTACCATTAGGTCGAGGATATTAAGATTGGAAGAATTTCATATCTCTGTGACACATTTAAGAAGCTAATTTTAGATATTGCGAGACA
This sequence comes from Homalodisca vitripennis, assembly GCF_021130785.1. Classification (NCBI taxonomy): domain Eukaryota; kingdom Metazoa; phylum Arthropoda; class Insecta; order Hemiptera; family Cicadellidae; genus Homalodisca; species Homalodisca vitripennis. Next base: position 128,542,736 of record NC_060209.1, on the reverse strand, counting down.
CAAATAAACTTTTATTGGTTTGATATGGTGTCTTGACGTGAAGTTAGAATTAAACGAAGTGTGGTTTGCTGTATTTCCTTTGAAACGTTTTTTCATAACAACTTTATTCAAAGTAATTCAAATGTGAAAACCGTTGTTTGTGAACGCCGGACGCTCCTGACAGTATATAATGTAATGTAACCATTGGATGAGTTTTAAACAATAAGCATCCATATATTGTGGATGCAAACAATGGGAGGTTCAGTGGTAGGTTACAGTCACGTGACATACTGACTCACTGGTTACACGGCGGAAAACAGCGCACCCCATGGCAATATATGAGACATTCTTCTTTTGTCAGTGAACTGTATTACATTTACTCTATTCAAAATTGTACTACGTATAAAAAAGCCCAGTATTTATTATTTCGTTAATATTTCTATTGATTGTGTAAATATTTATAGTAACAATATTTACTTTAAAATATTTTATAGTATGCCCGATTTAGTTTACAAATAAATGATTCAAACATATTTATATGTTTGAGGTGTTTAAATATGGATATACATTGGTTTGGCAGATTTTCTAATCAATTATAAATATAAGAAATATCGGACATTGAATCAAAATTTAAGTAGATGTTAATTGGGGTTTGGCTTGTACGGATAATGTGTCTTCAACTTTTCGAATTTCACAAAATGCAAAAGTATTTTCAATGCATTTCCTTAACTCAGATCCCTTTTGAGTATTGCTACTATAATGAATGAAGAAAGTTATAACACCGAAAAGAGGTTTCTTATAAATATACCGGTAGGACAATATGGGTTCAATTGTTGTTATACACCATCTTAAGGGAATATCACAGAAAGTTTCTCTATAGCGGATCTGTTACGTAAACAAGCTGTGCAGTGGAAGATGAGGTGTGAATATTGTGGAGGTTTGGGGAAAGACAATGGTAAAGGAGAGGAAGTGCGAGTTTGATGGGACGGCAAAAAGCTACGCAATCCAGCGTGGGCTGTCAGTACTGATAGCGAGCCGCAACACTTTTCCTGTATGGATCTGCAGTCTACTGCTATTTACTGGTTTCTGGTTATATATAAAATTGTAAAACCTATCAATCAAATGAGGTCTAATTTTCATCCCGTTATGGTTATACGGGTGGTTAATAATAATTAAAACATCTTTTCTATGCATATAAATTTAAACACTCTAATTTCCATCTCCTACGAATAGACTTACGCAGTATTACTAAAGTAAATTAAAAATATTACGTATGAAAACACAAAAAATATAATTGTGATAATCTAAGTTTTGTAACTGAAGTGGTTTTGCTATTAATTAGGTAGAATATATGATGTACATATAGGTAGAACATATTTCTCACCAACAAGTCACGTCGGTAGGAAAAGTCAGCGTTTGTATGTTTGTTCTCCTGGAAACCCTATATCAGTAGAAGGCTATACACCTAATAATTTTCAGGTATGTGTATCTCATCAAAAAATAAAGCTGAACAAACTTTGCTGTGTATTAATGTTTAAAAGAAATATTTTTATATCTATATTTGTAAAATGAAATTAATCAACACTTTGCATAGTAACTCAAATTATTTAAATTCGGTCTTCACAAAAAGCTGCCGATCAAAAGTACGTTGTGTTCATTACGTATAAAATATTCATTATCCATAAAGTTTTATTTCAATGTTTGAAAATAGTTTGATGGATTTGAGCACCATGGTGGAGTACGAATTTTTGTTACATATTTTATAATAAAACTATATCTCAATACAATCAAAATTTACTAAGTAACTGAAAACCCATAAACAATATCTGGTAAACGAAAATCATCTTAATGCAAAACATTTTTCTTTGTTGATATAAGTGATCAGTAAACGTCTCAATTATTCATTTATTCCACTACAACAATGGGTTTTCGTATGGTAATGACATCTGTCCATTCACTGCAGAACTGGGGCATGACTATAGAACTAGTTTTCCTGTTTCATTATGCAGAATAAAATAGAAGAAATATTAAACTATGATATAAAAATATGAATAAATAAGTGTAGACTAGGTATAAGGTTTATTACTGTTGTTGTTTCCATTGAACTGTTATCTCATATACGATGGCTATAACTTTATAACAAACACAACCCAGGTACGACGTCTATAGTATTGTTGTTATTACCTCATATTTAAGTTTTAACACTACCATAACCTTGCCGTTTCAAGATACAGCCTCGTAAACTCAATGAAAACACTTATGCGTTCCACTCAATTCTCTCAGTGTTATGGCACCTTGCATAAGCGTTTGATTAAGTAATGGTCGATGGTACTATACATAAGGTATTAATGCGTGAATTAATTATCGTAATTTATTATCTCAAACCAGCTCTATAAGAATTAACTGTGCTAACCGCGGATTAAGATAAAACTCACTGAGATATAACAAGAGCATTAATGAAATAGTATTATTATTATAAGGTAGTTATTGATATTGCATATTATATTTATTATTACATTGTAATATATATTTCAATATTGGAATTTTGACATGAATACAATGTGGGAAAATAATTTGATATAGCATAATGAATTGTGTTGTCTATGGATCATGGATACTAACATAAAAAATTATAGTTGATGGAGTCGGTGGAACACATTCTTGTCCACGCAGCTAAGCCAAAAGCATCACCATTCTGCCCTAATGTGTACCACTATTGTAATTTTTATCTTAAATTGAGTACTATATGAATTTTTAATCAGGTGGTAGAATATCAATGAAAGACAAGTAAGTCATAACTGTAATGCAAAAACTTAACCCATAATATATAGTATTTTCAGGGTTTACTCTAAACTAGTATTGACGGTTTGATTTACTTGGATATGGTGATAGATGACGAAGATATTGATTCTGTTTGAACTTTAAAATATAGATTGAACTCTTAAAAGTATCATGAGCTTTATATAATAATAGTGCTACATCATTGTTGTTATTTTCAATTTAAATTGAAGTAATATTAAGTATGAAATATTTCATACATATTTTATAATACCTGGACTAGGTTTGGTATCAAGATTATAACGCTAGATAACTGGATGAAGGCGGTACGTAAGAGACGTGACTTTGTGAAGGAAAAAGTGTGTATGAGTACACAGTAACAAAATGAGCTTGTATGGAAAAGTTCTCATACTTTATTTGCATTCTTTATATTATTCTACTACTTAATGTGGAATCATTTAACACCAATCAAGATGAGCCGTGAAGAGTCAATATTCCTTTCCACTCAGGTACTTTGATGTAGGATGATAGATGGTTTAAGATTCCTAAAATACAGTTTCATCCTAAACACGTATCAATTTTAAGTTATGCAAGACAAAGTTTCCATTTATTTAAACTTCTACTTACGTCATAACTAGAATATACAATAGTCACTCCGTCCCATTTTTTTATTAACAACGTCACATATAGGACAAGTTTTACCTGTCATAGACCCAAATTTTTCACCTGTTATAAATGTGTATAGACTGTGAAATTTATTCAAATAAAGACCTTTCGTTGTAAACTTGAAATTTTAAACTTATATATTAAGCAATTGTCTTTTCTATTCATAGAGTTCCACACTGGTTACGTGGTAAATAAAAATATCTAGACATTATTTCACGTGGACTATTAAAAGTCTTTGTTCATCAATGTTGGTGTAGGTTTTAGAAGAGCTACAGACAGCATTGAAAATAACAACAACAAAAAATAAAATAAAAACTAAAACATGAAACCTATTACATTAGCCGATAGGCCCATACTGATACTCTATATAAATGTTTAGACATTAGGCACATAAATGTTGATACGTAACCTTATTTTATTTTCTTAAATCAATCTATTTTATCAGTTATTATTATTTGTAAACAGTTCAATTACTCTATAATATACTTTTTAGTAACATTTCCTTAATCCCGCATTCAGATTTAAATTATATTATTACAACATAATTTAATTTAAATTTATAATAAAAAAATGCATATATATTTAATAAGGTAATTGCAACATTAGGTCACATAGTTCTAGTCATACGTTAAAGCAATATCTATGACTAAACTCCGATCGACATACAAAATCAGGCACTTGCTTGCCCTGTTAAAATTTTCGTTCATATAAATAATGACTCTGATTAACCTTGTCAGGAAACCCATCAGAATCATTAATTATTACCTGATAAATCGTCAATTCTGAGTCTGTCGTAATATGGATCTTTAAAAATTTAACCAAATATACTGCTAGTTATTAATACCACTAAAATCTTTTAAAGCCAAGGTTTTTGCCCTCTTCAATAAGATGAAACTCAAATTCAAATTGGAGAAAGTCTTAAAAATATACTAGTATCTTGTCTAATATAGGTTGGCTTCAGAAAGCTGTGAATCCAGAAATCATATGATAACAACGGTATATGTCCCATTGGTGCTATTCAATTTCATGTGTGTTTTGCCCCAAATAAATAAACAAGTGCTACAATACCTATGTATCACCGATCAAGTCCAATACATATATTTGTACATTTTGTATGTACATTTTGTATTCAATGTATGACGTGAACATAGCTCTTTGTAGTTTACACATAACGAAACAGATTTACTGATTTAACACTTGTTCTCAAGCGGCACAGTGACTGATATTATGTGGAGTAGCTGAGCCAGCTTATATGAAACTGTGGGAGAGAATGGGTTATATAACAAGTACTCCTTGGGTAATAACATTTTTCTTGACTCCTTGGGCACATTACACTCTATGTTATTTAAAATTATATTATTCTGATAATGGTTCATGTTTTAATGTTATTTTTTATTATAAAGGAAACTAAAGGTATCGATTGTTAAATATAAGATATTATTGAACTATCCTGTACTTTATGAATCATTTTACAAAAGCAATAGAAATAAATTTCCATTATACAATACATGTCTAAAAAAAAGAAAGTTAGATGGGTTCACTAACAACTTCGTATTTATGATCAAGCTGTTTGGCTTAGCTACGTATAACATTTATTATCTATTATTTATTAGTGGCAACCTCTGTCGATCGAATTATGTCTAACATCTAAATTAAAAAATGCAAAAATATTCTTAATCGGTTTTTGTTAATAGTTGAATTCAAAATATCCTTTCATACAATTCATGAAATTTAATCTTCGTTATCTCTAAATAGTGAATATAAATACGTTACTGTCTTATACCTTAAATCCAATGAAGCTTTATTTTTATAAAGACAAAATTGTGTTCGATTATCGTGCATATCTGTAATGGGATATAGCTGAGCGTTAGATGATATTTTTCCATTTTTATTATGGGTAACGAAAAATAACGGAATAAACAAATTTGTAAACAAACCGTTTGTACTGGCACTGGTATTTAACACGTGATACAGTAATATATGTAACCTTATAGAGCTATAGACATAAATGTTTGTATGCAACCTCAGCGAAGCGTGGTATGGATTTGCTGTGGAGTACTCCTACTTTTTAATGTGTATACATTTTATGACCTAAATAAAGTTTTGTATATTGCAAATCTTACTGCATATATGAGTACTCCTACTTTATAATGTGTATACATTTTATGACCTAAATAAAGCTTTGTATATTGCAAATCTTACTGCATATATGAGTACTCCAACTTTATAATGTGTATACATTTTATGACCTAAATAAAGTTTTGTATATTGCAAATCTTACTGCATATATGAGTACTCCTACTTTATAATGTGTATACATTTTATGACCTAAATAATGTTTTGTTATATTGCAAATCTTACTGCATATATGTTTACATTAGCAACCTGGATGCCACTGAATTATTAATAAACTGATAAAGGTGCTGTTTAACGCTACGCTAGTTGTATATTAAGTTTAGTTTCTTGGCACGGGCAACGTACAGGATTAGGTACGCTAGTACGGTGAGGCCTCTTTTGACCAACTATACACAGGTAATATGATTAAATATAATTAATTAGTATTTATTAAGACATTGTAAATCACTTTTCATTGATATTGAATATAAATCATTTGTGATACCAATACAAAAATACCGAAACCGTATCAGAAAAACAAAAATATATTTCTTTTAATTGTTTGTTATTTTGTGCTTATTATACTGTGATACGCTGGTTCCGTGTAGTTAAACGGAACTTGTTTAACTACATGTAGTCCATCGTTTATTATACGGAGCACTAAGTAAATAATTGACCAATTATTAACATTAAATCATCAAATATAAATATTCTGTTACTATTTCACATTCCTTAAAATTTTCGGCAAGTTTTGTTAATATAATCATATAATATATGCTATGGCAACATGATATATGAGTCTTTCAAGCGATAAGTGAGATTGAATGGTTACTCGTTATAGAATATGATACATCTGAGGCACTGATAAGGCTTCCATTGCATTTGATAAAATAAAATTGCAAAATAAATCGGTGCACATTCATTTATATATAATAACTCTAAATGTTTAAATGAAATCTTCTATTTGATAGTAAATTATTAATTATAAAAATAATTTCTAGATTTTTTTCCGGTGATTTTAGGACTACTATACCATTATTTTATTGACAATTTTGATCTCAATATAAATCTATTATTTATTAATTGTTATCCCTCGTATATTGCAATCAACTGTGATTCATTATGATAACAAGAACATTGGCTCGGATGCTACATAGAACTCTTATCCATGCAAATCTCTAAGAATACATAAAGAATTATCTGAATATTTAAATGATTTCATTTAACAAATGGTGTTAAAGCCAAATTAAAATAATATTTTAATATAAAATATATAAAGTTAAGTTTATAAAATTTCATCCGTATTTTAAGACAGCTCAATGTGTTATCAAAATGTCAGAACATTAAACTTATCTATAATATATAGCCAAATAAGAACTAATTATAACATTAAAATTTAGACTTATTGTGTGGTTAGCTTTGCTTTAGCAAAGTCAAAGACTTGAGAAACTGGATAATAAATGAGCAAGCACAATAGCCAATGTATAAATATTTCGTAGTCAATACTTAAAATTACATAAGCTACCTGTATTCAATATCTAAAATTACATTTTACTAGTTAAACTTTTACTTTTCACTGCATTATCAGCGGTGAGGTTTTTTAATGCTAACATTATAAGAAAACTATTATTTTAGGTTTCATATATCCCTTTTAATATATAACTATTCAAATAACTTTTATAAGAAATTAATAATAGTCGTAGAACTGAAAGCGTCTCCCAATAAAACTTTATTTTCCATCGTTCATAGCCATGGGTGTACTCGTACATGCAGTTCATATCATTTCATTCAGAAGTATGTAGCAGAGAAAATATTTAAGGACATGTATAAATGTGCATGTGCTGAATTGGGAACTAACATCATAGGACATACGAGTTTCACTTGTAGGTATTATACTGTATTAGAATTAGCTTTAAGTGGACGAGTAAAACCAAATTTTTGACGATAGACGAGTTTTCTGATATAAATCTTCTTTCAATCAAGAACTTAAAACTCACGGAAAAACTTATTGATTTTTGGGATGATGTTGTAGTGTGACATGAAACATTTAAAATTTACAAGGCAAGATAAGCTATGTTTCAGTTAATTTCATTACTTGTGAATTTTTTCTGCGTTGATAATTTGCTTACAAACTTATAACGTGTACGAGTATATTAAATGCTAATCTTTAATAAAACATTTTCCTTTTGAAAATTAGTCACTGGTGTTCTAGTTGCCAGTATAACATGAATTACAGGTGGCTAAACACACATGAACCAAATATTCATTAAAACGTATGTATACCATCAGCTCATATTCATACGTTCCATTAATTTTTACTTCGAGTAGCGATAACAGAATTGGTCAATGTTAAATCACAATTATATTCGGGTATAGTTAGTAAATATGTTTCATTCTGCAATATTTTTGTGGCTTGAATTATAATTTAATTAAACACTACTTAAGAGATTGCATTTTGGGTATGTGCTAGATATAACCTTAGAGTTTTCAAAATCTAAACCTGACATGCTTCTTTATCAAAAATACAACTCACATGACTCGTGTACAACGGAAACAGTAGGCAGTATATCACGCTCAAAGGCCAGAGTTTCGTGAAACGTGTAACGTTAGGTCAGCTGACCCTTTTGTAAAGTTATGAGCTACCTTACCTTCTAAATTATTTATAATAAAAACTTAGCAGATGTTTTATTGTGAGTACAGATGATATCTCTTACAGATTTCTAACTGGTTGCTTGTTCTTTATATCTTCAAAGAATAAAAAATTACATCAATATTAAGTCTCTAAAATTATTTTCTTAATAATTCTCTTTTTTGTTGGGATTAAAACACACAGTAACCTTTAAATGTATGCATTATATTTTATAGAAGCACGATGAATATTAAGACTAGATAAATAAATAAAATTTACAAGAGTGAATCCAACACGAAATAAAACATCGTGTGTATCTATTATTATTATATATATATATATATAATAATAATATATAAATATTTATTATTATTAATACACGTGTAGTTTAATAAACATTTATATTTCTTCTATTTATTGCTCGGCATTAAACATTCTGTACCACTTCATTTTATACACATTTCGGTATGAAATTTTGTTTTGTGATTCGACAGAAAAGCAAATGTTATTTTTCTACTGCATTCCATAAATATTGAATAACTATACATTACTTTAACGTTTGACAGTTTCAAAAACCTTTCCTAAATATCCGATGAAGCAGTTCGAAGTATATTATTTATTCGATCTTGACTATTATCGAAACTGAAACTCCAATCTCCATAGTGCTTATGGCCTCCGAAATGTACACTTGAATATAAACAATTTATAACCTCCACTGGATATAGAATTCACTCAATGAATAGCATTTCCAAGTCTATAGCATCTCCTGGCATCTAGGATTCGAAACAATATTTAAATAGTTTAATAATTTTGCCTATTAGTTTAACACACATATGCAAGATTTTATTTTTGTGCTTTATAGGAATAATGAAATATATAAAGCGTTAACAATAAATTTGTTTAATAATTCATTAATAAATTCAGATTTATAAGCATTATGAAATGAGTCGGAACGTTACAAAATTATTCACTACCTGAGATTGATAGTATCGTATGACATTTTTACTTGGGAAACCCATCCATAAATACAACTAAATCTAGAAGGAACATCAGTAAGTTACAGTTTTAATTCAAAGCACATAGTAATTCGTTAGCAACGCTATCGTGAAATTTACTCTATTTTATCACCATTCACTCAAGTTTAAAGTAGTTCTCTTGCAATGGAAGTGATATTTTTAACTGATAACATCCATTTTAAGTGATGTAGTATTTGAAACAGTTATTTTAAATGGAATCACTATAATATGATACAAATCACTTACTATATGCTATAAAACATCGTCTACGTACATGTAACTTATATAGCAGAAGAACTTCATCTTACGTAAAGGGAATTAGCTGATCTATATCAATAAAATGACATGAATGAACGAGATTTAGTGATGATAACATTTCTAAAATATTAACTTCTATCACTCCTATATCATAAATATTACCTTTCTAATACTTCAAAGATAAATGTTATTTTATTCATATATCATATTAATACATATTTTATTATTTTTTCAGATGTACAGTGAAATAATATAAATTTTAATATTTCCTTTCTCACAGTGGTTCCATAATAAGGTAGGAGTGCGCCACACCTCGTGTCACGTAACAGGCTTTGCTAAGGTTGCTTGCAAAAAAAATTATAGTTCATTAAATCTGGCTAATCGTGTTACAATGGCACGTGTTAAGATTTCGTTCCCTGTACTCAGTTATCTTAAAATATATTTAATCTACTATTTTCTCATCGCCGTCATGGTTGCACATAGTAAACCAGCCTTTAAAGACGCTCATCCAATTCCCGTGGACTGAAATCCAATTCCCACTCCTACTGCTTACGTAAAATTGTAGCTTAATTTATAGCCTACAGTTCTTATAGTAATATCAGTTCATTCAGTAATATCAGTTCTTTCTCAAGAAATTATGTGGATAGGCTGAGAAAACTTAAATATTTCCAGCTCCTTAAGTGATATTTTGCTATCGCTGGGCCAGTATAAATAAGGCTAATATTCGAATCATACTTATAATGTACTGTATGTGAGGGAATTATCAGATAGTATGAAACACCCTCCCCCAGGATAGTCGCTGAAAATGCATATGATGATGGGAGAGAACCCATTATAGAGAGATATTAAGCGTATGACAGCTACAGGTTACGAAGCATAGTCTAACTACAACCATTGTGCATAACTTTACGGTAGCTGCTGGTGAAATCGGACATCTTCGAGTCTGATTAAAAGCCTTATTACAAATGTCTCATCCTTCCACACTGTACGACACTCACTTTATTTTGTAAATATTGGAAACCTTCACTAGTAAAACGGAGTTAACACAATATAGTAACTTCAATAAATATAAATTTGAATGTATGTTGTGACACATATTTATTCTTGTACAGTTTTATAAACAATACCTCACATGAAATAAAATAATAGCGTACAATATGCTGGTTTGATAACTATTATAGCTTTATAAAATAGAATCCATTAGTATCGGTGGAACTTTAAAACCCAACGAGAATAATACACCGTTAATCAGTGCCCAAGTAAGGTCCGAGGGAATTATGTGAGCTTAGTGAGATGTTGGCAATGGTAATTCTGGGACGTGTCCCGATGGTTTAGTCCGTTATAATTATAACTCTGTCACACGCGTCCTGGGTCTGATTAGTCCGGTTCTACTCTACTATTACTACATTCAAATTTAAAGGAACGTAGAATCAACTTTATATTCCAAGTAAAAATAACTTTAATTGGTTAATTGTTAGTAAATCCAATAAGCTTTCATGGACGATGAAGACTACTACTAAAATTTTATTAATACAGTATATTTATTTATACTGCATAAAATATGCAATAAAACTCACTTATTATCATTAGTTATTAATATAAAATATGTTATAGATAGTAGATTAATTTGTAGTATTAAGTAATAATATTTGATTAAAGGCAGCATAACAAACAAGTTTATATTATTTACGTTTAATATAAAAATATCAAATAGTATTTTCTTAATCGTACAATGAATATAAATAAAAAATTGGCAACGGTGAAGACAATAGTTCATTCATAAAAGACCATGCTGTTTTTCTGATACATTTAAATAAAAAGCTATCTCTCAAATTCAATTCGTCACGAGTCATGAATTATTTACAGGTCTCAAACAGCAAGAGTGGCATTTATTGTTGATATGTTGTTTCAACTTGCTCCTTTTTTTAAATTATTTTGCTTTTCAAACCAGCCACTTATCTGCATATTTGACAACGGACATTGGCACCATGTGTGCTGCTCCCTAAATTATAATTCAATATACATAACTGTGTTGTATTGTTAAACTACTTTGTTCATTCTAGTTATTAATGGATGAAGAATTAATGTAACTGTAGTGACAAAGTGTTTCTTTTGGTAAGGAACAGTGGGATATACGTGGGTTAGTATCAATAAATAAAATGAAAAAGTTCTATTTATTATTAGCATTATATCACTGACGAGCTTATAACCGCTAGTTTCAAATGAATTAATTAGTTAAAGAACGTCAAATTGTTGTACTTAGACTAAAGACAAATATGAATCAGTGGTTTTTTCATAGGATACATTACTCCTGACTGGAATTTCTAAGGTTTTATAACCAAAACCAATGAGATATTTTCATTCTTGACATACTTGCTTCAATGCCATCCTTACACAATAAATGTTAATTACCTTATATAATTTCTTTATTTAAAGAGCTAAGTGTAAATAAGATATTAGCTGCATTGTGCATTGAGTGGAGTCTTATTTACAATGATTAAAAGTCTCTTTCTCTTAGGCCTACTGATCTGATATAGACCTTTTCTCTGAAGGTATCTTTACTGAGTTTGGTGATCCTAGAGGAAGTGACTTTTATGCTCTTGCAATTTTCTCTACGCATTAGTTCACTCTCTTATCTCTACGCATTATCGACACTTATCTGGAAACATTTTCTCAGGGACAATAAACTAATGAATTACTATTTATTTTTGGTGTCTGAATTTAGTAATACAGTCTATGAACATTTACCGAGTCAGTGAGCTGGTAAGTTGTTAATAATGCTTTTTGAGCTGCACGACATAGAAATGCAATTATAATTATTTGCCCGGAAAGGTAGTAAAATATAATGTCTTTTATTATACGCTAAAATGATCAATAGTTATAACTAATATATTATGGCTGTTAGTTTTCCAAAACACGCTTCAAGAATGTACCTTATGTTTATATAAATTTACATCAGAAATTAAAGTTTTATTTTTATAAAATTTATTGTCGTTTCGAATTGATTGAAACTAGATGGCTATATATGTTATTCACCCATTTCTTTTTATGCAAATACAGTTCTTTTTATCGAAAAATAGGAGTACCTGTGTATGGCATGAAAAAGAGATGTTATCAACATTTGGATATACTGTAAAGCATCATAATCATGTTATATCATAATTATAAAGACATAAAGTAAAAAAAGTTGTGTTGCAGAAATATCCTACAGTTAGAAATTCTATGTATGTAGAAAACAAGTTTACCCAAAGTTGTAGATATATCATATTTGGATAACTATTGAATAAATCGTCAATTGAATATATACATCTTCTTATAATTGAATATATAAATTTGACATCATTTATAAAAGCTCAATAACGTAGTATTATGGAAAATGGAACTGCGAAAAATCTATAAAAATTAACAATGTATATTTACTAGAATAACATTGATGGAAAATTTACTCCTCACACTTTATAATCTTTTGATGCAGATAACTGATTTTATAAATGGACCAGAGAACATCAATATGTTAAATTTTACACAGTTTTATTTATTTCTGGTCGTGGAAATAAGGCAAAATCGACATTAGCATCGGAAATATAATTCACTTGAACCACAAGTGCACATGCAAGCCTAAGTAATTGCGCGCAAACTCACACGTGACTACCAAGTCTAGTTGGATAGTCTCTTTTAAGTCTAACAAACAGACAGAATAAAAAATTTAATGGGAAGGAGAGAGGGATAAAAGTAACAGCGAAATATAGTATGTTGAAAGGAAGGAGAAATAAAATATTCATGTATTTTTATATTTGGTTACTGAAACCAGAGAATTCAGTTAATGGTCTAACGCAGTGTCTTAAATTAATTCGAGGAAGCTAGAGTTAATCACAGTTTGATATCATTAATCTATATTTAAGTTTGATATTTGATAAAGGACTGATTGACAGTCACCGCAAACCAGCTGACTCCGCACCGAGTCTGTAACTTATGCTGACGTGGCTTGTGGCTTCTGGAAAGTCATATCAAGGTTACAGCTTCAGTAGTCAAACGTCATTATAAGTTCTTAGTAAAGGGGGCCACAACCCCAGTTGATAGTAATTCGGTTCACTGTCTTTGAACATTTCATTATTACTGTAGTATGTATACTGGAGCTTTTATTAAATATAATTGTTAATTATAAAATGGCTAAACAAACGAACGAATTAAAAGTTTACATGTTTTCTTGTGAGATATTTATTTAATTAATATATTCATGCTTGTCTTTTCTACATTTGTGTCGTTTCTGTGCATTTTTTAAATTTCCTTAGTGGATTCTTATCTTGTATTTTGAGAGCGAAATTTAATCATATTGATTCTAATCGTAAATTTAAATGTCAAAACTAAAGAAAGAAGTTATAAAATTAGTGAACAATACAAGATCAACTACAAAAATACTACATTTTCTAAACACCTAGAAAACAAAGTTACTGATAAGCTTACGTAGAATAAATCACTCTCATAAATTTCAACTTTTTTAGATAGTTGCGCCACTATTGATTGGCAATGCTACATGCTTTTTACATTACCTAACCTAGCAAAGTCACATATTGATAGATGCTTAGACTAATGTTAGTTTAATACGTAAGCTAGGGAAAATTTAGCACTACTTACTTGCAATACACTTTTAATATGTAAGACTACAACATTAAAAGATTATAAATGCAATTACCACTCATTTACACATTCAAAAATATGATTTGATATGATATGAAACATTCTTTATCTCACAACTTTTAGAAAATATATTTAATCAGGTAAATGCATATTTAATTAAAAAGGTAACGAGTGATTATTCAGGTACTAAACAGTTATTGGCTGATCCTTAGTGAAGTTTAAAACTCGTGGGGATGGAAATATTTCAATTCTGTCTGTCTTACTGTCAATCTGCCCGTCTGTCCCAGTGATATCTTGAAAACGAACTGTCCTATAGACAACATTTTGCAAGAAACGTCAATTATAAATGAGAAACATTGAGTTCGATGATGAGTTTATGTCACTCTATGGGATTTGACTAAGTGTTAACAATGAACATCCGTGTAAAACATGAGTGTTTTACATGGGTCTTATGAGTAAATTTAATATTATTCTAAGGAGAAAATAGCAGAGAAATATATTAAAGTAAACAAACTTTATACAATCAAACAAAGTTTTAGCAAGTGAAACTTTTATCCACATAGTAATTATAAAAGTAAATCACTGGATTTAATGTTGAAATCCAATAACAATATTTGACTGTAATGTACTTGTAAGTGGTAGTAACTTTGCTAGGTAACCTGTAATTTTATTTGAAACTGCTATAAAACATAATTTATTTAGTAAACAGAAATGTGAACTTATCATGTGGCAAAATAACTTCTGAACTATTTCATCTCTCCACTTTGAATTTTGTATTAAACTTCATTTGTAAATACATAACAATGAATAATTCAATGAATTATTCTATGATGGTGCATGTCTAACAGTGGAATTTGGCTGAGCCGGCATTGACACCTATCACTCAGTGCACTGTCAGATTACTGATTATTTAACTCACAATAAAGTTCTTAATAATTTATAAACAGAAATGCACAAGTTACATCAGTTACAACTGAAACTGCATTACTGAAAGTCTCTGACGATATATATTTGCAATGGACAGAATACTAAGCACAATACTAAAATTATTTGATATATTTGTAAACCATAGACTAATATTGGAAACATTTAGAATCATTGGTTTGTCAGGATAGCAAACTGCATACTTAAAATGAGAAAAGCAGGTAATTTTAATCACGATTCCGTCAACGCTAAAATAATTAACGCGGGATTAGTTTCGATATTTGGTGTTACACCGTTACTCTCGAGTTAGGCTCAATCTAACAAATGGAAATATGATTAAAGTCAGGTTACAAACTTATAAAAAACCAATTTTAATTTACAAATATTGTAGTCGACGCTATTAGTAACAACTACGGTTAATTTTATGAAGAAAAACAATTTCGATAAGAACTTTTATATACTTTTAAAGATAGACAATTAAAAATACTTTATAAAATAGAATACAGGAATATGATGAGTCTTAACCACTGTACAGGCTTATGAAACAGTCCTTGAAAGTTTATTCTTGACCATATTCTGGATTTCCTTGTTTATTAACGATATTAACGGCACTGGTGATAACTGTAGTTGCAGTGTGTTCTTTACAAACAGCGTGACGGCAGCTATCACACCTGGAATGAGTGAATCGGTTTTTCCGTATTGGACAGTAGGCACATCTAATTTTAGGCCCATCTTTACAACGAGGTTTTGGGTCTTTTATCTTGGCAACATTTCTTATCTTCTGCCGTAATGCAATCGACAAATTTGTCATTGATGAGCGTCTTGTCATGTGAGGAAGTGCAAGTTCTCTAGTTAGTTCAGACAAATATTTTCGTTAAGGCAAAAGAGTGTCTGTATTGGACTTAAAAATTAATTTGCCGTTTATGGCTCCAATGTTTAGCAAAGAACAGAGCACTGTCAGCGGCCACCTTTTGCTGACTCTGGTGACACAGTATTCAGTATTCATGCGGTGAACTACATCAACGCCCCCTTTAGTTAGGTTATAGAACGTGATCAGTTCTGACTTAAACCAGTCACCAGATTCTTCATCAATAACACTTTTTTGTGCATTGTTGAGCCAACTAAGACATTTTCCCCCTTTTTTGGAATGTAAGATGCAACCATGCACTGGTTAGGATCCCTATAAAAAGCAAACCAAGTGCTATTTACTGGGCGACTACGTAGGTTACTAGTGAGTTCTACTGGCAGTTGGGGCTTGTTTTTGACGCAGAGTGCCGACCACAGTCAAACTATGGTTTACATACAGAACATTGGCTAGAGGAATATTCATAAAATTATTGTCCACACTAACATTGCGGCCGGATTTGTCAATTGGCTTGGTTAATCGTTAGAGACATTAAATTCTCCATGGGGCTGTTTGCCAGGATATATTTCTAAATTATTGGTAAAAAAGTTCTGGCATCAACTAGTGCATAGATCTTAATGGCAGATTTGTTAGCTATATATTGTCTGAATGTACACTGCCCCCTAAATTCCTCAAGCATTTCATCTAGTGTGATAAACTCCCCAACATTGTTAGTTTTCTGGAATTTTTTAACAAATGCCTCAAAAACTTGTCTTATTGGTGCTATGTTGTCCTTAGCCACACGCTCTTGTCTTGTCCTTTTTTTCATTAAACCTTACAGCCTGGATAAGTGTTTTGAAGTGCTTTTTTGAAATTATTACCACAAAAAACTCTGGAGCTGAATTATCGTCTGCCCATAGCTCATTTAAGTTCAAATGGTTAGCTTTTTCACGCCAGCCAAATACAAAACACCCAAAAAGCTTGTATTTCACAAAAATCTGTTTGAGGACATTCCTTAGCACCATTTGCATACTTCCCATTGAACTGTTCATTTGCACATCGTACAATATTATCTACTAAACTGTCGGGAAAAAATAATTTCCATGACTCATACAACTGCGTTGACACCAGGCAAAGTTGTTACTATATTTTGCCGCGGAGTTCTTGACAATGTAGGCTCATGGACATTCCATTTAGTAAGAAGATACCTTCCTAATAAATAAGGTTCCTGGTGTGAAACAGTAACTAAACGCTGAGCACTTAGAGTTTGGATGTTACTTCTTTCTTCACGAGGTACCGTGGCTTGGTTGTCGGGTTCTTCTTCATATTCCGATTTTTCTGTGTTACTGTCATGGCCTTCATCTTCCGTTGGCCCATCAGAATCCAACACATTACGGCGCACAGCATCAGGTTCACTCGCTACATTAGCTTGTTCGTCAGATTCATCCAACCAACTAAAAATTAGGTTAGTGTCGTGCCCGCTCATTTTAGTTCATAAACTATGCTGCTAGATGAAACTAAATACATAATACAGAGCAACACTTCTCAATAAACGTAAAACGTGCGTCACTAAAAAGAGCAACGCGGTTACTCTCGTCGTTAGGTGGCGCCTAACAAAACCGACTACGTGCTTACTCTCGCGTTAGTTCCACCCTCCTGGCCTGCGCACTCAATTCCCCCCACCACAGCCCCGACCCGCACTCCCGTATCGCCAAAGCACAACAACAACAGGCCCCCAGATACCTAGTTGAGCATTAGACAACCGGTGGACGCAAAACAAAAATTTCAAATTATTTTATTCTGTTAAAGTTTATTATTGTTAGATTCAATCTAACAGCGAGAGTAACCGCGGGTTAACATAATATATGCATAAGTCGTGCATGATTAACTAAAAAATTACGTAAATGAAAATTAAGACTACTTAAGGTTAGTCAATTAACTATCTATATCGCAAATAAAGTAATTGCTGCTATTCAATATTTTTTTCTGTATTTTTTTCTGCATTTTCTGTATATATATATATATATATATATATATATATATATATATATATATATATAATATTTAATCAGGGTAGTTTGTGCGTTTGGTCTAGTTTTCTCGATTACGGAACTATTAAAAAATAATATACACACGCACACACACGCACACGCACACACACACACACACACACACACACACACACACACATATATATATATATATATATATATATATATATATATATATATATATATGTGTATTTATTTATTTATATATTTCAATGCTGATTTCTTTTACAACCCAGGATTATTTTAAGTCCACAGTATAAACCAACATAAACATTTTAAGTTCGACTGGCCTTGGCGTTTTCCAGATAAATGTGTTTGAGTTAATCATTGAGAGCTCTCTTGATTGTATATGATTTATATTTGTCACGGTTAATAGTAAAAGATTAACTGTAATGCTATCTATATTTTATACGCTACATATAAATGCCAAAGCAATTCGTGGATTTTTTGGCAAGGGATCAGAACGTGATCTCCTTATACTCACTAATGTCATGCACGAAACAGGAGCAAAGTTCACTATCTGCATGTTGAAAACACATAAATATCAATCTAATGATGCCATTTCTCTGTTGTGAAACAACCCTGCCTCGTTACGTCCGTGTTATTCTTACACTCTATGCCTTGCTTCTCGATGTAAAAATAATCTGGGTATCTCGCATTGGATTGGGGAAGTTAGTTGTACGGTTTTAATACCTATATTAATAATAATATACCACAGAAGGCAGTCTTTTTATAGAATCTCAAAAGTTACAATAAATGTTGGAGAATTAGTTAAACATTTAAATGAATTTCTCCGAAGCTAAGTCTATATTCGAAACGTTACAATTCGTATGGAATACTACGAGAAATAAGCCAAGAAAAGGAAGATTTTCAGATTTGCGTCAATTTTACTTCTGTTTTGGTAAGTTCCCTTCATCATTTTTTTGACGAACAGTTATAGCAGAAGTAATTTCACGGGATATAAATGTTATGCATATCATAAGAATAAAGATTATTGAGACATTTTGATTTAACTACAATAATTTTCATAGTTTATCTAAAATTCACTATTCAGGCCTACGAATAATATTACATATTCTCGCTTAAAGCGTAGCATGATTTGTAAGATACTATATTTTTTTAGATTTTTGCAGTTCTGTGATCTAAGGGGTGACTGGAATAATAGCTGTGAGAGCTGGAAACGTATCCTTATTTCAAACCTGCTATATATTAAAAAAGCCATGCTAAAAAAATTCTAAGTAACCTTTAAACTGGTAGGCTATTTATAAATCAAAACGATTTTATATTTATGTTACCAAACCCTTGTCTTTTGAAAATGTGGATTATTTAACAATACATATCTTTAAAATCCTTGTAATGTTCAGTGATTTGTATGTGTATAACTACTGGAGCAGAACTTGACGCATAACTCACATTCTAAAAATCTATGTATACAACTTATGGAAATTCTAATATTAAATGTTTTTACAATTAAGCCTTGATAAGGGCTTTGCGTTTTGTGAATTGCGATTACAAAATTAGTACTATGACGTTGGTTAGTAGATATTTTTATGTTGCATTTGGTATCAACGTTCAAAATAATTATTATCATTATTTCGCTTTATTCATGGCACGAAAATAATCTTAAATATAATGCTGTATTGCCATGCTGAAAAACAAGGACACGGATACATAATATACAATTGTACCCCTACTAAGGTCAGTTACTTAATATATAATAAATACTACCATTATAAATTCCATGTATGTAGAAACCGAGTTTACACAATTGTATAAATCATAAATTAAATACATACACCTTATAAATAAATATATAAATTTGTCTCCTCAACCTAACAGTTAGGATAATAATACATTCCTAGCCTTGACCTACGGAATATGGAATAACACATATGTAGATTATGGAGAAGGATAAGTACTGAACTTGTTTGTATTACCCTCACTTTTTTTATAGCCTTTTATAAACATATTCTATATACAATCGGTTTACTACTTTAGTTTTATTTTTCCATAATTTGGAGTTCCTCCAGTTACCTCACAACAAAACGGCTGAATTGATCAAAAGAGGCCGAAAGAGCCTCCTCACCAGGTAATAAACTGTGAACGAGAGCCTATAACAATAAGAAGACGTTATGTTTAGAGCCTTCCTCGACAGTAAATGTAAGCAGTAGCATTACAGTGAGATGTATTTGTGTAACTCACGTCTTGAATCTCCTAAGGCTTACCTGATCCAGGCGTAGGAAATGTAAGGCGTTTTATTCTTGCACTCTAAAGATTACGTATTCACGTGCATGTGTTTCACAAATGCCTTTTCATAATCTGTAAATGTAGTAAGAAAATCCAGTATAATTCAAATAATAAAAAACAGTGTGAATGAACACAGTGATTGGTTATTTCCCGGGGTCTTATATATTGTACGTTATATTCGTTTTAGAAAATATGTATTATGAACATGTTGACTGAAATATTCGTAGTGCTGGATTTAGTTGTTACTCATGCAGACGGTTTATGCAATGTGATAATCCATTCCTGAAAATCCTACATGACTAGCGACAACACGTCATTGCTCCTGTGATTTATTACAAAAAAATTGTTTTTTGTGTTGGGCCAGGTTTGTTTTTTTTGTAAATATGCCTCTGTGTTGTGGTTGATCCTCGGCCCACCAAAAGAAACATTGCCGGGCCAGGGATGGCCAATTTCAACTAGTCTGTGTAGAATCGGAAGAAACACATGTAAGGTACCTTTAAACCAAAGGTTCCTAAGTATCACCTGTAAAAGTGTAATACGTTTTAAATGACATCCTCTATATTCAAAATAATTTTATTTCGTGTCCCCCTACATAGCCAGCTTCTTCAAAGCAATCAGTTTACGAGCTCTTATTTCGGATGTGACTAAAAAATGAGGGGTGCTTGTTCTACATTTTTGTTCAAATAACGTAATTAGGTAATATCCTTGGTTGCAATATATCTGTATCCAAGGCCAATATTTCATACAACGCAACGGTTACGTACTAAAGGTGACTTTCCTCCAGGATTTGTAAACCATCAAACAAGACTCTTTCTTGTTGAAAAATGGAACAAAGAAAATTGAATAATACATTTTCATTCAACATTATTTATTAAATACTAAGGGAATATCAGGTAAGACACTATGTGAATAGAAGAAAGTAAACGCTTGGCGTGGAAGGACACTACCGTGCGTAGAAACGGCCCTGGTTCCTTGCTTTAGATGGATTAAGTCGTATCTTTTTGTATGCTAAGACGAATCAATATTTGAACTGCAAGAGATAACCGAGCGCCGGTATCATCATGTTTGACGATAGCACAGGTGTTATACTAGCAGTTACCTGCGCCTTCGCCGGCGAGTTCGTAGGTTTTGCACATGTATAAGCAAGTCTACTTTAAAAAAGTAAATGATTTTTCCTACACCATTGATGAGTTTACTTGTCATTATCATACGTCTGTGAAAAGACAACTAAGATAAGTTTAATAACAGTCTTTTAATTTATAGTAAAGGTTAAACTGTTTTATAGTGTGTTTTATATCCGAACTGCTAGCGGTTACACACTGCTTAGCACGCAAGTTGCGTGCTAGTTAAAGTGAATTTTATTTCCGAAGCAAATTTTGAGTTTACCTTTTTGCCATGATCAAGAAAATATGTCAATAAGTTTATATTTATGGCCATTGTAATTTACTTCGTTCTTAGTATTCTTTTTGTTCTATAGTTGATTTTGCCTTGTTTCCCGATCAAGAAATTAAAAATACATACACAGATTAGAGAACACTTCCTCTTTTAAAAGACAACTCTTTGCCAATGACACATTGTAGCGGGTACAGCGGTTATCGCAAGACAACCAGATCAAGCAACGTCAAGCGTGGTTGCTGCTTGGATGGGTGACCGCTGAACGATCCTGTCCTTGCAAACAGCCCGCCTACCCGGCCATGGTCGCTTTTAAGCCGTTGGTCCCCAGGGTAAGTGTTATAGAGGGCTTCTTAGTCCTAACTTCGCCTGGTAAAATAAGACATCTTTACTTTTCTTTACTTAAAACTAAGATGGGTTTTATAAAAGTCTTTAAATTATAGGAAACGTTACATAATAAATGTGTCCTTTATATTAAGTACGTGCTACTTCCCAAACTTGTAATGTTAATATTACATTATTGATGACACTATTTACGTGCTTATTTCCTTATAAAACTTAATAAAGAATTATTATTTTAGAACGTTTAGTGCTGCAATTGGTACATTAGTTCAAAAGCACAGTCCAGCGAACTTTGCTATAGTATAGTTCTTGCTATCTGCTTTAAAGAAAGTTTTCGAAAAAATTCAGGCTACCCTATGTTTTAGGCCATTTTCTAAGGTTTATGATTTATTAAATAACCACTAAAATCTAAAAATGGCGTAAAAATTAATGTAACCCCTTAGTAAATTTCCACACTATATATGTATACTCTAATAATTATAGCTATAATTAGTTTATAAATATTTACATTCCACTAATATGCAGAAAAATATGTTCAATGCAGGTTCCGAATTTTAATGTTGAATTTTTTTAGTATTTTTAAAAGAAATGTGTTTTTCTATAAATCACACTACCACTATATCACAATTTTTACACATATATTAGGTTATTTGTCTAATTTTCATCTAAGATCGAATGTTTTTATTACACTCCACACGTTATTATATTTCGTATATAAGTGAGTAAGATGAAAACAATAAACATTATCACATCGAGTAGTAAAACTACTGCAAATAAATTTGACAGAACCAATAAAAATTTGAAGTACAAAATTATGAGGCTGTTATATTGTTACGTAACACAAGAAGTGTGAAATGTGTTTCTGAATCCCTGGAGATTTTCCAAGAATAGCACAAAGCCAAGGGGGAGAATGTATTTGGCATAATGCAATTTCTCGTTACACTACCAAACATCGTATTTTAGTTTATCGTTATATGCAAAATTTTTAGAGATTTTCTTCGATCAATAATACAATCTAATACTCGTACATTTGAATAGCAAGCATGGTAATTATGCAGGTATTTAGAATTTCATTCATAGAACATCGTGTTAAAACTGTGTTAGTTCCACCATTCATTCATATTACATACATTCAATGAATTTAGAATAATATCTACATACAAAATTATCTATTACCTGTCTAAAAGTTTAAAATTTTATGTGCACATGGGCAAATAGCCTAAAATAGGGTCATGCTTGCGAAATATAATTGAAATAATATGTTCTTTTTTTATTTTTGTGCAAGCGTATACATATTATTATCATACATTATCAAACATGAACAAATATACAAAGTTTCAATTCTAATATATTTATATTTAATTTTATTCGGGAATGTATATATTTTATTTATAATGCAAGGAATAAAGGGAACAATTTAATAATGTCATATTATTGCCTGTAACATTTTAGTACTTGTCTTTTAAATACAATGTAATTTTATAATTTTATGCTTTGCTTATCACATTGAATCTGCCATATGAAACATATGCGAATACTAGATGAAAAAAGTTTAACAGTTACAAGTTATAATTTTCTTATCACATTTTAACAGGTTGTTATAACTTACCACAGTTTTCACTATTAAAAACAAAATAAATACATTTGAATGCAAAAATTAAAGGTCAAATCCCTATTCGTATTTGATATATTAAGCAGTATTTTTATTAAGCAGTATATCCAAGGTAGTATTACCTGCAATAACTTATTCATAAACCAACTTCCTGCTATCTTTAATCAATGAAATACTTTACACAGCTTAAAGTAAACATGAAATAATTGCGAGTAACATGATCAAAATATATATAAAAACAATATGTATCAAGTTAAATTAACTACCGTAAAATGTTTTGTTTACAGTTTTTAACTAATACCGAGCACAAATAATGTGTAAAAAATTAGTTATTTTTAGGAATATTATGTTATTATTCGGAAATATAAATTATTAGGAAAAAGTTATTTATTTTTGAAATAACACTTAGCAATAACACTGCAGTCATTGCAAATGTGTCACAGCGATAATAGTTTTGAGCAAATAACCATCAAAACAAATGTTATTTTATCTTCAATTTGACATTGTAATAATATTTTTTATACATATTTATTGCATTTTTTTCCAACACAGCTGCACATGAAATTTAACTTTTTTACAGTAGGAAAGAAATATCTAAAAACTACTTTTTGGTAGTTATATTGTTACTCAAACTAAATAGTTAAATCCGATAAAGTAATAATTAAAGTGGTTAGTACTTAACACCAACAATTAACGTGTTTCAATAAGTTTTCTTTACACATTATAGTATGGAGTACACATATCTCAGTTGACTTGGGGAGTAAGATTAGACTTCGGACAAGTAGTCGTTGGGAAATACGAGTAATATTCCTTGATATTCACTTTAAATAATGTAGTACTATTTTGGTACGTGATAAGAAATTATCCACAGGAACTCTTTGGTTTGTTTTTCGTTAAAGTGGAAGTTTCGTACGTGAGTATTAATAATAGCTCATGTTGATAATGCAAATTATACTAAGTATAATGGATAAACTTATGTAACGAAACAAAATGGTATTTAATAAGTGTCAAAAATGAAATGAATTGTCAGGATTTCTACCTCTATCTATGATATGGAAAGTTATTTTCTTTTAAAATCAACTATTATACAATAATTAGGACATTTAAGCTTATTTGATGATATAAATATAACAAACCACTATACCAAATTAATAGTTATAACATTTGATCATCTCTGAAAGTTTGCATGATATATCGGGCTCAAGGAGTAATTTTCCAGTGAAGAACTCTACCAGTGTCAAAGGCTAACTAGCATAAGATAAGGCAAAGTTATTGTATCACATAGTATCGTAAATTTAGAAGGAGCAACCTTGAAATAGGTGAATACAGATGACAATCAACTTGCAACTGTACATCCAAATATTACATTTATGTTACCATTTTTTCTAATACGTAATAATTGGAAATTTATTTGAACGGATCATGGATATGATGAAAAAATAAAAGATCCCAGATCAACCAAATTCGAATTTGCAGTTGCGACAGTATACTCAGATTATGAACCATCTCTTAGTAAAAAGTAGTTGGTTCAAATATGAAGTTCTTTAGTTCATACAAACTTAACCTGTAGGTTTTACTAAAAAAATTAACTGCATTCTAATCCTAAAAATGAACCTTTCTTGTCGTACGGAACGAAACTATAACAAATGCGTGTAATGACGATAGAAAAGCTTTAAGATGGCCAAGCATTATACCAGGAACAATGAGAGTTACATATAAAGGAGAAAAACATAAATGTCATAACCACGTCCTTTGGCTGCTGTAACCTTCGTTTCACCATATCTAATGTGCAAAACCATCAAGACGTTTTGAAATTCCAAAAGCTTAATTTACCAAGCAACAAATTTGATAAAAATGGGAAATCAGAAATCGGAAAAAAACTGTAATTTCTAAGAATATTGTGGGATTCCAGAAGTAAACTTTTCGCGATAAAATAAGTGTTTACAATGTATTAAGAACCCTTGTTTACGTACAAAAGTCCATTGCACAGGTCTACCAAATATATGTTTTTCTGAGCAATAGAACCAGATGAGACTGTCAAATGTTTATAATTAGCTATTTAACGTTAATGAGAAATAAGGCTGTGGTACAAGTAGTCTGTGATGAGATATGAGATCTATTTATGTGGCCAAAAAAATAAAGCCTTTCTCTCTTGATCATGGGACTACTTTGTCTGTCCAGCTTACAACTTAGTAGTCAGTTATTCACGAAGACAGAAGATAGACTTTCGGGATCAATAAATCAACGACATCTTATTTACATCCTAAGGTCTCTTATTAGAACAATGTAATTTGGAGTTTTGGGAGGATAGCCTATATTGTTTACCATGTCGAATGTTACAGCGTTTACTCTGTCGAGTAGACGTCTTTTCCTATATATTGGTACTGGATAACCTCGCTTATTATTCCCGGAGATTTAAATGACTGGTGGCATACTTGTTGTGGGCGGAGATCTGATAGGGCTATGATTGTTTTTTTTTTCTGGACAAAAATAGTTCAGTTAAAGCTAGTTGCTGAAGTTCCTCGCCATGCATATAAGCCGTATTTAATATATGACTACCGGTAATCAGATTTACCTTTTTATAGTCGAGTGACTTATTTTATTCGTATAACTGCATAAAAACTAGTACTGATGTATTACAGAGTACATGTGTTCCATGATATTGTATAATGAATAATAACCAAAAAGTAGGTTTGAAAACACATGATAAAATTGTTAACATTCTTTTTACTATAAAAAGAAATATAAGGAAAAAAGATAAAATATTTTTAAGTAATATGTAATCGTCCCAATGTCAGATTTTATTCTTACTGTATTCGTAATGGTGGTAGTTAGTTGATAGAATGGCTATAACAAGAAATGCTAAAAAGGTTTGGTTTTAGATTTTAACATTGCTTTTAATCCGAAGGTTGAAATATAAAGGTTTCATTGTTTTAGAATAATAAAATAGTACAAAATTGTAGTAATCACGTCCTAATTTCGATATTTCGTTTGCTAAAAAAAATAATAGGGTAAAAATCTTACCTCCTTGTATAGTATTCCAAACATAACGTGTAAGTTTATATATACTTCTTAATTTATATTTTAATATTTTATTATACAAGTGATAAATTATTTACACATATTTATTAGTAGAAACTATTCGTATATTTTAACATACATGGTTTATAACAGTAATTTGAAGTTTATAACGTAAAAAACAAAACAGCTGAGTGACGGTAATGTAGTTTGCAGAATGTCATGTCAGCTGTTATTGACGTCAAACCTCCACGTGTAGCTGACAACTTCCTGTTTACTCGCGTTGTAGTGGAACAATATATTGTTTTAATACTCGTATATATTACATAAATTAAGTATTAAATAAAAGTAAATATAAAATATATACTCTAAAAACCTACATAGCAGTTTTAAAGTCCAGCTTTTCTAATAATTCATTGGTTTGAATATTTACCAACAGATCCATTCGATAGCATACATGATTAACAAACTTCCATTTTCTAAACAATGTAGCCAGTGTTGTATGCTTTGATGTGGTCAGGTGAGTTTCTCACGTTACCACTAAGGTAACTTCGTTGTCATAACTATCGCTGCCGAATATTATTAAAACAAAATCCAACATATCTCTGTATATTCTGTACCTGTCAAATTATTCTTATAACTAAACGTTTTTGAGATATTGGTACTTTTATCATTACCAAGGACAGTTTAAACATAGCATAATGTGTAAACAACATTAACAAATCTCAGCTGAAATTCTGCTAAAAGAATAAAAAAATGTTATTCAGATTGAAAATTATTTTTTTTTAAGATATAATTTTGCAGATTGTCACTATTTAATACTCGGACAATATAGGACAGTAGTGTTTGGAAATTATAGGAAGGAAGCTACTTAAAACACAAACCTAATAAAATGTTAGATGTTAATTAGTTGCATTTTTATTTTTGTGGTAATTTAAAAAAAAATCTACTAATCAAATATTTTGTATTACTTTTAAAAATTAAAAATATTTTTAGACAAATATCATAAAAATAATACAAAAGGTCTGTTAGGTCACGTGCAAATAAAAAGACACATTTAAATCACGTATAGTAACATCATTTTCCAATTGAACAAATCATCAAATTCCCATAAATGGTGAATTAACGTTGACCCAAAATATTAACTTCATGAAATCAATAGCTGTTCCCTCAACAATGCTCATTGGTATATCGGAGTGGATATCCAAAGAAATATTGATATTATTTAGGGTTTGGACATTTGTAACACACGCCGTATATAACGGTACTATAAGAGTAATTATTGATGTAAACTCATTTTTAAAGGATGAAATTTGCGCCGTTTCGATATGTTTACAATGGAAGTTTGACTTACTACTAATCCATTACTTATTTCACGAGTTGAAATATTTGGACAGTCATACACTGATGCTAAAACATCAATTTTAGCTTCTTCTTTTGTAACTCGCTTTGCACGTTGAGAGGCCAAAGATCCTGTAGATTGGGCTTGTTTTTTCAAGATGAGCAAACGCACTACATGATAGATGTGGTCTATCAGGATACCTTGCAGCATCGCGTTTGTTCTTGTGAAACTCACCAAATATTAACAACATATCGAACGCCATAACTATCAAGAATCAGGTTTGAATTTGATTCGAAATTGACAGCTGGATAGTGAAAAAATGAAACAATTAGATATGTAAACAATGTTGCCAACCCAAATTCAGTATGGAGCTAAAATACTCTGAGTCATGTTTGTCAAAATATTACTTAATAATTAATCCACGTAGCTCCTGAAGCATTAGAGATATTAAAAAACTCTCAATTGCAAAAATGTTTTATTTTTTAGAGTAGAATCTAAAAACAACATAAAATACAGTGTTACATGAAATATTTTAAAGTTGGCCACCATATTGGAAAATGGCGGCTATCTTCAAACAATTTAAAAGTGTATTCCTGATTGAAACTTAAAATTAAGCAAGTTCTAAATTTTAAGTATGGTGCTAAGTCGTGTAATTAAAAAGCTAGCTATTGGATCACTTTAAAAAACTCACCTGGTATACTTATATAAATACTTATTCCTAGAAATAAATTACTTACATTCAATATATGTAGAACTATATCAATAAGACTAACTACTATCTTCTTACCTGTAGCTATAAAAAGAATAATACTATCGGTTTAATTTTCTGATAACATAAAAATCTTAAGCAATGTGCGTCTGCTAAATTTTAAATCTGTTATGTAAAACATCACAAAGTTATTGATGTTCAATTCAATCACTTTTGCGTTGATACTTCATTTGGAAAAAGAGTACTTCAATCAGTGAAAGCTTTTCAGCATGAAACTCTTAGTTGAAAGCAGCAACATAAAAGCATTCTCTTTCAGATGATTGCCTATCAAAGTAATAGGATTTAAATAAATTACCTTCCGCGATTTGGTTTTATAACAAATAAAATTTTATTATATTTGACTTAGAGATAAACACTGTTCGAGACTTCAGTTGCCATTATTACAAAAATATAATTTTATGTCAATAACAGGAAAATAACTTTATACAGTTACAGTACAAAATGATTTGTAATAACAATTATAAAATATTTGAATAATCATTTTCTGAAAATAAAAAATGTTAAGATTGAAAAACATTATAGACTTAAAAAGTATACATGAAAATAAAAACCAGTGTCTCAGTACTTTACAGTAACTACAAAGCTTAAAAATATTACCTTTTATTTTTGCAGTCTTCTGAAATTACTTTTAAAATTTAATCAAGCGAAGTATTATATGTATAAGATTTATGTTTCCTACTACACTTTAAAATATCTTTATCAGATCTGGGAGAAAATAACGTATTGATGCTAAATGTTAGCCTAATTTGGCAACACAATATAGTATGAAAGGCAAAGTTAAATGTGTATCAGTAGATTAAGTAGATTAATTGCAATGAAGGCCTCTTTGACACATTGAAAAACCGAAGGCTTAAAACTGACTTCCAAACGACCATTAATAGGTGTACAGATGGGTTGTAATATATAACTATATATTAGTACACCACCTCGTATGAGAATAATTATAGTAAATAAATTAGACTATTCAGTAGTTATAGCAAGTATGAGCAGTAGTTATTTAAAAACCTTTTGTAACACTTTACAGAGGCATGGTGAAAATTAAAACAGTTGATAATAAATACATTTTTATCAGAGTTTTTATAACATTATGAGTCAGGTTAAACAATGAAGCAGAGTTTTACTTTTCAATTGAAAATTTATTTGCCTGTATTATGTAATGGACAGGAGATGTATAAAGTCCCGAGAGCCACCTTCTGCTATGATTAATGGCGGATGAAAGTGCTTTTCTGTGTGTCAGACGCATTGCGTAGGTTACATTACTTATACTTCACTGCACACGGGTTATTATCTATTATTGAATATTACTAGAACAATATTGTATTTATAAATATTTATGTCATAAGTTTTATTTGTAACAAATAATACGTTAGGAAATTGGTTATTTGTCCATTTCTAAAATTGTTCTTTCTTAATTTTTACGGCAGGAAAATGTCTCAGTGAAGAGGTACAGTAATTTTAATCTAAGCACTTTGTTGTATTTTTCTATTTAAGACACAGATAAATAACTACGAATTTTATAGAGGTACGTAAATGAAAGTTTATTTACATAATTAAAAAAAAGGTTTCGTGAAAGCTTATTAACAAGAATAGACGCCATTCCAAGGACTATTTGGGAGATAGTCGTCGCTCTTGATGAATTTAATTAACTGCTTTATGCCATTTACATACGCATAAAATATTAAGTTTCTCGTTTATGTTATCCTTTACATAATGTACAATACACACAAGTGGAATCCTGTAAGCAGAAAGAGAGGTTTACAGCCACATTTGTTCTCTTGCCTAATTAATAAATAAATTGTTGCTTATTTATTTCAGCCTCATTTCAGATATCCCATACAATATTTAGTTTATATTAGCTAGTACATTGACCAATAGCTGATCAAAGGACAGTAATGTTGGTTAGGGACTGAGTGCCCTCCTGAATATTGTACCTACACTTCCCGTGTACCACAGTGACCTTAAATATTAATTACTCTAAGTTGTTAATGTAAGGATTTTGCTCATCCTGAGAATGTTATATTACTGTTTATATTTCGGTATATCTTTTTCATCACAGTGATAAATATCTATATATTACTTAATAATACACAATTTCTGCCTCTGGTGTTTGTTAAATCTTACAAGAACCAATGTTTGAAGGCACTGTAGGTTTTTCTTAGTATATTTGGGTGGAAATCCATATATGTGTACTGTTATTGCTATATTTCGAACCAAACTCTTATATAGAGCGTATTTACAAATATTCCTTAATATTTTTCCTTCATACACAGAACACATGTCCAAAATATTTCTGAAGAGTTCGTAAAACTTAGCGTTTTGTAATAAAACAAAGAAAAAAGAACACATTTGTGTATAAATAATAGTTTCGATATATAAACCAAAAATGTAGACTCATGTAAATCTTGCCAAGAATCTTCCTAGGGTTTACATTACGGTTAAATATATACATTTGCGATGAAATATAGAACACAACTTTATAACCCGATACAATTATTTATATTGCAATTATTATGTTGTAATTTAAAGTTTAAATCTAGTGTTAACGTGAAGCTCATTACGTACATATGGTAATTATGAACTAAAACTATAAATTGCACTGATTACCTTAGCATCAAATTTCTCTTACCTTAAACTTCCTAACCATCTAAACTACTTAATTATTGTTCCTCGTTGACTGCGTCATGTTTTTTCGATCTCATAGAGTCTTACAAACAACAGCTATATAATTAAATTCCAGTGTATTATTAAGAATATTCTGCCTTTGGTGGTGGTCTTAGACCATTCATGTCCAAATAGAGAGTATATAAAAAGGCGGGTTTTCGTAATAGGCCACCATTGTGATCTTTGAAAATTTAAATCTAACCGCACTATTTAAATGGAAATCTTTGAATATTTTATAGATATTTTAAAATATGTACATTTTTACATCTTAAACCAATATCATCTTTTAGTATTTTGGTAAACTTTTTTTTATTACATATACACCTTTGTATTATTATTATTTTTGATACAACTTACTATTAGTCTATTTTATAACTAAAATTTATTTATGTTTCCCTTAATAACAGAAATATGATAACTAAAAGTTTTAAAACTTCTTATTGGGATTAACATTGAGAAAGAATTTTTCACCTCGTTTTGACGTCACTATTGCACTGAGATGTTTCTTCGTAAAGTTAAGTTTTTTTCTTTATGGACGCTGAAAACTTTCTTAATCCAAACCCTATAAAACGTTTATTTTAAAACCAATAATTATTCCAGACACTTTTAAAATAACTGCCAAAATTTATATTGTTATAAATGCATCTTCTGTTTGCTAGGAGTTGAAAAATAATTTTTACTTATTTAATTCCTTAGCAGTATATAGTATTTTAGTTTAAGGATCTGTGCTATCGTAAATCAAAATGCTGAGTAAGACTTTTTAGGCTTAAAGTATGTCATTCGACCTTGACTCTGATGAGATCTTATTGAATTCAGATTCATCCGCCGACTGTGTTAAAAATAGAATCAATTGCCTTCTAACAATAATACGCACGAACATCTATATCTCCAGTAGAGTCCTTCTTTTATGTGTCAGATGCCGCCTTTCTTATAAAACAGAACTGTCGTAATACTTTTGGTGACTATTTAAAATACCACAGAGTAAATTTGGATCTATGGCTTTATCCAATGCTACTTGAAATATTGTAGAGAAACAGTTTTCGATACTGAGGAATAACTCCATAAGTACATTAACAATACATTTATCTTTGTTAATGATATATTTAGTGAATCGTAAGTGTTAAAGTGTACTTCATAATCTAACTCTAATGTGTGTGCAGACATATTGCCAAGCTGTAACAAAACTTAAGATTTAAGCTCCACAATCTCGTTTAGTAGTCTATATATTGACTGTGGTACAGTAATATAGTAAATTAATGTGTTCATTTTAAACCTGACAAAAAATACTGAATTGTTAATTATTAGACTTACACTCACGCTTTTAGAGCGGAGCTTTTAACGCTCTCCAGATCTTTTATAGATATGAAATAAAAATATGGAAGAATAAAAGACCACCTAACTATATTAACTTTAAGCCTTAAGTTTAAATATTTACTATTAATATTAACACTAACCCCATAATTTTACCACAACAACTTTTTATTTTTTATTATCTACACCTTAATCACTGCTTCGTGATGTTGAACACGTTTTTTTCACCTTGGTGCTCTGTCCTATTAGCTTCGGATGTGATTGTTATTATTTCAGATTAAATTGGAGGCCATGGCCAGTTCGGATGATATCCATCCATCAATAAGAGATTCAGATTAGATTCAATGCTTAAATCCAAGTGCTTCACATGTACGTTAAGTAACATTAGAGAGAAACCCACTATACGATACTTGCTAACTATAATGTTTATCAGGAGGCTAGTATTATTGAGTTCTATCGGGTTGAAAACGAACTTAAGTTTGAAATTTACAGGAAGAAACGTTAAACCATATTTGGAGGAGTTTTCTTACGACAGCAAGAGTGGCTAATGAAAGACAAATGTTCAAATATGTCAAAATATTTTAATTCTATTTTCAACGTGGATCCGTTCAAATTTGTGGAATAAAATCGTACAATTCGATTTAAAATTAAGATTCTAAAATTTATTATTAGCTGTAAACCACATAGAAATGTTCCAGTGCACTAGTCAATAATCCATTTCTCTACTCTACTATTGACATTATTTTCATTTTATAAGTCCATGTTATCTATTTAAAACTAACAAGTCAAGTATCACTAAATTTATATATTTCTACAAAAAACGTGAGAAAAATGTATACATACAATTTTATTACTATTGTTTTCTTATTATTTACCTAGATGTTCACTGGATCGAACTTTCCAATAACCTAACAATGTATTACTTATTGAACATATGTGTAATAACACGATTAACTGCAGTATATATATAAAATTTATCTAGAAAATTTTACTCTTTAAATTATTTTGTCGTTTATTTCGGTTTCATGATTTCAAAAACTTTGAATACTTGCAAATGTTTACAAAACAAAAAAAATATGAAGTAGCTTATCATTGTACGAAATACTTAAAATCAAATTATGATATAAATAACACACAGTGCTAAAAAGCTACATATTGCATGTATTTTATATAGAATATATTTGAATTCAAAATATCCGTAGAGAAATTGGAAAATTGCAGACCACGTGTTGAAATAACCACAAGGGACACACATATAATTGAACTTTCACCTCCAGTCCAGGAAAGTAATAATCATTCAGTTCCAATAATGTAACATTCATACCTTGTTTGCTTTTATGGTTTAGCTATTCCTTGCAGGTATATCGTTATAAATATTGGTACCTGTTGATTTATAGATATGCAGGGATTTTTTCAAGAGTTGTTTTACAGTAATGTTGTTGGGAAAAACAACAATATACTATTAGTTTTGATACTACAGGCAGTCTGCATTGTTTACGGAGGCGTTTACGTTTTCTGAGTTTGAATCTAGGTACTATCTCAAAGGATGGTTTTCTTTTATCTGCCTATGTCTGCACTTCTGGCCAGGAGCATTCCGATCGTATTTTTCTGTTCTCAGACCACTTTAGACGATTTGGTAAGGAAAATACTAAAGTAAAATATCCCTCGATACAGTAGCGCTCTTATATGTTAAATAATTAAACAATTAATTGAGAAATAGGAACAAAGAAAAAAGTTGCCTCAAGTTGTCATGACCACAACGGAAGAGTTATCGTAATCAGACTACTACTGGGACCTATGAGCGTTATCTGATGAAAACTCCTGAATTGTGGCGGTGACCTTGACTATTGTTACTTGGCTATATAACAATGCAGACAACGAACAATAATGAAAATTTATGATATGTTGTCGCTTCCTCCAGTAACTAACCATACGTCATTATAATTAACCAGTATGCAAATATCATATCAATATGTTAAGGACGATCATTATTATATTTGTTTTATAAATGGTATCAGCACATTGCCAACTACTTATCCAATAACTACGGCTGAGGTAAAAAGCTATAAAATCCTCAATCTTTAAATTTTTTTATATTTAAATTACTCCTCATGACTTGTAGTTGTAATTTTACAAATAATTTTTACGTTCTTCTTTCTAACCTAACAAAAACATAATCTCTTTATCATGAACTCAATATATTTTAGATTCACTTGATGAAATAACTTTATGTAGATAACTAGATTATTATCAATTTTAGTGTTTTCCTGATACCAGTTCCTCAAAAATTCAAAAAGTTATGATATTGTGCACTCCTGGCCTCTACCTGTGATTTATCTTTCGCTCCACTAAAATGTTCGATAACTTGCAATATTCATGACATTTAAGAGCTACGGACCCTGTTATGTTAAGCTTGACCTCTTTGACCTCTAACTATTTATTCTTGGTTAACGTTTTCCCGCTATATTATAGTCCCGCTCAAATCAACCGAGCAGTGAGGCAACTCGTGATATCTTTGTAAAATGTAACCTACAGTAGCTGGGCTCTAAAGAAAAAGGCCTCGTCATTCTACCTAAAGTGCTTAGATCCTGTACCTTCCGAATTTAATCATAATAAAAAAAATACCGTACTATACTAAGCTACTTGTTTTCACTGCAAAGAATTTTACATTTGTAAATAACATAACATAAATTTTTGTGAACTATGGTTAACAAAATAAATTTCGCACATAATATCAAACTCTGACATATATAACTTATAAGTTATAAGCATCTAGCGTTTTTAAAGCTACATTGATTTATTTTCTTAATTAAAACTTAAATTAAATGAAAATGTTGGGATTTAATTTTAGATTAGATCGTGATAAGTCAGGGTAAAAACGAACATGTAATCCTTTAGCAAGTTAGTACTGGTAGTTTAAATTGTTAGGAAGGCAGGTTGACTGCCTTGAATTGATTAGAAGTATTGTTCTCCTGGTTTGATACAGCTGGACCAATGAGAGAACACCGCGGATGTCCTGCAAAGTTGATTGGAAAGGGAAGTATTTAAGCGCCCGCTCATAATTTTCGGCCTTCTTTTGGTTATTTTCGTGATTAAGTTAATTACAGTGCGCCGTGTTTCTTAATTTTTTTCCGCGACAGATTTTGAGGTAATCACCAAATTATTGTACATTTTATTGAAATAGTCTTCCTGATCTGATATTAAATTAATTTTGTTGTCATTTTATAGGAAAAAATTAAATTCATAGAAACTACAGAGCAATCTGAATAACTTATTCTCGAGGAACAATAGAGCATAATAGAATCATACAAGTTACAATTGGTTCATGCTTGCAAGAAAAGTGAATTTTAGTAATTTAGTCCAACTAGGAAATTTAGTAATTTATTAATATTTAACTGGAAACTGTTTTATTGTGAATTATTAATTGGAAATTAATTGAACATTAATAATTGTTTGCGGGGAATTTTAATCTGAATTGCAGAGACTTGAAAGTTAAGGTTCAACTAGTGTAATGAGAAGTTTAAATTTTAATTTTTTGAATTGTGACTGTACTTAGAAGTGAACATTTTTATTTTAGTTATTTCCAAGTGGTATTTGATATTTATTTTAAAACCTTATTATTTTATTTTAGAAGAGAGCTCTGATTTTTAGTTTGATATATTTGATTAATATTTTTATTTCTTGCCAAAGGTACTTTTGTATTTACTAAACGGTTTGTCAATTCTTTGTGGAAAATAGAGTGATGAAAATTCTGAAACGTTGAACTTATTAATTGGCCAAGTTTAAAATAAATCTATTGTTTGTATTTAGAACTGTGATTTTTATTTTAGACAAACCAGATAATATTAGTTAACCAATTTAGTAATAAATTGTACTGAATATTCAATAGGGGCTTACTAATCAAAAAATATTTTATATCGTCTTGGATGTCTCATTGATAATTTAAATATTATTACTCTGGAATATTAATATCTACAATCCAAGTCGTTATAAAGCATAATATGTTTTTTGCAACATAAAAAATATTTACTAATTTCTTAGTGAAATTATGCATTGAACTAAAACGTTTTATAATACAATTTTTTTAAGTTGTGCTTCATATTGAATTTGATTTTAAGAATGTAGTGCATTACATTAATTTTACAATTGCTATATGTTTACATCTATATTTTCTTATGCTCTCAGAAAGAAATTAAATTTGTTTTATCTTATTACAGAGATATAAAAAACATACAATATGATAATATATGTCTATATACTTCAGGACGTAAAGAATTGCTTACAAAATGTTGAAATAACTAAACATAATTTGAGAAAATAAAATACTAATCCAGTACATAATTAAACCTAGACATTTAAATAACTAATAAATAAATCCATGGTCAGTTCTTGTTTATTGAAATGCACGTTTTTATATAAAATTGTTTTATAATTAATGAACAGTTATAATTATTTATTTATTAGTTATTTTTATTACGTACCTGTAAAATGCTAAAATTGTTATGGATATATACTACGTATATATCTACTATATATTACTACTATATAAGTCTGAGTTACAGTTGTAAACAGACATATCTTTGATTTGTACTTAAATTTCCATGATAAAAACACAATCATGGAAATAACCCAGTGGAAACCTAAGTGAAATCGGCCTGTATTTCGTTAATTTATTTTACTTTCATTGATACTTTCTGCTCACAATTTGTTGCCCGAATAACACAGCAGAGCTTGCTTTGTGATTTAAAAATATCCTTAAAAAGTTTACGAAAAGTCAGTATGTATTTATATGCTTTTGAATTTAAATTTTGTAAAGTTTTAATAAATAAAATAAAATGTTTGATCGATTTGTTATAGCACATATATTGGAAAAATATTCTTTATTATTGGATTTGGGTCTTTTTTATAACAATCTTATGTTCTAAAAATTACTCCAAGAATCCCAGATATTGCTCCTTTTATATATTTAACCAACATTACATTTTAGAATTACGTTCGTTTGCTGTAGACATCCAATAGTTTATAACAAAAACTTGTGATTTTCATAGCTACCACTCAGATTATATCTCCCATTCTAATGGAAAATATTACACCAATTACATCACAGGGATAATATTAAACTTTGAAAGAGAAAAATATGAAACGTTTAAACATTGTCAAGGTTTTAACGATGAATGACTAATGGTATCACTCACTATTACCTATTATCTGTTATCAGACTGACAGAAGACAGCGATGACGCAGGACTCACCTGACAATAGCTTTTTATCTCTCTGAGCTTTGCGAATTAGTGGAAAAGAATATGTTTCAACCGTATGATAAATTAGGTATGTAAATTAAACTTACAAAACAACAAAATAACTTCATTATTATGTTCACAGCTCTGTTATTTGCTATTAAATTTTTATTATTTGTTGCTTTTATATCAAAACATTATTATTTGAAATATTTTACTATATGGTGTATAATACTTAATATACTTCTTTTTTTAACTAAAACCTGCACAACATTCAGGTAAGAATTGTGTTGTATTTCTTCGATAAAGTAATATTTTTAATATTTTTGTTCAGTCTTATTACATTTATTTTTAGTTAAAATACATAGATTTATAATGATTTTATTTTACACCGAATACGGATTCGAAAGGTTTTATTTACAGATTTAGGAATATTTCCATCGAAAATTCAGTATTTAAGGCCTTTATTTAGCATCATACGAGCAAGTCAAACTGTATGTTATAACTTCAGATATTTTCATTCAAGAGCTTTTTCATTCAAATATGTTTGATAGGAAAAAAATACCGAAATTTACTTTTCCCTTCTTTTATAATTTTTCGTTGCCCACTAATTCACCCCTTATTCAGTGTAGCTTATAATATTATAGCACAATATTGTAGAAACCATATGTATTTTAACTTTTTAAAGTTTACGTTAATTATGGGTGTTAAAGTTGCTGTACTTTAATGCTTAAACTGATACCATGCTTAAATTGCTTAAATCGGCTCTGAAGTCGAAACAATTTGGCTATCAAGCCTATACTGCTTGCAGAAGGTTTTGTACAGATCATCGTTACACCCATACCTCCTATATTTCCATGAAGTAACTTTGCAGTGTTGAGGGGACAGTTTACGTGGAGGAAAAAGGACAAAGCACCAATTGTCATTAAATTAAATTAAATTGGGTCATCACAATACTCCAAGTTACTTAGTGAGGGGGGTGTTGCAGTACGTTCAAAGATCAAGATCATATTTGAAACGAAATTATTACTATTTTAAAAATTCTTTAAAGAAGGTACTTTTTGTTTTTTATCTACTTAGGATCTGTTGTGATTCGTGTAGAACTCAGATTTCAAATTTCGGCCCATGACAGCTTCAGTTTTCAACTTTGATGGACTAAGCTCGCAAGCAGAAGTTTAAATTAAGCAACATTATAACTGTACATGATTATATTGTTAAAATAAAAATAAAACTTTCATATGAAATATTCTCACAAAGCTGTTGAATTATTACAAATAGTTTTTATACAATAAATGTTATTATATTAAATATATTAACTGATACATATTATTTTTCCGTAATAACATTTAGAGTGGTTTTGTGAATGTTTTGGAATTTACGTGACATGATCATTATTTATAAGATTCAATTAAGGGGTTTTTGCGTTAAATATACATTATTTAAAATACTTTGTAAATACTATCTTTTCTTCAGTTCATTCCCTAATATATGTGGGATATTTCAGAGAGAATACAAGATAGATGGCCACCGAGAGAACCTATAGTCGCACTATCTGAGAAGACATTGGATCGAGTAATCTATAGATAGGAAATGGAGCAGATTTTGACCATATGTGACCGATGAATTTCTTTTTAGTACTTTCCACATCACACTCATACATTTCTATTAAGTGTACATACTGTATAATAATATACTATATAATTCTCTTACAGTTCTCTGGAGTTTTACAAGAATACAAAAACATACAAAAGTCATTAGATTTGTATATACTAAACTATACGATGTAGTCAATAATTCATATTACGAGATAATATCGTAATATTAATGGATAATCTCTTGTGGGTCCTATATTATTGAAAAGTACTAGACTAATTTATAATAGAATTTATATATAGATTCTTTACATAATTTTCTTGTGGTGAAACATATATACATGTTTTACCACATACATGTGTGTAAATATGTAGATGTATAAATATTTGTCGTGGTCAAAGTTATTGGCGGCCTGACATATTTATCTGTGCGTTCTACATTGACATACCAAATCAACTTTTGGTTGTGTCCGATCACGTGGCTAGAACGTGATCTCTCTCATGTTGATAAATGTCATGCACGAGACAGGAGCAAAGTTCACCCTTTTTCTATATATCACACATTTAGAACAAACATAAATATGACTTCAGGAAATGAATTTTTTCTTGTAGATTCTCAACTTTAGTGAAGACTGTAACGTGATTCGTAATTATTGATTACTTCTATCTTGTACTATTTTGATTTTATTTTTATTTTACCATTATTTTAAATTTTCAAACTTAAAACTTTGATGGGTGTGACAATATAAAGTTATACACATTTTAGCATAAATGTTTATAATGTGATATAAAGCTCTTAAAAGTTTTAATACTAAAGAACTTTTAAATATAACAAGTTAAATGTATATATAGTGTTCTTCGTCGTTTATAAGTGGTGTATACTGTATAATATCGCGTAAGTACGTTGGGTTAGAGAAGGTTTTAGGTGTATACTTTGACCAGTCTCTTATTGAATTCATATTCCTGGTACGTAGAAATCAATTAACTAGAGTGTGTTGGATTTTGAGCTGTGACGTCGTATGAGGCGATGGCTCTCCTATTGTTTGGGTGGAATAGGGTGGTCTGTCTGTCAGAAAGAATGTCTGCTGGACGCTTGTCCACCAGTGTACCGTCAAATTTGTTCTGAATATTACAAAGTCCGGGAGCGGTCGCTGAGCAAAGTGTAGGTATTGTTCGATGGTGCTCTTTTATTCTGTAGTATTGTTTTATTCTGTTAGTTGTGTAGGTTCTATTGGTAATCTGAGATTAGTGACTTCAACACTTCCCCCTCGATGCCAATGATCTTTATGATACGTGAGTGATCACTGTGACTCCAACATTGGTCGACCCCTGTAAGCTCTGAGGATCCTAGACGTGTCTGGCATGAAGTGAAAGCGACTTCAGTGAGTTGTTATCAATTTAACCCTTCAATCCTATTTCTCCTGTCGCACTTGGCTCTTTCAGTAGATGGAATATTATTTTATTGTAAAATCAGTAATTTCATAAATACGAATTTCGGAAGTAACTAATATTCGTACTAATATTCGTAAGGTTTTATTTGACTCGTTCACCTCTGAACGTTTCATTGGTATTCTAAATCAGGATCTGTCTGCTATGGTATTTTAGTATTTGCATAATATATAATTTAAATGCCAAGTTTATTTTAGCAGAGTTTAGCAGAACAAAGAAGTTGCCAGTTTTATCAATCTATGTGTGATGTTAAAACAATAAAGTATACAATATACTATATAGTGCGCTGAATGATATTTGTTACTATGAACTATATACATATGTATGTATTCTTGATCAGAAGACAGGCAAAATCAGTTATAGAACAAACAAATTCTAACATTGAAGTAAATTTTAATGAATATAAATATACACTCTTAAAAATATTTTCTTTATTGTGGAAAGAAGGCAAACTCAACATTGGCGTCGGAATATAAGCCGCGTGTGTCTTCTAGTAATAAATAATGCAATATAAAATTAGATTTCTTCGTAACTTTTTTTCCGTCAATTTACACACAATAAAGACGGAAGTGGACAAAGAGGTTAAAAAGCTTCCTTACCAGGTAATAAACTGTAAACAAGAGGTAATAAAAAAGAGAATACGTTATGTTTAGACCCTTTCTCGACAGTAAA
Source organism: Homalodisca vitripennis (assembly GCF_021130785.1). Classification (NCBI taxonomy): domain Eukaryota; kingdom Metazoa; phylum Arthropoda; class Insecta; order Hemiptera; family Cicadellidae; genus Homalodisca; species Homalodisca vitripennis. The sequence goes on along the minus strand of NC_060209.1, from coordinate 128,501,195 downwards.
TGTAAGCAGTGAGATGAACTTATGTGACTTACGTGATGATCCCCCTCACTCATCGCAATTTTAACTTATCGTTCCATAAATAAGAACATATAATCTCATACTCTTTTGGTGTGTGAGCTATAACAGTTTAATTTTATCTATAACAGGTTCAATATAATGTGACATCACTTACATTGAACCTAAAGTATTTTGAGACCAAACAATAATCTCAAAATATTAAAAAACGGTCTCGATGCGTATATTTTTTAAGTTTTGTACAAGATATAGTAATTTAGAAGGAAAAATAAAATTGTTATTTTAAAGTTTTGGTTATTATAATTAAATAACTGAATATTGTAAAGAAAAAACATTATTTTTCAAAGATATAATCAACCTTAAAATTTTATCACAAAGCAAAAACCACATATTGAATTCTAAAACAGTGCTTGGTAATAACTATTTAAGGAAATAAAACAATACCCACAACAAATTTTATTAATAACAAGATAGGAGTATGCCGAACCACGTTCCGTGTAAGATACTTTGCTTCGTGCCATGGAAAATTTCTTGTCTATGGATAATTTTATTGTTGAAAGATGGAACAACTGACAATAATATGGAAATCACTTTTACATCCCGCGGCAAACAGAATTGCGCCAGCCTACTGAGTGACTGGCTTCAACAACGCTCAGCCTGATTTCTGATTTGGACAATTCTGCAGATAAAATCTTTCTTGAGATATCTTGCTACATGATTCATTACAGTAATTTGACTGGGTTTCATGTCAGTGTTTAAATAATACAAATTTACACACTAAACGTATATGTAATGAGATAGGATAAATGTGTTAATATGCACATGTTAAAATATTTTATAAGATTTCAACGTATAATAAGGTTTTGACCGACAATTGTCCCCTCAATAAGTCCTTTTGTTGGATTAACACGACGACTTGTGTCTCGTGTATGACTCCAGGTCAGGATTGTCTTTGCTGGGTCGGATACGCGGCCGGAGAGAGAAATTGCTTTTCCTTTAGTTCAAATCCTATTTATCTGTGAGGCCTGATTATCTCACGTACTCCTTAAAACTTCTGCCAATAAATATAAATATGATGTACGTGCCTAAATGACAATTATAATTTGTACTAAAAGTAGTAATATTTGCAAGTAATACATTAAAACTAATATTTAAATAAGTTCTTATAGCATACGCCCTTTCAAACTTGAAAAAAAAAACTGGTATACTTTCTGTGTTTTTAACTATACATATAGATTGAAATGTAAAAACAACCATCCGAATAGAAAAATAATTATGAACGTGTATGGCAATAAATATTGTGTGTATTATGGAAGTTAGCTGCTATAACGTTAACTAGATAGTGAAATTTTACTGCATTTGATGAGCCCGAGAACAGGCCACTTTTCTTAACTAACATACATAAACATTTCTCCAAACTACAATATAAACAACGTAGGGGTAAACTTTATCGTGTAGTAGCGTAACAAGCTTTGCTGATGTGGCTTGTAAAACTGCATCTCTGTAGCTCGTTTCTAAAGAATAAATCTAAATATATGACATTCGGAATCATCCATCGTTGGAAGGAAGAAGTTTCACAAAAAAAACTTACTTAAAAATTTAATTCACAAAATTTATTATATATCACATTTTAATATCATCAAGTAATAGATATTGGTAAAGCGTACCAATACAATGTTTTGTTGATAAAACCAAAGAAATTTTACTACTAGTATTGAAAGTTTAACCTACTTTACTTTAACCTAAATTTCCTAAACAAAAGGAATTCAATTACCAGTTTAGTTTGAGCACGAACTTTTAATTAAGAGAAACAGAAGAATTGTCACTCCGTCTTTGTTAAGAAAAGAACTTCAGATATAAATACCATGAGGATGGTAATTTTATTTCTCTCGTTTTTAAGAAGAATAAGTCAAATAAATTTATGTGTGAGGCATTCTGGATGTTAACTACAAATAATAATATTTACTGTTTATACAATTAATATAATTCATCGTTGAGTAGATATGTATGTTTGAAACATTAGCCTTGCTACATGCTTTTTTATTACTGAAAAAAGTTTAATTTGTACACTAAACATTAAAGCAATCAATTGATAAAATACTATAGATTAGGTCTCAATTGTGATACCATTTAATTACGTCTATAACTGGAGAGACAACTTTACCTCTTTCTCTCTAAACCCATGAGAAACATTGAGGTATGGAAAAGTAATATATCAAAATCTGATTGCGTGTGTAAGAACACTCCATTTTGTAAACATTTATTCCATATGATCATAAAACATTAGAAATTAAATATAAATTAATAACTTATGTTATTACCTTTGTAATCTAGACTCCATAGGTAGTATATATATATATATATATATATATATATATATATATATATATATATATTATTGTTAATAATAAATTTCACTAAATTTAACCGTGTTTGCTGTTTTTATTAATAATATCGAATTAGGAAATATGTTATTATTATTTTGGGAGTAATTTTGCGGACTTAATTTAAGCATACCAGCCACGCAGAAGTTGTTCTGGGTCTTTACTAAGGGTCTCAAGCTTAGTACAAGAGCTCATTAAAACAATAACTTAAATATTTTCTTTATACTTGTTTTGGTGTGGAATGTTTAATAAGTGTAACTTAAGCCTCATTCAATAACGAGTAAATTTTTTTTTGTGGAGACGCGTAGCTCATTAGGGACGCAAAACAAAACAATCACGTTACAGTGGCCGCATTCAACACGGACATTCGTGTCATGAATACTTTATATTGTTTAAAGCTTTGTCTCTGTCTTCTTTATTACTTACTTAGACGTAGCTAGCCTGCACACAAATAATAAACTGTAATTTTCAATGTTACGATAATTTCGTAGCATTTCGTTCAATTTATTAATTTAATTTTGTGATTAGCTAAGCATAAATTAATAAATATTATTTTAAATATAAACATACAATACTAGGTCATATAACAACGTTGAAACTTACATATTCAAACATTTTTAAGCGTACTTTTACACAAAATCAGAATATTGCAATTATCTTCATTGCAGCACTTACCGAAAATGCCTTCCTAACTTGACCGACCGTACTGTAGTGCGGCTTAAGGAAAAGTTAACTGAGCCAAAGAAGCCCAAACAAGTTTAAAAAAATATTTATCTAGTAAATGTTTTGGCTAATTTCGATGGTCAACTTGGTATATTTGTTGTGTTAATTTGGCGGTCGTCTAAACTTAAACATAATAACTCCGTTACTAAAGATTAAGCGAAAAGAAGTGATTTTTAAAGCTTTCAATATTTTTAAAACCATTTTTTTCTTAAACGGACTCCTACGTATTCATTAGACCTATGAGGATAAATTAATCATATTTTAGTTGTGACGAAGTCTTCCTGTTTTGTGATTGTGGCAGAAGGAATATATTATTTAATACGAATGAAATATAAACATTAGACTTATTTATATAAAACTTTCATCTCTATTATTGCTTGTTGAATATGCATATATTAACTTAACAGCATTTTAATATGTTTATAAAACGTAAATTTCAAACCAAGAATGAAAGCTTTTTTGTTAAAATAACTAATATTGTGTAACTGTCAGACGTCAGCTTTAAAAAAATATCTTATAAGATGTTTTGTTTCTATATGTAACTTCTGATATAACTTATAGTTTCTGTTGTTTTGAAAGCCAAGCTTGAATTTATGTTAAACAAAATTCCTTAGTAAGCGATTCATTCAATGAAACCTTTGTTACTGATAAAGTATTTCCATATAACTGGTAATTTTCCTTAAGTCAGCAAAGTAAGTTGAATTATACATTTAAGTTTCATTGTAGATGATAATTAGAAAGGAATATATATATATATATATATATATATATATATATATATATATATATATATGTATGTATGTATATGAGAGTCAATTTTATTAAACCCTCGCCTATACAACCGTTTTAAATGGAAGTGACGTATTATAAACACATCATTAATTCTTTAAACGAAGTACTATAAGATAAAGCCTATCGATAGAAATTCTATCGATAACGCTTTTAAACCTTTTTCCGATACTTCACTCTTGAAAATGTCTTTGAGGAATGACGAGCGTGACTGACGGAGCTTTCACGTGTAATGAACCGAGCAGCCATATTGAGGACACAGCCATCGTTCAGTCTTCGTGTCACTGAGAACTACGAGTCTTTTTTGTACCTGGCCACTGATATTTTAGCTTTGATGGCCAATTTAAGGCTATGTTTAATACTAGTTCCTTGCAGAAGTAAAAGTTTCAGCTGAGAAGATTCCACGTTATACTTGTTGATCTGAGATTAAAAACATAATGTCAGTGTTTCGAATTTTTTAATGCTGCAATGAATCGAAAATGAACTATTACAAGCGAGGAAGAATTATCTACAATTATAATTCAATTTACAGGGAACAACTAATTGCATTCAAAGAAAAAGTAACACATATTAGGACACAATGCATTATTACTTCAACAACCATGACTATAAAAGAAATAACAATCCCTTTAAGCTCAAAGCAGTTTTACGGGAGTATATATGGTGAAAGAAATTGACTTTTGAGTAAGGACAGTTTTAATATTAGAGTAAATTACGTATATTATTTTTCTTTGTCTTTAGAAATTTTTAAAAGTCTCCTAATATAAATAAATCCTTACAACCACATGTATGACAAACGGTTTAAAGCCGTACGGCACATGGGTCAGTAACAAATCTAACTATAGCATACGTAATAATCGTCATTACGAATAATCAATTTTATTTTTGTTACTTTAGCATGATACTTTAATTCTTGATATAAGGTTATACAACAAGATTACCAAGTAGATTGAACAGTTATAAAAGCGTATAGCGAGTTTAGCATGTATATTCGAAAGCATGTTCATAATTTTAATTTTTGCTTACATGTGTCTTTCAAATACAATTTGTATTAACTAATGAAACTGCACAAGAACAATATTTCACTTACTCATGCCATAACAAGCTACGCTTGATTGGGTACTAAAATGTATTGACCAAGAGGGTATTCATTCGTTATTATTATTCATTTGAGGGTAAACCGATAGAATAAGGTGCAAAAAAATAATTTCACCTCCAAAAGAATAGCATTATTTTTATTATTATTATCGTCATTATTATTATTCATTTGAGGGTAAACCGATAGAATAAGGTGCAAAAAAATAATTTCACCTCCAAAAGAATAGCAATCGAATACATAATCAAAACATCTCGTTAAAACTGTAAAAAATTTAAATAGAACACTGTAGTTCCAAACACTAAACAGTATTTGAGAATGCTTTAAGGTACCACAGAGATCACATTTTATTTTATTTTTATATTAATATACAATAACTGAAGTCAAAATCTCCAAGCAACGAGTTAATCTCTGGTTTTCTTAACTCCACGTTTGAAATAAATTTTTAGCGTCCTAGAATTTAGAGTGTTGAACTTTCTCTGTAAATCATACAACAAAAGAACATATCTAAATTTCTTAAAATTCAGACAGTAATCGACGTTATCGCCATCATCGGACTATTATAAACATCATCCAAAAAATATGTTGATAAAAGTCACACAAACTCATTTATAAAGCAATGACTTGTCTCAAAATGAATAATATCGTTTATAAAAAAGTGAGACGTGAGATCATTTATAAAAATATCATTTACATGAGAACACTTTATTCGACAAAGTATCAACATATTATATTGTTAAAAAAATTTAACGTAATACTGTTTTTAATAACCAAAAATAAATGTAACATTAATGGCGACTTTAATTGTAACAGCAATTATAGTTAAAATACACATTACCAATTTAAAATATGAAAGATAATCATAGTTGTTTTCTTAGTAGGTTGCTTTTAAATATCTCTTATTTTACTCCCGAACAAACTTTTTATAGAGGAAGGCTAATAATTTTAATTATATTTGTATATAAAACGTTATGAGCATGCCATCTCAAACAACCGGTTTTTAATGGTTTAAACATGTAGTAACATGTCTATGAAATACCTAATAGTATTTAATTATGTGACATTACAAAACATTACAAAAAATGTTTTTTCCAACAAGTCTACCTAATTTACTGTAGAAGATACATAAAGTATTTGCTGGATTTCCTGGATTATTCCCAGCTGCATATGTGGTAATGAATTCGTCTTCATATGCCACACCACGAAACAGGCTACACTGAGATAGTAAGTAAAGTTTCTAAACTATGAGTTATTTAATTCTCGAGATGTTCTGTGGGCTAATATGTAGACAGATAATCATACAGAACTGAAATTGAAACAAATATTACAGTCTGTAAACTTCCAAGTTTGGACATGCACCATCAACAAAAATATTTATTTTTATGTAGAAAAGAAGTTTTATGCAAATCTTAGGTTATGCATTTACTTAGGTTTGAAAGAAATGTTCAAATTTTTCGAATGTTGGATCTTGATATTACCCTTCCACTCCATTACTTTTCATATTACTATTTGAGCAAAAATGCACATCCTTAAGTCACACATGATTCTATGCAGTTACTTTATAAATTAATTTTTTAAGCGATTTTATCATTAACTTCATGGTTACCGATAAGACTAATGTAATAATACTTGCTAACGCTCAGCCAAATTCCATTGAGTGATTTGCACTATCATGCACCCGGTATTGCTCCTATAGATATGGAGCTTAATAAACAATTTTAAATCTTTAAGTGGTTTTGTTTCAATATATCTTATTCAAGATGCGGACAGGAAGGAAAATCGAAAGAGAAAAGTGAACTTTTGTATTATGTCAAAACAGCGGCAAATAAAACATTAAACTTTGAATATCTTTAAAACTAGAATCTATTAAAAAATCTAGAATAACAAATTTTAGAAGATTTTATTACAACAAATAATGACACTAAAAGTATTAAATCTAATTATATTAGACTTATTGTTCAGCTAATGTGGCCTTTCCTTAATATTTAAAGAGTTTAGGTTGAAAAAATGTGCACTTATTTACTTACCAAAATACAGTTTCAAACAAGAACACAAGAGAACTCCTACAAAACGGATTATAAAAACACACACACACGCCCGCACACACACACACACACACACACACACACACACACACACACACACACACACACACACACACACACACACACGCACGCATACATGTATATCTAATATTAAAAATAGAAAATATTATGCTGCTTAAATATAAGGGAATCACATTTTATTTCAGTATTGAGAAAGAGAACAAATTTTAATAACAATTAAAGTAATGCTGACTGGAATATTGTAATACATTTTTTTAATATGTATCCATACAATAAAATTAACCTTAAATGCGGTTCAATTTGTTTCAAATAATAACAATTTTATACATTGTATAAACACATAAATATTAGTAACCTATAACAGATATAGTTTGAATGGAATAAGATATTATATTAATACAATCATTACAAGTTATTTCAAAAGGCAATGCTAACTGCAGCAGTCTGTTGACGGCGAAAATGTATCAATCACGCCACGACACTCACATGCTGGAAGTGTCCATTCATCCCTCCTGAATCAAATAACACTTCCTGCATCATTATCATGCGCCTATTTAGTTGATAATACAGTATTGTCTCTATAATGTACTCTGTATTGTATATGGATACGTACTGTTTTAACCTGGGGTGATCCTAATTTTTTTTACAGCAAACTCACCGTCTTAAGTGAATTTTACCTCTTGACTGACATTTCTTTTTCATTTTGTTTGCGCATTTTAAATCACTACTAAATGCGTTTATTTCAATGGAATTAATATTTCGAAGCGTAAATCACTATATTATATGGGAATAAGTGGATAAAACCGCTAGAGCCTAAAATACGATGAGCACAAAAGTACTTTTGCCACAAATAGGTCCATATGTCAACAGTTTTTAAGGGTAAGCCCAAACTAATACATAATCATTCGACCAATTTCGTTCAAATTGGCCAACCGTGGATCTTTTTATGATAATAAGCCACTAAGTAGATATAGGCAGAGGTTCTTCATTAAAAATTTCATCTTTGCAGATGTAGACTGCAAAGATGATAGTGCTAATGTTAAATTTTGAAGATAAGGATAAAAAGGTGTAGGCCTCTATTCATGGTTGGTTTCAACAGAAATGCATCCTTAATTTCATGATGTACTTTTAGGGTTTAAGCTGAAAAATTGCATTTTCTTCTAACATATAATTACATGGAGTCCATTGAAATCTCACATAATAAGACCTTTGCTCCTTTAATGTAAATGTCTTTACAATCCGCGTATATGTTTAGAAGAAGATATTTTTTTGAACTTCCATCGAGTTTGTAGTCCGCAACTAAACAAAAATTCAATAAACTTACACTACTACAAGCATATTTAATAAAAAAGCCATACGTTTCATTTATAGCTTAGTTGGGTGTTTGTATATTAAAAGGTGGCTCCTGTTTACCGGGCAATGAGATATATATTAATTATTAATAATTAATTAAATAAGGTTTGAGTGAGTCGCATAGACGTAAACTAGATTACAACAACGTGTAATATTTATAAAATGGGAATTCAACATCTTGAATAAAATACTTCGTTATTTCCAAACTCAAATAACTAAAAAAAATTAATATAATTTTAAACAGTAAACACTGTAAAATATTGGTCCAATATCAGCAATTAGCCTTACCTAATAATATACCTAGTAATATGCAGCTGGAAAAAAAGTAACAGTTTGAAACAAATAACAGCCAAGTCTCTGGAGGATAATAGTTCTTTATCTGTCTTTAACTTAAGTAATGTAATATGTAGCTCGAGGAAAACGCAACAGTTTGTAACAACTAACGGGCAAGTCTCTGGAGGCTTATACATCTTTACCTCCGTCCTCCCAATTCTGTTCAGTTACGTTGGGAAATCAGACACGTTACGTCATGTACCTGAAAATGAAATATTTAAGTAATTTGTTTTAAAAATATGACAATTTAAAATAAACTTGTATCACTAACTTTTGGCCGTTTAAGTTTAATTTTATTGGAGGCGAGGCAGATATTACGTCAACTAAAAATTGTTTCATGGAATCACACTTGTTTCACTTTAATAGCACCATAAAAAACCTAATTACTTATTTCGGTTTTGGAATCGACGCATCCACCCTAAATGTCTGTGATGTGGATATTAGACCAACATTATTTTTAATCTCAGGCGACGACGGGTGCTTTGATGGGGTTTGCGACGGGTTTGTATGAGTTCATCCAGCTATAGTTCATCGGCATTAAAGTTGATTCGATAGCCATGTCCATAATGAAGGATTGGGATTTGCTAATCACAGGTTTTGCTTCGATAAGTCAAGGTAGGTCTTTATAGATATTTATATCTATTAAAGGAGTCGAAGGCAGTAACGTTTGTAAATGGAATGTTTTGTCTCAACTAAGTCTATCTGTTCGCAAATCGCATATAAACGTGTAGTGACCTTGTAAAAACCCTCAACATTGTTATATATATATATATACTGTATATATATATATATATATTATATATATATATATATATATATATATATATATATATACATATAAACGATATAAACTCTAAGTATGGAATTGTCATGTTACTAATAACAGTCAATTCTAAAAACACCTTTTAAACATTTAAATTTACGGGTATTTTATCATTTCCATAACAAATTTACCTAAAACTTTGGATTATTCTCTTGTGACCACAGAATATTACATTAGACATGCCCTCCATAGCAGCAATAATTAGTGAACATTTTCGTGAATAATTTCGATTACTAGCTTATCTGTCCCGAGGGACTGTAGTGCTACTATTAATCCAAATACAAAATAACAACTTAACTATGTCAGGCACTGGTATTTTCACAAAAAACAGAGTTACAATACATTAACTATACAAATACTCAAGAGCCTACTTGACCATTAATAAAATATGTGGTATTCTCTTTCACTATAATTGTCCTTAATAACCTCCCGTATATAATGATCACACATACTGTTATTTCATCAGTATTTCCTGATTTCTCATGCACTGTTGTGTTCAGCCATCGTATACTCTTGTTCGTGGATTGAATATAGTAACGTATGTAAAGTCCTTTTGTAATAATTTCAAATATCTGAAGTTCTAACATGGCGCGGCGTCACGAGAGAGTTGTACTATTATATACATTAAAAAAGAAATTATTTTATGTTCATTCAGTATTAAATTGTTATGTGACATTCTTGCTCTATAATTATGGGATAATACGCACTATATTTTAAGAAAAATATTTAGAGCAATTTAACTTGTTAGAATTTAACAAATATAAAACTTATTTAATTTATGCTCATTAAATATCAACATTCAGGTGTATTTTACCTATTTGTCACAAAAGTTAATTCCAAAAAGCATGTTACAATAATGTAGACCCAATTTGCATTACTTTCATCAATAATTTGGATACAAATGTATATAGCTTCAAATATATGTACGATACTCATTCTTTTTCTAGTAAATTTTGAATTAAAAAAACCTTGACACTATTTAGGTATTGTTTTCTAAGTGTGCTCTCTAAATAATAGTAAAATATTCCACAAGTTATGATTATAACTCTCTTCCCTGAGATACTAATTAAATTTGAAGATTGTTTTATTGATTATTAGTTTATTAGTTAGTAATTAATTTGCAATAAGTGCTGTGTGACCAATTTCTACTCATTTTTATTTTCATTATGAATAAAGGAAATAAATCCAAAACATGTATCAAGTAAAATTTATTTGCACTAATTGAATTCAGATTTTGAAGTTTTCTAATAGAAGCCTATTCCTCTGAGATATTTAGTAATATAAAATTAGTTTTCTATTTATATTTACTCATTGGTTTAAGAAAAAAACACTGCATACTTGGTTCTGCTTGGTTTAAGTTTTATTACCTTTGAAATATTGAAGATGAGATACTACACAGCAGGGAAACTTTTGTTAGACATCAAAATGTGAAACGTGTGTTTAATAGTTAAGAGTTAGCGAAGCCTATTTATTAATCAAGTAATTAAAAATATGCTATTTCTTTCTTTCTATTTGTCCATCCCTCCGTTTGTTTGTCAGCATGTATGTCCATATGCCTGGCTGTCCCCACAAGATCTCGAAAAGGAACTAACATGATTAACGAAGACTTTCTTTAAAAGGAGTACTGATTTTGATGATAGTGCCTGTCACTCCATGGGGTTTACCTGAGCGTTAAACTTATTATTACTCTTCTATTTGTAAGCCATGATAGCAACGAGAAAATAAATAAGTTTGTGAAGAGACTGATTTCAATTATGTGACATGTGTGGATTGGCTGGTAAATCTTCCGTTACATTCTGTCGTCTCCTTCAATACTCCATTGCATCCATTCATTTGTACAAACACAAGGTAGTGATGTTCCATGTACCTCCGTAGAATTTGGCCGAGCGGTAAAATAGATGATAATATCTTGGGAATTATATGAGCTATAGACTTTGCATTTAACGTCATTTCATGCAATATAGACAACGTCATCTTTAATGATAGGTATGTAGTAGAACCTTTCCTTAGAATAACTATCTAAAGAATTATCTTGTAAACGGATTTATTAGTTGTCTGTAAATGTTGCATTAATGTTTATTTCTCCAGAGACTACCATTAGTTTTGTTAGGTTTAAGTGAGGCTACTTGTGTAACCATGGGAGTTTACTGCGCGTTCTTGAAGTCTGTCTCTAAATAGGCTGGTACATCTTCTGTCTGCCTGAAGGCCTGTGTTCCTGTGTGCAGTAAACCAAGACCTAAATGTGCTGTAAATTTAATTGAAGCCTGTTACACGATATGTGGTGTGGTGTACAAAGTTTTAAAAAAAATGTTTGAGTTAAATTCTATATTCTAGTGGTTTTTTGTGCTTTAGTTTACAATAAAGAGGTATAATCATTTTTTTAATAACCCTCGATACCATAATAATTATCAAAATTAAAAAGGAAAACGATGTCAACGGAAAATTTAAATGAAAATATGCGAGGAAATTTTAAATACAGTAATTATACTCCTTGTACTAATACTTGTCCTATCCGAAGCACAATGTTCTGTTTTATAATTCTTGCTGCTTGTTTTGAAGGTGCCATCATAGTCCTTGTTTTGTCACCAGTGTTGGTAGGTAGCCTTTTGGCTTCAATTAAGCAAAGTACATACTCCGGTCACTACTTCGCTACAGGTGTTTCAGCTACCACGTTTCCCCTTAACCGACGTTCTCAACTAATTGAATTGTAGCCTAGTTTTCATTTTTTCGACAGTTAATCTATCGTATTATTTGTACGAACTACATCTTGTTTGCATATATTTAGGGAAATGCTTATTCTTTAAAAAAATTTCGTTATTGCTTCTATACCTTTGCAGATAAATAAAGTAATACTTTGTATTTATTAATAATTCAGTATGTTGAGCATTTTTAAAATGTAACTGGTGTACCTTTATTTTTAGTCTTCTTTGAGCAATCTGAAATGCAATCGTTGAGAATGTTACAAGCGAGGTTCCGGACGGACGAAGTTGCATTAGAGTTCATGTCACACTTTTAAGCTAGACTGTATTAGTTGTAACTTTATATGCTTTATAAACCGAAGAAATATTTATTATTGTTTTTAATACAGCCAGCTATATACGAATAGCACATTTCCTTGTGTGTAAACATAGAAATCTCATTATTAATTATGGGCCTCAGTAAAGAAACACATACATATGCAATGTTTACATATTTGGAAAAACCTTGTGAATACACTAAAGCACAATTGTTACACAAATAATATGCTGATATTCAACGAGCAATTACAATTGGAAACAGGTATATAATAATCATGATTTCACTGATTAGATTAGACGAACATTTTTGTTTCAAGTAGTAATCACACCTTCATGTTCTAGGCGTGTGACTCTAAGAAAACCGTTCTGTTAAACGTTTTAATAAAAATTACAATTAGTTTGTTATCGAGAGTTATTCCTTAAAAAATTCTTAAAGAGGTTGTTATTATAAATATTTCAAAGTGAATTTTAACAGGATACTTCACATTGGATCGACTGAGCATCGCGTCACAGTAGACTTTTTGAAACTCCATATATGGCACTTCTGCCTGTTGTTTTAAGTTATTATTAGCCTGAAAACAATTTGATATAAATTTGTACAAGTTATAAAACATTGATAGAATGATTTTAGTATTCCAACCATACCATTGTTGGGAAGAAAGATACTTTTAATTTAACACTTTATCCTCTCAGCTGGACGAAAAGCGGTCATTTGCCTTGTTGTATATTGGAAATATAATCATAATACACCCCCTACCAGATCCTACACAAGATATTTAACGTCTTATTGTAATTGCGTCGCTCGTTAGCTAAATTGATAAATAGATTAAAAACACAAACAGTTATTGAACATATTTTTACGAAGGATTGGTTTATGTAATTTTAGGTTTAAAAATAAACCGAATTTTTAGTTGTCCTTTCCGTACTTAAAATGAGTATTGTCTGTCGGTCACAGTAACTCCTTGTTACAGCTCTCAACAGAAGAAGTTAAATCAGTTGTTTTTAATAAAAAAAACTAAACAAAACAAAAGATCAGTACCTTTTGACAAAGTCAGCGTTAGTTTATTAAAATACATAATCGATGATATTTCTCTAGTATTAGTTTATTTAATTAGTATCACATTTAGTAAAGGTGTCTTTCCAGAAATCGTAAATTAAGTTTAATTGTACCTATTATAAAAACAACTCATTCATATAAATGAGACATTCTCTAGGCCTGTGAGACTTCTTTCAGTCGTTTTAAGATTGTTAGAACATATAAAGTTGATAAGATTGGACGATTGGGGAAAATTCTGACGTATTTACCTGTAAAAATTTTGGTTTTATTAAAAGAAGATCAAGAGAAAGTACATTTATTGCAGTAACCGATCACATTTTTTCAGGATTCAGTTCAAAAGTAAAGACAACAGGGCTTATTGTTGATTTAAAATTTAAAGTCTTAGATCCATTTAAATAAATGGGATACTGTCGGAATTTGAGGTGTGACTCTAAACTGGTTTCGTAGCTTTATAACAGGGAGAAAACAAGTAAAAGTTAATGACAACTTTAGTGACCCACACACTTGTTAGAACAGGAGTGCCGCAATATTCAATGACCTCTACTATCCCTTTTTCTATGTTTTATTAATGACTTAGTGAACCTCAATTTTCATGGAAGTAGCAAAGTTTTTGCTTATGACTTAGCTATTTTTACAAAGAAAATTATTTAAAATTATTAAAAAATTCCATAAATTATGAATATATATTGCTTATGAAATGGTTGTACAGAACGAAATGCTGATAAATGTTACAAAGACAATATATATAAATTTTGATTTCACTGCATTTGACTTACCCTCTCCAGTGATATTCTATTCTTCAAACTGCAATACTCAATTAAGTTCTTTTTTAATTGATAAAAATACAAAACAAATAATTATTAAGGTATATTACTTGATGAAAAGTTTTCTTTTGAGACACATGTCCACATGGAAAATTAAGATCATAAATTACAACATTCTATTTGTTAAAAAAACTTTTGTAATACATCACTATTAAGAAAACTTTATTTTGCACTAGTTAATTCAAGATTGAAGTACGTCCTGCCATTCTGGATAGGAACCTATTAGTATACTTAGATAAGTTAAGAACTATTCCTAATTATGTTTTGTGAATAACTTTTAAACAATCTAAAAGAAAAAGGTCCTTCCAATAGTACCAGCAGTGAAATATTCTACAAATCCACCATCTTTGTTTTTAAGGTCTTAAGATTGTTCTTTATTAGAAATGGTAATATAGAAACATATGGCTAATTATTTTTGTAAAACAAGACGTTCTGAACACAGGGGCTTAAATATACCTATGATAAATGAAGCCATTTTTCGTAATTCATTTCAATACCGAGGAGCAAAATATTTAAATCAATTTTCGCTTCAAATTAAGCACAACAAAAATGTCAAAGGTTTTTGCAAAAAAAGAAACAATAAAAATAATCGCTTGGCTTTCTTTTCAACATGATGTAAGATATATTAACAATGTTTTAGTGTAAACATATTCAGTATTGCGATAAATTATTAAGAATTTTTCTTGAAAAGCTAAAGTTGATTATTCCACCATCTTTAGTAAAAGCTAAAGTTGATTATATACTTTATGAATATTATTTCTAATATTTAATACTCTATTAAAGGCATGATATTCATCTACGTTACATTTACAGTAAAACTTCAAACTTTAGACCATTATTGAGTTAAAACAAAATTATAAACTCAATATTACTTGTTTTTTTTACAGTTATTGTTAATTTATTCTCTACAACAGGCCACGCTACTGAATAAATTAGATATTTATATTTCTCACAGACTCGACTTATTATTTATACATGTATTTCATTATGGCTAAATATTTTGTTGTTGGATATAATAGTAAAATGTTAAAACTATAACAAATGAATCCACATAATACTGCATCACATTCGGTAGAATTTTTTTTCAATTTTGACGTGACAACGTCTTAAATTAGGTTGCGGCTCGGAGTCACTCATGAAAAAGTGTAACGCCCGGTAACGTTACGATGCCCGTCCAGTGGGTCCGCCGCACGGGATCCGCACGGGATAAAGCAGATAACTGTGGGTCCGCCGCACGGGATAAAGCAGATAACTATGTTTATTCGTGAAAATGTGGAGTGCTTAGATTCGTCATTTACAACAACTACAACAATAAAGGTAAATAATTGTACACTGATATTTCATTATCATAAACTATGATTGATTGATTAATTGTTAGATTGACACAAAAGTTGAGAAACTGAGTTTATAGGTTATGTCATACTATTGACAAATGTTGATAGTGTTAAGTAAATTATTAGTTTAAATCACTCTGCAATCAATCGTAATTCAGTCGATTGAGAAGAAACAGTGCGTATTGCTAGTCAAACATTTAAAATAACAAATTATAACCTCTAACCTGTCATAACAGTGCGACCAAACAAACGAACTAAACCGACCAATCACCACGTGCGGAGTTAGAATTTAACTGTGTTTAGCAAGAATTTCAAATTCCAATTTTAGTAAATGTTTTATTCAACTTTACCATTTACAATAACAAATTTTAATTAATTTCAAATTATGTACAATTTTTTAGTAAACAAAATATATTTCTATAGTTAAAATTTGTGCAATTCTTATTTTCATTCAATTCCTTGTTCCTATTGTGCAATTTAATAATATTCATATCAATAAATATTCTACCGAGAAAAAGACGTTGTCACGTAAAATCTTCGCCCGTAAAACCGACTTTACAGGCAACCGTAATTTGTATTCTAAAATATATCGAATTAAAATTTATTATGATAGTTAAATTTTTCCTTTTTTTATATTGTATTATTTTGAAGGATCTTTTATTTAATTTTTTTTTATCCAGTAGTATAAACGATGTGTTTTTGATCAGACGTGCATACTATAGAGCTAGTCTCATTAGCTATCACAGTTTTTTTTTACAAAAAGATCAACATAAGTAACTTCTTATTCTTACTAAGCTAAAATATTGAGTAGTAGTATTAAATAAATCAGTTATATACACATTTACAGATGTGGTTATCTGACTAATATGAGTTATTTATTATGTATTAATTCTATGCAGTCTTCAGGCATTTCTATTAACAATTAGTTTCAGTATGGATTCTTGAACATTTTCTATATTACTTAGATTAGAATAACTTTCATCTTTTGTTTTCTTTATCCAGAACAAAGTTAATCCTGGAGAATACTGAGAACTATTTACTTTCATTGGACTGTGTTTCCCAATCTACTTTTTACTGTAACTTGTTTGTTGTGCAGTGTTCCGGATGAACACTGAGAAGTACTAGTTGATTGTTTTTCCATAGTCTGCTTGTTGATACAACTTGAGCTATCTACTAATTAAATGCGACACTAAAATGCATAATTTTTGTTTATTTTCGAGAAACTTCAGTTGGTTATCGACTTTCACTATGTATATTATTCACAACCATTGGTGAATTGCACTGTATTTAAACTTATATGTGCTAATTACTAATAATGAGGTCAAAATAATTACATAAAATCGCTTGAAAATTAAAAAAATATTTTTATTTTTAGGCACAATTAAAATTGAACCTCGGCAATCCAGTACACATAACATTTTACCACGTGTTTTTAAGTAACTAGTCCCAGAAAGACATATATTGTAACAAATACTACCATTTATTATCCCACTATAACTTACTGCAAACATAAAGTATCTTTTCATTACTATCAATTCCTACTTATTCCTTCTTACCACAATTACCAAACATCCATTACTCTTCTTTGTATGTTTAACTTAGATATGTTTATTAATTGTTTTCAGATATTATCTGGCTAACTTATTAAATTCAGACTTTTACTTGCCATCCGATTTGGTTCGATTGTTCATATGTAATGCCCTGAATACTTGCCGATGGAATTCGTATTGAATAGAACGTCTGAGCTATCGAGTGAGTATACCATATATTATCATTTTAAGTTAATGAATGAGAACAGTTATTTTGAAAGGATTTTACTATTACAGATTTTGTTGTCAATTAATACCTACTAAAATAACGTACGCTTCATTACAAGTATACATTCTTATTCCCAGGAGTCAAATGTAATATACAAAGTCACGTATGTCTGAAAAGCTTTAACTTTTTTGTTTATACTAACAGTTATTTCTAAAAATATTCGGTATAAAAGAAGACTAGTTAAATTGATAATAATATTATAGCTTATATATTTAAATGTGGTTTCAGTCTACGTAAGTCATTATATATAAAGGATTATTATAAAGGATATAGATAATAAAGGGTTTTACTGAGGAGTGTTTGTTTAGTAATATCTGCAAGGATCTATAATCATGGAGCTTTATTTTTGTACAACCTAGATTCTATACAATGCATCTCGCAAGTAATCACTATGAGTAAGACATCGTTTTGTTTTTATGTTTTTAGAGAGTACACCAACAAGAAATGTAATATTAACTAGAGTTATTGCTGCGTAAATAACACACTTTTTGAATACTTAAAAATAATTAATCTTATCGATTTAAATCATGTGAGGGAAAATATGTAAGAATTTTAAAACTTGTATTTGTGCTTCAGATCAGAAATTATTCCAGATATGTCCCATCATTGTTAGAAAAGTCAGTTATAATATCTATGCACAACTTCAAAGCGTAAGAATCTATTGCCATCAACATGATTACGGAAACGATGGACGTACAATCTATTTCGTGTCAGTCCATCATTACCTGCTGTACAGAAGACCTTATAAACTTGACTGAACATTCAGAACAAAAACAAATCTATCGTGTATTTTTATACTCACATTACATATGAATGACTACGTATATTATAATATTGGAAGAATACTGAATTGTCATCCTCACGTTGAGGATTTACTATCACTGTATGAGTGACCATTTTGAATTATTGCTTTTTAATATTGTTGTATCTTTTTAAAAGTATTATTTTAATATAAAATAAATGTAATTTTTATTAAAACCTGGTGACTTACGAAAAGTATACAACACAGAAAAAGTATTGTTTTGTTTAAATAGTTTAAAATTTTCAATGTATGTTATAACAATGTACTATTGTTTATAAAATGTTAGTTATTTACCCACAATTAAACTATACTGTTAGTTGTAACTTAAATTATGTATTTAAAAGTTTTTAATTATTATGTATCTAGTCTATAATTTAAAGTAAATATTAATTTTACATGACTATGTTTAGTTTGAACATATACAGACAGTTATGAGGAGTATGATTATACGGTATAGATAGAACAAAGGAAGGGTATTATAGAAGCCTGACGCTACTGAAGCTATAATCTGCCTGTCACGCACTTCCGTTGGAAAACCTACAATAGAGATAGGCACTGAATTACAAATATTTACATATTTACATGAAAAAAATTTAAGTTAACCATCTTTTTTTGAAGAGTAAGAAATTATTTTTCTATAGAAGGTATACCATGCAAGTGGTTGGGGCCACTGAACGTAAAACATCACAATTTATTTATGATTATAGTTAATATTTAATACGCAAGTAAATAAAGCAAGTTTTACAGTTAACTAGACATGTATAGTTATGGTATTATACCTATATCAATTTAATGAAGACTTTAAATTACTGGTTTACTAGAAAAATTTGCATTTGTTATGAGGTAATATAACATATATAATTTCAATATTTACTCCTAGTGTTAAAATAGAAAAGTATAGATTTCGTTTCAGTTAAAATAGTAAGAAAGTGGGCCGTATATTATTATTAACTATTTCGAAATATTCATTTTCGCAACACGTAATCAATAATAATTATAAGCCAGTAAACAAACCAACAGAAGCAATTACTTACTGTTCATTAACAAACAAGTAACAACTGCAGTGCCAATTAAAGTTTTTCTTAAGCGTAATTTAATAAAGTATTTAATACAACACAAGTTTTTGCTATTCCAGTTATATCTAATAGCTAATGCTTTTGTAACAAACTAGGTTAGTATTGATATCATATTTAATAATAATGTGAACGGTTTGAGAGATAACGAAAAATTCATAATATATATTTAAAATACTAAATATTGGCATGAAGACCATAGCTTATCTAGAATAGCTGAATTGTCATATGGCTGGGAGATTATATAAACTGAATTAATTATGTATTACTAGTCAAAACTCATATCGATAAGGTTTTATTTAAAATTTTAACCTAAATTAAAGTATTCAAAAATTTAAGCATCTTTTTTCGAGAGCCGGTATAAATTTTTCATAATATTTCAAAACAATCTAAGAAATAAATTCAGGCATAGATTTACACTAAACAACCGTCATTCTCTCGGGAATGTTACTTCTGACTGGCCTATACCTTCCAGTTAAACTTAATCTAATTTGAGCCAAATTCGATATGCCAATTTAATCTGGGGAATCCCATGGATATCCAGTATTGGCATATTAATAAAAGCAAATATAAATATGTCGTGATATTGCTATGGAATGATATATCGATTGATCTAGTCTAATGCGAAGGAGTTAGTAAAACGTTTTATGGATATTGTTAGCCTAATCATAAACAACCCTATCCACTTTGATTGGTGTATTTTCTTCATTATGAAATCAAGGAGAACTCAACTATTGCATTAAACATATCTTAAATTGGTAGTAGATTGCAAAAGCCAGAAGTAGAGACTTTTTTGAAGTATATTCCTGAGAGCTACACGTATATAGCTTTTTGTTAGGGGTAATAAGGCAAACTGTAGCAGCGTAAGTGAATTTAAACGTACGTTTAAGTGAATGTAGACTCACTAAGACGGAGTCTTCTCAATGAAGCTTGTAACGGTTAATGTACTCATATATACAATGTGTTTTAGGAGGAATCTACCTTACGGCACAAGCTTATTCCTCTCATCAAAATAATAAAAATCGCCCATAAAGACATGGGTCCAGAAATGCTTCGTTGGCGAGTCACACAGGGTCAAAAATTTCAACGGAAATTCAGCTGCTTCAGTGAAACCCACACTGATATTTTAGGATTTTAATATAGTTTGATAATTAGTTTAGTTTACGTAAATGAGCGGAAAAATCGAATAAAACGTGTCCCATTACTCTGACTATAATTATGTAGGAGAAAATCAAGGTAAATCATCAAAGGTTAACGTCAAAAAACACACTTTTATCCGTTAGGACTACAATAACTCTATTAAATTGGCTATAAACAAGAAAATTCTTTAAAAAATGAGTAGATAATCTTATTAAAAAAGTATGTATATAGATAAAGTGAAAAAAAACGGAATACTTTTCATTCAAATTCAAGTTTATTAAGGCACGCATAAAACTAAAAACTACGAAAATCATGTTGCTAAATGTAGGCCAATGTATCTCATAATAGTTTTGTTGCAAATCCTAATAAAATTTAAGCCCCCTTTACATAAAAATGATCTATTTAACAAAATCAATCAACATCTTAAAAATATAAGTTGAGTTAATTTCACTGGAGCAGATGATTTTCGGGTGAAATCTTTGACCCTATATAACTCGCCAACAAAACATCTGGACCCAGGTTTGTTTGTAACTTTTTTCATTATTTTTGGTTAGAGGAATAAGCTCATGCAGAATGGGAGATTCCTCCTGAAACAACCTATATATCTTTATATATATATTTATATATTTATATATAGTATATATATATATATATATATATTTATATATACAGGGTGAGTTTTTTAAAGTGATCCAATAGATAACTTTTTAATTACATGACTTAGCACCACACTTTAAATTTGGAACTTGCTCAATTTTAAGTTTTCCTCAGGAATACACTTTCAAATTTTTTGAAGATGGCCGCCATTTTCCCAATATGGTAGCCAACTTTAAAAATCTTTAATGGAACACCATTACCTTTTTGTTACTTGAGAGTTTTTCCATATCTCTAATGGTTCAGGAGCCACGCGGACTAGAAGTTTTCATAATTTTTTCCAATATGGCGCCCAACTTTAAAATCTTTTAGGGAACACCCTGTATTTTATGTTGTTTTTAGATTCTACTCTACAAAATAAGACATTTTGGCTTCTGAAAGTTTTTCTATATCTCTAATGGTTCAGGAGCTACGTGGACTGAAAGTTTTCACCATCAGTCCGAAAAAATCCGAAAACTTCCAGTCCACGTAGCTCCTGAACCATTAGAGATATAGAAAAACTTTCAAAAAGCAAAAATTGTCTTATTTTGTAGTGTAGAATATAAAAACAACATAAAATACAGGGTTTTCCATAAAATATTTTAAAGTTGGCCCGCCATATTGGCAACAATTATGAAAAACTTCCAGTCCACGTAGCTCCTGAACCATTAGAGATATTGAAAAACTCTCAAAAGCAAAAATGTATTATTTTGTTGAGTAGAATCTAAAAAACAACATAAAATACAGGGTGTTCCATTAGAGATTTTAAAGTTGACCGCCATATTGGAAAATGGCGGCCATCTTAAAAAAATTTGAAAGTGTATACCTGAGTGAAACTTAAAATTGAGCAAGTTCCAAATTTAAAGTGTGGTGCTAAGACGTGTAATTAAAAAGTTAGCTATTGGATCACTTTAAAAAACTCACCCTGTATATATATATATATATATATATATATTTATATATTTCTTGTGTGCGTGTGTATGTTACTGAACTCCTCCTAAACGGGTGGACCGATTTTAATGAAACTTTTTGTGTGTCTTCAGGTGGATCCGAGAATGGTTTAGATTCCCAATTCGGTCCAATTTTAATAGTTTATTTAATTAATTTTTTAATAATAAATTGTTGATGTTGGAGTGTTTTTACATTGGATCCGCCAGACTGCGCTACGAACGCACGTAATGCAAAGTGAACTGATACTTAACAGCTGTGAATATTTTCAGCTTGAAGTTCATCAAAAGAGGCAGAAAACATTTGTTCACAATTTAAAATTCAGAAAGTTCATATTTTAAATTTGTAAAGTGCTTGATCAGTAGTGTAATGCAGATTGCAAACATGAAGTTTCACAATAATTGTTCTACGTAAACATTAATAATATTACAACACAGCCATAATGTTTTTCTATTTTAATTCCAGGTTTTCCTGACAGTTTGTGCTGCTATCAAATTTGTGTGTTGTTTTGTAACATTCTGTAATTATTGTGTGAGTGCTAATTGTTCTAATACATTAATAGAGATTGAAGAAGTTTGAAGTGCATAAAAAACTATAGTTATTTATTAAAGTTATTGAACTCATTTTGCAAATTTATTGAAGTGAGTATATTGGTCGCATACCTCAAATAACCTAAGAAGCATATAAATCAAAAGGTTGTGTTTCTATGTGTGAATATTGTTAACAGTTTAGATAATCAAGTTTTAAACTAATTGGATTTAAAATAATTTGTTGTAATTTACATTTTTTAATCTGCAGTTCAGAATTTAGTCACGTAAGTTCAAATTAAGTAGCATACAAATCACATGTGTGAATAACTACTTATTGTTAATAGTGTAGGAATTGGTTTTAAATTAAATTCTGTTGGCCGGTTACGATATTATACTGTAATTTTAAATTACTAATTTTTATAACAAGTATATTTTTTTTAATTTACAACTTAATTTATCGTAATGCTATTGAAATGTACAATATTTTTTGTTAATCCTTCAGGAGTGTACATAAACAAATTAGATGGTTTTCCGATAGGGCTGAAGTATATTAAGTGGCCACCATCACAATCGAATTATTGATATTTATGAATAGCCTATCCAAATTACTATCCGAATTGGATTATAGTTATTTAAAGGCTGAAGTACAATAAGCAGCCACCATCACAATCGAACTATTGATATTTCTGAATAGCCTATCCAAAACTACTGAATTTCATTCATTGTATTTATTTATTCGGTCAAATTTAATTAAATTTTTAATTATAAATTGTTTTTGATGTTGGAGTGTTTTTATATTGGATCCGACAGACTGCGCTAACGACACATAATACAAAGTGAACTGATACTTAACAGCTGTGAATATTTTCAGCTGAAGTTCACCAAAGAAGCAGAAACATTTGTTTACATTTAGATTACGTTATTATATAAAGTGCTTGATCAGTAGTCCAATGCAGATTGCAAAATTTAAATTTTCACCAATTGTTCTATTGTAAACATTATAATATTACAACACAGCCGTACGTTTAATCAATTATAGTCTTGAAAGCATAGAATAAGCATAAACATATAAACATAACACCATTTCTTATTTAAAATATATTTCTGTACTCATTTTGGAGGATAGAGATTATCCAGATATAAAATTGGAAGTTTTAGCTTTTAACTGAAATTCTTAGTAAATATTAAGTGTTGATCTTGGAAGGAATGCGCTACGATCGCAGTTTCAAATGTTTCTCTATTTTAATTCCAGGTTTTCCCGACAGTTTGTGCTGCTATCAATGTGTGTGTGTTGTTTTGTAAGGTTCGTGTTTCCAAAAGTAAATACGGAAAATAACATTAAAATATAATAGAATGAAGTTATAAAAAGTGTACTACGT
The DNA here is from genome assembly GCF_021130785.1 of Homalodisca vitripennis. Classification (NCBI taxonomy): domain Eukaryota; kingdom Metazoa; phylum Arthropoda; class Insecta; order Hemiptera; family Cicadellidae; genus Homalodisca; species Homalodisca vitripennis. The sequence continues at coordinate 128,477,058 of NC_060209.1, read as the reverse complement.
GGCCGCGTTATAAGTTTATAAAGGCCAAAAGGCAAAAAGAAGAAAATAAAAAATAAAACATCGTGTAATTATTGTGTGAGTGCTAAAATTGTAATAGTACATTAATAGAGATTATTTGTCGCATTACCTCAAATAACCTAAGTAGCATACAAATCAAAAGGTTGTGTTTCTATGTATGAATAATGTGTGTGTGTTAACTATTGTTAACATTTTAGATAATCAAGTTTTAAACTAATGGATTTAAAATAATTTGTTGTAATTTACATTTTTTAATCTGCAGTCAAAATTGGTGAGATAAGTTCAAATTAAGTAGCATACAAATCACATGTGTGAATAACTATTGTTAATAGTGTAGGAATTGGTTTTAAATTAAATTCTGTTGGCCAGTTCTGATACCATACTGTAATTTTAAATAACTATAATGAAATTCGGTAGTTGTCTAGATAGGCTAATCAGGAATACCAATAGAGGTTATCTAGATATAAAAATAGGAAGTTTTAGTAATAATACACTTTTAACTGAAATTCGTAAATATTAAGTGTGCAGCAGCGATTGATCAGTTAATTTTTTTGTTTATAAATAAATTGTTTTTTATCTTGGTATGTTTTAAATTGGATCCAGCAGAATGCGCTACTATCGCAGTTTCAAATGTTTTTCTATTTTAATTCCATGTTTTCCCGACAGTTTGTGCTGCTATCAAATTTGTGTGTTGTTTTGTTTCATCGTGTAATTACTGTTGTGAGTGCTAATTGTAATATTAAATTAATAGAGAATCACATGTGTCAATAACTATTGTTAATATTGTAGGAATTGGTTTTAAATTAAATTCTGTTGGCCAGTTCTGATACTATACTGTAATTTTAAATAACTATAATGAAATTCAGTAGTTTAGATAGGTTAATCAGAAATATCAATAATTCGATTGAGATGGTGGCTGCTTATTATACTTCAGCCTTTAAATAACTATAATTTGGATCGTCATTTTAGTAGTTTAGATAGACTATTCAGATATATCAATAATTTAATTGTGATGGGGGCCACTTATTGTACTTCAGACCTATAGGGAATACTTATTTAGTATATTAGATAAATTAAATTCTGTTGGCCAGTTCTGATACTATACTGTAATTTTAAATTCATTATTATGTAATTTGGTAGTTTAGGTAGATTAATCATAAATATCAATAATTCGATTGTGATGGTGGCCACTTATTGTACTTCAGACCTATAGGGAATACTTTTTTAGTATTTTTGATACCGTAGTCTACGTTGTAATACATTTTTATCTAAAAGTTTACTTTAATTAAAATTACGTATTCAATAAGTTACTCATATTCATTGTGTACTATTATACAGAATTTTATTTTTACAGAAAAATGCCACGTCTTCATGGAAGAGGACGAATAGTTATTCAATCATGTGATTTATATGCTACTTTAATTTGAACTTATGTGACCAAACTGTTAACAATAGTTATTCACACATAGAAACACAACCTTTTGATTTGTATTGCTACTTAGGTTATGCGACCAATATACTCACTTCGTTTAATAAATTTTCAAAATTAGTTCAATAACTTCAATAAATAACTATAGTTTTTCATGTACTTCAAAACATTTTCAATTTCTATTAATGTAATATTACAATTAGCACTCACACAATAATAATTACACGATGTTACAAAACAGCACACATATTTGATAGCAGCATAAACTGTCGGGGAAAACCTGGAATTAAAATAGAAAAACATTTGAAAACTGCGATCGTAGCGCATTCTGCTGGATTACAGTGTAAAAACATTCCCAAGATGGTCCACCCATTTAGGAGGAGTTCAGCTCCATACACACGCACACAAGAAATATAAAAAAAGATAAGGAAGTTCGGTAGTTTAGATAGGCTAATTAGAAATATCAATAATTCGATTGTGATGGTGGCCACTTATTATACTTCAGCCCTATACGGAATACTTATTTAGTATTTTAGATAAATTAAATTCTGTTAGCCAGTTCCGATACTATACTGTAATTTTGAATAACGATAATGAAATTCGGTAATTTAGATAGACTATTCAGAAATATCAATAATATTCAATTGTGATGGTGGCCCGCTTATTATACTTCAGCCTTTATATAACTATAATCTAATTCGGATAATAGTTATATAGGCTATTCAGAAATATCAATAATTCGATTGTGATGGAGGTCACTTATTATACTTCAGCCCTATCGGAAAATCATCTAATTTGTTTGTGTATACTCCTGAAGGATTAAGAAAAAATATTTTACATTCAATAGCATTACGATAAATTAAGTTGTAAATTGAAAAATATACCTGTTTATAAAATAGTTTGTTTGAACTTTTTTACCTTCAGATGAAGTAAGTTTTCATTTAAAACATCCTCTACATTTCACATCACTCATGTTATACTCACACACTATCGGTTGGTCGAAGTGTGATTAAATGTACATGTGATGAAGTTAGTTATTGTAATAACTTTTTAATAGGCATTTTTATCAAAACAGCCCAGATTGTTACAGATTAATCAAAGTTTTAACATTTTCGAATTAAAGACGTGTGTACAGGACAACGTCTGTCGGGTCTGCTAGTATATATATATATATATATATATATATATATATATATATATATATATATATATATACTTTTTACTGTTTGGGAGAACAAGGAAAAATCAACTATTACACACAAAAATAAATTGCCAGAGTAAATTACAGCCATAAATTATACATTTTACATATTGTCATGTTTATGGAATCAAGGAAAACTCAAAATTAGTGTCAGAAATGTAATTCTCTGGAAACACAAGTGCACATACACGGGCCACGCCTAAGAAACTGCGTGTGAACTCACGAGGAACTACGAGTTTATTCAAAGTCTAACATGAATACAGGTAGACAGAAAAATAAAATATTTAAAAGATATTTGTTTTATATTTGGATATAGAAAGGAGAGGGTACTCTATTTAATGGTATAACTAAATATATTTAGAGGAAACTAGATTAACTACAGTTTGATATAATTAATCTATACCAAAGTTTGATATTTTATAAAGGACAGACTGACAGTCACCGCAGGATAGCTGACTCGGTACCGTTTCTGTAACTTCTGCCGACGTGTGGCTTGTGGACAGTTATATCAAGACTAGAGCTTCATTACTTAAATATCATAAGTTCTTATAAAAGGCGCTCACAACCTCTTTTAACAATAATTTGACTCACTATTTTAGAACATAAGTTTATTAGAGGACTATGAATAGTAGAGATTTTAGGACATATACTACTGGATTATAATATGCTTGATAAAAGTATTAAACGTTTGCATGTTTTCTTGCGAAATATCCATAAGTATATGGTTAAATAATGAATTTATATTTACACCGAAAGTTCTGAATAAAAAAAAATTAAACTAGTGAACAATACGGGATTAACTATTTAAGAAATAATACATTTTAGAAATTGTTGGAAAATGTTAGAACTAAGTTATTTATAGGCCTAACTATAATGTATAATTTGTATCCATCATTAATTTTATATTAAATTGTTACGTTACTTTAAAAACTTTATTTATCATTGATATATAACTTTTTAATTACTTCGTTTAGCGAAGTAATAGCGATAGAGGCTTAGGCTAATATTAGTTTAATACGTAAACAGGGAAACATTATTTCTAAACTACCTGTAATTTATCTATATGATATACGTATACATACCTAAACGTTGTGTGGGTTTCTGGAACGTGACCAGAACAAGATCTCCTTATACTCTCTAATGCCAGGCAAGAGACAAGAGCAAAGTTCATTATGTACATGTTGTAAACACATAAATATCAATCTAATGACTCCATTTCCCTATTGTAAACAACCCTACCCCGTTATTTCTGAGTGTTTCTTACACTCTGTTTCTTACTCCACGACATAAAAAAATTCTATTTTTCCAGGATCGGATTTTTAATGTGATGTTAGTTTTACAGTTTGTATACAAAAATTAACACAAGGCCAAAGAGGAAAATGTTTTTATAAGATCTAAGATAGTAATTAAATGTTAGAAAAATTAATTACTTCAATAAAATTGTCTGAAGTCACGTCTATATCAAAAATTTTGCAATTCGTGTATAGTACTGCGAAAATATACCTACAAGACCAATATTTTCGCATTTACATAAATGTTATTCCTCTCTTGATAACTCACATTCACCATATGCTATAATGGGTAGCTATAACAGAAATAATTTCACGAAAATACAAACGTGGCATATAGTTTTTATATAAATTATTCGGAAATATTGTTTTTATTATAATAATAATACAATGTGGTAATATAAATTTCTTTATTTAGGCCTATGAATAATATTACATATCCTCACTAAATCGTAGCATGACTATAAGAGTTACTATAATATTGCTTAGAAACATTAAGTTCTGAGTTTTAAGGAGATAAGTGGAATAATGCTATAAAGGCTGCTAACATATCCTTATTACAAACCTCTATTGTATTGCAAAAAAATTCAGTTACAACAAAACATTTTATACTTGACCTTTAAACACGTAGGCTATTTTTATAATAATAGTATGTTCTCTTATATTTTCAAAAGCTTTTGTTTTTAAAACTTGAATGATTTTACAAGAAACGTTTCTAAAGTCATTGTGATGTTCAGTGATTTTTATATGTCTAATTGTGGGTTGACGCATAACTCACAACCTAAAAATCTCTATATTCTACATATTTTGATCCTAGTAATTACTGTTTATGAAATTAAGTCTTAATAAGTATACTAGGGCTTTGGAATCTGGGATTTAGAAAAAAATACCATGACATTAGTTAATAGCTATTTTTGTGTTGATTTTTCATTCACCAATTCCTTTTATTTGATCACCATTGTCAGTCAAATTATTGAGTCAAATTTCAGGGAAACTAGACATAAAAGTTAGTCCTTTTCTGCTATATTTAGGATAATAATCTTACATTAAAGGGTATAAATAAGGTCATGCAGGAAAACACGGACATAATACACGGAGATATTAACTAAAATGTTAACCCTACCAATGTTTGTTACATAACAGATAGGAAAATAAAAATAAATGTATATTTTTATGTCAGAATAAATTTTTACATATTTAAATATTGGCAAAATAACTGTGATTTACTATTTCCATTTATGCATCAGGTGTATAATTGTTAAGAAAATGACCAGATTCAACTAGATTACATAATTTTTTATATATTTTAGTATAAAAGTCTCTAATGTCAAAAAAATAAAAATATTTTGTTTTCAAGATCTTTCGCTACTGTAGTTTTTTTTGTATCTTATTAGAGAAACATGACACTATATTCCAGGAGTAAAGTCTGTGACAGCATTTCCAGAATATAAACTAAAAGGAAATGGGGCTAAAATCTACATAAAAATTAAATCATCTATTCCCGACATAGCTACGTTATGTGTACAAAACTTGGTTGCTCCACTATGTCTAGAGATTGTATCAGAAGCCTCGTAGTTCACTCAATTGTGTACCGTATGAGACTGTAAAATAGCTATTGCCCAAGATTACATTATGTTTTTATATTTTGTACTTTACGAGCCTCTGATTTTGAAACGATATAGCGAGTTCATTATGATCTTCCTTGTCGTTCACATATTAGGAAACACTTCAGACGAACATGGCTCCAGATCTTAGGGATCAAGTCTGTGACAGTAACATATTCGAGGCACTGCACTATGAAGAATTCTCCCTGGAGCCAAACTTAACATTCGCCCAAAGTATATAGTTATGAAAAACTTAAACGATAAATTGCGAAAGAATATGAGATTTGTTTTTTCTACAAACAATACAAATATTGGCAGAAATAAAAGCGTGTGTAGTATTATCATATGTATCTTTAAAATTAAATGTCACTTATAACTTTAAAACAGTCAATGAGAGTATAATAGGTTTCTAGATTTGTATTTATTAACTTAAAATAAAGAAAACATGTATAGCCACAAGTACAAACAGTATCTTTAAGTTTTGGTTTTCCTTATCAAAGAGAATTATCACGTCAAGTAAAAAGTGACAAGATTACATTTGAAGATAACAGCAGCGGCTGATAGTCTAATCAACGTAACTGGGTGGGGAAACTTTTATAAGTAGCCTTGAGTTGTGAATTGTGACACTATACAATAGTATATTATGGAGAATTGCGCACAAAAGTGAGATTGAACAAAAGTGGCCTCCGCATCGGGTAATAAACTGTGAACGATAGGTAATAACAATAAGAAGACGTTATGTTAAGAGCTTTCTTCGACCGTAAATGTAAGCAGTAGCATTACAGTGAGATGTATTTATGTGATCCACGTGTTGAATCTCCTAAGCTTACCTGAACGAGGCATTACGAAATAATCAGCGTCTTATTTCTTCACTTTAAAAATGACGTCTTTTCGTGAATGTATTTCGCAAATGGCTTTTCATAATCTGTATATGTAATTACATAGATTGAATTCAATGATCCGGTTTAATTAAAAAAATATAAAGCATATTAGAAATGTAACCTAGAAAAGTGCTTGCCATAAATATACAAAAATAAACATTTGACACTTATTTATTGACTTTGTTTGTATTATGTACATTTCGAATTCAAAGAATTCATCATCAGGTAATTGTCTAATACGAGTACCTTATAATGAATTCGTTGAATTCAAAATGTACATTGTACAAATAAAATATATGACACCTAGGATAAAAAATCAGATTGAAATTTCTAGAAAAACTATATATATATATATATATATATATATATATATTATATATATACTGAGAATATAGCTGCAACTAAAAAAAACGAATATAGATTTACCAATATGTATAAATCTGGTGCTTCTTATAAAAATACACGCTAAATCTTTTAGAATATGAGAATTTAGAGCTTTTTAAAACTGCCCATAAGAAAATGACTGTATCAGTTGGTAATGCTTGGTTCCTAAGTACGAGAAACCTATTTTTGAACCTTTAAACGAGGTCTTGGTACATTTATCAGTTTCTTCTCCAGACTACTAGAATTACTACCGTTTTGTAACTTATAGTGTATAATGTATCATAGCTTCGTGCCTTACATTAAGAAAGGAAAATGTTTAGGGATGTCGTTGGAACTAATAATTATAAAAGAGTGTCCTATGAATTACATTTAAAATTCCCGCATAAATACTGTGTCATTGACATAGAAATGTTGTAGTTTGTATTTATGATTTGATCTATAAAAGCTTTGCATACAATAAGAAACTACCGTACGATATCCGGTACTGTACTGAGGAATTGCATTTTGCCAAATACATTCTTCCGCTTGGCTTTTCGCTCTGCTTGGAAATTCTCCAGGGATTCAGAAACCCATTTCACACTCCTGGTGTTACATAGAAATACATCTTTCTCAGCTTCACATGTATCTACTTATAAATTACGTTTATCCTGACAAATTTATTTGCAGTAGTAAGATAATGTTTGTTGTATTCATTGATTATAGTAAATGATTTGTAGGGAATTTATTACCGTGTGGGCAATAATATAACCAATTCGATCATAGATAAAAATTAGAAAAACTTTACTAGAAATGTATGAAAAAATTTTGATGAAAGTGATAAAGTGATTTATAAACACTAACACCTAGTACCCGCAGTGGCAAAAAGAACTTGCCGCCCTCCAATGTAATATGATACGTTAATAAATGATCTGGATCAAGCTAAGATTCAACTAGCTGTAAGTATATAAGTAGTATATAAAGTAAAAAAAAATATTACTTGATATAGAGTATTAGTCCAATAAAGGTGATATTTTACAAATAAAAAACTAAATTACTGGTATAAAGCCCCACTTAAATAGCAACTTTAGTAATTTACATTAAAATACACGTCAAACGTCTATAAATAAGTCTACTAATACAAAGCATGCAGTCATAAAATCATGTTTAATATCAAAATAAATCAAATCAATAATATAAATTATTCTAACTTAAACTAATAGTTTCTAATATACGCCAACAACCATATACTTATCTGTAGCTGTAAAAAAAATACTTTTATCGTTTCACATTTCTAATAGTAAAAATTCGCAAGCATTTTCCGACTACTAAATGTAAAAGCTGATTTCTTTTAAATATTATTAATAGTACAATAAGATAATTTACGTAAATACTGCATTTCAAAATGTATGGTAATCAGGTAAAGCTTTTTAGCATTAAACTCGTACTTTAAAGTAACAACATAAAAGAATCCTCTTTCAGATGATTGGCTATCAAAGTAATAGGATTGAAATAAATCAGCTTCGACGATTTGGTTTTATTTTTATAAGGAAAAACTATAAAGCTTGTTTGGCTCAAAGAGAAACAGTATTTGAAATGTCAGTTGAGATTATTAAGAGATATAATTTTATGTCAAAACAGAGGACACTAACTTTTGGCCTTTAGAAAGTCACAGAACAAAATGTCCTTTTATAAATATTTATGGAATATTTTAATAAACATTGTATGAAAACATCAATTCTGTAACACAAAGTCATTACATTCTTTAAAATAATAAGTAATTAAAGGGGAGTTTATTAAAAAGAGTTAAAGGGAGTTTTATTAAAAAGTAATCTCATTTAATTCTCTCAATATTAAATAAAGGCAAACTCACAATGAAAAAACTATTTTACCTTATTTTGTATTATGCAAACAAAGTCAGCAAATTGTAGGGACTGTTTATCGCCATTTGTGTACAGGCCGCTGTGTCGAGGTCTTTATTGTTAAATGTTTTACAGACACATATTACATGATTTATGTTTTGGCAAAGGTAATATTCACACAATATAAATACGGTTTTCAAATTGTTTAAATAAAACTTTTAACCTATTACCAAATACATCTCCACACCTAATACTCGGAAATAATATTGACGATAATTTAAGAATAGTTATCATTTAACATAATATTATTTCTGTAATGGTTCTACGCATGAATGAATTTGCCATCAATGTGTTGAGAAAGTTTATGTTTCGTTAACTTAATTTCATTATCACAAAATAAACCAATAATATACATAAGCACAAAAAAAACCAATATTTAATTCTTTTATTTTTGTGAATCCTTTCGATAGCAAGGCTATCTTCGTCAGACACATAAGGAAAGTAATTAATTAAGGGGAGCGGGAAGGCCCTATACCGACCATGTTAAATTCTACAAATTTAGGTACACTTTTCTCAGGAACCATTAAATCTATAGGCCTAAAATTTTGTGTGTATTTTTATGATATTTATCTAACTACAGAAGCACAATGGTAAAAATTAAAAATAAATTAATAGATAATTTAGATTTTTTTAAAGTTATTTAAAATTTCTAGTTTTTTTTGAAAAATATTTTTTTTGAAGCTAGTGTGTTGTGCTACACTATCTATTCTGCTTCCATGGTTAGGTAATTATGTGTTTTATAAGTTGAAAAAAATTGGTTGCCATACCTCCATTGGTTTTTGAGAAAAATGTACCTTTGTTTAAAAAAACACAGTTTTCGGGAAACGACGGTTATATTTAAAACTAGGTACTGTACTTACTTTAGCTAGCTTAGAACATCCCAGCACCATAGAGGCAGCAGGGCCATCAGCATGCTCCTGATCCTCCTCTAGAACCAGTCTTCTCTTTTTTCTAGCTGTTCTGGCTTCCTTGGTCATTAGTTGTGCAGCTTTGTCGGCTTTCTTGAGTCGCAAAACATCAAAACCACGAAGCGCGAGCACTGAGTTTTTACTCAAAGTTAGGCCTAATTCATTGTAGATATCAAAATTACTGGCAAATCCGTCATTGAAACTTAGCACTGCATCCAGCACACCTCACTTCAAAGTGTTCAGTCTCACAAACACATTTTTGGCGACTTTATTCCACACTACGTTATTAAAACTTTCGTTAGGATTTTGAGTTTTTTGGTGAAGGCACTTTTTTAGAAGTTCGGGGTTTGCTAAATCCTTATAAATTTGTTTAATTGTGGCCATTATGTCACTTGGTAAAAATACTGCATCAGTAACAACACAGGTTGTACTACATGAAAGTTGTTCACAGTGTGGAGTAAAATTTCATGCCAAAAGCGCCGGTAGTTACTTCGTAAATAATTTTTTTTGCGTACTTAGGATAATCTTGCAACAAAAAGTGTTATATTTTCTGAAACTGTACAAGTCTGAGTAACAAAAAATGAAAAAAAAAACAGAAAACTAAAAAAAAATTCAATTTTTTGCCTTCCCGCTCCCCTTAAGTAGAATCTATTACGTTTAAACTGAAACTATGTATTTTGAATAGTGAATGTTATTTTTAAAACATGTTATATACCATATTTAAGAAATGTTTACCACTTCTGATCCATAGATACATTATTAGATTTAAAAACAAAATATATCTTAAGAGTAATTTATTCTCCTCAAATCTGAATGTATATTATTTATTAAATTATTAGTGTAGTTTTTACTAGATCTGGTTCTGCTATTTACTTGCGTAATCTTAAAAATATATTGATATTCTAAACCAAGTATCACCAAAACGAATTGCAGGGATTTAATCAAGCTGTAAAGGGAAAGATAAAGGCCACATGGGAAATACTGATGTGTCCAGTTAAGAATGAGTCGTCCGAGTTCTTATAGAATCCTGAGGTAGTCACATTCAGTTCTATCCCTACAATAAAATGTGTCGCAGTTTATCTGTAAAAAACAACACTAAAACAAAATGTATAGTTAAACCTATTTTGAGATAAAACTTTAGTAATAAATTGTGTATTATAATATAATTGAGGCACAATACGAGGGGTTTAATCCTATTTTGTCTTACAGAAAATATAGATTATCTGTATAGAATTATTATAAGTAAAATATAGATTATTAAATTATTTTTAAATCATAACATAATATTAATAAACTTTTATCACTTTTATACTTTTATTTTACGTACAATGTACATTTCGGAATCATTGATTCCATCTTCAGGTACAATTGTACCTGAAGATGGAATCAATGATTCCGAAATGTACATTGTACGTAAAATAAAAGTATAAAAGTGATAAAAGTTTATTAATATTATGTTATTATTTTAAAACACTTTTAGAGGCTACATCTCTAATATTTTTAAATCATTTAACAAGCAATACAATTGAAGGTTTTGTATTCGCATTAAGTGTAAGCAATATGATGACTTTCCAACTGTAAACTCTGTGGATTCAAAACTTACGAACGAATAAATACATGTTGGGTTTGAACTGTAATGTTTTACCGTAGCTCAAAATGTTTCCCAGATATTCTTTTTACATTGCAATGTTACTAATATACGTATAATTAGTAAAGAAGTGATGAAAAACACACAAGCTCTTGTTTAAGACATTTATTATGTGTCAAATATTATTGACAAACAGTTCTGTTATCTATAATATTAAAGCCACCATAAAAGTAATACTGATTTGACTTATTCTAAATATTGATGAAATACAATAGTGAAATATTAATAGTACAAGTTACAAATAAATAAAAAACAATGTTATACTAAAGAATACATACATCACGGCAGGAAATGGGACGCCCCACTAAGGAACACCCGCTCATCCGCTGACACAGTAATGCAGCGATTCCCACAATTTGACTCTATTTATCGTCACCAGCTGATCGCTCCCGCCATACTACTCTATTGGAGGGCCATTCGTTACAATCGAACACTGGTCATGACGTGTCTATTACATTAAATAGTTAAGTATACAGGTTTAATGAGTTTGTTTTAGGTTATGGTGGTTAACATCTACACTATCTAGGTTTATGTCCATTACTGGACTATTATAGTGACTATAAAGATTGTACATGTTATGCGGTGTATAGTAGTTTATTTGTTATAATTTTTGATTAAAAATGTTGTAATGTATCACTTTTTTAATGCTTTAGGACTCCATTACCACTAAAACAATATAAATATAACCATTAAAAATAAATACATGTAGTTTACTAAAGGTATCTGTATAATCACTAACTTCAACAAACGTTTAACCTATTTTGTTTCCAGTGTGCGTAACATAATGTAAATGATATCACTACTGATAACTTTTTCCACTGACAACCAATCACATCCGTACCGTTCAATCTGGTTACACGATTTTATGGACCCTACAGTTATCGTAATCATAAATTAATTACAGACGGCCTTAAAAACTGTTTTGCTTATCATGCTCTGTACTTTGTGTTTTTAAATAAATTTATTTTTCAGATATTTTTGCTTCCTATGTTTCCTAGATTTCATTACTTCCTGAAATAATATCACTTACTTCTTTGAATATCACTCTCCTTTTTTAACGAAACCTCGTTCGCCATCAACATATTGACAAGATAATAGCCCTATAATGTACCCCTAAGCACCGTCAATTAGTATTATAAGTTGAAGTTCGTAAATAAGAATTACATGCTAGTAAGATATTATACTGACATTACAATTATTACGTCACATAATTTAAAATTCTAAATATATGTTTCTTACCAGCTTTGTTGGACTTATTTTATTGTTTTTAATCCTATATGTTTTCACATGTATACGTAAATTAATTATCCTGATTTTAATATACATGGCTCTATGATGAATGCTGTAGATTATAAACATTCTCGGTTAATGTAAATAAATCGATTAAAGAAACATTCTTTTTCAATTTATGGGTCATCATTTTTAATATTGAAGACATACAGTGTATAGTCAAAATTATTTCCACAATTAATTGCTATGCCAGTGTAACTAAATTGTTCTAATAGTGACAGACTCAGATCATGTACATACTGTATGTTGACAACAATGTTCTGATAGATATTGTCTATTGTAATTCGGTTGTATATTAAATAAGGGTAAGAGAATGTTGGTGTTTAGTTAAGTAGTAGGATTTGTAGTTATAGTAGATGACTAGCATGTACATAAACTGAGCTCCACGGCGCTGTGCACCATTTCAACTTAAAGTGATAACATAAAAAATGTAATATTAATAGTTTTACTGTGTTATGAATATTTTTTTATATATTTAACACGTTTTTATATATTTGAAAACTATAAGAGGATTCTATTTCAGGTTTAACAGATTCTAACAGATTTTTCTTTTTGACATCGGAACTAAAAATGTCAGTTCTATTTATTCTAATGCGAAGGTTATATACGAATGTTGTAGAAATATCTTGCAAATTTGGTCGCTTTACGTAGGCAAACAAAATATATTTCTGGAGCATTTGTAAACACCCTGAATATAAGTGCTTCTTTTGCATTATAGTACTAACAGCACACATCTATATATACCATAACCACCTAGAAATTCCAAGCAAAGCCTGAGTATACTCAAGCATTGGTTCTTCTAACATTTAACAAACACAATGGGACTAGTTAACTATTGGTATGAAATCGAAGTACTACTGTCTTTGCCCTATTATACAATAGTTGATTTAAATGATATAATTAAGTGATTTATAAATGATTTATCAGTCTGAAATATAGTGTTTACTAAAGATAACCAGAAATTTAAATATTATATTTGATCTTCAAGATGAGAAATATCTTTACAATAGCAATGTACAGTAAGAAATATTTATAGTCACTGTGGTGGACGGGAAGTGTGGGTAGAATATTCAGGAGAGCACTCAGTCCCTAACCAACATTAGTGTCCTTTGGCCTGCCATTGGTTAATGTCCTAGATTATATGCACTTAATTTTACATGGGATATCTGAAATGACACTGAAGTAGATAAGTAACAAGCAATTTATAATTTGGGAAAGAGAGTAGGTGCGGCTGAAAAACTTTCACATTGCTTGCAAAATTCACTTGTGTGTATTGTTCATTATGTAAGGAAGTATTAAAAGAGGTACTTAGTTTTTTACGTGTATGTGTATTGAAACGATATAGAACAGCTGTTTAAAGACATCAAGAGTGACAATTTACTCCCAATCAGTCTGTTATATCCTGTGAATAAGCTTTCGTGAACCTTCTCTAAATATATGTAAATACACTTACGTCCTTTTTAAAATTTTGATTTACTTAACTGCTTGTTAAATCAAATAATTGTATATTAGGCTGATATTAAAACTATTTTTACTTATCATAGTGACAAGCTCCTGTCATAAAAACTATAAAAAAAACAATTATTTTAAGGAATAGACAAATTTACATTTTCTTAACGTACTATCTGTTTCAAATCTTAAAGTATTATTTAAATATTAACATGTATTTATGAAAGTATTCGTAGTAATAATTATACATGATAACTTATATCCACTGGTGCATAGGTGATGGAACCTACGCAATGCGTCAGAAACATTAAAAGCACTTGCATCCACCATGAATCATAGCAGAAGGTGTCTCTTGGGACATTATACATCTCCTGTCTAAGACGTAATATAGGCAGATATATTTAGCGTTAAAAAGTGAAATCGTTAATTTTTTAAACTAATCCATAATATAATTCAAACTAAAATTATAACAACGTATACTCACTGCTTAGATAATCATAGTTTTTACAACAATTGTTTTTAAATGGAAATAATTTTTAATTATGAGTCTAGTACGCAGTAAAATAATTGTACTAAAAATTCATTATACTTGCTGCATTATATTGCTTATATTCATTTAATCTGTATGACACAATATAAATAAACCTTTTAACACTTTTTTGTAAACTTTTATTTTTCTTACGATGTACATTTCGAAATCTGTGATTATTTGTTATCATAAGATATTGTACACAATTGTACATACAGGATGTTTAGAAAGGTTGTCACAATCTTCAGATGCTGATATTTCTCGTCATTGAAAAGTTCGTATCATACTTATATTGCACATTTGTACTCAGTAAATGATGTGTACTTTTATAAACTTCTTTGAGCAATGTAAGAGTTGATTATAATAATTACAGTTACAGCTGAGGTCTTGGAAGGAGGAAGTTGCATTGAAGTTCACATCACTTTGTGTGGTAGACCTTATTATTTGTAACATTTATATGCTTTACAAACTGAAGAAATGTTTTCCACTTTTTGTCAATATAGCCATTGTTAAGTATACCATTGTTAAGTAAAAATAACATCCTGATATTAAATGTAAAATAAGGTGAAATATTAAATTGTCTTCTTAACAGCATAAAAATACAAGGATGTTTTTAAAACACAAGTATTTTGCGATGTAGAATACCAATATTTTACAAATAATAGTCCCACCGATATATTGTTTAAAATTGATGTAATCTTTATAGGTTTAATAAATAATAAAGATAACGCTTCCCCATAGCCAAACTGTTAATTACACTAACGACCGGAAAATAAAGTGTCACAACTCTGTAAGGGCCAATTGTCTATTTAATGTCCTACTGGACACTTTATAATGTATAAAACATCAGTATAAGATTACTGATGTAGCCTACTGATATACTTACTTAGTATTTTTTATAAACTTTGTACGTTTCGAAACATAAATTATAATCTCTTAATTTTTGCGTTATAGGAGCAAACACGTCTTAATTAATTTTTTAATTAACATAAATTAAAAAATTCTTTCTATTTACATGGTATTGTGTGTTTTTCTTTCTATATACAATTGTGTGTTTTTCTTTTGTATAAAGAAAGACATGAAGCTGTATGATTATACTGAACGAATAGAACAAAGGAATGGTATTATAAAGGCCTGACGTTACTTAAGATATAATCTTCCTGTCACGCACTTCCTTCAGAAAGCCTCCAAGGGAGATAGGCACGGAATTGCAAATATATACATATTTATATAATACACATTTGAGTTAACCACGTTCTTTGCAATGGTACGAAACTCTTTTTACTACTCAATACTATTTACGTGGCTGAAGCCATTGAACGTTCATAAAATTAACATTTAATTGTAATTTTTTACAACAGTTGATTTTCTCTAAGCAAGTAAGTAAGAAAACTTTTACATTTATATATTGTTAAATATTCCTTTTATACAGATAATAAATACTAAAGACTTAAAACTAATGATATACTATAATATTTTCTTGACTTAAGACATAAAAAGATTATTATATAAAACTTTATATTTTACTTATGATTTAAAAAGCAGACAAGTTTTATTTAATTGTAAATAAAATTGTAGAAAACTAATTTCAATCTACTGTTATAAAAAAATTGAAATTTTTACTTTAATAATAATAGTTTTACACAGAATATTACATTTATACAGAAAAAATACTACAAAAATCTATAATTATTCCTTTCAAGTCGTGAAACAATTAACAGTTTTAGGTAAGTAGCAAACTAACAGAACGAACTACTTGTAGTTAATTAACAAACACGTAACTACAGCAGTGCTGATAAAAGTTTTTCTTCAGTTTAATTTAAGAAGGTTAAGATTCACTTTATATATTCTAAAAGCTCTGTTCTTATTGGAATTAGTTAAAAATGTAAAACAAACACTCCAATTATATACTTCTTTATTATATTATTCTCTTAACATAATAAAATTTTCAGCTACTTTATTTCAATCAAATTTCTGTACTTAAAAAACTAAGTTAGTTTTGATATCATATTTAACAATAATCTAATCGGTTGGGGAAATAAAATCTACAGTACATCAAAAATATTATTTTAAAAATAATAAAATATATTTCATATGTATCCCTATATTTTGTCAATAGCTTATCTAGTATAACTAAATAATAATTTTCTTAGAAATAATACGTATTGATGTATACATTATAAGTTAAACCTCGTTTTTATTATATATATATATAGCGAAAGTTTGCATATAAAAACATAAAACAACTGTGTTTCGGTAACGGATATTAGTTATTTTCTCAATGTGTTAGAAAAAAGTATGAAAATACATTAAACATGCATATGCAATAAAAAATCATCACCTCCCTAGAAAAGTTCACTTTTGAGCCTACAACTTCCAGTTCAACTTACTGTAGGTAAAACAGAGACTGATATGTCACTCAATGGTTATCAAGTAGCTGGACACCCATAATCGCAGATATAAATATGTCGTGACATTGCGATGGAAGGGTAACTCTATAGATCTAGTATACTGCGGAGGAGTGAGTAAAGCTCCTTTTTAAGTATACTGTTAGCTAATAATAAGGAAATACCTTACCTACCCCATTTGACTGGTGGAGTTTGGAACACAACTACACTAACTTTCATACAAGGCGTCAATACGTATATTGGCGTCATACAATGTCATATATTGCCCTTTATCCCTCCTCTAGAATCATAACAAAAGCGGCCCCTATCACTAACCTTACCCATCCTGAAAACCCTAAAGCGCGAATTGTCTTTTAGGACTAAATGTAATGAATAGTATCCTCAGCTCTTGTTCTAAGTAAAAATGAAAATATATTACCGTATTATGCATAAAATACGCAAACGTAAAGCTTTAAAACTAATAATTGTACACGATAAGCATAGAATAAAAATTCGCTCCTGATAACCAGCACTGAAGAGAGGATCGGCAGACACGAGAGCTCATTATAACTTTTAGTACTGCAGTTGCATACGACAAAGTAGCCAACAGATTCGGACGTAACGTGTCAGTTTTATTTTTATCAAAACGATAGCATAATATCTGAATTCCTTTAATTAATTTATAGTTACTTTACATGTATTAAATTACTTCGTATAAAAATTCAGTTTTTATTTGTACGGATTGAATTGAGTTTGTTTTACAATATATGTGACTATTTTCTCCTTTGCTTCTTCAAAATCTGCATATTATAGTTTTTCAATTTCTTTGTGAACTCAAAAAAAAAAACAACAGTATGTTTGTTTAACTGGGCGACTGTTTAATAAAAATGTGTTTTAACTGTATTACGTTTTAATTATCTAACCAAAGGGAGATGAAGTTGACAATTTTTTCCTTCACGTTTCAGAGAGAAAAATTTACAAAAAATGAACTCTATATAACTAATAAAAAGTTTTGCTGAACTGTATATTATTACGTTTACTCTACACATTATAATATTATTATAATTGCAACAATCCCTTTGCTTCTTTGGTTTGATTTCAGGCGTTAACAATTAAATGATTGTAATGAAATATTTCATAGACATTCTTAGGGATTCCCTATTCTTATTTCACAAATCCCTCCATAATCGAAAGTTGCGAGAATCTAATTTTGTCTCTAAAGTTGAGTAAAAGGAAACCAGTGTTGTTATTTGAAAAATAATCTTGAATTTAATTAACTGTTTTATGTAAATACTATTTTATGACAGCAAAACCAAATGATTAATTAATTTAAATTCAACAGTTTTTTTTTTTAAGGAGAAGCCGATCTCCTCTTATGTCTTATTCTGCCCGTCCTCATGGGCCACTGGCCTGTGCGAGGATCTTATAAAACAGATTAAGGGGAAGAGTCGATACAGTAGAAGGTCGATGGTACTGATAGAAAGTGCAACGGTCACAGACAGGATTCGAACCTGCGCTATCTCTAACTCAGACTCAAAGTCCAACGTCTTAGACCAGTCGGCCATCGGCACTCTCAAAAATAATTTAAAGCGTAATAAATAAAGTGTAAAGCTGTTTTCAATTTATTTAGATTTGTTGCAAAAAATAATAATGTTTCAATAAAATACTTCCTATTTCAAACATTTCTGCAAACGCTGTTGATCGCAAAGTAAGAAACATATCCAGATAAAAAAAAAATTAAAAATATATCTTTAACTGTGGATTTCAGCAAATATTAAATGAACAATCCTATGTCAGTAATGTAATACAGACATAAAAACAAAGTTAACATCTAACTTTTATTATAAATTGAAAGATTTGGAAAGAGGCAAAATCAAATATTGAACAAAATATCTTTGATTATATCTATAAGGGTTTGTTCAAACATTATCTCGAAAGACGTTTGACGTACAGTACGGAATTTCGTGGCTATTGAAGATTAACGCACAACAGGAAGTTTGGTTATTTCACTTTACCCTTTTACATAATGTGGAATACAAGCGCTGCAGACACTTAGTAACTGAAGTGGTATTCTCAATCCAAAGTATGTTCAATTTATACATACATATAAAATTCTCCCAAAGATTATATTGAAAAAACAATCACTCTTTAAAAATTAAGAATAAGTTATTACTGAAATGATATCGTTCACTGAAAGTCCCTATTATCTGCACATGCAATTAACTACAACTAAAACCATTTCGAAATTCCTTCACTATCAAATGAATTTGTATTCATAACTTAATTTAAATGTAATAAATTAAAAACATGTTGTAATGGTACATTAGCTTATTTTTGAATATTGAAACAGGACGGTTTAAGTAACAAATAAATAAGAATTCCTACTCTATTAATTGTTTTTTGCATCAAGACAAAAATATTCTAAATATTAGCTAATAGCTATTTTAGTGTTTATAATATCCTTTAGTTTACTACTTTTATTATTGGTTTTCTTAACGTTTAACTCATAATACCTTATTTACAAAACATCATATGGCTCCATCTTTATTATGTAATAGATACCAACTGTCATAATGTACGTATTGAAATGTGTGAATTACACAAGTGATTTAACTACGAAACCTATGAACTTGAACTTTGGAGTTCCTCCACACTGTCCTATAACATTTAAGTGTTTTTTTTTTTATTCATAGGAAGTATTTAATCAAATACATAAATAAAGTCATATAAAATTGTAGTTATTTGCGGCTAGTACAAGGTATACAGTGTTCACAACGGTATGCAGTGCGGTGTATGTATATTATAATATTTTACCAAAATGATAAGATGTTAATTCGATATAAATATACTCCAATTTCTTGAAAAACCAATATATACTTTGTAAGACATACGTAATTATTAGTAAAATAAAATTCATAGAATCAATGTACAGATAGTTGCTGGAAAGGAAAGTCTTGTATTACAATTCGAGACAAACATCCTCCGGATGTAAGTGGATACGCACATCCGCCCAGACACACCGATTGGTGAAACAAACAGGAAATGCTTGCTTAAGCAGCGGAAATGCTTATATATAAAAAACCGTGCGACGATGTAAGGGGCAGCCATGCTGATATGAAAAATTGGTACTCACCCATTATGATGGAGAGATTTGGCAGAGAGGCGTGGTCACGAGCTGGCGGGAGAATAACATCAAAACTGAAGAACAAGGAGGAGAGGAGAAGTCGAGGACGGGAAGTCGAAAAGCGAGGTTCGGGAGTGCTAGTGTTGGTGTTCGTGTGCGGAAAAATATCTCTAGGCGTAATAAGTGAGATGTGAAATAAAATGTAAGTAATTATAAGAACTTAGTATATATTAGGGTTCATTAATCATTTTCAATTCCATATCTATTTAAATGTTCACAATTTCGAAAAATGTAAATTCATGTAAATGTTTAGCTATTGTAGAAGAAAGTTTCTCACGTTAGTCCATGAACTCATAATTATTGCAACACTACAAAAATTACTAGTAAATGTTATAATGAATTAAATATAAAATAAATTGTAATGAATAATTTAATATTAAATATGTCTTCAAAAATATTAAGGTATTAAAATTTGTGCTTAATATATCGGTTGACCCAATCAATTGTTAATTAAAATTTTTAATCAATTTAATGAGATGTTGTCAAAATAAAATATGTGTTGGTTCATTTGAGGGTATTTGTACTGCCAATGTAACCTATTATTTAAATCCTCTCACAGCAATCCTTACTAATAATATGTCACAACCTTAATCTTAAACTAAAACCAAACTTATAAAACCTTACATGGTGGAGGCGCTAAAACTCGATTGGCATTCAAATTCCTCACATGGGCAAGCACCATAGTTTCATAGGCTAGGTATAAATTAGAACTAAATAATATTTATAAGAAAGTATTTAACGAAAATAGCCTACTTCAGTGACAAACTACTCATTTACCTAAAAGATAAATTAAATTTCCAATAACTCAAAATTATTTTCAAACCCTTTATATGACACAGTAAATAATCCTGAGGCGGACATCAAGACACAAGCACCCCCAACCTTAGCACAACATTACGAGCCACTCACACTATCTGACAGAACTAACACAGCAACCATGGGGGAAAAACATACCGCTAATATCAGCTGGGACTTACACAGGTCTCCAGAGCGAAAATCCACAAGATTCTTTAGACAAATTCCTAGTGGCAGCAACTTCAAACAGATGGACAGATAACACTAAAGTTAATTTATTCCCAGCGCATTTATCAGGCACAGCACTAACTTGGTTCAAACACTACAAGCAAAAACAACGAGGGGAAGCCATACAATGGGATCAACTTGCTAAAAGTTTCACAGAGGCTTTCACTCCCTTAGCACAAACCCAGAGTCTACAAATGATTTTAGAACACAAAATACAGGGAGAGAACGAGCCAACACTAACCTATTTTTTAGATATATTAACAACATGCCGAAGATATGAACCCCTACAATACAGGACAAGCAAATTATACATTTTATCATACAGGGACTAAAACCAGAAAATCTGTGAACGAGTTATAGGCCTGAAAAACGACACCTTAAGTGATCTAGAGAATAATTTAAAAATATACACAACAGCTAGTTCTAACACAAATGAAAAGCAAAGAAAGGTACAATAGGGTTGCAGCAAACAGACCCTATAGTACAACCCTTATATGAACAAAACATCATCCATAAACTACAAACAGAAGTTAACACCCTAACCAATTTAGTAGCTACCCTAACTACAAACCAAATTTCCTATGCCAATCTAACCTATTATTAAATCCTCTCACAGCAAGCCTTACTCATAATATGTCACAACCTTAATCTTAAACTAAACCAAACTTATCAAACCTTACAACTTCATTATGGTAATTTATTACTTTTATATTAAAGTACCGTCTGCTTGCACAACGACGGATACATAAGGACTCCAAGAATTTATGAGAGCGTGATCACATACTTTGTCGAAAAAATATCAAGCCAATACTGCTAACTATTTTCAATGATAAGACAGTAAACAATAAATATTTACGTTTTTGGAGATAAGTTTTGTAAATACAAACTTTTTATACTTTTCTTAACGTGTTTTAAAAGAAGGACTTCTTTACGAGCTTTGGGTAACAAGAGATGGATGTTTAAGGAAAACGATATCCCTAAGTAGTACCCTTCTTTTCATAGAAATTCATAGGTCTAAAGCAAGCTAACATAAACAGTGTATGGTATAAATAACTACAAATGGTAGTTTAAGTCAGGTATCATTGAGTATGGGAAAGTTAGTCCGAAAGTTATAAAAGTTGGAAGCATCTTTGCTTGAAGGTCGGAACCAGCTAAATGATAAGATATTTTGTGCGTGAGATTTCTGGGAAATCGATATAGATTAGACTGATCGCGCAAATAAATTGGAAGCTTCCATACAATTAGATGAATTAAGATTAAATATTTCTTTCATATTTAAATTTCCAGTGGTCTAAAATTTCTTTGCAAACCTTGTAATCCCAAAGGTTAAATGTTTAGAAGATCCAAAACGGGGAGCTGTATTAGGCCAATATTACTTAAACACAGTTGTTTTCAGAGCATAGCAGTTCTTAAAAATCAGGAGGAGTTCCTCAAGGCTAATAGTTATCAAAATCGAAAAGCTGTCAGAGACTGAATTCTTGTAAAGTAAAAAGACTAATGAAAACCGAAATTTTCAGGAAACTTAAGCTGCCAAATGCGTGAGAACCAAACTGGAAATAATTGAAGAAATAGCTCAGAGTGAAGTAAAAAAAAGTATAGTTATCGATGATTTCAGGCAATGTATGTTTTCAAAAGTCAGGTTGCTTTCATGAATTTTTCTAGATCCGGAACACTTTCCAGCCCAGATTTTTCAGTATCCCCCAAAATTGGAGATATTATTAGCTCCCGCTAAATATACAATTTATAACAAAGGCTGAAGGTTAGCAAGTACTTTGAAAATGTTGAAGACACGACATAAAATACAATTAAGTAGTTGTAAATATAGGTTACAATTACGGGAAGGTAGGTAAATTTAAACACAAATCTTATGTGTATGTAAGTAAGCACGTAATGACAGTTTTAAAATAAAAATGTTTGTTTATTAAAGAGTTTAATAATATTGCTAGTGGATTAATTCAACGATCTTTAACTTCCCAGGCTGGAGAAATAAAGTCAGGAACAATTGAACTAAGGCCTATATTTAGAAAACTGTCCTGTAAACAAACTTGCTCTACCCTTTTATGATGAATAAAATTAAATTTAAAAGGGTGTTTGGTGTGGTATAACCATTGCCTCTACCACGAGTAGAATAGGGTTTATAAGTTGCACTAGATTTGTCAATACAAAAAGATGAAATATATTTTAATTTAAAAAAATTTAGTTTCAGAATTAATGCCTAATTCCATACAATCAAGTGTTATTCTTTTTACTTAGTTAAGAGTTATTACTTAGTTATTTTTCCACTAAAATATAGGAACTATTGTTAAGAATCATTACTTTCACCTACTTTCTTATAAAACTAAGTTTACAAAATTTTAAGTAAATATCACATCCTGATATGAATTTTATACTAAGTTACAACATAATGTGCATGCTTAACAATATTACAAATATAAGGATAAACTGAAAACACGAGTATCTTGCGATGTAGATTATCAATATTTTAAATACAATAGTCCCAACGATACAGTATTTAATATCGAGGTAATCTTTATAGGTGTAATAAATAGTGATGATGTCGCATCGTGGCCTAACAGTTAATCAAACTAAAGACTGGTAACTGCATTATCACACTTCAGTGAGAGCCAATTGTCTATACAAGGTCCTTTGGATGTATAATTTATAATTAAATAAGTTTTAGGTGACAATTTTTGTTCACCTAAAACTTTATATGTTCCAAAATATTAACATTAAAATCTTATATTTTTGATAATAATAAAAACGTCATAGCTAAGTATATTATAAGTAAGATAAATAATGTATTCTTCCTATTCACATGTTATTAAATAATATACGTTTCTTGTGTAATTTTTTAAATGATGAAATCGTACATAAATAGTTTTTATACTTGCAAAAATACTAAATTAATAATTTCAAATAGTTTTGGCAATTCATCCACTACTTTTAGTTTCGGCCCTTTTAAAAACAAGTGTTAGGGCTCTCTATTTTTTAAATAAAAACGCTGTTCCATTGGCCAAAAATAATGTTCATACATAACTTCAAGCAGTTATTATATCTTACAAATAAACATATTCACTCTCACTGCCTTTTCTCAAGAAGCAGATATTGAGGAAAGGGTGTTAAATTCCATGCAAATACACGAAGATAATGGGGTGGCTGTACCTCATCGTTTCGTGATCAGACTGTACTACACGCCATGTACAGTCACGACATGCAGCAGCCTCTATATTACATACTAAGATATTATGCTTTCTTCCTTTTTAGGCGAACAATTAAGACTATAGTAATGTAATCACAATAAAGTAACTTTATTAGACTTAACATTACAATATTGGTACTGTAGTGCATAAAATCACTGATTAAAGTTATATATTACAAATAAAAATATTTCTTTAATTAAAATTTCAAGCAAAAATCTGTCTAGCTTAACTCAGTAAATCCTCCAATTTTGTACTGGATTTCCGTGATTATTTCCAGCTACATATATGTCTTCCTCTTCATATGTGGTGGTTTTTACTTGGGGTCTGTTATATGATATTAGCAAAGAAGACAACCTCGTGTTCAGGTGTTTTAATTACTTCCCCCATCATCTGCGTGGTGTATACCACGTTGCCTTATTATTCTAGTACAATGTACGAGTACGCCACACCAAGTGCGACGTAACTTCTCTAAGATTGCATGTAAAATTTATAATCTATAACTCATTTGTTTCTTGAAATGTCCTGTACGAGATAGACGGACAGATAATCATAAAAAAATATAGTGACACAAACATAACTTTCTGCCCAATTCCATTATTGAGCATGCACGATATAACACATTTCTGTCAATGCAGAGATAAAGTTGTATGTAAAATGCAGCCACTGCATATGAACTATTTTTTTAAATATCTTGCCATATGATAGATAAATCAACTTTCCTGCATTGTATTTCCAAAAAATGGCAGACCGTTATTGAATTAACTAAGTAAATGTAAGTTTACTTTGTTATGTGTTAGGTAACACTTGAGATAAACAATACTTTCTCCACGTGTACAAAACAAAATGCTAAATATAAATATTAGAAAAAATATAACCACTGAACCTAACAATATCATACCGACTCGTAAAAGTAAGTTTTAAAACCAGGAAAAACAATTTGCGGAGGAGGACAATATTAAGTAAAGAACGAGTCTTTATTCTGTTCTGCTTATAGGTTCAGGAAAATTAATGAGGAACATTAACCGAATTACAGAAAACGTAGTAACTTTAGAATAAAGAATGTTTGATTTTGAGCTTCACCATCAAAATCCTCCACTAGGCCTACTGCTGTGTAGGATGAATTGACGGTTTTATGTATGGTAACAGTCTGTTAGACTATTATGATCACTGTTACTTACTTCTTAATCTAATATTTTATTATTACAATTCTTTTATAAAAACATTAAATGCAGTTATATTAAAAACTGTATTGGTTGTGAATCAAATAAAAACTAATATCGTGAGATATTATACTAGATTAATTAAAAGATCAGAATACTCATTCTCTATAAGTAATCTTGGATTTCAAATATTCTGTCACCTAATACAAGTTTAAATTTATTTAAAATACCCCTCTTTGTAACGCTTTACGAAATTAAAAGCGAAAACCCGTTTTTAGATCCCATTCATGGTATGAGAGACATAGTTTTTGTCAAATACTGTATTGTGTTATTATTTACATACATAATTTTCTGAAAAAAAAAATATACAGTAGCATAACATCGATGAACATGGCACATTATAAATCTAAAAGACATATTTTCTTTGCTTACGAAGTATTGATTTGTACCAAAATAAGTAAATAATGTAATTATAAAACGAGCTCCCTTATTAATAATATCAATGAAACCGGTTATATAACAATTTTTTGCGTTGTTTACCAATTGTTATTCTGGTTCTACATAGTGTAGGTTTTTATAAGCTTCTCTACTTGAATATTTTAATTGCCAATGTAAGCTTCTCTCGTCTATTAGTTTCCTTTATTTCTATGATTATAATGCCACTTTTGTCCCTAAGAGAGTTACTGTAAACATTTCTAATTTTATATATTTCTTTCATTTAAAAAGAAATGTTAGGAATAACCAAGTTAAAGATGAATTTTGGACATTGTTGGTGGTTTCCCTAAACGTGCTACAAATATATTGGTTTTCAGAATTTGGATTATGCTTAGAATACGCAAAGAATACGCTTTGAATATGGCACTTCTTCTACGGTACTGATAATTTATCTGTCATCACCTGATTAATCTTCAATCATTTATGTTATCAATTACCTAATTAACGTTATAAGTAATGCACTATGTGCCTTTTAAGATAATGGTATAAAATAGTTACACATAAGAAATTATTTATTACGATTAAACTTGATTTGTAAACGATGAAATATAAAACAAAGTTATTAGAATTTAGAAGCAATATAGCGAATCTAGAATTTAATACAGTTCATTGAGTGGATTGTACATCTGATTGCCCTGTAAAGACCTTTATTTGAAACGCTTTAAGTATATGGATAAACAATTTTGTTATTAGTGAAATATCATTTCACAAAGAAAGGTAAGCTAGAAATACATTCAGACAAGTGTACCAAATCGGTATTGCTTTTTATAAATGTCATGACATTATTTCTAGTATATTTACTGATTTTAGTAATACAATAAGTTTTTTCCATGAAATTTTCATAGATTTACTTTTACCTTGAAACAAAAGAAATTCAAAATATGTATAATTTTATGTTATAACTGAGTTATAGAAAAGGATATCTGATAGCAGATGAACTGTATTAATTACGATGTAAGCTCACTATTATACCCATTGCAATAAACATGAAACTTCCACTATTGCGTCCTGCAAATAAAATGAGCCATGAAAACCTAATGTAGCAACAGAGTGTTGTGTCCGATGGAAGCTTAGTATTATTATTTTTTTTTTATTTATTATACAACATGATGTATTGAAGATGTGGACTTCAAGGATTGGTTACATAGATATTTTAAAATAACGCTCATTACATGCTCATTATCAATGTCGTAGCATGTAAAGATATCTCTGTATGTAAAGATACGAGTATTTTGAGATAAATTACGTAAATAACTATCACACGCACTATCGTATACTTATAAGAATTGTAGTCCTCTAAGAAAATTCCCTCGTATCGGTAATAACTGTAGTAAAAAATAATAAACGATAATGTGAAGGGTAATGTCGTTTCGTGATATGTCAAAGCAGATGATGGATGCTATTTTTTATATGACATGTATTATTGTTTTGAAATGCTCATAATAAGCATAGAAACGTTGAATAGTAATATTCGTATAACTTAACACTGCGTGACAACCAAGGCATGGGTTCCCGCAAATGTTCATTAATGAAATTTGTCACTGTTTAAGAATACGTATTTATTGAAAGTGTAGGACAGTTATTATCCCTCATCCTTCACATGAACACTTGGAGTGAAAATAAAGAAATTCAATTGTGTTTTAATCGGGGTTTCATCACCAGTGCGTGTTGTGGACTTTGTTTCACTAGTTATAAAGGCTTTCTGTTTTAAGTTAACATTACATAGGAAAGAAAAGTAACTTGTATTATAAACTTTGTTTATTATTAAAGGATACCCTTTAAGTCTAGTAAAAAAGACCTTTCTACTGCATGAATTCTAAATGAATGATTTTAAAGATTTTATGTTGATCTTTTCTCAATAAATTGTACAGTTTGTGAAACATCAAATTGTGTTACAGGAAATACTAACTTATAAAATTTTACTTTATATATATATATATATACCATAATATAGTTCTCTGGGATTCTTTTTTTAAATTAGTGTTGTATATTATTTATGACTAAAGTCGAAAGTGTATTGAAGTTGTTATTATTTCGCGGTTATGAAAATAAATAAACATATGCCTATTCAGTAATACGTCTTGTATTTTATTTTTAATAGAGTTTTACTGAACAAGTTTTATTTATTTTTGGCGTGTAAAATACTTATCGAAATTACTTGGAAAATTATTGTAAGTCTCCTTTCATCCTTCCTGAATAAAGTAACACTTCCTGTATCATTTTCTCGCCCTATTTAGTCGATAATGCAGTTCTCTCCCATCCATAATGTACAATGTATTGTGTAAGTATTGGGATACTTATAAATAAACCTCTATGACTTTTGTGTCGATACTTCAATGTAAGGAATCACTAAGGAAATATATTAGAGTGTTTTAATTAACACGTTAGTTAATAAATGGTAGTAGTATTAGAACATGCAAATCTAAAACTAATACAAAAATTACAGATTGTAGATGAGTAGGTTCTAAAGCTTCCTAGAGACTTGGAAAAAAGGAGACGAGGCTAGCCGTAAACAATTTGGAACTTACAGCTTAGTGGTTCAGTATGGAAATTCCTGCCTTAGTCGTGGGAATTACAATTGAAACAGGAAATTAATCATTGCTACTTTAATGTGTTAATTTGCTATCTTAGCTTAGTGTTATTTAAATTTTTCTTTAAAATCTCACTCCTCAAGACTTACAGTCCTGTATTAGGTATAGTCTAGCCCATATATGAACTGTTTTTAATTCGTACTAATTCATTCAAACTGGCCAACCGTGGATGTTATAGCGAATGATTTACTGTAAGTAGATATGGGCAGAGGTCATTCATTAACAATCTAACTGTTGGAAAGAAAGACAAACATGTGTTGGCGTTAATGCCAAATTTGTTAGGTAAGGATAGAGAGGTGCCGTTCTTCATTAATGTATGGCTGGCGATTTTCCTATATTTAGCCTTATTTTATTAGGTATTTAGATCGCTATTAGAAGAAGAATTACACTCCCATATGGTATATAACTGCTCTGATACAGTTGACCTTTCCTCCTTTAATGTTAAAGTTTTACATCTTGTGTTTATCTTTAGGACGAGATTTATCCTTTAATTTTAATCAAATTTTTTATCCAGAACTAGTTATACATCTGTATTTACTCACACGAAATACATGTTAAAACATATGAGTGTTGAATTAACACATATCTGCACCTCTCAAATATAGCTAGGTAGAGTGCTTGCATAATAAAAGTAACTCTTGTTTCCCAGACTAAGGGATTCTTGTTCAACTTAGTGCATTGCCGGTGATTGAGAGAATCTAAGTTTTATACGATGTCAATAATAATTGATAAAGTTTAATAGTGTTTTGTGTTAGTCGCATAGAAATAGCAAACTAGTTTATAACAACTTGTAATATTTCAGCCGCTTATCTGAAACGTTTTCTATATTTATAAAATTTTAAAATGTTATAAATCAAATGTAATAAAAAAAATAATTTTAAACAATAAACACTTTCCAATAATAGTCTCATACCAGCCTTTGCCTTACATAAGTAGTAGGTAGCTGTAGAATGACGGAGACGTTTGTAACAACTATCAGGCATGGCACTGGAGGCCAATACATCTATCTGACACTGCATTACCACAAAAAGCTATAAAAGAGCTATAAAGCTATAAGCATTGCTTTATATGTAGCTCTGGAAAGAAAAAACACAGTTTGTAAGAACTAACAGGTACGTCTCTAGACACTCATATGTCTTTATTTTGTCTTTGCCTTACATAAGGTAATATTTAGCTCGAGAAAGACGTAATAGTTTGTAACAGCTAACAGTCAAATCTCTGAAGGCTAATTAGTTTTTATTTGTCTTTGCCTTACTGAAGTTAGTATATAGCTCGAGAGAGTCGTAACATTTTTTATTAACTAAGAGGTAAGTTTTTGTAGGCTTATATTTTATTAGCTGTCTTTTCCTTACCTATGGTAGTATGTAGCTAGAAAAAGATGTAATAGTTTGTAAAAATGAAAGACATGTGACTAGAACCTAATATGTCTTTTATTTATCTTACCTTACCTAAGTTAGTGTGTGCCTCGAAAAAAAATACGTAATAGTTCGTAACAACCAAGAGGTAAGTCTCTGGAGGCTAATACGTCTTTATCTGTCTTTTCCTTATGTAATGTTATGTTTACCTCGAGAAAGACGTGACAGTTTGAAACTGTCAGGTTTATGGAGACTAGTATGTCTTCATTTACCTTAGCCTTACCTAAATATGTATGTAGCTCAAGAATAAACGTAACAGTTTGTAAATACTAGCAAACAAGTTTCTGAAGACTCTTTCGTCTTTATCTTACATAAGTTTGGATGTGGCCTGAGAAAGACGTTGCAGAATTTAACAGCTAACATTAACATCTCAGGAGGCTTATACGTCTTTATCGCAGTCCTTTGCAATTTTTTTCGTTTTCATTGTGACATATAAAAACCTAGAATATGAAAAGCCTAAGTAATTTGTTTTATAAATAGGAAATGTTTAGTTATTTTTATGTACGAGTATCCTATAACCATGCTTCTATGGCGAAATATATATATTAGAGATTGGTTTGGAGATTTTAGTTTATGATTTTAGTTAATGATTTGTACCATCATGCATGCCAGTATTTTGTTCATAAAAGGTAATCGAAACTTTACTGCTCAGCGGTTGCACTCGTATTATTGCATACAAGAGCTTAGCTGAAAACCTAATATATCTTGTTTTGTCACCGATCTCGATGTAAAGCTACATTATAATTTTTAATTTGACATTAATATACTACATGTCAAAGTTGCTAATTTTACACTGAATTTCATTGATTCAATCAACCAGAGAACGACCATATCGTACAAAAGCTTAGTTTATGAAGATTATTCCAAAATTTACAGTTATGCATTTTAAATTGAAGTGTGTAAGCTATATTGTGATAAAAACGAATTAGATTTTGGTTTTAGTAATCTATATATTTCCATTTAACTGATTGAAAAACATAGGATTTGATAACATTTTTATCATTTAAATAATCATAAATGACAAAGAAACAAAATATTCTCAAAATTTATATTACAACCTTCTACGTTATAGTTAATAATTGTTTTTATTATTGTAGAAACTGAATGTTTTTTATGTTTCTTCAAATTTAAAACTATAATAAAAATTACATAATCATCAACATTATACTATATATACTTGCGTACTATACAAGTTTTAGCAGTATTATACAACGTTAAATCTTCAAAATCCCAAATATTTGTTGTATATTCACACGGAGACGCTTACATAGAATAAATATATTTGAAAGGACTAATTCTTAATCATTTCCGACTCAAATTTACTCGCATTTCATACAGTACGTATGAGGGCCCATAACATATTGTTTTATAACCTTTAATATCTGTTAATCCGTGTTAACCCAGTTACCTATTACCTAAAATTATAAAACAACGTGTATGTCCTTCTCAAGTTATTGTGTCACCTAAATAGCTATTATCAATGTATGTATAATAAGGCACATGGCAGGGGCACATTGGCGTGGTTATAGAAGACGTTATACTTTAAAACCCCAACATTTCAGACCTAGTATGACAAAATGGCATGGTTGCATGAAAAATAGAGGGTAGAATAGAAAATACAAACTCTAACTAAGCACATAATTGAGGTTTAAATACAAATTACAGGGCGAGGATTGAAGGTTAATCCCAAATTATTAGTTTTCATTTTCTTCACCACTAACGTTCTGATAACCATGCAAAAATATTATTTGTTGCGATTTTTTAGTCATTGTTTAGTTAATGGTTGTCCATCCTGGCTAAGGCAAAGTATATATTTATAGATCCCTTGATCAAATGGAAAAGACGACGTTGCTCACGTTTGAAGAAGGAATATTAATTGTCTCAAGATATCTGCATTAACGAAAGTCAAGTTATAAATATAGATTCGTTAAATATATTTCGTTATTCGTTATTCTATTTGTATAATCCTTTTAATAATTATTTGTTTTCTTGTTATGGTAACACTGAACATGTTGAGATTGCTTGATAGCTCGTCTGATACACGGTTCAATTCAATGTTATAATAAACAAAACTGATCTCTTTTCATATACTTTTATTTAATTATACTTATTTTACATGGTTAATTACTAAGCAAAATAATGTGTACGTGTGATACAGCGGTTGGCATGATATATGCAGTGACCTTTTGCAAACTCGCAACGGTATTTTATATATATTATATATATATATATATATATATATATATATATATATATATATATATATATATATATATATATATATATATATACACACACACACTAAATTTGTATAGATGGCAATGGCCGAATTTAATTTCAATAAATATTCAATAACAAAAAGTACTTGCTCCGCCGGGACTCGAACCCGGATCTCTCACTTGCCGGGTGAATGTAATATATATATATATATATATATATACTACAATAGCTATAGAATACATAGTTACACATTAACTGTAACATCCGTAAGCAGCGCGGTAACTGGAATTGATCTTAGCGATGTAAACATATAAACTCTGATTGTGATGTAGTTAGTTACAAATAACACACTAAATAACTACAAACTTTAAAAAAGAAATACATTTCCGTGTAATTTACAAGTTCAGTTAAACTGAACAAGGTTCAAATATTTTTTTTATACTATCAAATATTAAAGGCTTTATTTTTATTTCATTAATACTCGTAGGTGTTCGAAATAAATATATTTTACAGTGCCATATTAAGTCAGGACACAACAAAGTATCTTCTCGTGACCACGTCAGACATTGCCCTCAATAGGAACAATAATTAGATAAAAGTACTTTTCGATTACTAGTTTATCTGCCCCGAGGGACTCTAATGCTACTATTAATCCAATATACAACAACTTTACCATGTCAGGCACTGGTATTTCCACAGAAACAGAGTTATAATACATTAATTATTCAAATACCCAAGAGCCTAAATATCCAGTAATACAGTATTATGATGGTCTCCGTGACCGTAATTGTCCTACATAACCTCCACTAGATAATAATCACAAATGTTGTTTGTAATATTGTCTGTGTTTTATCCTTGTCCCTCAACTGTAGTGGTTAGCCCTCGAATAGTCCTGTGTGTAGGTGGGCTATAGTAGCGTGCATTTATGTTTTCTTTGTTTTTTAATATAACAACTTCTTTCAATTCATAGTTATAATCATGTCCTATGAAAATGCTAGAAATATTATTTAATTTATTGTTTAAATTTTCTGGCACTTACGTTAGTTTATTAATCATTACAAATTATAAATCCTCGAAAAGTGATTATTATAAGTATAACGCAAACACGTCTTACTATGTACATTTGCGATTGCAAAAAATGCATCTTCAGGTACTGTAAGTTAAGGTTGATTATTGAAGTAAAGAAATAACTGAACCAAATTTACATAAGTAAAAATAACTTGGTGGCAAAATTTTGTATTTAATTTTTTTGTATGATTAATTTATATTGTATAAAAGTGTATAAATTGTTATATATTAAAATATTTGTCATGTAATAATGCATTAGGATAAAATAAATGTAAATTTTAAAATGTTTCCAAGATGACAGTTAGTGAATGTTTTTCATGTGTTCAGGATTTCAAGATTGTTTTCGATGTTTATGTATATTTTGCCAGTATTATTTAAATGTTAAACATATTTACAATTCGGTAAATGCTTGAAGATGTTCATTAAATGAAATTTTGAATCATTGGCCATAAATTTTAGTTTGTTAACTTCACTATTGTTAAATTTTAATTTGAGTTTTGCTTTGTTGAATTACTTTCTTGTATTTTTTATAAAGCTGGGGTTATTATAAGTCTTAAAAACTAATTCGTATCCTTGTTTGTAAATTTGTTTATTATTTTAGTGGCAGTTTTACCAAGATAATACCAAGAATAATAATTGAGAATATTTAATGCATCTTTCTTCATTCTTCTTTCTTTCTTGCTTTTGGTGGTTCTTAAATAGTATATCAAATAATGCTTGGCTAGTATTAATTTCTTTGGGCAATGTATTCTATAACTTTTCCATTATTTATCATAATCTTTAATTTTCATATAAATTTTGTACAATATATCGAGTACTGATTTGAATTCAGCCATTCTTTTTACGTGGTTAATTTAATTTAGAAGGGATAACTAAACCTGTTTATGTTAATTTTCTATAAATTTTAAAATTGTAATTTTTTTGATGTTGGTATAGTCAAATCCAGTTTATTGCATTATATTATTCTATTTCATTAGTAAAATTTAAGTTAGGATGGATGTGCATAAGTTTTTTCTTCATATAAATGTTTCTTAAATTCCCAACTACTTTTAAAACTATTTGTGAAAATTAATCAAGAAATAGAAAAAAAAGAAAAAAAAACAACGATAGACAAGAAGCTTATGAACTTAAATTGATTCAATAACATACAGAACCTTTAAGTGATTTACCCCCTAATACAAAATCCATCCATGCATTATTAATAAACCAAAGGCAACATTTACAGAAAATGAAACATAGCTTCTCATCAATGGATTGAAATATAATTTTTACAAAAAATAAAAAAAGTTTATACAATCAAACTAATACTGAATAGGTTAACAGTAATTACAAGTTTACCTGTAGATAAAAAAACAAACAGAAAGATTTTTAGTGAATTAAACCATAGAACAAATTCAGAACAATTACAAGAATGGAAAATCGTAAAAACAATAAACAACAAACCTATATTATTATTTAGTTATGTGTAAAGCTATCAAAGGTAAAAGTTTATTATAGATTAAACAAAAAAGACTATTAAGATAAAATAGTAAACTTAGTGTCTAATTAAATTATATTGGAATATTTTCAAAAAGATGTCAAACATTTTATAAACAAAATAAAACACATGTTCCCAAATAACCAAAAATAGCATTTAATTAATATGAAGCCTTCTGCATACATGCTCATTTAAAACCGACAGAATTCTGAAAAACTGAATAAACATAATAATCAAAATTAACTGTATGGATATACCCATCAACAGTAAGTTTCTATCTTTATATATAGCAAATATACGTAATTTTTTTTAAATGGCTATAAGTTCTGCTTGTTCCAACCTGATTGAAATGGCGACGCTGCTGTTTCTGAAGACTAGACGGTATTCTTTATTGCTGGGATGGGGTCGTTACGTGTAAGTCGGCATAGGGTAAAATGTGCCGACTTGTGTTAAGCGGTGTTGCAGGACGTATGGGATGTAGGAACTAGGTAGTCGTGTATGGGTATTTTGGAGAGTTTAAGGTCTATGGGAAAAGAAGCGGAAGGCGGTAGGGTAACGGGAAGTTTCATCGGCGGTGTAGGGTAGGTTCAAGTCGGTAATAGCGGAAGGCGGAAAATAAAAAGGTCAAGGACCATAAGGAAATCCGAACCCCCGGCAAACAGTGTTTCTATTAGAAAGGGCGAGGATAAAGGACGGGGACGAATAAGGGTCGTTTTACAACATTGATAGTGGGTTGGCAACACTGATTGCCTGAAGAATACAATCATAATTATGTGTCTGAAATTTTATTGATTAAGAGTGGTTTTTACTCACTGTTGGGTGTTGTATTCGTGCTGTCTGGAACTGGTTATTTATGCACGATCGAAATCTGCTTGAACGTCGATGGAGGAACTGTGAGTAGTTGGTGCATATTGACTTTGCTGATGGTTGTCTTACGACATTATCATCGATCTGCATGCAGTAGACGGTAGCTGGTCTGTTGATCGGCGAAACTGATTATGTGGGCGCATGCGCCGCGGTGAACCACTGCTGCCCACGCGCACGGCCTGACCTGTACCTGCTCAACTCACGGCTGGCGGAACGGAGCATTTACTGCTGCGCCTGCCGCTGACTGAATACGTCCCGCCTGACATCGCTGCCTGCGTCGTGCATCGCTCCGCATCGGGCGACATGGTGATTCATACCCGTTCAACTTTAGCGCAGCTTTCATTAATTGAGGCTGTTCTAAATGACGCAAACGGTTTTGACGACGCTACTGAGTGCGTGATTACTCGTATATGTACGCAATTAAAAAGATTGCGAGAGTAAATTTCCCAACGTAGATTTTGATGAGCTCGAAACTGATTTTTGCGAATTATTAAAAAAAGCTGAAATGACTCAAATATTTTGAGTCAAACCTTACATTCTGAAAATGAACATTTAAAAGTTGCATACTGGTGCCTTGGAAAAAAACTCCAAGATGACAAATGTCAAAGACGTTCTGAGCTGAATGACTCCTTGAACGCTGAAGATGTGATTTTAGAAGAGAAAGACGCTATTTTAAGTGAGAACTTAATGTTTAAAAACTAGTTCTAGTAAACTTAGGTCTAAGTTAGATGAACTTATGAATGATTATTCATGTGTAAATGCATTGCAGTCCGAAAAAGATATGTTAATTAAAACAACTGAATTGTAACATTGACGAGTTTAAACAGAAAGCACGCAGATTTATCCTCTTTGGTAAATACATTGAAAAATCAACTAAAATCGGCAGAAGCCGGGGACGTGGCTAATGAATAGATGGGTAGACGATAGAGTCATAGACTCATACTTGAAACATTTGCAAAAGCCTTTTCTGATCTACCTTGTAAAATCTTATTTTTGGGCCCAAACTCTTGTTCAGATGGTAAAATTGGGGGGGCAGAAGATGATGCTAAGGCGCTTCTGTCGCAGGTGTCCCTTTCATCTTTGCATTATGTTTTCTGTTGTGTTAATAACAACGTCGCGACCCTGAAAGACGACTCAGGGACGCACTGGAGTTTGTTATTTGTGGATGTTGCTGAGGGAGCAGCTTATCATTTTGATTTCCCTAAACCAGTTAAATAATTTATCTGCTAAGTTAACGGCCCTCAAAGTTGGGGGTGGAAGAATGTAACTTTACTGAAATTAGCTGTATGCAACAAAAGAACAGTTTTGAATGCGGTATAAGTGTGCTAGTGAACACTAGACTTGTAACTGAGGGGTTTTGTGCTCGGGGGCCCACGTCTCAATGTTCTTTCATGGGACTGGTACAGGAACATCTTTTACGCCGGGACTTTACTGCTGACGAGGAGTCTAGTGACAGACTGTCTGATGGTTTCTTTAGTGCTACCCTGCTGAGTTGTGCAAGCCCTAGCAAGGTTGAATCATTGCCTGTAAATAATGTAAATAGAACTGTAGATTTAAGTAAAACACAACCTGAATGTAAAAATAGCCAAAACTATGAGTCATACAATTTAGATCCCATTGAATGGAATGTTGTCAAACGAAAGCGAAATAAGACTACAAGTCATAAATCCCAAACATACTGTGTAAAAAAGAGGCCTGGGCCACTATGTAGAAATCGTTATCATGTTTTAGATGGTTCAAATAATATAACCATGTGAAAATGATATTAGAGTTATTAAAAATGTATCAGGTGTATGGAGAGAAAAACCTAAACAGAAATCGCAGTCTAGAAATAGTTTTAAGCGAATAAACGACTGAGGGCAAATGTAGTAACAGAGTCAACCGAAAAGCCGGCTTCACCCTATGCATGTTCTGTAATGGGATCAAACGGTGAACACCAACAATTACTTGTAAGTGAGGGTTGTACTCCTGAGCGGTCGCGGGGTACTGATCGGCAGGTTGGCGGTGGGACATTAAAGAATGTCTTGGTCAATCGGTGACTCATTGTTGCGATATGCTGGGAATCTCTGCTTGAAAAAATGGGGCCACCTTATATATCAATCCAGGTGCAAAAATTGAGCATATTAAGCAAAAGCTTTTGAAGTATGTGCCAAACCAGCCAAAAATTATTTATATTCATGTTGGCACCAATAATCTTGTTGATGGTTATAACGGACGACCTGGGTACAATGGCGGTTGGGGGAAGCGCGCGGCACTTCATAGCATGGCGGACCTGTTGAGTACCGCAAAAAAAACACTTTCCAATTTCTGACATTATGTTGAGTAGTGTTTTAACTAGGCGAGACATTGCACCACTACCACTTTGTAATTTTAATGAACAGCTAGAAGTTATGTGCATTAATTTTAATGTCACTTATGTTGACGCGAACCGCCTGGTGAGGGGGTGTCACCTTGCTCGTGATGGTCGTCACTTAAATAGGGCAGGAAATTTCTGGTTCGGGAATTTTATTTTCAGGTGTTTGCACGAGAAAAAAACTTTTCCGGGTGGATGTTCGCCCGGTTTTCCGCAGTTCCTGGCGACTTTAGAGCTGTTCCTGAGGTGTCACAGGCTTCTGTTCAGCGTAAGGAGTCGGGAAACGGCATCAGAGGGCGAGTTGTTTTCCAGAGTAGGGCACTTAAATGTGAGATCAATGAACACAGGTTTCCAGGAGCTGTGTGCGGTTATTGATGATTTCAAATTTTGACATTCTCGGTCTCTCGGAGACGTGGTTGACTCCAGATGTTTCCTCAGATTGTTTCATTGTAGATGGCTACTCTTTATAAGCGCAAGGACAGACAGGGCGCTGAGGGTCTCCCGGGAGCCGCTGGTGGAGAGTGGCACTCCTGGTTGCAAATCATCTGCAAATGACGCAGGTTTATTTGAACAATGTTGATAGTCGCTTAGAATATATCTGTGGCAAGTTTAGTTTGAGAAACAAGAAGCTGTGTGTGTGCGTGGTATATAAACCACCCTGTGTTATATATTCCACCCTGAGTTCTATTTTGTATTCTTTGTTTATTGATCAGATGTTGGATTTGATGATGTTGTTTTGTTGGGTGACATTAATGTAAATCTTATGGATACTGGTAAGGCCGATTGTAGATTCCTGAAAAACCTGTATGAATCGATAGGGTTGGTACAACACTCATAACAGAGCCCACTCGTGTCACCGAGAGCTCTTCGACATTGATCGACCATATTGTTGTAAATAAAGGTCTAGACATAGTCAAAGTTGGTTTAGTGGATACGTCCAAAAATT
The DNA here is from genome assembly GCF_021130785.1 of Homalodisca vitripennis. Classification (NCBI taxonomy): domain Eukaryota; kingdom Metazoa; phylum Arthropoda; class Insecta; order Hemiptera; family Cicadellidae; genus Homalodisca; species Homalodisca vitripennis. Next base: position 128,438,144 of record NC_060209.1, on the reverse strand, counting down.
CTTGATTCAAGACGTTAAACAAATTACGGACCACCACTTGGTATATTGTGATCTCAGGTATGGCAACTATAGGCCAAAGGAGAAATTTATAACTTATCTTATCGAAATTTTTCCAATTTCGATGTGTCTCTTTATGTTTCTTTATTTTCACGTATTGATTGGGATGATATTGAGACAAAGACCTCGGTCGAGGAAGTTAGTCAATTGTTAACTAGCTACATTGTCCAACTGCTTGACACCTGCGTACCGTTAACAAGAAAGCGAGTCACCAAGAAGAAAGCCCCATGGCGGGAGTGACGAGATAAGAGAGCTCACAAAAGATAAAAATTATTTCAAACACAGACTGCATGATAGTGATGTTTCGGCTGCTAGAACGTTGTACTGTAAGGCACGAAATAAATTGAACTGCGCCATCAGAAGAGCAAAACGAAATTTACTTTCACGACAAGCTGAATTGTAAGGACTCTAAATCATTCTGGGGTGTTTTACGGTCCGGTGGATTGCTGGAAAATGGCCGTAATAGTGACGATATAAGATTCTCAGCTGATGACCTCAACAGGTACTTTGCAGGCATGGGTGGTGGAAGCGGGATTAGCCTCGAGAAACTGAATTTCTACAGAAACAATGTTTGTGAGGATCTAGCGCATGGTTTCAATTTTGTGCCAGTTTACTGAGGGTGAGATCAAATGCATAATGAATAACATTACGTCAGTGGCTGTGGGGACTGATGGAATATCTATCAGGCTAGTGAAAGCCATGAGCCCATATTTGCTTGGGAGCTATTACGCATTTGGTTAACCTGTCCCTTGCTTCTGGGTGTTTTTCCATCATGCTGGAAGCAAAGTCTTGTCACGCCCATACCCAAAATAAAGAATCCAAGTGTGATTTCCCAATTTAGGCCGATATCGATCCTTCCGGCCATTGTCAAAAATCCTTGAGAAGGTAGTGGTGAATCAGTTGACAGCTTTCATTGAGGCTGAAAATATTCTTCCTGTACATCAGTCTGGTTTATGAAGTCTTTCAGCACTACCTCCGCCTTGATAAACATTATGGATGAGCTGCATGTAGCGAAAGACAAATGTTTGGAAGTATTTTGGCGACGCTTGATTTTCTCTGAAGCGTTCGACTCAGTGAATTATGAACTGTTACTCTTACCAAATTAAATTTCTATAGGTTTAATGAAATCGCTATAAAATGGTTTGGCTCATATTTGAGCGGACGGAGTCAGGTGACGAAGGTAAAAGAAAACTGCTCTTCCTCGCTGTCGAAGGATACAGGGGTTCCCCAAGGGTCATGTTTAGGGCCTGTTATGTTCATTTTATATACTGCTGATCTTGAACTTGCATTGTCCTCGTGTTCACTCTATCTCCTATGCGGATGACTCTCAGATGCTTCTAACATATCCCCCTCCATGTGTCCATGAAGCGGTGCAGTGTTTCAATGCTGATCTTGCAACTTTAGAGTGGTCGGAGGGACATGGCCTAAAGTTGAATGCAGATAAGTGTTCTGTGGTGCATTTTTGCTCACCATCCATTAAAGAGACCATGAACAGGAGTACTCCTCTGTTTCTGTTGAGGGTATTTGTTTGGAAGATCGTGTTTTTGTTAAAGTCTGGGAGTTATAATTGACAATCAGCTAAACTTTCTTAAACATGTTGAATTGATTTCTCAACTTGCAATGTGTAAATTGAGAGTTTTGAATAGATACAGAGCGTTAATTCCAATGCTTTCAAAGCTGCATATTGTAAAATTCTCTGGTATTTCCATCAATATATTACGCCCTTCCAGTGTTTGGTAGCTGCTTAACTCAAGAGGCAAATGTCATCCTTGCACGGATACAGAACAGTGCGCTGAGGTTTGTTTATAATCTAAAAAAATTTGACCACATCTCACCTTATCGCAAAAGAGCAAATTTACACTCTGTTCAAGATATTTGTAGGCTCCAAACTGTGACATTGGTGCATAAGGTTTTGGTAACTGGTGAACCCTCTTACCTGAGACGGAAACTAGTGGCGCGAGCGACTCTAAGAGAACGGCACACTCGACACAGGACGACAAGCTGCAACTGCCGCGTGTGCGGTTGGAAGGCTACAAAAAGGTCCTTCTTGTTCTTTGGACCCCAGGAGTACAATGCCTTACCACCAGTTTATAAAGACTTTGTCTGTTAAAACTTTCAAAAAGGAAGTTAAAACTGTATAGGTACCTTAATGATGTATTGTTGTTTAAGTATGAATTTTCTATGTAAATTACCAGCACGCAATATTTGTGTGTCACAGTTTTAAAATACGAATTGTACTGTTATGATTAGTTTGACGTGAGTCGATTTGTAAAACAGATTGTAAACTGAAATCCGCTCAAGAATAAAGGCCTTATTTATTTATTTTGTTATTTTAGTGTTCCTAGCATTTTTTATGAAGTAATTTACATAATTCAAAAATGTATTCCTTGTAGGTTGAGGTGTAGCCTATAATCTAGAGCTGTAATATTTTGACACCAGAGCAGAGCTACTATAGCTGTAGCAGACAGCAACTTCACACTGTGACTACATAAACTATTATTGGTCTATTAAACTAAATCTTAAATCTCTATGTCTATGAGATGAATCGCATTGCGTATAGTAAAATTAAAACAAAAAATGTTAATTTTTATGTTAACTAAATTTTTTTATAGTTTACAAGTGTTCATTTAATATGGCTAATATGAGTTATCAAGTTTTGAGACATATATGCAATTAGTTCCTGATGAGATTCTTCAACATTTTTTATCATTTGGCCAGGAACAACCATTTTCTTTCCTTACCCAGAACAAAGTTAATCCTGTAGAACACTAGGAGCTATTTCCTTTCACTGGAATGTGTTTTGAAAACTACTTCAAATATAACTTGTTTTATCAGTGTTCCGGATGGACACTGACAGCACTAGTTTACAAAGTACCTTACCTCATATCTGATAGAACACGTAGAATCAATGGTCTTACTGATTGTGTTGTAATACCTGCATATGTCTGCACTCAACTATGCATATATGTTATACAATAGTATTTGCATATTGCCAGTAATGAACATGACTCGGACATATTTCGCTTTATGTTTTGAGAGGGTATAACAATCATGAGATGATTACTCATGTTTGGGGCTGTATAAGACAACATACATTTAGAATAATTAGAAATAATTAATCGTAATACGTTTACTTATGAATAATTCCTATTATTTGCCTTCAGAAAAGTCACCTTTTAAGACAACGATCTATGCATAACATTGAATCGTCATGATTTCTAACCTGCATTATAATTTCTGTGAAAACTATGGACGTAAAACTTTTTTCAGCTACTCGTTATCTGCTATAGAAGACCTTTTAATCTAACTGAACGGACAGAAGAAAATGGTAGAATACACATCTATAGTATATGTATATAGGAAGATAGCATAGAAATAAACATACGAAGAAGTACAAACAATACACGACAGATTTCCTACTGTATAACATACCTTAGAAAGAAAACATTAAATACCACACTTACATTGAGCATTTAAAATCACTATATTAATGTCCCTGTTGATTGATATTTTAATATTTTTTGTTGTTAAAGTATTATTCTGTTGTGTCATTATAATTTTTCACATATCTTATTTAAATGAAATATTGATTAATAAATGTTAATTATTTATAATTTACTTCAAATTTACCTATACTGATATTTAGAATATAAATCATGTGGATAAACCTGTATACACATTATGAATCAAGTATATAATTTATATTAAAGAATAATAACTCATAATTATCTTAAGTTTTAATACATTCAAAGACAGTCATGAAGTAGTATGATTATACGGTATGGTTAGAACAAAGAAAGGGTATTATAGAGGCCTGTCACAACGAAAGCTATAATCTGTTTGACACGCACTTCCGTCGGAAAGCCTTCAAAGGACATAGGTACGGAATTACATATATATTCATATTTACTTGATACAAATTTTAGTTAATCCTTTTTGGAAGTGTACAAATCTATTATTAGTATAGAATGTTATGCAATTGGCCGGAGTCCCCGACCCGTTCATAAAAGAACAATTTAGTAATAATTATAGTTCAATTCTATTACGTAGGGAAATATTTACCGGTTATATAAACAATTTACTTTGTATTTATATTATTTACTAAGGACTTAATATTACTTATTTACTTAAACATTTTGCGTCTTCTTGATTTGAAATGATTTATATTGTATAGATGAAAATTAATATTTATAATCTGAACTTTTATTCATATTTACGGAAAATAAAATTATTGTTTTGATTTCAATTGGAATCGTGTAAAAACTTATTTCAGTACAATTATAAACAATTAAATTATAAACAATTTTTTACTATAATAATTATACGTTTAAATAGTATTACACAGCAAACATGAAACAAGTAACAGTTTTAAGAACGTGACAGACAAACATATCCATCTATTTGTAGTTAATTAAGAAACATGTAGCAATTGCAGTGCTGATAAAAAAATGTCATAAGCTCAATTTAAGATAGTTAGGCTTCATTGATATAGTAAACCTTTTATATAGTGAAGTTATATTAAATAGCTACCTCTATTGAATTAAAGAGATTAGTATTGATATAATTTTGAATAAAAATGTATCTGATTTAAAAATAATAAACAATATAAACAGAAAACTTTATTTCAAATAATAAAAATAATCAGGTGATAAACCACAGCGTATGAGTTATAACTAAATTATAACTATATGTAAGATATTACGACTTTATTTATGTATATTAGTAATATCTCGTTTTTATGATGAATTATATAAAGCAATAGCACACATTTAACATTAAAGAACTGCTTACAAGAATTGGTAGTAGTGTTATCTTTTTAATGTTTCAAAAACACCAAAGAAATAAAGTTTACCATGGATATACACTGACTACTCTTCATTTTCCCAGGAATGTTCACTTCTGGCTGGACTGTACCTACCAGTTGAACCTACACTAGAAGAGAAAATAGCGATGTTATATTTCAGCACACCTAAAACAGAAAATATAAGTAGGTCGTGACATTTTGATGAAAGAGTAGATCGATATGACATACGATAAATACTGTGGAGGAGTGAGTAAAGCTACTTTTTAAAGGATGCTGCTAGCCTTATCACAAGGAAAGAGAATGGGAGATTTGAAAATAGCTAGCCTCCGTATTATTCCTTTTATTTCTTTCATATTTATTATTAAAAGTCAAGGATAAGACAAGATGTATAGAGCCCATTTTCCCTCCTCATGGACTCATAAAAGGAGCGGTCCTTATCACCGACCTAACCCATCCTGAAAACAATATCACTTCGGAAGCAATTTCTTTTTAGGAGTAAGAAGTGTATTCAAGGGTTTCCTCAACTCAGATTGTAAGTGAATGGGAATAAAGATCCCTACATGGCACAACACAACCGCAAAATTACAGCCCTACAATAAATAATTGTAAACAATAAGTAAAACAAGTTTCATATATCCAGCATTAAAGACAGATTAGACAGACAAGAATGATCATTATAGTTTTAGATACTGCAGTTCTATACCACGCACAAGTACGCAGAGGTAAGTAGATTCTGACGTAATATTTTAGGTTTATTATGACCGAAGAAATGGCATTAATATCCGAAATCATGTAAATTATTTATAGTTAGATTACATGTTCTATAAAAACTTATAATAAAGATTTTATGTGTACGAATTGATTTGTAATTTTTGACAATATATACGGCTTGGTATATGGTTGCATGGTATGGTATAGCCAGTGCCTTTACCAAGAGTAAAACAGATTTGATAAGCTGCACAGGATTTATAAATAAAAAAACATATAATCTATTTCAGTTTCAAAAAAAACTTCTATTGCAGACTTAATGCTATGAATCGATCTATACACGCCAATGTAATTTTTTATAAATTCAGTTTAACTTTTTCCACTCAAATATAGCAACAGACGCTAAGTATCATTATTTGTGTATGTATTTCTTATACTAAAAAAATATGTTTTTCAAGTCAATATCCCTATTTCGATAGGGAATTTTTTAAATTAATTGTTATTGTTAACAACATGTTTATAAGGGTGGTAAATATTGATGACGACGCCTGCCCGTGGTCAAACTCTTAATCACACTAACAACAGGAAACTTCACTGTCAGGCTTGAGTGAGAGCAAACTGTCCATCTACCGTCGTACTGGACTCCTTATGATCTTTAATTACATCAGTTTTAAAATGAGGCATCAGTGTTTTATAATGCTTTCAATATAGTCACAGTTCCATTTGCAATACATTTGTCACAAAACTTCAAACAATTAGTGACATATTGTAAATTAACATATGACCTACTTTCCTTTTTCGCGAGAATAAAATATTCAAGAAAGGGGTTAAAATTCCATGTAAATACATGGCGATAATGGGGTGGCTGTGCCTTGCTGTTCCGTGATCGGACTGTACTACACGCCATGTACAGTCACGACATGTAACAACCTCTATACTACATATAAAGATACGATGCGATTATTCTTGTTATACGCTTAATTACAAATATAGTATCGTTATGATATTAAAGAAATTATTTTAGCTTTAAAATTTCAATATTGGTACTGTTGACCATAATAACATTGAATTAAGTGTTTTTATTGGAGTTGAAAATAACATTTCAAAATACTTTCGAACGTATCTTGAACAAATTAGGCCAATATTGTGTAAATTACAAGTACTCGTACTATAAATATTAAACTAGGTGGTAACAACGAATAGCAAAAATTATTTAAAGTTTCTATTTGTCCAAGCTAATATTTGATTGGAACGTAAACAAAATAAAAATGAAAACTTATCACCGAATCCCACCTGAAAAAACTGTGAACATAATTTGATCTTATATACTACAAGTTAATAGTATTGGACATTAAAATTTACTATACATTTTTCTAAATCACATATTATATGAAAAGTCCGTATCAGTGACAATGCAGTGTCACATACATCAGGTACATTATTATAACGTACATTGGATGGGTAGAATATTTGTTTTATGGCTTTCATTATCTGTTTTCTTTATCAGTATGTTATAAGACGCTTCAATTGATTACAAGTTTCTTTGTCCCCACAGCCTCTCAGTTAGGCTAGGAAGACATGTGTCGTCTGCCACCAATGTATACGTGTTTTTTTACAAGCACTTTAACCTACTTTCCTTCGATCAGTTTATGTTTGGGTGTTCAGTACCAACCTACTTCTACCGACGTATACTAGGTAATTGAAAGAAAGTATTAAGTAAAAATCTAAAATATTTATAAATTATAAAAACATATGCTAGAATATGCTGGGTTTATGAACTACTCGTCTGAATACGATAGGACTAAAACTAAATTTATTTCATCTCCGTTTCAAATTCCACTTTGTGCGGTGTTTCAAATCTGGCGGTGTCACATTCCTGGAATGTGGAGTCAACGTCAATCTAAAGAGACCTAAAAAACTCCATGAACAAGAAGCTCAATTAAACTCTTTTGATCGCTCCACAATCAGGGACAACTAGACAAAAATGTAATATAGACGAGTTCTCATTGTATCGTCACTTCACATAAGGTGCATAATTGCATTTCAGGTGCAATAAATGTACCTGTTGTAGATTGTAACTGCAAGATAGTATTGAGATATTGTACTCCTTATATATTTTTGAGTAATAAATATCTTACAAAGTTTCTTATTGAATAATTTATTTGAAATTAAAAAATTTTCTAATATATTATTAAATTTTAGTTAGAGGTTAATGTTCACACTGGAGATGGTTTATACTAAAACACGTGTCTGAAATAAAAGAATTTTAAAAGGGTTTTAGTTTACGATTTATTATTCTATATTATTAAAATATATTATTACTATTGCCGCAAATCCTTGTAATTTAAGATAATTATTAATGGGTAATATAATTCTATAAAGTAATGGATTTAAAATTATATGCATGTGACGTATTTTATTTCAGAATATAAAAGGGCATAAGATAAAATACGAGTAGAAGTAGGTAGTAAGAGTGAGAACAAGGGTTACTGATTCAAAGGCAACATTTACGACCAAAGATATGTTAGATGCCTAACATTTTGCAACTTCCGTTTGTTGAACAACTTGGTTCATGAAAATTTTTTGTACTTCTATCCATCACCATGGTAAGAACCTAGCTTCTAGATTATCATAATTTGACGATTATATATATATATATATATATATATATATAGTTTAAGATACCCCAAAGTCCGTTAGCAGGTAGACAAAATATATCTAAAAGTGTGAAGCTGTGAAGTTATAAACATTGTGGATCTTTAAAAGAGGTCGTAACTAGTAATATAATATTTTGGTAGAAAGCGAAACTTCCAAGTAGTCTGATGTAACCAAATAATGACAAAACTAGAGAAAGAGACACAAATTTGTAACTTGTAGAATAGATGACTCACCGCTATGCAAAAGAGGCTGTACATTTCTTACTCAAGTTTAAGTTTAAAGAGCTTTAAGAGAATATTGCCATAGAATTATAATAAAACAGTTTTTTTAGGAATCCACAATTTCCATAATTATTATCATAAAATATTGGTTTAAATTATATACAGTAAATCCATACTACCTTTAGACAATTGTATTACCATGAAAGATTCTATAAGAAAACAATCAACTAGGATGATAAGTTAAGAAATTAATGTACAGTTGAGAAACGTAATAATATGATTTGCATTAATATTTTTTATTTATTTATTAAATTATTAACTTGCATGATAGATTCAACATTAGATTACATTAAATGTTACCGTAAAGAACGGCGTATATTGAGGTTGTGTTTACTTTTTCGTCGTACTTAATTTCTCTATAAATATTGATTTATATTAATATCTATAAACTGTAATATCTCACATTACAATAATCTCATTTACAGGTTTAAGTCGTGTTAAATATGATTTATAAAATTACAGCAGTTGAGATTTATAAATGATAAATAAGGAAATATTAAAATTAAGGGTTATATCACTGATGATCAATTATTAATTAGCATACATTGAGAAAACTGTTTACGGAAGTTTTTGGTAAATTAAGTCTTACACTAGATAATCATTCCCTGATGCGGTCAATGCCTAAGTTAATAATAAGTGTTTGAGCATTTATTATTTATTTATAACACCATTAAAGTACAAAAGATTATGTACACTGTACAATTAAATATTGTGTTCCAATAAATGTGCAAAATGAAGAAACTTAGGTAGTGAAAGTAAATTATAATACTTTTAGTAGTTACCTGTAAATAAATTATAAAACTGATTGGGTACAAGTACATTGTTATCATATTACTGAGGAAAGGAGTAGGCATCTTTTATATTGAAGATTGCTCATTGTTAATATACTGAGGGTGACTCAAACTATACTAAAGTTGTCGATAGTGTTTGGTCGTTTCTCGATATTTTATATTGCGTGCCGGAGACTGACTATTATTTGGTAAATTGCTAAGTTAATATTTACGGTGTGACATGTTATTCGATATGTAATTACATTTATGTAGTCATTATTTGTGTCATTCAATTGATATCCTCTCACGTGTATTATCACGTGCCTAATCTTTTGTAACTACATAATATGGTATTGTAATTCTTTTGTATTTGATGGATTTACGAAATTGTACAAACTAAATTACTATTACTGCCCGTATAGAAAGAAATGTCTTACATATTTATATTTATTTGCATAAAAAACATAGCTGTCCTTAATCATAATACTTTAGAACTCAGTATTACTTTGCAATACTGTATTTTGCTTCAAATTTTCCCAGATAACTGCATGTAATTCTGAATAATGTTTATTTTTATCTTTTTTATCACCATATACTTACATTTTAGTTGTATGCATTAGTTTATAACTCTATAGGCTGAGTTTCCTTTCCTCTACGTCTTCGAACTATCAGTTTCATAAGGCGTACGGATACAACTTTTGTTATTTATTTACGTCTATATTCTCTGTCAACAATGATGAATTTCTTTACGTTATATTGTTACACAAACACACCTGTTAGTCTAAAGAAACAAATTATATAGGAATAAACCAACGTGAACTCTTTTACTACATTAATAAGGAAGTGGAAATAACAGCGAAATTGTTCACCTGTGTCTTCAGATCATGTTACATTAAATAAAACTGATACGCGGCCTGCTTAGTTGTCATATGGTATTGACATGACTGCAGACTCGTGGTTTTTAAAGTCATTAAAAAGTAAAAGTACTGTCGCTTAATAGGGTTTTGGACCATCGCATATTCGCAAAGTAAAATTTACTAACAAATAAATGTGGTTTTATACGCGATAAACCAAACTTTTTAATTAGATGAGTAATTTTGTTGTAAAATGTACTATTACAACACATCTCGAATAAATAATGGCAACGTACGAAACATTTAACACAAAGAAGGTAAATGAGATTTGGCTGAGCGTTACCGAATAATTTTTTATGTGTGTTATAAGTAAATATATCAATGTAAAAATATCATCATACATAAATTTTAAAACAAACAAATTGTAAACTACTCTACGACATTATAACCGTACGTAAGCGGATACAGATATGTATGTTTTTGTTAGAAATAACATAACTAAAAGAAAATTTAAAAAAACAAACACAAATTAAAGACAAAATACAAATAATTAAAATACAAATAAATTAAAGAGAATTTACTTTAAAGCCGTCCTTATGTCAAAATCAACCACTGAGGGCACTGCGAAAAATATATTTGAAATCGGCTGCGTCGCTGACTGAGTTTTTATTGCACAGCTAGGACGGGGCCTTAAGATCTATTTAGTAAATTTCAGAACTAGAAAAACTATATAGCCAAATTAAATTTGCTGTAGAAAAATTGCTTGACTTAAGCAAACAATTCAAGAAGATGAAAACACACAAAACGATGGCCGTGAAAAGGTTGATGCAAAATAAACTGTATGTAAAAGAAACTTTTTCTAGAACATTTAGATGAAGTAACTGAAAACTGAATTTGAGTTAAAAACCTAAAACTTTCTTTAGGTTTTCTATACTTTTTTCAGGTACTGTCTAAAGAAAGGATAACAATGAGATGTAGTTACTTTGTTCTAAGATATCAGAACCATCTGCAAGAAGAATTGTTAGATTATTCTATTGAGTTGAACATGCATATAGCATAAACTTAAAAAACCTTTCCCTCTTCTAAAATATTTAGTCAATTACATATGTATGAATGTAATAGATCAGATATAAAATTGTTTACTTTTTTATCTAATAATTTACCGCAAGAAAAATATTTTGATTAGTACTTATGTCCGTTATCTATTAATATGTAAACATAGTAAAACTAAACGTAAAGATCAAGTTTGTCGATACGTTGTCAATAAAATTAGACGATTTATTAACTTTATGTTATGTTTATATATTTTTTATGGTTTTATATATATATATATATAACCAAATAGGTAAAGTTTTAAAATGGTTTCAAAGCTATTTAACAGATAGAAAACAATGTGTAAAAGTTTGTAAAACAATCAGTGACTTTGGCATAATAAAACACGGTGTACCCCAAGGATCTGTGCTTGGTCCGATCTTATTTTTAATTTATATTAATGATCTTTGCGATGCACGTTTTCACGGTCACATAACTTCTTTTGCTGATGATACAGCCTTATGTTATGTTGAAGATGATTGGGAAACGGTCAAAAATTCCCTTAGTTTTGATTTGAATGCACTTCAATGGTGGTTTTCTAGTAATAATATGCTGCTAAGTCCTGCCAAGACAAAATATATAAACTTTAATTTAAGGATTGAAAAGAAATTCCAAGACTGTATAGTTTATAAATGTACTAAATGCCTTTGTTTTCAATCCAAATGCAATATTGAATGTGCTATAGTAGGTCAGACAACCACTATGAAGTATTTAGGAGTTATATTAGATCATGAGTTAAATTGGAAGAAACATATACAAAATTTGAAGTCTAAACTTACTAACGTATTGAGATGTTTTTACTTTTTGAAAAAAAATTTGTAGAGAACAAGTTTTAAGAACGGTTTATTTCTCATTAGTTAATATTAGATTGGAATATGGTTTAATTTGTTGGGGTGGGAATTATGAATCAAATATCAAACCGATTTTTCTTTTGCAAAAGTTTTTTTTAAGATTAATGGCAGGAAAGGTTAAGACAGAAGCTTCGTATCCTCTATTCGTAACTAGTAAAATTCTTCCTCTGAAGCATTTGTTTGTTTTCAAGGTCCTAAAGCTGTTTTATGTAAGAAGTGGGAATTTACCACAAAAAAATAGTAGTTATATCTCTAAATTAAGAAATGAACCTGTATTTACTGTGCCCAAGCCTAATTTAACTTTTTTTCAAAAAGGTTACATCTTTTTAGGACCCAAAATTTACAACGTTTTGCCAAGTGTAATAATAAAATTGTAATAATTCTAAATCATTTTCAAAAAAATTAAAAAAAACGTGGTTAATGTCTTTTGAAAGTGTTGATTTTCTAGTAAATATAAATAGTTGATAATTAATTTTAGGTTTATTGTTGGTTAAGTCTGTACAAACGTTAAGTCTATATGGAAGATATAATAACTGGATATGGTTATAATTTATATTTATGGCATTTTATTTACTGAATTAGCTTTAGACTTTGAAAATTATAAAATGTGTTTTTTATTCAAATTTGTTTTGTTAAAGCTTAGTTTAAATGGGAAGATTGATCGTATTTGAATTTATTTGTTAATTTCGTTTGCTTGAGTGTTGTTTTCTTTTTTTCTAAGAAAGTTGGAGCCTCTACACAGGCAGTTCCTTGCCTTTTGAGGTCCTATTTTGTTTTCTTGAATTTTGTTTATTGATGTACCTTAGCTGTATTAATATAAAAAAAAGACATGTTCATATTTCTTTAACAAAAAGTTACATTGTTTTATTTTTTATTTCATGTCAATTGTGTCTACAATTAAGGAGCAATGTTTGTGTTTGTGCTTAAGGTATAAATGATGTTTATATAATTTTACTATTGTACATATTTTCAAGAAAATAAATATTTTTTCTATCTTCTATCTATATATATTTATATTGTGTTTCGTAGAAATACTAACCTGAAAAATATTCTGGTACGGCCCAAATTGCCACCTACTGACATTCAAAATTCAGAAAAGAAGAAAAGTTTTAAGTGTCAACCCTGTAAAGACAAACGATGTAACACTTGCAAAATTATAAAATCGTCCAATTTTTTTCCAATAGTAAAAACAAAGAAAACGTACCATATTAGAGGAGAAATTAATTGCAAAAGTAAAAATGTAATTTATCAATTAACATGTAAAAATTGTGCAATGGATTATGTTGGATTGACAACAAATCCACTGCACAAAAGAATGAATAGTCATCGTTGTTCGTCTAAAAAACAGGATGAAAAATTTGTTTCACAACACGCATTAGGCCACCAACAAAATTTTGAACAATGTTATTCACTGAAAGGTATTTGTAAAGTACCCAAAGATGGAAACAAAATTTACTTTAAAAATTTAGAACAGGCACATCAGTTAATATTAAAATCAAAAGTACCCTTAGGTCTGAATAAAAGATGAAATTATTACGTATTGTATTTTCTAAATTCTTTTTCTAAATTCTTTCTCATGATATTTATCTTTGGTGTTAGTCACATGCTTAAAAATTCCTGTTTATTTATTTATGTAAATTTTTATTTATTTAATTTTTATTTATTTCCTTTTGTAAATTTTGTTTGCGGTGTTGTTATTATATTATACCTTTTTGAAAACGGGAAAGCCGAAATATTAAAGGAAAATTTATAACAAGAAGTCCAATAATTGTTATAATAGAACAATTCTGCACTTTTACACCTAAAGTGAATACATATATATGATAATTTCCGTCAAAGTTATTTTAGACATGTAATAGTTAGTCTAATTTTATGTTATGTGCAGTATGTTTAATCGTAGACGTAGAATTAAGCAATAAATATCACACTTTATGGTAGAAATTACTGTAAAATAACAACTGTTTTCGATTATTAGTTTATCAGCACTTAGAATAAATAGCAATCTCAATAAAATTAGATAACTTTAATATTGAACGGAACTGGTAATATCACAAATGTGGCCTATTACCTATTCACACTCCCGTGGGTACTAATATGATATGGGTTGCCAGTAAACAAATTACCTACTAGTAGATTTATGATAGCCGTGCTGTAAATAAGGATACATCTATAACCCAGACTAGATAACCATCGCATAGTTTTTTTCTTCTTTTTGTTTGGTGCTAGACACATGCTCCAAGATTGTAGTCCTTAGCTACCGGATATTCCTGTACGTTGTACGATAAGAGAGCTGCTTGTTTGTAAGTATACTGTATAATAAGAAAATGTTGCAGAAATATTTATATATATATATATGAATATATATATATATATATATTATATATATATATATATAATATATATGGATATTCAGTACAACATCGTATATCGTAATGTAAATATTGGTGTTTTACATTGTTTTGTTTTCCAAATGTTCCATCAGTTTACTCATATTATTATTTACGATTGCTTTTACGTCTCCTAACAGATTATTCATTAACATAAAATTTTGTAAGTTCAGATGAAATGATTATAAAACAGTATGATTACGTTTTGGCAAAGCTGTCATTCTACTTTTAAAGCATGTGAAAAAAATATACACGCGTGAGGCGAAAAAAAATTTCCCCTTGGAAAAATCATCCATCGCTCGCCCAAAGAAGTACCGGTAGTTACTTAAAAAAATTAAGTTTGCTGAAAGTGTTAACAAATATAGAAGCCTACAATTCAATGAAACACTCCAAGTTGATAAAATTCACCAGAGTCAAATTTCGTGAACAATGCCATACAATAACAGACATAAACCTGTAACCATCAGTCCTAGTCTGTAATCCGTAGGTTAAGTGTTAGAGGAGCCTTCTTAGCCCTAAACTCATCTGGTAAAACACATCCCTTAATTTTAACGTTAATTAACTTAATGTAACTATTTTAAAGTACTAAATTAGAGTATAAGAATCGCTTGAACTTGTTAAATATCATATTATATGTGAACGAAAATATAAATTCTAGTAGCCTAGTAAATTATCTTGCATAAAGCTAATCGGAATTAATCTAACTGTATTTTTTAATTTAAAAATTTGTAAGAAGTGAACGATGCATTAGGAAGGACTACATTCACTGTCATTTAATGTATTCAATGTATTAAATGTTTTTATGTGAATGACCAATTTCTATAATAATGAAGTTTGTAGCTAATCATTGAGCAAACGAGTAAAGGATATACATAAATAAAAGCAGGAATGTAAGAGTGAGTAAAACATTAAATGGCTACAGAGAGGAAACGCTAAGGTGGATGTTATCCAAGGACTAATTGGAAATGTCACGTGCAAGACCTGATTAATTACACAATTGATTATGCTATCAAGGTATTCTAGGACGGCTATATTATAGTTGGTAGGTTAACAATATGGAATGCTTTTGGCTCAGCGTTAGTGAATCTATCACTCGAGAGGGGTGGATTAATTTCATTTCTCTCTGTATGTATGTATGTCCGTTTGCACGGCACCTAACTGAAGTAAAGGCTTGAAATGTCGCTTGAAAATTAATTAGTGTATTTTGCAATCCTAAGTTTTATGACACGCATTTCACTCCATAACGGAGTACAGCCGTATAGCTTTTTTATTAACATGTGACACATTTGTAGAAACTGCATTATAAGTAAATATTTATGTTTCATTCAGTATTTAAAAAGCGTAGCAAATGAATTTTGTCTCAGGAGTTTTAAAAGTTTATGCAGTTGCAACTATTTTAATTCATCCTTTCAAAATGATAAAAATTAACATAACACTTTAAAATAAACTATTTATACTACTTACATTGAAGGGTTTGACTGTTTCTGACACTTTTGTCTTTAAACCATAAAATCTAACATATGATATATATGAAAAGGCCTTATACCTGTCAAACGCCTTTGATGATTCATTAAATTAGTGTAAGTGGGAATTGCTCGGTTTAATTGTGAATCAAGTTTGAATCACAAAAAATGTTCTAACTAAAGTGTGAATAAATATGTTTTATAAATTATTACAATATTCTCATTATACTTTTCTGACCTGTAATGTGCAATTTTCAGGGAAGAAACAAAACGAATGAAGGGAATCAAATTCAAACAAAAATATGATTCGAAAAGTGGTGGCGCTTATTGGAGATGGTCGAAGCTTTTTTTTAAAACATTTAGAGCACTGAGTTATATGCCCTTTGAAGAAATAAATGGTTAGTTCACACGTTATTAATCTAAAGTTTCAACTGTGTAACTATGGATTATGTTTTAGCATACTGTGGTAATGTATACATAAAAAATTCAAAGGCATAACAGTTTACTTATCTTATTTGTAACCTGTCATAGATGAAGGTGATCTCCAAATTACATTCCGATCGTGGATTTGGACCATGTGCACTGCTGCCATACAGACAGCTATTGTTTATTGTTGTCATATTTATCGAGTGCGTAGTCCACAATTCTGGGAAAACTACGTAAAGGTATTAGAAAATATATTCAGGTTCGTCATTTCAAGTACGGTTCCACAATTTGTAGCTTCTTGGAGCAGTACACAACTACTGATTGACTATGCCAAGGAGTGGCGCTCGTTTGAGGTAAACATTAGTTTTACGTTATACAAATTATAACGTGTATTAACTTCAGAAACGCGCATGGTTAATAGCTTTTGAAATTATACTTGAGTACCTGTTTTTATGTTAACAACCTGTAATATAAAATTTAGTATACTACTGAGTTGCTAAGTAGTATGTAAATTGTGTTATGTTACAACATTCACTATTGCTGTCCAAAATTTGTATGAACACATATATGCCAACACACACACACACACACACACACACACACACACACACACACACACACACACACACACACACACACACACACACACATTTATTTATTTAAGAAAATATCAATGTTAAAATTTGTTGTTAAGTTCCATTGGCCAAAAGTATGAAGGTTAAAGCTTACAGCTCTCAATATAAGAATAGTAATGTATTTTTCGTTATATAAGTTAAAAATAACATAAATGTTATTTTAAACAAGTAAGAACCAACGATTCCTAAATAATACCCAAAAGCTATTCTGGACGTTGTAAGAATACATTTAATTTGAATTAAAATCTGCATGAACGTTGAATGGAATAAACCTTTATCATTTTATATGAGTTTTTGGACTACTTAAAACAATAGTGTGCGCTAATTAAATGATTCTCTTATTAAATGAACAATTATGTTTCAGGATAACTACACTATGTTAGTTGGACAGTATGAAGTATCTTTCAAACCATGGATAGTAAAATGCTATTTGTTTCTTTTTGGCATATTAGTTTTATCTCTAACATTGCTCGACCAGTATCTGTTTGAGATAAACTTCAATGTATGGCTGCTTCTACCGTACTTTCTTGCTGCTTTCTACACGGCTTGCCTATGTAGTTACTGGATATTCCATTGCGTTGTAATCGTACAGAGTGTTAAAGGCTTGAGAAGACATCTTATTAAAGTAAGTGTGCGTCATATGAGTTATTATATTTTTAAAGTGAAAAGTTTTCGAATTATTATCTTACCTATTTAGTTAATATAAGAGCCTCGCTCAATATATACTGTCTAATAAATTTACCGTGCAAAGTCTGTTTCGTTGTTTAAAAATATAATTATTAATTTAAAGAATATCTCGTATCATTGCTTTAAACAAGCTAAATCTTTAACACTCAAAACAATTTAAGAGATTAGTTATATAAAATATTACCTATTATTTATTAATTAATTATTATGAAATGTTATGCTTATATTATACTGTTTTATGTTTTACTGTGATATGTATGGCATGACAAATTGTTATATATTGTATATTCGTACATGATTATAAATCCATGCATCTTTTGGTACTTGTTTAGTTTTTTATAAATTTAAAATTGATTATCCATTTTAATTACATTTGAATATTGCGTAGCTAATCGTGTGACTGTTGAGAGCAGCCAAGCCAGCTGTTGACGGAGTGTACTCTTACGCCATGCTTAACAATTTTTCTGTACTGTCCCTTAAGAAAGACAACAGGTATGTTCTAGAAAAGCATTTTTGGATTTAGTTGAATTTTACTGTTCATCAGTTAAAAATGCATATTCTAATTCACAGACTGTAAAACATAACATGCCTGTTTTATGACTTCTTTCTCACACCTAAAAATTGCTAACACAAAATTACCTAACGCATTTCTTTTACACCAGTGCTAAACACTTAGTAGACAATACTACTGCTTACTCATATGTCAGAGTATATGTCATAAACGTTTGTATTTTCACGTTTAGTTATAAAAAGAACCAAATACTTTGTAATTTAAATGCATTTTCACTGGCAATTACTATTTGCAGACTCTTAGCTGCTGCCCCGAAGCTAAGACAGTGCGTTGTCACCGTATCCTCTGGCTGAGACTACAAAAGTTGACCACTCAACTTCCTATAGTCTTCAGTGCACCTCTCATTACTCAACTTCTTGTTTATTTCATTACGTATGTTTTCGATGCCTACGCTCTCTTCAGTTCCGTTAGTCACTTCGATTTCGAAAGAAGTTTTGGCTTCTTCTCACCTTTTTTGTGGTGTGTCATCGTCATTATATCTTTGAACGAATCATCGTACTACCTTGGCTCACAGGTAAAATACAATTTTTACTTAATTCGTTTTTGGTTATTTTGTTTGTAAGCATAATAAACACAGTTAAAGGATGCAAATTTGTGTTATTTATAAACCAGAAGATCAAAAGCTACGAAAACAATAAGATACCCTAAGATATATACATATATAGTGTATATAAATTACAAAGAATTATTAATTTTATCTAAATAATTCAAAAACATTTAAGACTACCTATTAGTCAAAGGGTAAAGTTGTTCTATAAATTCGGTAGCACGAAATTAGGAAAGTGCGTGCGATGTGAACACCAATTATACAAATTACCTGAATTTAATCAAATAATACATAGGAAAAAAAAATACATTAATATTTATTTACAAATGAAATATTGCTCTAATTAACACTTTTCAGGAGTGTTGTGTTGAGGTTAATTGAATGTTTTGATGTTTTTGGGTAAATATGCTGTATTTTATTCAATGCTCCAATTGATTATGTTTGAAGAAAAAATTACAATTTCCATATATATATATATATATATATATATATATATATATATTAATTAAATTTGTATAAGTGGCAATAGCCTAATTTAATTTCAATAAACATTGAAGCGCAAAAAGTACTTGCTCCGCCGGGATTCGAACACGGACCTCTTACTTGCCGAGTGAATGTGCTATCATCACACACACACACACACACACACACACACACACACACACACACACACACACACACACACACACACACGTCGTGTGTGTGTGCATATATATATATATATATATATATATATATATATATATATAAACAATAATTTTTCCATACTATATTATAATTTCCTTTTAATTTGCAATACTTTTATTTCAGAAAGATATATGATGACTTGCCCCCCAACATTTTCAGTACCTATTACATGTTTTACTCTCTTTTCCTGAAAAATTCATATTTTTTTCATCCAAACAAGTATTATGTATTTAGTACATTCAATATGTTTATTAAAACACTTATTTACGCTTTGCTTGATACAGGTTAGTGGCATCACGTTATTGAAAATTCTAAGAATTAAGATGCTTTCCTTGTCCCTTGACTCTCAAGTAGAGGTAAGTCGATATTTAGACTAATTTTGAATACAAATATTTTCATATAGGAAAATATATTGTTACGGTGTAATTAGATATTAGTACTAACGACTCCAAGTGGTTTTTAATGTATGTGTTTCATTGTAGGATAATGTACCATTTCCGTCATAGAAAAATATCATTACGTGCTTATTTGTTTGATTTTGGGAGTTGTTTAAAACTAGATCTGACTCCCCCCACCACCTCTTCTCGTGTTTCGTCTGATGTTCGCGTACTTATGCCGCCCGTAATGAACGGTGCCCTTAGCAAAACAGTTTCCGTAACGCTTAGCATGACTTCCGTCGATTTTTCATTTACTGCTTCAACTGTCTCAACCCTCGTTCAATTCAAAGCTGTCCAGACTTTAGGGAACAAAGAAGTTACAAATGCACGAGTCGTGTGAATAGGGTAGATGATCTAAGACTGTGATATTTCGTTTTGCCAAAAACGCCTTCACTGACAAAACTTTCTGAGCTGGAGCATTGTTCCGGTGGAAGATACATGACTTGTTTTTCCGTATACGCTCGTTTAGGGTAGTCAGGACACTAATGCATTAATGTTGACTAATTATCGGTAGTGCAGTCAAACATGGTTAGCTATCAGTGTTAGCATCAGATTTTCATGACGATGGTCTGCCAACGCGTGTATTGTCAATCATGTTATCGCGGCCAATCTTTCCATCGTTTAAAACCACTGAAATACTCGTGTTTCTGATATAAACTCATCACTGTACACTTGTTACATTACAAATGGTTCACTTGCAGATGTTCCATGTTTGACAAACAATTCACACGCTGTCCTTTCTAGCTACTAATTTTTTCCGACACAGAGACAAAAGATTAACTTAACTGTCTATTATTGACGCTACGAGCTGAATAAGTAAGGCAGCCTGGCGAAACAAGAGAAGGGGTTGGAGGAGGAATCACGTGACTGGCCGGACGATATTTAACTTTATTGCGTCCGTTATGTGGCTCCGTCAGTACTAATCCTATTATTTTCTAGCCACAACTCGTACATGTCCACATATATCACCAAAGAGATTAATATCTCTGAAAATATATAATTAGTTCCGTCAATTTATTATGGCATTTCAAAACCTAAGTAAACTCCTGGAGATAGTATGGAGGATTGTTCATATAATCTCTGTTAACTTTTTTCTGTCTTGATCTATTTTATATGTAGGCCAACTTCATTTTAGATTAAGAAAATAATTGTGTCTCTAAATAATTTAATACATCAGAATAAAGAGAAATTTTAAGATAGTATAAAAATGTATGTGTTAAGAAATTGTTTAATTGCATATCATTCCAGAAAATTAAACTAAATGCAACGAAAAAAGGTACGTTATAATTTATCCTTCATTATAATTTTATTGGGAAATTTTTTGGAATTAATACACCTTTAAAGACAATTCTCGTAAAGAGTTATGAAAAATAATTTAAAAAACACAACTAGAACCTATATTAATCTACAATTATTCCTGATTTATTCTAGCTTATAACCAAAACTAATTAAAAATTGCAAAGGATAACAATTATAATGAAGTTAAACCTAAATGAGTTACCGATTTATGGATTAACCTATTCTTAATGGGTTTGATTTTTTATTTATAACCTTTCCTGAACGATCATAACAATTTTAATATTTTTGCTATTGATTCTTTTTACTGAAGGTTAATTATTTAAACATAAATTCGCTAAGCTATTTGAGGTATATTTTTATTATTATATGCTTGAATAACTTCTTATAGTAAATAAAAACAATGTTTATATTTTCATGTTTTGTGTAAAAATAAAACATAAAGTAATAATAAATCAATGTAGTTTGTATGTTAACCTAAAATTCACATGATAGAATTCACTTAAACACAATTCACTTTACAAAATATATCAAATAAACATAAAAATGCCTTTATGTTATAGTTGAGGCATGGTGTGTGATTTTTATAGAAATTGTGTAGACATAGGTGATCTGTAGTAAATGGTGCATGCAGTGGCAAGTCTTTTGCAGTTGGACTTACTTATTGATTCGATCATGAACTCACCAAACCTGGAGCTGTCAGGCTGCGTGTCCTTAGGCAGAACATTCCTGATTGACGTGAGTTACTTCACAACCTTTACCATCGTTTTATACTTTAAACCTAAGTTCAAAATATTTATTTTTTGGTGCTTATTGTTCAAAAAGTAGTTACAGAATAAATATTTAACATAAATTATTTAAATTATATTAATGAATAAAAAAGCAATAATCCCCCATATGAACTGTATAGGAAACGAGGTGGAAACGAATACGTTAATGTAACTTGACTAAAATTCGTCTTGCATTTATACATTTTTATAAACAACTCAACCTCACTCAAATCCTATTTTAACTATTTTAATCCTGTAATTGGGAACATGTAAGTTGGGTACTAAATTTATAGCTCAATTTTCATTACTCGATCAGTTTTTCTCTATTGTTATTGGCATAAAAATAATAAGGTAATGTAAAATTTGTAACAAATTATAATCATAAAAATAAAATATATTTATAGAATCGTACATTTACCAATGTTTTATATAAAGATTTTGGCAAAATGCAATGCAGGTCAGATTCACCTCGTAAATGGCATGTTATTTACATGTCGAAATTTCAATTCCTTGTGTAAAATGATTCAAAGTATTGTAAACGACATTGTGCATTTTCCCACCTCCATGTTACTATTCATCAAGAGTCTGGTTTTCAGGACCTAAGTTTAATAATTTGTATTCTCATTATTTGTATAAAACTATTTATTTGTTTCTTGTATATTTATTTAGAATTAAGTTTTTAGGGAACAACAGTTGACCCTTGTGCAATTTGTGATAGTTTTCAAATTCAAACTGCATATGGGAATATATCAGCGAAAACAAACAACAAGAACTAAATCATCGCAAAGCAGTAGCCGTTTTTACTGCAATGAGTAACAATAAAATTAATATTATGCTAATGTCATTTATTTATTTAAACATCAGATATATCTCCCTTAATTTACCCATTTCTGAATGTACTCCTCGTAACAAATTGGTATTTTGACATAGATAATGGAGTAACTGGGAATAATAAAATGTGTTTTTGGACAGAAAATTTCACGAGAAGGACAATCAAGACATTTTATCTCCCTTGCATGAATACAAAAATTAAATGTTGAGAGGCTTGAACAGATTATAAGCAGGGGAATGTTTGTAAGGAATATAGCCTGCTTCTGCAAAATCATTATATCATATTTTTTTAAACATTCATTTTCTCATGCAGTGATGACAATCTTTAACAATCGATTATTTAAATATTTTTAAATCCCTATATTAACATTAATATATTAGATTTTGATGCCCAAATTATGGGTAAATTGTCTTCATTAATATCACCAATAAATTGGTATTATAAACAAACCATCAGAATGATTTTTTTTATTTGTATTAAAGAAACAAGAAGCAAATCACAATAATGTTTTAGTATAGTAAACTCTTAGTTCCCATTCTCAAAAATCAATTATTTACGGTAACATTATGGTATACTCTAATTTTACAAAATGTAAACTATTGTTGACTTCTACCAATAATCGTTAGTAAGAACTCCATTAATATACATTACGATTGTTAAACTATAATGTTTATGAACAGCTGATGTATATTGTGTATAAATATCTTTAGGCAAGAGTAAAACTTTTGACTTAAAATAATTTATATAAATGAAACGTGTATTGCCTTCAGGTAGCAAGGACCAGTTTAACCTACCTCATAGTGCTCACACAGTTCGATAGCAACGCTACAAGAGCTGTGGCCAGATTAAACTTCACATGATTGAAAAAATTGTTAACTACTTCTTATACAATATAAAGCCTAATGTTTGTGTAAACGTATTTGATTGGCTTCATTTCCCCATTTTTACTTTTTGTGTATGTTTATAGAAAGAATGTAGAATTTTTAAATATAAGATTCAGCCCTATTTAACTTTCCTCGATTAGTTCCTTGTTGAGGCCTGAACGGACGTTTTTTAAAAGAGGAATTCTGATTTGGCATAATAACATCCGTTTGCGGTATCAAGAAAGAGAAAAATAGTATCTTCAATTATAACTCCGACTAAAACCTTGAGTAAATAGGTAAACAACAAATAACAGTTTCTTTTTTAATCATTCCTTTTTTCTGTCACTACTCTAACATATAGTAATCTTACAGCACTCAAAAATTTTGAAATTATATACGATTTACTAAAAAATGCTATTTAAAATGATATAATGATGCAATTGATATCTTACAGTATAGTAATAATGTAAGACTATGACTATTATAACAACTTTTGAAATATTAGCGATAAAAGTATCGTAAGCTCTTAGTTTACATTGTTTAAAATGTTTAGCTCAATGTATATTTAGGAATATAACTTCACTGTATGCATGTTACATTTTAAACCTATTTTTGTAAATAATACTAAGTGTTATAGGTCCACGAATAATAAGTAAAACAATATTGCAGTGCAATTTGAGTTTTACATTTGAAAATTTGAAACAATAATCTAGGGTTACTAGTTTTTAATTAATTAATAAATTAAGACTATATATATATATATTATATATATATATATATATATTTTGTTTATATTATTAAATTTGTATAAATGGCAATAGCCTAATTTAATTTCAATAAACATTGAATCACAAAAAGTACTTGCTCCGCTGGGACTCGAACCCGGATCTCTCGCTTGCCGGGTGAATGACGACGGTGCTTCCCTGTGACCAAACGATTCGCCACACTAACAACTGGAAACTGCAGTGTCAGATTTTTGAGTAAGGGTGAACAGTGCATTACCCTCCAATGTTGCGTCCAATAACTAACTCATTTTTATTTTATAATCTACCATCCCCAAACGTTTTTTACATCATAACATATGTTTTTATCAGTTACATATGTACTGAATAACTGCTATGGCATGAATTAAAATAAGACAGAGTATTTGTGGATAACGTAATATGTATCAAATAAGAATAAAATTCAAATTTTTTAAAAGTTTATTAAAAGCAACGTGTTGAAACTAAAAAGATTATATTCAAAATATTCGACAGTTAGTTTTGTTATAACCTACATTTTCATAAATTTAGAAACTTAATTTATTATTTTAATATGTTTAATTTTTTTATAATGATATAAGCGTAATTCTAACAATTCATGGACATTCAATAACACATTTCATTGCAGTCAATTACGAACAGCACTCATTGACAGTATAAATGACGTGTATGAAATAAATTTCTAATTGTAAACAAAACGAATATACAAGGAACGGAATTAATTTTAGTGCGAATATACGTCTATAATTAAATTATTGCACCGCATAGATCAACCTGTACTACACGACATGTTAAGCCATGACATAGGCTGCTATCTATATGTTACATTCCCAAAAAAGGTGATTCATTAGCTATTACTCCTATCCTATAAGCTACCTGCTGATTTGATGTTCTTTACAGGACAAAGCCGGTTTAAAAATTAAAAGAATAAATGGAAATAAAATATAGGGTATTGAAGATATGGCAAGGTTCTAATATTAACAATTTTCAGGATAAAGATGTACGGAGCGGTTGACATAGTAATCCTGAGAAGCGTAAGGAAAGAAAGTTTTTATGACAGCCAATTTAGTTTTTGTTTTAAACGTAGCACTTTGTCACTACAAAAAATTTATTTAAAAATATATATTATTGTTTGCATAGTAAGATTTTGTTCAGGGAAATGTCGTAACTCCAAAATATATTAATGAAATAAACCAAGTCAACTTTAGATATTGCGAGTCACAAATAAACTCGCACTGGTTTGATGTGGTGTCTTTGATGTAAAGTTTTACAACGAACCGAGGTGTGGTTTGCTATATTTCCTTTGAACACTCTTCAGAACAACTTTAGGGCAGAATTTAAAATAAGCCAACTGTGACAAGCGTCTGTGAACGTTAGTCACTCCTGACCCTACATCATGTAATGTGACCACTGGAGAGGTTTTAAACAATAAGCGTACACACATTGTGGATGCGAACAAGGACAGTTTCAGTGGTAGTTACAGTCACACGACGTACAGGCTCTGGTTACAGGGCGGAAAACAGTGTATCCCACGTCAATGTGAGACACATTCCTGTTTGTCATTTAAATATATTATATTTACTCTAGTCAGAGTTTAAACATCTATAAAAACAGTTTGTTTAGTATTTAAATTATTTTACATTTTTGGGTATTTCTACGTAGTAACAAATTTGAAACGTAGATTCAAAACAGTTTATTAATAGACCCAAAATACTTTATTGTACATTTTCGGGTTATTTTGTATGAAGTATCGAAACTTTTACATATTTTCGATTTTTCAATACTGATGTACTTTGGTTACCATAATAAACACGATTTGAATGATTGACCTACTTACAAAAAATACGAGATATTACAGCAATTTAATTAAAATGGTAATTTTAAGCAGATGAGACTTGCAATTTCATTTATGGTTCATTTATTTTTACTCCATTTTATTTTTTTATTTAAAGAGATAAAAGTGTTTCCAATTTTAGAATAATAGAATGACTAAAGATAGTCAATAACACCATAACTAGATGTCTTACATATTTATCAGCATTATAAATCGAGCTAAAATACTGTCTAGAACATGTTAAGGGAAACCACAGAGAATTTTCACTCCAGCGGATCTATTCAACAAACAAGCAGTGGAGGGAGCTGGGGTGGGAAGAGCATGGTGTGGCAAAGCAGAGCGCCGCCCAACCTAGGGTGGGCTGTCTACTGCACGATAACATAGCTGATACGGAGTCGTTATGTCCAAAATTTGAAACTAAATGTTACAAATTGAGGTTTAATTTTCAGCAAATTACATTTTACTGTAAGGATGGCCAATTATAACACAAATGTATTCCCAGTATCATCTAAATTAATACTCAACAACTTCCATCTCCTAAAACAGTATGTCGTTTAATTAACAGGAATGTCTTTCTTAAAAAAAATTGTATAAAACACACACAATCTAATTAAACAGTGTTTTTAATGCTATTTTTTTAAAGAAGTTAGGAAGAATATGTGAGATTACTCTCCAACAAATCACGTGGGTAGAAAAGAACGGCGTTTGTTTGTTTTTCGTGTCAACACAATAAAACACTGAACGAATAAAGTTGTGGATTCTATGTTTTGCAGTTATATGGGTCTCATCACAAAAGTAAACATATATAAACTTTCCTGTACTTTGCTGTTTGAAAAGAAAGGGAATCTAGATTCCTATTATATCTATATTTACCAAAAAAGAAAAAGAATATAATAAATCTTCTTATTTACTTCTACTCTTAATAATAAACTGGATAACCTAATAATATTATATTTGTACGTACCCATAAATATTATGTCAATAATTCAAAGTAATTTGTATTCATTTGAGCATCAACGTTTACAATGGGAGTTTCTCGTTGATATAGTAGTTACCCGTTAAAGTCGAATTAAAATTTTCGCTTAAGCTCAGCCAAATCCAGGGGGTGACGTTTAATATCTTCGAATCTGACTTTAGTTGTATTGAAATAAATGTTGATGCAAAATTTAAAATCTTTAGTTCACCTCATTCTTGAGACGTGGTGTCGCCCAACAGACAGAATTGCAAAGCTTGCCAGCCTTTCGACTGGCTTTGGTAACGTCTAGCCAATACCCGCTGTCTATGGTATTATTGTTATTATGTCATATTCAAGTTCATATACCTGCCGGGTTCAAGATACAGACTTGTAAACTCAGTGACAGCGTTAAGGAGTACTACTTGATAAACTCAATTTGATGGTACCTTGCATAATCGTTTAGAAAAGTATTAATCACTTTGTTAAGTAATAAGTACTTTAAATCAAACAATATTGCTTGATATACTTTATCGTTATTTGCTATTATAAAATGGCTCATATAGTAGGAAATATTGATATCTACGACTTAAGACACAAACCACTGCGATATAACAAGGGAGACGTATAAATGTACGTATTGATATTGAATAATATATTTGATATTAAATTGCAATATATAATTTAATATTTAAATTTTGGTATGAACTAACTATTGAATATTCTTATTGTAAACTTAGTTTTAAATGAATTAAATCTATTAACTTATTATTCAGCTGGTAGAATTTCAATAAAAGAGATAAGTTTAACTGTAATGGATAAAATATAATACTTGTTATTACGAATTTTCATCGTTTATTAAAATTTACTATCGGGATTTTTATTTACTTCCATAGAACGGTAGATGATAAAGTAACAATTTATCGGAATCGTAAACTCGTGGAGAAATTTGGGAAAATTTTAAACTATTCGTTTTTAAAACCGCACAAATCCTATGTTTATAGTTTTGGACGACGACTTTCATATTTTTTGTAGAAACGGCTGAAAATTTCATTTTTTCAAGGAGTTTCACCTTTGGTTTCAAAACGTCGTGGAGAAATTTGGGAAAATTTAAAACTGTTAGTTTTTAAAACCACACAAATCCTATGTTTTTTTAGACTTATATTTTTTATAGAAACGATTGAAAATTTAATTTTTTTTTTAAGAGTTTCACCTTTGGTTTCAAAACGTCTTGTAAAATTATAACTAATACTGCTAAATATATCTTTTAATACCTAATAGTATAAGAATTCATTTAATTTACGTAAGGTAATTAAGTTGAGTTCTTCAAAATACTTATATGATACAAATGTTACATTGTTGTATTAAATAGTTTAAATTAAAATTAAAGCTAGAGTAAGTAAACATTTTTTATAAGTGTTTTACAATACCTAGGTTATGTTTGCTATCAAGAATTATACGAGATTACTGGATAAGTGCGTTAATCTTAACACTGTGCGTTAAGACTTGACACTGTGTAGGAAAAAGTGTATATGAGTAAAAAAATAGACACTATAAATTTGTATGGTAAAGTCCTCAGAATTTATTTGTATACTTTATATTATTCTAAAAGTTACTGTCAAAAAATATAACTCGAATATGTATGAGACCTGAGGAGTGCATTCATCTTTCCAATAACATATTTTGATGTATGATTGTGTACACTAAATTCGAGCAAAACTTCATGAAATCAGTTTCAACCACAACACGTATCACCTTTTTTGTGATGGAAAACTAATTTTCCAATCATCCCAACAATAACACATGTCGTTTGGAGCATACAAAATGATCACTCAGCCTCTGATATCTGAATAACAATCTTAACTATAATATAAGTAAGTTTCGCTCAACATAGACTAAAGCTTCCACCTGTAATGAGGGCTTATTACAGACAAATTTTGTTCAAATCAGAACAATTTCTTGTAAACGTTTGACTATAAAGTTAGTTTTTAAATACGAATCTATATTGTGCAGTGATTTTGACATTTATGTTGATAATATAATTTATATATATATATATATATATATATATATATATATATATATATATATATATATATATAGCAATGAGTTAACTGGAAATGTTAAAAATTTGGTCCACCAATTTTGGAGTAGGGCGTAAGAGAACTTCAGCTAGCGGGCATACCGCAATCAATGAAGGAAAATAAAACATTTTTCATTCTCCGAAATACCTATACTGATACTCTAAAATAAATTTGAACACATTATACATATTAATGCTATTAAATAACCTTATTAGTTGCTCTCTAATCCACCTAATACAGTAATTAGTAATACTTATAAAAGATCAAATTTCTTTATAGAATACCATTTATATACATCACCTTCATCCGTTGTTCCTATATTTACCTGTAAATTATACAGGGTGGCGCAGAAAAACGGGAAATTTTGAAGTTGTTGTTGGTACACCTGTAAGTCTCGTGGGAGTGGGGGACGGAAGTCATTGACGCCAAGTTGTAATGGTCATTTAGTTGAGATGGAGCAGTGGAGTGGTGCGGAGCATGCCGTTGCCGTGAGAGCGTATTACAAAAATTGGCGATATTGTAACAGTTGCACAACGAGTGTTCCGACGACACCATTATGATATTCCTCCCCGCGGTTAAATTACAGCTTCAGATTTTTCAAGCTCTAAAACCAAATAACGGTGAATTACGTTTACAATTTTGTGAACAGCTACTGACAATGAGGACACAAATTTCCTTGAAAATCTTTGGATATCTGATGAGGCCCACTTTCATTTAAATGGGCATGTCAATAAGCAGAAAATGCGTTACTGGGCTCGCAGAAATCCCGGTGAACTTCATCAACGTCCGTTACACAGCCTGTTTGGTGTGTAGTGTGTTGTCGAAGGATAATTGGAACTTACTTCTTTGAGGATAGTAATGGTTCCACTGTAACTGTTACAACTGAACGTTACATTCATATGCTGGAGACATGTTTAGCTCCACGGCTTCATGCTTTTCCATATATTGACATTCAGCAAACCTGGTTTCAACAGAATGGAGCCACCTCACACACTGCCAATCTGTCAATGGCAGCACTGAGGCGTTTGTTTGGGGAGGCATAGTTTCAAGGAACGCTAACGTCACTTGGCCTCCACGGTCTCCAGACCTCTCAGTATGCGAATTCTTTCTATGGGGACATCTAAAGAGCGTTGTGTACCACACTAGGCCAAGAAATCTTCTTGAGCTCAAGACTCAGATTGAAGAACACTTCGCCAACATCGCAGAGAACACATTGCGTAGCACAATGATTGGTTTTCGAAATCGATTGAATGAATGTGTTGGGCGCAATGGACAGCACTTAACTGATGTTATTTTTTAAAAGTGACTTTAACTTTATTGTTATTTCCAACATTTCTCATGTAATTTCCACTCTTGCCTAACACATTTTAAGCATTAAAAAGTTGTTTGTACAATTCATTGGTTTATTATGATTATTTCAAAATTTCCCGTTTCTCTTCGCCACCCTGTATTATTACACCGTAATTTTATTTAAGACAATTAATTATATAATTACAAACTTTATATATAACAAGTTACAGGTCACATAGTTCTCGTCGTACATGGAAGCAATATTTAGGACTATACTACGATATAAATTTAAGTTCAGACCCTTCTCCTCTTTGAATTTAGGCCATATAAATGATTACCCTGATTAACTATGTGTTTGGTAACACATGAGAAGCCTGTAAATTCTAATTCTGTTATAAGAGAAGTTGAAATAATTCACCTTCACTCAAAAATTTGGCCAAATATAATGCTAGTAACAACCGTATTAATATCTCTTAAACCCAAAAGTTTATTCCACCTTCAATGAGATGAAAAACCCTAAAGTCAAATTAAAGCAGGTCCTATTAGATATTTTTGTTTATATTGATCCTGAGTTGAGTTATTGCAACTTGGTTAACGCATGGTAACGTTGGGAGCGTCAAAGATTTTGTCTTGTAACTTACAGATCTTGTACTGAAAACTAGATGTGCCAATTGTTTTAAAAGGGAATTCAGTCTTAAAAAATATATTATAGTAACTAAAGCTGTTCTATAACATTGTCTTTACTACAATTTTTCTTGGTTTCGGAATGCTGTAAATTCGAAAATCATAAGAGAAGGCCTTTGACTACCAAATATAACTTTTATTTAAATACCTTTTTTTCAACACTTGAATCATGTGCTGATAGCTGAAATTAGTTTGGAGAGTTACGGTTTTCGTAAGAGTAATAATACAGCAATTGTTAAGTTGTAAAGGAATATTTATTATTACTTTAAATTCTTTAAACATTTCCCATTAGTGCTATTTCGTTTTGTAGCTTTTTTTCTAAATACAAAAGAGGGCTAAAACACCTCTGCAACTCCGAGTAAGGTCTATTCTAATATGTACATTTCGTTTTAATATTTGAAATGAACATACCTCTCTATAGTCGACAATTACGAAACAAACACGGCATAGTGTCAGATATTGGTACGGAGTGGCAGAGTTACAGTAGTTCGTGCAGAATCTGTCAGTGAATGAGTTATAACATACATAAGAAACATTATTTTTCATAGTTTAACTTTATGGGCACATTAAATCTTTCCATATGTTAATTCCAATTGCATTACTCTTATTACGCCTCATTAGCTGTAGGTTATAGTTTTTATATGATGGAATAAAGACAATGGTTCTTAAAAACTTGATGTCATCAAGCCATCGGTTACTTTGAAAATGATTTCACAAAGATAATATAAATAATACTCCGTTACACAATATATTTCTGACAACCAAATAAAAAGAAGTTGGCTGGGTTTACTAAGAACTTCGTAATTGTGTGCTTAATTACGAATAGTATTCATTAACTTATTTATTAATTCACTCCTTTATCATTTGCCTGTAATTTTAATGCAGAATGTTTAAACAGAAATACAAATAATATTGCTTGAAAAGAACTATATTGAGTTAGAACTTCAATTTTAATTTCCGACTCTGCCGAAAAAGTTGTAGAAATAAATGTTTCAAAATTATAGTATTGGAAAAATATATTAAGAAAATTAAATTTATAAAAATATACATTGCCAGTGTGAATAAGCTGACATGTTATATACCTAACCTTTCAAGAAGATTTACATATGGCCAAACTAATTTTGATCCAAAGCCGGCATGTCACTTATCACAGATTTTGAAAAAACTACAGTGAAGTGGGTCGGGTATCCTTAGGGTCTATGTTTTAGTACCCATAAGGCTTTAAAAGTAGACCCCAAAAAGACAATGTCTGCAGATGGGAGGAAGGAGGATTTTCGTTCCTAGGCTCTAATAGGCTTCTCAGTTCAACTTTGACTGTTTGAATATTTTACTCATTGGGACAACAAGGCAAAACGAAACTAACGCAATGGAAATATCCCTCAGGGGCGGTCTTACTTTCAAGGGCCGTACGGGTAGTGGCGACCCCGAGGTACCCTAGCTAATGCTCCAGATCCCTTTCTCTTCTTGTTCTGGAGGCCTATGGCTGGCACACTTCTCTATGTGTCAGCCTATCTCTCTTCTTCACTCTCTTCTATCTGAGGTAAAGTTCCTCAACTCTTCGATCTAGTTTCCCTTTCATTTCTCCCACTAGGGGCCAAGCCACGGTGGAAACAGCGTAGGCCAGGGCTGAATGGCTGGTGGCAAACCAGTCTCTACTATGCGGACTCTGGACACCGGCGACCCTCCAGTTTAAAAGCTGCTTACCCAGGCATGCGGGGCTCTGTCTGGGCGGACCTTCATTCCCTAGCTTCTCGTGGGAACAAACATGGAAAGAAACAAAACAAAAAACAAAAACAAACCAACCCTTGAAACAGTTCTTGAAGCTGTTTCTAATCTACCTCTTCCTGCTGAGGTAGCTCCTGAAGCTACCTCGCACATACCACCACCTGGCAACACAACTCAAGAGGTTGTTATGCCAACATCCCTACCTTCTCCTCAACAAAGTGCC
This sequence comes from Homalodisca vitripennis, assembly GCF_021130785.1. Taxonomy (NCBI): domain Eukaryota; kingdom Metazoa; phylum Arthropoda; class Insecta; order Hemiptera; family Cicadellidae; genus Homalodisca; species Homalodisca vitripennis. The sequence continues at coordinate 128,404,915 of NC_060209.1, read as the reverse complement.
TTAGGAACACAGGAGGTTCCATTGCACACTGAAGCTCCCATACATGCAAGGCTTTATCTGAGGAAGGCAGTATACAAGCGCTGAGGAAGCAAAATCCCTTTCAAGATATAGAAGATCAGCTCCTCAACAGCCCAAGCACTCCCATGTCTACAGGTACGCTGGATGATGCCACAGAGCAACTCGGCAACCTCAGAATGAAGAGGCCCAATCTCACCACTGCTCAAAGAAGAGAAGCACTAAAGGCTAAACTTCTTGAAAAGGGTGAAGCTTTTGACCCTTCCAAGTGGAGGAGGGGGAAAAAGAAGAAGAAAAAGAATCCAGAACGGCAGGAGGTCTCAACTCCGGGCCCAACTGCGGGTACCAAGGCGGGGGTGGGGTCGGCCCAAACGCCCCAGAGGCACCTTGGTCACCCCGCCCTCCGCTGAGGGACCCGCAAAGAAGGCTAGGAGGGAAAACCCAAAAGCCCGAAGCCCACGATCCCGAGGCCTCTGGTAGCACACCCAAGGCTACCTACAGAGAGGTCGCAGCGATTAAAATGGCCATAGCCCTCGAAGGCTACCGGAAGCGAAGCTTAGTGCAGAGCAAGGAGAAGCCATCGAGGACGCAATTATGGAAGAAATCCAAACCCTGGAGGATGGTTCCGTTCCATCGGTTGCGGGCACCTACTAGAGAAAGGTGTTTTAATTGCTTCCTGCATCAACGAGCACACCAAACGTTGGCTGGAAGAAGTTATCCAAAGAATAAAACCTCTGGGAGATGATATCTCTCTGAGAGTGGGTCTGCGTAAGGACATCTTGAGGTCCACTAGGGTGTTTTTCAGAGCTCACCGAAGCTTCTGAAGAAGACACCTGAAAAGGTACTTGAGATGTTCAATAAGCAGAACCCAACCTGAATGTAAACGAGTGGAAAATCCTTCCATCCAAGCCAGACCCGAAAGGTTACGGATTCGTCTGCTTCCTGGACGAGGTCTGCTACAAGGCTGTGAAGGCTTCCAACTGTAGAGCCAACTTAGGACTCTGGCAGGTCTCAATTGTCTCCTCGACAGTCAAGGACAATGCCACGAGTTCTACAAATCAAACCTCCAGCACAGTAGGGCTGCCTCGGCAGCCTTCTGCCAGTTCTTCCTCCAGGAGGGGATTTGATCTGGCACTGATTCAAGAAACCATGGCTTCTCCAAGGGAGAGTGGCGGGCCTAAATGAAACCAAAGGTAGTTAATTTACTGTACCTCTCTAAGGAATGTCAGAACCTGCATCCTGTTGAGGAGAGGCTTGTATTTTCTAACCCTCAACGAATTCTGCTCCAGAGATCTCACTGTGGGCACACTGACCTGGAAGAATGGAGGTATAGTGCAGAGCACAATTGTAGGCTCCGTATACTTGCCATATGATGCCAGGGAACTCCCTCCATCAAGAGACCTAGAGCTCCTGGTGGAAGAAGCACAAGCCAGACGTCAACAACTTCTTCTAGGTTGTGACGCCAACGCCCATCACTCTGCTGGGATGGGGCAGCACCAACAACTAACCCTAGAGGTGAGGCACTTTTACAATTTCTTCTAAGTAGGGACCTATTTATATGTAATAAAGGTAACCGCCCTACGTTCGCAACACGAATTAGACAAGAAGTTATTGACATAACAATCTGCACACAAGGAATACTTGGAATGGTTGATAAGTGGCACGTAAGCGAAGAGGCCTCATTATCGGATCACAGGTATATCCTCTTTAACTTGCAAGATGAGGCTGCAGAGGTCCTCTAATCGTAATCCCAGGAGGACTGACTGGTTGGGATATAAGTCTGACCTTCAGTCACAGTTGGGATCGGTAGGCGGAAGGGTGCGATGCTTCACAGACATAGATCAGATAGCTTCTGACCTGCAGAATGCTATAATCAATAGCTTCCATGAAAATTGCCCATTGCGACGGGGGAAGAGTCGAACCAATAGTAAGTGGTGGAACTGCAGACCTCGCTCGCAAAAGGGCGCTAATGTCAGGAAGCTGTACAATCAATGCAAAAGGAGCCGTATCTGGGAGTCCTATCATAGAGCTCTAACAGAATACAGCCTAGCAATTAAAAAAGCAAAACAAAGTTCCTGGAGGCAGTTTACACAGAAGGTAAATGAGTTAAGAGCGGCAGCTAGACTGCAACGCTTGCATAGCCTCAAGTCCAACCGGTCACTTGGGATCTTTAAGGTCCCAGGGAGGTCAACACACTTCGGGTCTAGTGATAGCCTCAAACTTCTCCTTGAGACTCACTTCCCTGATTGTATCTTTGAGAATGACGACACTGGGAACGTCTGGTAATCACGAGGCAGGCTCACGGCCAAGAGCTTGTCGTGGTAGCTGGGCCATTGCCAGAAGGATTGTCACTCTCTCTAAAGCCAAATGGGCAATTTCTAAATTTGCCCCCTTTCAAATCTGCAGGAGGGGATGGAATCTTTCCGGCCTGCTTCAACAAGGGCCGGAGAATCTCCTTACCCTTCTATGTGAACTATTCAGGGCGAGCCTAGCCTATGGGTACATACCACAAGTCTGGCGTCTCAACAGGTCTGGCGTTTGGGGTGGTCTTCATCCCTAAAAAAGGGGAGAGCGGACTACTCTGTCCCTAAATCTTTTCGTCCCATCAGTTTATCTTCGTTTCTACTGAAAACATTAGAAAGACTGGTGGAGAGGCACCTGAGAAAGGGAGTTCTCTCAGACACTCCCCTTCATCGCAAACCAACATGCATACCAGCAAGGCAAATCCTGTGAATCAGCACTGCACCAATTAGTCAGTAGGAATTTGAGGATAGCATGTCCGCCAAGGAATTGGCATTGTGCACCTTCATAGACATTGAAGGAGCTTTCGACACTGCCAAATTCACTGCAATGGTAAGTGGAGCACAGCGACGTGGCCTCGAGCCAGCTCTGTGCCGGTGGCTTAGGGCCATGCTGTGCTCCAGACGGATCAGGGCCGATCTCAATGAAGTATCGCTTGTGATCGCACCCACAAGGGGATGTCCTCAAGGAGGCATCCTGTCACCTCTACTGTGGAATCTAGTAGTAGATGGTCTACTTGAGGGACCTTACTAACAACGGAATCTATGTCCAAGGATATGCAGACGACATAGTCCTTATGGTACAGGGAAAATACACAAATGTTGTTGTTGATATCATGAATACCAAACCTTCAACATGTACACAACTGGTGTCAGGGAGAGGGACTGAAAGTAAATCCCTCTAAGACAGTAGTTGTACCATTCACTAGAAAAAAGGAACCTAGAGTCTCTTTCTAGGCTGAAACTCGCATCCACTCAGCTGGAGTGGTCAAAGACAGTCAAATATTTAGGACTGACTCTAGACCATAAGCTTACGTGGAATGATCATCTTTAATAATATCCTGCACAAAGCAAAGTGGGCGCTCATGACGTCCAGGAGACTTGCAGGAATCTCATGGGGCGTAAAACCCCATATAGCACTATGGCTTTACAAAGCAGTTGTAAGGCTCAAATCACTTATGGTTCATTAGTCTGGTGGACAAAGGTGAATCAGGTAACTGCCAAAGCCAAGCTTGAAAGCTTACAAAGGCTTGGCACAATCTTTGTAACACGGAGCATTCAGGAGCAGTCCCTCAGCGACCCTCGAGGTGGCTTTAGGACTTCTACCTCTTGATGTTCATATAAAAGCTGAAGCGCCGTAAGTCAGCTTATCGGCTGATGGTTGCTGGCTTGTGGAGGAATGGCGCGTCTAACGCGAAAGCCATGGCGCCATCACTGAAGCTGTAAACCCAAGCGCTATTCTCGAAATGGTCTCCGACTACAATGAGAACGGAGTTCCGTATTCAATAAGCCATTCTCTGTTGACTTCTACTCCAGAGATGAGTGGAAATCGCAAGATAACATCCCAACAATAAGAAAGAGCTTTGTCTGGTACACGGATGGCTCGCTTATTAAGGGTAGTAGAACTGGGATATGGAGTGTTTAGTCAATCCCCTAGAACTGCCCTTAGCGGCAGTTTGGGTCGGAACTGCTCCATATTTCAAGCCGAAAATCTATGGTATCCTAGCCTGTGCCAACCTAGGCCTCACCAGAGGTACCAGGAAATGAACATCTGTATAATGTCAGACAGTCAGCCAGCTCTTAAACCTCTTGACTCCATTTGACAGCATTTCATCCAAGCTTGTGTGGGGAGTGCTTTTAACACTCTCTGCAAGCTTGGATCACGCAAAACTGTGTGCGTCTTGGTTGGGTACCGGGCCACACAGGCATAGGTGGCAACGAATGCGCCGACAGGCTTGCCAAAAGCGGAGCAAGCATGCCATACACCGGTCCAGAAACCGAGTTGTGGTATAAGCAAGTCAGCCGCTTATCAAAGTATAAACAAATGGTCCAGGAAGACACACCGCTTGCGGTGGCAGAGTCACCAAGGACAAGCACTCGGCAAAAGACTGCTTGCCGATTCTAGCTCCGGATTCACCAGATGGCTGATGGGCTGGGGAGGGATCGGGTTAAGCAAGTGATTGCCTTGATCACTGGGACACGGCCACTTCAGGAAACACCTAAACACTCTAGGTTTACGAAATGAGGACTAGGAGTGTAGACTCTGCAATAAGTCTGAAAGAGACTGCAAAACACATAATACTGGGACTGTGAGAGACTGGGAGCAAGGAGAAGGGCTCTTTTCGAGTGATAAACAACCAGGCGACGAACCAGATGCTTAGTATCGGGGAAAGCTTCTTAGCCTAATTAAGGGCACGAAGATAGGCTTACCCCTCTAACATCAAAGGGGCACACAATAAGCTCAGGTTGACGTGTGAGGATCTAGGAATCCACCCCAATATCCCAAAGGAAAAAAAAACGCAATGGAAATAGTTTAGTTAGACGGATAGTAAATTTCCGAGAGTTACATACGTATATAGGTTTTTGATATAGGGTCCATAAGGCAAACACAACTGTGGTAGCGTAAGTGAATTTAAACGCCCTTTGTAGTGAAAGTAGACAACTTTTGACTAAAGTAAGCTTCTCAGTTCTACGTATGTGTATATGTTTTTTTTCTATGGGACCACGAGGCAAACCATACTATAGCATTTGAAATATCGAAAGACTGCAATTATATGAAAGACTAAAAGTAAGCGCTTTTTGACCTAGGTAGGTTTTCGTGACTTATGTATTTGTATTTTCTTGCTAGAAGCATCAAGGTAGACACAGAGGTGGTGTCAGAAATATATTTTCATTTTATCAAATAAAATTATATATTATTAATAAAAATTACGATTATCGAGTGAGTTGCAAATTAAAAGTCGAAATATTATATTTCTTCTTCATATTATATTATTATTATTAAAATCTCTTATGATATTAAAATAAATTATTTGATTACTATCTGGAATTAAAGCAGCTATCAAAATTTCCGATTACTTATAATATAATTCATTTTTAAATTTATTTCTCATATCATACTTTTATTTGTATATTTATTAAAGTTAAATATATATCTTTGTAAAAAGAGTAACATGAGATATTTAACACCATTTGTATTGAATAAACGTATACCTATTTTCCTATACTATAACTTTAATGAATAATAAATAAATTGTTTAAATAAACAGAAGGAAGGTAACAGGATCGTCGTATAAGAATATATAGGGAATATTAAATAACTTATCTTATCCAACATTTACATCTGGTTTATGTGTAAGTTTGATAAGGGCAAAGATATACAAGGATAGAGCAAGATTAAACTAAAGACAAGGATAAATTCAAAACTGAGCAGCAAAGAACAACAACTTTTAAAATTATTATCACAAGTTGAGGTCAAACTGATCAATGAGTTTCCGAAAAAGATCAGTTTGAAACTCTAAACGACACTTTCTGGTTTCAAAGGAGCTATGTTAACTACTTAAAGAAGAGCCGCAGGGGCAAAGATCAGCAGTAAACAGACATCTAAATTTCTGATATTGATTGAAGTGGTTTATAAAGAATAATAGTAAATTAAGAGAAATTTAAATAAGATATACTTTTGTGCAGTGTTATTATGTTTTGTGCAGTATTAGTTCCCCTTTTGAGTGCTTGCTTATTGTACGAGAATTTAGAACTTTTAACACAAAGGGCAATGCCAAGTAACTGACATAATTAAGTTGGCTTTGTTAAATAGCATACTCAAGATATATCATTTCTAGTATGTTTGTTCGAGAGTGCGTGATAGCACACGCGTAAAAAAAATAAGTAACTAAACCCATAAAACATATAATAAGTCTAAAAATTATGCATTACATAATTAATAAATTATCAATTTCATCAATTTAATTTGATCATAAAGGCATTTATACAGAATATTTTACCTAACAATATTTCAAAGAAAAACTCAATTCTTCACATCACACTACTTAATAGGAAACATACAGTAATCACTGTTTGGGTCATGTCACAAAGCTTATTTGAGCGTGTTTGCAAAACAATAGCGCCAAACATGGCACAGCAAACAATGGTGGTGGTAATCAGGATCCGAGCCCCGCACTCATTGCTCGTTAAGGCGGTAGACTAAATGTTGCACGGGACAATGTTTGAGTGACGCGTATTGTTTTTTTAATCAATATAACATTTATCCATAGGGATGAGTTGTTATGTTTAGGTTCTGTAAAGATTTATCATCTAAACGTCAAGTTAACCTATTAGCAAAGTTTTATTTGCTTATCCACGGCTTTTCACGATTTTGTATGACAATGAATCTTGGCGTAATATTGGTGATAATCTATCTTAAAGGTACAATTAACGAATTCTTCGATTTTTATAAAAACTAAATAAATTATTATTGATGACATATACCAACATTTATAGAACATGAGTAACCGAGGCATCAGTGAAGTGACAGTGTAGTCGCGCGGCATGTCTCCTAATGAGAAGGATTCATGGTAGTTCCGAGTTGTAAAAATATAGTTGAAGAGAGTAATAAGTTTTATTCAGTGTTTTAACAGTTATAAATATTATACATTACAGCCTGTAGCAATTTCATTTGTTATAACTTTATTTATATTACTATTATTTAGTGAATATTTTCAGTACTGAAGACCCATATACATTTAACAGTGATTCATCTCTTTTGATATAATAAAGTCTCCTCTATATAATATGTGGAATATATATCTTTTTGCTCACAAAAATTAAAAATAAATAAATGTATTCGTTCCGTGCTGCGTAGTTAGTATTCACATAACTAAAAATATTGTGTGGTTAAAGTTACTTTAAACTAAATCTTAAGCAATATAATTGATCACTAAAATTGTACGAGTATTATTTGGGTTAAAAATATACAGGTCATTTATAATTTGATTCGAATAAGAATGGTAAGTCTTTGATTCAGTATTGTTCACGGAGATGACTATTATCTCGTTATACATTCCAAAAGCTGTAACAGAATTACAACTTTAAATGAAGTAAAATCTTTCACTACAAATTATTAATTTCAATCAATAGAATAATGCAGAAAAAATTTTTTTTACCCCTCACATGAAAAGGTAAGTTCTAGTTTATTTGAAAACATTATTTTTATTTACTGTCCACAGGTCGAGAGTCTATATGTGCAGTAAAGGTAAATAATTTATTTTTAGTGTTATAATATTTATATTTGAACATTTATTTAGTATCACTCTTAAGTTTTCAATGAAATCTGTCTACCCAATTAAATTTAGGAGGTTTTCAAACTTAATAAAAGTATATTATAATAAATACATTATTAATAAAGATGTATAGTGTTAAGGAATGTTATATAATAAGAGATTTTTCATTTTCTTCTTTATGTTATAGATGGAAGTGAGCAGGTTTTAACACAAAAGATTTATTTAATTCTTTTACATTTAATTTATTTCAAAAGCGATTTCGCCGGTTAAGGCATCATCAGTTAGATATTGTTTACAGAAAAAACATAGTATAAAATAGAAAAAAAAACATCATAAACTGCAATAAAATTTAAAACTAATTGTAAGGACCAAAAACTAATAAATTATAAAGAATTATGTAGAAAAATATGGTTTGCATTTGATAATTTTGGAATTGATTTCTTCTTTTACTAATGGTAAAAAAATGTCTGAAATTTAGTGAAGGTTGGGAAATACAATTATTTTTCTAAACTGTCACACATGCACTTTCATTTGTATTTCTTTTAGACCAGGAAGATTATTTAAAAACTACATTGTCTTGATGAATCAAAATTTATATGGTTATTTTCCTTCATAGTATGTTCTACTAATTTAGATTTTTAATTTTTTTTACAATTGTAAATATGTTCTTTTAGCCTCGTTTCAACGGGTCTTGATGTTTGGCTTATATACGTCTTTTTGCATACACAGTCAATTTTATACATTACATTCTTGGTGGTCTGTTGTTTGTTTTTTGGTTTTAATTTTGTTAAGTATCTTGTTACACTATTCTGTGACTTCAAAACAGTACGGATGTTAAATCTTTAATTTATCTTCCGAATTTGTTCTGATTTTACTTTTACATAAGGAATAGTTACAGTAGTGAGATAGTTAGTATTTTCTTTCTTGTTAACTTGCTTGCAACTTTAGTTTTTAGTCCTAGCTCATTCAATAATTGACCGACGATAGTTGTTTTTAATCAAAAGTTCTGTTGTATAATTTTCCTTTAAAATTTTATCTTTGTCATCAGTTAGAAAATTATTAATCTTCCGGAACAAACTTTTGTACTAATAAAATTTTTATAAAAATCGTTAATTTTTGGAAAATTTATGAGCAATACATTGAATTACAATAAACAACCACTATTGAATGTAACTTATTCACTGTTTTTTTAGCTATTTTAAATTAAAAAGTGAACTTACTTTTTGAAAATTAGATGTTAATTTCAATATTCTTTTATGTTTTATATTTATTAACAATTAAAAATGGTAATTAAAAGTTAATCGTTCGTACCAAGTATTTACACGTACCTACTAAAAGTTATTTACTGGATATTAAAAGTTAAGTGTTTTAAGGTGCAGGATGTTAAGAGATTATTCTAGAAATGCTTAAAATATTTCGGTTCATGAGTCGAGAAGAAAGTATCACGCCTCTCACATTACTGTCACTGACGGAACGTGCCACTTTCATTTCCTCTTAAGTGAGAGGAAGCTAAATATTCTTTGCGAAACATTTTGTGCCTATTGGATCTCCTGTTTGAATTATGTACTTTAAATGTTGTATTTTTAACTTAGCGAATAAGTATTATACTAATGTGACAACGTAACTTACTTACACATTACAGAATTAGCTCCTTAAACCCAAGTTTATGTTACAATCATTGTTACCAATAAGACCGTTATGTAAATGTTAGCTGACGCTCAGCCAAATCCCATGAAATGGAATGCGCCATCATCAAACTCAATAAAACCTATATGTACATGAAGCTCCGTGCAGAATTTAAAGTTTAAAGGTATATTCTACTAGGTTCTAAAGATGTAGGCTTTTCTAATGATTAAACAAAAAAAGAAGTAAACAATATGAGTACTTGTTTCTGTTTAATTCTAGACCCTTAATTTCACAGTCAATCAGTTATGTAATAGGATCACAGTGTGTAATTGAAAGCCTATGAATGCCAAACTTCTCAGACTGTAAAATAGTATACCTTTAGCAAAGCCATTTAATACATGAATTTATTAGCATATCAAAAACTTGTAAAAATAGAAGTGAGACGATTTTTTATAAATAACAGTACCCTAATAATAACTTTTAGAATATACTTAATTATTGATTGAATGACTCTACTGGAAACAGACGTGAACTTCAGATATAAATCAATGGCAACATATGTGAGTAAATCTGATTTAAATGGGACTCGTAGAATTTAATGAAAATAAAAGATTTTGTCATTTTAGCATAAAATTAGCAGATTGCGAGATTATATAAATGTTAAGGCTAGTTACTTGAATGACCCCAATGATAACATCCTAAAATTTAACATGTAAAGGTAATGTGAGTGAAAAAAATTGAATTCTGTAACTTCCTGTTTACTGAATATACCAAGTCCGTATAGATTTTTCAAAACACTATCTCTTTATTCTGTATTCTCTTTGTGGACAACATTATGTATAATTTAAAATTATGCATACTCTGTAACTGGTAATTAGGACTGCAAGTTATTTTCATCAACCACAACAGGATGAACTTGCCCTTCATCTAAGATATCCACAGAATGTAATTAAATTAGATATACCTAGATCCAACTGTCTATACGAAGAATTGCTTTGAACTATTGAGCGGGTGCAAAGTCTGGACTATTCTAAAGACTACACCACAGATTTTGGTACCCAAGATATGTTTGTTCGATTGCATAATTATTACGAATATATCATATTTAATATTTATGTTCATTTAAAATTTTTCTTGTAGTGGTTTACAAATTAGGTTATGATACATAAATGTTTGAGGATGTATGCTATAGGTTTGGAAAACATAATGTGTATAATTTAGGTAAAGAAATATCTTATGAAAGTTTTATAAAATTCTAGATAATTTGTTTAAATCAATAAATTATAACAAATCAGAGATTAACTACAAAATTTGATAGCAAACAAAGCAATTTACGTTTTATTATTAATATGTTCTATTAACTATCTGGCAAATAGAAAATTATACTATGTTAATAAATAAGTCTGTAAGTTTTTATAAAATTAACATTCACTTCTTTAGACAAACAATATCAAAGTGGTGGCTCCAAACAGTGTCAGCAATATTCCCAGGAAACTTCCAGTGGTTACACAACTGAAATGCGACTCAAACGGAAATCCATGAGTGATTCTGTAAGTGCTCATTTGAAGTGTAACCACAGAGAGTATTTACTTACCAGTGTGTAAACAAGTGCTTCAGCTGCTTACTTAAGCCATTCGATAAACTTATTTACACACGAGCTGTGTCATATATTCAGTCAGGTATTCAAACTCTTTAGCGACTGCTTCAAGCTTCGATTATTTCGAACAATAAGAAATTTTAGGTCTTCAACTATCTTTTTTTGTTTAAATATAAGAAAGAATGTAGCAAAGAGGCAAGATATATGCAAAAGGCAAATCACTCATACCTATATCTATCCAATTCTCTGGTATATCACTGAAAGTGGACATTTGTGATAAGACTGTCTCATCCCTTAAATATGAAATTGAAAATGAAACATCGATAGAGGTTGAAATGGGGTTGCATACCCTATAAAAACATTTTCACCTTCTTCATAGTCTAGAATTATATAAATTACAAAACGTGGCCTATGATCTCAGTAAAAAACGAAAAGAATTCTCATGAAGATCAATTACACACAGGGGTTGAAAATTAATTGAAACGCATATATGAACTATACTAGGTTTTAAACCTTCCCATAGATGGGAGTGTAAAATTTTATACACATTTGTATGTGAACTAAACAGACTAATAGCACTGACAATACCTCTAAGCGGAAGTAGATAACGGTGAACTGGTTGACGCCTTTACACAGAAAAATATTTTTCTAACCTATTTATATATATATATATATATATATATATATATATATATATATATATTGAACAGGGCAGCAATGTAAAAATAACTGAGACAGAGATATGATTACAATGAGCGAAGTTGAAAAATGTTAAAGAGCAGCGTACTCCTTAAACCGAGTGTATAGTTACTATAGTACGAGAGAGAGATAGAGAGGGGGTGGGAGGGAGGGAGGGAATGAGTGAGGAGGAGAGAGGGAGAGAGAGAGAGAGAGAGAGAAGAGAGAGGAAGGGGAGGGGGAGAGGAGAGGGAGAGGGGAAGAGAGAGAGAGAAGAGAGAGAGAGAGAGAGAGAGAGAGAGAGAGAGAGAGAGAGAGAGAGACTTGGTAACAAAATACAAATTTAAATCATGTTTCATGTGTTCCGTATGTCTACATGTCTACTTCTTATTTTAATAAATTCATATCAGGCTTTATCATAATTACATCATCATACGTGCTCTCAATAAGATTACTATGGACCTATATATTTCTCGATTCGATTCGAATTCAGTGTTGCTTCTAATATTACGATGTTTTGTAGACTAATTAGTTCAGTTAATTAGTGGTCTACAATATATTTCACTCTCAGACTTTCAGGGCCCCAAAATATTGTTTCTCTGTTTGTGAAATGAAAAAAATATAGTGAAATCTTCGAATTATCACCACTAACATTCAGTTGCTATTTATTATTCTATTTACTAATAGGAATTATTGTTTTACGTCAATATTAAATTGCGGGAGCTAAGTCTCAGTTTAATCCGCTAGTATTAAATCATTACTTCAGAAATAATATACATTGGGTATGAATATTTTTACATATATTATAAAATACTGAAACGTTATTTATAGAATGTTTTTGTTAAATTACCATAATATTGTTATAAGGCTAGGTGTTAGCCAAACCTATCACGCGAGGGGCGGGAAAATTGATGGTGGATATTACTCCCTGATTGCAGATCTCGAATGTATTGTTTAAGACTTTTTGTAAAGTAAAGATGTTTTATTTTACTGGATGAAATTAGGGCTAAGAAGCCCTCTTTAACACTCAACCTGGGGACCAACGGCTTAAAGATAACTTCCGAACCACCACCAATGGCCGGGCCAGGCGGGCTGTTTGCAAGGACGGGATCGTGCTCAGCGGTCACCCATCCAAGCAGCAGCCACGCTTTGACGTTCCTTGATCTGGGTATCTTGCAATAACTGCTGTACCCTGCCCGCTGCACTGCACCATTGGTAGTTTTTGTATCACCGAACGATGGCAAATGTTCCGGAATAAATCCCGTTTCCTACAAACAAATGTATTCTGTATGTCTGTCTGTTCGGAGGACAACTCAAGAAACCAAGCGAGTTATTGGGTTGAAAAATTCGCTTGCAATACCAGGCGAAGCGTTTAAAAACCGACACTGGCATAGCATACCACTACTTGTTTATGAAATATTATATTTAATATTTTATGATTGCTTTATAGTAAACAAATGCTAAAATGAGGGAAATATTATGTTTTCAAAACTCAAAGTAGCGTTAAAGGGCTGGCTGAACTTAGTAAGTCATTAAAACACCAGATGCTATGTGGATCTTATCATGTACTTTTTACACGATCCAGATAAAACTTTTCATTGTTACGGTGATATGATATATATGTAAATATTTTCTGGATTTCATACTTTTTATTTGAAATAAAACACAAACGAATGAACTTGTGGGCTAGGAGAGAACCCCATATATTTATCTCTACGTTCATAAGGAAGGCTCCTTAAATGGCAATTGAATTGAATGGCAAGCCAGTTGAACGAAATCTTGATTTTGGATCGATTTATGAGCAGATGTAATTAGCATGAGAACTGTGAGTCCGGTATGTAAGTGGAATCGGTATTTTCTGCATTGTATGATTTATTATTGTAGAACTGGAAAAAGGCATTAAATACAAACTGTATATGTGTGTTTAATGGAATTATATGAAAGAACAAGTTTTATAGATGGATTAATATTAAATATTTCAAATTAAATTCTAAGTTTATATAATGATTGCTTTCAAGAGGGAGCAAGTGAGCCTATGGAGTAGAAAATAGAAAAATAATGTTTTTGCTAATCCTTACAAATGCTTATAAACTTGTTAATTTTCGACCATGTTATGTTTAATAATTCAAGAGATATGAAGTAAGTTAAAGGTAGTTTATAATAATGAACACTAAAAACTTCTGACAAATTTTTATTCAGGTTTAGTTACGCACTGTGTATGTAAACACAAAGCTAGTTATAAAAAGTTTTCAATGTTGTGAAACTTAGTTTACATTTCACATCGTGGTGAATTGTACTTAAAAAAGGTAAAAAGTCAAAATATTTCGATTTTTTGGTTCCAAAATCTTTTATTAAGACATACTTTGGGCAACTTACGAGATAACAACTAAGAGCGTCTAAGTTATAGTTCCCAGGACTGCCACGAGATGGCGTTATCTCCAGACATTTGTTAGTCTTTCTGCTCTTCTTTCACCGAGACCGTAACAGCAAGAACCGTAAAACACCATGTGAATAAATTTTTTTTACTTTAAATCTGGTGTTTAGGAATGAAAGTAAAACATCACCGGCATGAAATTGTCGTCTATATAAAAAAATCGTATAACAATGTATATTTCATGAGCAAATATCAGAACACAGCTGCCTCCAAACTTTGCTGGTCAATACCTGAAAAATATTAATTCTGATTTAAAAGTCTAGTGTTAATATTAATAAAATTATTGCCTAATGAATAAGCTCTTTTTGAATAACCTAATAAAAACGTCTTTTTAAATAACCTAATAAAAACGTCTTTATAATTGAGAACAAATTATTTAGTTCACAAGAAAAGGTAATGACTGGGTCCAAAACACGAGAATCCCTTTTTTGCAGGTTGAAAACAAACCCTTGGTACCTTCATCAGTTTGCTCTACCGAGTACTAAGTAGTCTTACCTCTCAACATAAATGTTTGTGTATTAAGTAAGAAAAGATACCAGTTGCTAATGTTTTATGAACATTTATAGCTCTTTGTTACTGTATAATAAATCAATGGGTAAGACATCAGACATTAACGATAATCTGAGACATGAAAAGTTTTCCTATGATCGTAAACAAACTTCAGAGCACTATTTTGAAGTTTAAAACTATAAATTTTAATTCCAAAGTTAGACTGTAGGAAAATTATAGTTAACAATATTCAATCAATAGGAAAATATAAGCATTATATTTAATTAGAATTTCAGTAAAAACTATACTTGCGAAATACTTGCAGGGCCATGTGTCTCCAACAGCTCTTGGAACAGTGATAATTTGTGGGGAAGTATCCTATTGCTTTCAATATTAAAAATAGCGTGTCGATAGAAAATAAACCTACATCCGCTTGAGTGCACGAAAGGCAGGTATATAAAAGTGTAATGTTGTACGTGAGCCAGCATACCAACTGTTGTACAACAGGCAAGCCATGTCTGTGTAAATTACTTCTAGGCCTTTACTATTCCTAACGTTTCTCCTCATTTTATCTTATACAAATTAGAATTTTGGTTAATCTTAGACATTGCTTATGACAGTGTAAAACAATATATTGGGATTAAAATTAATCTGATCGGCCATTAAAAACTGTTTGCCATTGACTTGAGAAGAAAATAAAATTCTATAGTTTGGATAGTTGATCCATCTACAAAAGTTGATGATCTACAAAAAAAAGAAAAGAAATAATGTCATAGTTATAATATGCCTAAGTACCATTTTTTATGAGGTAGTAGTAAAATTCATATATTAAAACTAAATTCAATTTATTTTTAGTCCATCTGAAACATGGTAGTCTCAAGAGTCTTCTTGTTACAGCGTTTAGGGACCTAAAATTTACCGGATATTTTAAAGTAAATAATACATTAAGCGAATTCTTGGTGTGAACTCCTCCCCCTCTCTTACCAATCCAACAGCCAGGAAGTTAACCGTCAAGAGTTTGTACGTTCACACTGAAATGACACGTTAAGAATACCCCTGGTGCTGAGATAAATTTTTATCGGTTTACACCTTCTACTAGAACCTACACAGGGTACAGTAACAAAACATACATCACTAACAGCAACTTGTGAGGTATTGGTGTAAAATGGGATCAATAGGTCTTATTTACTTTGAAGGATATCATTTGGACCTCCTTTAGTTTTAAAACTTGTTGATAAACCAACATAAAAGAGTGCTGTTTCCTACCTACATTGAATGAAAGAGACTAAAACCAGAGCTTGTCTCCACATATACCAAAGTGATATGACAATGATATAGAGGATATCCCTTCGGGATCTTAAGAGGAGCAGTCACATTACGAATATCCTGTCACTCCCGAAGCAATCACAAAGATACTTGTGTAACTAAGTTTAATGAGGGGTTTCCTCATCTTTCTTTCATATGTGAACAAAAAGTGACGTAATACTTAATCCTGCTGAGAAATACACTTGATCTTTCTCTTTACCAATGTATCCGAAACTTGAGGAATCACGTATACTTAAGTGGAAGTCTACATATTGTAATAACTTATACCTCTAATAGTATTCTGTGGTAATAACAGACATAGGAGATACTTAAATGCGCGGCAACATGGCGACTACAACATGATTACTTTCAAAGTCAATGCAGTACTGATATAAAAAGCGTATACTACTTATATTCTCTACATTGCGTACCGGTTTAAAAATTCGTAACCATAATGACGGATGTATTAAGCTCTTTTTTACTAAAAGTGAGGTTAAAAGGAAGTATTAAACGTTATTTTTCAAATAAAAAACGTTAGTTTTTCTTTAGAAGCAATTGACCTAAAATTGTAAAACCAGGGAAGGCATACGGACAGGCAGATATTCTGCAAACTTTCCAAGACATTCTATAGGGTTGAACATGGCATTCTCTGTGAAATCTGGAGATTTATGGTGTTTGTGGGATTGCGCTAGATTGGTGTCAGTCATACCTTCCAAACCGGATGCAATTTGTGGAGATTACGAGATTCAATAGAAAACCACAGTAAGCAAATATAGTCCCAAAGGGAGTATCCTTGGACCATTACTTTTCATTGTCTACATAAATGATCTTGGAGCACAGATCCCTTTGTAAAATTATGTATTTTATGCAGACGACCCAACCCTGCTTGTTGAGGGCCTACATACCAATTTACAGGACAGAGTCAAGGAATCACTACAGTCACTCGTAACCTGTTTATAATTTCAAAATTTCTGCTGAACTCGAATAAGTCCTGCTTCATGCAATATCAAATTCTAAATATATATTTAAAAAACAGAAATAATTTCTTATGATGAGTGTCATATTAGAGAATATAACAGTGGATTTAGTCGCAACTGTTACACACTTATGCAATTGCAACTCCTTATAGAAACCCATGTGTTACTCTTGGTCTATTATAGGTGTTCTTTCTCCACAGTGACTTATGGGATTGAGATCAGGGGTGGTTCTCCGCACGCATCCAAGGTCCAGAAAAGAGTTGTGCGCATCGTTAAGGGCTTACCAGTACTGAAATCATGCACAGGCGTCTTCCAATCACTAAATATTCTCTCCTTAACTCTAATATAAATCCAAAAATTAACAATGTCGACAATGAGCAGTACAAAAAGTACACTATCTTTTGCATAAATTCATATGTATCCGAATAAGCACGGGAGTGACATGCGCACTCCTGGTAATCGCCTTACACTCTCCAAAAGAAGCATTGATTTCACTGGTTCGTTTTTCTTTAACAAACTTCCAACTGATATTAAAAAGTGCAGTGAAAGACTGAAACTAAAGGGCTTTGGTAAATGTTTTGGCTCATTTTAGTTGAGAGAGAGTTTTTTAGTATACAGGAATTCCTTTGCATTGGTTCTGGAGGATATTTGTATTTCATTACTGACTTATAACCTAGTTGGCTATCAGTTTTATTTATAATTTCACTAAAAATTTAAATGTACTAAATGTTTTGAACATTTATTCATAAATAAAAATATGATATGATAGTAAACTATGTAAACTTTTATAATTTACTTCAAAATGAAAATACCACTCACAATAAGTTACTACTGACATGTTGGACTTAAAACTAACTGGGATTAAAACTGGATAAGTGTCAATCAAATATGGTGATTAATTATTTAATATAATTCTGTTGTGGTTTTTAATCAAAAGTATAATCAAGAAACCATATCAATCAGTTATTTTGTGTATAAAAATTGGTTCTAAAGATAATACAAGTCTTGCTAAAGGCATTTAATTTGTTCGAGTGAGTAGGAATATAGATATAAACGAGTATATATAGGTGCTGGTGTCAAAAACACTAACTCCAGTTTAGTTTATTCTACCTCCAAACGTTAGTAAAGTACACGGTCTATTTGATCTTAACAGCTCCATGTTATTGACGATCGGCTAACAGCCTAAAAAATACATATAAAAGACATTTTTCATTAATTTCATTTCATTGTCTAACAGCCTCAGAGATCTCTAATTATGAATATATACTTAAATTGCTGGGCCAAAGTCACCAAGAACTTAACACCTTGAGACGATCAATTTCAGTGTCAACTGATGTGTAGACAATATAGATGATCTCAACATTACATTTATGTAAAACAGTAAGGTTAGATGAATTTCTTTATTAATTAAATCAAATTAGCATCTATGGTTATTTGTGGTTGGTTGGTTTATGTAATGATTTTCATAAAATTTCTCTTTCAGTGTGTAATAGTTCATATAATTATTATTCTTTCTGACACAAATTGTATAATATACATCCTAAAAGATACTATTAAAAATATGTTTTAAGAATAGTTCAATTCTGGAAGGCACTGCTAATTTTAATGGATTTCTGCATATGTATCTCTTGCTATTAAATAATGTCTGAACATTTCTCTATGAAGAAAACAAATTATTTTACATAGTGCTCTGGTTCCAAAAATAGATATGACGATGTTATTACAATTATACACAACATGGCTATAAGTGTAAAAGTAAAAATCTCATTTTTAATGGGAAGTATTGAAGTAAAACCGTTTTACTGTGTATTATTAGATTTAGAGAGATTTTAGCAGATGTGTTTTAGAATTTAGTGATTTTTCTTCAACTTCTATAGTTATTATTAAAATAGTATGTTAATATAAAAATAGTAAGGTAGTATATTTTCTAAAAGCGCTGTTATATCGTTCTGTTATATCGCTGTATCCTGTCATACAAATGGGTCTATCCCAAAGCTGATATGAAAGCTTTCTCCCTTATATTATTAATCTGCTTCTCCCTGTGGTAGTGGCCCTGCCCATTTTCAGGAAAATTCTCCCCCCTCACTCTCTCTCTCTCTAAAACGATTTACTTCTATAATAGACTATTTTCAACCTGATAGAAATATTCTAAGAATATAAACACTGACGTATTTGCTTTTCTCAATGTAAAATTGAAATTTACATACACATAAGCAGAACTTTTCATATGACAGAATATCTTTATCTTAAGTTACTTGTGTGTTACTTCAAATAAAAACAAATCTCTAGCAAAAGTTATTTATTTATGACAGCAGGTAAGAATGTCCTTAATTCTCATTAAAAGTACTATGACAACACCGAATGTCCGCCAGGGTGGTGGATAACGTATTTAAAGTGAAAATTTATCTTGAAAACGGTTTTCACTAAAATTAGAATTCGTAAATGAGCACACATACCTAGTACTTGAACCTCCTACACAGAAAGTGAAGGGATAAGAAATAATCAGCATTAAAGAGCTTAAATTTTTGTACAAAAGATACTCTGAAGTAAAATATATTACAGTTATGTTAGCCAAATAAACAGTTCTTTACATAACAACATCTTATGACAGATACAGAAATCGTATAAAAATATGAAATATGAAAAAAAGGGTAAACGAATCCTAGACGGGGGTTGATCTTTGCAGTAAAGATTGTATATTACGTTGCACAGTATTTTCATCATTCGAGACCTTGTCGATTATAACACCATATCAATAAAAACATGCTTTTATTTCATGTTCTATTATAGTTTTCATTATGATTTATACATGAAATCACTTTTGTTACGATTTTCTTGGAATCAGTGATACGTACATAATTACTAATAATTTAGTGAGGATCAATAAGACATGTATTAGTGAGTGAAAACCTTAGCTTTTATGAATAAAAACAACAATAATTGCAGTAATTTTTAAAAGTGTCAAAATTTTGTTATATCATACAAAGTTATGTTATAAGTTTTTGCTGTTTTATATTAAAACCTACCCAAACACTGGAACTGAGAAATGCTTTTGTATTGCTAAAATATCTAACCTAAAGCACCAGTTTTAATTTATAATTTAATAAAAGAGTTTAATACAATAGAAACAATTCGCATTATAACCTTTGGCACAAATAGCCACCCCGCAGGCAATTGCTATTGAACAGTTTTAGCTCCATTGTTCTGGTACTCAAGGTTAATTAAAACCATCCTAATTAGCATACTCTATCATTCCATTAACAAACATAAAATAGATTTTAAGTTCAATTAAGCTATACAAGAATTACAGTAAATAGTATTCAATGCTCTTTGTATCAACATATGCAATAATAAAGTTCATAACAAAAAGATCATAAGGCACAGAGGGTGTAGTAAATGCAGTTCCTGTTGCTTGAAACCCATTCATAACCTCTCTAAACAGAACAAATAATATAAACTTTTAATTTGCACGCATATTTTTTTCTGTTTCACTCAGTTAATAATAATAATAAGTGTTAGTCTGTTGGCCAAAACACGAAGTTAACTTGCAGTATTTAGTTTAAATTTATATTCGGCGTTCCACTATCAAATTAATCTTGCTAGTTAGATAGGGTTATTACTAAGAGAGAAAATGGATGCATTAAGAGCCTGTAAATGTATCTAAATACTGGAGCTTAGACATTCTGAGGTTATAGTCCCCTCATCGCCACCATCACATATTATTCAACACTTTGGGCAATTTGCATGTGGTTAGGCTTTACTAAAGCATTATTCGTCTTTTCATATTCTCTCCAACACTCTCTCAAAATACAGTGAACATTTGGTGATTATTTAGCTTATTTAATAGTACATTTTACTTCAGAATAGAAAACAGATTTGTTGTTGAATCCCACTTGAGGTAATATTTATCAAAAACTCAATCATTATATACGACTAATACTTAACGTTAATAATTTCATACGTTTTATTTAAACATATATAGTTATTATTATTAGTTTTTAAAAATTGTTTCTCTTCATCCAGTTCTAACAAATCTAAAATTTACAAAGTATAATCTTAGGTATTTTACGGCAATCTAAAGCTGTTGTGATGGTAAATAAACGAATAAATTCTTTGTATGAATTCTTAATATAATACATGAATATTGACCATTCATAATCACTATAATATAATCATACGGAAAATCCATTAAACGATATTTTAATTTTATATGTCTTAAAATGATGATGTATAATTGTATGTATTATATAATTAGAATACAAAGATATGTTTTAATTATGTGTGTTTTATATATGAAATACTTAAATTTATTATGTCTTAAATATAGGTGTGAAGTTTAGGCATATATCTAAATCGGAAGAAAAAGTTTCTATACTATGTATATCTATTCTTGGAGTATGTATGACATTTAGATCATAATCTGCACCTGAAGTGATACAGCTGAATCTTGTATGACATTAATATACTCGTATTGTAGTATGCTGTATATGAGGACTGACTCTTTGATGATAAACCATTTTCAAATATTCTGTTTTAGAACCTGTTTTCCCATTGAATTCACAGTAAAATATAAAAACCAAATTAATTGTGTTTTAATGACTTTTAATAAGACAATTAGAAGTATGTTTTACTACAAAACTATCAAGAAAATTTGTGGATGAACTGGGGCGGATAAAGTCTCGCAGTTATTCATAACTTTATTGATTAGATACACAATTAAGGATAAAGTTATGTACAGTTATAACACTAGGTGCATAAATTCGGAGACTTCTAAAATATTTGCCAGTAAAATGTCTTGATAATCGATCGCCTGTTGCCTTTTAGGCTAAGAACAGTCATCAGGTTTGCACTGATATGAGCACCTTTCGTATGGGCACCGCGCATCCTACCAGCCTTCTTTCGGACCTCCAACTAGTGTTCGCGACTATATTTTTGCTGAAGGTGACAATTTTTGAGATTCGTTTGCAACGGGTTTTGGAGTAAAAACGCACTGCTACAGTTGTTAAAGGAATTACTTGAAATCTCCAGTGAAAGAAATCACTATACAGTATTGTGATCATTGTTGGATTCGACTGGGCCTGCGGTGCTCTCTGCGCCATTTGTGCGAAATCTTGTGAGTTCGTGAAGACTTCATCACCTGTCGGTCTACGTAGAAAATTTTAGGTACTCTGTGGTTTTAATGATACTAATAACTATGACCTTGGATGAGGATATTATTGACTTCGTGTCGACAGCTGTCGTTGTGCTGCTGCTTGAGGAGAATGCTGTGGATCAGGATATTGGCGATAAGTATGAGGGACACGGTGACCTGGTTGCGGCTGCTATTTCTGTGGACCACCACATCCAGGGTTTTGTGGAGTTGGTATTGGCAAACCCATAGTGGAATATCAAGACCGGAGCACTCTGCTCATATTACATCTACTCCTCTGACCAGAACACCCAGAGGGCTGTACAGGGATTTGGTGGATATGGGGTGAGATCTATCGGAGAGATCAAGTGTGGTGACTGCTGCTAGTGATGAGGCTGCGGGGGACTCTATCCTGCGAGAGTCGTTCTTCCTTATGGCGCTGTAGATGGGGCGAGATCTATTGGAGAGATCAAGTGTGGTGACTGCTGCTAATGATGAGGCTGCGGGGGACTCTATCCTGCGAGAGTCGTTCGTCCTTATGGCGCTGTAGATGGGGCACCTGCTGGAGATGACATTGGTTCTTGAGACAGGAACATTTCACATATAGCTATTTGCACGCCATACTTATACATTTTTTATATGTTGGGCATAAAAACTATAAATAAAGTTACACAGTATTGTGTATAAATCCCCCTTGACTTTAAGTTGTGGTTTTGTATGTAAATGTTTTTTTATTTATTTATTTTGTTTTAATAACCATTTATTCACAATTTTTCTTCCTTTGCTATCCTGATTTGTAGAACGTACAAATGAACATTTTTATTACCTCTAAACTATTAACATAAAAAAACATATTATGATAACGATGGACCATAGTGAGTATAACATTAGATTGTAAGTAATAGTTTAAAAGCAAATAAATGCATACCAGGTAGGTGGGTTCGGACAGGGCTGAGTGCTCACGATAAGCAAACCACATTGTAAACCATTTCATTAGCCGTTTCACAGGACGGTTTCCAGGAAATAACCACATTAACAGGCAAGAGCCGCAGTCAACCATTATAGCACGTACACGAATTCACTGGTATGTAGTATTGGATTGCCCCGTTAAATTCATCATTCGTATGCCCATATTTTGCTTATGTGATAGGCTATTTAAATTGGATTTAACTTATGCTAGAATCTTTAGGAGATTTCACACGTTTAAATGATAACTTTTACTTACATACTCAAGAGATCGTGTAAATTGTAGAAACGAATATGGGCCAAATGCCTAATATATAATAATATATACCTCAGTGAAAAAAAGGAGACATCTACCTCTAAATTTCATAACTTTCTGTCTTTTGGTTCTGAAACTCTCTCCTTATATCATGGTGAATTTATCATACCGCACCTTCTATTTCAGAATCCTATCTAAAATTACATTCGTAAATACATTTTGTTTCAATCAAACAGTATTCTAACACAACACTGTTCTCTGATATAAGTCCGTCGTGATGATAGTTATCTCCATACTTGGCTAGTTTCACGGAATATCAATAATCGCACTTAAAAACACATAAGCCTGAGTTTCAGTACCACACAGGTCGTTTTACCTTTAATAGACCATATGGAGTCTATTTTTAATTTTAGGTCATTTATATTGGTGTCAAAGTTTAACCCACAAGGATAAGTTACTGCTACTGTATAATATAGTATTGTAAAACTAAATTAAATTACCGTGAGTTAAGGCGAAGTTATAAATTATTTAAACCTTTTTGCTAACATATTACAAACAGCTTAGAATTGGACATCCAAATACCATATTTATGTTTCTTATTCGTGTTAGGAAGAAATTTATTCTAAGCCGAATCTTGGTCGTGGAAGGTCGAATAAACTAAATGGAAGCTAAGATAAACATAATTCATCCTTGCTGTTGGAACAGTAATTTAGATTTTTATGATCCTCTGTGAAATCAAAATTATTTGTTGAATTGTACAGTGTTTTAGCTTAATCCTTCTTCTATGTGCGCTAAAGTGCGTTCTAAAACCAATACATTGTTGGAATAGCTATAAAGAATAGGAGTGATTAAATGCACTAGCTTTACAGATGCCCAATCCAAGACGTCTCAATATTTTGGCGGAACATAACTTAGGAACTGCCGTAACCACACCCTTTGGCTGATGTGACTGTAAATCAGAAATGTAAATTAATACAAGTATTTATGTGGTAGAAAATGTAGCAAATTATTTCTGCCTGGTACGAGCATATTGATATATGTTTATATTTATTATTAAATGGTAGTTTTTCGGTTGGACAAGGTTTGGATATTTAGATTGGAGCTCGAAAAATAATTCAACGTTGATTATATATAAAAGAAAGAGAAAGAGAGAGAGAGCGCTACGTTTTACTCGTTCCACCATGATTACACAAATGACCATTTCAAAAAGATTTGGTCACGTTCAGCCAAAGAGTGACATGCACCATAATCGAACTCAGGTGAAATATATGCTACCTTTGGTCTTTATAACCTTCTTCCTGTTTAAATTATACCCGGTATTCAAGTAGCGTTTGAATTTTTGTCCGGATCAAGAAAATATACAGTTACATAAGTGCGATCAATCTTTTTCTTTGAAAAGGTGTCTATTTAATCTCTACTACAGTACTTCCACTATAAGATCTTTCTGGTATCCACAGTCTAGTTTAAATTCACAAGTTTTTGAGGCATACTTGTACGAAATCATAAATTTGTCTGATAATGGGGAAACTGGATAATTAATGATGAGTGGGAGCTTTGCCTTCTACATTTATCTACATATTCTGAGATAATGGAAGATAACTATAACTTCTCTTTGTAAATAAATTAGCAATGAGTCGCTAAAGCTATCGAAACATCCCAGTCCTTTTACTAAGGATAGGTCACAGCACACTTGTTTACACACAGCTAAGTAAATACTCTCTGTGGTTACGCTTCAAATGATTATTTTACAGAACGACTCATGGATTTCCGTATGACTCGCAATTTTAGCCTTGTGTAACCAATGGAAGTTTCCTGGGAATATTGCTGGCACTGTTTGGAGCCACCACTTTGACATTACGCGTATAAAGCACTGGTTTTAAAACTTAAAAACTTAAATAATTTAACATAATAAATTTTCTGGATGATTGGGACATATAAATTTGCAAAACCTGAAGAACTTTATTTAAATAAAATTTGGAAAGTTCCATGATAATTCTTATGCTTTATTAGTCTAAATAAATTATATACTGCATTACAAAACTACTATAAATACTTTTACTGTTAAAATTTACAAGAACATATATATTTTTAAATGTTGTGCTTTCATCTATAAACGTTTATGTATTATTTGATCTTATTATTAAATTTATATAAAAGGATTTGAAAATTAATATAAATATGAAGTACTACCAGTTACCCGTTGCTTCGCATGTCATTTCATATTGAAAAACAGAGACTGTGTAGACATATTTATTTTAAATGGCATCGAAACCATTGTTGACTCGTATAGTGAGCCGGTTCAATACCTATATCTCCCCGGCTCATGTGTGTTTTATATAGTGTATGTGTGTGTGGTTTATTGGCTGCAGAGGCCACTGACCATTTTGAAGGCGTTTTGGCCTTTCCGGGAGAGTGGCAAAGACTCCGAGCCGTGGTGTACAAGTTAGAAGTAGCTCCAAGTTAAAATTTTTTGTTTAACTAAGTGTTTTATTTAGTTTTTGCTGAGCTGTTCTCCTTCTAACATGTGCGGCTAAGTTTACGGCCCCTCACTGATGAGGTCCAGGAGATGAGTTGATTTTTCTGCTGCCATCTCTCCATCATGCGTGGTCGCAGAGAACCTTCGCTTTTGCGCTCTGCTGAAGGACGGCCACCATGATGGACATTTCTACTAGTCAACATCTGTGATACCCTGCCCATATTCTTTATTTATTTGTTATTGTTATTGTTGCCATTTATATAGTTTATATTTTGTTATTTAATTTTAAGTTAGTTTTAGATATTATTTAGTTATTTCTTGGATTTCATTAGGAGCCCGCCCTTAGCCGAAGGATACCGGGTGGAATTTGGCATTTCTTGTTTCAAATTATGGCGTTTCTAATTTTTGTATGCAGGTGCACCTGACGAGGAATTGTTTGAGGTATACTACTGCAGGCACTTTTTATTTTTTTTTATTTATAGTATATATATATATATATATTTATTTTTGACTGGATAGGCCTATGCGGTGTCTTAGTAAATTAACCTGAGTATACTGACCACGGTGTTCTTTTTTACCTAGTTTGTTTTGATCCGGCATCCCGTTCGCCACCATGGGCGCGCGCTTCCCTGATGGTTTGCTGTGTGTGTGCGAGCGGCGATGTACGGTTTCAATGGTAGCAGGAGCGTGGTTAGCTGCTCTCTCAGCTGTCTCTCAGTTCTGGTTTTGTTTGTTGGTGTAGGTTAGTGTTAGGTAGGGGGAGGTTAGAGTACACAATTTTTTTTTCATTAGGAGCTCGCCTTAGCACAGGATACCGGGTGGAATTGGTTTAGTGTCTTGCTTCCTGCAGACTTACCCTTTGCAGGGAGCAAGGGACTCTAAATTGCTTTAACCGCTAAATTTTATCTAACTGTACTCTACTTCTCCCCTATCAATGTGTTGTTTTGTTATATTTATTGCATCTGTGTTTGTAGGTTGTGGTTAGTGTATATTTGCAGGGTATCCTTCTATTAGGTAGCGGGTATTAAGTTCTTCACTTAGACCCTCGTCAGTGTAAGCCTTTTGTGAGTTGAGTCCACTTAGGTTACTAAGTAATTGTTACGTACGCTTTGTTGTTTATTGTGGTATTTATTTGTCTTAATTGTTTGGTATGGCGTTTTCCCTGGTGCCTGAACATCTACGCAAGCCCGAGTTGGTTTTTTGAGGTCCTGGCGAGAGGACAGAAGCCCGAGGGAGATGTGAGGGCATTAAGAGCTCAATTACGGGCTTGTATCGCGTTGGACCGCAACTGGAATGCAGAGTTCCAAATTAACACAGAATTTGAGTTTGTAAAACCCCGCATGGAGGAATTAGAAGACGATATTAATTTTGAGTCACTTCCCATGTCCGGGTCAGCAAAGGCTAGATTGGCATCTCAGCTTTTACATTGGCGTGACAGAATAGTTTTACTTATGTCGGCTCCTAGTTTAAACTCTGATATTAAAAGTTGGGCTTTTTCGGCCAGTAACAAATTAAAACAAGCCTTAGATGGTTTGAGTGAGGTGCGCTCGGTGAAAGAGAAGGGGGGTACTATTTACCGCTGTCACTCCAACGGAGTTCCCACTACCATTACTTTTGCTAACCATCCACCGGCTCTTTCTTTCGAGCCTCCCAGAGTTACTATGTCTCCGGATGGGTAGTGGTGAGGCATCATCTATAGTTTGTGCCTTCCTTTTTCTAGCTTTGGCAAACTGCCCCATCCTATGGGGAGTGTATTTACAACACTTCCCCAGAGTTGATGGGCTTGACACTAATTTACTTATCCATTTCCTTCTGGAAGTTTTTAAGCTAAGAGAATTTCCTGGTATGACAGATGCCATGCTTATGCAGATTTTAGCGCAGTTTTCCTTAAGGCCGCTTTTTTGATCGCCTTCTAGACTGCCTTAAGAGAGGTGCCACCTTTGACCAGTTCCACGCCGAGATCTTGGAGTTCTTTGTACCTTGCTCGGGTTAGGGAGCGCTTGCGGGTGGAACGCGTTTACCGTCCTCAGGCACCAGACGAGACGTTGAGCCATTTTGTCGGGGAGATACGGGATGTAGCCCGGGTGTTGCGCTTGAGCTTGAGCGAAACGGAGTTGGTGAGCCTTATTTTGGAGGGCATTAAACCTGAAGAACGCTCCCGTTTGATTTTTTTGTAGCCGTCCCGCATCTTTTGCGGATTTGGACCGCCTCTCCATCATCTCTAGAGGGGTTCAGATGCGGATGATCAAAGGGAGGCCATGTCGAGGCATCTTCCTCACTTGCCTCCGGGGCCGGTCCATGCTCCGGTGCAGTCTGAGTCAGCAGCTGCTCCTTTCCCGTAGGCAGCCTCCTACCTGTTATGGCTGCAAGCAAGTGGGACATATTAGGACCGTTTTGTCCACTTAATAAAAAAAACTAGTAAGCTTGCGGACGAGTAAGCCTGACTCGTGCCGTAAAGGTAATTTTGAGGGCAAATATGTACCTGATTTTGATGGTAAAAGGGTAGCTGGTTTAATGCAGAACAGAAAATAGACTTGGGACAGTTATCATCGTTGGCCGAGAGGGGAGGTTGCTGCTCTGGCTGCGCAGGGAGTAAGGGCTGCCGCTCAACCTGCCCACAACTGGATGTACTTGTGGGGAATGTGGTGCAGAAGGCCCTGGGTTGATTCTGGGTCAGCACGCAGCCTGATTTCTTTGTCGTTTTTTGAAGATCTAAAATCCTCTGGGCTAATACGGCAGGTTGAGCCTAGTTCACTTATCTGCTGGACTGCTTCACGCACACCTTTACCTATTATCTGTAGTGCCCAGATTCACATCAAAATTAATTATTTCTCTTGGGATTGGAGCTTTTTGGTGGCTAAGGACCTGACTTTTTCCTTTTCATCTTGGGAGCAGATTTTTATCGGAAAAACTGGCATGATTTTTGGATTTGGCCTCCAGTCATGTTTTCTTTGCTTTCGCCAGGCGGGTGCTCGTTTCCCTTTTCAGATAATCGAGTCTCGTGGGACTGCTGCCTTAGAGATGGAAGATAAGAGCTTGACTCCTCCTGACCAACTAGGACATCTTACCGCCGAAAGAGGCTGAGGACATAAGGCAGATTTGTTCCAGTTTTTCCTGAAGTCCTAACTGACAAACTGGGCACGACCAATCTCTTGGAATACGAGATTCGTCTTACAGACACCCGTCCTGTACGTTCCCATCCATATAAGCTTGCTCCGCCCAAGATGGAAATTCTGAGAAATATGATTGATGATTTACTTAAGAGTGGGGTAATCGAGCCGTCTTGCTCAAATTTTTCCAGTCCAGCGTTTCTAGTGCCGAAACCTAATGGGAAGTCCAGATTGGTCCTGGATTATCGAAAGCTCAATGCTCAGATAGAAATTGACTCCGTGCCTCTCCCCGATTTGCATTCTGCTTTCGACTGGTTTGGTAAGGCCAAGTATTTCTCAATTTTTGATCTTAATCAGGCATATCATCAGATTCCTCTAAAACACGAGTCTCGACCTCTCACTGCCTTTTGTGTGCCTTGGAATTTGTACCAGTTCACCCGAGTGCCAATGGGCTTGGCTGTGGGGGCCCAAACACTCACAGACTCCTGGATTCTATCTTTCATGATGTCAAATTTAAGTTCGTGTTCAACTATCTGGATAACCTGCTTGTGTACAGTGAGAGTTATGAGGAGCACTTGACTCATCTAGAGGAAGTTCTAACTAGGCTGCGAGAGTCTGGCCTTACCGTCAATCCTGAAAAGGTGAGTTTTGCTCAGCCTGAAATATCGTTTTCTGGGTCATCTTGTCTCTTCTCGAGGTGTTTGTATTGATCCAGAGAGAACCCAGGCAATCAGGGAGTTTCCTCCTCCTAAGGATGCCAAGGGGATTGCCCGTTTTGTGGGAATGATAAATTTTTATCGTCGTTTCCATCCCCAATGTTGCTGAAGTGGCGGCCCCTCTGAACTCTCTTAGGAAAAAAGGGTGCCAAGTTTGAGTGGGGTGAAGCGCAACAGACTGCTTTTGAGCAGCTGAAAGAGGCAGTGATGCAGCCTCCAGTCTTGGCTATGCCTGATTTCAGTCGTAAGTTCGTCTTGCAAACTGATGCTTCCTCCTTAGCCGTTGCTGCTGTTTTATCGCAAGAAGTAGATGGTATCCGGCAGCCCATAGCTTATGCTTCACGCACGTTAACCCCTTGTGAGAAGAAGAGTTGTTCTGTTTATGAGCTGGAATGTTTGGCTGTCCGTGTTTGGAATTAATAAGTTCAGGCGTTACCTAGAACATAAAGAATTTTTGTTGGAAACCGACAACCAGGCACTTTCTTGGCTCCTTGCCCACCCCCGTCAGCTCGGGAAGATTGGTCGCTGGGTAGGTCCAAATTTCTGCCCTTAAGTTCACAGTGCAGCACGTGCGAGGCACCCCAAAATATCATAGCGGACACTCTGTCACGCATGTATCACTTACCCAACGACCACCAGAATTTATCAGAGCCGCCATGTTGTGGCGTGCTCCTAGACTTTCCTCTGGCATTTTCGGACATTGTTCCCACACCAACTTAAGGATCCCGAGCTGACTGCTATCATCAATGAGCTTAAAAACGGAGGTGCCCACCCTCCTTATTTTCTGTACCGAGGTGCTCTATGCTGCCGTGACAAGCAGCGGAGAAAACCTAAGTTAGTGCTGCCAAGCTTTCTTGTACCAATGGTCTTTCAGTATTTTCATTCTTCTTCTGTGGGCGGACATCTAGGAATTCATAAGACCATCGCGAAGATTAGGGATCAGTTTCATCTGGAAAGGTATGGACCGGGATATTGCAGCTCGAGTACGTTCTTGTGAACTGTGCTCGCTAAGCAAAACCCGCTCAAAATACCAAGTTGGGTCTTTTGTCATCTGAGGTGGCGGAAAAACCTTTGGAGAAGGTTTTCATTGACTATGTTGGGCCTCTCCCGCGTAGCAAGTCCGGAAAATAAGTTTCCTACTTGTTTGTGTGGATGCCTTCTCCAAGTTTGTTTGGTTGTTCCCATTGCGGAGTGCTACCGCGCAGCTCACGGTGCAAGCACTTCGTAACCATTTTTTTCAACACTTTGGAATCCCCGCCACCTTAGGTTTCCGATAATGGTTCACAGTTTGTCTCCAATATCTTTAAAAAAGAATGTGCTTTGGGCACGGAATCCGCCATGTGACTATTTCCCCTTTCTATCCTCAGCCTTCTCACGCCGTACGGTTTAATCGCAATCTTTCGATCTGCTCTCATTGCCTTTCATGCGGAAAATCAGACCACCTGGGATCAACAACTACCTTGGATCCAATTTGCCTTTATTACGGCCCAGCATGAAAGTCACAAGGCGGTACCTTTCGAGTTATTATTTGGCTTTCCGCCAAACAACCCTTTGGCGAACCTTTGGAAAATTAGCGATCTTCTGCCACCTCCTGGTACTCCCAATGTGAAAGCCACTTGGGAGGCAGCCAGGCGGAATCTCATTCGGCTAGGGAGTTAGTAAGGAGGAAGTACAACCGAGGTCGTATTGCCAATCCCTTCCAGGTGGGGGAATCTAGTTTACTGCAAGGCTCACCCAGTCAGTTCGGCTGTGGATAAAAGAGCTGCTAAAACTTTGCTACAGGTGGACTGGTCCCACCGCATCTTGAAGTTTCTGACTTCGGTGACTGCCCGACTGGGAGAATCCTCAGTCCGGGAAGATTTTCAAGAAGGCGCACATATCCCATCTGAAGCCTTGCCGGAGTCATCCGTGATTTCTCTTTAGTCTGTGCGGGAGGGTTTTTAGGTCCAGAGGCCTGATCACCTCTGCTCCTTCTTCCTGATCAAGGTTCCTGTTTTCTTCTTTGAACCCACGCAACTCTTGGAGGGATTTCTTGCCTCCAACTGGATTTTCTTGGTTTTACCTTCTGCAGACTTCAGGGTTTCCGGTTTATAATTCTTCAACCACCATTGGGGGGAGAGGCATTTCGTTTGTTCTTCATTTTGAAGAAATTAACAGAGGGAGTTTCCTCTTTTGGGGGGGGAGTCTGAGCCGGTTCAATACCTATATCTCCCCGGCTCATGTGTGTTTTTATATAGTGTATGTGTGTGAGGTTTATTGGCTGCAGAGGCCACTGACCATTTGAAGGCGTTTGGCCTTTCCGGGAGAGTGGCAAACACTCCGAGCCGTGGTGTACAAGTTAGGAGTAGCTCCAAGTTAAAATTTTTGTTTAACTAAGTGTTTTATTTAGTTTTGCTGAGCTGTTCTCCTTCTAACATGTGCGGCTAAGTTTACGGCCCCTCACTGATGAGGTCCAGGAGATGAGTTGATTTTCTGCTGCCATCTCTCCATCATGCGTGGTCGCAGAGAACCTTCGCTTTTGCGCTCTGCTGAAGGACGGCCACCATGATGGACATTTCTACTAGTCAACATCTGTGATACCCTGCCCATATTCTTTATTTATTTGATATTGTTATTGTTGCCATTTATATAGTTTATATTTTGTTATTTAATTTTAAGTTAGTTTTTTAGATATTATTTAGTTATTTCTTGGATTTCATTAGGAGCCCGCCCTTAGCCGAAGGATACCGGGTGGAATTGGCATTTCTTGTTTCAAATTATGGCGTTTCTAATTTTTGTATGCAGTGCACCTGACGAGGATTGTTTGAGGTATACTACTGCAGGCACTTTTTATTTTTTTTTTATTTATAGTATATATATATATATATATATTTATTTTTGACTGGATAGGCCTATGCGGTGTCTTAGTAAATGAACCTGAGTATACTGACCACGGTGTTCTTTTTTTACCTAGTTTGTTTTGATCCGGCATCCCGTTCGCCACCATGGGCGCGCGCTTCCCTGATGGTTTGCTGTGGTGTGCGAGCGGCGATGTACGGTTTTCAATAGTAATTAGTTTTTATAATTAAATATCATATAATACTATCTTTGATGGCTTGAAAGTTGACCGCTTGTACCTTAATGGGATCGGAGTTTTTAAAGAGCTTGATGGGAAGGGGCGGAGTTTAGTGTCCGAGGCACGTGTTCTTGTGGAAAATGATATGTCGCATAATGCGATTATTATCGAACCAAAAAACTTACGTAGTCCTTCCGAGTTAGTCAGTGGTATGCTAGTTTTTACACGTGTCTATAATCTCGAAATGGTAACTATAGATGCATTATTAGTTTACACTTCGGTTATTATGAACTAGATTAGTATTTAAATCTCAATACTGTGTTAATTTACGGTGCCCACAAAATACTTATTTCCTAAAAATTCCGCTATTACTCTCCAATGAAATATTAACGGTCGATTTGTAGAATCAAACATATTTAACTAGAGGCTTTGTTCCAATCGTTGCCACTTGTCTTTATCACAACAATATTTAATTATTTACAAAAAATATGAAGTTGTGTGAGAACTATTGTTGTTATAGAATCGTGAATATTTTAAAGACCATAAATAAAATCATCTTCATATGATAATTCTTCATATGGCTAGAATACAATTTGAAACTGATTGGGATAATTTACAAAAACCTAACTATGAATTATAGATGAACTACGACAATATTGCGGATAAAGGAATTGATATTTAGTAGTTGGAACTAAAATTACTGACATATACAGAAAAAATAAATTAGAATAAATAAGCTAAAGTTAAAAAAATGATTTTTTGGTATTCATTATTTCTATCCAGCGCGCGTGCTATAATTTCCGGCCTAAAAAAAACTTTTTTGCTTTGCAACACCTGCAAACTCATATATAAATATCTCTTTCCAGAAATAAAAATAGCCATTATCTGCATAATTTAATATTCAAAAAAATAAAGTATGTAAAATATATAAAAAAAACAATATTATTTTTTGTTATTAATGTATTATATACATAAGTGTGAAGTGTGTGTGTGTGTGTGTGTGTGTGTGTGTGTGTGTGTGTGTGTGTGTGTGTGTGTGTGTGTGTGTGTGTGTGTGTGTGTGTGAAATATTTTAAAACTGCCTTGTCTATGTTACATACGGAAGAGAGGCTACGTAATTTTTGTAAACTGTTATCCTAAGTACTCCAGTTTCAATACTGGGATACTGTCAAAATTTAAACCATTACATATTGAAGAAATCTCTCTAAACGGAATAATTACGTACAGAGCCATTGAGTGTCACCCATAATTTCATTGTCACCCCATTGATATTACGTTAAAATTTACAATCAAATATACACCCACGATGGAAGCAATATCTTTTAATACTTACAGTATAAATTATTTCCGTTAGGTGTTCCAAATTTTCCATCCTATTTGTTATAAGTTGAAATTAGCTTTAAATTGCTAATAAATTGCTATGTTACATCTACTGTAATTTACTGAAACCACAGCAGTGTATCTAATTCCACTGAAATATTGAAACAAGACATGAGGCTTGGAGTTCTACGTATTCGCTTTATTGGGAGGGAAACATTTTATAGTTTGAAAAGTCTTTGATTCATTCATTAACACTGTATATTATTATTACTATTTATTTTTATCCAGTTTTAAATGTTAAAATTTTTGAAACTGTTGAGACGAGGTTTCACATTTAAGAATGATACATAATATATTTACATACATAAGTATTACTAAACTATCAAGAACACATAACTATTATTAAAAAAGTAAACATTCACTTAAAAATTTATTTAACTAACAATTTCAGATTTATATCAAACAAGCAGTTTTAAGCATATTTTTATAAATACGTTGACTAGGCGCTGTTTTCGAATTTCATAAACGTCGTAAAAAACCGCAGATGAGCACATCAAACTTATTTTTTTAGCTAATATGTTAATTTAAATTTAAATTAAGCCTATTAACATAAGCTAAATATAACCATTCATTCGTTCGGATAGAATGAATATTGATTCTAACAAAAATATGAAAGGGCTTCACTGTAACATTGTCCCACGCAACATTGAGTACTTCCGCCTTACAGGGCAATGAGTGCGAGGCTCGGCTGCTGATTACCACCGCCATTGTTACCTGTGCCTTGTTTGGCGCTATTGTTTGTGTTTTGCAAACACGCTCAAATAAGCTTTGTCACATGACCCAAACGGTGATTACTGTATGTTTTCAACTAAGTAGTGTTTTATTGAGAATTTAAGCATTTCTTTACATTTTTGTATGTTAAAATATTCTGGATACATGCTTTATCTTAATATCATATTGATTAGATAATAATAATATCAAAGTTTTTTAGATTTATTATACATTTCAGTGTTAGTTACTTATGTTTATTATGCCCGTGCGCTCACTCACAAAAGCACACATACATTCGAAATATATAGTCATTATGTAACTTTGTATATATTTTATTTTTCATATAGTGTTTACATTTCCGAATTCCCGCAGCATATATACAATGAATATTTCTAATTTTAGGAACAATATGGGTCGAAAATGGCAGAACATTACAAAAAATGTAAAGAGAGGTATTAATTCTGAACAAACAAAATTACAAAAACCCAAGGGTATATTTTCCTAAAAATTACAATAAATTTCCGTGTAATAATAATAATATATCCTCATTGCATTTTCAATCAAAAATGTTTCAACTACCGTATTGATAGTATACTTCATTTAGTATAATTTCTCCTTAAGTGAAATAAACCTTATAAATCCACGTCAATCACTTCATAATGGTCCCAATATCAGAAACACAGTTAAATATCTGCCTATTGTGGAGCTTTACCCTGCAGCCCTTATAAACTTAACTAGGCAACTTTAGAATCAGAAAGTGTTGTAGGGATTTTTGAAGGCGTCATTTGTTTATATGACTGTTCAGGGAACCTATTGATTAGTTTGATCTGCGCGTGTGATTCTTGTTGTTAGTAGTTCCTGTTGAACCCTGTTCGCTTTGAAAACTCTCCTTCCTTTTACTCTTGAACTGGTGGCATCCTTACCTAAGGGATTCAACTCACACTTAAATCAGATTACAAATGCTGGATATGGATATGATCAGTAGTTCAAACTCGCTTAAGATATTTTTGCAAGACTTTCTTAATTATAATTTAGAGACGATCCTGGTGGCTTCCTTCTGTGTTCTGGATAGCCTTTCGAATTTATATTTAGAACAGTTTCCTTTTATGTTTATATCTGACTTATAGTATGAGGTTATGAGGCCAAAATACCTGGTTTAGCACATCCCATAGTCAGAACTTTGAAAGTTGAAGGGGAATATGGATACAATTATATAGAACTGCGTATTTGTAAAATCTCTCCAACACATCCCTTTAATTAATTTAAGTCTTTCTAGACTTAAATATGGATTAGGAGTAGGCACATGGTTTACGGAAACACTTTTAATAATTAAAAGAGAAACTTAATAACATTTTTTTACCCCCAGTGTTTACTTCATTTATCATTTGTGCCCAACTTTTTCATGCAGATATGCAAGGTGACTCAGAAGCCTTTATATTCGATAACAGCTGTTGTTGGTAAAATAATTTCAAAATGGATTTTAAGATGTGTATGAAACTATAAGCTAAGGAATAAAATATAACTATTTTAAAAGGATTCCATCTTCTTAATAATAAACTTATAGATAAAAAGTGTTAATTATAACGACTCGTTAGTGACAAAGATAACGTTTTTGTTATCATAGTGTGGTTTTATTCCAGGTTATGTTTATCTAATAAAAATTAATTATGTGATTTTTATGCAAGCCTTGAAGGATTATATATTTAATAAATAAATTTTGTGTCTGGTTCATTGCTTGTGTATTACATATGCATTCTACGAAAATTCAATGTAATAGTGAAATATTGCTTACCTTCTCAAACAGTATTACCTTGGCAATATAAGATCTTAAGAAAAAGAAAAGCTAGCATTTTCTGTGATGCAATCCTTGCTGTTTCGTGCTCATTCTTGCTTGGCAGGTTTCCAAGGATATAGATCCAGAAATCCATCTTGCACCTGTTACATTTTAACTGTTCCTCCATCTGTTTGTACTTTATACACACCAGAGATTTAATGTCATTTAAGTTTTATCAGTTAAATTCAAATTATTTTTCACAAACATGACATATAAAGACAATAGATAAAATGTATAAATTACTAGTACGGAATGTTCCTAAATGTCGTAAAATATTTTGAACATGGTTGAATAAGTGAAAATCCAATAACATGTTTACCTAATAACCTATTACCGAAATGTGGTCTAATTTGCTTTACTTAAATTTTTGTATTTAAAAAATATAGCCTTTTACTGGTAAGTACCGGGTACTTTTACTGGTAGTTGGCAAGTACCTTTTTAATAACCAACAAGAACAAAAAGTCAAGATAAATAAACAATAGGTTGTAAACATATAAATGTTTTATAATGTTCTCTTAAGAACGTCCAAGAAATAACGAAATAATTTTGTAATTATTACACTAGTCAAATTTGAATGTGTATTCTTACTGGCTGAAGTGAATAAGAAATCTTCATTGTTGTTTATCCATGAGAGGTAGTATGACTTTCTTCATTTATACCATGTAATAAACATTCCACTTGACATATTATCCTTACGTTAAATTTCTACTATAAAACAGGCAAATTCAAAATCCTATAATTTAAATACTTCATAATACATTTTACAGTAACACTCATACAACATGCATTTCGATTGAGTAACAATGTAAACGTAATACTTCAGTAAAAAGGCTGTCTGAGGCTTCATGAAACATTTAAATTTAAGGCTCATTTTACTCTCTAGCATTTGGTCAGATATAAAGATAGACATTTATTCATAAAATTTACATCCTCAGTAAAAGTAATAGCCTTAATTGAACTACAATAGAACTCTTATTGCTTATTTAGAAATGAGGTTTCATGTAAAATAAATAAATAAATACAAAATAATTGAATCGTAAAAAGTGAGGGCTCTGTGGTGTAATGGTAGCACATTCACCCGGCAAGTGAGAGATCCGGGTTCGAGTCCCGGCGGAGCAAGTACTTTTTGCGATTCAATGTTTATTGAAATAAATTATATATATATATATATATATATATATATATGTGTGTGTGTGTGTGTGTGTGTGTGTGTGTGTGTGTGTGTGTGTGTGTGTGTGTGTGTCTTGAGATTCCTTGCCACATGATATATTTACAATTATGTTCCAATACATTAGGTTGCATAGAAGTGTTCAAATATTAACCATTCAGTTGTTCTAGGAAGGGTGGTACAAAGCAAAAATATTCTGAAATCCTAAACATTTTTACAGATATTTAGCGTTTGTTAAGTATTATTGCATTAAAATAACTTGTTTTTTATTGCCTAATATGAAAAGGCTACTTTTATTGAATAATAATTATGTATATATTTTTTGGGCAATTTATACTCTATATTTGAATTTGTTTACTAAACTGTATATACTACATTAATCCTATATCTCTTTCTGCGGCCTAGTGCCTACAATACCATTCCTTACTGGATTAAAATATTCACGTACAGTGACAGACCAATGAACCATTGTTTCCCGAATCAGCTGTTTACTGTACACTGACCAACCAATCACAACGGTTGACTTATCAATTGCCCACCTTGCAAGCGTAGGCACGCTTGCTCATTATACTCTCGATCCCGCCTGGGGCACTTATGTACTCTCTAGCCACTGCTTACCATACTTACTCTCTCCCCCATGTGTTACTCTCTCATTTAAATATTAGTTTATTCTATTTGTTGTACATTTACATTAACATTAAAGTCAGTGCTCTGGATTGGCAATCTCTACCAGAACGTCCTCTGCTCCCGGACACCCGCGTCTACCGTGCTCTACAGGACTGGCCACAGTGTTATGAACTATTCGTTTGCGGTCGTATTGTGCGTGAGTGAATCCGTGAAGGACATCTTCCGTCTTCACGCCTGCCTACAAGACAGCAGCCTATTTCCAACACTTACTGATCACAACCTGGCCCTCAACAACAGCAGACTACGGTTAGGTACCTCTCATGAAAATAAAGGTAACTGTTTATTTTATACACTTTATTTGAATATGCACTGTTCATAAACTCATTATGTGTAACCTAGTGAACTCTTGTTAAAATCAGTGTGTTCGGCGTCTTCACTGCCTAGTGTGAAGTGGTCCTTCTTAGTCGAGCCTCTAAAATATTATTTCACGGTTCTATAACCAAATTCCATTCTTTTCATGGTCCTTAGCGAGCCGGATAATAAGAACTTTAGTCCATTGGTGAATATCAGTGCAATCTCAAACTCTTATAAGCTATATACAGTGCATATTTCAAAGTGTGGGTTTCAGGTTCTTTCACGATTGCAAAGGCCGTGCATATCGATTTTCCAATCCCCTCTCCAGTCATATCAGCTGTGATCATTATCCAGCTGTGACGTCTGATCATATCAGCTGTGGTGCTCTGTCGACTGCATTGTTTTGTTGACAAACAAGCTTTCAGACTGTTACAGCACAGGTGAACTGATTACTGTGTTTCTGTGTTTAATGGTTACCCGCTTCTCAATACTTGTGTTCGTTATCAGCCCTACTTGTAATACGCATTATTCTAAGCAGGTTAAATATAAACAAATCTTGGTTATTGACACTTTACCTTGAGCAGGACTTGCACCCTTATTGCAAAATTAAATGTTTATTTTGTCAACACTATATTCTAGTCTCAGCTTTAAAAAGAAAAAAAAAAGCTACTTACTGCTCACAATTGTTTATTATAATTTCTATTTGAACATTGCTCACGCATATGTATGCATGGTTTATGGTTACTGTCACAACACTACCATACTTTACCACTGACAGTTTACATGTAGTACGTGCTCATAATGTTTCCAGAGCCTCTGCTACATTATAGCTGAATTTAGCTCAACAATAACCTTAATTGTTGTTTATTATTTAATAACAACTTGTCTTGTTTACGTTTTGCCATAATAACAGTGTATTTTATTTTCTCAAAACAAAACTATACTATAGGCCTATACGAGCCTACTCTACTTATTGCATTATTATTGAGTTTTTTACCTCAAAAAACTAAACAATATTTTTTAAATTGTTTTTCATTGTATTATATTGTTTAGATACTTCTTATTTCTTGGGGAAAATACTTCAGAGGAAAATAATTTAGTTTCTATTTTTATCACTGTCTCAATTCAAGAGGACAATATTTTGTTTACTTTTCACCTTTGAAGTTTTACTCAAATTGATTAATTTTTACAAACACTTTCAACATGGCGATGTCTCTTAAAGTAGCTAATGCAAAGCGAGAACACCTCTTTTCTCAGATACAAAGTATCTATGATTTAACTAAGAAGACTTCCGATCCAAATATACTTCAGCAGTTGCTTGTCAGAGCTAAATCTATTCAGAGGACTTAGACAGGAATTTTCAGCAATATTAGACTTGTGCCACGAGTTGGAATTAAAAGTAGATGCCGACTATACACCTAACTATTCCGCATTAGCGAGCGTGGACGAGTTAGTTGATTACGTCTCTGCTAACGTGCTTATGATTGAGACCAAGAGACTAGCTAAAGCTAATAAAAGCGAAAACTATTCCGCCTGCCTCCCCTCAAGTCAACGTCCGGCTACCGAAAATTGGAATTAAAAACTTTTGACGGAGCTGCCTTGGACTTCTGTTACGTTCATCAACGTTTATGAAACAAGCCGTACACAACAATGCGCACTTAAGCGATGTAATGAAATTTCAATATCTCTTGAGCGTGCTTTCAGGCGAACCACTCTCTCTGATAAAGTCGCTAAATATAACTGAGCAAAATTATGCAATCGCTTATCAGCTGCTGAAGGATCGCTACCATAATACTAGGCGTCTACTCACACTACATTTGAATCAAATACTAGACCTTCCTGTCATCTCCAGCACATCTGTGAAGAATATCCGTGCTTTCCTTAATCTTTTTCACGAACATACGCAATCACTTAAAGCACTAAACAATGACATCACTAGTAACAACCCACTTCTCTCAGCCTTGTTATTACGCAAGATTGATAATCGGATGGTCACACGCCTAGAACAGTTTCGAAAAAAAGGAAGAGCTTCATACTTTGCCCTCGGTTGAACAAATAATTGAGTTTCTCAACCTGGAATGCAGCCACATTGAGGACAGTAGTCTACATGACAATATTGTGGACCCCAAGAACGCTTCAAGTTCTTATTTTGGGTCAAAACCCAGATTTGATAAACCCAAACCGTCCTCTTAAAAAAAACGTGAGCTTGTTAGCGGCTTCCTCTCCACCCTCCTCGGCCTATAAACAAGGCCCATCATGTTTTATTGCCATCAGAGCGGTCATAAAATTTATGGCTGTCCCAGCTTCGGCCAAAAGACACCTCAAGAAACGGCACGGGATTATTAAAACAGCACAACCCGCTGTTCTTCTTGTTTGGGGACGCACAGATTAAGTGAATGTCAGTCTAAATTCACGTGTCGAACATGTCGTGGTCGTCATCATACCTTGCTACACTTCACTGATCGGCCAACACGGTCCAGTGTTAGTACATCGGACCGCGTTCGTCCCGTTGTGGAGAACGGCCGTGACGGCGGCCGGCCTGCACAGAGCAGTGCAACACCTACACCTGCTGTCCGCCCCTCGCCTGCGACCACAGCGCTCTCACCTCCTAGCCCGGCCGAACACACCACACTACACGCTCATGGCACACTGCATCAAGACCTCGCCCCTAGTACCACGGTTCTTCTGGGTACTTCTCTTGTCAAGCTCACCGCCTCTAACGGACAAGCTTATGTCTTTCGTGCCTTAATTGATTCAGGAAGCATGCTAAATTTTATTAGCGAGAAAGCCTCCCAACTGTTGGGTACACAGCGCCGTCCGGCCACTATTAATGTCGCCGGCCTTTCTCAAAACCTCTGCTCACACACACGCGGATTTTTTAACTCTGGGCGTGGAAACTCTTGCTGGCCACTCAGTTGCCGCCCCCGCACTCGTTCCACATATTGCCACAAATCACTGTAGATCTCCCACGAGTGCAAATATCTCAGGAGGTCATGAATAAGGTTAAAAATATATTACACTGGCTGATCCAACCTTCCACCTCCCTGGTGGCATTGACGTGCTTATTGGTGGAGCGCTATTTCCACATATTCTTACTCACGAGACCTACTCTCTCGGTCTCAATTTACCTCACGCCCTGGGCACCTGTTTTGGTTTCGTGCTGATGGGGACGGCTCCCTGCACACCACTGACGCAGTCTGTCTCTACTATGGCTGTCTCTCTTCTCTCGACTGCTTGAGGTGGACCTCCACGCCTCTCTGCAGCGTTTCTGGACACAAGAGGAACTGCCTGCTCCCAGTAAAAGGTCTGCAGAGGAAAACTCAATGCGATGAATATTTTTCTACCACGCACTCCAGGGACCGTGAGGGTCGATATATGGTCCGCCTCCCTTTCAAGGACACCAGTACTATCTGGGAAGTTCCAAAGTTCATGCTGAAAGTAGACTCTATTCACTCGAGCGCAAGCTCCACGCTCCCACTAATGTGGAGTATTATAATTTATATTCTGATTTTATACATGATTTTCTCTCTAGGCCATATGCAGGGCTGCCCTACTCCCTGACTTAAGCACTCCCCACTACTATCTGCCACAACCACGGTGTTTTTAAGGCACAAAGTAGCACCACCAAAACTACGCGTCGTTTTTGACGCCAGTGCCAAAAAACCAGTTCCGGACTCTCTCTCAACGACACTCTGTTGACCCGGACCTAAGCTGCAAAATAATATTTGTGACATTCTTCTGCGCTTCCGCCTTCAGAACGTAGTGTTCTCTTGTGACATCAGACAGATGTACCGCCAAATCAAGGTGCATCCTGACGATCAACATTTTCAACTGATATTATGGCGTGATCACCCTACCGACTTGATGTCCACGTTCAAGCTCACGACAGTTACCTACGGCCTGAACTGTTCACCCTACTTGGCCATCAAAACGCTACATCAATTGGCAGAAGACGAAGGTCACCGCTACCCCCCATGCTGCTGAGATTCTCAAGCACCAGAGCTACGTCGACGACCTGATCTGCGGAGCTGAGACTGAAAGAACTCGCCGCTGAACTTCAAGATCAACTCATCAAACTCCTTCGGCTCGGTGGCTTTGAGCTCCGGAAGTGGGTCTCGAACTCTCCGAGACTTCTGCAACACCTTCCTGAAGATCATCGGGAAATCCCAGTTTTTCTGCAACCCTCTCAGGAGCCTCATTTCTCTATTTTGGGCCTAAAATGGACCCCTCTGACTGACACTTTTACGTTTAACTTTAATTTTTCTTGTGAAAAAACCCCACTAAGCGTAAAGTGTTAAGTCTCATTTCTCCAAGTTCTATGACCCCTGTGGTTTTTTGGCGCCTTGCATAATGCTCGCAAAAAAATATCATGCAAACTCGTATGGATTTCTGGCATAGATTGGGATGATCCGCTCCCTCCAGAAATATACAAAAAATGGCACGCATTTTTATTTGAACTTAAGCACGTTGCTACTATTACAATTCCTCGTGCTATCCCCTACTCTGCTGCTACTCACTGGGACTT
The DNA here is from genome assembly GCF_021130785.1 of Homalodisca vitripennis. Taxonomy (NCBI): domain Eukaryota; kingdom Metazoa; phylum Arthropoda; class Insecta; order Hemiptera; family Cicadellidae; genus Homalodisca; species Homalodisca vitripennis. The sequence goes on along the minus strand of NC_060209.1, from coordinate 128,361,912 downwards.
GCACGGTTTCTCTGACGCCTCAGAACTAGGGCTATGCTGCTGTAGTCTACATCCGCTCTACCTCCAATGACACGGTGCACGTAAGCCAAGTTATGGCTAAAACTCGCGTCGCTCCTCTCAAAAGAGTGACGCTGCCCCCGACTGGAGCTATGCGCAGCTCATCTCCTGGCCCAACTTGTGAAATATTGTGTTACTCAATTAGCTCCCACCCACAAGTTTGGTTCTATTGTCTGCTGGTGCGACTCTACTGTGACCCTCGCGTGGATCAAAAACACCTTCTTATCGCCTCAAAACCCTATGTGGCTAATCGTGTGGCGCAAACTCAAGAGCTTGTGGCTGTGGAGTGCTGGCGCTACATACCCAGTGCTTCCAATCCTGCTGACTGCGCCTCCCGTGGGATCCTTCCCTCTCAATTGGTGGATCATCCCCTTTGGTGGCATGGACCCGACTGGTTGCGTCTCCCCTCCTCGGCCTGGCCAGATACTGATTCCAGCCTGGACTCGGTCTCTCTGGAGGAGCTAGGGGAGCTGAAGCATTCCACTCCTGTCATTGCCTTGGCCACAGCACCGCCTACGTGGGACCTCCTCATCCAGTACTCTTCCTGGAGGAAATTGCTGCACGTAATGGCCTACGTCTTGCGTTTTATCCACAACCCGTCGTTCACCAAACCGCCACTTCGGACCTCTCTCCAAGACAGAACGGGACTCCGCCCAGCTGCGAATTTTCAAGACCGTGCAAGAGGAAGCTTTCACTGAAGATCTAGCTCTACTGCGGGGACCGAAAGACGTGTTCTACCAGACTTCAACGCCTCGCCCCATTCCAGGTCCGGATGGACTTCTCCGCGTCGGCGGCAAAACTGCGCCACGCTGACCTCCCGCCGAACGTGTCTTACCCGTGCATCCTGCCCATAAGAAGCACCCTGTTGTGGACCTCCTCATTGACCATGTCCATGTCAAATATCTCCAGACTCTTCAGCAGCGCCTCAAGTGGAGCACTCCTTCCCGCAACCTCCAACCTGGAGACCTCGTCCTGGTGCATCAGGATATTCCCGCTCTCTCTTGGCCCCTTGCACGGGTCACTGATGTCACTCCAGGACAAGATGGTACAGTTCGAGTGGTACATCTCAAGACCTCAAGTGGAACTCTCACTCGTCCAGCAGTGAAGGTGTTTCTCTTACCTCACCTCTACAATTAATTAACTGTCTCTCTACCACCGCCTATAAACTTTGTAATTTGAGCCTATATTGCTCTTTCTCTCATTGAATTCCCAAGGTGATTCAAGGCGGCCGGTATGTTAAGTATTATTGCATTAAATAACTTGTTTTTTATTGCCTAATATGAAAAGGCTACTTTTATTGAATAATAATTATGTATATATTTTTTGGGCAATTTATACTCTATATTTGAATTTGTTTACTAAACTGTATATATACTACATTAATCCTATATCTCTTCTGCGGCCTAGTGCCTACAATACCATTCCTTACTGGATTAAAATATTCACGTACAGTGACAGACCAATGAACCATTGTTTCCCGAATCAGCTGTTTACTGTACACTGACCAACCAATCACAACGGTTGACTTATCAATTGCCCACCTTGCAAGCGTAGGCACGCTTGCTCATTATACTCTCGATCCCGCCTGGGGCACTTATGTACTCTCTAGGCCACTGCTTACCATACTTTACTCTCTCCCCCATGTGTTACTCTCTCATTTAAATATTAGTTTATTCTATTTGTTGTACATTTACATTAACATTAAAGTCAGTGCTCTGGATTGGCAATCTCTACCAGAACGTCTCTGCTCCCGGACACCCGCGTCTACCGTGCTCTACAGGACTGGCCACAGTGTTATGAACTATTCGTTTGCGGTCGTATTGTGCGTGAGTGAATCCGTGAAGGACATCTTCCGTCTTCACGCCTGCCTACAAGACAGCAGCCTATTTCCAACACTTACTGATCACAACCTGGCCCTCAACAACAGCAAGACTACGGTTAGGTACCTCTCATGAAAATAAAGGTAACTGTTTATTTTATACACTTTATTTGAATATGCACTGTTCATAAACTCATTATGTGTAACCTAGTGAACTCTTGTTAAAATCAGTGTGTTCGGGCGTCTTCACTGCCTAGTGTGAAGTGGTCCTTCTTAGTCGAGCCTCTAAAATATTATTTCACGGTTCTATAACCAAATTCCATTCTTTTCAGCGTTAATTTCTCATCCTATCATTTTTATCTTTTATTTCTATGAAAATCTAACTTTATTGTTAATGCAGGAAAAACCAAACTTAAATGAGTCATCCGGGGCCTAGATAATTAAAACCAGAACTGCTCCAACAAACGCTAAACCTGTAATAAGAGCAACTCACAATTTATTATCTTAACACAAACATTATAAAACGTCGCATGTAATATAATTTTCAACTATGTTAATGGTATTTTGATTTTTAAGAATAGTGACAATTTGTATTAAAAATTATAAGAAGTCATTTTGTATGTACCAGTAAGGACAGAAACTATTTGTGGTTTCTTTTCAAATAATGCTTTGTGTTACACATAAATAATTTTAAATTACCAATACTGTAAACAATAAACACAGTTATACACAAGGAGGAAGTTAGTGTGGCAGTAAAATAAGAGTATACAACATTTGAGGTAATTATTTATAGTTAAAAGCATGTTGAAAGGGCTGTGAAGTTCTATCTTAATTTAAGATTTGTATTAAGGAATTTCTATCTAGTAATATATATATATATATATATATATTTTAATTTATATCTGGTATATACTCTTACTAGAAATAACAAACTTTCCAGGAAGTCAGAATTTTCTAGAAAATGAGTGATGCACTTTAAATGTAAACAATTAGAATATATTAAACCTCGATATTTAATTAAAATACTTCAAGTACATAACAATGAATAATATAATATACAATTTACATTGTTGAAATATTTAAAAATGAAGTACAAAAACATAATTATTAGCTGAAATTTTGACAGCTGCATATAAATATATACTGGAAAGTGAAAAGACCTGAACTTAGAAACTCTTTAAAATGACATATAAGAGCCTGCTGACAGCAAGCCGTTACAAACAACCGATGACAAAGCAAATTGCTTGTCTGTTCTTGATATCAGTGTTCGTTTATATGTCTCTTGGACTGAAAGAATTAAAAAAAAATATGTTATGCCACTCGTATTATGTTATATATATATATATATATATATATGAATTATTCATATTAGAAGAGCTGCACTAAATTGAATACATAGCACTGTGTAAAATTTGTGTTTCTACTTTGAAAGAAATATATATATATATACAGGGTGTCAATTAAGTCTGGAACCGGCCTCTCAACTCTCAAATGATTACAGATAATGAAATACCACTTGCATTTATCAATAGGTATACTAAAAAATGTACATGTTTAAGTGATTTCCTGGTTTTCATCACATCAGGGGGGACGTCCCACTGTGGAAGTCATGAAAATCTTAAATGCAAGCATAGGTCGAGTAGTACATCAAATTAAAGGGGCTATGTGAGTGGAACACAACGCCACAAACCAGACCTCAAAAGGTTGACCCCTAGCCAAAAATGGCGGCAGTTAGACGTTTTTTTTATGTAAATTTAAATTAAATCCCAACAAAAAAAAATCAAAATATTATTCCTTGCAAACGATGTTTTGATACATTTGTAATCCCAGGTCTTTTATAAGTTATTGAAAAAAAAAGGTCTACTATAAAACAAAACTGTAGATACAAACTAATAAATAACTGCATAAGTGGCTTTGGGTTTTCCGATGAAATGGACTTCAACCCCAAACCTTATCTACTCTTAAACATCCTACTAGTATCAGTAGTTGCTTTTTATCTTTCACTGGTGGTTGTATGTGGTCAGTTGATTTCTTTAGTTCCTTCTTTAGTACAAGTTTTAACATTATTATTAATCATTTTATTTTGACCATGTCGCTTAGTGAACGGGAAATAATCACTATTCTAATGATGCGTGGTTGGGGAGAAAAACGTACGACCCTACGAGGAAGTTACTAATTTATTTAATGCTAGCTTTCCTGACAGAAATCCAATTTCAAAGTCTACAACCGTCAAAACAGTAGCACGCTTTTTTAGAGACTGGAAGCGTTAAAGACCGCCCTAGAAGTGGTCGACCAGTGACAGTAACAGATGAAAATGCCTCCTTAGACGTCATACAATCATTTATTGATAATTTCCCATGAGTCACTTAGATCTGTGGGAGGAACCCATGGAATGGCTCATGAGTCAATTCGTAAATTATTAAAACGGCTGGCTTTAAGGCCTATTAAAGTGCATTTATTTCAGGAAACTGAGTGAAGATGACTTTGATCGTCGTCTCGAATTTTGTGAGATTACAATGCAATGCAACAAATTGACCAAAATCAAATAGTTTTAAATGATATTGTATTTTCCGATGAGCCAACATTTTTCTTACATGGAAGTGTAAATAGACATAATTACAGGTACTGGGACAACGCCAACCCGCATTGGACATCCGAGAATCACACGCAGCATCCCCAGAAAAAATAAACGTTTGGGCGGGCATTGTACAAAATCAAATCGTTGGGCCGTTCTTTATTGATGGCAATTTAAATGCACAATCTTACCTAGCTCTACTCCAAAATAACATCTGTCCTGTCCTTCAAACTATTCTTGGTCCACACTTCGTTAGAATTGTTTTCCAAACAAGATGGAGCTCCACCACATATGGACTACAAGTGAGACAATATTTAAATCATGTGTTTCCACAAAGGTGGATTGGAAGACGTGGAGCAATAGAGTGGCCTGCTCGGTCTCCTGACTTATCACCACTCGATTATTTTTTCTGGGGATACCTCAAAGACAAGGTCTACCAAACTAAGCCTACAGATTTGGCGCAACTGAAATTTCGGATAGAACAGGAAGCTCGAGATATTCCTCAACAATACATCCAAAACGCATTATCCAGCTTTTACAACCGATTGGCAACACTGTTAACCACCAATGGAGAACATTTTGAACATTTAATTTAGTCTCAGGTTAGTAAATTTCAATGTGTCGTATGTTAAGTTTTAACCAAATTACAAAACTTTCAACTGCCGCCATTTTGGCTAGGGTCAACCTTTTGAGGCAATAAATGATTGTATGACGTCTAATGAGGCATTTTCATCTGTTACTGTCACTGGTCGCCCACTTCTAGGGCGGGTCTTTAACGCATTCCAGTCTCTAAAAAGCGTGCTACTGTTATGACGGTTGTAGACTCTGAAATTGGATTTCTGTCAGGAAAGCTAGCATTAAATAAAATTAGTAACTTTCCTCGTAGGGTCGTACGTTTTCTCCCCAACCACGCATCATTAGAATAGTGATTATTTCCCGTTCACTAAGCGACATGGTCAAAATAAAATGATTTAATAATAATGTTAAAACTTGTACTAAAGAAGGAACTAAAGAAATCAACTGACCACATACAACCCACCAGTGAAAGGTAAACAGCAACTACTGATATCAGTAGGATGTTTAAGAGTAGATAAGGTTTGGGGTTGAAGTCCATTTCATCGGAAAAACCCAAAGCCACTTATGCAGTTATTTATTAGTTTGTATCTACAGTTTTGTTTTATAGTAGACCTTTTTTTCAATAACTTATAAAAGACCTGGGATTACAAATGTATCAATAAACATCGTTTGCAAGGAATAATATTTTGATTTTTTTTTTGTTGGGATTTAATTTAAATTTACATAAAAAAAACGTCTAACTGCCGCCATTTTGGCTAGGGTCAACCTTTTGAGGTCTGGTTTGTGGCGTTGTGTTCCACTCACATAGCCCTTTAATTTGATGTACTACTCGACCTATGCTTGCATTTAAGATTTTCATGACTTCCTCAGTGGGGACGTCCCCCTGATGTGATGAAAACCAGGAAATCACTTAAAGATGTACATTTTTTACTATACTATTGATAAACGCAAGTGTTATTTCATTATCTGTAATCATTTTGAGAGTTGAGAGGCCGGTTTCCAGACTTAATTGACACCCTGTATATATATATATATATATATATATATATATATATATTATATATATATGTGTGTGTGTGTGTGTGTGTGTGTGTGTGTGTGTGTGTGTGGTGCGCGCGCGCGCGCGCGCGCGTGTGTGTGTGTGTGTGTGTGTGTGTGTACAGTTTTTAAATAATACAATATTGTACCGCATTAATATATTTATAGTTAATGTTTATAAAACGTTTTACTACATTTGGAAATACTGTTTTGGAATTTCTGTTACGAAAGTGGTAAAAGTACTATAGTACTAAGTATAATGTAAATTCTAATAACGAGTTCCCTACTTATAGACAGTCAACAGAATTACTCTCAAAAGAGGTTGTGACCGTCTTTACTAAGAACTTATAATAGCATTTTGCTACTAAAGCTGTAGTCTTGATATAATTGTCCAGAAGCCAACGAGCACGTCAGCAGAACTTTCAGAAATGGTACCGAGTCAGCTGGTCTGCGGTGACAGCCAATCAGTCCTTTATCGGATATCAAACTTTGATATAGATTAATGATATCAAACTGTAGTTTAATCTAGCTTCCTCGAAATAGTTTATCACTGCGTCAGATCATTAACTATATCCTCTGGTTTAAATAACTAATTACAAAACTAAATTAATATTTTCTTCGTTCTATCTCTCGTTGTCCCTTAATATCTCTCTCTTTCCTGTACTTTATTTTAAATTCTTCCTGATAGCCTTAAAACGGACAAGAGTGTGTTAGTACTCAATTTCGCAGGGTAGCATGTGTAGCAACGTGCAGCAATAGGACATAAGTGTTTCGAGTGAATTATATTTTAACGTCAATGTTGCATTTGTCTTCTTTCCACGATCAAGAAATTATGTTAAATAGTGTATATTATATAAAGTCACGATAGTTTACTCCGGTCTTACTATATTGTTATTTAAAAGTTTATTTTTTCTCTATGCCCTGATCGAGATAAAAATACACAGCTCTCTTAATTTAACTTTAGTTAAAAAATGCTTTACTTATAGCCCTTGTCCTATATTTCCAGTCTGAGGTATTTCCAGAGCCATTGTAGAATGCATTGTTTTTTCCAATGAAGATAATATACTACCTACTTCGAACTGAGAAGCCTATTACAGCCTAGAAGGAAATATTTCCTGCTTCCTATCTACAGACTTAGTCATTTTAGGCGTTGACTTATAAAAGTTAGTAGATTGCAGGAGTAGGTAACAAAATTACTCCCTTACGTTAAGCCTTGTATAAGGGAGCCCAACACTAACACATTCATCCTGATATCATCTTAAAGTAGACCTATCAATCAAACTTTCACAAGAATGTTTCGAAATCTGTGATTAATGTTGTGACTAGAAGTAAATATTTTTGACTTGATACGTATACACAACCAAAAATCCATTACATAGGCCCATGGTGTCACCTTTTTCACAATTACAATTTATTTTTTTATGAGTATATATAGTTTTATTATAAACTTTCTCAATTATTATTATTATCATACAAATTTATTTATAAAATTTTTACACCAGATTATAGAATGTACAACTGAAGTTTCAATGCTGTGTTTGGCTCCATATAGTTCTTACGATGGAACACTAAAACACAAAAAGCACCTCACCATTTTTAAATAAATAAAGTCTTTATACTACATTAAAAGATTAAACATTAACATTAACTGTATTTTATATTTTAATACGAAATTTTACAATATTCGGTTGATAAAATAAGGTATATTTAAAATAAATATATTCCTATGATATCTAAACCTTTGTCAAGTGTTCTAAACCAGGAAAACGCCAACAACTTATAGCTTATTATTTTAATTCATAATTTTAAATATTAACTTTTTTTAGTGCATTTAATAATTTAGTACATTTATTACCTTATGTCAAATCGTACTGCAGTAATGAGTAATTAGAATGATTCTTTTACTGTTACGTACAATGTCAATAACAGGGAACAAAATAAAATAAGCCCTTACGAGTAAAACTTATCTAAAACCTTATCTTACAATATTGTACGTTACATTGTATTTTACAGCTCGGTATATATAAATATGAGTTTTGGGCCTCTACTACGTATAACCAACTAAACAACTAGACAAATTTTGACAAGACGTGTGGAAACCGTATTTCCACAAACAGTTAAAACAATATCATTTAATAAATGAGGTCTAAAACAAATTACTAACACACCTTCATTCACCTTACTTGAGGTTAAGTTTTTGAAAATAATTGTCTTTATGCTATAGTTTAAAATTTATTCATTTATTATAACAGCTACAACATTTACACGCAGCTTAATGCCATGTGAACAGTAGGTATCATTTTCTTCATCTGCAAATAGTTAACGTAATAGATTGGTTTATAAGCAAATTCCTTTTTAATAAATACGAGGACAATAAATATTAGGTAGAGAAATAGTGGGATTTTCTGCGATATAGTTTTTTTTAAGTATTTGAATCAGAAAATGTAATTGAAATCAGGAAACCTACATAAACTATCAGTATTATCAATCATTGTCTAGAACACATCATAAATATAGGAATGAAGTTAATGCGCAATTAAAGCGTAATAGGTCTGGATTTATCAATAACTGTAAAGTTAAGCTTTGGTAAAGTAAATTCTTATGTGTCAAGGTAATCAAATGAGTTTACCATTAATATATATATAATGGTAGCACATTCACCCGGCAAGTGAGAGATCCGGGTTCGACTCCCGGCGGAGCAAGTACTTTTTGCGATTCAATGTTTATTGAAATTAAATAAGGCAATTGCCATTTATACAATTTAATGTAAATAAAAGTCGTTTGACAGGTATTTGGTCATCCGATCATATGTTAGTTTGCTTATTTAAACGCATATGTGACAGATACGGCCAAATACAAAATAATTGAATCGGAAAAAGTAAGCGCTCTGTGGTGTAATGGTAGCACATTCACCCGGCAAGTGAGAGATCCGGGTTCGACTCCCGGCGGAGCAAGTACCCTACTTTTTGCGATTCAATGTTTATTGAAATTATATATATATATATATATATATATATATATATATATATATATATATATGTGTGTGTGTGTGTGTGTGTGTGTGTGTGTGTGTGTGTGTGTGTGTGTCTTGAGATTCCTTGCCACATGATATATTACAATTATGTTCCAATACATTAGGTTGCATAGAAGTGTTCAAATATTAACCATTCAGTTGTTCTAGGAAGGGTGGTACAAAGCAAAAATATTCTGAAATCCAACATTTTTACAGATATTTAGCGTTAATTTCTCATCCTATCATTTTTACCTTTTATTTCTATGAAAATCTAACTCGCGCGCGCGTGACTTTCCTAACAGATTGTATAATGTGCCCTTTAAAATGTATTTCTAAACTGTTAAAATAATTGATACTTTCAACCAATTTACGTATCTAAATATTTGTGTAAAGCGTAAACATATCTATTAGACTTCACACTATTAAAATATTTAAAGATACTAGATACCAGGTGGTGCTATGTGATTGGAAATGTATAAATCTACACGCAGGAAACTTTTTAGAATCTTTAAAATATTTGAAACATTTGCATGAATGTAAAGAAACTCGTGTGATGGAGTTAACTGTCTGTAACAGGTTAGTACAATTGTAATGGGGAATATTTAATAGAAAACATTACAATATTTTTTCGGATGTAAGAATTTACAATTGTTCGGGTAGACCTAAATCTGGGTGGATACTAAATACATTGGAGTTTTGAATGTTTTTATTACCACCAAATAGCTTAACATGTCCATTTAGAGCCTATTTTTAAGCTGAATTATTAAAGCCTATTAATTTTTAAGTTTGTACCACACGAACATTGCAAGAAGTATATACACAAATAATGAAATTAATTTCAACGTAAGATCCTTTTTAATGAAAAAAATTTCCCGTCACACTACAACAGTATACATTTCCGAGAATTTTATCTTCTTGATTGAAAGAACACTTATATCAGAAAATAGCCTTCTCGAAAAAAGTCTTAATTAAATGCCCATTATAATAAAGTGTAGTGAAATTCACATAGCTTACAAGTGAAATTAGTGTATCTTTATGACATAATGCTAAGTGACAGAATACGAACTGTATATACGGACATTGCATTGAATGTAAGGAAATAAGGATCTATTGGGAGATACTTATTTTGTATGACAACTTAAGATAAAAATTTTAACAAACAAGATTTGTATTAAATATTTTTAATCTAATATGTTTGTAACAATTGTTATATTGTACAAACCCTTCCTCTGATAATTAATACAAAGGTAAAAGGTTAAATAAATAAAAAAAGTTTTAGTATATATATATATATATATATATATATATATATATATATTATTTATATGTAATTAGATAGTATCACTGCAAAATATGATGAGTAGCACAGTGAAATTAAGGGTTCAAACAGTCTAAGAATCGGGAAATGGGCTAAAGTATCTGCTTTTAGAAATTAAAAACGATAACTCTAAATATACTTTTCTAAATATAACAACATAGTATGTTTTAAGTTTTTTGCTTTATGGTAGCGCCAGAGTAAGCCTCACTTTGTATAGTACTACTTACACAAAACAGTTGGTGTGTTTTGATTTTGTTATGTTGGTAGTACCAGTCAGTACTGTCTACTGCTAACATCTGTTGTTTTTCTGAATTGTTTGTTTCTATTACAACTGTTCTAGTCAACATAAACAAAATTAGTGTTTCTGAGTTTGTTTCGTTGTGAGTTCTATTCCTTTTGAGTTCAAGTCAATGTTTTGTGTTGTGTTTTTAACAATGCCTCGTTTAAATGTATCTTATAAGAAGAAAAGTACTTTCAAAGGGAATAGGTACACAAAATTGCAATCAGTTGAGTTAGTGGAATCACATACACCGAGTGTTGCCTCGGAGCGTAGGCCTAGCTCTATCACTACTCCTGAAGGCCTCAGTACTTCACAAAGACCAAGTTCTTCTTCAAAAAAACTGAACTTCTCTGTTTATGACAGGTTTGAGCCCAAAGGTAATGGTAACTGTATTTTTAATGTAGACAAACTAAGTGAGGTTATAAAAGGTTTTGTGCGATGTAAACATTGCGGTGGCTATGACTGTGTCGAATTGGCTGTGTCACAGGAAGAACGACATGGACTGTCTGTAAATGTTGACATTGCATGTTCAAAATGTTCCACTGGAGTTCGTTTCAGGAACTCAGACCTCTGTGAAAACAATAAATATGACATAAACCTACGGTTTATTTATGGTATGAGAACTATTGGCCGGGGCCTTAGCGCAGGCAATATTCTTTGTTCACTTCTTGATCTACCATCTCCACCTCAAAAGTATTCTGTATACGCACAAACACTAAATACAGCTGTAGAAGCATGTGCTAAAGATAGTATGGCCCTAGCACGAGAAGAAGCAGTCACAGAAAATTGTGGTAATTCTGACGGCAGTAGCGTTGGATGGGTCGTGGCAGAAGCGCGGCCACACATCTAAAAATGGAATTATGTCTGTTACTAGTGTAGACACTACCAAAGTTTTTGACATGCATGTTATGTCTAAGTTTTGCCATACTTGCACTATGGCTAAAAATACTAAGCAAGTTCCTAAGGCTCATGTATCACAAAAAATGTCCAAGGTTCAAGTGGTACAATGGAGGTTAGTGGTGCGGTAAAGCTGTTTTACGACTCTGTTGATCACGGTGTGCGATACGTAAAGTATTTAGGGGACGGTGATAGTAAGGGCTATCAGACAGTTGTTTCTGAACAGCCGTATGGTAAAGATGTAAAGATAGAAAAGCTTGAGTGTATCGGCCACATACAAAAACGAATGGGGACGAGACTTCGGCAGCTAAAAAGGGATTATAAAGGCAAAATGTTGGATGACGGTAAAAAGATTGGAGGGAAAAATAGGCTCGCTGATCTAGATATTGACAAGTTGCAGACATATTATGGATTAGCCATTAGACGAGCAGTGTCGGATAACACTGGAGTACAAGGCATGAGAAGGAATGTATGGGCCATCTATTTCCATAAGCTGTCGACCGACAAAACTCCCCAACATGGCCTATGCCCAGTGGTGTAGTGCCGAATTTAGCTGTGCCGGAGCGACCATGGTGTAAGTATAATAGGTGTGCTACAGTGCAGATTCCCCCGCCTCCCTCGCACGGGTCGGGCACGTGTTGTCAGCTTGGCGTTCCGACGGCGGCGTTGCAGACTTCCACTTAAACTGTTGTTTTACCCACTTAAACTAGAGCGATAGTAATAAATGTTATATATTCTGGTTCATTATTAAATACACTTTATAACAGTAGCTATTTCATGGTGAAAACTGTAATATAAACATATTATACTTACACCATGGGAGCGCTGGGTATAGCAATAAAAATCTTATTGATTATTAATAAAGGACATTTTATTTCGTAAACTACGCTAGCACAATTTTGTAATGACAAACAGATAAGCTATGATTTTAGACATACTTTGAAAAATTACTGTGCTGTCGTGCTAATACATTATTGTAGCCTGAAAAAGAATACCGTAAAAATGCATTGTAGAAAACTATTAAATATTGTAAAAGTAATATTTTTACATATTTTTCAACGTTAACACGAACATGAATATTGTGGGATAACCTGTAAAGTATGTCCCAAAATTCCTCTCCTTTTCCATTCCCATTTCCTTTCTTTGGAGGTTCTGCTATTCTTGTTTGGGTGTCGGCTGCTTAACGATGTCTTCTTAGCCATGTCATGACATAGGGGCTTCCATCTGTGGAGCGGGGGCCCTTGGAGTTTTAAAAGCAGTAGGGCTGAGACATGACTTACTGTCAATGAGTTCCTTAATGGTGTGAGTATGTTATTCATACTGCTGAACCCTCTTTCACAGTCAGCGGAACTACAGGGTATTATTTTAGTGCAGTTTATAAGCTCTTGCATTCCATCAGGTACCCGCCTGCTGTTGTCCAAGTAATCCCTGTAAGCAGTCACAGCTCTGTTGATGTTCAACTTGAAGCGTTTGCATAGCTGCTCCACTTGAGTTTGGCCAAACCCAGGTTGAATATCAGTTGGCCAGTATTCGGGTTCCAAAACTTTTAGTTGCTCTACAAACTCCTCGTTCTTGACAATTTCTTCGCCTAAGCTAGCGGCGAAGAAATTCTTAACATTCTCTTCTTTAAGTGGCTGATTACATTAGAAATCAACTGCTCGCCATTAAATGATACGATTTTAGGGTTTTCATTTAACTTTACAGAAGCAAAACAGCTTTCCCTCATGGCGACTTGTGCCTCCAGAACTCTTGTCCCAGGTTTTTATTTCAAAGATTCTAGATATCTGATTGATCTATGAATCAGTTTGTCTGCAAATACAAGGGACGTGCTTCTGTTTTCCAGACTTTCAGAGAACAAAGCCAATTCAGCAAGAATGTCATACATAAATGCTAAGTTTAACAAAAACTTATGGGAAGTCAGCTTCTTTAATAAACCATTATATTTGAATCTATCAGTGGATGTTCTCTCAGGATCATCCATTGCTTTAGAGAAGTGGCTGACTAAGGCTTGAAAACCAAACCACACGGCGGAAACTGTACGAAAACTGCTTGCTACCCACCTTGTGCTTAAAATTCTGCCGAGTTTATTCATTTGAATATCGAGCTCCTGTGCACATTCTTTTAACTCTCGCTTATTCTTTGGAGATGTGCTCTACAATGAATAAAGTTTATCCATGAATGACTAGAAATGGTTAACCCCGGCTACTTCACTTATGGCATCCCCAATAGCCAGTTCCAGTCTGTGATTCATACAGTGCCATATGATAATATTAGGGTAAACAGATAAAAATCTCCTTGCTACTGAGTGCTTTCCCAACATGGCGTTCGCCCCGTCGCTTGTAAAGGAAACCGTTTTGTTTTAAGTACTCGCCATTAAAACCATATCATTCAAGGCAATGGTGAACACTGTTAAAAACTGTCTCAGCTTTTTGATCGGAAAGCTCGACTAAGTCCAAAAATAAAGTACTTGGTGGTTTATCCTTGCTAAATTCACATTTAAAATATACAATGAGGACGGATTTAGAACTAATGCTTGTAGGTTCATTAATGATTATTGACAGTTTTCCAGAAATTTCCTTTACTTGATTCAAAATGCGCATTTTCATTTCTTTTGAAATATGATCTATTATTTTGACCGCGCTATACCTTGAATGAAGGCCTACGCCGATATCTACCCCATTTAGTTTTTGTAGCTCAAGCAATTCGAAATGGTCGCTGTACGGAAGGTTGTTTTGAGCAATAAAATATGCCGATCTAAACACAGCATTTGTTGAACCGAGCTGAGCTTGATTCATTCGATCAATTACTTGTGGCATCGAATGTTTGTTTGATTTGTCAATAATTTTTTGAGCGATTTGGTGAGCTTTCGACTGTTTATGTTCAATAATCTTTTTCCTCAAAGATTGGAGTTGATTTGTTCTATTTGGCTCTATTGGTTCTATTTTAGCTTTTGGATTTGATGTTCCAGGAACTAGATTTGAGTCAGTCATATTAGAGGCACTAAAAATGACGTTATATATTTTTGTTTAGGTTTTGGTTCCATCGCTTCATAAAATTCACATACTAATAATTGAAAAATTATTAATATGCTTTCACAAATGTATTATAGAGGACTCAACTCAAACAAAACTAACAGTATATACGTTACGCTGTTTGAACTCAACCACTACGACTTAAAAACAAAGTCGACGCGAAAACCAGCTGTTTTCTACATTAGCTGTCAGTGTGTATCGACTTTCGACAATAACAGCTTAATACAAGCACTCACAACAACACAGACACCGGGAACGCGAATAACAAGTCTCGACCTGCCTGTGTAAGTATACACTTCCTGCAGTTAGTAGGAGATGGTCGGGCGGGGTGGTGTGGCACACCTGTCATGGGAGGCGGAGAGGGAGAGAAAATTCTGATTTTTATGTAGGCGCTAGTTGCGAGTTACAAGAGTGTTGTCTATTGCACAGCGCCTACAATTACCTTGATACCACTCAACGGACATATAAGTGATGCGAGTTTGTTCTGGCCTTTTTATTATCCAGCGACTCGTCACCCGCCTACCACTTTTTACAGGCGGATGGCGCTCCAGTTCACAGCCTCGGCTCTAGATGTCATGCCGGAGCGACGCTCCGCTTCTTAAAGCTGTGCCGGAGCGCCGCTCCGGACCGCTCCGGCCCCACTACACCACTGCCTATGCCCAAAGGGAGCTGATTCTTGGTGTGCCTATAATAAATCAAAAGAACTGAAGCAGTCTTATAGCCATAATCACAGCATTCCTGAAGCTATCTTATTTGCCATGAAAAAAATATTTACTGACTTGTCAAATCCTGACCTTTTAAAAAAGTGCCTTCATGGCCAAACACAAAACCAGAATGAAAGTTTTAATAACATAGTTTGGTCAAAAATTCCAAAAAACACATTTGTTAGGTTAGATACTTTGAAGCTTGTTGCCAATGATGCAGTTTTAACCTTCAATGATGGTTATTCCAGTAAGTTGAGGGTGTTTGATAAATTAGGACTAAAAATGTCTAAAAAGTCGGTCGACGCACTTCGCACCATGGACAGAATAAGATTGAAGAAAGCAGAAAAGGCAACAGAAGAAATGTCAAAAGCAGCTAGACAGGCCAGGAGAGCTAAGAGGAAGCTGCAAGAAGACAAGGAAATGGATGCTGATGATCCAGATTATGGTGCAGGACTCTTCTAAGCAGAACTGTGAGTAGATTTTCTTTAACGCTCGTTAACCGAAATTTGATTTTTTTTGTACAAAGGTACATTTTTCTCAGGAACTATAAAAGAAACAGAGTTGAAATTTTTTATGCATGTACACCTACATAATACCAAGTAACAGCACTAGAATTATAACATTTAACTTTGTAGTTGCTGAGAAAAAAAATTATGTAAAAAAAGTTAGTAAAAATCAGCATATTAAAAAAAAGCTTTTTTCAACAATTAAAAAAGATATTAAAATAATTCTAGTAGTGTAGCTTTACAATACATAGCGGTATACAGATATAAAATTCCAACTCAATATCTCTTATAGTTCCTGAGAAAAGTGTACCTAAATTTCACAAATTTAACATGGCGGGTATAGGGCCTTCCCACTCCCCTTAAACAATGGGCTGTTTTGCTTAATCAATTGTAACGTAGGCAAGTGTTACACTATTTATCATGTAGCAGATATTTCTGAGTTTGTGTTTGAAATTTATTTCCTTACTTATTTTTATTCTCATGTCATTAAGGCTATAAGTGTTGATATGCCATATAACAGGATATCGTACGATTATACACTGTTTATTTAAAAACGTATTTGCTCTGTTATATTCACTGGCATCATGATTATCTACAAAAAAACATATTCCCCAACGCTTAGCCAAGATTCTTATATTATCACGTACAATTAAAAAACTCAATGCTCCTTTACAGAAACGAAGCTTCACGTATACCCTTAAGTTA
Organism: Homalodisca vitripennis; assembly: GCF_021130785.1. Lineage (NCBI taxonomy): Eukaryota > Metazoa > Arthropoda > Insecta > Hemiptera > Cicadellidae > Homalodisca > Homalodisca vitripennis. The sequence continues at coordinate 128,345,392 of NC_060209.1, read as the reverse complement.
TCAGGTTATTTTTTATTGACATTTTTTGCAGACAGTAAGATCAGCAGTCAGAAATAATTTTTTTTAGAACCTCGCGTCATAGACTTCGGTAACGCTCAGTTCATTATACACAATTTGTAAAATTTAAAGTGGTGATTAGTCCTTATTTACTATACTAATCACCACTTTAAAACCTACTAATAAAAATCATGTTAATGTTATTAGTTTGCTAAATCATATTGAACTGCCTTATAATACGGATAATATATTATAAACTGAACTGTTAGGTTATATCAAGATACAATTTTAACTTCGATTACATTTATTATCTTTAAACTAAATAATTTATATAAATAACTAGTATTTCTGTATTTACTCATAAAATATTTGCACCAATAAGAGTTCTATGTGGCGTCTGAGTCAAATTGCTGTCTATTTATTTTTTATGTTATATAATCAGGGGGTATATCAATATATGAGAGCTAGTAACTATTAACTAACAGATTTCTATCAGTATTACAAGTATAACTAAAATAGTGGGAAGTATCTCTACAATCGTAGTACAAAAGTCCAGGATTTATTTTAAAGGTACAACTGTTTCAGAATACTTAAATTTGTGATTTACAAACTAACATTGGAAGCCTTCATAAACTAGGAGGTTTCTTATTTTCTTATTTCTAGAAGACTGTGAAATGTGTTATCTCTCAGGCGTAGTTGTATAAGATGTAAGGAAGACTTATCAGTGCCTCAGCTGTATCATGTTCTACACCGAGTAACCATTCAATCTCACCTTTCCCATAAAAGAGCCGTCGCTGCTATATCACTCATCTATTATGTTTTATGTAAAAAAACTTTTACATAAAACAGCAGAAATTGTAAAGAATAAACATTTAAAATATAATTTGATGTAAAATTATTTGTTTGTGACTTACTCAGCGCTCAATAATAATTGTCTAAGAAATTAATTTATCTTTAATATACATTAAAAATGGTGTTACAAAATACTATCATAAAAAAAGGAATCGTAAAAAGTATTGTTTTTGGTTATTTATATGACATCCTGTAAATTTATCGTTTATAGTTCAACAACAGACCTAGTATATGCAAAACGCTACACAATTTTATTGTTTGCAGTATGCCCGCTATTCCACTATCTTAGCAATCTTACATCCTTGGCCAAAATTGCTGGACCAAAGCTTTCTGCATTTCCAGTGAACTTTATTAGATATATTCAGTAAAATTATATACATACATGTCAATATTACAGGATAAAAAACATAAATATTTTGAAACCATTTTTAGCTGCAAGCTTATAAAAAGTATAATCCAACTTCAAAGTATACGAACCAATTTCACAGCTTATGCTCATTATTTTTAGGAAAATGGCTGTATGTTGTGTGAAACTTAACTTAAATATGATTATACATTCTACTAATGACATAAATTAATATTTGGATGAATGGAAAATAAGTCTTTCATCCAGCAAAATGAGGGATTACGATAAAACTTTCTATGGAGTTTGGCATGAATCTAGTTAAAACAATCTATTATCGTACGGAAAAGTAGGTCTGTGAAAATATATACCATACATGGTATGGTGGTTCAGGAGTCGTCCATATTGGTCTTAAACTATTCAACAGTGTATAATAAAATTATAGAAATTAATATAATAAATATGAAGGACTTTCAATAGAACATTATTGTATTTTTAGGTATTGTAAATAATCTTTGCTCCAAATGTTTCTTAAAAAAGTATATTACGTACCGTTCTTATCACCCTCCTTGATATCCTTTGCAATATCCCTGATATCAAACTTAGGCCAGGTATTGCACAATCATCAATTTAACAATAAAAGGATATCGGACATTTGCCATCGTTATAAGTTATAAAAAAGTATAACAATATGTTTCCTGGATTGAAGTCTACACACTTATTCATGTAATAAAATCCCTTTGGAATTAAAAATTAAAAATGTTTGTGGGACCACCACTCAAACGTAAAGTAACTATGTGAAACTTGAACTACTTGAAGTCCAGATTGGAGAAATGAACACAAGCGATGTCACAGAAACCAAGAGCTGAAACTCGTCACTCCCAAACTTTTCATTATCAAACTCTAAGCAAAGAATTTATGTAATATCATACACTTAATCTTACTTTATTTATATTAAAAGAAATTAAAACAACGATAAACCCCCATTATAATACAATAGTCGTGATATTCTGAAGAAAAGGATCTATATTTTCAAACGTAAACTAAATAAATTCAAACAACAAAATTGTAAATTTATTTATATCAAAAAGTCATATTCAATGATAATGCATGTTACTTCATGGGATTTAGCTAAGCTTTAACGGAAATGGAATTATTCTTACATTGATTTTGTGGGTAATTGTAGAGTATATATTATTAAAATTTAGCTTATTACGTAGCCGTACGTACGTAATGAAATTATATGTAGACTTAAAAATTTGAGTGCTTAGAGACACACGAGGTATAGCTGACTCGTACCCTGTATGTTTTTAATTTATTTTTAATCTATTCTTAATATAGGTGTATAGTATAATACGTATAAAACATAGAATTACTTAGCTGGGTTTTATTGAAACTTGTATAATCGTCATATAAGAGATAAACAATTCTATGAAGAAAATCAATAGTAGTACCTTGGATTACGTAAAACCTTTTACGTAGCTTACACCTTTTTATGAATATTTGTATATCATAGTTTACTATGTCTTATATTATATTCTGCATGATAAAATATGAAATTAGTTTCATAGTCACACACGCTTACGGTTGTGAATAGCCAGTTGTCATCACCATGCGGAACTCTATTGTCGCAGTGGAATAAATGAATGAGTTATTTACTGTTTCGTCATTTCAATGCGAAAAAATGGTTTGGTTTAAGATAATTAATTTGTCATTTACCAGTTACCTGCTATGTTTTATGGTCACTTAAGAAGTCCTTTTCATTATGTTGAGATTTTGTTTTATAAGACGTGTAGCCAAAAATAGTGTTCAACCATTTTGTTGAAATGCACAAAATTATTTTGAAATATTAAAATAACATTCTATGGTTATTTCAAACAACGTTATTAGGTTTGGCAGTTTCTGTAAAAGAATAGGTGGTAATAATAAGATTTGTTATTTGAAGTAATGTTAAAGTGTTATGTTTTAATATATAACAATCTAAAGGCATTTTCTTATCAAACAATAATATACTTCTGAAATATTTATTTGTGTTTTCTTTTGTGCTGAGAAAAATCCACATACCAAACTTTAAGTATAAGTAGGGCAACTCCTTTAAATTCTGCTGTTATTGTGTTGACAAGAGAACAAACAAACAAACGCCGACTTTTCCTTCCGACGGGACTTATTGGAGAGTAATCTTATATGTTTTAGCTACTTTATTACAAAATAACTTCATCAACATCACATCGATTTTCTCAATTACATTTTGTATTTTTTTTAGACGTAAACCATATTAATAAAACATCATAAGCCTACTTGTAGGGGATGGAATTGTGTTACTTGTAAACGTATACATAGTGAATACATTTGATTTATAATTAACCATCCTTAGAGAGAAACATAACAGGCAGAATTTAAGAGTTCTTTTGTTTCAGTTGGAATTTATAATTTTATATCGATAAATCAGCACAATAATAATTAGAGTACCGATTCAAACTGGAGAACTGTGCCGACAATTTTGTCATAGTGTTGGCAGCCTTGCCTAGATTGCGCTGCTCTCTACCGACGCTTCTACTTGGTATTTCCAGTCTTTTTCATCATTTCCCACACCACCATACTCTCTATCCGCCCAATTATCACTCCACAGCTTCTTTACTGAATTAATCCATTAGAGCAATATTTATTCGTGTGTTTTGCTGAAAATGAATGACCACTGTTTAACAACATTATCCAACTGATTCACATATAAGACACCTCGTTACTGTGTATTGACTGTATTTAGGAATTTAAGTATGAATACTCTACAGTAAAATGTCCGTTAAGGAAATGCATTAAAAACCATTTGCTGCCCTTTAAGTAAGAATAATGGGTGGGGAGGGCAGAATCAATGATCAATATACCCTAAACGTAAGTCACGTCTACTTAAATATTGCATTTGCATTGTACGTCCCTTAATATCTAGTATTTGTAAGTGATTAGTTCAATCACTCAAATCCTTTATAACATGGTGACCTGTATATATCCATTTAGAAAAATATAAAAAATGTGTATATGTCGTTGTATTAGACAAAATCCCACACATATTTGCAATGAACTATTTCTATAATCTACTAATAAAGTAATTATAAAATGTTTGTTACCATCTATTATTACCCAAGATACAAATACTCAATAGATATAATAAATAATAAACTCTTTAGAAGTATTTATAATATTTCGCTGTTTTCCGCTCTGTAACCAGAGTCTTATGTCACGTTGTTCGCATCCACAACGTGTGAACGCTTATTGTTTAAAACTTCTCCAGTGGTCACATTACATGATGTATTGTAAGGAGCGACTGACGTTCATAAACAACCGTTTTTCACAGTTGGCTTATTTTAAATTCTGCCATAAAGCTATTCTAAAAAATGTTTAAAAGACAATATATTAACCCACAACTCGTTTCGTTGTTAAACCTTACCTCAAAGAGACCACATTGAACCACTGTGAGTTTATTTATGACTCGATATATCTAAATTTTACTTTGAGTTTTTGTTTCATATTTTATCAAGCTATTACTTCCAAGCACAGTCATTTTAAAAGGAAAGGAAAGGAAAGAATGACTTATTTTATCAGGCGAAGTTAGGGCTAAGAAGCCCTCTCTAACACTTAACCTGGGGACCAACGCCTTAAAGGTGACTTCCGAACCACCACCAATGACCGGGCAGGAGGGCCGCTTGCAAAGACAGGATCGCTCAGCGGTCACCTATCCAAGCAGCGGCCACGCTCGACGTTGCTAGATCCGGTTATCTTGCGATAACCGCCGTACCCGCTGCACTGCGCCATTGGCCATTTTATGTACAGTTAAATAAATATTTTTAAATAAGTCGTGTTTAGTAAAGAAGTGCTACGATTAAAATAAATATCATTTAATGCAATTGCTGATTATATTTTTGTAAAAAACGCGCTGCTGAGAGAGGAAGTATAATGTGGCTGTCGTACACATTCACATTCTCTTTCCTAGCGTTTCTTAGTATTACTATACAAAACACTCCTTACCTCTTCGTCCTGTACATTTATAACAACAGAACATTGTAATATTATCCTTATTCTCATTTATATTCTTATCTTTAACCTGGTTTTAACTGTAATAACATCAAATAAACAGCTGGCTCATAGGATTTAAACACCAATGTTTTTAATTTTGTGTTTGTTTCTGACAGGAAGCATATATCAGGTAATACATTTAAAGTTGAAGTAGAAATGTCAAAAAAATAGTTTAAAGTCTTATTGGTCGGTTAAAATAATACGTATGGAAATGTTAGTTTTACAATCACTAAAGTAAAGTTCCAGAACCGTGATCATTAGTTCTTTTCCTCATTCACCAAAAAACAATCAAGTCAGTTACAAGGACTAGGAGTTACCCAAAGCTTCGCAAGCAATGTTATTGTGTTAACTGGGTAGTAGTTATGACTTTTTTACATTCTAAACACACCAGTGATGTGTGATAGTCCCTACAATATACTTTAATTTACTTCTCCATTTTTAATAATAAATTAAAAATACTAAAAGTCAAATGAGCAGTATTTTGAGACCCCTAAGTCGGAAAGCGAAACAGGTTTCAAAATTATCAATCAAATACAACGAATATATATATATATATATATATAAATGAAAAATTCTATAGCAGAAAAATAGTTCCAATAATTGAAATTGAAACACTTGTTTTGTTTTGTCATAGCGTAGAGGGATAATAAAGTTAAGGTTTACAAGCTTTTTCAATGAAAGTACATTTAATTTTATAATATGGAGATAAGAGGATAAAACGGAAATGAACATCCCGTTTATAGTATTTCCTTGTTTATAACTAACAGGAGACAAAGTGATTTGCAACTGCCTCATATTTCAGGTTTCAGTAGAAGAACAATTCTTGCTGGAATAAATAATATTTCTATCACCTATATTTATATTATTACGAATAAATCTTACGGTAGTTTTCTATATATATATATATATATATATATATATATATATATATATATATATATATATGTATATATATGTGTGTGTGTGTGTGTGTGTGTGTGTGTGTGTGTGTGTGTTATCTAATCATATAAAAATTACCATACTATTGGCACTGAAATGTTTTATGGACGTACTTAGGGTTCATCTTAAAGGTATGTACCTATTCCCGTTTTAAAATCTCTCTAGTCTTTATTATATTTAACAAAGAAAAAAAACTAAAACTTAAAAAACTTGAATATACTTTTTCTAATAATTTAAATAAAACAACATGCACCATAAAACATTTTAACAAACCAACTATTGCGTTACATCTGCTATATAAAATATATTTGAAATACAGTTAGCCGTAGGGACGCTGTAAATTCCTGACAATTTGTTGAGGTAACCACAAGGGACAAATGGTTAATTGAAGTTCCACTTCCATTTGCAGCTGTTAGTAATCATTCAGTTCCAATCATGTAACACTCATACTCTATCTACGTTCCTTATAAAAGTTTTACAAATAATATAGAATTGAAAAATCCATAACTTTCTAAAGTTTTAGTCGGGTCCTCTAAATGTTGGACAGAGAACTACGTCCTTGGAACGTACCAGTTGCAAATATCTGTGTGTATGTGTTTTTTGTTATATAGGTTGGGGGAAAATACTTTTAAGTATCCTGCCGAACCAGTCATTTGGCCAGGGTATTTCGGATTCAGATGTCAATAACGACTAAAACCTCCTCTTTCTCTGGACTCTGTATCCCCGAGGAAACCGCCGCTAGGCATTACTTCACGGGGAGAAGATATAGAGTAGCAGCTCTTTTTTCAGGTAGTTCAAGCCACTTCTTCCATGTCTTTGGCTATCTTTCTTTCGATGGACCGCAGCTCCTTAAGAACTTCCTTGGTGAAAGTACTGGTCACGTCCCAGGCAGCCTTCGATTCCAGCATTGCTTCTACTAGGATTTCTGATTGTAATGTCCGGTTGAGGACCATTTACAAGTCATTACACTGTGAACTGAAGCGTGGACATGTAAAGAACACGTGTTCCATAATGGTTGTATAATTAACAACGACTTATGTATTACTACATGCTTGAGTCTGTTCGCTCTAGTATTTTGCATTAGCATATAGACGTGACAGTAATAATAATATAACTCTTAGGATAGAAAGCAAAATTGATGTTTTCAAACAATACATTTCGTTTCGGATAACTGAAATAACTTTCGTTTAAGATTGTAGAGCGGCATATTTTCAGTAGTTGTACTGTTTGATGTGCAATGTAGATGTAGATGTGTATCACCATTCGCCCGATCGTGTTGACTACATCTCTTATAATACGTAGTAAATAACGATTATAACATATTAAAGTGACTACAGTTGTTGTCAAAACTAGATTTTACTATGGAGGGCTCAAAATGAAAGGAAAAGAAGCTTCTTATTGTATTTATTTGTATACATTTTACACATATATAATGTATACAAATAAACATAAATATATTGTGATATTTTAATATCTAGGAAAAATGCATACCAAATAACATCTAAATTAGTCCTCTTTATTGAGTGTCTAACATTCAAATGTACAATAATTCAAGCGTGATTCGTCACAAACATTCCGATTTATAATATTAAAGGAATTTACTATCTTAATCTGGGTGAAATTTTGAATAAGTTTTGATTAAAAATATATGACTTGCAGGTCTTTAATGCCTTGTTATCTGTTATCATTTAGGTGTTTAATTAATGTTTTAAATTATGTAAGTTGATAAATAGCCTTCCAAGCTACAAGAAGTATATCAAAAGACGATAACACGCTATATTCACTTACAAATCAACTGTAACTAAATTACTAATTTTACACTACTTAATTGTAAATGAAGATCTAATCAATATTTTACATATTTAAATATTTGTAATATATAGCTCCATACAAAAACATGCAGTACACACGCAGGAAAGCCGAAGGTAGAAATAAAATAGTGCGATAAAAACTTATCAAATTGTTAAAAAGAGGCAAAAGTTTATTTTAGTAGGTTTAAGAAACTCTCTAAAGGAAACGTGAAGGATAATTACTTTTCTAAACTAGCACCAAGTATTTTTGACGTCTTAAAATCAAAAAGACATCATAACGATTTCAACAAAAAGAATCACATAGAATCAAATGTTTTGCGCTTGGGTAGAGAAAACTCCATTCTGTAGAAGACTGAATGCCTTTGATTAGCATTTAAGAATATATTTTAAAATAGGCATTTTAAAAAAACATATTAAAACCACAGTGGGGCAAACTACGGGAAAATATTACATCCAACTATAAATTATATTACAGATGATTTGAGGATTTGTTATCATTGAAACTCCTGTGTAATCCTGACTGTAATTCAGCAGCTGGGTTTCCAATTAGCGCTATTTGTTTTAGGAGGCATTTAATTAGGTCAAATCAATAAGTCCGTGGTCTTCAACAAAATATTAAGTTAAAAGATAATTATTTAATCTCGTATATAATAAAAAAAGTAAAACTGTGTAACTGATTGTGGGTGAAATGTTTTTTTTTTTTTAATTTCAGATTCACAAGAGGAGTAGAATTATTTTTGCGCCATAAGAGACTTATTTTATTCTAAAAATTTTAAGCAAATGGCGATTGTTATAGTGGTTACATTATATAAAAAACCAAAATTGAAACCGTAAAACCGAAAACAGATTAAAAACGTAGTAAAACACAATAATTAATTATATTATTTGATTTTATATTCTGAGATCGAGGTTCAATATATTAGTTATCCCAACGGTAATGTAAAAAAAGAAATAACTTCATGAATGGGTGGAATTTCCTTTTATGATATTTGAATACATGTAAATAATCTTTTATTAAGATTTCTGGCTGATTTTATAAACTTTCCAAAACTGAGCACAATAAACACTGAAGTGTGACGAACATTCGGCACTAGATAATATGGTATATATCTATGTTTGTTGATATAGAAAAATAATTGCATACAACATTAAAAGACAATACATTATAAGACTTGGGTGTCACTATAGAGGAAACTGCATTTTAATACTAAAATATTGTTACAAATAGCACCAAATATTTTAGAAAAACATAGTTCTAACCAACCCATTATTAATAGCACCAGGTCTTCAAACTCCTATATGATATTTAGAAATTCCTCTTTAAGTTTTATATATTCGCACATGTGAAGCCATGATCTAGAAAGCGTGATTGCAATATTAAAGCAATTAATAATTTTTTACAGCAATTTTAATTCAATAGTAAATAATTATTCACGAACACTGTTTTAAAGTGTTAATGAAATTCTCTCATTCTGTACATTTAGTGGACTGTTAGGGATAAAAAAGAGGTTTATAAGAGTATAATTCAAAATCACAAACTTTCCAAAAAGAGAGAAACACATTTTCTAGACCAAATAGTTATTGAATTCAAAATTAAACACGAAAACTGTTACTGAATTAGAAACCTGTCGCCATGCATGTACCGCCGGATTTGCTCTTGCGTTTTGAGTGATATAATCCAATATGAAAACTAATGTATAAGACATTTCGTTACTCATTATTCATTAGCCAATCTATATTGTATTTAACAAGCTGAGAGTTTGATTTAATAATATTTGTATTTTTGGCGTGTAGGATATGTTATCACTTCAGTTTCATTGGGCTAATACAAATTATCCTCAATATTATATAGCAAAGTTATAACAAGATACATGCTCAAGTATGCTATCTTGTTTCATTATTTTCAAGATAAATTGCTATAGACAGTATGTAAAACCAATGCGTTTTTGTTTTTTTTTTATAGTGGTATCTAGGCAAGAGATTTTATCCATCTCACAGCAAGGTCTCCAAGCCTCTCCAAGAAATAAATCTACAGTATAAGATGAAGACTTTTCTAACAGAATTACGTAGTAGCTTTTTAGTCACTATAATAAATCAAATGTTCCTTAGTGTATTATAAACAATTTACAACTTTCAGATCGATATATCTATAAAATTTACATGTAATCTAGAAGACATATATGTAAAGTACATATATAAAAAAAAGTATTAAAAGTTCTGCAGACATCACTGCGGTAGAGTGCCCAACACAAGGCATTAACTTATATTAGTGAACGGTAATTGCGTAAATCCAAAGTTAACATAAAACATTTTTATAATACAACTAGGATTGGATCTCTAGAATTACAGTTTGGTGAAAAGTATAGCCGCGGACAAGATATAACGTGTTTTATGTATGTGGCCATATGCCATTAGTTTCAATATTGACTTAGCAAGTTTCTCAAATAAGACATAAAGGTTTGTCTTAGGATATTTAAGGTTAAAACTCTAAACATCGAGGATGTATTCTCCGATTAGCCTATACTCTTTAACTTTATAAGTGTTTAATGGGTCAAATGAGTTTATTCCCAATCCTCAAGACTACTTCACTCTAGTCTTCAGTCCAGTTCTTTCACTCGGTACAATAGTACATCGTAATTTTAATCAGAGCAGGCAATGGCTCTCTTACTTTTACACTGGTTGGATGTTTTCTTATAAAGTTTTATTTCTCTAGAATATAGCTCTAGCATAATACGTTTTAACAAATAAATTCTATTTATCCAGCCTGTATTGAAACAAATATTTTAATATTCCAACTATAATATGAATATTTCATGCTAATAATATATAATATATAATATATGGCATAAGCAGTGCAAAATGAAATACAAATATGTTTTTATCTTCCATTCAATCAACTTCCAAGTATGAAAATTGTAAATATATTATTGTACTAGTTTAATAATGTTATACGTGAAATATTAAAGAACAAATAAAAATTCAATGTATGTGGTGGTTATTTAAAAACAGTGGTGGAATGAAGAACCTGGAATGAATAATCCATGAGCAAAAGCTCTTTATCGCCTCAGAACACTACAGACGGAACATCCACCTGCTGTTAGCTCATATAAAAGTCAAAGAATCTAATAGCGAAAGTGGTACACTTTTTAACTATAGGCTGAAAAGTAATATTGTTTTGACTTATACTATTTACACTTTTGCAAGGAGAATTTACTTAATATGTTATTCGTTGTGAAATATTTTAATAGAAGATTGTATAATATTATATAAAAATAATCACGTAAATAAAAATTGGTGTAGAGAAATTTTTCTCTAAGATAAATCAAATCCCCACATAATAGTTTATTCTAGTATCATAATGGGTTTGTATTTTATAATAATTTCGCTTAGCTAGATAACCGGACTGTCCCTGACTTCTTAGTCATTTTAAATGATTCTATTATCCTAGTTTATTTCTTGTATATGGCGTAAAAATGATAATTTTCCATTAATAAGCTATTTATTTCCATCGTTTAAAAATTTAGTATTTTATTACCATAAATAAATTTTAAATGTTGCCGTCTTGATTGGTCCACAAAATTAGTTACACATGTAGATTTGAGGCTCCCTATTCAATATGGATTACAATGTGAGCGACTCCGTGAACATCCACGCCCTATCATATACGATAGCAAGGCACGGTGAGGTTAAGAATTGTACTCCACAGTTATTAGAAATTATATCAATATTAATTTGCTTTCCTGTAAAATAAGACAAAAGTAAAATATTACTTTTTGTATCCATAAATTAGATAAAAGTTTACTCCTTTATACGTAAGTGCTTACAGACATTTCACCGAAGATAACATCAAAATATAAAACGATGAGTTATTTATTGGAGCCGTAAGGTGTAGTTTTAATAGTCAATTTTAATTAACTTTTATATTGTTTTTTTGTACTTTTTAAACGAAAAGTAAAAAAAAGATATAAATTAAATTGTATATTTTTGACTTTTATATTTTAAAATATTTCATTTGTAATTTGCTTTTTAAAAACTTATATTTTAAAAGAATAATTAATAGTATATATGTTTATGGTCAATGTTATGTTTTTAAATTTTTTATACAAATCAAAGAGAATGGTAAATTCTAACAAGTGACAAACGAGACATAGAAATAATAGTATTTTTGGATGCAATAGGGCAGCAGGTAGTGTATATTCTGTCGTCTCATATTCAGACACTGTAACATCAGCTTTTCACGACAGTTACATTGCTCAGATCCAGAATCTAGTTTACGGTTATCGGACTATACGGGAATGTGTTTCAAATTTATCGTATGTTATAACGTGCTACTTTGTCTATAATATTTGAAACAATTTCAATAGTCTATAATATTCATGTTATAATGAACGTAAAGCCAGGATGACTTGAAGTTACTGTAAAATTTGTTCAAAAACTTGGTATTTTGTGGATGTTTAGTAACGATATATATGTTAAAGTGGCTATAATACAGTCATAAACATTATTTTTCTCGAATCCCTTTAAGAAAAGAAACGGGTGACAATGAGTTTTACAATCCTGTACTTTATAATAATAGATAGATAATTTTATTTCCAAGAAACTAACAATAAATATACTAGTATTCAAATGTAATGTGGAAGGTTAGACGAATCAGTTCTAATAATGCGTTATAATCAGACATTTATTGTCGTTAGTACTAAATGTATGTATTATATGATTGCATAACTATTCACAGATTTTATTCGCCAAATAAAAAAGAGATGGATGCAATCAAGTACGATAACGACAGTTGTGTCTCCGAGACCTCTGTCTCGACCCCTCTAGAAGGGGCTAAGCCTGTAAAACAAAATTTTGAGATAAATTAAGTGTTATTAGATTAAGTAAAAAATACATAAAAACTTCATATTTCTGTAAAACAATACCTTATTTTGTGTAACAATTGTTCAAGGTAGTTGAGAAAATTGTTGAAAATCAATAGCAATTAATATATAGCAATGTTTACCAGAAGTAAGTTTTTCTAAAACTTTCCTTAAATTTACCTACAACACTCATCATATCTCAACCATTTATGTGAGTTTTAATTGAAAAGAAAAATATGCACAACACAAAAATCTAAATTTATCAATTCTCATATGTGAGTCAATGTTGTTCCTCTTCATATCACTTTTTGCTGCTTTCAGAGTATTGTACAGGTTAATCGTCCATTTGTTGTATAAAAGGCAGAAGTTACACTAAGTCAACGGTGCTACAGGGAGTTACTTTCTCTTCCACCAGTCAAAAAATTCTGAAGTTTGTGTCTAAATCTTTGAATGGATTTTTCACTCAAAATTTACTACCAACTTTTTCCATTGTGATATAGTATAAAATGATTATTGTTTCCGAGCTTTTTGTAGATGATACCAAAGTAACTGTAGCTTTGAAGTATGCATAGTTTCATCAAATATTATCATCAAATCATCTGATATGGACCAAAATATAGTATAATGTAAAACTTTACGCATTGTTAGTTCGGCTACTGCAGGAATTTGATTTGAACCGCCACCTTCTTTTATCTTATGTCAGATTAGTGTCTGAAAGGGGTTTGTAAACACAATAACCAATCAAAAAGAGCCTTATAAATATAAAATATGACCAAGGGAGATTTCAAACACAATCTCCCATCCTTTCCTTCTCCATTTTTCAAAAAAATCACAGTATGATACCTTTTTGATACATTTTTCCTACTCCCACTCCTAATTCAGTTAGTTTTTTTATAGCTTCGTTTGCAAAGATTTTTTTAATGAGTCCCCACAAAAAACATTTTGCAAGTTATATTCTCCTACTTTATAAAATCCTACGAAAATATCGTCTTTTTCAATGTCTGCAAGTGTGAAACGCCTAACTTGCTTAGCTTTTAGATTTTTCATAGTGGAGTCAAAACATTCCGTTGTTCTTTTGCTGGAACATATTTATTAATTTGAACCCTTATATAAATTTTATCACTGTTTTTCGTCTTTTATCACCATTTATCTTCCAATTATTATAGTTTCTAACATGTTTGTAAGGCCTAACGAAACTACAACATTCAAGCACATTATCATTCGTCATTTTTAGGTTAAAAACAAGTCACTTTTACAAATACACAATATAAAATACTCAGCTGTAATGGTTTTTCCCTCCATATCTTCCCCGTATTTTCAACAGCGGTTTGAACAGCCAAGGAGATATACCACATGTAAAAATAGCTATATAAATAACAGGTGACAGCACTAACCAGAACAACGAAAAAATCTGAATTGAAGGGTGCGTGGCTTAGCGCCTTGTCTACCTCAAGCTCTCAGATTTATTATTTAACTCCAATAAATTGAAAAAAAAACATGAATTTACTTACATTCAGTAGGTTTTATCAATATAGAATACAACGTACATATACTGGAATAGTAAAAGTTTAAATGACCCAAAAAGACATACTCTAACATTGTTAAATATTTTCTTTAAAAGAAATTCATAGAAGGGTGAAAAAAATAAATAACCGATATTTATGCCTTAGTATATAAAATGGTACTAAGATCCTAATGTTATTTACAGCCGTTGATATTTGTTTCGTGGTTACTATAATTAGTTTCTGTTTCACTCCGCTCATCTGGTGAGTTAAATTAACAAAATACGCTATACTAATAGTATAGATTATAAAGTAATAATAAACAATAAGCAAATTATAAGTAATAATAAACATAAAGTTAGTGCCCAAGTGATTTATCAAAATTATGACAGATATATCGAGATTTACATTCTAGAACGGCTTCAATTAAGCTATATGAAATTTAAAAGGGCCCATACTGGCTAATATATATATAATATATACATATATATATATATATATATATATATATATATATATATATATATTGTTACTTAGATGCTTCAATGTAAACAGAACATAAAATAAAAGGAAAATTCTTATTACAAATGCAGATAAACGTTGTATTTGACTGTACGATACATTCCGAATATTAGCATTAAACTAACCTTTTAGGCCTATTCAATCGCACAGATAAAATGTGAAATTGACATTTAGATCTTTAGCTTTGTCATTTAGTTATCAGTTGTCATTTTGACGAGCATCTGAGTGACAGCGCTTTCCCGTAAATTTGATGACAGGCTTTAAAAATGTCACAGATTTATTGTGAAATGACATGGCTGACCGAAGATTGAATTAAACGTTTCAATAATCAACCTTTCAGCGTATAATTTATATTTTAATGCGTTTTAAGATGCAAAATATAATGTTACATTTCTATTATTAATATTGTTATGCGAGATTTATGTACTTAAAAATATTAATAAAAACATCACAAGAATGATATGGTTATAATTTTATGTATACTAAATACATATAAATCTAATATGAATTATATACTATATTTAAAGCTTAATTTTCAGTTTATACTATATACTGTATAACTATATTTCATAGCTAAGATGAAAAGGATGGAGATGTGTTTAAGTTTGATTTGCTTATCTTAAGTTATTTCTCACCGATTGCTGCACACCTATTTCTGTTTATCAGCATTGCGTTAATAGCTAGACATTTGGTCAGTATTTCTAAGTTCACTTTACTGCAGAGCATTTGGATATAGCTGACTTTAGGAAACATATTTTGTATTCCATTATCTGGCTTTTAAGTTCCACTGCCGACTAAACACCCGATATAGGGGTATTTATCGTCTTTATCTCAACCGAAGAATACAGTTTCTTTCATAAAAAGTTATTTGTAACATAATATTAAACAAGAAGTTGCCGTTTGGAAGTTTTTACTATTAATAGTTAGTAGCAGAATTAAATTTTGCAGAATTTAAAACTCCTGAATATGTTGAGAAGCGAATTGGGTGGACTTAAAATATTCTCTCTTTTACTTAGTTTTATAGGACCTTTGTGGTTGATTCCAGAGTGACAGGATATTCCGTAAGATTCGTGATGGTTGAAGCCACCTTATGACGTGATTTAACGAGTAGGGATAGTTGGCCCTATATTTCACTCTTTTATCTTAGAAGAAGTGGAGACTAGCTTTGTTCCCGCAAACCTCCAGCGATAGCGGGCAAGGGAACCCTCATGTTTAGGATAGTAATATCTATTAACACTAAGGGAGCTCCAACCCTCTCCAATAGTTATCCTAAGAGGTGGGTTGGCGATTTTACCCCCGTATATCGACATTTTTGGTTAAGTATGTGCCGTTCCTGGACTTCTACGGGGTTGCTTATAATATGAAAGAGACACATATGTTTTTGTTGCTCCAAGTTGACCAAACACTATTGACAAATTTATAACACCCTCTTAAAAGTTGAAAGATAATAAACCTTCAATAAATTAATACAAATTCAATTTTTACACAGCTTTTAAGAACAATGAAAACCGGATGTACCCTTCAAAAGGCATTCGTTAGGATACGGTTTAATATAATCTTATATTAAATCTATCATGAAAATAAAGTTTTTGATATAAAAATACATAAACGTTTAAAATGTCAATATTATTTATCAGATTTAATTGTACATGAATCTTCTTAATTTATCATGCTTCTTAATAATTTTCTTCTAAATATTGGTATTTCAGGGTGTTACAGTTAACTAACGGATAATATTGAAATACCGCATATAACTTATACCAATACTGGGCGATAATAATTGTGGACATTATCATCCTTTACATTAAATATTTTATTATGATATCATGCTAATATTCTATCAAGACACAAACACAGTTACTTAGGTCTAAGACTTTCCACCCTCTTCTGTTTTGTGATGACTCTCCTATTTTTAATTATGTATATATTTTTGTCTTTGTCTTTTTTATTTGTATCTAGTTACGTCAGACTAATTGGAACATTTACCTTCTACCATGCTGTGTATTAAAAATGATAACCTCATAGAAAGATCTTCAATGCTCGAAAATTCACAACTGAACTCATTTGTAACAGGTCTTCTTGCTGCTAACGGGCATTGAGAGGTTAGTATGTAGTCCGCAGGCTCTGATAATTTATATGTGAAGTTTCTGAAAAGGGCTGTAAACACAAATACAACAGATATTCATAAACGAAGGTGATAAACAAACATAAGTTGCAAATAAGCAGGTCTCGTTTTCACTATTCTTATCTAATATCTTTTCTCACAGCTCATTATGTGCCTTTGATATTATTTTAAATATGGTATAAATCAGGTTGTGATGCATACAAAAGAAAAGCTACATTTCATCACACACACACACACACACACACACACACACACACACACACACACACACACACACACACACACACACACACACACACACACACACACACACACACACACACACACACACACACACACACACACACACACACACACACACACACACACACACACGCACACACACACACACAGACGCACACACGCACACACGCACAGGTGCGTGTGTGCGTCTGTGTGTAACAACATAATATATATATATATATATATATATATATATATATATATATATATATATATATATATATATATATATATATATATATTCTAAACATGCAATATTTCTAAATATATTATTTGACGGAATGATATATTCCATTAATTAGTTTCGAGTTATCCTAAATTACAATGATTATAGTGCTATCATTTGTTAAATTTGAATTATTGATTCATCGGAATTATTCGATCAATCATTGGTATGATTTATCCTACCAAAAAAAATTAAATGTGGAGTTCCGTATGAGTTTAAACATGTATTTAACAGTACATATATAAGACACAAGAAGTATAATTCTGTACCTGATGAGACAGGATGAAATGAAGAAAACATCTCCTAATGTAGATTTTATTTCTTAAAGTATATTTTCCTCAAATTTTTATACGATTGAAAGAAGAGTCAGTTTTGAGCTTTTTCGACTACGATTTTTTGAGTCTCTTTAGACAAACGTCGACTACAGATTCCAGGAATCAAATTTGTGACAGCGTAAGATTTCAGAGCTGCGATAAGTGGAATACTTTTAATACTTATTGAATCGAGAAGATAACTTACTAGAATTAGAAACTATATTAATGTCATGAGTACAGCTTGAACTGTTTGACGAAGATACGCATTATTGTTATAATAAGTGTAATATGAAATGAAGCTAAACTCAACAATCTTAAAACATTTAGGTTTAGTCATAATGTCAAAATACTTCTAGACAACCGAAATGCTGCGGTAACTAAGAAATCTGTTAATCAAAGATCATGTCATATACAAATAAAGTTATAAAACAATGATTCTACCAATCCAGTGTTTGGAATTCTTACTGATAGATCTTTATCATTTGAGAGTTAAAAACGTACATAATAAGTATTCCTTATAGTGCTATCATAAGATCAATTTATAGTCATAGTTTCTTTTCAGATTGGATTCAGATAAATTTTACTTTTATTAAAACAGTTTTTCCAATGAAATATTAGCATGGATAAAGAGAATATTTTTAACGATTTGCTGTTCATTGTTGACAACTAACCGTAATATTTATAATGATCTTAATACACACCATATCGACCCACTTTGTGTAAAATACGTTCTAAAGTTTTTTGAAAGGTTATTAACCATTTCCATAAATACTCTTACAACCTTAATTTATGTTTTTAAATCCAATACTGTGATTAAAGTTTTCATGCTAACACAGTTTCTTTAAGGTGATAGAGTCCTTCATACAGTCCGCATTAATCGTCTAACAAGGAAGGAAACATAATATATCGGCATGTAATATAGAGACTGCTGCATGTCGTGACTCAAAATGGCGTGTAGTACAGTCTGATCACGAAACGATGCGGTACAGCCATTCCATTATCGCTGTGTATTTGCATAGAATTTCACACCCTTATCGGAATATTTGCTTCTTGGGAGAAGGCAAATTGGGGCCAAGTTTTATTTATGAGATGCAACTAACTACCTGATTTTTTGTGTGATGAAATTCGTATTTCCAATAAGAATGTGTATACATTAAAACATTTAAAGCACTGACACTTCTATTTAAAAGGATGGAACTAAAATTAACTAGTGAAATACTGAAAAGTTTATCAATTTTTAATTTAGTATTTTTGATAGTCTTAAAATTATTCATTATACTTTATCTATGATTTAACTTATAGTAATTATACTGGCTATGACATCTTTGCTATTATAAAAAACAATAATATACGAAAATGTTAAAGTTTCGATACATGAGTGGGTTATTGACATATTTAAATAGTTTAATTAAATTATAGATTATAAAATGTCCAGTAAGACGGTAGATAGACAGTTGGCTCTCTCTCAAACCTGACACTGCAGTTTCCAGTCGTTAGTGTGATTAACAGTTTGGCCACAGGGAAGCGCTGTCATCAATATTTACCGCACCTATAAAGATTACATCAATATCAAACACTGTATCGGTAGGACTTTATACGTTAAACTTGCATACTCAACGTAGCCGGATAGTCGTGTTTTACAAGTATCCTTTAATTTATGGATGCGGTTTTACGCAGACTAATTAATTTTAAAACATATTTACATTCCATATCTGGAAGTGAGTAACTTTACATCTCCACTAGATGAAATTAAATTAAAATAGAACTTGTTTTTTGCATTATTAAATCCAGTGCAGCGTATGAACTCGTTTCCACCTGGTAGAGGCACTGGTTATTCCATACCCATCACTCTTTTTAATTTAAATTTAGTACACAAAGGGTAGAGAAGGGGAAATTGCATCAAAGTTGTTTCCAAAGCTTTATTTAAATGTAGACTAAAATTCCAGGTTCTTGACTTGATTTCTCCCACCTGGAAAATTCAAGATATTTAAAAAATTCAATAGCTATCATTTCATTCTCATTCTTTAATAGAAACATTTCAGTTTTAACACATATATACCCAGAATATTGAGAAGATAAACTGTTACAAAAACATATGGTTGTAAGAATAGAGGGTTAATACTAAAATGTATAGGTTATACAAGTTAATAGGGTCTTTGAGTATATAGTTAAGTACCTTACAAATCCCTTCCAGAAACTGTAACATATATTTTTACATGAAGGATATTATTAAATATCCTTCATTTCGGATTAAAATATAAAAAAACTTCAAAAACTCCTTGTTTGTAAGAATTTGTTATCTTCGCATGTTCCTCTGTATATTTAGCGGAAGCTATTGATATCACCCCCCCCCCCACAACTGGGTGCCCGTAAAAGAAACTTGTATGACAGTTTTCCTGATTTCTACACCTACTAGATTGCATTCACTGAAACAACCTGACCTTTGAAGGCATACATTTTCTGAAATCATGGTCAATTATATTTTTAAAAGGCACTACTCTGAAATATTCTTGAATAATTTTTGGTACTGGCCCCATGTATTTGGAAGCTTAATTTTCCTTAAATTTACGGTTTTTTCTAGTCATTTTCCTTTGTAATAATTTGGTCTATGAGACCTTTTCAATTGTGGAAACTATTGGCCTTGGGGAGCTCCAGATTTGTAAGAACTTCTATGCTCTGAAAACAAATACCTATAAGTACTCTTGGCGTAATACAGCTACTTGACACACGTTCACACATTAATTTTTCCGGACATTTGCCATCGTTCAGTGAAACAAGAAATCAGTGAACGATGCCAAATGTCCGGAAAAATCCTGTTTTCTTCACAATCCTTCCATCGTCAAAAATAATCTTCAAACAAAGAATTCACACATTCATTTACATACACATTCATTTACCATCGTTCAGTGAAACAAGAAAACAGTAACACTACGTTTCGAGATCTGCAATCTGATCTCTTCTTCAGGTAAAGAACTAACCTAATACATAATTACAAACTAGGTTAAAATAAACAAATCTTACTAAAGCGTTGTGGCACGCCTAAGTCAGGAATCACAACCTACATGTTGTTTGTCAACTTCAATAACTCTAAAGACATGCACTTAATACAAAACTATACAAAACACTAATCATTAAAAATAAACTACGGAATACAGGTCACAATACGTCTTCACTCGTCTACTAACCACCTACGACTGAAGAGGGACAACAACTGTTTTTCGAAAGATAACACACACAGGAAAATATTTAAATTATCAATCCAACCATCAAAAATCTGTCAAAGAAGGAGTAGCCTACTCGTTGTTTGATAGACTTGTGCTCAGATAAAGATGGACTGAAGAATTTAAGAAAATTGAATCGGATCTCAGAAGCAATGGATACCCTCAATTAGTAATTAATAAGTGCAAACGAACCAGAAGAATCATTCCTGAGTCAGAATTGTGATAAATTTGCGTTTATGTCAATCCCTTATGTGCATTCGGAGAAAATTAAAGAGTATAAAAGTACAACATTAGAACCGCGTTTTTAAAACAGACAACACTTTAGACAAAGTCTCGTATGGCACACAGGATTCCAAAAACTGTGTTTACAGTATAAAATGTAGCTGCAATAGGGAATACATAGGCGAGACAAAAAGACCACTAAACGTAAGGATAAAAGAACACAAAGAAAACACGAGAAAGGGTTTCACAGAAAAGTTTTGCACACCATTGTTGGTCCGAAGACCATCATATGAATTGGGATGAAGCCCACATAATACATCGGGAACCACATTTCTTCAAAAGGAAATTAATTGAGGCAACATACATTAAATTGGCAGACCAATCAGTCAACCATCAGCCGAGATTATTTGGTTGCCAATTCTAAAACATGAACTAAAGAGAAAACCAAAAGTATCAAACGGATCGGATATTTGTAATAAACCAATGCGGAGTCACAATATGGTATTTAAGAAGTTCATCTCGCATGAAATATTAACGAAAGTTTGTTTTCTTGTATTTCCGCCATTTGTTTTAATCACGATTGCCATTGTCTAGTCCCTCTGGTCAATCGTAGGTGGTTAGTAGACGAGTGAAGACGTATTGGCCTGTATTCCGTAGTTTAGTTTTAATGATTAGTGTTTTGTATAGTTTTGTATTAAGTGCATGTCTTTAGTGTTAGTGAAGTTGACAACAACATGTAGGTTAAGTGATTCCTGACTTGGCGTACAACGCTTTAGTAAGATTTGTTTATTTTAACCTAGTTTGTAATTATGTATTAGGTTAGTTCTTTCCTGAAGAAGAGCCATCGTTGCAGATCTCGAAACAAGAAACCAGTGAACGATGGCAAATGTCCGGAAAAATCCTGTTTCCTTCACAATCCTTCCATCGTCAAAAATAACCTTTAAACAAAGGACACATTTATTTAGTTCAGATATGTAACTAAAATTGTTTAGTTACATATCGGAAATCATTTTTGCACTATCTGAAATCATCAAAATAGAACTCCTTTTCCTAAACATACTCCTTTAGGTACCAAGGCACATAATGAACCCATTGTTTTAAAATATGAAAAGTAAATTTTTCAAATAGTTTATATTTTTAACCTTAAATCCATGCATGTAAATATTTATTGTTATAAAGATATATTCATAATCATAATCATATAACAATTTTAATACATTTATTCTTACTTATGTATATAGTAATAATAGTTTATATAGTAAAACTGCGAAGTTGGAGTCAACCACAGTTATAGTACCGCTGGGGTCAGCACCAGAAGATGGGACACATTGCGACCTACAGGCAATACGTACTTCATATACGTAAATTATTTTACTAAAAATTCCAGTTATACTAAAATAACAACAACAAATTAAACCATACCTACGTATACCTTTTTTATCTATTACTGTTATTAATATATTTTTATACATGATTGTGGCAACCTTGCAACGCAATGAAAATAAGACGTTTGTGTTAGATCAGGTAGGGGACATATCATGAATATACGGTTTATTTCCAACGTGAAACTATGCCAATAAAATCCAGCTGAGAGGTTTAAGTGTTATAAACAAGTAGTTCTCCCATCGCACGATTGGCCACGAGTGCCGTATTGGCCTCTTAGATAACTGGGATGCGTAATCAATTGGGGCATTTCCAAAATTTTGTATATGGTTTGCTATTTTGACTATCATTGAAACAATCTCTTACAGTTCATAAAGCATAAATATAATTAATGCGTGTGGACCATGTAAGGTTACTTATGTGTTGCTGTTGTCTCCTGGACCACGCCTATTCCGAATCTCCGCTGGTGATTGGTGAGTACCTGTATGTTGGTATCAGCATGTTTGGTTGGAAGTGTTAAAATGATGATCACATTCTGTTGTCTAGCAGCTGCATGGAAGCGGAAGTCGTTATCCCCTCACCGGATACCACCGTGTGACGAGTCAGTCTGTATGCTTCGTAGTATGATTTGTATTACAATACATCCTTTCCTACGGTGGGAAGGTGGTTTTCTCTTTAGTCATGAATTTAGATTTTTGTAATAATACCATATCCCTTATATCCACCATATAACAGTGATATGAATTCCAATGCAACTTCTTAATTTATGGACCTCATCTGTAACATTTTAAACATTATTTCTTACAAACACATCACACATTTTATCAAAGAATCTTTAAGATAACAATAAACCAATTACTTAGTAAAAATGTGCAAGCTACTGATAAATTACATTCAAACAGTTTAGTCAAAATATTTTTTTAAGGAAAACCTATTGATTTTTTAGTTACTTTTACATTTCACTGGGTTTTTGCTTTGGTTTACGATAAATAATTATAACGATTACGTAATAATTCATAATAAAATAATAATTATGAGAATGTACAGGAAGGAGCACATAGAACGGAAAATGTAAGTTAACGAAAGTATGTTCAAGGTAAACTTCAAGACAGTTAGCAAAATGCCTTGCAGTAATACTCGTGATATCTTAATCAAAATGTTACGATTTGTAATTGTCGCAGCTTGTATCGAATGTCCTACAATAGTCCTGAATCTTCGTTGTTGTACCAGTGTTGGTAGGTGGCCGTTGGGCTTCAATTAAGCAATGTACATACTCCGGCCACCACTTCGCCATAGGTGTTACAGCTGACACGCTTCCCCTTTACGGAATTTCCTAATTGAACTTTATGCTAGTTTTCAGTTCTTTCGACAGCCAATCTATCTTAGTCTTTAATCGTTATTCCGGTCGTATTCTATGAACTCGCAAAATTGTAAGTAGTTAAAACGAAATTAAACTGTTTGAGGTATTTATTGCTTTACCAAAACGTAAAAATCACTTTCTATACTCTATAAAATTATTGGAGATTTAAATTATATGTACATTGTGAATATTTTGGGTTACCTTTGTACACATTTGGAGAAAACACCAAAACATTCATAATACAGGTATATATTAAATATGTTTGCGATCTGAAAACAAAGAATTAGGCTTGGTAATTTTACAACCTGTAGTGGCAATGATTGAGAATATTATAAGGAAACTCTAACAAAACTTTTGTCTTCTTCCTTTACCTATTCACAGGTCTCAAAATGTTTAAAATTTAATATCTAATAAAAATTATTGTATGGCTGCGAGCTGGAACCATCTTTAAAAACAATTAATAACCACAGTCATGTCTTATAATTTAAATACACTAAAATATATTTAATTTCATCAGACATTTTATAACAATGCATCGCAAACGTCATTCCTTTTTTATCTACTACGCAAAAAATACTACTAGTTATATTATTTTCACTAACTCATCCCTATTTCCTAAAGCTGTACAAAAAATTAATTATATTGCAGTTATTCTCACCAGTACAATTTAACAGTACACTCCCCGGGTGTTTACGCAACCATTATCGATAGTCCATCAGTTTTCAATGGGTTATGAGCTCCTTTCATAAGTCCTTTCATAAAAGTTAGTCAGTTGAATAGTTTGTAAGGTGTAAAAAATGTATCAACGCATTTCGTAATGCTTAGTTTTACCACAAAATAAAATAAATGTTTCTACTTCATTTTCTAATTAAAACAAATTATCATTTTTAAAACAGAATTATTATGGTTTGAAACAGACAATGTTTATTACGATATATTGAAAAATAAAAACAGTTTTAACTTTATTATTATGATTAAAATAAGTAATTAAATACAACATTATTCATCAAAATTCATATAACTATATAATTAATCCAATTAATTCACTATTGATATCAAAATTCTCCATATTTATTCTCTACTTTTGTAGGTAAATAATATAATGCTTTTTTCTACCTAATCTGTATATTGCACATTTTATAAACTAATTGGTGCATTGGTATTTAAAGCTTCTTTAAGCAATGTTAAAGTGAAAATATGTTGTAATAAAAAAGTACAGGTGAAGTCCAGAAAGGAGGAAGCATTGAACATCATATCACTGGAGGTACATGCAACAACTTCAAACTCTATCATGTTTATATACAATTAACTAATACAGCGAAGTACTGATAGAGACGATAGATTGTAATAAAATATCTACCAACCAATCTACCAAAACACATGTTAACGTGTGACATGATTGAGCTCAGATTGTTTACAAATTTTATTCCTTGATTTTCTCGTTTTAACCATGTTACAACAATGGTTTAAAAATATAAAAGTAATCGCTAATGTTCATCCAAATGCCATGGATTGATATGAACTATCAAAGAAATCAGTATATAAATAATTGCATACTATTGAAGCTTTATGAAAAATTACTAGACTTCAGATAAGTTCGATATCGAGATCTTGTGCTGATAAGTCAACAAATGGACTAAAATAAGGCAGGCATACAGACAAGCAGACAGACAGAAGGTCTCTTCATTATTTGGATAGACATGAGCAAATTTCCATAAACACACATTTTACAATTTGATGTGTGATAACAATTAATTTGTATTCTGTATAATTATTCACCATTAATATTTCTAAGGATATGAAACCTGCACAGTGTATGCAGTGTTCATTATCTAAAGAACGAGTATCTAGAAAACGTGTTATGTAAAACCACACAGGTTTCAGTTTCAATCCGAACAATTCACATTACTATGTATTTAATGCAACTGAAATTATTTAATAGAAGTTTCATAAATGTTATTCTTTATTTAAATTCAAAATAAACATACTTTAGGAACTAATGAGATAAACAAAACAATCTAACTTGTTAAATTAATTAGATTAATAAGATTAGTTTTTCTGTATATTGCACTTAACCATGGCCAACGGAAATACAATTTCTAAACATTCGTCAAACACAAACACAAAATACATATAAAATAAATTTAGGGAAAACCCTTTCCAGTTTTATGTGATTTTTATTTCTTGTCAATAAATTTAATTATTTTTCTCCGTGTCTACTTGGAATTGTACCCTGTGTGAAAACACCATGTAAACTTCGACATGACTGACCAAAAAGACAGCACTCTTAGAACGAGAAAGTTCTTTAAGAAGAAGGACGAAAATGGGAACTATAAAAAGCCACATTTAAGTCATTGAAACAAATTACACAACTTTTTTATATCTGGTTTTTAGGAAATTGCTGATGGTGACAATAGTATTAACAAGGCTAAAGTAAAGTAAATACATATTTTTGATTATTAAACGTAAGATTTGGGGGGCTGAAACCACACTGTAAATCATTAGTTAAACGCAACACTTGTTACCACGCTAGTTGTATAACAAAAATGAAGCATTATATATTTCCGTATACGTACCAGCTAAGAAAATATGCAAATAATCATAAAATTTTAAATATTGAAATAATATCATATATTGTTTAAAAGGTTCATACTTCTAAACGTTATAACTAAAACGTGGCAAGGACTTTTTAGTTTTAATGATCATACAAAATATTAAAAGGGTCATATATATGACAATATTTGAAGCTATAGTACAAATTATTTATAAAATTATGAATGCAAGTTATCCTAAATGTATCTGGTTTTATTGATTATATTGTGTAAAATTAATCCTTTTTACAAATCAATACGAGTTATCTTCATTTTTTTATTTTTAAAAAGAAATTAATCAGTTTTTTTATACACTCATGGTTAATTTAAATTGTTCTAACCATTTATCTTAAAAACTAGTCTGTATCAAACCGTATGTATCATGAAGAAAAAATTTCACATGACAGTTGAATACTGAATGAACTTTAAAGAATTTCAGGTTAAATGTTATACTTACTACATTAAAAATGAAACTCTCACGTCATGCCGTCGTCACTTGTAGCGGATACGTTAAAGTCTCAGCTTATCCACCATAGACTCAGTTTAAAATTGTTGTTTGCCCATGACACTGTCGTATGCTAACAAATGACCACGTACGCCTAGTCTGATGTAATGTGGTAACCATTTCGTTTTACTGCTTCAGATCAATTTCTTTATTGTAGTCATCCATATTTTAAATAATGTTTTAATATCATAAATAAAATAATATACAATTAAAAAATCACAAAATTAATTAAATCCTATATCTGGATACTACCTAAGAAATTATTAAAAGAACAAATGTTATGAAATATATTATTATAAAAACAACTCGCATTCACTATAATATGTTTCACCTACACACAGCACTTTACGATAGCTGAACACTACGTTCAGGAATAAGTAGAAACAACCAATGAAATAACGAACAACAGGTTTTATCATTATTTACTGGAGGCTATTAAGGACAATTACGGTCCTGGGGACCACCACATATTTTATTACTGGGTAATTAGGCTCTTGGGGATTTACATTATTAATGTATTGTAAGCGTGTTTGTGAAAATACCAATGCCTGAAATGATAAAGTTGTTATATATTTGGATGAGTAGTAGCGATGGTGTCTCTCGGGGCAGATAAGCTAGTAATCGAAAAATGTTGTTCACTAATTATTGATCCTATTGAGAGCAATTGGTTATGCATTATGTTGTGGTCACGAAGTAATATTTTGTTGGGTACTGTTTAGTTCAATTTACTATGGCACTCTAAAATATCTTTTTTCTAAAACTTATTTTTATCGTCATTTAATAGTATCATGAGTAAATTCAGTTGATAGCATCAAAATATTTAAATTCTGTTCAATTCAAACTGATAAATATACAGAAATATAAATGTTTGAAAACGTGTTTATGGCATCAAGTCTGCTATTTATATCCTGTTCACACCTAGCGTTTATATGTTTACACCACACAGATCAATACTTTTCACCAAAGCGGACCAAAATGTAACTTAGTTTGGATTGTATAAATGTAACACTTTAACGATTTTGGAGAAGACCAATACATCTATCATGTTTTCCTAGGCACTGGACTGTTTATTAACCAAAATTTAATGAAAAGAGGTATATGATCGTAGATCAAGGAAGTTCGTTAAGACACCGAGTTTAAGTACGTATATTTTCATCAAGCGATATCGACATTTTCTGTGTTATTTTAACAAGAACAATCCGAATAGACAAGAATTTTAACGTATGGTAAAATCTCATCGAAGCAATTTTCGTTATTTTACTTTCATTAACTGCAGAAGTCATGGGCAATCGTTACTTCTCTAAACGTGAATAACTTCGTCTCCTTCTTTAGATACACTTTAATTTAGTGAACAGAGAAAACTATGAGCAATAACAATTACTAAGAAACCCAGTTATATTTTTTGAAATAGATCTTAAAACAACATAAACGGCAAAGAAAATCAAAATAAATTTCATGGACAAATCTTATATAAAACGAATTCTTATAGGCATGTCACAGAGTCTGAAATGCGTGCTTCAATCTAACGAACCTAAGAAACAATCTGATGTTTTATGGTGATCAATATATATGTGAGATCCTATGACACAGTGTTAAGCCGATCGCCGCAGTCTACCTCATTTCGCTGTCAAATAAGGTCTCCATATTCCTATTGTCAATATAAAATGCTGGATTTCTGGTCATAAGCAGTAATTTGGAGAGTTAATGTAATTAGTCAAATTTATTTTACTTGCTCGTGAATACCATGACTTTGGTCGCCAATGCGTATCTTCATCCAAAACGCCAGATGTCTACAGTACAATTATTTCTGAAACCAGTGTAGTTTTTATGAGAAATAACTATGCTTAAAGCCCGCCTAGTTTCTTTGCATGATATAGTTACGCTCAGACGTGTTCGTGGTTACAGTTATTTGTTAAATTATATACTCATGCAAACGCCTTATCTAGTTATACTAGGTCTGAATCTTGGTGGTGCATGAAGTCTTCTTGAACCACGCCAATGTGCCGCCCTTTGTGTTGCCACCATATGATGCGTACATCGTAACAGCTTTTTTGGTAACAGGAGAACTTGAGAAGCACATACACACAGTTTTAAAGTTATATTTAGTGGACATTGAATTAGCGTGGAATAACACATGTCAGGTTTTATAAAATAAAATGTTATAATATTCCCCATACGTAATGAATTAAATGAGGTTATACCTGACTATGAAATGATTACATGGTTAGTCCTGTAAGATATATTTATTCTTTGTAAGCATCTCCGTGAGCCTCTAATGATCATTAATTATGTGATTCGTGGATTGCACGTCATATAATACTATAAAACATTATTCAAAAGACTATGTTATAACGTTTTGTTGAATTTTTAACATTTAAATTTTACCATTGAACAACCAGTTGAAGAAGTCAGTTTGCTTGTGATATAAGCACATTTGAAATAAGATATGGAAGGTTGTAATTATTATTTTTGAAATTTATTGTAGTTGCCTTGTGATAATTATAACACGTAGAGTTATAAATATTATGACATTTTAATGAACCCTACACCATTCTGTCAATGAAATTGAAATACACAGATTGCTCAAACCAAAATCGTATATGTTTTTTCAAAACTTAAAGTACAATTCTTTTCAATTATAGAATTGTTAATTTTGGAAAAACTCCAATCAAAAAGCCTTTATTACACGAGTTGGCCATTCACTGGTTGATTTACACAATGAAATTCAGTTTTTAAAATGAAAAAAGTTTATTTAATAGAATAAATAGTTAAAATAAACAAAAAGTTTATTATTTAATTTGTACCAAACTGTATATTGTGGTCTTTGACAAAATAACATACAGGTATATTAGGTAATCATCTAAAACTTCATAAAATAATACGAATGTTCAAATTATTCAAGCTATTATGATCTTGAATATGAACATAACAGGCAGAATATTTCGTATTTTAGTATCTCATGATTATAATTATGAAACATAATGGAAACATGTATTTTAAAGCAAAAAATTTAACAAACTAGTAAAACCAATCTTCTCTCTAATATATATACTTCACCTTAGAAGTAATGTTATATGATACTCATATATAGATTTGAAACTTTCCTACTTGTAAAACATATAACTTAAGCATATTATGTCCTAGGTAAATTTTCCGATGTACCAACGAAAACTGAACAGGAGTGTGAGGATTGTGAATTATTTTGTCTCTAGGGACTTGCCTGTTAGTTGTTAAATACTGTTACGTCTTTCTCAAGCTACATACTACCTTACGTAAGGTAAAGACAGATAAAGACGCATTAGCCTCAAGAGACTTAACTGTTAGTTGTTACAAACTGTTCCGTCTTTCCCAAGCTATACATTAGGTATCTCATGTAAGGAAAATGTTGTTGAAGACTTATTAGTCTATAGAGACTTGCCTGTTAGTTGTTAGAAACTGTTAGTTTACCTCGACCTAGAAATTACTTTAACCAAGCAACGACATATAAATAAGTATTAGCCTCTATTGACTTATGGGTTAGTTGTTACATACGAGTACTTTTACGATTTTCTCGAGCTCGGAAGATACTTTAGATAAGGAAAAAAAGATAAAGATTAAATAACACTTAGAGACTTACCTGTTAGTTGTTACAAACTGTTATGTATTTCTTGAGGTACATATTAATTTAAGTAATGTTACACGTGAAACATAGGGTCAGACAAAACTCAGTGAAGACGGGTGGAGTCACAACTGAAGTGAGTGAGATCCGTGTAGGAGTATAAAGTACTTCAGTCAACATCCTTCTGGATGGTCAAAATTGTTGAATATTTGAGGGCGCCACCTTGTCGAGGGATGCATAATAGCAGGATGAAACAAATAATACTCCTTCCTCAATAAAGGAATTGACTGAGTTCACCAACACCTTTTGTTACCTCTGACTACCGATAGACCTTGTCCCCTCGTGAGGTTATAGAACAGAAGGCTCTTTATTATGTACTTTAGCAATTATATTTATACTATGTCTGGTAAAAGATTATAAACATTAACTATATATTGAAAAAATCTGTTAATAAATATAACGTTATACCAGTTTGTTATTAAATATAAATGTATGCATTATTATTTATTAGTAGCCAAAATTGATAGTGACATTATTTAATCATCAGATAAAACAATAATCTATAAATGAGACCTCTATTGTATTTTGGTTATTGTAATAAAAACGAAAGATTAACTCTCAGATCAACATGAATATTACGATGTTACATTGGATACAGTAAATAGCAGTCCTTACCAGCTTTCCCAAAGTTTAATAAGCTTAGCAATATTGCAAGTCATAGTGCCCATTAGTGATATCTATCAGGATACGGTACTGCAAAAAGTGATTATACGTGGGCGGGTTAAGTATAGGTGTCGGTCACAACCAATATGTATTTATATCCAGAAGTAGATCTCGGAAGAAGTCCGATGAGATCGGCCTAAACCATACTCCATACAGTATCCACTTCTTTTCGAGCTCTCATGAGTCTCGCAGGTTTCATCTTGTCAGTATTAGTCATATGGTAGATCCTAGAACGTAAAACATACTTGGAGATGTCCTGCCGTATCTTCGGCCAATAGTGGGTCAACATCAACCTAGAGTTCAGCATAAAGATAAAATAAAACAATATGTTACAATAAGAGAGATGCTGATTTGGAACTAACATTCTAAAGTGTTTACTGCTTAAAATTATGGAATCTTTTATGGAAAATATTAAAAATACTGGAATCAAACTAGTCTTTTAAACAAGATATGGAATTAAAAATTAAGGAGTATTATATGTTGTTGTCAACTAGTTTACTACTTCTATGCGACTAACACAAAACACCTGTAAACTAAATATCAACTATTAGTAGTATCGTATCAACATGTGCACTCACTCAATTACCGTTAAATAACTAAATATAAGGTTGAATAAGAATACCTTAATCTGGGAAACAAGAGCTACTTTTCGTTAAACAAGCACTCAACCGAGCTATATATGAAATATACTGACGACTTTTCCCTAGTAAAAATATTGAAAATTAAACATAGTAGTTTTGTTTAATAATAATGCTTTTAATGTGAGGTGTGAAAATGGTTTTAAGTTGCAGAGAACAAATTGGATAAAAATTTAATAAAATACGTTATCCTAACAATTTCTTAAAAAACTGTAAAATTTTAGCTTTAAAGTAGAAAAACTCTCTCGAACTCACTACATTTATATAGTTCAAGAGAGTGAAATTTTTCAGCTAAAAACATAAGTGCACAATGAAATTAAAGATAAACTTTTCAAAATATCCGTCCATATCCAACATGAATTTAGACTGCGTCCTCTATCCTTACCTAACAAAATAGGCAACAGCATCAATAAATTTTTGATTTTTAATGAGGACACTCTGCCCAAAATTTCCTTACAGTAACTTTAGTATCATTCGTAAAGAAATCACGGTTTTTCCATTTGAACGAAATCAGCCCTTAAAGTTTTGAATGTTCAGATTAGCTCCAGTTCACCTTCCTTTTATTGCAGCGTCTGGTATCTGACGATGTATAGTCCGTTGCACATGAATGCTCCGTCTTTCACTTATACCTCAAAAAAATGTTTAACAGTAACGAGAGTAGTAGCTATTTCGCAAACCAAAAAAGGAACTGTATTAACAAAGTACTTTATTTCACACTTATTGAAGTCTTTATGAACCCGTTACTTCCATCTAAAGCATTTGTGTGTGTGAATATCTATAACAATTTATTATATTTTTGGAGACAATTACTTTTTTTCACATTTGATGAATACCATATGCAACTAAACCTAAAACATATTCCTGTACTTGGTTTCCTTACTTTATAAAAGTATAATTATTTATAAGTAAATATTTTGCGAAATATAATCGTTTTATTCAATGAAATTGCTTAAGAAGGAATTTGTTTCAAAAAATTCAATCTTGCCCTACAAAGAACAACAAAAACTTCCGTTGAACGAATATAACAACAAAGGAGTCATAAATTACGTCGTTAAAGGTTCTACTAAAACAAAACATTTTTAAAGGTCCGCTATTTTTAGGTTAATTTCATATTCTGACGTCTCAAAATTATTCGATATCAGGTATTTTACAGTGTGATTTAATAAAATAGGATTTTACTGTTGGTTTTATAGACATCTTAAAATGCTGCTAAGACATTGCGTGCAAACTTAAAAGCATTAAGAGAGACCAAAAGGTATATATATATATAAAACATAGACATTTAATAATAAGATTAAATATTTACGAATAACATTATTTAAAAGTAATATGATAATACACACTTATATAAAACTACATGACGAACGGGAAAACAATTTTTACATATTTATAACAAACGGGCCTTATAGACATTTTTATATTTTAGGTAAATTATTTTCTTAAATGCTCACGGCAAAGCTTGGTTATATAAGAGTCTAAGAAGTATTAATTCGTACTTATCCTTCCTTCACATTTAGTTCATTTTACATTCGAAGTAATATGTTCTTTCTATGATAATTATAGTTTTCGTAATACTCACTCCAGTCACTTTCATTCTTTAAGGATATTATTATAGATTATAAAGATATATCACTACCATAGTATGATAGAATTAAATGATTTAGGAAACCTTGGATACTGATTTTTTAATACATCTAAGTAAATGAAAATAATTATAATTATTACTAAGAGTCGCAAAAATTAATAATTTTATTATTTGCAAGATAAAGGAAAGAAGTCCTTAAAAGAGTATTTGGAGCATTTTATTTATACTTGTTTAGGTGTGGAATGTTTATTTAGTGCAATTTAAGCCTCTTTCAATAACGAGAGAATTTTTTTTGTAGTGGAGACACGTAGCTCATTAGGGACGCAAAACAAAACAATCACGTTACAGTGGCCGCATTCAACACGGACATTCGTGTCATGAATACTTTATATTGTTTAAAGCTTTGTCTCTGTCTTCTTTATTATTTACTTAGATGTAGCTAGCCTTTAAACAAATAACAAAGTTTTATTTCTTAATTTCATGATAAGGTTTATTCCATTTTTTTAAAATAAATGTATAAAATTTGGTGAATAGATAAGTTAAAGAAAACAGATGTTACAACAAATTTAATATAGAGGTACAATTCTTAAAAGTTAAATAAAAATTTCCGAACTTACATAGTCCAAAAGTTTTAAGAACAATTATATTACAAAATGAAAAATTGCAATTGTCCTCATGATATCTCAAAAATATATGTATAACTTCACAGATTGCGACCCTCAGAGCCAAAAACCACCCGCAGTTGCTATAAGACGCGGCTTAGTAGAAACGATGATTAGTAGAAGAACTGGTACAACTTATTTTTAATACCATTTCTTATAGTAATCATGATAGCTATCCAGGATTAGATATTTAAATTTAACAGTTCTTGATCTTGTCTCTTGCTTGTGTAACTCGTATGAGTTCTACGAAAAATGAAGTCAAGCATAAAATATTGCTTCAGGAATGTAGATTTGGAATGTATACCTGTATCATGGTACAGATTCATCTATCTGTCTGTGCTTTGTGCAATCCACAGATTTCATTTAATTTAAGTTTTATAAAATTATTTCCTTTCCTTTTTTGTAACCATAAAAGTGTATTTAGATAAATATAACAAATTACATATATGAGGTGTTAAAAATGCGAGGAAATACTTTGTGATATAGGTCACTAAGTCAAAATTAACAAAATATTTTGCTTTATAGGGGGAGGGGTTGATTTTTTCATACTACTAGAGAATAGTGGCTTGTCATCGGTTTCCCAAGCTGCAGTAACTTTTTTGAATCTTTTTAAGATAGCACACCTAAATTCCTTAAATCCGACAATATTTATGGTAGTAAATGATCATAACAAGTTTTCTAAGTACATGATTTATTTAATTAATGTTTCTTTTTACGGTTCAAAACCGAATGTTTTATTGTTTTTTCAGTTTTAAAAAGACATATGCTATACAAGTATATATTGTAATGTAAAGTTTAGTATATCTTATTACAAGAAAATTAAACATATCATGAGAACAACTGTAAACATTCGGCTAATTATTTCTGTAAAATACACGTTGAAATCTGAGGAAGGTTTATACGAAGAGACACTAAAAAAATGTTGAAACATCTGTTTACATTTAATTTCATAAAATATTAGTATACAGTGCTTAATTATTGGTGTAATGCAGATAACAAACAAAAAAGTATATCAAAATTCTCATTCAGATTGTATCTGTGACAAATTTAACACATCAATGTAAATATTAATTAAAGACTATTAAAAAACTAGACTTATTGAATAAATCTGCTAATTTTTCTTAAAATAAGGTACTCAAAACTTGCGACGTTCCTTCACATTGCTATTACTTATTTTAACAGTGGCTTATGTAAAAAATAAAAATATATACGAACGTGCCTGAACGATTTTTTTTCCAGTTTACAGTTCGAAAAACAATTTGACCTTTATAACGCAAAACCTTGTAACGATTATTTTGAAATTTTTAATGAACTCAATAAGGTTTTTCCTTTATATCGGAAATAGGTAGGATTTCTTCCTAGGTCGTAATACGTTTCTCAGTCCAACGCATGTATTTATATTTTCAGCATCAAAACAATAAGGCCAACAGACGCTTTTTGATATAAGTACATTTCTGGGAGCTACAAATGTATACAATTTCTTGATTGGAGACATCCAAACTGTGGCACCGTGAGTCTCAGCCGGTAGTACGCGCCTTTCTACTGAAGTAGCCTTTTAAGTTCTACGTGTGTATATTTTTTCTTCTTTGCGGCCTCAAGGCAAACACAGCTATGGTACTGGAGAAATCGTACATTTAAAGTATATGAGAAGGGCTAGAAGTAAACATTTTGACCGATATAGGTTTACTAGACACCTGTGTATTTGTGTTTTCTTGATCGGAATAACAAGGAAACTCAGCTGTGACGTTTGGAATATAATTATTGGGAACTAGAAATACTCCTACACATGCAAAGTCTAAGAACGTTATGAAAATCATATGCAAAACATGATAATAGAATCATGTTAACCTCTGATACTGTTAACCATAAACACTGAGGTAATATCTACCCGATTAGTGCATACGTACTATTAAACAATACTATAGGACTTCACCATATTACATCATAAGTCCTTTTACTAAGTAGTTTAAGGATTTTGATTTTGAATAATTCGTGCAAACCGCAGGTAATATCTAATTTATACAATATTACTTCTTATTATTTGTTTAACTTTACTTATTAGTACGTTCTTAATGCAATATTTGTTTAAATGGTAAATGTTGAATAAGTATTAAACATCAATGTATAGTAAACTCCATTAAAAGTTGATATGAAGTGAGCGCTGATCTTATTTCAAGAAATAGTCTGTCTGCTACTTTTAGTTACAACTAGATATAATTATAAGCAATGTGTAATATAATTGTCTCAAATGTATATAGAGATCTACTGTTTATTTTAACTTACTTAAACAGGTTAAAGCATTACTCTCATTGACGAAAGTAGTTAATTTTATCGAGTGGTGTAGTAGTTTATATTTAAAATTTCAAGTTTTTAACTGAAATTTCCGTTAGCAGTTTTAATTTAATTTGCAGCTCTTCCAACATTTTTACTTAGACGGAACAAACATATAACACATTAAAAATATTCATAAAAAATAAGAATCATATTTCGCTAAATGACAAATAGTAGAGCTTTAATGTATTTATTTTTTGTCATGCTACCAACTAAAGCTTGATTAAAAATTAATTTTATTGACACGTTTGATGGCTGAAGTTTGAAATATTAAAAATATGGAAACGTTAAAAAGGAAAATTCAAGTTTTCACGTATGTTTTAATTTCCAAGACATGGGCTAAACAAAGATTCAACCAATGTATATGAGGGGAAGGGTGATATAACATCTGGCACTGGTCGTAATAGCGTGTTACAATATGGGAATTGAAAAACGGGGCAACTTGGCTGGGAGCTATTTACATATTTATAAGGCTTTGCTGTTTAGCGAAAAGGGTGTGGCGTACTGAATATGGTAGTATAATTGTTTAAGATATAAATAGCAATAGTGTGGTGATTTCATTATAGTGAAAGTACATCAGCTGATGTACGAAAAATATAACTTGTATCGTTCATGAAAAATTAATTTGTTTTAATTGTTCATAAGTGAACGTTAATACACTTATGAACAATTAAATTATAACTCTCAATGTTATATTGAAACGGAAGTAGGTATATTTGATGTATATATTATTTCAGACCTAACCTTTAAGATCTTTAGATGTTAAGCGTATTTTAAATGGCTTGAATATTAAACTTGGAGCTTGAATGAACACTTGAATTTCGAAAAAAAAACATTTCAATCTCTTTACCTCCGTTTCCTTGTTCCCAAAATTGAAAATACATGAATATGTAGGGCTTAGAATCCTACATAGGACAACATGTTTTTACTTCCATCAATTTTACATTATTTCTGGTATATTCGATTCCATAGTTAATTTTGCATTGATGCACTGTTCAAGACGTAATATAAGTTGGTCTGAGAAGCCTTCATCGGTAAAAAAAAAACAACTAAATTTTGCTTTTTAAAAGTCTGTAATATGTGTCAATATTTATGTATATTGTGATTTTGAAAGGCGATGATAGAAAGGTTTAAAACGGTACTTAAATAAATATGTTCTTGTTTTATTTTAATGTTTGCATTTTAAAAGTAGTATAGTAGATTTCATTAGTCTGTTTTAAATAATGAAATGTGTCTTTTGTAGTGCATATCTATGGGATTGTAGTCAACGTTAGAAGCTAGATGGAGTGGTGCCCTGAGCTCCAAAATAGAAATGTTACCTTTGTGTACCTCTAGGTTAAAGATAATCCTATGTACGAAATTAATTACGTCTTTATGGTTTTTACTATAAACAGATGAGTCAATCGATCATATAATGAGCCGATCTACGCAACCTGGAAGATATTGTTCCATGGATCAAGAGAAGAAGTTAAAACCTAACATTACTAATGGTATATTTTTTTTAGTTTACCACAGGTCTGCCGCATGTGTTTTTTAGATTGCATTTTTAATGGAAAAAAATTAGATATAAAATATCAATACTTGTTTACAGAATATATCATATAAATAGACAGACGAAAATGCAGCCTCACGAATGAGAGGTTTCGTTAATGCTCAGCCATTTTAAAAATAATGTGAACATATATAAGGCCGAATTATTCTTTACACATCGTTTAGTGTCAGTAATAAAACATTACTGTGACATTACATTTAATGACATTACTAGAAACGATGCGGTACAGCTAAGTATCGCCGTGTATTTGCTTGGAATTTCACAGATTTTCCTGAATATTCCTAGAATAAGTGATCCCTTACTGTTGTGTAGGGTATAAGACAATGGGTATTGACAAAGGATTAATATTTAAACTGAAATTATTATTGACAATTATTTTATGAAAGGGAGCGCGGAAACTATCAGAGAATATACTGTTCTTAAAGAGACGTCTGCATTTAACATTTGTAAAGTTATAAATTTATTATTAAAACTTAATATTATCGTATAAAATGGATATTTATCTATTATTTGTATTAACACTCAGAAGGATGATATTATCTGACCAGTATACTGACATTTTTTATATTTAATTACAGGATGTAACGTGTTCAGTAAGACAGTAGATATAAGTTGGCTCTATAAAATCTGACACGCCAGTTCCGGTCAGTAATGTGATTAGCAGTTTAGCCTCAGGGAAGAGCCGGCATCAATATTTATCACTCCTATAAATATTACCTCAATACAAACCACTGTAACGGAGGGACAACTATATGAAAAACTTTTATACTTTACATCGCATGACAGTTGCACGTGTATCGCTGCCTCCTTAAATTTGTAAGAATGAAAAGCTAACAGATGCCTTTAAATTCCTAGATAATTAAATTAAACCCTCTGATCAACTTAATAATCTGATAAAGGTAGTTTTTATTTTGTTTACACTAAACAATTCACCATAGCTGGCCAGTGCAGTCTTTTCTCCCAAGCTCTGTACTGCCTAAACCAAAGGTCGTAGATAAAATCCGACAACTTGTCATAATTGGCTATTTATAGAGTTTTTAATTTATATGCGATCACAATTTGTGCAGTTCGATCCGGTTCTAGATTGAGTTTGTATTACTAATTTACCTAGTGACTTATACATTTTGCTGTGTCGATATCACCTATCTGATTGATAAATTTCCCCCAGAAAAGAACCACGAAATCTTTTAACCCTCGATAATATTAACTCCCCTCCCGGGAGTTTCTTGGTATGACCTGATAATCTCCGGTGTAAATTAAACCCCCTGATGTCTTAACCCCCGGTAACGTTAACCCCCCCCCCTCAACAATGTACAATAGTTGACCGTTGCAGACTTTTCTACCACGCTCACCTGAGGTCACAATCGAAAAATTAAATTAAATTTTCGACAGGAAAGGCTCAGTGACTTTTCCTTGTATCTCCAACGGTTAAGCCACAAAACTCCCTCAAACTCAAAAGTTTGGTTAAAATTAAACACTCTACTTTCCACTTCCTGGCAAACCTAATCTCGGACTTTAGTTATCACCCAATTCTTTTGTCTCATAAATGTTTTAACACATCACTTAATTTTTAGACGAAATCCATTGATTATTTTTATATATCATACATCATTTGGCTGAGCGTCAGCGAAGCATTACTACCCACAAAAAAAGATACTGCATTGAAGACGAAACTTGAAAACCACAAGTCAGAATTTAACCAATAACCAAATCCTTCTTATCCCCGAATTTAAGGCACTTACTTTGGGGGACTAGGGGCGTAGCCCCCAGCGAGCCGAAGGCGAGTATATTATTATATGATTTTAAACAGAAACATTATGTATAAGCTTATAATACTAAAGGTATTAAATACCAAACTGTTTATAGTGTACGAAAATTGAAATAACATAATTTAATTATGGATTTCTATCTTATTGGAAAGGATAAATACGGGACGTAGATACTCGGTTAATTGTGCAGCATTTTAAAACAAAAAATTGCATTACATTTTTCATAAGATCTTCAAAATTATTTGTTTTATATATTTTTCAATTATTCCTTAAAAAAAATCTATTTTAGATATTTTAAACGGAACTATTTACAAAATTACTTTGAAAAATAAACTAAACATTGTTTTATAATAGATTGTGACAACTGGAATAATTTGTCAAAGAATTAATAAAATTGGTTTATTTGTGTTTAATACACTTTTTAACCCACATTTAGAAATATAAAACATCAAACAGCCTTAACATAATATGCATTTAGTTTTTGGTTACTTTTTGTACATGGACCAATTTCATAGTTCCTGTAGTGATATTTATGAAACAGCGAATGTAACGTATTTACTGTACATCGAAATACCAGTCCATTTTTTTTTTAAGCACACAGCCTAGCTTATCTTGATGTTGGAAGACCGATTTATCCTAAGATAGAAATCGATCCTCAACCGCAAAATTTTCAGTGTGGTTTTTAAAATGTAACATATTTAAAATCAATTAATTGTCAAAAGTTAAACTGGCGTTAGCTAATCATAAGAAATATTTGCATAAAATATAGTTACACAGTATTTTTATCTCGTTTGCTAGGGCTGAAATGACTTTATCCTTACGTGTCTTAACGATAGAGATTAAGAGCGGCCGTTAAGATGAAAAATTAACGTTTCATATATTTCACCCACTTAATACTGTTCCTTTATATACCTCAGCTAAAACTAACTTGGCTAAAAATTAATCATTTTAAGAGAAATTTACTCTATAAAATTTTACGATAATCTGGTTTAGTGACTAAAATTTAAATTTGATTTTAGCTCATAAACTATACCAACCCAAATTATACTGTGATAAGTTCAGGAATTTACGAAATAAACTCTTTAAAAGTGCAATACTTAATACCAGTAGCCAATCCTGAGATGATTTAATAACAAGTGAATGGCTTTGAAACGAATAAGACTAATATAAAATCTTAAATAGCAATTACGTTGTAGTTACGTTTGTTAGTGTTACTAATTGCAGCCTACCTGATAAAACATAATTGACCTTCTATGATGGCAATTGCTATACATATAAACCATCGTTATAAACATAATTTATTTCTTTAAAATGTGATAGAGAAAGGAAATTGCTTCAAAGCTGTTTACAAAGCAGTCTATATGCGTAGCCTTCGCTCCATTTATTTCAGCTCCTACTATAATGTAAAATATTACTCCCGCTCTACGAAGTTCAAGGTAATAAAAATAAACAGTAGCCTACTCTTAAGCATCTCAATAAACTAAATATTTTAATTTTATGTTAGTGGATTTATATCCGTATAGTTTTCTATGTGCACATTTTTCTTTTATGCATTTTATATTCGTAAATTCCAATGTATCATATATCGAAATGACTGTTGGGAGGTCGTAGTTTATATCCGTCTTATTTTGGTGGTTAGCATAGCTTTGGGATATTTGGGCAGTAAGAAACTCGCTAACTACTAAAAACCACACATCTATTTTTACCAGATATTAACTAAATTAATGACATCAAGGTGTGTTAAAAATATGTTGGTCTTATTAAATAGTAAAATTTAATAATAATGGAAGTAAAATTCAGACAATTAATAATAAGAATGATCACTGTATTTTATTAAATCGGCTTAGGTTCTACTAAAAGAGTGATAACTGTAGCATTAAGGTTATAAACTAAACTTCACAAAAGTCGTTCCCAACCGTATTAAAATAAGATTGATGAATGTGAATACGAAACAGAGTGTTTTGTGTGAAGCATGACTGAGCTAAATGTAATGAAATATTCCTCGATAATATTAGGAATTGATTTAAGAGGGTAATTCAATAAGTAATCCTCTTTTTCACGTGAGCTTTAGCCACATTCATTGCATTGAAAATGTTTCCCTCGTAGATCCTGTTTAAGGATCAAAACTGGTGGAAGTCTGATAGGGCGCGGTCAGGACTGTAGGGAGGATGTCAAAAGATCTTCACCCCAGTTTCTGAATGTTTTTCTTTCATCAGCAATGCCTTATGTAGACCGGCGTTTTCTTGGAGCAAAATCATGCATTCAATGAGCCTGCGTCATTTAGATTAACAGATCTCTTATTTTCCAGCATATCACTGTAATAATGGCTGCTGATTTTTCTTTGTACTTCAAGAAAATCAAAATAAATTTGAAACTAAAAAATCCCAGAATACTTCAAGCATGACTTTATCGGCAGATAGCTGAGTCCTACATTTTTGTGGATAGTATAATTCCTATAATTCCACTCCAGACTCTTTCGTTTTGACTCTGGCTCATAGTGGTGTTTCCATGATTTATTACTCATCACAATTCTTTTCAAAAAACCTTCTCCTTCAGTGGAATATCGATTTTTAAACTGTTGAACCAAAAAACCTTCTCCTTCACTGGAATATCGATTTTTAAACTGTGGAATGATTTGAAGCCGTGATTCTTTGTGAGCATCAGTAAGTTGTCTTAGCACCCATATCACACATGTTTTCTTGTACTGCTGCTTGTAGGGAAGAGTTTTATAGGCAGTTCCAGCACTCACGTTTATTATCACACTCAATAGTTGAACAGCCTGTATTGTCCTGAATTAACGTGTCAGGCTTAGATTTGAGAGAATTAGTCCAAACTTCGACCGGTCGTTTACTGGGTTACTCTTCAGAAATTTTGAAACTGTAAACGATTTACTAGTTTTTAAAGGTTCGATTAAATAAAAAAAATATCTTCGTACATTTTTAACATTCTTTCATGGATTTTACAACCTTTCTCATCTTACACGACTGTTAATATGAACCCGGAACGTTGCTCTTCTGTGATGCAAGACTCGAGCGCACTCGTAATTGTTAACTGAGTAAAATTAAGGCTAGATTTAAAAAATATGATAAAATTTTTGATCAGATTTCATCGAAAGGTAGCAAAATTTAAGCTCTACAATTTTCATATGGATCAATTCAGTCGTATTGAGCAGTAGCTATTTGTCTCTTTGCTTATTGCATAACCCTCGTATATCTCATGTCGTGATGTTTGTTCATGTTTGTTATGTTTCGTTAACGGAAAGATATTTTTGTTAATCTGTAAATATAAAGGATTATTTTAGATTGCTGAACATTTTAATCACAAAAGTTTTGCAAATACAACATTTTGGGTAGGGGGTTAGGTACATTTAGTTAAAGTTTTTGTACGATGAATACTGTATTTAGTACTTACTAGCCATAACACTTTTTAATTGTTATGCTATTTTAAGAGAGTGGAGAGTTGTATATATGTCGCGAAGTTTTCGTACTCCCTAATTTATTTCATTGCATAAGACCTTTTAGAGCAGAGAATTTATTTAATATTTACGATAAGGAAAACCCAAGATGACCCGCCTCAACAACATAGTATAACTATAAAAACTCTTAAGCTGAGGAACTTAAATAGTTTCAGTTGCTTGCTCTCTACTCGCCCGTACCACATCTATTTCTCCGAAGCGCCTTCTCCTCAATCAACATGAGGTTTGGTTAAATATTCCTGCCTGCCCGGGTGTTACGTGTGAATGGACGATCCACTATCGTGATCCTACTGAAACTAATTAGGGTAATTAGTAGACTACCATCAAGGTAGTACGGGTGATTGGTAGCCTTGCATATCGAAGGTAGAATACCTAATCGACACACAACATGTAATATCTGCAATTTTATCATTGCACTTATCTAATAATTTAATAACTGTACCGATACTTTATTAAAATGAGCAACATACATTATAACTGATTGCGTAGGTCTTAAATATATTTGTTAATTGTGGTAGATAATTTTAAGTAGTCAAAACTTAATAAAACTGCTGGCTAAATTACTGATGATCATAAAAATATTAATGATCTCTTGGGTTTTACGAGGTTTGCTGTAACTATTTTGCAATTGAAA
The DNA here is from genome assembly GCF_021130785.1 of Homalodisca vitripennis. Taxonomy (NCBI): domain Eukaryota; kingdom Metazoa; phylum Arthropoda; class Insecta; order Hemiptera; family Cicadellidae; genus Homalodisca; species Homalodisca vitripennis. The sequence goes on along the minus strand of NC_060209.1, from coordinate 128,301,303 downwards.
TACTGTAAATTTTACTTTATATTCTTATAATTTGATGTTAGGTACATTTAATTAAGACTTCACATATTCAAGTACTATACGATGATTAGCATTTTCACCCCAATTGTCAACAAGCGACTGTGAGTCTCCAATAAAATGTTTCAGTGATAAAAACTTAAGTTTTTAATAATATTTGGACACATAAAATAAAATAAAAAATAAAGAAACCATAATCGTTATCACCCACCTCAATTGAGCGAGACTGTAATGTTAAATAAATGGTACTTATAAAAAAAAATGCTCCTGTGTTGTAAGCAAGTAGAAGCTCACGAATAACACATTCTTGTGCTATGTTCGGATTAAAAAGTATTAATTACTACTACACCTAAACTCTAAGGCTGTCTGTTAATTGTAAATTTTTTATATAATACAAACTAACTTTCACAGAAGTAATTTCGTTTGGTTGATTGGCTTACATTAAACGACATTTTCATGCAAAACTAAACTCGAAGAGGTGTTCGGTATTTTTACTAAGAATTGTGTGAAGAGATTATTGCTGAAACATTGAATGGTCGTAACATGGATTCAATGTACGATGTTGATGAATGGAAATGTTTATTAACTCACTTTCTCGTCTGCCTGTTAATTAAAATTACTTAAATGAATAATAACAACAGATTATAAGAACATACTACGTACATACATACATATATATCAATTTTTTTTTCTACTAACAGGTAACGAATATACATTACTTCTATTCTATGTTTTAGTTTTGAAGTTTTCAGTTATGCTCAATATATATTTAAATAACGATTAAAAACTTTTAAATGTGTACAATCTGACAGAGGTTATGAATTTGTTTTAATTTGTAAAACTAAAATTTTTTGATGTTATTCTTTATGTTTATATTTTACGTGATTAAATTTTTATTTTATTAATTAAGCAAATAATTAAACGACGACAACAGTAAATGATTTTGTTTTGTTATATGATGTAATTGGTCGTTATGCACTATGTAATATCCTAATGCATGCTAGTGAGCAAACGTAATGAAGTTGTTACTCGTAGTTTATTCATAATGGCAATAAACATTTTTATAAAGTTATTATCCCACTTTTTTGCTCGTATAATTTAAATTTTATTAAGGACAGTAAAATAACTACCAATTAATCATCATGGTATAGTTTAAATTGCGTAAATAACAGTATATTGAAAAAAATGTTTACTAGAGTGAACAAACAATAATTAACAGTATGTAATTATCATTCTACCTGTATTTATCAAAAATACACACACACACACACACACACACACACACACACACACACACACACACACACACACACACACACATATATATATATATATATATATATATATAGTGTTTGTGCTGAGAATGGGATTTACAAAAGACAATCTGTGAAGCGGAAGTAAAAAGAGATGGCTACAAACTGAAGAGCCATCAACCACAACGTTCCCGGCTTTGTCGGAAATCCCACTTTGTGCTGCGGGTAGGTGATGGACCACTTAAGCACCTTTTAGTAGCAGGGTGCCTTTTTAGTGGTAACAAGTACTTTTTTGTATGCAATGCAAGTAACAAATATTAAAACAAAATGATTACTAAATAAGACGTTCAAATTATTGCTAATCGTTTAGCTCATCAATAGTAATAAAAAAACTCAACTTTTACATAGATTAGGAGTTTCAGGTGTACCATATTTGACATTTATTGATAGGTAAGGCACAATTATTAACAATCTATCACTACTTTAGTATCAATGCGCTGGTTTTTAATTAGAAGCTTCACTGTATGAGTGTTTCAATAAAACATTATATTTCTATCGACAAATGGTATTTGGGTTAAGTCTGAGCTATATTTGATCTATACAATGCTAACCATATAAATTTTAAACATATGCTAATAATTGATTGAAACTAATAACCCTTTTAATCATCGTTACATATTACTAAATACACAACACTTCGTTTTGAGAGTTGAAATCTAACCTCTCACTAATGTATAAAACCCTAAAACATAAACATGTACTTCCAACCTAAAACTTACCGCAATGTAATACCTCAAAATATATGGTATCAAATCCGGCAACAGTTTAAAGGCGGCTGCAGAAAACCGGCTAAACATCCAGGCGTCTTCACTGTACAGAATCAAATAATTTAAACAGTCACACTAACATAACCGGAAGTGGAACAAAGACAAGAAAATAAATATGGGTATGATCTGTGGAATCGCAGCGTGTCACTCTAAGCAGTGACGGATGAGTGGGGGAAGGAAAAAGGCAGCCAATTCCAGCACCATGTTTAGACTTAAAGCTCAATATCATGGCGTGTGAACAAATTTTGAAGGTTGAGATTCGGTAGATTGTTAAAATCTATTTATGTTTACTAGTTATTTCATATTGTTAATACTCCTACATAAATATGATTAACATCAACCAAACGTAGACTTCACCGTTGATCTGCCAATTTTTTTGTATGCCACATCAGTAAGATTAAAAAATATCCTTGCGGTTTACTACGTTGACCTCATCGCTTGATATGTGATGATATTCTTAGCAGCAGTATTTAACAATTATAGGCTATTCAAATAAACATTTTGTCTTATTTTATATATTCGTTTACTTACACATCACTAGTAATTTTTACGACTATTACAAGCACGTATTATACTGAAAACATTCTGATGTTGAGTCTTAGTGTTATAATTATACATATTAATCAGTTCAGCTATCTAAAAAATTTTACTCAAAATTAACACAAGTAAAAAATATAATTATTAATAAGTAAAATCACTTTGTAATAATGAGATTGCGAAGAAGTTTACTATAAAAGTCTTTAATGTCCGGGCGCTCTGTTTTATGAAAACAATATTTTAATTGTACTTACAGAAAGATTCCTATTCCCTAGTATTCAGTAAGGTTTACGGCATTTTTGTACATATTGTAAGTTACTAAAATGTTAGATCTGTAACCATACATTGAAAACGTTTGCACAACACTGGCTTATTTAAAGTAAAACGGAAAACCCGTGTTTAGATATAAAATAGTCCTTAGCTTTATTGAAAATCCCATTATTTTGACACCTGTTGCTCCACCTAAAAATATTAAATAGCTGTCTGTAATAATACATAACTCATGTGTGTAAAACTTTTACACACACACACACACACACACACACACACACACACACACACATATATATATATACAATGTATATTATATTACAATATTAATTACTTTCTTTTCCAAGCACACTCTATATAAAATATTATCCTTATAGAATATTTAAACCCCTTCAGTGAATTATCCATGCTCCCTCATCTTTGTTAATGAAGTAAATATTTACACACCACATAAATACTTTTGTCACTTAATAAAAATCACTCCATTTAGCCACAATTCCAAATTAATAGTGATAATTAACTGCTCAACAATAAATCATACCTTTAATAACTTGGTTATGTATACTTCTCATGTATCTTTCGGAAAACGAACTTAGCATAGAAATTAAATAAATAAACTACTATGTTGTCCATGTATCAGTCCTTATGATCCGTGCAACTTTCAAAACCTTCTGTTCTACAATGTTTTCTCCACACCATTATGATTTCACGAATGGCTAAGAAGATAGATGCTTTCGTTTCCACTTCTAAATATTCTTAGTAATATTTAGCGCTAAGATAAATTTATATTGAAACATATATTTAATTTTCCCTATTAAGCAGCATAAAACCGACTTTGACGTAATACAGTTATTCTGAATACGTATATGAAGGTGAATTGTTCATTCACCTAATATAATAAATGATATCGATAGTGAACAGACGATTTTTCTAGAAATAATGATGCCTTCAGTATCATATGATTTGTGTAGTATTATCATTCGTCAACATACTGTAGTTTGAGAAGAATTAGTTAAGAATTATAACGCATAGAATTTTAATTACCTATTTAAGTTTATATAATTATATTATGTCAAAATTATTCATGGTTAGATCTGAGACTTAAAACTTTGGCTGTGATTTACAAGGAAAAACTTACAAAGGGTAAAAAGTCAAACGTCCGTCTGTGTGCTACATCTTTCGTAACGCTCTTACAGATCTTACAACACTTTGTTGTATCAGTTTATTTAGATTCAGTTTTTACTGAAAATCTCAAAACCATACATAACTTTGCATAAATTGCAAAAAAGCCTTTCCTATGTAATAGAAATTTATTTATGATTTTTTCAAGAATTTCTTATATATAATTTTCTATTAAAATCCATTTACATGTAATAAATCAAGCACTTATTAAATACCTTTACTTGCATATCCTAACTACACTTTTAAATAGCCTTGTAGTTCAGACACATGAATTATTTTTGTTATCTGGTTAAGAGGACTATATTAATATATTTGTTTATTATTTCATTAATTACCGTATAAATACTCAAATATGTAGGAGAATCTGATGATTATCTTTTACCTTAGCTCTGCTGCATAGTGTAGATACGTATAATTAACGTAATATTGATTATACATTAGGTGGTACATTAACCGATGGCTGATCAAAGGACACTAATGTTGGATAACGCCTGAGTGCCTTCCTGAATATTGCACCTACACTTCTCGTTTACCAAATTAACTAAAAATGTGAATTACTCTATTCCATTACAGTAAATATTGTTGCCATTTTTACGACGTAATTATTAGCATTTTTTCTAATTATTTAGATCTCCATAATATAACCTTTTTACAAACATGAAATATTTTTATGAGAATTTTGCTTTTTAAATAGCTTTTTTGTTAATAATTGAACTGTTATTGATTATTGTAAAAAATGTGAAAATACAACTTTTTTAACTAAAATATAAAATGAAACCATTATAGAAGCCAATCCTTAATTTGTCTTTTAATAATATGAACATATTTACACGTATATAAACATGAACTTTACAAGATCACCATGACTTTACAAACATTATTTATTGGAATAAAGTATTTAATAATTCGTATAGAGTATGTTTTAAATATTACAATAAGCTTTTATATATATCAAGCAGTAAATTTCAAGTTTTAGGACAACAAAATATATAAAATTATTTATCATATTATAAAAATACAAGAGTAAAAATATAAAACTCTATTTGAAAGTTTAAAAAGAGGCTAAGTAAAATTGTTAAGAGAGAGAGAGAGTGAGAGAGAGAGAGAGAGAGAGAGAGAGAGAGAGATGTGGCTCGGGCGTTTATATAAATATTGTTATAATTTATGTTAATTTTATTGGTGAGTCAACTACTTTGTAAAAGAGAGAGAGAGAGAGAGAGAGAGAGAGAGAGAGAGAGAGAGAGAGAGAGAGTTTGTATGTTTATCGCTATTAAAGTACAGTCCCTGATTAAACTAGTATAATTTATGTTACTTCTGTGTCTTAGATGTTTTGTTTCCATCGTTCTTTCTGTTTTTCTGCCCACTTCGGAATGCTATGAGCTATAGACATAGGGACATAGGCAAAATCGGCTACACTACCCATTGTTTCATGTACTTACTTCTTCTACCTTGTATTTATTCAGGCTATAGGCTTAGTAATAAGGGGTTCAGATTTTTGACAAAGGAAAACCATAGTTAAGGGGCAAAAATTTACAAGCTACATTTCTATTCATAAAAAAGTTATATAATACACCCTTTGGGGATAATATTGTATTGTAATTAACAAAGCCAAAAACTAAGTGAAGCTTTACTTAACTGTACTTTTTCGAATAATTAAAATATAACAACATGCACTATAAACAAATTTTAATAAACCAACAATTACGTTATAGCAAGAAATTTTTCCAGGCGTCTGACATTCAAGAGCTTCAATGGCAGTCAGTAAAAATCATATAGACGGATATAATTTCGAACTCTTTTTTGTATACAAAGAAATTAATTTTTCCATAAATTTTCTAATTCATTTCTCTAGAATCTTACAAAAAGTTAATCTATATGTGTTAACAATCTCACAAGTCGAAATGCAATTTTTTTTACTTTGATGTAAAACATCTGTACGTTCTGTAATTTTCTGAGAGCTTTCCCCACTAGCGATAGGATTTAGTTAAGCAAAAATAAAAAAATATATATATATATATATATATACTTAAAATACTGGAAGGAAAATTCAGCACGGTGTGGTCTTTTTAAACTACGACCACAACTTAAATTATACTGTGTTTCTATTTTGTTTTTGAGTTGCAAAATTCCTTATAAAACCGTTAGGGAAGAAAGAAATATCGTTATAAGAAGACAAATGTGAAAATATGTTTCTTGGTAAGAAGAGGCGTGACAAATCGTCGACAGATATAATGACAGGCTTCGTCCATCACACAACCGAAACAGGCTTCTCATGCTGACAAAAACGTTTAGAACGTAACGTCTATATTTGTTATCACGGAATGCCTTTTACAAAACAATACTATCAATTACAACACGTGAATTAAAAAATTTTAATCTGTATTTTAAATTCATCAGATTAGACTTTATTCACTTTATATAGTGGGGAAAAAATTACAACGTTTATTGGGAAAAATGTGTCAGTAGCCATTGCAATCAATAGAAAACAGAATTTAGAACCTCGCAGGGGGTTAGACCCATACACAGGTGAGAACGGGAAATAAGAATTAAACTATTTTTATTCCACCTCACCGCCAGCTCCAATCTTCTTCTGAGATTTCTTCTTCTTCTTGGCAGTTAGCTGCTGAACTAGTTGCTGATCCGTCGGTGCCCCCATCACCTTCTACTGCCCCTCCTATAAATAAACCAGATCGATGATAAAATAATAACAATGGCGAAAGCATTAAAACTGAACGGAATAGTTGGTAGCCACTTTTCTTCCGATAGCTGATCGCTCCTCGGCGGAGTTAGTAGCCTCTCCTTGTGATGGCCCCGGTGGACCGCACAGCCGCCGTAGCCCTTGGACGCGTGGCCGACGACTTTGAAGTCAATGCACCGGAGCTGCGGACGCCGGAACTGCGCGTACTCAGGGAGAAGGGAAATTTTTAGACACTGCCCTACAGATAGCGCTGCCTGTAGTTCACGAAATAATTGAGTTAACTGATCCCAGATAGAGTATGTCACAGGCCGGAACTAGGTGGTAGTGGGAACCAGGAGAGGAGCTACATAAAATTGTATTCCTAGAAGGTTTACTTCTGGTTGGATTATACCTTCCGGTTGAACGTACACTGCGTATTGGTAAAATCAATGTGTTAATAAAATGTAGGTAACCTTATGGATGTCCAAGAACGGCACAACAGTAGTCGATAAGCCTAGTCTACTGCGGAAGATGACCGTTGGAGGTGCTGGAGTTCCCACATAGACATAATGGAATGATACACCTGCCCAGTTTATCTGGAGAGGATGGTATTATAAGGCCTCTTCTTTTCCCAAGGTCACATGACAGACATAAGCCCGCAATTCTTCCGCACAGATCTCGACAGGAGATGGTCCCTACCCCAAACCTCACCCATCCTGAATATCCTGTCACTCTGAAAGCACAAAGATCCCTTTAGAACCAAATAAAATGAGCGGTTTCTCTTCTTTTTTTCTTAGGAGAACATATAAAATAACTAAAGCTCTATACATTCGTATTATAAAACAGGAATAATGTTTTACTTAAAAAATGAACGTATATTAAAACCATTAAGAAAATAATAACTAACTTTACATTAAATTAATATTTAATTTAAACCACAATAACTTTATGAGCATTGCATACCACATCGCTTATTTCTTAATTTGTCAGAATGCTCTCAGTTGTAACTACTTTTAATACGAAGGAAACTACTAGAGTGAATGGTTATGCTAATAGAATAAAGTAAAATAACTGATATGCAGTCGTTTATAAAATATGTTTTACTCTCTAACTAGAGAGCCCCAAAACACTGCTCTTTAGATTTAAACCTAAAATGGGTTAGAAGGGTAGGGTGGAATAATCGTTTAGTAAACTCACCAGTGTTTTGAATTTCATCTAAAGGGAAGAATATGCCCATGATATTCCTGTTTCTCAGTATGACATTGTGTCCAAAGCCTGTGTGTAACCTTGTCTTGGCTCAATAAAAAATATCGCTAATAGTATATGTATAAATGGGATATAGTTATTATGCATTACATATAAAAAAATTTGAAAACTCCTTAATATTTTTAAATCTTAACATATACCATTATATTTTGCTTAGTTTAATAGGGTATCTTAAATACCTTTTAAAGTAATTGAATTAAGTAAGTAAGTAAAATTAAGTAAGTAATTGCGCCTAAATTGGAGTGATGGACCTTAGAGAATTGAAAACAAAAATTTCCTAGTAATACGGATCATACAAATAAAGAAACGTGAATATTACCTATATAGTTTATCTATCATTTTATAAAGTATTTATAAAGTCATTTTCTCAATAAGGCTAACTTACAATATCACATGGATTTTTTATTCTTTACTGAGTGTTCTTGTAAAATTGGCAAAGTAAGTTGGTAAGTTACAGTTAATAACGGGCTTGACAATTTATAGAATACTTTTTATGTTATCTATTAGAGCTGTAGTATAAATACATCAATTCATATCTTATAACATTAAATGTACAGGAGAGAGTTTAAATTAAAATTACAATTTAATTTAAGGATTATTGCGTTTATACTCAATATGAACATATAAATTCATGTCAGCATATTAGTTAATCAGCACAAGAGAAGTTGTACACTGAAAATTATTTTAGTTAAAAGGCAATATTTATACATTTCTGGTAACGAAACTTCTAGACCAATAGAAACTTTCGTGGGTTATATTGGTTTGCTTCTGTAAATAAAAACTACTGAAGAAGACCAGAGTTTGTTTACTTTCTTGTGAGGTTTGCCCTGTTGGCAACGTACTCTCCCTGAAGGATATTAGAACCCGGTTTCACAAGTAAACCATTGAACCAGTAAACTACTGTTACAAATATAATCTATAAATTCTTATTATGAAAATATTTTGAAAATTTTTATGAACTGATGGTTAGTAAAATTAAAATAAAAAACTTTACATATACAAATTTATAAAACGTATAAAAAATAGGACAGAGTAAAACATTCCTATTGTAAATATAACGCATTTTCACTTGATTAAAATGCATTATTAAGCTGTGAGATAATGTTAACACTGATTTACACGTTATCAATTAGACTTCACAATCTACGTAGAATAGTAATCTAAATTTAGAAAATAAAATTGGATCTAATTTATCCATGGTAGAACAATTTTCGAGTAGATGTGCGGAAGGAAATCTCAAACATAAGGTAAGCTAGAGAGTAAACTCACAATAATGTAACATTTGGTGTGCAACTGATTGTTCTCCATATCACCAACAGCCGACAACTCCTTAATCGTCAGTATTCTTCAACAGTTATTACTACGAGGTGATTATTCGCATTATACGTATAGTTTTGTAAGTACAAATATAACATTTTTAGTAAAAATACAAAACCATGTCATTTTCTTGCACTATATTTATTCAAAAACTATAACTTTCTAAATTTAAAGAGAAATATTTCACTCCATGAATCTCTAAACCATTTACATACAGTAAGAAGATTTTTATTTGGGCACAAATTGCCTAATTTTAAAATGAGTAATACAATGTTTTAACTTTTTTTGTTTTAAGGAAGTTATTGTAAAGAGCTATGACTTTAACATACAAATATTTTTAGAACCCGAAATTCATTGCTCCGCCTTAGCACTATCATATATACCATTAACTTATTTAAACTCAAGCCATTATAATTAAAATACGGTAACATTAGAATATATATATATATATATATATATTCTCTGTTACTGTATTTTAATTCAAAATCGAAATAAAAATCAAACTTTGATTATTCCTATTAAATAAAAATAACTACATACGAAATTAGACAAATAAATCAAGAGTCAAGTAAACCGTTACATAACTCAACAATGTCAAGGTTTTTGCTATGTATGTTTACTGGTATCCCACATTATTAGCACATCTGTTATCAAACTGACGGAAAATAGCAGTGACGCATGACTCTCACGTGACAGCTGTTTCTATTTTTTCTCTATTAAAGTTAAATTCATAATATCTCTTGAGGAATTCTGCGTTCATCTTTATTATCATTATTATATCGTAAGTTTTGAGTTATTTTTACATCATTAGGTTTTTTAATTCTTGTGTGCGGGAAATATATGATTTTCCTTTGAATTCTATTTTTATTAAACGCAGACGAGCATTAAAATCTAATATTACTCATGTGCGTTGAAGAATATAAGATATGTACGACTATTATCGATATTAATTAAAATAATCTAATTTAAAATCAGCTTTTGTGTATTGATGCAGACTCATATCCTAATATTAATATTGGTTATTCTTTCTAGATTTGTATATCTTGATTCCCTTAATTTATTGTCTAGAGTATATTTTTGTAATAATTAAATTAAATTAACTTTCTAATAAATAACCTTTAAGTTAGATAGGTCAATGCTTGTCAAAACAATAGATTTGTGGTGGACTAGCAAATCCATTGGTTTCCAAAAGCCCCGTAAATAAAAACAATGGGGGTCTTGTTTTAATAGAAACTAGTTTGAATTTTTCCAACTGCTCCATGAATCTTGAACTTAAATAAATGTGAAATCAGCGTTAACTGTCCTTATACAGGCCCTTAAATTGGCGACTTTAGTCCCTTCATCTCCTTGTGCGAAGACTGTATATTTGATAGTTTTGAATGTATCAATCTATGACAAATTCACTCTAATAAAAACCATTTTTTCATATATTTACCTACTTCATACCTTCCCATTTCGAACTCTATCACAGTTACCATAGCTTATAATCAGTATCTTTCTTTATAGAAAACAAATTTATTTATTTTGCAGACAAACCTAATTTTATGCTTGTGCAGTTCATATGCTTATACATTTTCTTAAATTTTCGTATGGTTATAAAATAATTTATTTAAATTTCTATTAAAATGTAGAACAAACTTGTAAAATTATTCATGTGTTGAGCAAATCTCATTTATATCAATAAATAATACTGATATTTAAATGATAAATGGAAATAAATGATGTCGATAGCAATACGAAACCTGATCAATTGTGACTAGAATGTGCCCGTGTGTCGAAAATAATGTGGCCTGGGATTGGCAATAACAGAAAATAGCATCCTTATGGTTTCAGAAAATTAGACTGTATTTCACGTGGACTTACAATATTACCTTTCCGATACTGATAATGCGGAACTATAGTAATACATTTCTGTCTCTATTAGACAAAGTATAACTAGATTTCTAAACATATACTTGTTAATACTGTTACTGTGTCTATAGACTACACTGTTATAATAAGGTCATGTTAAATGGCAATACCACTGTTGAAAAAAACTTTTGAAAGCTAACAAAAACATTATTAGTATAATTCATTATTAATAATATAAGAATTAATTATTTTACTAGAACCATACTAATTTGTAATGGTTTCTCTTCATGAATGTTATTTTTAATGACATTGTTTTAGGGTTAAGAATTTCAAATTTGTTAATCCTCATAGAACATGACTTTACAGAGTTACTACCAGGTACTCGCGGCTTTGCCAGCAATCTCTATGCAACATTCAGTATATTTGATTGAATAGCTCCCACGATTTCAGTAACACATGAATAGTTTAAACCAACGTAGATAATATATAAAGTCAATGTTCATAGCTTTCTTAATGAAAGTACTTGTTATGTAATACGATAGGGTCCTGTGGTATTTAAAAATGGGTTTAGTTATACATAACGCTTCAGATACTCATCTTTCAATGTTCATGATTAATAGAAGATCAAAGGTTAAGTAAAATTACAAGTAATTTAAATTTCAGTTGTAGCACATCTTTTTACATAATTGTACTTTCTGCGCAATTATATGGAATAATTAAGCACGAATAAAATTTTTATAAATGGCAATACCCGAATTTAAATTCAGTTTCAATAAATATTGACTTACAAAAAGTACTTGCTTCGCCGGGACTCAAACCCGGATCTCTCACTTGCTGGATGAATGTGCTACTATTACACCAAAGAGCCCTTACTTGTAATTGAATCGTACACACACACACACACACATACATACATTATTGTAAATATATTCGTAAGAAAAGTGAAATTTTTAATTTGTATCGATATAGGTAATGTTATTGATTATTAAAAATTAAAATATTCATCAATTATACATACAAATTTCAATACTTACATTATGTCGTTTTTCACCTATATGTAAAGATGATACATTATACAATAAAGAGCATGTTATTGCTTCCCAATTCATGTTCCCTATATCTTACGTTTTCCATTTACCAGTCTAGGAATTAAATAAGTATATTAACCTAATACATATCATACACATTATCAGTCAGTAATGGATATGTTTAAATTCGATAGATATGCTTTAGAAAAATTGCAGAAAATTGCATGTAATGTCCGTGTATTGCTTTGTGATTTCACTTGCTATAATCATGGATTCCCTGCGCTTTGCTTGTTTCCTCAAATTGTAGTCGCGGAGCGAATGGTTTGTTGATTCATGCTAATGCTCAGTCCCTCTGTTATTGTTCCTTCAACTACTGTACATTTCCCGTCTCAATATGAATAAGGATATCAAATTCAATACTTTACATATACAGATTTAAAATGTTGTTCATTAAGTATATTTAAAAATAAATTCATGGTTTGCTTTATTGTCACGATGTTGATGTTAGAACTTTTGTTACTATCAAGCTTTCTCTATGCTTTTACTATATGGTCATGCTGTCATATAATAATGTTTATACAGTACAGTTTATTACATTTATTAGGCCCTTACAAATAATATGTCACAAATTCAGAAACATAAATGGGATTTTAACTGCTTTTTATACCACTGGGGTATACACCGAGGAGTTTTGTTAAATATGTATAAAGCTTTAATTATCCCAGAGACCCTAATAATGTCTATGTAAAGTTTCAATACAACTCGTAGAATAGGTTATGAATGAAAATAAACATACAAAGAAAGGCACCTTTGCATTTTTTAATTTATTAGGATTGCATAGAAGATTAATATTTGCTATTGTTATTATTTGGGATGTGATTGTTAAGTATGGTTTAAAGTGAAATAATACTTTGTATGATAAGTAATTGTTTACATTGTTACTTACATTCTATTTTTCTTTTGATACAAATTACAAAAAGTGTTATAGTTTAAGTTAGACTACTTTATATGTATTACCTTTTTAACTTGTTAACAGAGTGAGGTTGTAAAACACGTGTAATGGATTATTATTGTCGTTGCGTATACGAGTATGGAGAACATCCCACCACTGTACTCAGTGCACCAATAAGGAAGAACTTCATGGATCTAAATGTTTATGTGATCCCCTCTTATTGAGTGAACCAAAAACTGTTTGAGAAAGTACCATCAAAATACTAATATGAAAAAACTTGTGAAGTATGAATTACTTTGTTTATGATCAATATGAGAAATTTTGTAACTTTTATAAATTAAGATTTATCAATCCTTTGTTTAAAGCTTGTTATTTACCTTAGAGGAAAAATATAAACCAATTTTGTTTAGTTGTCATCGTTGTATGGTAAAAAAACACTACGTTTCAAAATATGCAATCTGATCCATTCCTCAGGTTAGTAAATAACTTAACCCTTAATTAAAATATATGTTAATTTATTGTTATACATTATGTGACTTGTAACAACAGTAAATTTTCAAAATCCTATGATCCTTTCAAAATTGTTTAAATGTAGAAAATATAATTCAAAAGATAAATTAATAAGATCTGTTATTTGATTACAATAAAACCATTTGCTAATTAAATCTCATTTTTTTTTCTAATAAAATACTTGCATAGTGGTTTTGCACATATACCACATAAAATTAAATTTTTTACAACATTAAAAAAAATATTGTAACAAAATACAATGATTCCAGAAGTTTTTCTTAAAATAAAAACAATATTAAAGCAAAATAATTATTTTTTGTAAACCGTACTTCTAATAGTTGGATGTAATTAAATAAACAAATTTTAATGAAGGGTACACTGAAAGTGTTTAATTTTAAACGTCTTGAAAGAGTAATTTTACACTAAAATAAAAATTTCAAACAGATATTGATGGATTTGGAGTATTAATATAACCACTGTATTTTATGAAGTAAATACTTTTACATTGAAAATGTTTTTAATGTATTTTAATACGTTTGGTACATATATTTTCTACAAATATTTGAAAGTTGCAAAACGATGGACATAACATAATAAATTTTAGGTTTAAGGACTTATATCGTATTTCCTATTATTTATCCACATGTTAATAAGGTAAACACTCTCAAACAACGTTAATTAGCTTGGTGGTATTGAAGATGTATTAGCATCAAACACAAGACTATGAAAAAGAAAAAAGAATTTTAATTACGATGCAGTCAGTTACACAATCTACAAAAGCTCACAAGTACAAATTGCAAATTGTTTATTAACCAAAATGTAGTATAAATATATAACAAATATTATACAGATTTCATTTATGTCTGCCTGCCTGCCTGTCTGTATGTCTGTCTGTCCACGATTATCCTATTTTGTAAACTGATCCAGTCTTAAGTATACAACTTTTACACATATTCGTGAATCTTCTGAAACATAGTAGTGTTAGTGAGCAATAGTTTCTATCTACTATCTGGCATCCAATAGCTTTTTGAAAATATAACTAGAGCATAGGCATCATGAATAAACCAAATAGTAAAACAAACTATTGGTTTTATGGATTTAAAAAATTATCAAAGCCTATTATTTCCATTAATTTCATTTAATTATAAATATACTTTGAAAAAAATATACGATGATCGGCATGTCCCTTAGTTGAATGTTATTCCTTTTGTCAATACTAACTAACGTAGCTCAGAAAAGTGTATAAAAATTTAAGTACGTGTTATTATTTTAAATTATTTGATTGCAAAACACATTTATAGGATGAAAAGACTTGGAAATCGGTGGATAATAAATAGATGTATGATATGAAATGTCACTGAACAATAAACTTGGAATTATGTTATATATTTTTTTTAACAATTGTAATGCCTTAGGTATGTTTGGATGATTCATGATTAACTTATTTTACTATATTTAGATTATGATATGAAAAAAAAATACATACAAACAGGTATGTATAAACCTGTCACCTGTCAGGTATGTATCTTTTGTCACTGTATATTATGAAAAATGTTATATACATATTGAAAGAAATTGTCATAGTTTTAAATGAAAGAAACATTTTAACCAACTATAAACATTTTAGAAATTCGTTGTACAAATACTATGTTTACATATCTTAATTTTAATCATAATTATAAGTATTCAAGTATGTTTTTTTTTCAACAATTATATTTGGCTTAGTTTTGTTTGTTATTCAAACAAGCATTTTGTAGTAGCATTTTGTAGTAGCATTTTGTTTGTAACAGCATATAAAAGTTAAGTTTATAAAATTGAAGACGTAAATTTTAAAACTAATAAAAATAATAAATGTTACTATTTATTCATTTCAAGGTATAAATTTCAGAACCTCTTCAATATCCAGCTTTAATAAGAGGAGGGAAAATAGACGAGACAACAATACCTTACTGTCTTATTTTTCAGACAGTACAATAACATCGAGTTGAAGAAGAAGACACTGAAGTGGAATTCCTAATTTAAGTTCAGATGTTTGTATTGAGAATAATTATCAACATTGTATATAACATTGAATTGGAGGATTATACAGTTTTAATTGATTTGAAACATTAAATATGCATTTATTACCTTGCGTATTCTTAGTAAGAATAAAACGTTAAACATAAAAACGTTAAGTTTAAAAATCGTTAAATTAAATTACTGATATTATCAGTTTTAATGGAATCTTTCTTTTCTTTAAATATTTCTATCAATAGTGTTAAAAGAGTCTTGTTCACACCATAACAAATCAGAGTTAATAATAACAAAACTCAAACACTATTATTTCCATAAATTCTCTTTCAAAGTAATGAGAGACCTACTCTAAACCCATGTACGATTATAGTATCTCTCTAGTTTAAATGGGCCATTCTGATAATTGTTTACATCAAATGAGACTAAAGTCACATAAAAATATCGAGTATTATATATTTGGATGTGTGTGCTGGATATACTTATATGTGTGTGTTGCAATAGAGGGCAACATACTGAAGGTAGCAGTCCTTAAGTGATAATGATATATATTCACTCTATAGAACTTCCTGTCTTGAATTAAGTACTAAATTCTCCTAGATTCTGTCTCGAATTGTGAAAGTTGTATTGCCTACAAAGTGGGGCACCAATACGTTTTATATTCTTCATAAGTTTTTCAAGAGATTTCGTCACTTAAAAACCACGCATTTTTGTGTGGATTACAATATCATTAGATTGGATTAGATAAAGCCGTAGGATTAGATAAAGAGCCCCCCTGTCTAAATATTCTGTAATAAAAATATATTACACATGAAGTTCTAGATAAATAGGTTTAGATATAATATCAATGTTATATTATATAGTTTTTATATTATACTTTTATATTAGATCACAAATGTACAGGATATTGTTTTCTAAAGATGAGATTGTTCATGTGAAATAATTCTATAACTTTGCAATTGTTATTGTTATAGCATCAGAGCATTTAATACATATAAGTAGTTGACTTTTCAGTTAGGAGAATTAGTTATTTTCTCTTGAAACACTGATCTTGGAGTCCTAGATCGTTATCCTCTGTGATAAGTGGTTTTCTAATTCTCTTGATTCGACACCTTAATTTCAAAAACTAAGACAATTCTTACATGTTTTTTTTGTTCAGGTCGTATTCGTTACATTTTTCCACACCAAGTGTTATGGGTATAGTTAATTTTCCTCTATTACACTATTATACAACTGTAATGGTTACAATAAATTTTAAAATTACGGTTTTAAAAATATTTGTGTTATGTTATTTACACGTGCTTATCTCCACTTAAGGCTAGACCGGATGAAGGAAAATCTACATAAACTAAAATAAAATTGCAGAGACATAAGTTATATGAAGGTTATATAGAGGCCCTAAACCTGGCAAGGTGAAGTTGCACTCATAAAATATTATACTTCCATGTTAACCATTAACTAATTCAGTTGCTATCTATAATAACACAACTGAATATTAGGAACTAATGTCATATAGTATATTAGGAACTATATATCGTATAGCCTTATAGGTTCAGGATTTCGGCTAGTGCCTTTAATCTGTTCTATGTTGGTAAATATAATTATCGTTACGTTACCACACGTTATCTGCTAACAACGAGTAACTCTACACAATCTAGATCAGTTGTGTGACAGAAAAAGTGCGATAAGTTACAGTATGGGATTAGCTATTATTTCAAGTAGATAAAGTAATTCAGTACAATCCTTCATATTATAATATAATATATTATATGCTACGTGTAAATTTAGGGACACGAATTAAAAAGAAAACTAGATGAGTTTGAAATGAAATAACTAATTAAAAGGTCTAAAATGTGTATAAACGAGGAATTAAATAGTACAATCTTATTTGGTTTAAAAAAAATCTTTAATTAAAGCCAATACTAAAAAGTTTGTATTGTAAATTAAGTTTAAAGAAAACAAAAAGTTATGAGTTAAAAAATATATTTCTTGTAATTGTGTTTAGAAACCAGTCTGTTAAAAGAAATTGAAAAGTTTTTTATTATTTAGAAAACGGACTATGTACTCCATAAATTTATTTAATACCTTAAATAAATTATAAATACCTCTGTTCATAACATGTACTTTCATAGGGAATAAAACATATAATTTCCGTAAAGACGTAGTATAGAGATAATTTAAAATAGTTATTAACTTTTATGTTGATAACAGACATTATAAACATAAATGTTTAGTCTAAAGTGTTTTACAGAGCTATAGACATTAACATGTAATTTTTCATGTAAACATATTAATTTATAAAATTCATTACACATCAAAATGTACATAATTTATAGAAACCAAAATAGATTAGAAAGGTATACTATCAAAACCTCGTATAGTTAAAAATTGAAGAATGACGTAAAGTTCAATATTGTAATGGGACAGCAACGAGTCATGTGTTTGATTTTATCTAATAACCATTCGATTCTGAGAGAGAAGTGTGGCGGGAACGATCAGCTGGTGGAGATGAATAGAGTCACATTGTGAGAATCGCCACTTTACCGTGTCCTGTCGTGATTTATACCTTCTTGAAGGGAGCATTATCTCTTATTCATTTATCACTGTTATAGAGACGTTTAGTGTCAGCAGTAATAATAATTTTCATAATAACTTCTGTACAACTTAACAGTAATGTAATACAATATTACATTATAACTGAACATAAGTACACTATAACATGTTACAGACAATATGTTATTAATAATGGTGTACCTGTTCATAAGCAAAAGTTGACACGACTCACAATATTAAATAATCTTTTGTTTGTACAAGGCGTCTTCCCGTCTGAATTAAAAAATTTTAATGTGTCACCAATTAAAAAAGACGATCCTTGCGTTTCAAGAAAATATCGTCCGATTTCTATTTCCGGTTGTCAGAAAAATTGAAAATAATTCTTTGCTCAATTTGAAATATTTTTTGATCAAAACAAACTTCAAACAAATAATTTCTCAATTGCTTCCAAAGTCTATGTCCTGGTCAGTTTGTGCTCATGAAAAACCAACTATCGATGTTCTATCAGACCTCATGCACAATATATTAGGTGGCCTGGGAAGGAGAGATCAAGTGCTAAGCATATTTCTCAACCTTTTTAAGGTTATTGACTGTGTGCATCATGCGATACTGTTGCACCAGCTCTGGACATGTGGTATTCGGGGATTGCCGCATGATTAGATTTTATCTTATCTTACAGATAGGTTGTAATGCGTGCAAATTACAAGTGCACAGTTAGGCGCAGTGAAAATGCCCCATGGGGTATCCCTCAAGGATCAATACTAGAGCTAGTCTTTCCTCATTTATGTCATCAGAGTGAACTCTTCAATCCAAAATGGAAAGATGAGTCTATGTACTGACGGATACGAATCTCTGGATTAGATCAAGAACAAAACACGATCTTGAAGTGAAGTCGTTCATTAAACTTCATACATTGAGAATTCATAAATTGAGAATAATTTAATAATACATTCGAAAATAACCAGTACAAAATCAAACGAGATAAATTTATGCCTTAGACAAGTGAAGCAAGAGTACCTACCAGCGGTGACGATGGGTGACGTTCTCTTGGAAATAGCTGAATTCACGATGGCATATAACAAGCCTTGATTTAGTGATAACATGATGCTATCATATCAAAAGTGTCTGCTCAAAGTCACTTCCAAGATTTATTACCTTTGCAAACTTGCAAAAGTTTTGTCTATATGTATAGAAAATGGCCTATTACGGTTTGATACAACCATAATTATCTTACTGTTTGACATTATGGGGCAGCTATTGTAAATACAAATTTTAAAGAATACTTGCAGCATAAAAGAAAGCTGTCATAATTCTTTAAAAATTTAATTTCATAGATTTGAGCAGAGATGCCTTCAAGGAGCTTGAAATATTAACTTTACCTTTTCTCTATATTCTCTTGGTCGCCTTGTATTGTCGTTACAAATGTGATTTGGTTGAAGGCAGGGCAATCCACCAATACGAGACGAGAAGCGGGGAAAATTCCAAAAATAACAACATATAAATACATTGGAGTCCCAAATTAGCGTGAAGCTACATCAGCAAGCTCCCTGATTACATAAAACTTCTAAATAATCCCAAACACTTCAAATCTCGATTAAAAAACCACCTGATGTCTAAGACGTTTCACTCCGTTGAAGAGTTCATGATGGGCCGCGTAGAAGAAAATATTTCTTACATATAGTTTATAAGTCTTTATCAAGTATAGTGTATAGTTATTACACTAATATTATTGCAAATAGTCTTATTTTTACATACAATTCAGTAAATTTAAAGATAGAAAAGCACATTGTGGATAGGACACATTAAATAATGTATATTGCATTATTTACCAAACATAAACCAGAGAATAATGATACTGCAGTGCGTATGGTTTGAAGTTGAATAATGCTTGTAGCAGGATATTTTCATAACTACAAGTAAATATAGGGTGATAAATATAAATTTTATTTGTCTTCTTGATAATTTAAAATTATTTTAGTACTATAGGATCTCTGTTGATTGTTTTCCCTTTAAAGAAACTCTGTGGAAATGATGGGGATTCAGTGTAAAAAGTTGGTGATAATTATAAATTTACAAATTCCCTCAACATCATGTTACTTGACAATAGATTACGCTAGGATAGTCTAACTGATTTAGCTCCTGCCATTGGCAAAAATATATCTGGTTAAATATTACAATGATAATACGTGGAAAGATAATTATATAATTTTTTGAAAAGAAACTTTTTAATTGTAAATGTATCATAACTTTAAAATAAATTTAGATTTCTGTACATACAAGGCAAAGTCATTCACTTTATCACTCATAACTAAATCTCTTCCTTCCCGATATCTAAGAAAGTAAATATTTGGCACACGTATTCATCATGATTAAATTTGATACAAAGTTTTCCAAGCATGTACTCTGTTTAATGTTGTTATATATGTTTTGATAAACCCTTTCTATCGTTGTTTAACCTTTTTTTGAATTAAATAAACTTCTTTAGAGTTAAAAAGACTAAAAACTTCTACTAAATTGATAATTTTACCATGATTAACAGTATTTGAAGGCATAAAGTGTGTTTTTTTAATTATATGTAGCGTGAAAGATTATTTTTTTCAATGTCCTAAATAATAAAACAACCTTTTTACGGTAGCAAGAGCAGACAAATGGGCATTGAATGGGTCCACATCACCACCACGCAGTCAGCTATTGATATTAGGCCTGAGATAAACTCATAGAGGGCAAATTTTGTCGTAAATGCTTTTGTTTCGCTCTCAATAATAACATTTTTAATGCTATGAATTATGGAAATCATATAATCTGTTTGTGTACTCAAACTACGATAAAACAAGAAAAGAGTATCCGCGGTTATCGAGACACAGATTTGCTTCTGTTAAAAAAATTTCAAATATATATGTATAGTAATTAATTATGTATATTACTATATATATATATATAAGTAGATATAAACATGCCGATTCTGGCGCACTTTTGGGACAGTCAGAAAATCAACGTAAAATACTGTTTAAAGGACAATAAACGAATCTGTAACTCACGAATAGAAAATAACCGAATCTATAGCTGTTTTACTGTTTAATGTTTGCTTCTACATTTATAAGCTGTTTTAATGAAAAAATCCAGAAATCTCAATGAAAAATCTATAAACGGAAATAATGAAATTTGCTAACATTCGCTCAACAGAAAATAAGACGATTTTTACTGAATTTCTTTAATATCGTTCTTAATCACATCATAGGCTAAAAATTTCTCAGAAACCACAACCACATAACAAATCGCGTTTGTAACAGCATTTTAAAAATCCATATTGATAATTATATCGTTCTTTGAACTAGAAATATTTGTCAAACTCTTTGTTGTATCAATGACATAAATGGGTCTATTTGCTATAAATTCTTTGGGGTTGTAATACATTTCCATATTTTTGTAGTAAACTTTCTTAAAATCTTGATACATCTGATACATGATTCTGAAAAGACCACCGGAAATGTTTAAATTTTGTAATTCATCTGGATAATAAGAACCGTTCAATTTTACTCTGATATTTTTCACATTCAAACTATCGAACTTTGAAGGATTTTTTTCTTGATTATTCTGTCTATCTGTTTGAAAACCAATGATAACGAACTTGGGATTGAAGATATTTCTATAAATATTTGTGATATCGAACGAATAAGTTGTTCCGGAAATACCTTTTTGCTCAATACATTGCCAATCTAGAAAATTAAACGTGATGTTTTGAGATTTTATAATTTCATCAATCAACTGAATTTTACTCGTGGTTTTGTAATCAATCATCGGAACTCTAATGAAAAACTCGTTAATTGTAATTTTGCCATCAACAGGCATAACATTTCCAGTTGCAGTCTTCAGAATCACATCATCGTCTTCTGCTCTTATAAAACTTAGATAAAATCCTCCTTTATAGATCGGAATAGTAACATTTTCAAAAAATCCTAAGCCGAAATGTGCTAAATCACCGACCGCTTCAAATTGTCCAAATTTAAAAGTTGATTCAAAACTGTTTGAAAATACATCACTTTTGGAATAACAAATAGTTCCTTTAATTGTGCTTAATTGGCCACAGTTTTCGACTTCTTCTATCAATTTATTGTGTTTTCTTACTTCAATCTTAGAAAATAAAAACGGTATAAAATTATCGATTAATCTAACATTATCAGTTCCAAGATATGCTTGACCATCTTGTTTTGTTAAAGTTCCAGAAATATAAAACTGGAAGTTAGACGAGCAAAAATTATCTCCAAAATCAATATTAAACTCAGTTCTTTTATTCGGTTCATTCAAATGTTGTTTACTAATTGGATAGAAATTTTTAAACTCCGCCCTTTCAATATCACCTGAATACTTTTTGTAGTCCACCATTTAATAAGAGAAAATTTAGAAATTTTAAACATCATGTATAAGTCGATAAGAAAAGATTTTAGTCATTTTTTAATGATCTACTTCGTCATATTCAGGATTCTGTTCCTTAAATTTTGCGATCTCGGTCACATATTTCAATAAAATCTGCACAGGATAGTAACCGCTATCTATAATATTATTCCAATCAACTGTATCTTTATTTTCATCCAAAAACTTTATACTCAAGTGTTGATAGAGGCAAAGAACAGACATATGATCTTTTAATTGATAATGTATATTTTCTTGAATGAACTCTGGGGACAGATTTTGATATTTTGCAATGTTATACCAATTTAACTTATTAATGTACAATCGCATCATATCTTCGGATAATTCATATTTTTGAGAAATATCATCCCAATGTTCTTTTTTCAAATCTCTTTCGTGTTGCATTACAAAAAGATCGAAAGCACTGTAGTGTCCCGCCATCTCTATTTATTAAGAAAAAATTTCAAGTTTTTATAAATTGGCTGTTTTTAGCGTTACATTCAGCACATTTTCCAGAAATTCTTTTAACTCCATTGATGTTTGCATAGTATTTTATATCGTTTGTGGCAGTTTTTTCTTTACATTTCACACAGTATATGAGCGCCATTTATATAAGGAAAATTAGTCATCTTAGCCGCCTAATCTATTAAATCTGTTAACAATATTTTCAAGAATTATATTAAGATTTTCCTCGAACTTATTAATTTTTTCTTCTAATTTTTGAAATTTGACAGCATTAGAATCATTGTATTCAACAAATTTATGACCAATATTCTCAAAAGTTTTCGTAGCATCTAAACTAAACCTATCAAAAGACTCTTTAAATTTAGTAAGTTTTTCATTAATTTCACCAACATCGTCTACTGATCTTTTACTTCTTTCATCAAGTTTTTCATAGACTTCTGTTGTAAAATCTTTAACATGCTGTTTATGATTCTCATAATTTTGTTTTAGCTCATTAAACATTTTAATAGGATCTTCTAATTGAATCATTACAACAACATCAAATGGATTAATTCCTTTACTAACACTGCTAATTCTTTTTCCTTTAAAATCTAAGGCATTTTTAACATTCGGATCATGTAAATCAACAATATCGATGTTTTCTGATAATTTTAGAGGTTTTAAAATTTGTTCTTTAACAACAACATCATGTTTGTCAATACCAGGTCGAACACCGACAATTCTTTTTTTATTAGCCAAACTAACATAATTCTTTTCAACTTTGATCGCTTCAGTAATTTTATCAGCTTTTTCGATATGAGACATTAAATTGGTAAATATTTTTTTTGCACCATCTTCAAATTCTTTTTTCAATGTTTTTATTTTATCAGCAACTTCATTTTAACTCATGAAATTTGCAAGTTTGTTATCATATTCTGCTTTAAAATCTTCAATCTCGACAGCAAACATATCTGAATCTGGAAGGTTTTGTAATAAATTTTCTAACTTGTTATCAAACTCATTTCTCAAACTATCAAAATTGAAACTATTATCTACATTTTGAATAATTTGTGTACCAAATACGTCAAAAATATTTTGTGAATCCATATTTATTAAGCAATAATTTGTTAACAACTTCTTTAAAATCTTTACCATTACTAAGTTCATTCAAAACAAAAACACATAAATGACCACAAATTGGGGGATCTTTATAGTCTTGAATCTGAGAGTCATTGTAGTAGACGCTTGATTTTTTCAAATATTTAATCAATTCTATAGGTGGTTTGTCCTCAATTCTTCCATACGAATCAAAATAACATGCATTCTTATCATTTTTATAATAACAAATCCAATGCGTTCCACTTCCCATAATCGAGTCTAAATTCACAATTCCACATTCAAATTTCTTAACTTTTTCAGGTAATGTATCTCTCATGAAGATTCCTCTAAAATGTTTAATATTTTTGCAGATTTCTTCCAATTCCCCGAATGTTAAAGGTTTAAATTTTTTTTCAATGTTTGATTTCACGTAATTCAAAGTTTTTTCATCTAATCCAGATCCTGTAACATCTTCCAACTCTTTATCTAACCAATTTAAAATGTTTCGAACAATAGGAATCACATCTTTTTTAACGATTGGAGCAGCTTTACGAACATAAGGAACAACATTTTTAACAACTGGAATATTTTCTCCAAAATCTAATAAATCTTTCAAAAGTCCACCATTTTTAAGTTCTTTCAACTGATTATAAGAAAATTCTATTCTGGTTCCTTTATTGTTTTTCTTATGTTTTTCGAGTTTATTGTATTGTCTATTTGTTAAAAATATCTTATCTTCGCCATTTTTTAGTTGATCTATTTTAAATTGAATACTAACGGGTATTTTCTTCTTAAAAGCGGATTTTATTTTTTCTTTCTGATTTTTGCTGAAGTTTACGTTCACCTCCATTTATATAGTTAAAATTTCAAGTTCTCTTCGATTCCCATTCCTAGTTTTCTCTTCAAAAACATTGCTCCAGCTGTTGGAAGCGCAACAAATCTTTCACCTAAACTAGCATCTTTTGATAAAAATCTATCCATTGCTTTATCTTGCAAAACTTTATCTGCTATATGTCTGGAATTTGTGTCTCTATGTTTTGCATAAAAAATATCGTGTTCCATAGCAGCTTGATCTAATTTATTTATACCAGGATCTCCTCTTTTTAGTCTTTTTTCGAGTTTTGTGCCAGGCCCCAGATACTGATAAGTTGGTACGTGTAATTCAAAAGGAAAATTGTTGATAAAATCATTCAAAAGTCCACTACCCTCAATCATAGATGAACTTATTGCCGGCAAAACTCGTTTTAAATATTTAATTCCATCAGGTTTTTCAATCATTTCATCAAGTTTGTTCGAAATAAAATCTTTAATCGCTTTCTTTTCGTTCAAAAAATTGTTGTTTCCAGCCTTCTCTTGAGCATAAATATAATTAATAATTCCATCGAGTTTTGTCAAATCGTCGATATATCTGTATTCAATCTTATTATCACTGTATTTTCTCACACCTGATCCTTCGATTCTTTTTTCCCAAATTGGTTTAATCAAATTGAGATATTTTTTACCTTTACTTGACTTTGGTTTCTTAGTAGATGGATCATTATTTTTGTAAATTGAATCAGATTTCCATAAAATTTCAGTATACTTTTTCAAGTCTTCTTCAGAATATAAACCGTCTTTTGGAACATCAGTGCCTGTTAATAATCTCCATAAACCCTGAGTTCCTTCATATGTTTTTTTCATTAATAATGATATCATTATGCTCAAAATTAACGGGTAAATTTCCAATCATAAAACTTTTCTTTTTTTTATCCCAATACAAACCAAATTTATCATCTTTTACTCTAGGAAGGAATTTTTTACCAATTTTACCAATTATTATATCCGTTGTTCCAGGACTTATTGGTTCAACTATGGTAGAGTCTTCAATGATTCTAGGTCTAAATGGTGTTGAAGATGGTAATTTTGGCAATTCAAACTCTTCTACTTCAGATTCTGGAATCGAAATATCAGCAAATTGTCGTACAACTGGAACCAAATTCATTAAATTTTGATTATCGCTTAAAACATTTTCAATTTTGCCCTCAACATTTGTTATTGCAGAAGTTACAGGTTGATTAATTTTTTGAATAAGTTCTTGTTCTTCTTCATCCATTCGAATCTGTTCTTTAAATTCTTTGATTAATTTCTTTTCGATTTGATCAAGTTTTTTCGCTTCTTCAGAAGTTACGTTCGCCATTTATTTAGGAAAATTTTGAAACGTGGAACGTAAAAACGTGAACGTGGAACGTAAAACGTGAACGTGGAACGTAAAAACGTGAACGTGGAACGTAAAAACGTGAACGTGAAACGTAAACACGAACGTGAAACATGAACGTGAAACATGAACGTGAAACATGAACGTGAACGTGGAACGTAAAAACGTGAACGAGAACGAGAACGTGAACGAGAACGTGAACGAGAACGAGAATGAGAACGAGAACGAGAACGAGAACGTGAACGTGGAACGTAAAACGTGGAACGTGAACAGATTTACCGTTTTTCTGTTATTTTCATAATGTAAATAAAAAGTAAAGATAATGTAAAAATAATTGTAACAAATATTTTATCGAGTAAATTTGTCAGACCACTAAGCAGCATTTATATCAGAAAATTTATTCAAATATTTACCATTTTTAGGCTTCAAAGTTAGATTAATAGTTAAAAATCCATAGTCTTCTTTCCAAATTTTATCACACAACTCAATAAAGTGGTTAAAACTCATATCAGATCCCACATAATTGTTATAAATCTTTCTCGAATAGTGATCGTCTTGCTTAAAAACACACAACATATTCAAATTATTTCTAATAACTTGTTTATCAACCTTTGAAAAGCATTGAGAAAGATAGATACAAGAGATATTTTTGTGACGGGACATTACGAAATATTCCTTAATAACGTCCTGATTTTCCAAAATACAATCATCAAAAACGATTAACGAATTGGGTTTACATTCGCTTAACGGAACTATGTCCTCAGAAGCATTATAAAAATGTGATATTTCTTTGCTTAAGTTCTTCTCAATATTTTTGAATCTTTGTTGTAATTTTTTTGTATGCGTCTTGTTCTAAAGATTTACTAAAAACATACAAATTGGAATAAGGAATCAACCTATTGTAGATAAAATTCAATAATAAAGTTGTTTTTTCCACATCCACTTGAACCAACAATTAACAATCTGATTGGTTGATCATTCTTATTTTCTTCAAACGTTTGAAGTTTTTATCTGATCTTTTTTCTTTAAAAATTTCTCCATTTAAATAGAAGATTTTCATCTTGAAGCAACGCTTGCGAAAATGAAGCTGTTCAAGTTGACTTCAGAAAGCTCTCAATTATTTTTAAACTTGGAACATCCTATACACTTAGAGGAAGAATCAAATTATTTTATCGGTTTAAGCGGTTTTTATTCTGACAATTTTGTAATAAATATTAGTGAAAGTTCTCCTTATTGTATAGGATTTAGTGAGAAGAACATAACAAAATATTATGGTTTAAACAAAGGATATTATACTTTCGATCAAATAAAAAATTCCCTTAAAAATTATCTAAAAACATTCAAACAATCAGATAAATCTTTAAACTTTGACGAAAACAAGTTTGAAATGCAAAAAAATTATCTCTCTAATAAAATTCAAATAAAATCACCAGTAAGAATAATGTTTTCAGCAATTATTGTAGATTTACTAGGGTTTGTTCAAGAAACTATTGAGCCAAATCAGGTATATTTAGGGAATAAAACGCCAAAATTTAGACCGTTTGATGTAATTGAAGTACATTGTAATCTCGTTGAACCTAGTTTTGAAAATCATACCGAACATCTTCACAAAGAATCGGAAATTTTGTACACTTTCTTTCCAAATGTTGCTTATGGATCAAAAATTAGTGAAAAACCGAATGAAATAGACTATATTCCAATTAGAAAAAATATTAAAAGAATTCAAAAAATCGTTCTAACTATACAAGACTCTGAGGGAAATTTATTAAATAATGAGAGTAAAACAACAATATATTTAAGATTGAAAAAGGATTAAAATGGACCCCAAAATATAAAAAAAAGCTTCGAAAACATACATTCTGAAGGTAGGGGTGATTCGCCCCCGCCTTCAAACTTTCAAAAAAACACTGTTTTCATTAATGAATCTGGGCTTTATTCTCAAAATAAAAATTACTAGTTAAATTTCTTTTCTATCTAAATGGAGACAGTTGTAGATCCAATAAATAATCAACTTAGATTTGAAAACAAACATATCTTTACAATTGTGGATTATAATAATGAATTTTGGTTTAAAGCTAAAGATGTTGCAGAAATTCTAGAATATGAAAATACGAAACACGCAGTTAGAGAGCATGTTGATAATGATGATAAATTATCATATTCTGAAATAAATAAGGTGGGTCATTCGATTGCCCTACCTTCTAACTTTCAAAAAAATACTATTTTCATCAACGAATCAGGACTTTATACTCAAAATAAAAATTGCTTGTTAAATTTTTTCTATCTAAATGGAGTCTGTTGTGGATCTGCTCAATAATCAACTTAGATTTGAAAACAAACATATCTTTACAATTGTCGATGATAATAATGAATTTTGGTTTAAAGCAAAAGATATTGCAGAAATATTGGAATTTAAAAATACGATGAAAGCGATTAGAGATCACGTTAAAGAAAAATATAAAAAAAAGCTTCGATAACATAGATTCAGAAGGGGGGAACGAATCGTTCTTACCTTCAAACTTTCAAAAAAACACTATTTTTATTAATGAACCGGGCATATATTCTTTAATACTGAAATCTAAAATGAAGATTGCAGAATTATTTCAAAATTGGGTTTTAGAAGAAGTTTTACCGAGTATTAGAAAATATGGCGAGTACAAACTTGAAAACGAAAATAAGCAGTTAAAAGATGAAATAAAACAGTTACAAATTAAAGATGAAATGAAATCATTGAAAATAGAGAATCAAGAATTGCGAATGGAATTAATGAAGAGAGATGTGGTATGTAAAGATTTTGATAAGAAAAAACACCATGTTTTTGTATTAATTAAGAAGAATCACATGTGGGAATGGCCTTATTACGTTATCAGAGCTCAGAAACGAGAAATACCAAACCGATTAAAACATCTAAAAATAAATTATCCTGAATTAGAGATTTTGTTCACTGATGACGATCCAAATAGTATAAATCTCTACAACCAAATGAAAGAATCTTTGAATATTTTATACAACGGAAATCATTTTACTACAAATATGGCAGAATCTCGACTGATTTATAGAATATCTAAATTGCACGATGAAAATGTTAAACTCTCGAATTATGATATTTGGTTTGTAAATGTTTAGCATAACTAGGTAACCATTGAATGATTCGTCCACACTCGCAAAGAGTCGGTTTCTTTTGACTTTCTCGTTTAATTCTTTTAGCACAATCTTTACAAAAAGCTTGTTTTTTATCTTTACTATAATGCCAATCGTAAAATTTGGAAATATCCTTAATTTCTTTACAAACGCAACATTCTTTCTCTTCTAAAGTTAATTTTTCTATTTTTTCGTATAATTCTCTCTCATATTTACTATGACAATCCTTACAATAATAGTATAATCCACCTTTGCTTCTTTTATCTTGAGAAAACTTCGACAAATCTTTAAATTCTTGACACTTTATACATTTCTTTTGGGCCTCCATTTATATAGAAAAAATTACAGCTTTGACTTTTTCAATTCATATTCGTAAAAACTTCCGGTTATTTCTCAATTTTCAAAGTTTCCAAGTTTATTTAATTCGTCTAATATATCAGATTTTGCTTCGCCTTTATATCCATACGGTACTGTATCGATCTTATTTTCTAGGACATTTCTCTTATCATCTTTAGCGTTCAGTGCCAGCTTGTTTATGGTGATGGTATACAAATCATGTTTATAGCTTTTTATTACAGTCATCTCCCTAAATTCTTCTTTATCTTCGAACAAACATCTCTTCAAGTTTTCGATATTTATTGTTTTATTTACAACGCTTCTCTTAATTCCTTTACACCTCACTGGATTTTTGTCTAGATATTTGTACGAGTACATTTTCGACCTCAAACCACAAAATTCTTCTAAAACTTCTCCATTTAGTTCGTCTTTAAATTTTCCAATAACTTTCTTATTTTTAGTACCGAAACATTCATGATCTTTTGGATAATCGCTCGTATCAAAGTCATTCAAATTTTCTTTAATAATTTTGTAAGGATCACGTTTTAATTCTAGAAAATAACTGTCTGTATCCATATAACACAGATTCAAATCTGGATCATAGTTCTTTAATTTGTTGTAATAAAACTCGTACATTAGCAATTTTGAGAGGTCGAGAACTGAAAATCCTATGTAAATCGGTTTGTTAAATTTAACCTTTTGTTTGTACATGTGACTCGCTATACAGTTGTCGTCAAAGATATTGAAACATTTGAAATTCGTTTTCTTAGCTTGTTTCATTGAAAATTCTTCGTTTCCTAGTTTAATATCACATCTATTTCTTACATTTTCCATCGATTTTCCAAAAACCGAGTTGTTCATAAGCTTATAAAAGTCCTTCTCAAAGTCACTTATAGCCTTGGTTCTCATACTAGTATTAAAATCGATATATTCTTTCATGAAAGGTTTCTGATCAAACGCAATAACCCTATTCACATGTTTTAAAATCATACCTTGTTCTAGATAGAATTTCAAATTTCTAGAATGAACAACATATTCTGTTTTGTTTAAAAGAGTTGTGCAAAGTTTGTTGTTATAATGTTCTGGAGCAAGAGGTAAATCTTTGTGATGTTCATGCAAATTTGTTGGATATTCAAGATCAACTTCTAAAATATATCCATAATCTTCGTCGCCAGTGAGTTCCAAAATTGTTTCTTTCCATTCTGCTGTTGTATACGTTTTAGGATCCATCCACTTGATTTCGTTATATGGTAAATTTTGCATAAGTCCATACCCATAAAGGTTGTTTGCATCGACGTACAACAAATAGTTTTCGGGCTTTGTCTTATCAAAATCTTTTAAATATTTGTTATTTGCTTTCACATATCGTTTAATACATTGAGAAATGCCTCCGCGAATACCTTTTTCGATCATCAAATACATATTATAATCACTAATTAATTGTAATTCTATCTTCGTTAATTTTAACATAGCATCCCATGCAAGACTGGGAGCTGTTAGATAGTGTGCTGGATCAAGTTTATAGCAATTCAAACAAATATTCCTAAAATTTTCAAAGATATCAGCGAGCAATAGAACATCTTGAATGTTATAGAGATCGGAGTAATTTCCTAGATTTTTTACTTTTAATTTGTTCCATACATTTAAGTAGTGTTGAAAATCTTTCTCAGATATGCTCTCGTCTGTCAAAAGTGAATAGAAATCTTGAATTTTTAGCGCTTCTGTGTAATCAAGTTTTTCAATACTATCGATAAATTCGTAAGGAAATATGCCTTTTCCAGATAGAATTTTAAAGATTTCTTCTTCGTCATTTGGTTGTCTATCTAGAATTGCGTTCAGACCATCTTGTATAAAATGATTTGTATGTTTAAAATCATCTTTTTTGAGGTTTTTAGCTAACTTTTCTATAGACGATGCCATAAATCTGAACGTGTCTACAAACGAAAACTTGATGAACTTTCTTGGTTTATCATCTTCAAACTCATACCCATATCCTGAATTTACAGAATAATTTATGTATTTTTCATCGGTGTTTGCAATCAAATCAACATTTCCATATTGTTTAGCCAATTCTTTTATGTACAAATGAGTATCGTAGTTACTCATATTGTGACAGAAAACTGGAATATTTTGTGGAAATTTCAAATTCAGATTACAACATGAATGAGCTGCGCCTCGAAATTTACCTGTTAAATGGCAATGATCTCTTACTTTATTATAACTCTTATCTTTCCAACTATCAGGAGTAAAACCATACTGAATTGACTCAACATCATAAGCAGACCATTCACAGATATGACAAACGTTTGCATTTTGGTATGAAATTTCTTCTTCTTCAGTCAATTTCATAGGTTTTTTATTCTTAGAATTATACTTTTTAGCTATGTATTTCGATAATTTATTAAGTTCTTCAAACAATTTTGCAGGAACATTTGGCAAATCTTCTTCATTTTTTGCTCGATAACATATCGGCTTGTACATACGATTGGTCACATTCGACACTAAATATAGAGTAAAACCATAAGGAATGTGCTTCTGAATCTTGGTTGTAATCGATCTTTGTGGATTGTTCTTGCATGTCGGAATTTTTTCTAATATGCTCTCAAAATCCATATAAATAACGTAAGGATGAGAAAATTTCTTTTGATAATTAGTAAATGATGTTGTTTGACCTGGAAAGGGCATAATTGGCTTACAAACTTCGTGATTTTTACAAATTTCTAAATGGTCTGTTAAATCTCCAGATTTGTAGAAATGGCTTAAACATCTTCTACATAGAAAATTTTTATGTCCATGTTTGGATGTTTGAGAACTCACTAACCTACTTAAATCGGTTATCAAAACAAAATGAGATTTGTCTTCTTGTTTAAAATACAATAAATCAATGTTTAACTCTGCATCATATTTTTCAGAAATTTGTAACGGAACAACCTTAATACTTTCATCAAAACTGTAGACATTGATAGACATTTTTGGATATTTGTACTTGGAATTGTAACTTCGTTTCTCAAATAATTGTATATCTTTTAAGGACATTGGATACTCGAAACCTGAAAATATCTCGTCATTTACAAATTTTTCATATTGTTTTGATCTTTCGCAATCTCTTTCGGGTTTTTCAATTGCACATCTAATTGAGTAAATAAAGCAATAATCATCTTTATTTTTGATATTTATACAAGCTTTTTTATCTTTGATTTTCTTTGGCAAATCGATATATGATCCTGCGTTCATCATTTCGTGTTTATTAATGCTCAAAACTAGTTGTTTACACCTTTTAAATGTCCATCCAGAACCCTTATTTGGATGATTTGTTTGTTCACGATGTGTTAATTTATTAAATTGCTTAGTAATAAAGTCGTTTACGTCGAAGATTTCGTCTGCTTTTATAGTAAAGTACATTGGACACGTTTGTGTTTCACCGTTCACTAAAGTTCGTTCGTATTCGCATTCCAAAGAGAGATATCCTTTACTATTTTTCACAGTGTCTTGAAATTTTTCTATTAAACTTTTAATTTCTGGGCGCATAATTGATAGATATTTGTAAATTGACATGGAATTATCGTTTAAATTTGTTAAAATGTATTGCTTGAAAAGACCGTGAATTGAGGATAAAACCTCTACATCTATGATATTTTCAGGGTTTTCGTTAAGAGTTTTGTCAATTTCTTCGATCATTTCAGACTTAGTTTTATCGTTTGTTTCTATGGACAATTTTTCAGCGATTGATTGAATTTTTTCATCTTTAAATAGATTGAGATCTTTTTTACTTTCCTTAAAATTTTTCTTTAGTTCACGCAATTTTTCTATATTGTACATCTTCTCGTGACCATCGATTTGATTCTCTTTAGCCCAAGTCCTCAAATAATTTAGTTCTTTGTTATAAATTTCTTTGTTCTTCAAATGATTTTTCGAATTGTAATGACGAGTATAGTGATGTTCAAAAATGTCTTTTTTGCAGTATGGGCACTCTATCTTTTTCCGCTCCATATTTAAAGAGCAAAAATTTGTAAACTAAAATTTTGAGAAGTGGTGATTTTTGTGACAACTTGACACAAATCAGCACAATTTCTAGTGAAACAGTGATAGATTCTTCTATTTATTATAGAAAAATCTGTAAACTAAGACTTAAAATTATTGAAAAAATAGTATAGTTATAGGACAAAATAGTACTTTTATTACTATATTGGTTTGTAGGGGGTAATTTAAATTCTTTATACTATTTTTTCAATATTTTTTTCTTTAACTTTTCTAAGATCTTTAATTAAGATTTCGAAGATTTTTCGTTTATTTGTAGCAGATTCAACAACATTTCCAATATATTTTACATTAAAACAGCTTAAGAAAGTAGAAGCAAACAGCTATAGATTCGGTAATTTTTCATTCGTGAGTTACAGATTCGTTTATTGTCCTTTAAACAGTATTTTCCATTGATTTACTGTTGGCTCCAAACGTGAGTTACTGTTTGATTTTACAGATTCGTTTATTGTCCTTTAAACAGTATTTTCTATTGATTTTCTGACTGTCCCAAAAGTGCGCCAGAATCGGCATATTCATATCTACTTATATATATATATATATATATATATATATATATATATATATATATATATATATATACTAGCAGACCCGACAGACGTTGTCCTGTACACACGTCTTTAATGCGAAAATTTTAAACTTTGATTAATCTGTAACAATCTGGGCTGTTTTGGTAAAAATGTCTATTAAAAAGTTATTACAATATCTAACTTCATCACATCTACATTTAATCACACTTCGACCAACCGATAGTGTGTGAGTATAACATGAGTGATGTGAAATGTAGAGGATGTTTAAATGAAAACTTACTTAATCTGAAGGTAAAAAAGGTGAAACAAACGATTTTATAACAGGTATATTTTTTCAATTTACAACTTAATTTATCGTAATGCCATTGAATGTACAATATTTTTTGTTAATCCTTCAGGAGTATACACAAACAAATTAGATGATTTTCCGATAGGGCTGAAGTATAATAAGTGACCTCCATCACAATCGAATTATTGATATTTCTGAATAGCCTATATAACTACTATCCGAATTAGATTATAGTTATGTAAAGCCTGAAGTATAATAAGCGGCCACCATCTCAATCGAATTATTGATATTTCTGAATAGTCTATCTAAACTACCGAATTTCATTATAGTTATTTAAATTACAGTATAGTATCGGAACTGGCCAACAGAATTTAATTTATATAAAATACTAAATAAGTATTCCGTATAGGGCTGAAGTATAATAAGTGGCCACCATCACAATCAAATTATAGATATTTCTGAATAGCCTATCTAAACTACTAAAATGATGAACTGAATTAGATTATAGTTATTTAAAGGCTGAATTATAATTAGCGGCCAACATCGCAATCAAATTATTGATATTTCTAATTAGCCTATCTAAACTACCGAATTTCATTATCTTTATATTTATATTTCTTGTGTGCGTGTGTATGGAGCTGAACCCCTCCTAAATGAGTGGACCATCTTGGAATGTTTTACATTGTATCCAGCAGAATGCGCTACGATCACAGTTTCAAATGTTTTCTATTTTAATTCCAGATTTTCCTGACAGTTTGTGCTGCTATCAAATATGTGTGTTTTGTAACATCGTGTAATTATTGTGTGAGTGTAATATTACATTGATAGAGATTGAAGATGTTTGAAGTATATAAAAAACTATAGTTATATATTGAAGTTATTAAACTAATTTTGAAAATTTATTGAACGAAGTGAGTATATTGGTCGCATAACCTAAGTAGCATACTAATCAAAAGGTTGTGTTTCTATGTGTGAATAACTATTGTTAACAGTTTGGTCACATAAGTTCAAATTAAGTAGCATATAAATCACATGATTAAATAACTATTCGTCCTCTTCCACGAAGACGTGGCATTTTTCTGTAAAAATAAAATTCTGTATAATAGTACACAATGAATATGAGTAACTTATTGAATATGTAATTTTAATTAAGTAACTTCTAGATAAAAATGTATAACAACGTAGACTATGGTATCTAAAATACTAAATAAGTATTCCCTATAGGTCTGAAGTACAATAAGTGGCCACCATCACAATCGAATTATTGATATATCTGAATAGCCTACCTAAACTACTAAAATGACGATCCGAATTAGATTATAGTTATTTAAAGGCTGAAGTATAATAAGTGGCCACCATCACAATTGACTTATTGATATTTCTGATTAGTCTATCTAAACTACTGAATTACATTATAGTTTTTTACAATTACAGTATAGTATCGAAACTGGCCAACAGAATTTAATTTATCTAATATACTACATAAGTATTCCCTATATGTCTGAAGTACAAACTACTGAATTTCATTATAGTTACTTTAAATTACAGTATAGTATCAGAACTGGCCAACAGAAT